>NC_060210.1:167475000-168930000 GCF_021130785.1 Homalodisca vitripennis | reverse complement strand
TTATAATAGTTTGAATTCAAACATTTATTTAGCAGCGGTTGATATGTATATAGTACGACCACTGTTGGATAATGAAGCTCCGGTATTTACGCAATTCTAAAGTGTTTTACAATTATTTCGCAGTAGCCTACACAACTCAAAACATCCTTTCTGAAAACTTCGAAGTTCAAAAACAAAGTATTTTTTTGGAGTATTTAGAAGAAGTTAAATTTGAAGAACATCTCAATAAGAAATGTGTAGTTATTGCATTTGTAGTACAAACGACAGAAAGGATGGACGATACGACGACGAGAAGGACGCTACCATATAACAGACTAGCGTCCAGTGGCGGGAGATTTGTTAACGAATTGAACTGAGCCAGTTTGCTGCAGCCATTTGCATTTCTAAATGGCTGTAACTCGGTGGTTTCAACTATTGGCTAAACGTGTTTGAAATAAATGGTTATACTGGCAACCCTATACTATATGTATCGTATTGACATAAACGTCAAGGCGTTAATAATATGTATGCAACTTTTCCTTTAGTCCAAGTTATAGTTTAGACAGAAATCGTAAATTGTAAAACTAATGCTCAAATAACTTTAAAACACCTGAAAGATAATCGGAATATCATATTTCTTACGATTAATTCAAATAGGATACACAAAGTAAGCGGTTGGATAAAGTAACCTGTCCAGTAATGCTGAACACTTTTGTTCATAGTACAAAATAAACAAAATGGCGATAGTAATCCAAACTGGAATAATCGAAGTGGAATATGTATAGAAGCGTCGCAAATATTCTAATATAATATTTATTCGTTCATAACATTTTCCTACTACTTTATTTGTCTTGTAAGTCAATGATAGTTTGTACTTTAAATCATTTTTATTTAAACTACCAAAGGGCCAATATACAGTGAGATTTGTTTACATGACTCAATGTGTGCGTTAAGTATCAGGATTTCACGCTTACAGCTAAATTTAACATCACGGTTATTTACGTTAAACGTCACAGTTGATATACAACCGACCACTATTTTGTACGATTTGCGCTACACTCGGTGGTGCGGTGTGGTTCGGCTTGGCGTCAGAGATAAGCCAACCAATCAATCCATGGTCCACCGAATCTAGAACGGGTTTTTAACCGGTTGTCCTTGCCGTGTTTTTGTAAACCCTATTGTATCGTTGTGATTTGAGTGCCCACATCCGTTTTCCTTGTACAATCAATTAATAAAGCGTTTTATACTGTTATAATTACGGCGTTGTATTAATGTATCTATACTGAATTCCTCTTAACACTTACTTGATTAGTGGGATTTCTATTATATATGTCAATGATCCACTTATTTTAATTGGAAATGTTTTATATATATATATATATATATATATATATATATATATATATATATATATATATATATATATATATACATACATACATAAAAGATTTCCAATTAAAATCTTGTGCATCTATAGCGTACTCTTCAGGAAAAATTGTTTAAATATTTACAAATATATGACTAAAAACTAACGAGGAAAATATATATAATTAATTATGCACAGTGAGTTATATATATTAAAATAATATATAATTTTATATATATATATTATATTAAATATAATATAATAACTCATTTTACATAATTAATTATATATTATATGTATGTATATAAATTAACCTTAAATATTTATACCCGTAATAATAATTTAATCTTATCGCAATTGCCGAATTTGATGTCCACATAATTTATAAAACATGCTACACATCAAGAATCAGTCTCGATACCGGTAACAGGTTACAGCTGTGACAAGTGACTAAATCAATAATAGCCGTTGAAGTTCCACTTACGGTATCTCTTCATCAAGGACTTCTTGTAGGCCTTGCAGTTAGGATCCGAGTTGGGTCCGTGTCCGTCGGAATCATCCGAATCGTCGGTACAATATTCCAATTTGAGCCTGGACGCAGTAACACTGAGGTCCAGAGGTGCTTCCACTTCCATTTTGTCTGCTAGTGTAGTACAGGCAGGGTTGACAACAAGTTAAGGGTAGACACTAGGCACCACACACATATCAGTATCAATGACGCGCGTGTACCGCTCACAACATCTCCACATCCACGACACGACACCGACTGAGGCAGACACCCGACTGACTGTGCGAGCGGTCCTGTCCTACTGACTCACTATCACCTCGGCTGTGTCCGCCGGTGTTCGGCTCACTCCGCCACACCGCGCTCCACCGCGCCGCGCCGACCAGCTCATCTTCCTATCAAGTCTTTATCTCTCGACCTACATTTTTCACTATTGCTCGAACACAATTTTAAAAGTTGACCAACAGCTTTTCAACACTTTCTACGAGTTCACTGGTAGGTATAGTGGAAAATATTCGGATGATATCCTTACTTCGCGACATTAATCTAGATAAAATTATACGTTGGTTTACATTAACTCGTTGGCTACGGCAGACACTAGGGCGGACTGCTTGATGAGGCAACGTAAGATAACTCAGTATATACCAGCAGTGAAGGTGTTACAAAATTATAATACAGTACTTTAAATAAATTTATTACAGGTACACACAGTAGTTTAGTACACGCATTGAAGGTAAACACTTATTGTACAGTAGTTTAACTACATGAATTGAAAGCAAACACTTATTGTACAGTAGTTTAACTACATCTTTTAAAAATAAACACTTACAGTTCAGTAGTTTAACTACATATATTATAACTAGACTGCTAATATTCAGTAGTTAAGACACATCTGTAAGGTACCTGTTTGTCTATCATAGACATCGTGTTGCTGTACCTGTTGCTAGAATTGAGGATTATAAAAGGTTTTTCATGTGTAATGCTCGAAGACTATAATCGCCTCCCATAAGAGTCTCATAACTGTTTCAAAATGCACGAAAGAACTGAAAACCTGGTTTTTGCAGTTAGGAAATGTTCGTTAAAATGTATTGTTATATTCAATTTATTTTATTTGCTTACGGTTTCAAAATGCAACATTAACATTGCAGCAGTTTTACACCTCTGGGAAAATAAGTTTGTTACTTGGTGATGGTAGTTTCTTGAATCGGAATCCATTCTCCTCATCAGGATTCCAAACTCTACAGACCATCTGATCGGAGAGGATGGGTTACAATCCTTGAACGTATTTTTAAGACGATAAGTGGACTGTGCAATTTATTTGAAAATCAAGGAGTACAACTCACATCTTGAATGCCAACAATTCCGAGGAATAAATTAATTACCGTTATCTACTTGGTTAATAAATATTACAAGACAATCATTGTCCTCAATTCTAAGCGTAGAGAACAACGCTTCACACATTTATAGCCTTTATCTCACAGTTGTAGATTTGTCAGTCACCACAGTCCTATATTCTATCTGCTCCGACTGCTTTATCTACACATTTTCTCACTCCAACAATGTCTTAATCACACTAGGCTCACCATTAAAATCCTAACCAATAATTCTAAATAACATGCAAACATCCAAATTTAACACTTAAGTAAAAATTATCACTCTATAAGAGTAGTTTTCTATACTGGAAGTCTGCCCTCGGTTTCAGTCACGCAATCTATTTCGAACAAGTCTTTCTACAAAGCAAGACTCGGTAGTTTGTTATATCAGAAGGTGTCGACTTGAAACAGTAACGCAAAGGTCTTTGTTGAAGAATTTGTTGTCAACGTTTGTGTTGAATACTTAATCTTTATAGACAGTAACTATAAATAGATACATTCTATTTATTATTCTCTACAGAGGTTAAATTTCTTATTAGAGTTTACGCACTGGATAAAAAAATAAGTTACGAGGACTGGAGTCAATATGTTTTACTTGTACGTCAAGAAAATCAAATTCAGATAAATATATCTAACAACATATCGACAGACTTAACAACAACAAGATGAGCATTAACTACCACATACATAGTACAGAGTACATCGACAAAAATACGTGCCACGAAGATTCAGTAGTCATACAGCGATTAATAAAATTAAATGGCCAGTAGCAGGATTGAGAGGGGAGAAAGCGAGATAACATTGGAGTAAACACCTGAAAACAGAGCGGAACTGCTTTCACTGTGGCACGGCACTTGCCTCGCGTCGTGGCAACAGTAGTGGCTCGGGCGACACTCGCAGTCACGTGACGTGACGTAATACTGGCCGTCAGGTCAGGGGCAGGCAGAGTGGCATCACGATCACGTGGGTTAACAATATACAGGATGTAAGTACACCCCCTCCCTCCCACCCTCCACAACTGTTATAATGTAAAATAAATCAAAAGCGTTAGGTGTAGCGATAACACTTCTGCAAGGTTCTTGTAAAGTATTTCCTGGTTTCTATTCTTCTCTTATTTCGGAGGTAAGGGTTGACTTTATAACAAAACTACAAATCAATGGTTCGAACAACCCCATTCTGAAGTAATGAATTCTAGTTTGGGAATACTGCAATTAGCGGTCCTTTAATTACAGCCGATTAAAGATTGGAGGGTTATATGTTTGATATCAAATATCAAAATACAATGTTACTTCCTTTGTTAACCATTAAAGGCATTCCAATAGAAAACCTAACATTTGTTTTGAAGTTCTTTATATTGGTATTTTTAGCCAAAATCAAGGAATGGGAAGTAATTTAGAATACTAATCTTTAATACACGAGATAAAAAATATATCTGAATCCAAAACCATTTATGAAAATGTTCTATCATGTCCCTATTGTTGGCAACATGTTTGATATTTTAATGTGAGAAAAAAGCATAATCAATATTAAGTGATAAAATGTTTTTTTATAAATTTAAAAATGTATGCGTGTATTGATCATTTCCATACGTATAAGCTCAAATTCAAATTATTGTGATGTGATAAGAGGTGTTTTAGTTACCATAAATATGAAGTAATTTGAAAGTAACAGTATTTTAAATGGTACTGAATGTTTTCGAAAGTGCTTTCGTTTGATAGTTGATGTGACTCATTGACCGAGGGTAGAATTCGATAAGTTTGAGTGGTGCTCTACCCCCACTTTGGAATAATAGAAAAATAAAATACAAAAAAATATTTAACATATTTGCGAATTATTAGAGTTTTTTATTTTATTTCCATTATTAAAATAATCAGTGGATAACGGGGTTGTCTTATTTCGATCCTGTACGTATAAAACCCACGTATACCAACTAACTGTATAAAGGGTTTGTACCTTCTCTTCTATTGTGGGTTCTTTAGCATATTAACCGTTAGATCACAAAGCTTTTAATATTTTCCATACATTATTTTGCCTTTGGCTGCATTTAAAGAACCTAACTAACACCTGAACGGAATAACAAATACCTGTGAAACGACTGTTTTGTTTATTTTCATAAACACAATTCATTGTTTATCAACTCAAACGCAAGCAAATTAATTATTATAAGTTCCAATAATATTCACATAGTTACAATTTTACGTTTACTAATAATACGGTTGTGCATTTAACTCATTAATTGAGTCAAACTCTGACTCTACATTCTTCACTTTTCAAACTTGAACATACGTAAAACTGTAATATAGTTTACAAAGAAGATGGGAGTGTAGCCTACCTGAGCCAGGCTGTCGGCGACTCAACACACCTGCAACATACAAGCCATTCATTACAACTTAACACACAATCACTCAGTATACATTCTGCCCAGAATTGCGGGCTAAATACAGGTCTCTAGTCAGCCATGCATAAAGGAGTTTTCACTTCTTCGCCAAAATTAGAGTAAAGCGATGGTGAAATACGCCCTCTTGATACAAACCGGGTAGAGTGCAGTATCTGTTCCTGACACGTGTGGACTGAGACATTGTGCTGTGTAGTCACCTGCCCATGTACTGTTTGTTTTGATATCTTATTCGTATATGACAATAAGAGGTAAACTATTACAATTTTCATTTGTAGCCTATACATATCAGCATTGTGAATAGGCGATTAAAATATTAAAAGTATTACTGTTCCCTTGAAAAAGTCAATACTTCCGCTTAATGTGTGCCGAAAAATCCCTGCAGACTAATATAGAGGCGGTATTAGCATATTTAAATTGTGTTGTAATTAAACTATGGATTTAAATACTACTAAATGTTAATAAAAACACTACTTTTTCCAAATTGTATCTTTTTCGGACGAGGCCTTTCGAAACCAAAGGTTTCATCTTCAGGCAACTCCACAATGAAGATGAAACCTTTGGTTTCGAAAGGCCTCGTCCGAAAAAGATACAATTTGGAAAAAGTAGTGTTTTTATTAACCCATGTCAAAAGCATTTTTATTTCATCAACAGAGGCAAGTTGTTAAAAAAACGTTAGCAGTATTTAGTAGTATTTAAAGAATTTTCCAATTGCTCCAAGAGTCTACAAACTATGGATTGGTGTACATTTAAAGATAAGTTTATTTTCCCATTACACTCAGACTGGAACAATGATTATTTTAATGGAGCATAAAGAATTCAATTGCAATTTGTTCTTTACTAGTTTTTTTATGATAAATTAAATATTTAGACTCAACACTCTTGGACAATATTTTATTATCTTCTTAGCATAAATAACATTTTTGTATTTGATAATTTGTAATGAAACCTGTTTTGTTTGTTAAATGAATTTGTTTTTACATGTCTATTTCCATGTTTGTGTTTGCATGCATGTATGCATAGAGTGTTGAGGGTGAGTATGTGGAACTGTTTAAATTCGTTGGGGTTATTATATAATGTTATATGTTACTTGTTTGCAATATGTGTGTGCATTATTGCAGTTTCGGCGCGTACGCGAGCGGTGACATTATTCCCATCTTTTTAGCAGGAAACTGCTTATCTGAATTTTCTACGGGTTACAATTTTGTGTTGATTTTTTATTTCCTTTTTTTATGGAAGTTACTTCCGATTACGTTGGTTATTGTCGGAGAATTGATAATAAAGTAATTTAAAATGCGTTTAATATCCATCCATACTCTCAGCGATGAAGCAACGTTAAATGATTATTCTTCACGAATAGGATACAATTTGGCGCAAGTACTATACTACCAGTGGTTGACGCGGACACTCTGACCTTACATTTTGCGCGGTTACTGTCGTACGTAACCATCTTACACGGAGGCTCAGCTCCAGTGTTTGACTGTATTTCTACGACAATACTTCAGAAACACTTTATTTCTTTTAGAAAACCAGATTTTCCCGACGTCTTCAAGTTAACCAAAATAATCCAATTGCATGAGGGCACGGTAACGACATACAAGACAAATATAATTTTCGCCCTAATATCCTCCTTATTGTTTAATAAAGTACTGGAATTGAATTTAAAAGATCTAATCAAATATATCATTCACTGTACAATTTTGACTGATAACCAGTATTTATAAAAGTAAAAAATCCAGATTCTTTAAGTCATTTGAGAAAGGATATTGTTTTAGCTCTTTTGAGGGAGAAACGCTGTTTAAGCAGGTTTTTATACCTGTCAAAAGCATTTTATTTCATCAACAGAGGCAAGTTGTTAAAAAAACGTTAGAATTGATAGGACTAAAGAACAAAACATTAAATTTGTTTGAAAATTATTTTTAAAACAGAGAAAAGTTCACTACAGTTAATGGAACCAATTGCGATCGGTTTTACCGTGCTTATGCTCAAATACAATTATAATAAGGTATTATTGAACGGGGAGGATTATTGCATGAATCCACTGGCTATCACTCAGAAAGTTATATTAAAGTCAGCTGCGGGAAAGGTATCAGCGTTACTCTTTAAAGGCACTTCTTAATGAAATTAAAAGTTTTAAATATTAGGTAACTTTTTGAGAACATCGATTTATACATTCACAACGGTTCAAATAATCGTTTTAAACCTATGACACATGGGTATACCACCAGAAGCGCTACCAGTATTCAGATTCGTACACCACGATTGATAAGAACTTGGTTCCTTATTTTCGACAACTTGCCCTTATTATATAGACCACGTTCATTAGAGAACTCTCTCGACAGATTTACGTGAAAACCTACCAAAACTCAACATTTAAGAGAAAAACATTAGAATGGTTGGAATTAGTAGGCAGAGAGAATATATGACAACTTATTATATCAGATTACAGATTGTAGTATTATTAGTTTACATTTGTTTTTTGTTTGCATCAATTATTTCCATATGTTTTACACTGGTTTGTTTTATAATTCTTGTTGTGACTTGGAGAACGTCTTTGTGTAAAATGTATATGGGTGGCAGGTTCTCTGTGTGTCATACGTAAGGAGTGCGAGAGCGACATGTGAGTTCATGAGTGCGTATATTATGTAGGTGCTGAAATGTAAATGTGTCTACGTAAGGTGTGTATGCTTCTAACTCAAACTTTGGTGTGGGTCAGTAAGCCGAGGGGATGTTGGTGGTTGTTTGGAAGAATTGTGTTGAAGGAGGGGGGAGGTCTTGTCAGTCTGTCGGTAACCAGTTGCATTTCAAACTAAGTTCTGTCGAGCTAGTGTCATCTGCAGTATTCGGTGATCTCAGACTAACTATTGCGATTTATATTAGACTTGCCTTCATACGCAGGCTTTTAGCCCATGTGAGGGTATTCTGATAAGTGAAGTTTAAAATAAAATGTATGTGTGACATCTATTGTTCTGATCTATGTATCTCCTCAAATATATTTGGTATAATATTAACAGAGTAACGGCTGTTTGATGTAAGTGATTGATTGATTTATTTGATTGGATCTTGTTGGCGTTTAACGAAATATACCCCAGAAAGTTGCATATCTGTATGTAATACGGCTGAGCTTAACGAAGTAAACCTGAACGGTTAAAGCCTGTTTGATTCAACTTAAATGCTAGCTATGCCATTAACGTTGTCCAAAGGTTATAATCTCATATAGATGTCAATTTATTATTTATATGAAACTTTCTTTACCTTTTCTTACTTTTAGGATTTTTCAAGCAGTGAAAATTAAGAATCACTGCTAAATACTAACATTAGTTCCCTACCATTGTCCATAGTTTCAGGTGGGTACAGTGCAAGCCTCGAAACCGCTTTCAAACAGTTGACTTATGCATTTTGGAAATACGGATTACTCTACTTGTAGTATTTACATGACTAAACTACCCTGAGTTAAATAGGTTTCGTTTTCATTTGGAATCAAATCTCGATACCCTCAATCTTACATTCGTGTGGATGATACAAAACTTAAACCCGTTATCAAATCAGTAAATTAACATTGCAATGAATGAACTTAATTCGTAGAAATCCATTTGTAATCACAAACTTTTAAAACAACTTTGTACGAAACATTTTGCTTTGTACTGTCACCTTTGTTAAGCTACAGAGAGTTTGTCTACGTTACTAGATCACTCGATTGATTTTAAATGCGTTACATAAAGACACGACAAGGGGAAGTTACATTTTCTTTCTGACCTTTTCGGGATAATTACGATAAACGATATTCTTCGATTATTGACTTACGACGTGCAAACCCCGCCACCACTATAGCGGCCTAGCCCCGGTAGAGTCGGCCGACCCGGACAGTAGGAACTGGCGTACCTTGACACACTGGGACATGTTGCAACTTGTTGCGCGGGTGTGGCATTTCCTCCAACAACTTGAGACTGACACGGTTGTTGCAACTCTACTGCCGCACTACTACAGGTGCTCAGTGTAGTGGAACAACAACGAGGGCAATGACTTACTTGGTTGTTGAAACATTGACAGTTTTAGTAGTGTCGTATCGGCCGCAGATGATCGATAGTTTGTACAACATACAGTATTGCATGTTACAACTTGAGACTGACACGACTGTTACCTAACTGTCGCACTACTACAGGTGTTCAGTGTAGTGGAACAACAACGAGGGCAATGACTTACTTGGTTGTTGAAACATTAGCAGTTTTAGTAGTTTCGTATCGGCCGCAGATGATTGATAGTTTGTACAACATACAGTATTGCATGTTACAACTTGAGACTGACACGACTGTTACCTAACTGTCGCACTACTACAGGTGTTCAGTGTAGTGGAACAACGAGGGCAATGACTTACTTGGTTGTTGAAACATTGACAGTTTTAGTAGTGCCCTATCGGCCGCAGATGATCGATAGTTTGTACAACATACAGTATTGCATGTTACAACTTGAGACTGACACGACTGTTACCTAACTGTCGCACTACTACAGGTGCTCAGTGTAGTGGAACAACAACCAGGGCAATGACTTACTTGGTTGTTGAAACATTGACAGTTTTAGTAGTGCCCTATCGGCCGCAGATGATTGATAGTTTGTACAACATACAGTATTGCATGTTACAACTTGAGACTGACACGACTGTTACCTAACTGTCGCACTACTACAGGTGTTCAGTGTAGTGGAACAACAACGAGGGCAATGACTTACTTGGTTGTTGAAACATTGACAGTTTTAGTAGTGCCCTATCGGCCGCAGATGATTGATAGTTTGTACAATATACCTACAGTATTGCATGTTACAACTTGAGACTGACCAGATTTGACTGTTACCTAGTCACTGTCAAAGACTTGGTGCCACTACTCTTTAAGGTACCTAACAGTGTAGTGGAACAACCGTTAGGGCAATGACTTTGGTTACTTTGTGCCCATTGTTGAACATATGGATTGATTTTCAGTTCAGGTAGGTTGATCCTATCGGGTTTTCAAACTGCAGATGAAGGCTGTGATATGTGTGGTCTGTACGTGAACATACGGGAGTATTGCATAGGGAACGCCTACATGACTTGCCAGACTGACACGGTTGCCACTGTTACCTAACCTTCGCACTACTACATTTCAGTGTATTCTGGAACAAGAAACGAGAGATGCAATGACTTACTTGGTTGTTTAAAAAATCAATGTCATATATGGGCCCTAAAATCTTTAGTAGTGCCTTCTAGTATCACAGCCGCGATGATCGATAGTCTTGTAAAAACAACATACAGTATTGACAAGCATGTCTACTCCAACTTGAGAACTGACACGGTGTTACCAGCCTAGTCGGACGATACTACAGGTGTTCAGTGTAGTGAACAACAACCAGGGCAATGACTTAAATGTGGTTTTGTTCTGAAAATCGTTCTATAATAGCAGTTTTATCATGTCAATGAACAGTGTCGTATTTGATTTGATTTGATTTGATGATCGATAGTTTGTACAACATACAGTATTGCATGTTACAACTTGAGACTGACACGACTGTTACCTAACTGTCGCACTACTACAGGTGTTCAGTGTAGTGGAACAACAACGAGGGCAATGACTTACTTGGTTGTTGAAACATTAGCAGTTTTAGTAGTGTCGTATCGGCCGCAGATGATCGATAGTTTGTACAACATACAGTATTGCATGTTACAACTTGAGACTGACACGACTGTTACCTAACTGTCGCACTACTACAGGTGTTCAGTGTAGTGGAACAACAACGAGGGCAATGACTTACTTGGTTGTTGAAACATTAGCAGTTTTAGTAGTGTCGTATCGGCCGCAGATGATCGATAGTTTGTACAACATACAGTATTGCATGTTACAACTTGAGACTGACACGACTGTTACCTAACTGTCGCACTACTACAGGTGTTCAGTGTAGTGGAACAACAACGAGGGCAATGACTTACTTGGTTGTTGAAACATTAGCAGTTTTAGTAGTGTCGTATCGGCCGCAGATGATCGATAGTTTGTACAACATACAGTATTGCATGTTACAACTTGAGACTGACACGACTGTTACCTAACTGTCGCACTACTACAGGTGTTCAGTGTAGTGGAACAACAACGAGGGCAATGACTTACTTGGTTGTTGAAACATTAGCAGTTTTAGTAGTGTCGTATCGGCCGCAGATGATCGATAGTTTGTACAACATACAGTATTGCATGTTACAACTTGAGACTGACACGACTGTTACCTAACTGTCGCACTACTACAGGTGTTCAGTGTAGTGGAACAACAACGAGGGCAATGACTTACTTGGTTGTTGAAACATTAGCAGTTTTAGTAGTGTCGTATCGGCCGCAGATGATCGATAGTTTGTACAACATACAGTATTGCATGTTACAACTTGAGACTGACACGACTGTTACCTAACTGTCGCACTACTACAGGTGTTCAGTGTAGTGGAACAACAACGAGGGCAATGACTTACTTGGTTGTTGAAACATTGACAGTTTTAGTAGTGTCGTATCGGCCGCAGACAGTTTCTTAACATTGATGGGTTATTTAGAAAAGTTTTCCATGGTTGGTGTGGATCAGTTCAACACGAACTTGGGTTCGAATTTTGTTTCGGCCATTGCATTTATTTATGCGCTTATTATGCAATAATGTGGTACTGACTTAGTAAAGTGATTGTCGTCTCCAGGACAGGACGTACAACTCTTCACAAAACTCGATTATTGCCAACATTTCACCAAGTTACTCAATAATTCTGATAAGACGTGGTCTATACAGTCTCTTGACATCAAAGCCCTCCTCCCTCCCTGCTACATTCCAGCACTATCGATTAAACCGATAGCTGAAATCGCTATTTCTTGGCAAAACGTACTCATTGTTGCCAATACTACGTCTTCAGAAAAAATACCCACTCATCAGACCCCGTTCCTGTGCTTTTGTCTACGGTTCAGCACGCTGAGCCTGACCCGGTGTTGATGCTGACGCCGGGCAGTAAGTGCTGACCCCTCGGTCTCAACAGCTTGCTCTCATTATGACACTGAATATGACTTTTAGGGCGCCCACCAAAAAGACGTTTTACCCGGGAAATACTTGTTTTAATTAAACATTTAAAAATTCGAGTTATGTGTCAGTTAATTTTCACCTGCTCCATCAGTGCTCTAGAGTCTAATCAACATGTTATTTGACCGACCAAGACGCGTAATAGAAGTTTCCCGTGTATGTGGGGGCAGGAGGGGACTTGATGCCCTTCGGAGTTCATTAGACCAGCAGGACCAGGCTAAAAGTAGGGCCCAAACGCACCACTGCCCCGTCACTCATTCATCGGTAGCCATCTTCTGGAGAACCACTTTCTGTTTCTGCTCTGATAGCAGCTTCTAGCTTCTCTCGGCTCATGCATTCTGTGCTAACGAATGTCTTTAACATTCCACGCCAGGACGGTGAACCGCCTGTGTGTTTCGTGCTACACAACACAACTAGAAACACTCATTTCACATTGGTGCGGAAATTGTTATACTTAATAACAGCAGTAGACTAATTGGCCACAATAAGTTGTTTATGTTCGAAAACCGGTACCTATTCATTGTATTTTATTTCTGAACCATTGAATGGTGCAAGCCTCCTCTGTACACATATTGTCTCCCCGACCCTGAGACTTGTCCAGTAAAATAATTCAACTACAAGTATTCAATTAACATTGCATTTTTTGAACGCATTGTGGAATAATGTCCCGTTTACGAGTTTTTACGTCCAAAATGTCGTAAGGGGACTTTAAAAATGTATATAATTTTATAATAATTCAGCGTTACAAGTATAAAATTTGTTAGTATGTCATTGAAACAGATAATAGAGAAAACAAGAAGAAATTCGGATCCATATTGTGGCACTTGTAACATAAGTTGAGTCAGAAACTCTGGGTCTAAGAATAACGGCGTTTGCCATACATTAAATATGATTAAGATAATGCCTTTATTTGAAGTAAAAAGGAAAATGGCCACATGAACTTGTACTTGAAGTATTTTGAAACCAAAACCAGAGAAGTGCTCTGCTGTGCCAAGAGTGTGAGAAATTATTCTTACTTCACGTTCTGTGGTTCAAACTTCCATAACCTCCGCTGACGCCACGAGAGAGCTCGGCGCTCCGGGCAACGTGCCGAGATTGCTGTTCCAGCTGATTGTAACACGGGAAGGAACAATGGAGCGGGACCGGGCCAGTATAGGAACCACGAAGACGGAGCGGGCGAGATGACGTCACGTGGTTTCATCACGGCACGGCACGGTGCGGCCTTGGGCTGAGATAGCTGTTATCGCAACATCGCGACCTACTTGAACCGCGCCGCCGCCGCCACACCACTTCTGCCTTCCCGTCAGTATTTCATCGTGCAAATTTGTTGCTGGGATGTTGTATGCACTGTCTTCGTTCCAGTCTTGGACTTCACAATTCTTCATTGCGAGTTTATAGCTAAAAAAATATATCGTCATAGTTTTATTTTCAGTTTAAACTGAAGCGGAAGATCTAATTTGGATTTTTGAAACATTATACATTTTTATTTAATAAGACAAGCAAACCGAAGGTAATTCAAAATATACCTCTATCTCTGCCTCCCTCTTTTTTAGAAGTAGAATTCCATATTACCTCCTCCAGTTAAATGTCATATGAAATGTTAAAACGATAATTCTCAATAAACATAATTGCAAAGTCCATATACAAGTAATAAAAATGTTAATGTGAAAAGTGGCCAATTCATACATGTGACATTCGCCTTCTTGTTATTGAATCACTCATGATCCATTTGTTCACATTTTTATTTTAACATGTGTACACACTGATAAAGGTCAATAATATCCAACCAAGAGCCCATATGTAAATTTATGGTGTCTGTAAAACAACCGACCTCTACTCACAAAAAGTTATGAAAGAAAAATTAACGTTGAATCAAGAGTGTTTTCATTTTTGTTTGCCTCAGTATCATTCTGATTTTCGAAATGCACGGGTGGAAAGACGAATTCTATAATAACCACCGCCAGAGCTTAGCTCAAATTCATCTTTCATCTCTTTTCCATAATGTGTTTCTCCCTTTAGACCGTATGCACGGCCTACCTCTCTAATATGTTACATTGTATATACAAGATCTGCAGAAGAGCTCACTCGAGTGAGATAAGAAGCTAACAATTTATTCTGTACAGTTCCGTGTTATCACTGCACTCTGTCTGGCAGAGATAAGAACGTTACTTCTGCTAGACTGCGAGTCAAATAATATGTTAATGGTCTACACGACCTTCCTATGGCTATATTAAAATGTACGTCTAGGAAACGTACTCTGGGACTGTAGTATCGGGGTCGCGAAGAGGAAACATGTGAGTGCGAGTGCGAGTTTCCTGTGGCGGCTGTGGCTGCCGCTAGCTGCTAGCAGGCGAGTCCGCCTTGACACAAAATGGGCTGCGAATTGCGTCAGCGAGCGGCGCGGCGCGGCGGTCCTTTCCTGGGACCTTCAGCACTTCGCTCTGTACTTGTACAGTCCAGATGTCGACTGTCTGATACTGAAACGCCTCCGGAAAACAGCCAGCGAAAGTAAAACCCCAGTGAAGTGGACACATACAGGCATAGGCAGTATTCAAAGTAGTTTAAAATATTCGCGATCTTAATAAACTGTAAAATAGCGCTGTCACAACACACCGTCATCAAACCATTTATTTTCCCACACAAATACTGTGCGTTTATTTTGTTTTTCTAAATACTATTGTTTTATTTCTGCGACCGTCAGATACCAATATTACAATACAAATAGGTTTTTGTTCATTTCAAACCTATTTTCATTGATAGTACAATGTGCGGAAATCCGAAATTCATACGTTGTAGGGGAGAGACAACATTTTTCCAATTACCTGGAAAATATGGCAGATTTTTAAAATGATAGATTTTAAACCAACTTTTAGCTTCTCTTATACTACCTGGGTTTTAAGAAAATGCGATACGTCATATTTTAACTGTTTATACATAATACAATAGAATAATATTTTTAGTTGAATACATAAAAAAAGTAACATGCAGTTTTGTACCGTTGGAAATTGATATTGTGTTCATCTGAAATTACTTCAAGGAAGTCCCAATTTGAAATTAAAATGTAAGGATATTTAAATCTAAAAATTAAATAAAATGACAGCAAAATCAGATGTTCTGAGTTCAATAGACTATTAATCATTTCTATTTCTACATCTATCTATTTCTACAAATCCATTTTACTTTAATAACTAACGCAGGAATAAATAAACATATACCGAGTATAAACAAGTTGTCTACCACTGATTGACCTTTAGCATATTACAAACTAACTTATGTGCATACTAAAACAATTATGATTAATATGACAAAATCTAGTAAATAGCTACGTAACTGTAAATTAAGTTTACAAAACTCAAAACAAATTATGACAGTATTAAACTACGGGACACCGTACTCGCTTCGCTTCTCAGGCAGATAGCTACATCCTCCTGTTTCATGGGACACACAACAAATAACAACAAACTATTGATGCCACTAACTGGGTGTTTTTTTGTCGGATCTACTCCATACTCGCTAATCCCGCTTGTTTCCTCGCCCCAAGAGTATTCCAGTACCTATAAACGGTGCAACTAAAACTGTGCCACCTGTTTACGGACGTACTCGCTTGTTCACCGATATTCGGTCTAGGCAAAATATGAGACTATATGCCCTTTAAGGCCAGACACACTTAAAGTATTAAAAATCTAAATTTGAATCAGTTAACGTTCATGACTTAATAACCTATGCGAGACGTATTAAAAATTTAGTTTTTTCCTAAACAGTCTATTTTTAGCTGTGGGGAGCCCATATTGTTTCAAAAATTGAAGTTATTTTTGGATTTCAGCCTACAATTACTCTCAAAATCAACATTCTCACATAAACATTTTTAAAGATATTCAACTTTCTATTTAAACAAGTGGAACATATGTGGTTATATTTAGAGATTAGTTTAGAGTTTTTTAAATATAATTTAGTATTCCATATCTCCAAGAAAATTCTTATCTCTCAGAAAGTACTTTTAATTTTTACAACTTATTCTGAGAAAATTATAAATTATTTTTATAAAGTAATTATAAATATGTAAAAGAATTAACATTGAAACAATAAATTAATACATTCACTCTTTTTGTGTCCTTTTGTTCAAAATATTTAGTTTTCTTTTAAATAAAAGGACCAATTTAGATCCACACAAAAAATTAATTTATTTTGGTATACCATTGCTGGAGCAGTATTCAAAATATTATTATTTTCAAAAGTTTATTTGCAGAAACGTTTATAGGCAAAGTATTTGTTTAAGAGGCTTAAAATTTAGAGAAAAATGTTGAAATATAAAACATAGAGTTTAGTTTCCATTTATTATTGTTTATTATCTGGCAATTTTTGGTTTTCGTGTTGTGTTACGTTGTGTGTGTTTGGAAATACAGTACACATTATTGAACACAGCATGCGTATACACAGGCGCCTGGATCTCAGCCATACCATTGAACACCGCTAACATTTCCTGAAAACACTCAAGAGCAACAGATTGCTTATCTTTAATGTCTGCCTGTACAGTGTACAGGCGTTTACTGAATCTGAATGAACAGATTGGGAGAAAGATGGACTGTTGCACACCAATCAAAGTCTCAGGTGTCCTTTCTAGCAGGTCTTGTTACATCGTATCGCATGTTTCAAACTCGTTATGAAAGGACTCGAGGATCTGACTCATTCTTTCATTGGCAACCTTCTGAATGGCCGGGAGCTCGTTTCTGACTTGGCGCCAGGTACTACAGATATGCTGCAACATTTATTTATTATACTGGAGACCGATTTCGTACCATGGATTGAAGTCTACTATTCAGACTTTCAGAAGATGTATTTACACTTGTCAATGCGACTTTAAAGCACTCATAATCCATGCACTACAGTAGGGGCCACGAAAGTGTGCATTTGTCACAACACGTCCACGGCCAACCTGGCACGCTGCGGCGGATACAGACCTCTTGTTGTACTGTACAGTCCTCATTGGCTACTCCATGGTCACGTTCCAAATAGGCTCCTCCCTCGACTGTACTCTCTAGTGGTCCCTACTCCAGAGGAATGTTTGAGATACACGTAACCGTTAGAAGAACTCTAGACAAGGATCTTTTAATTATCATAGATCATTTACAGGCAACGCAGAACTTGGTAAAAGATGCCAGGGGTTTAAAACACACATTGGTTAAAGCACACATGCCAGGGCTTTGTTAAAATCCTCAACACAATTTACGACTAAAATAAAGTTACAAACAAGAGATAAAAACAAGAAAACTCCTGCGCCGATGCTAATAATAAATTAGGAATCCCCAGTCATGAACAAAATTTAAATTATTGCAACACCTTTGGAAATATAAGCAAGTATGAAGTATTGTTTCCCGCATCGGTAAGGTGCCGAAATAAGACCTCGCTAATCAACCGATGGGACACAGATGTGACGGTACAGTTGCCCGCGCAGTTGACATCAACAGGGTCGTTGTCCATCTCTAATTATTATACGTTTTATCACGTCTTACATTTTTACATTGCTCAGTTAAAATAGCTAAAACGTTAGAATACATAAACCCATAACCGTAATAAAGATTATAAAACCGGATCAATATACGGTCCGATATCTTACTAAATTCATAATAAATTATCGTCTCGATAAGTTAGCGAGCGCCTCGCAGTGCAATGTTCGATCCATCAAATGATTTAATAAATACATAAAAGCCTTGAAAACATAATTTTATGTCGTAATATGGTGATGATTTAAATAATGCTGGCCATAAATTCACGAATATTGATTGACAAAATCTCAAAATATTACATATACGAAAGAAAATTTACCAAATGTCAACTTTAGAAATTTTTAAGATTCCTGTGCCACAATTAATCCCATTTCACTATAAATTGTTTGACAAAGCCGTTTTAACAGAAAATGTATTATTTGATAGACATTTAAACAGTATAAATTAATCACACAATACAAATGAAATATATACAATTCTGCCAAGAAGGTTCTAATTCATTTTAATTTAATTACGTTCTTTGTTTTTATTCAAATTTTCCTCATTCTACTACTGTACTGATAATAGATTTGCTAAAGCCGTCATGTACACAGTAAACATTAAATAACAAAAGTCTTAAAGGTGTATTATATTTGTTAATGTTAATTTGTAGCCCAAGATATTGCGGTATCGTGTGGAGTGGAAAAGAGTCTCTTTATGGAGCAATGTAAACTTATCTTCCACGTTATCATCATATCACAATTGTCGCCGATATTATCGGTGAGAGAAGCAGCGTCGATTACAAGAAACACGGGACAGTCTAAATGTGGAAAGTAGTCTACTGTTTATATGAGCCTTGCTTAAATCCAGAAGACAAACCCTTAACATCTTTTGTTGGAACTTTTAATCTAGCTGCACCTGATTTCTGCACATTTGGCTACATCAGTTAACTTAGATCATTTAGGTTGAATGATTAACCAAGAGTGTTGGCTGTTGATGTTTTGGCATTTATACGAAGAAAGCTCATATACAAATTGTGTCGTTTTATAAACAAAGGTAATAATTCTGGTCTATTAGTATGACGATATTGTGTAGCAAATGTTAAAATTTACTAGAAAAATTGAAACGAAATGTGAGGTAAATAGTGGGAATATTGTCTAGACCTATTCTGATTTCATAAATAATTTTTCTGTGGTTTCCAAACGTAATAACGAGAAAAGATACGAGTTTTGTTTTTGGCGTTAACGTACTTTAATGGTTTTAAAACATTACAATTTACATAACTTGTATCTTTTCGGTATTATTAGGCTTGTACAAAAATAGAAGAATAATCTTTTTACCTTAGCAAATATTTGGAAACGTTCAGTCACCTAGATGTACGTATTCTCGTGTTTCGCTGTACAGCGTACAGGACCCATACATTTTCTAACATAATTCTATTTCATCACAAATCTGAACTACATAGTAAAGACAAGTTGAAATTAAGTAGTTCCCCCATACACATCTGCAATTGCTACGCATGCCAACGTTTATATTGTTTCTTGTCGTATTCTTATACGTGATCTTATAAGAATTTCACATTTTCTCATTTATTTCTTATGAGAAATCTGAGATACTGTAACTTCTCCTCTCCCCATGATAACATAATTGGAACTCAAACTTTATCTCTCGTGTGTGCCCCGAAGTGCACCAATACACCCACTTTCTAAAATACAGCGCGTATTTAAGTATTCAATCTGTTACGTATGTGAATGGGTGAGTTAATCAGATTATCATCATATATTTGAACAATTATGAACGCTTACTTAAGTACTACAAGTTCTATTTTTATTAGCTGCTCAGGAATCTATATCTATAGTCTGAAGTGCTGTAGACTGATAGTATGAATCGAAACTAATGAAAAACGTGGATATCCACTAAAGGACATCCAAAATCCTATTTAGTTTCCACAAAACACAACTACAAAAATAGTTTGTATAAACTTGAAACTTATTCAATTCCTTATCTTTGTATCTAAATATCTGCCTAGTATTTGGAAGCAATTCTACCGATTGCGATCTTAACAATAGAAAGCCCACAGAAAGATTCAAGCATTTACATTTTCATGACTCCCTGAGAATAAAACGTAGTTAAAAGTATATACATACAGGGTGTTTCAGAACTCCCTACCAAAATTGTATCATTATTCTTGGGTCTATATAAATACTAATAATATAAATATCTTATTCGAATTGTCATAAAATTTACAGTTCTCAAACAGGCGTAATTTTTTCTCACGCGTAATTATTATTATTTTGAAAAGCCAATAATTTGGAAATTTTGCATACAAATTGTAATACAATTAGTTAGTATACACAAAATAAATCACGTGTGTTTAAATGTACAACCGAAATAGCGGAGATTTAAAACATTTTTACAGGTATAATATACCTATACATATATACGACTAATAATACTACTACTAGCTTTTGGTAGATCTCCTGTTTGATGCGTAACTCAATCTATAGATAGAGTAATAATTACTCTATCTATAGATTATTGACAAGACAACTTTTGACTTCTATATATTGATTTATTTCATTTATCAATGCTAAAACCTTGTTTACATTGTTGTCCCTTCACTGATAATAGATAATTACCAAAAATTCCAAATTACAATATCTATAATGGAATAAATGTGCATTTAAAATGTCCTAAAAATATCAGCATAGCATAAAACCAATAAAAGCTGTGAAAATATCAAAGCCACTTATGAATATTGCACAGAACTACCAGGGAATAAATGTAAACTTAAAGAGTCCTCAATATACCAGCATAGCATAAAACCAATAAAAGCTGTGAAAATATCAAAGTCACCGATGAATACTGCGCAGAACTATCAGGGAATAAATGTACACTTAAAGGGTTCTCAATATACCAGCATAGCATAAAACCAATAACAGCTGTGAAATATCAAAGTCACCGATGAATACTGCGCAGCACTCGAACATTGTAGTGTTACGTGTACAGGTATGTGGTATACGCGAGTTGGTGTACGGGCGGCGGTACTGTAGGAGTAAAGTGAACATTACATCATGTACCCAACTAGCATACTTACCGTAAGTTTAACAGCAAAGATCAGTTAATAATTTACAACTCATTACTGGACAACGTGACACGAATTAAATACTAGCGCTGTTCTCTTATGAGTATTCTTGTGACGCAACTGCTACACCATAGTAAACAAATAGTTATAACTTATCTTTCCGTTTTTATCAGTGTAACTGAGGCACAGGTATTTAACTTTAGAAATGTATGACGACTTATGCTGTGCATTGTAAGATAATTTTGGCTATAACAGACTAACTTAATTTGATCAGGAATATGTTAAAATTTTTAAATTTTAAATTTAAGACAACGAATTTCGCATTTTAAAACGGGTATGAATGAGTGATTAAGCGTATTTTTTACTGGCTAAAATCAACTAATTTCCGTTAATTAGTAGGTCATTAACAAATACCAACCAAGATAGAGCTATAGCTTTACGAGTACATGAGGTCTGAGCCACGGCGGTTCCGGCTTCCAGGGTATATTATTTGTTAGCTGGCTACTGCTAAAGTCCATCCATTCAATCTCCCCTTCCGACTACCAGGACACTCAATTAAGTGCAGAGAAAATGTGACACAGAACAACCCAGGCTTCAATAGACTGTTAGTCTCAAAATCCAACCTCTTATTGGATGAGTTAGCGACAACGTCATCGGTCTCAAATCCATCCTTCTGATGACCAGACACCCAGCTGGATAGTGCAGAGCCAATGTGACAGAAACACCCCAAGTTTAGAAGAAAAACGTCCCTGAACATCTGACCTCCTATTAGCAAACATAGTGAAAACAGAATCGATCTCAATCCATCCTTCTGATGACCAGACACCCAGCTGGATAGTGCAGAGCCAATGTGACAGAACACCCCAAGTTTAGAAGAAAAACGTCTGAACATCTGACCTCCTATTAGCAAACATAGTGAAAACAGAATCGATCTCAATCCATCCTTCTGATGACCAGACACCCAGCTGGATAGTTGCAGAGCCAATGTGACAGAACACCCCAAGTTTAGAAGAAAAAACGTCTGAACATCTAACCTCCTATTAGCAGACATAGTGAAAACAGAATCGATCTCAATCCATCCTTCTGATGACCAGACACCCAGCTGGATAGTGCAGAGCCAATGTGACAGAACACCCCAAGTTTAGAAGAAAAACGTCTGAACATCTGAACCTCCTATTAGCAAACATAGTGAAAAACAGAATCGATTCTCAATCCATCCTTCTGATGACCAGACACCCAGCTGGATAGTGCAGAGCCAATGTGACAGAACACCCCAAGTTTAGAAGAAAAACGTCTGAACATCTGACCTCCTATTAGCAAACATAGTGAAAACAGAATCGGTCTCAATCCATCCTTCTGATGACCAGACACCCAGCTGGATAGTGCAGATCCAATGTGACAGAACACCCCAAGTTTAGAAGAAAAACGTCTGAACATCTAACCTCCTATTAGCAGACATAGTGAAAACAGAATCGATCTCAATCCGTCCTTCTGATGACCAGGACACCCAGCTGGATAGTGCAGAGCCAATGTGACAGAACACCCCAAGTTTAGAAAAAAACGTGCTGAACATCTAACCTCCTATTAGCAGACATAGTGAAAACAGAATCGATCTCAATCCGTCCTTCTGATGACCAGACACCCAGCTGGATAGTGCAGAGCCAATGTGACAGAACACACCCAAAGTTTAGAAGAAAAACGTCTGAACATCTAACCTCCTATTAGCAGACATAGTGAAAACAGAATCGATCTCAATCCGTCCTTCTGATGACCAGACACTCAGCTGGATAGTGCAGAGCCAATTGACAGAACACCCCAAGTTTAGAAGAAAAACGTCTGAACATCTAACCTCCTATTAGCAGACATAGTGAAAAACAGAATCGATCTCAATCCGTCCTTCTGATGACCCAGACACTCAGCTGGATAGTGCAGAGCCAATGTGACAGAACACCCAAGTTTAGAAGAAAAACGTCTGAACATCTAACCTCCTATTAGCAGACATAGTGAAAACAGAATCGATCTCAATCCGTCCTTCTGATGACCAGACACCCAGCTGGATAGTGCAGAGCCAATGTGACAGAACACCCCAAGTTTAGAAGAAAAAACGTCTGAACATCTAACCTCCTATTAGCAGACATAGTGAAAAACAGAATCGATCTCAATCCGTCCTTCTGATGACCAGACACCCAGCTGGATAGTGCAGAGCCAATGTGACAGAACACCCCAAGTTTAGAAGAAAAACGTCTGAACATCTGACCTCCTATTAGCAGACATAGTGAAAACAGAATCGATCCAAATCCATCTTTCTGATGGCCAATGTGACAGAGAACAACCCAGTTTTCAATAAACTGTATCCTCTACGTTTGACCTGCTATTAGCCGAGTTAGTGACAACGTCAAGACTCTCAGTCCATCCTTTACATAACCTCGTTACCCAGCTGGGTAGTGCGGAGGCAATTGTGACACAGAACAACCAAGGTTCAATAGGTTCAATATTCACCCAGGTTATTATGATTGTTCCAAAGCTCAATTTCTAACAGGCATCAAGCTTGAATGGAAAGTACTTCGTTCTCAAACATAGGTACTTCGGAGACGAATGCAAGATATTTTAAAATGTAAGTAAAGGGGTTGACGAGAAGTAGACCAATATAATCGACCAGCGCAGTGGTTTGTCAAATTGTGTAAAATTGATAAAAGTGGTAGTAGACGGTGAGGGAGAGTGTCACCACACCACAGAACTGGGTTGTGGTAATGGTTGAGGAAACGGCGACATTAGAGAGGATCACCGCCGCGCCGCGCCGCTGTACGCCGCATTACCACATTCAGGTGAAGGATAGTGAAGCAACGCGACGCGATAATGTGGGCGACAATCTCGCCGAAACTGTGCGTCGCGGCACGTCACGACGCCGTGCCACACACACACCACACACACACACACACACACACACACACACACACACACACACACACACACACACACAACACACACACACACACACACACACACACACACACACACACACACACACACACACACACACACACACACACACACACACACACACACACACACACACACACACACACACACACACACACACACACACACACACACACACACACACACACACACACACACACACACACACACACACACACACACACAGAGCTAAGTTACGTTTAAACAATTTAGCAGAACTACCTGCAAGCTATGGCAATTTTATATAAAATGTATATAGCAAAACGCGCACTAGAAAATGTTATACTACATTATCATAATCAGCTAAATAAATAATATTGTTTACAGGTAGCCTACTCCTTTTGTTGTAATCCCTCCCAGAGCTCACATGTTTGCAAACAAATCAATACATTCGGTAAATTTCAACAATATATCCACTTATAAGCAGCGAAACTATTTTTTGCACATGCACCCATAAGTTCATTTACAATCATCCAGTAATTGTGGCATTCTCTTTTCGAGCGATTTACGGTGAAATTTATAATATTTTTCTTCGAGTTGTGAGATGTTAAGATTGTTACCATTAAACAACTGGATAATGTTTCTATTCTCAGTGAAAATCCTTACCTCAAGTTCGATGCAGTTCGGAGAGTTAACAAACAGAGAAGTATTTTCGACATAACAGCAATCTACAGCTGAAGCACCAACACAAAAACAGCATAAGGAACTCCCCTAGAAATTTTGGCCATGCAAGAATCAGCAAAGCGCCTTATGGAGTCAGTGTAAGATATCTGGACAGATTGTATTATTTTCCTCAGATATAATGTGGTCCACGAGTGTGGTCCTAATTCTACGCGTGCGTAGTTTGTTGACAAGATATCATGGAACGCTTTAGATGCGTCAAAAGTACACCTATAGCTCTATACCCAGAAACAAGCGCCTGACCAAAATAGAAATAACATGTCTGACCTTGCGTAAAAACAGATGAGCGGGGTATATTTTAGCATGGAATGAAATCAATACTTCAAGAAATAATCTTTCCAAACCCTTTGAAAATATATACAGATCAGAAATCAACCTACCACACTCTATCCTGGTACCCAGCAATCTTCAGTGTATCAGAAGATTTGCCTTCTTGATATGAATTCTTTACTAAATTAGTAACCGGCATGTAAATTCACTAGCTTCACTTGCGAGTTTTGGTACATTTTCATCCCGATTTCATCCTGAGTAGAAGACGTGTTTGTTTCAGTGAAAGGATAGCATTTATGATTTGTTCACTTGAAGCCTGATGCAAGAACAAGGTTCTCGTGACCGATATTGAGTGTGAATTTCAAAGTTCAGTGTTGTTTGCCAATTATATTTAGTGTGCACCACCATGACCTACAGAAAATAAAAGATGTTAAACAACCATAATAAAAGCAAGATTTTTATTTTATCCCACTCACGAAGGCATTACTTCCATGAATCAAAGATGAGTTTTCGCCTTCCATTTTAGGATATGTCTTTTTCACATATAATACTCCTTATTATTTTGGATTTATTAGAACAATTTATAATTTGGTTCAAAAATTCTATATGCTTTAGAACCAATGTTATATGTGATTTGTACGAGTATATGGCATATGCTAAATAATGTAGTTCCTGTCACTTGCGTCAAACAGCTTTACGATTTGCGGTCGTGGAGAGGTGGTGCCCCGTGTGAATTACCCTCTCAGAATCTTAATACTTGTGATTATTTTAAAGATCAGTTATTGTGAGGGAAGTTGAGATGTGCGAGATATTTCTTGTCCTGATGAAAACATCAGGAATTTCATGCTTGACTAGTGGGATAGTATTGCACTGCAGTTGAAGGTGGAAAGAGTGAGGAAGATAAGAAGAGATGTTCGAGTGGACAATTTCAAAGGCATTTCAGAAAGAGTGGATCAAGAGCGGCCAAGTAAACACTCCCCATATGAAGTGATAGTATTGCAACATGCGAGATACGGCAGGATTCAAGAGGGTCTTTGAGAAATTCTGTATAACTGTTGCTAAACGCAACAAACACTTGACCGACTATAGTTGAGTTACATATAGCAAAAGGTGTGTTTTAATTTTTATCACACAGTTAATAACAGTAGACACAGGACTGACTTATAACTTTGAAGAAATTATACAAATTGTGTAAAAGATGAAGATTCAGAGAATTTAGCATTCCTTTAGTGAGAAGAGACCCGAAGAAACTAAATTCTCCCGGAAATATTATTAAAGTTCCATCTACATATGAAAGGCTAAGTCTAAAATGCACGTATTGAGTGAACAAGGTTGCTCAGATTAAGGCCGTGAAGAGGAAAGAGATAGTATACACTACTTGACTAAAATGTAAATCCATTTTAAACCGAAGCACGGATAAGACTATAATTAGTCATCATGAATGTAAATAAAACTCATAATATAAATATAATGGCTCTTTGTGAACGGCGTTTTTTAGAGTTACAAAAAATTCGTCAGATAACTAAAGACAAGATATAACAAATTTGAAATTTGTTGTTTGTTGAAATGGCTGTGTGGTTTTTTAACGGTTATTTAATATTCACATATTTAGCACAAAATTAGCGTGTAAACAACTTGGCGTTTATTTTCTACCTTTAATTCTTTAATTTTATTTATAACATTAAATAGTTTTTTTGGTGTCGGTTTAATTGTATTTTTAAATTTTTATCATCTCATCTAGTAAGTAACCTCTCTCCATTGATTGCCTCGAATTCGTGTGCTACACAATGTTAGTTACAACCCGTCTGAAACTGTGAAGTACGAATATCTTTCCATGTTCCAAAATCTCACTGCTTGATTAATGAGTGTTGTTTCGACATCAGTCACTAGTGCAGAATAGTACTCTGGACAACAATACAACATATCAGAGTTACTTTTTGTATAACCACAGTGACTCATCAGTCTTCAATTAACATTTACTTTATACTGGATTGCAAACCATTTAAAAATGTTTAACAAAATAAAGCAAAGGAAGACAGTGTTAAAAATTAAATTTTGATGTCCGAACAATAGTGACCATTCAATGTGTATTGGATGTTAAATACCGTATTACTTTATTAATTAGGTTTATGACACCGCTGCCTCCAAAAATTAATTTAGGTTCAATAAAGCTGAGAAATTTTTCAAAATTAAAGCCCCTCTCACACTACCAATAAGCGTGTCGTATATGAATTAGTTTGGCACGTACAGCGTCTCGCTACCCTGGACTACATTGACACACTGACGAAAGTACTCCACAAGTATTCCCATTGATATTTATTGGGATAATACCATCTCGATCCAACTCCATTGCTGTACCAGAACCAGACCCTCTAGAAACGCCACATAACCCGTCAACCATGTGGTTAGACAAGGGCACTGGGTACCAGACCTCCTAGATGCGTCACCAGATTTATCGTCCATGCGGTTAGAGAAGGGAACTGGGATGAATTCCAATCGCTGATCAGTCCCGGAAGCTCAGTCATCCAACAGTAGCCCTTACAACGGCAAAATGTACATTACCATTCTAGGTGTGAGGCATCACACTTAGCAAGTTTAGCCGATATACACATATGAATGATTACAGAGGTGCGCGCGCCATTATGTAATCCTTTAAGCAGTTATGTAATGGAAGGGCAGGCTAAAAGTAGCGTTATGTCCTATGCTGACATGCAGTGTTTGTCTTATGAAAGTTAAGACATTTAAAACTTATTAGACCATCTCGGAACTTATTCATCGTATTGCGATTGGTTTTTCACCAGGACAATTGAAGCTCTGTAAGATGACTCCCCCGAAGACAGAAAAAGAGAAAACCGTCAATATTTATCATTTTATGAGAAATTGTAGGCATTTGACGTTAGAAATTTAGGACATTTTGTAATGAGGCCCAAATAAAAAACGTGTGAAGAATAAAATGTAAATTTGTTATAGTATGTATTTATAGTGCATACAAGTTATAGCTTCATGGAATGAAATGTTTTCAATGGTTTGTTAGGAAGTTCATTTTAATGAAATAAACTTTAATAAAGTTACATTTCATTCCTTCCCGTCATTTTTCACACTCTGTATAAAAACCATATCCTCAACTTCTCTCATTTTTAAATAAGATGCTTGTGAAATTATAATTTAAATATAGGTTTCATTTAGGCTTACAAATCCTCGTACACCAATAAAACGTATTTTTAATTGTTTAGATGTGAACATTGAGATAAAAGAAAAATAATTATCCCACATGAATACAGCTTGTACAAACTTAACCTATGTCGGTCACATGGTTTTATATTTAATGAAAACATTTTGATAACTATATCATTTATTTTTTTGTTTTTAACTTAAATACATTTTTATGAAGAATAAGCGCACCATCTACGATGTAACTTACATAACTCACATAAGTCTCCTAGGCCTATGGGACTAATGTCGTTTACTGTTAGTCATGTAGAAATACATTTGATATTGATTTGATTCATAATTTTATTTCTTTAACTGGAGATGTGAATACGAGTACTTATGTGTATACATATACTAAATCTTTACAATAAAAATAGTCTTGAAATGCTATTTAAAGTTATACTAATGCGCATCTACTTTCTAGACCTAATAAGTACATTTAATTGGCGAAAGAATTACGTTTGTGAACAGATGACTCAAATATGTAATTGTGGGAAGTTTTACATTTGTAGGCCAACGGTTATAAAAACGCGTGAACTCATTTATTTGTTGACTTGATTAATATTACAGGACGGGATAGATCGTGGAACCAGCACAGTGCTCGCAGTCAGCCTTCACCCCGCACACAAACAACACGGCCATTTGCTGGTCTTTGCGGCCGCGGAGATACAACGATAAGTAGTGATTCCGGCTGCGGTCTCTTGTCAAACTGGTAACAAACATTGATGGGAACAAGAGAGACGGAAAGCTGCGCGGCCTATTTGCGGGATAAACGAATTACAGAACGAAATTGAGGTGAAGGATAGTGTAGCAATGCGCGGGCGACAATCTCGCGAAACCTTCCACTACACAGTAGTCACTACTTGCCACAGATTCCTGCACATCACGTTCAGCGTGCCACAGTCTGACAAGTGACAGGTACAGCGAGTTGGCTGCAAGAGAAGTGACGCCGGAACAGTCTGACATTACTGTGGACCATACTGTTCTCCTCGTAGTGACTGAACGTGAGTCACGTGACCAATGGTCAACGGTCGCTGTGGTTGCGGTTGCAATTGGAATGGGTCAGATACAGCTCTGTACCGGATGATGCCACTGTGTGCCATAAGGGTATTATACAGTTCACCCCGTATCGACTGCCGTGTGCCAGTGGCTGATGATCGCCAATCGCAGTTGCGGTTGCAATAGGAAAGTGTCAGATACAGCCCAGTACCGGATGATGTTATTGAGGATCATCATGTACTTCACCCTTGTACTGACTGCCGTGTATCACGTGACTGATGATCGCCGACCGCGGTTGCAATAGGAGTGTGCCAGATACAGCCCAGTACCGGATGATGTTATTGTGGATCGTGTACTTCACCCTTGTACTGACTGCCGTGTATCACGTGACTAATGATCGCCGACCGCGGTTGCAATAGGAAGTGTGCCAGATGCAGCCCAGTACCGGATGATGTTATTGTGTATCGTGTACTTCACCCTTGTACTGACTGCCGTGTATCACGTGACTGATGATCGCCGACCGCGGTTGCAATAGGAAAGTGTGCCAGATGCAGTCCAGTACCGGATGATGTTATTGTGGATCGTGTACTTCACCCTTGTACTGACTGCCGTGTATCACGTGACTAATGATCGCCACCGCGGTTGCAATAGGAGTGTGCCAGATGCAGTCCAGTACCGGATGATGTTATTGTGGATCATGTACTTCACCCTTGTACTGACTGCCGTGTATCACGTGACTAATGATCGCCGGTCGCGGTTGCAATAGGAGTGCGCCAGATACAGTCCAGTACCGGATGATGTTATTGCGGATCATGTACTTCACCCTTGTACTGACTGCCTTGTATCACGTGACTGATGATTGCCGGCCGCGGTTGCAATAGGAGTGTGCCAGATGCAGTCCGGTGCCGTATACGGGTACGGAGGACCGGATGGCCTCCGCACACGTCACCTCTTGCCAAACACGGCCTTCCACCTACATAGCCCGCTCGGCTCCATTTCACTTTCATTGTTCTAAACCGATCGAATTGCTTTTTTGTTTCCGCCTAGTAAATATGCCAGTTAATCAATTAATTACCATACCATTATTAAAACCAACAACTAATCACTATAAATTATCGTTATAAATATAAATCAATTCAATGTTGCAACATCGTATAAGTGAATTGCAATCTCAATAACTCATTACAGGAATTACGTTACTGGAAGTCTTGGACCAGTTTTTCAGTTTGCAGTAATCATTTAGATGAATTAAAATTCATGCTATTTGTAGTTGTTATTTGCTGTGCAGTTTCTCCATAGAACTTTGTCAACAAATACTTTTAGGCATTAAATATAGTTTAACATTTCGGATTGATCTAAACTAATCGTTTATTAATGCTTTTTAAAACGAAATATAATTGTTCAGTTCATATGAGACTGGGCTTGCCTTAATATCCTTTTACCTTAAACCTTGTATTAGATTTGACCAGCGTGTATTGTTTAGAGACATAGTTTGTATAATTTACATTATTATTATTGCATATAAATCATGAAGAGGTCATTTGAAGTCTTTGACAATAAAATCATGCCTTAACAAAGTTTAATCATATTATGAACTGTAGTCTTCCTAATATTATTATAAATGCGAAAATGCCTTGTTTGTTTGTTTTGTTTTCATGCGTAAACTACTGAACCGATTGCAATGAAATTTGACACGGACATTCTTACGGTTCCTGAGATGAATATAGGCCTATTCTTATTTGAAAATTACCTCCGGGTTACGCTCTACTGGTCTTTAAAATAACAACAAAATCCTACCTTGCTCTCTAAAGTTGTGTAATATTATTTGAATGAGCCTGGTTATTATTTTAAATGTGTTTAAATTGTCTAAAGATTAACCTTAGTTTTTACACTATTTTTGACATCAACGATTAGGTAAGTTCTAATCTACCTTAGAAAATGTCCTAAACATAAGAAAGTCAGAATTTGACTCCGAAGACTGCCTTTGAATCGGTATACAAGAACTATGCTAGAAGAAATTTAGCTGCAATATTCTTTTTGAACTAATGTACCAATTCCAGCTCTAAGTTTTCTATAAATTTACTGTAAGGTTAAAGACTCATATAAAACCCATCTTAGTTGTCTTTTGACAGAAGTGGTCTTCTCAGATCTGTAGTATATATTTTCTTGATCGGGAAACAAAACAAAAACAAATAAGGAAAAAACATACCAAGAACGAAGTAAATGATAATAGTCATTATTATAAACTTTTGACGTATTTTCTTGATCGTGGCAACAAGGAAAACTAAACGTTGGCGTCGGAATTATAATTCACTTGAGCCAGAAATGGTCATAAACGTGCACTGCCTATTAAATTGCGTGCACCGCAGCGGGTATAGGCTAGCAGTGCAGATATAAAAAAAACAATGTAGTCTAACTTTTACTAAACATTTAAAGACCATTATGAAACCTATCTAAGTTGTCTTTTGACAAAAGTAGGCTTCTCAGAGCTGTGTTTGTATATATATTTTCTTGATCGGGAGATCGTACAAGTGCAAAACCTTTGAAAATGCGTGCGAAGATACGGGTAACTGCTAGTTCATCTTATATTATAGAAAATAACGATATAGTGGTATGCAGCGTTCCACTGTTAGCTTTCTGCTTAATGAAACGGCCAGAAAACTCTGAGTGTGACTACCGGAAGGGCAACACTTTCCCTACAGTTTTCCGCGGGTTTCCTCCAGCAGCGTGACGGCCCCGATACAGGGCCCAGTTGTAGTTGGCGCTGCTACAGTCCGCGGCACGCACCGGACACCGCACACTGGGCACGCATCTAGACCGTCACTCCCGCTGCCAATTATAACAACTTTCCCACTTTTCCCGCCAGCGCGCCACACCGTGCAGCACTCAGCTCCTCCTGTCTAACACCCTTCAACTATTCTGTCATTACCTTTGGGTTTCCAGTATCGGTCTAGGTTGTATTCTAACGGGACGTAAACACGCACTACTCCGCTTCACTCAGCCTAATAAAATATAGTTTTCATGAGATGTATCAACTATTTATGTGGTTGCATTTTAATGAGAATATACCGAGCATAACAATAATCCCATGTTCTAAAATAACCTTGTTTATTTTTTATTGAAAATAGTAGTCGATAGTGGAACTTGAAATGTTTGACCAGGAATTATTTAGACCAGCCAACTAACTTACACCAGTCCTAAGAATTACCGAAAAATAATTAAACCTAATGTTAACATATCTGATTACAATATGACCTTCATATGCCAGTTGGGCTCACTTTGGCTGAAAACTCGTACTTTTCACGAAACTACTACGAAGTACTAGTATTCAAACAATCTTTATTTAGTACAAACATTTTTGAGTGGTATGCGTATTATTCCCGCTAGAAAAAAACAGTGGTCTGCTTAAACAACTTTCTCTATTTTAAGCGCTTTTATGATGGAAAGTAATGAAATAACGCCAATTCAAAGTTTAAGTAGGCTAATTGCTATCCGGAAAAATGTTATTCGAAAGTATAATAAATACTGTAGACTACACAATGTTTAAGAATAAATTGGTATCATGATTGTTAGATAAGAGTGGAGAAGTTTCTAAAGTGTAACGTTGATTAGGGAAATTACAACTAAACTCAAAATCTGTTAATCTATTGTTGTGTAAGACTACTTGAACTCAGTGGAGAGTCAGGTCCAAAGATCGATTTGTCATGTCAGAGGCACTTTTGAACGTTACTTCCCGCTTGACGAGCAAAGGCCTACTAGGCTAGTTGGCCGAAACAACTCTACAATCCTAATTTACATAGTAAAATAAACACGAAAAACATGTAAACAAACTCTGTATACAATAATAACAGTGACAGACATTTATTTCATGATGCTCGTATTAAGTATGGAATTGTAATTATGTGAGTAGCCGAGGTATTTACAGATATTAAATAATAGCTACAGTAGTCTACTATGCTAATGTGACACGACAGACAGACAGACTGCGTACCGTTGTAAAACAAACTCTGTATTACAATAATAACAGTGACAGACATTTATTTTATGATGCTCGTATTAAGTATGGAATTGTAATTATGTGAGTAGCCAAAGTATTTACAGATATTAAATAATAGCTACAGTAGTCTACTATGCTAATGTGACACGACAGACAGACTGCGTACCGTTGTAAAACAAACTCTGTATACAATAATAACAGTGACAGACATTTATTTCATGATGCTCGTATTAAGTATGAAATTGTAATTATGTGAGTAGCCGAGGTATTTACAGATATTAAATAATAGCTACAGTAGTCTACTATGCTAATGTGACACGACAGACAGACTGCGTACCGTTGTAAAACAAACTCTGTATACAATAATAACAGTGACAGACATTTATTTCATGATGCTCGTATTAAGTATGGAATTGTTTGTAATTATGTGAGTAGCCGAGGTATTTATAGAAATTAAATAATAGCTACAGTAGTCTACTATGCTAATGTGACACGACAGACAGACTGCGTACCGTTGTAAAACAAACTCTGTATACAATAATAACAGTGACAGACATTTATTTCATGATGCTCGTATTAAGTATGGAATTGTTTGTAATTATGTGAGTAGCCGAGGTATTTATAGAAATTAAATAATAGCTACAGTAGTCTACTATGCTAATGTGACACGACAGACAGACTGCGTACCGTTGTAAAACAAACTCTGTATACAATAATAACAGTGACAGACATTTATTTCATGATGCTCGTATTAAGTATGGAATTGTAATTATGTGAGTAGGCGAGGTATTTACAGATATTAAATAATAGCTATAGTAGTCTACTATGCTAATGTGACACGACAGACAGACTGCGTACCGTTGTAAAACAAACTCTGTATACAATAATAACAGTGACAGACATTTATTTCATGATGCTCATATTCAGTATGGAATTGTAATTATGTGAGTAGCCGAGGTATTTATAGATATTAAATAATAGCTACAGTAGTCTACTATGCTAATGTGACACGACAGACAGACTGCGTACCGTTGTAGAACAGGTTATTTTAAGCGTTTCAAAGTTTTCTTTGAATATATGATGTGACATAAAAGATAGCAATAACACGTGTAAGTTACAATGATCACAGACTGCTGGGAGAGCACATCGCCATACCCCCGAGGAAGGCCAGGGACATCGAATATTATTAGAGATCATCCAAACAATTTACAGTCAGGACTTCTACTCTACCGAAAACTACATACTGAGGGATACGTTACACATCTCTCTCTCCATTATCATTATTAGTTCGTTCCGTCATTAATACTCCTTATTTCCTAATGTAATAATTTAAAAAGTTTATTTACGGGTAAAACTAACAAAGGTACAATTTTCTTGACCTATAAGTCAGTACGAAAACGATCACAGTTTTTTTCATACCTATCCAACTATTTTGTACCATAGATTTACATTAGTAGAATACATTTTGTTAATTTTCGTTCTTATACGAGTTATAACATTATTGAACATTTAATAAATAACCACTTTTTTCTGTCGTAAACTGTTTAGCTATTTGTTCTTTATCTTTTCATTTCATCATGTTGTAAGAAATGGTATAATATATATAGTGACAATATTTATAATGGTTGCTGTCAGCCAAATCTGACATCATATAGGTCTCTCAATTTGTGACATATAATTATATTACAATTATATAATATTAAAGAATTACACGACCTTAGCGCATATTCAATTATTCGTACTCGTATTTAAGAAATATTTAATTAATCAAACGTATCAAAATGTATCAAAAATTTTATGTACTCAGTAATGATTAAATTTTTCCAATTTCCCTCCTAAAACTCTTGTAATTTTAACCAACCAAAAACCAAAATATTCTTCATATAATTAATGAACGCGTTAACTGCTCAAGTGTATTTCACTTACACACGAACGGTAAGGTTCACTGAGTAGAAATATTGTGGCTGTCAGCATAACCTCTTATTTAATTCCTAACCAAACTTTACTTTCGAGAATATGATGATGAGATATAAATATATCATAAAGAGTGAAAATAATAACACAGATATTACATCAATTCATAAAATTGCCAAAAATTGAAATTAGTATCGATATATTCAAAACATTATTTCTGCAAACAAAATTCGATTGAGTGATCCTAAACAGATTAAGCGGACAACGATTGGCATGGTGTTGGCAACTATTTCCTACCTATTACTACAAATCACTTCCTTAACGATGTTAATAAATGTAAAACTGTCATAATCTAATAAAAGGGTGTGAGGTTTGTTCATTTAAACTGTCACCTGCCTACACGCACAGCAGGGAGTTTCTCCTCATACCGGTTTTATTTGCCGAGCTACGGCGCGGCGTGGTTGCTTACTCACTCTACAATTATTTCAACTCATTAGTAATCGATCGTCAATAGAACACATCAAGAACATATAATAATAAAGAATACAGAGTAATAAAAATGAGTACATTTAAGATTTAAAAGAATAACTATGATACATGAGTGATTAGTTACCCCTGTATATACCTGGGTGAACATACATTATACATCTGTTGTGATGTGTCGTGCGTTTTTGGCATTAGCTTTGTTTTAATAACAAAACTCAAATATGTTATCAAACCAACAATGTTTAGGAATGGGCAGACTTCATGAGGACTGTTTAACTTCATATCGTATTTTTTAAACTACCGTACCTGTTTTAATTACTTTACTACCGTAAAGCTTATATTGTCGAGTCATTCATCCGTAAAATCCATCTACTATACAGAATACAATGTTTATTAACCAATTATAGACTTTTTCTTAAATCACCTTCTTAAACAGGATAATTTTTAGTTTTCGCTAAATGGTGCTGTATTAGTAAATGTGTTTTCACTGTCATGTAAGGTGGTTCATAAACGTCTGAATTGGTGAGATAACGAACAGTACTGGGACTCATACTGGCGTTGTATTAGTAAAAATGTGTTTTCACTATCATGTAAGGTGGTTTATAATCGTCTCAATTGGTGAATAGTACTATGGACTCTTGTCTGGCGTTGTATTAGTAAATGTGTTTTCACTATCATGTAAGGTGGTTTATAATCGTCTCAATTGGTGAATAGTACTATGACTCTTCTCTGGCGTTGTATTAGTAAATGTGTTTTCACTATCATGTAAGGTGGTTTATAATCGTCTCAATTGGTGAATAGTACTAGGACTCTTGTCTGGTGCTGTATTAGTAAATGTGTTTTCACTATCATGTAAGGTGGTTTATAATCGTCTCAATTGGTGAATAGTACTAGGGACTCTTGTCTGGTGTTGTATTAGTAAATGTGTTTTCACTATCATGTAAGGTGGTTTATAATCGTCTGAATTGGTGAATAGTACTATGACTCTTGTCTGGTGTTGTATTAGTAAATGTGTTTTCACTATCATGTAAGGTGGTTTATAATCGTCTGAATTGGTGAATAGTACTAGGACTCTTGTCTGGTGCTGTATTAGTAAATGTGTTTTCACTATCATGTAAGGTGGTTTATAATCGTCTCAATTGGTGAATAGTACTATGACTCTTGTCTGGCGTTGTATTAGTAAATGTGTTTTCACTATCATGTAAGGTGGTTTATAATCGTCTCAATTGGTGAATAGTACTATGACTCTTCTCTGGCGTTGTATTAGTAAATGTGTTTTCACTATCATGTAAGGTGGTTTATAATCGTCTCAATTGGTGAATAGTACTATGACTCTTGTCTGGTGCTATATTAGTAAATGTGTTTTCACTATCATGTAAAGTGGTTTATAATCGTCTCAATTGGTGAATAGTACTATGACTCTTCTCTGGCGTTGTATTAGTAAATGTGTTTTCACTATCATGTAAGGTGGTTTATAATCGTCTCAATTGGTGAATAGTACTATGACTCTTCTCTGGCGTTGTATTAGTAAATGTGTTTTCACTATCATGTAAGGTGGTTTATAATCGTCTCAATTGGTGAATAGTACTATGACTCTTGTCTGGCGTTGTATTAGTAAATGTGTTTTCACTATCATGTAAGGTGGTTTATAATCGTCTCAATTGGTGAATAGTACTATGACTCTTCTCTGGCGTTGTATTAGTAAATGTGTTTTCACTATCATGTAAGGTGGTTTATAATTGTCTCAATTGGTGAATAGTACTATGACTCTTGTCTGGTGTTGTATTAGTAAATGTGTTTTTACTATCATGTAACGTGGTTTATAATCGTCTGATGAGAGCTGACGAACAGCACTGGGACTCATGTATGGTGCTGTATTGATAAATGTGTTCCCTTTTGAAAGTGGCTTTCCATCAGCATTAGTTCTATTATATATAATTTTGCTAATGCTATTACTGTGCTTTCAATTTTGCTGCAGCTTTCCTGGTCATTTCCCAGCGAATCATGCCAGCTTATGCGGCTTACTTCTGAGAATCAAAACTCGTTGGAGATTAACTGTTGATATTACCTCCTACGTGAGATGTGTACGGAAACAATACTTTTCATGCAATTTCGGCAGTTTGAATTTTATTCATTTCATTACATAGGTATAGTACTATTATCTGACAGAGAATTTGAATGTTGTCCCCAAAAAATACATTCATTTATCAAAATAACTAAACTTTAAATATAACGTATTTACTTTAGTTTAGAAATGGTAGCTACTTCGTATTTTCTTCTACGGTAAGCAATTTTTTATAACATGTTACAACATGTGTTTTGAAATAACATCTATCATTATCAGATGGTATTATAATATCTAAGGTCAAGTCTAGCTGCCGAGCAGATTATCCTCAACTTATATGACTATTATACGTACAGTCAAAGTTATGTAATATCTCTGACAGAATCTGGTCTATAGAAAGCTACGACTCTACTCGTATCATGGTAACAACTTACAGTGTTCCGGCTGTCCACACTGCGTCCCAGTTTTACCTGTAACCAAGACAAGTGTTACTAACACGAGTGGTAGCTAATCATGCAGATTACATGTACCTACATTAGTTACAGAACTGAAACAGTAAAACCAGTAGTTTGCAATGTGCCGGCTGTCCACACTGTGTCCCAGTTTTACCTGTAACCAAGACAAGTGTTACTAACACGAGTGGTAGCTAATCATGCAGATTACATGTACCTACATTAGTTACAGAACTGAAACAGTAAAACCAGTAGTTTGCAATGTGCCGGCTGTCCACACTGCATCCCAGTTTTACCTGTAACCAAGACAAGTGTTAGTAACACGAGTGGTAGCTAATCATGCAGATTACATGTACCTACATTAGTTACAGAACTGAAACAGTAAAACCAGTAGTTTGCAATGTGCCGGCTGTCCACACTGTGTCCCAGTTTTACCTGTAACCAAGACAAGTGTTACTAACACAAGTGGTAGCTAATCATGCAGATTATATGTACCTACATTAGTTACAGAACTGAAACAGTAAAACCAGTAGTTTGCAATGTGCCGGCTGTCCACACTGTGTCCCAGTTTTACCTGTAACCAAGACAAGTGTTAGTAACACGAGTGGTATAGCTAATCATGCAGATTATATGTACCTACATTAGTTACAGAACTGAAACAGTAAAACCAATAGTTTGCAATGTGCCGGCTGTCTACACTGTGTCCCAGTTTTACCTGTAACCAAGACAAGTGTTACTAACACGAGTGGTAGCTAATCATGCAGATTATATGTACCTACATTAGTTACAGAACTGAAACAGTAAAACCAATAGTTTGCAATGTGCCGGCTGTCCACACTGTGTCCCAGTTTTACCTGTAACCAAGACAAGTGTTAGTAACACGAGTGGTATAGCTAATCATGCAGATTACATGTACCTACATTAGTTACAGAACAAATAGTTTACAGTGGTCGCCACTTGTTTATGCTTACTATCACACATTCAACATAATTCCTATATGTTTTTCGTCAGTTGAATAAAGTTAAGTGCAATAGAACCCCCTCCAAGCAAGACTGCATCAGAATGTGGTGATGGAGATGATTAGATTTGAATAATTCATTGAAAGGAAGGAAATTAATGAAGTATTAGTTTTATTTTCCTTGAACTATTTTACAAACAGAAAAGATTGTCTTTGGTAGTACACACCGTAATTTTAACAACGAAAGAATTCTCTATATAATATTACAGCATAGTATTTAATGCTAATATTATTTATGCTAGTTATGTATCAATTGATGCGATTTTAATAATGATGGTGTTGAATGTCACAGAGAAATATCACATATGCATTTATCATGGAAGTTTCTTTATGGTTGATTATAGTAAGTCTCTTTTTTCCTCGCTGGGCCAGAGGAAAATTACAAGGAGCCAAGTTGGAAGAACATGCATGCCAATAACGTTACCATGTCGCTGGACAACCTATGACATATATTAGTTTTCCTCTTCTCCATTCTCAGCTTTTTACGATTGTTTCCTTTAGGGCTATTTCAGAAAGTTTTATAAGAATCGGCAAAGTTAATGGTAACCGACAAGGTACATTGTCTAGTGGATGGAGTTTTCCCCATAGTTTTTCTATAAATTTCCCAACATGCTAAAGAAAAACACAATTCATATTTCATGGAACCATTAACTTTTGTAAACCATTCAAATCAAACAATCTTGTTTTCCCACGTCTGTGCATTTAACATTGAATGAGGATAAGAAAACTGTTAGTAGTATAATGAAGTAGGAAAACATGCTTTTCTTAGGGAAGTGTTGCAATAGTTTTCCGTGTAAACAACGTTGAACATGAAGTGTTCCGGGAACTGCACAGTTAGTTTAGTGTGATAATGCAGCGCATGACGATGTAAAGTAACACTCGTGCAACAACAAATCGGGGAATACCGTTTGTCTGGAGTACTATCTTCCGAAATACGATTTATCGACATTAGTTTTCAAGCCAATTACATATAACACGAGTTGTTCACTTTTAACTGTGATGCCTACTGAATATTTTATTTCAGTCATTGTTTTTGTTGTATACACGTTTTCTACTCTTCACCACAATAGTTCTTCCGGATCAGCCGAAAGAAGTATGTACATTTTTTCGGATGAAATATTGATAATTTATTTCTCATATTTAACTTGTAATCAATGTATTAAAAACTGTTCGAGACACAACACAATGTTCATAACAAAAAGTTAGCAGTTGTTATAAGAATTCCAGAACATTGTATTAATAGGTCCATAAATAACAGAGTTGTGAATTTTTTTCACGTGGCCCACAAACAGTCGATGTATTTGTAAAATCAGGGTTATTGTTTTCACAAGCCCGATATAATATATCGATGGTAATAAGCACAGACATTGTATATTGTATGTCCACTTTTTTTCACTTTTGACATTTTTATATCTTTGGAAAGCTGTAGTCTTTATCTTTCAGATCATACATATTGTATGTCCATTATTACAATAGAAAAATTAATAACAAATTAAATAGTTTATTTGATAATTACAATAAAAATGCAGGGCAAACGTAATTTTTAATTCTAAGATTTGGAACAATCATACTACAATCCTAACGCATTCAAACTTACAACAAATTCATACAATCAAGTCTCTTTTGTCCATCGCTAATTGAAAATCATTTCCAGTGCCGGAGTCAGTCATCCAATTGGGCGGTCATCCCAGTTAAATGCCAGAAACTCGTCAATGTTGTAAAATGCGTTTGACGCTAGGAAGCGTTTCAGACAGGTTTTGACGCCTTGGGTGTAGGAGCATATTTCATAAAATCGGGCAATCTGTTGATGAATTGAACACCTGCCTACGACACGCTCATACACTACCGTTCTTCCAGTACGGTAGTTGTCTCTCCCTCTTGTCTCCCTGTTTGTCCCGGCCTCTGGTCAGGGCACATTCATACATAAAGAATAAAGTTGTTTCCAAAATGTAGAGACTGGGCAGAATGTCAATAATTGCAAATTTTTAAATGCCGTTTTGCACGACTCTGTGAAATTGAACTTGACGATAACGCAAACAGCTTTTTTGCAATCTGAACACCCTTAGAAAATGACTGGTTGCACAGACTCCCCACAAAACCACCCCTTAAGAAAGGAGGGGGTAAATCAACCCATAATATGCCGTAATCAGTTCCTGACTAGGACAATATCGGGCCAAGGATCTTAAGACGTATATTTATGAGGACAAATTGGCGCATACATGGTCAATGCGATTATTCCAGGTCAACCCCCGATCAAGGTGTGTTCCAAGGAATTTTGATAAGTGAACTTCCTCCAATATGGAATTTTCCATCATGACTGTCGGACCACATTGGTACTTTACTGATCGCAGTGTGAAATACAACACTTTAGGTTTCGATGAGTTAGTTTGAAGATTGAGGCTGTTGAAGTGTTGAACACAATTGTTGAGATCGACAAAAGATTTTTGCTCCATACATTCTTTTGACTTATCACTGAAATAGAGAGTCGTGTCATCAGCATATTGCACGATTTCACCAAGCTTAAGAGATGAATTTACGCCGTTGACGTATGACCGACTCACAACTGCGTCAATCGTCGATTTACTTTTCCTGAATCCAAATTGGTGTCTAGAAAGCTGTTTGCGTTTGTTCAAAAAGTAAAGCATTCTTGTTAAAAAGGTTTTTCGAATATTTCGCTCAACACTGGCAAAATTGAGACTGACCGATAGTTATTAATTGAACAAGGATCTACTTTCTAAAAAATTGGATGCTCTTTTGCAGTTTTTAGGAGAGAGAATAACTCGAGTTAAAAGAAAAATAGACTAATTGAGTACGTGGTTTTTACTATATGTCGTGAGCATTTTTTATTAACCACGTGGATTTCGATTCGAGATCATTTGGTTTTTTGCTGGAAGTTGTTGAATGACTTGGCTCTTCCTCAACTACAGGAGCCACTGAGGCAACAGAGATCTGTCTACGCGCAGAGATTACCTTGTGGCTGTAATTGACGAGGGTTTTCCCTACAAGCAACAAACGAGAAATCCATTAAACTCGTCAGCAACCTCAGAAGCATCATGCACGAGTTTGTCCCCAATTTTGAATGTAATCTGTTTGAATTCCTTATTTTTGTTGTTTATGATGTCCCATGTAGTTTTGGAAACGTTTTTGGAGGAAAGAATTCATTTTGAGACATCATACGTTTTCACAGCTTAGATCACCTTTTGGTAGGTTTGTTTGTATTTTCGAAAAAAACATTTAGTTGTTCATTGGATGTTTTTCTGTTAATTTCGGAGAAAAACTTGAGTTTTTCTCTCGAAACAAAAATGCCTATGGTGATCCATTTATTTTTTGCCTTATTTGGACACACTTTTATTGTTTTTGAAGAGCTATGGGGGTTATGTTCAGTGAGGTTGTGCAGAAACTTTCGGTAAGTGCTAGAGCGAAGGCAATAATGAAATTGATTGTGTAAGAAAATAATACCTAAAAATAAAATCTACCTAAACTATGTCTATTTCTATGTTATTATTATTATTGAGTGTACAAAATAAAATAAACATACAACAATGTCAAATATGTTGGTCTTTTATAAGATAAATAAAATATTTGAATAAGTCAATATACTATATTATTAAACTGTTCCCATATAATAAGATAATTTCCCATATAATACTATGTATTGCAAGTATAATAAATGGTAGCCAGGCATTCACTAACCTCATCAACAGTGTTGTGACTTCGCAGAGATAAGACCGCTTCTTATAAGTAGAAAGTTCCCAAATTTGACAGATACGACAAGATAGCCAATATATAAATTAAATTTTTACCGCAGTAGTTTACAGGAGTTTATATTTATATAATTTTATTTATCAGCTTTAGCCGGCAACGGACAAATGAAATTTGACCAAAATACAAAAGAGTTTACCCTTATCTTCGGCAATGCTGAGTTACTTTATCGAAATCTTATGTCAAATTAAATAACACTGTTTGTATGTTTATTCTTTAAATTACTTGCGCACCTTTAGTATAATAATACCCTTACAAGTAATGCAATATTGAAATGACTGTATAATAGTGATTTTTTAAAGTGTTCCTTATCAAAGTGTGTAGCGTACATTTTTATATTTCAACACGACTAATTTAATTCCTTCAATATTTCAACATAAACAATTTTGTTGTACGAAATAAAGGGAAGGGACAATACGAGTAGTACTTGTCGACTCAGGCGGCTTTTCAATATTTGATTCACAATTTGAATTGAAGTAACCAAGCTACCCGAAGACTTAAAAAAAATCAGGTTTCCAAAATAATATGAATCTCAAGGAGTTGAATGCTTTATCTTCATAGAAAAGTTTCATAGGTGGTCTCTCGGGTGACAGGTGGTTGTAAGAAAGTGCCCTGACTCTGGTGCGTGCGATGTTTGGATGAGTGAACGATTATTTTATTTCTGTTGTGTATGAGTAATTGATTAACACTCCAGTAGTCGCGCGGAGCACAGTTGTGCTCCATGTATTTTTGTTTTTGGTGTCGGTGACAGTTGGTAGCGCCGATGACCTTGAGCGGTCATCTACCTGTCACCCCACTCACCCTCTGTCGACCAGTGTGTTTTGTAGTCGTCTGTCAGCGTGCATCGCAGTTTTGTGAATTATTTACTTAAGCGCTACGCTCTTGGAGCACAACTGTGCTCCGCGCGAGTACTCTTGTTACTGTTTTTTCTTAGCTTATCGGTTGTATATGTTTTTTTTTATTTTATTAGTTTTCTGCTTCTTTTATTAATTTTTATGATGAAATAAATGATTGTTCAATAAAAAGTACAATGGACCATCGTGATCGTGTTGACCCACTTGACCGTGAACAGTTGCGTCGTTGGTTGGCTGAAACTGAAGAGGACAATGAAAGTGTTTTTGGAGTTGAAGATGTAGACGAACAAGAAGTCGATCACGTTGAGGCTCAAGATGATGTCGGATCCGAAGAATCAGATGGAGGTGAAGAGACAGAAGTTGACTCTTCAAACGAAAGCAGTGACCATGAAATTGACTTTGAAGACGGTGCTCCTTTTTGTCAACCCTGAGTTTTACATAGGAAAAGACAAGGATACAAGATGGTACCTTGATCCTCAAGTTCCTCGTGCGACCCGAACACCTAGACACAATATCATTCCTGTATTTCACCGTCCAGGACCACAAGGTAATGCCAGAAATGCCAATACCCCTGCTATGGCCTTTGAATGTTTCATTGATGACAATATGGTCACACGAATTGTTGAATACACAAACATTTACATAAGTAAGGTAAGGGCTAATTTTCAAAGAGATAGAGATGCGAGACCTACTGATGGACGTGAAATAAAAGCCCTAATAGGAATATTGTACCTAGCAGGTGCACTGAAAGCAGGAAGAAGAAATGTCACTGACATGTGGGACAAACACTACAGGTACTGGAGTTGAAGCAATCTACCTGACCATGAGTTTGAATAGGTTTAGATTTCTTCTACGATGCCTACGTTTTGACAATATTCATAGTAGAGATGTGAGACAATCTGTAGATTAAGCTAGCAGCCTTCAGGGAAATTTTTGATAAGTTCGTATCAAATTGTAAGAGCTCATACAAACCCACAGATTATTTGACAATTGATGAACAGCTGGTAGGTTACAGAAGAAACTGCCAATTTAGGGTTTACACATGCCAAGCAAGCCTGCTAAGTATGGCATAAAGATTTTTGCTCTTGTTTCTACGACTAACTTTTTTGCAACCAATCTTGAAATTTATGTAGGCACTCAGCCAGCTGGACCATTCCATAGGAGCAACAACACTCAAGAGTTAGTTATGCGACTAGTTGAGCCTATAGCGGGATCGAACAGAAACATCACGTGTGATAACTGGTTCGCATCCGTGGCCTCTAGCCAAACGACTCCGCGAAGAAAAAAAAGCTAACTCTTATTGCCACTCTCCGTAAAAACAAACGTGAGGTACACCAAATTTCTACCTGATTCAAACAGAGAAGTAAAGAGTAGCATCTTTGGATTTCAAAAAGACTGCACTCTAGTATCTTATGTACCCAAAAAAAAATAAAGCGGTTTTGATGATTTCCACCATGCATGACGACGCAAGCATCGACCCTGAAACAGGAGATGAAAGGAAGCCCATGATAATAACATCATCATACAACGACACTAAGTATGGCGTCGACATTCTTGATAAAATGTGTCGTCAGTATGATGCAGCAAGAAACTCAAAAAGGTGGCCTCTAATCCTTTTTTTTTTTTCACCTGCTAAATGTGGGAGGTGTGAACGCTATGACAATATACAAGGTAAATCAAAATCTTGACTTCATAAATAGGCTGGAGTTTTTGAAAAAGCTGTCTTTTGAGTTGATGAAACCCCAAATGGAACACCGCATGGACCCTAGAAATGATACCAAAGCAAGATCAAAAACTAGAGGCAATCTGTTGCTGCAACCCTGATGAAGCGAGACCGGTCCGACCCGCAACCTCAGCCCCCCAGAGCTGCTACAACTGGAAGGTGCTACCTGTGTGGCAGAGCAAGGAACAAGACACCAGGAAATCATGTTCAAAGTGCTATAAATGGGTCTGTGTTGATCATTTACAAAGTGTCTGTGTTGATTGTCTAGAATAAAGACGTAGTCTAGAGGCAAGCTTCAAAGTTGATTGTAATAATAACTTTTTTTTTTGTAAAACACACTTTTTTATCCTAAACCTGTAAAATACACTTTAATTTATATCTGAGCAATTGTACAGACGTTTCTTTTTACCCAACATGTCATATTAATGCTGATTTATATGGTTATAATGCAGGAATATCATTAGAGGTCAATGGAGCACAATCGTGCTCCGCGCGATCACTCACGTTACTGTGAACCGCGCGAGCACCGGAGTGTTAATATATAATTTCAAAGTAACTTTATTAACGATTGCAATGTGATTATATTATGCAATTATTTATTACTACCAATAGTTAGGGACGCAATGTAAACGATTCATTGTAGGCTGAAGTTCACGATCAATATTGTCGAATGGTGAGGTGTTGGTGAGTGACAAAGGCAGGCTCACGGGCAGGACTTCCTCGGCCAAGTGGAATCCGCCAAAACGAGACGAAATAAGAGGAAATCGGAAAGTGGAGGCATTAAACAGGTCTGACTGGCCGGTAAAGGTCATGGCTACTGTCGCACCTGCCTCCCTCAGCGGTGACGTCATGGCAGGGCCGGATTTAGCATGCACGGGTCCCTAGACTCCCCACAACGCTCCAGATATTTGATCCCAATAATTGAAGTATCGAAGAACCATTGGTTGATGCGCCTGGAAAAAGGAACAGCAGAGTCCTCTTTTACTAGCAACTTAAAAATTATACGAATTTGTTATTTGTAATTTTATACTAAAGTTAATAGTGTATATAAATTGTAAACATCATGACAAGAAGAATGGTACAAAACAAAGCATGATACACTGAAATTGTCACAGAGTATTGCTGAGTCTTGAGTGTAAGATATCACTGAATATCCCGAGAAGGAAAACAGCAGGTGCTGGGCTGGCCTCAATCCTCTGCGCTCCTGAGTGTGGGGGTGCGTGCGTGCGATGCGACTACCTGATCCTTCAGCCGCAATCTCGAATTGCTAATACTGTAATATTATTTTAAAATGTTGGACAAGAATTAGTTAATTGGCCACTTCTAAAGAAAGTCACAGTTTTTCAAGTAAGATTGGTGAGAAGGTTCCGATGTCATTCAGTCCAGACCATGACAAGCTCAGCTGAGCCATTTTTGCACAATTCTATGAACCCACCATTAAAACCATTACAAATATTTAATACGTTGTTTAACACTTCCAACAAAAAAAGTTGAAAACGACGGTGAAATATAAACAGGAAAGTAATGACAAATATGTGCTGGTAACCACAACACTAACAGTTTTCAAATTCTTCAAATTATGGTAGCTATCTCAGAGAATATTTTATTTACTAGCTTTAGTGTTGTATTCATAGTTGCATCGCATAGTAGACTTTACAATCTGAGCGCATTTCTAGTGGTTGATTTAATATACTTCCAAAAACTATGTATCATATTTGAAAAATTTATTGAGATTCGATATTCAAATCGAAGGAAAATTTGTAGGACGATAAATGATCGTACTCTAATCCACAGAGCCACGACTAAAATATCATGAAAGGGAACAGAAGTTGTTCGTTACTTTTACAAAAATACAGTAAAGATTCTATAAAATATTTCAATCGGAAAATGTTTGCCGCCGATGAAAATTACACGTATGGTCGGCGATCAGTTTATTTTTTAGTTATCTTGACAATTGCATAAAGGGAGTGGAGGAGGGAAGATGGTTCTGTGGACTCGTGAAGGAAGTGCTGCTGACGTTGAAGGAAATGAGAAAAGATATCGGTGCAGAACCAGAGTGGCTGGACCTCCCCCCCCTCGCCACCTCTACACACAGCCTTAACCTTGGTGCGGGAGCCACGTGACGGCCTTGGTGGGTCATTCCTTCCAACATGGTCGCCGTCCAGTACGCCGTGCCGTGCAGGCCCTGCTGTCCACTTCCTACGGCCGCCGCTCCGCGCCGCGCACCTTCCTGTCTCCGGCCGAGCCACTTCACACGTTTCACATTATATTATAATTTCCAAGCCCTCAGGCAAGCATTGCACTGGATGTGTGTCCAAAAGTGACGCTGGTACTGGACACAGAGGCTCGCAAACCTAATGGTGACGTAGTTACCGGAGTCCTCTGTATCTGTCAGACCCATTTTATCCTATCTTCCATTATTCTATTTACTGTAGTTATGTTTTTTGGCAAATTTTAAAGATATTCTTGAATACGAGTATTATATAATGACAATTAGTCCAACAAACGAAAAAAAACAAACTTCATAAAATCGCCTTATTTGGTTCATAAATGGTGGCAATTAAGTTATCTTCGTTGGCGTAATGGAGCGCATTAATGCAGATCACAAATTAAAATAAGTTTGTTGGACTCATAAAACTCTTGCATAATGTAACAGCACGCAGTTAAAAGTTGTAATATTTTTTATATGGACAAATTAGTTATCTGATGTAATGGGAAACACTGGAAGATACATATATCAGTCTTTTCCGTGGACTTGCTTGGTGGAGAGTATTCTTGTTGCCTCTTGTACATAAACATATTATACGGTGGTAATGTGGCAGTTTTTTTTTCGGTTTCTTCAGTCGAGATGATTAAGTTTTCAAATGATGCTCGGGGCTAGAGGAAGAGAGGAGCGCGTGGCACGGCTGCCGTGGAGGAGGACAGAGGAAAGCGGAAGACTGGCCTTGAGGAGTTCCGGCGCGGCGCTGCACGGCGAGGTGGTTCCACGGACACAACACTCGCACTACACAACTACACAACCAACACTACAAAAATATAAGGTCCCGAACTTATGCTTACTTCAGTTCAGCGTTCACTACGATGACAAGAACAAAATCGAAGGTTTCGGGACGGAAACATTTTGCTACAGTTCCTGTACAAGCGTTCAAAACGTATTCAGCACAAATTCCCATTCACAATTTGTGGATTTTTGTTTAATCAATATGTTCATGGTTCAACTTATGATACAGCATTTTAAAAATTCGAGTTAACAAGCCCAAATTCTTATTTTAATCACTAATATAATCGCTAATTAGTTTGACTGTTCATTCTTACAAGAGTATAAATTAGACAAGATATCCTATGTTGGTGACACAAAGCGACACTTTAAAACAATAATTGAAATTGTAAATGCAATGTCATTCTTATTATGTCTCAAAATTTTGCTTAGTTCCCCAAAGATGCCACCGTGAGAGAGGAAAGTGTAAAGGGGTAGCCTTGGAGCGGTCGCTGTGCCCAATACCCCAGAGTCTCTTGCAACACTACAAGTACTGCAGCAACGGCAGTAGCTAGCTAGCACCTAGCATTGTTACACCTCCACTGCCTCACAGTGTTCCGTACCCCAGAGTCTCTTGCAACACTACAAGTACTGCAGCAACGGCAGTAGCTAGCACCTAGCATTGTTACACCTCCACTGCCTCACAGTGTTCCGTACCCCAGAGTCTCTTGCAACACTACAAGTACTGCAGCAACGGCAGTAGCTAGCTAGCACCTAGCATTGTTACACCTCCACTGCCTCACAGTGTTCCGTACCCCAGAGTCTCTTGCAACACTACAAGTACTGCAGCAACGGTAGTAGCTAGCACCTAGCATTGTTACACCTCCACTGCCTCACAGTGTTCCGTACCCCAGAGTCTCTTGCAACACTACAAGTTCTGCAGCAACGGTAGTACCTAGCACCTAGCATTGTTGCACCTCCACTGCCTCGCAATGTTCTGTACCCGGGAGTCTTTAGCAACACTACAAGTACTGCAGCAACGGTAGTTGCACCTCCTCTGCCTCGCAGTGTTCTGTACCCCAGAGTCTCTTGCAACACTACAAGTACTGCAGCAACGGTAGTAGCTAGCACCTAGCATTGTTACACCTCCACTGGCTCACAGTGTTCCGTACCCCAGAGTCTCTTGCAACACTACAAGTTCTGCAGCAACGGTAGTACCTAGCATTGTTACACCTCCACTGGCTCACAGTGTTCCGTACCCCAGAGTCTCTTGCAACACTACAAGTTCTGCAGCAACGTAGTAGTACCTAGCACCTAGCATTGTTGCACCTCCACTGCCTCGCAATGTTTCTGTACCCGGGAGTCTTTAGCAACACTACAAGTACTGCAGCAACGGTAGTTGCACCTCCTCTGCCTCGCAGTGTTCTGTACCCCAGAGTCTCTTGCAACACTACAAGTACTGCAGTAACGGTAGTAGCTAGCACCTAGCATTGTTACACCTCCACTGGCTCACAGTGTTCCGTACCCCAGAGTCTCTTGCAACACTACAAGTTCTGCAGCAACGGTAGTACCTAGCACCTAGCATTGTTACACCTCCACTGGCTCACAGTGTTCCGTACCCCAGAGTCTCTTGCAACACTACAAGTTCTGCAGCAACGGCAGTAGCTAGCACCTAGCATTGTTACACCTCCACTGCCTCACAGTGTTCTGTACCCGGGAGTCTTTAGCAACACTACAAGTACTGCAGCAACGGTAGTTGCACCTCCTCTGCCTCGCAGTGTTCTGTACCCCAGAGTCTCTTGCAACACTACAAGTACTGCAGCAACGGTAGTAGCTAGCACCTAGCATTGTTACAACTCCACTGGCTCACAGTGTTCCGTACCCCAGAGTCTCTTGCAACACTACAAGTTCTGCAGCAACGGTAGTACCTAGCACCTAGCATTGTTACACCTCCACTGGCTCACAGTGTTCCGTACCCCAGAGTCTCTTGCAACACTACAAGTTCTGCAGCAACGGTAGTACCTAGCACCTAGCATTGTTGCACCTCCACTGCCTCGCAATGTTCTGTACCCGGGAGTCTTTAGCAACACTACAAGTACTGCAGCAACGGTAGTTGCACCTCCTCTGCCTCGCAGTGTTCTGTACCCCAGAGTCTCTTGCAACACTACAAGTACTGCAGCAACGGTAGTAGCTAGCACCTAGCATTGTTACACCTCCACTGGCTCACAGTGTTCCGTACCCCAGAGTCTCTTGCAACACTACAAGTTCTGCAGCAACGGTAGTACCTAGCACCTAGCATTGTTACACCTCCACTGGCTCACAGTGTTCCGTACCCCAGAGTCTCTTGCAACACTACAAGTACTGCAGCAACGGTAGTAGCTAGCACCTAGCATTGTTACACCTCCACTGCCTCACAGTGTTCCGTACCCCAGAGTCTCTTGCAACACTACAAGTTCTGCAGCAACGGTAGTAGCTAGCACCTAGCATTGTTACACCTCCACTGCCTCACAGTGTTCCGTACCCCAGAGTCTCTTGCAACACTACAAGTACTGCAGCAACGGTAGTAGCTAGCACCTAGCATTGTTACACCTCCACTGCCTCACAGTGTTCCGTACCCCAGAGTCTCTTGCAACACTACAAGTACTGCAGCAACGGTAGTAGCTAGCACCTAGCATTGTTACACCTCCACTGCCTCACAGTGTTCCGTACCCCAGAGTCTCTTGCAACACTACAAGTTCTGCAGCAACGGTAGTACCTAGCACCTAGCATTGTTGCACCTCCACTGCCTCGCAATGTTCTGTACCCGGGAGTCTTTAGCAACACTACAAGTACTGCAGCAACGGTAGTTGCACCTCCTCTGCCTCGCAGTGTTCTGTACCCCAGAGTCTCTTGCAACACTACAAGTACTGCAGCAACGGTAGTAGCTAGCACCTAGCATTGTTACACCTCCACTGGCTCACAGTGTTCCGTACCCCAGAGTCTCTTGCAACACTACAAGTTCTGCAGCAACGGTAGTACCTAGCATTGTTACACCTCCACTGGCTCACAGTGTTCCGTACCCCAGAGTCTCTTGCAACACTACAAGTTCTGCAGCAACGGTAGTACCTAGCACCTAGCATTGTTGCACCTCCACTGCCTCGCAATGTTCTGTACCCGGGAGTCTTTAGCAACACTACAAGTACTGCAGCAACGGTAGTTGCACCTCCTCTGCCTCGCAGTGTTCTGTACCCCAGAGTCTCTTGCAACACTACAAGTACTGCAGCAACGGTAGTAGCTAGCACCTAGCATTGTTACACCTCCACTGGCTCACAGTGTTCCGTACCCCAGAGTCTCTTGCAACACTACAAGTACTGCAGCAACGGTAGTAGCTAGCACCTAGCATTGTTACACCTCCACTGCCTCACAGTGTTCCGTACCCCAGAGTCTCTTGCAACACTACAAGTTCTGCAGCAACGGTAGTACCTAGCACCTAGCATTGTTGCACCTCCACTGCCTCGCAATGTTCTGTACCCGGGAGTCTTTAGCAACACTACAAGTACTGCAGCAACGGCAGTTGCACCTCCTCTGCCTCGCAGTGTTCCGTACCCGGAGGTTTTTGTCTAAGCGTCTAGGAATTATTGCACGTCACCCTTAGTGTAGGTGAAGTCTGCGTTCCACCGATTCACCCTCAACGTATGGTAAGTATTGCACGTAAAAAACCTTAACCTTCAGTGTAACAGTAATGCTGCATACCACCAGTAAAACCTGTACTACTATGATGTATGCTACAAATTCACCTAAGGTGTCTGGGGAATAATTACTACATGCTACCACTTCACGCGTAGTGAACATAGAGTGCTATATATCCACTTCACTAAAGGAGTCAAGGAAGTACTGCATGCCACCAAGCGTGGCAAGTGAGTGAGGGTAACCTTGGGGGCGGTCGATGTGCCCGATACTGTATAGCCGCTTGCGACACTACAATCTACACATGTTGTTACTAATCCACCCTTGTTGTCTAGTACTAATTACTGCATGCTACCACTTCACGCGTAGTGAACATAGAGTGCTATATATCCACTTCACTAAAGGAGTCAAGGAAGTACTGCATGCCACCAAGCGTGGCAAGTGAGTGAGGGTAACCTTGGGGGCGGTCGATGTGCCCGATACTGTATAGCCGCTTGCGACACTACAATCTACACATGTTGTTACTAATCCACCCTTGTTGTCTAGTACTAATTACTGCATGCTACCACTTCACGCGTAGTGAACATAGAGTGCTATATATCCACTTCACTAAAGGAGTCAAGGAAGTACTGCATGCCACCAAGCGTGGCAAGTGAGTGAGGGTAACCTTGGGGGCGGTCGATGTGCCCGATACTGTATAGCCGCTTGCGACACTACAATCTACACACACTGTAGCTACTACCCGTCGACTTCAGGCTAAAATGCGTATCACACAGAAACTATACTCGTGATCTAGACACGAATATGAATATAAAACCATAAATATGTGTTGAAATGTGTGACGGTTTGTTTTAGAAGTTGGGGTCAAATACGTCTTAGAACGTGTTACATCGTCTTACATACATTCTATAGTGTCAGAAACATAATCGGACTATTATTTATTTTATAATTTAACAAAATCACGATGGATGACAAGTAACTTATACTATGTTGGAAATTAAATACGCCACTAATTCTGTTTCAAAAATCAATTTTATTTACTCAATTTCACAAATTGATACCTAGGGACGCTCAAATTCGACTATTTATAGAAGTGATATCCAGAGGGAAAGGATAATACTCTTGGAACATCCTACAAGGACAAAACGACCCCATAAGAGGTTTAAGAGCCCGCAGTGTTTTATTTCTTAATTAAAAATACAAATACAAAGCTAGTCAATAAAGACTTAGTAATTTTTCCTAAGACAATTTGGAACATTTGCCGTATTCTCTACGAATGCTTAAACGTTCTAGCCAGGTCTACTTGTTGTTTTATGGAAAAAGTAGTATGTAGAGAAAACGAGCGAAAATCTTTTTACAATTAATGATGCCATGAAACATGTTATACCATAATTTTGTATATAGAATTTATAAATATTGCACAGTGATTCGCAGTCTGTCACTGTTAACGCTCTGGTGAGCTAATCATACCGTATTGTTACTTTATAGAAAGTTCACATCTGTTCCAAACTCTAGATCGAACAAGGAAAACTGTCTCCCAATATACAACTTGTAACAGTTAGACACCACCAGAGTCGTCATCCTGTCGAGAGCCATTGACAACACCACTGAGAAACAACCGCCATCCGAGTATAAACTTGTTACACATACAAATTACCAGTGTCGTTATCCTGTCAAGCAGCACTGACAATATCACTGAGAGGTAACCGTCATCTGAGTATAAAACTTGTTACACAAAAAATTACCAGTGTCGTTATCCTGTCAAGCAGCACTGACAACATCACTGAGAAACAACCACCATTCGAATATAAAACTTGTTACGCAGACAAATTACCAGTGTCGTTATCCTGTCAAGCAGCACTGACAATATCACTGAGAAACAACCGCCATCCGAGTATAAAACTTGTTACACATACAAATTACCAGTGTCGTTATCCTGTCAAGCAGCACTGACAATATCACCGAGAGGTAACCGTCATCTGAGTATAAAACTTGTTACACAAACAAATTACCAGTGTCGTTATCCTGTCAAGCAGCACTGACAATATCACTGAGAGGTAACCGTCATCTGAGTATAAAACTTGTTACACAGACAAATTACCAGTGTCGTTATCCTGTCAAGCAGCACTGACAATATCACTGAGAAACAACCACCATCCGAATATAAAACTTGTTACGCAGACAAATTACCAGTGTCGTTATCCTGTCAAGCAGCACTGACAATATCACCGAGAGGTAACCGTCATCTGAGTATAAAACTTGTTACACAAACAAATTACCAGTGTCGTTATCATGTCAAGCAGCACTGACAACATCACTGAGAAACAACCACCATCCGAATATAAAACTTGTTACGCAGACAAATTACCAGTGTCGTTATCCTGTCAAGCAGCACTGACAATATCACTGAGAAACAACCACCATCCGAGTATAAAACTTGTTACGCAGACAAATTACCAGTGTCGTTATCCTGTCAAGCAGCACTGACAATATCACCGAGAGGTAACCGTCATCTGAGTATAAAACTTGTTACACAGACAAATTACCAGTGTCGTTATCCTGTCAAGCAGCACTGACAATATCACCGAGAGGTAACCGTCATCTGAGTATAAAACTTGTTACACATACAAATTACCAGTGTCGTTATCCTGTCAAGCAGCACTGACAATATCACTGAGAAACAACCACCATCCGAATATAAAACTTATTACGCAGACAAATTACCAGTGTCGTTATCCTGTCAAGCAGCACTGACAATATCACTGAGAACCAACCGTCATCTGAGTATAAAACTTGTTACACAAAAAATCACCAGTGTCGTTATCATGTCAAGCAGCATTGACAACATCACTGAGAAACAACCACCATTCGAATATAAAACTTGTTACGCAGACAAATTACCAGTGTCGTTATCCTGTCAAGCAGCACTGACAATATCACCGAGAACCAACCGTCATCTGAGTATAAAACTTGTTACACAAAAATTACCAGTGTCGTTATCCTGTCAAGCAGCACTGACAATATCACTGAGAACCAACCACCATCCGAATATAAAACTTGTTACACAGACAAATTACCAGTGTCGTTATCCTGTCAAGCAGCACTGACAATATCACTGAGAAACAACCGTCATCTGAATATAAAACTTATTACGCAGACAAATTACCAGTGTCGTTATCCTGTCAAGCAGCACTGACAATATCACTGAGAAACAACCACCATCCGAATATAAAACTTGTTACGCAGACAAATTACCAGTGTCGTTATCCTGTCAAGCAGCACTGACAATATCACTGAGAACCAACCACCATCCGAATATAAAACTTATTACGCAGACAAATTACCAGTGTCGTTATCCTGTCAAGCAGCACTGACAACATCACTGAGAACCAACCGTCATCTGAGTATAAAACTTGTTACACAAAAATCACCAGTGTCGTTATCCTGTCAAGCAGCACTGACAACATCACTGAGAACCAACCGTCATCTGAGTATAAAACTTGTTACGCAGACAAATTACCAGTGTCGTTATCCTGTCAAGCAGCACTGACAATATCACTGAGAAACAACCACCACCCGAATATAAAACTTATTACGCAGACAAATTACCAGTGTCGTTATCCTGTCAAGCAGCACTGAAAACATCACTGAGAACCAACCGTCATCTGAGTATAAAACTTGTTACACAAAAATCACCAGTGTCGTTATCATGTCAAGCAGCATTGACAACATCACTGAGAAACAACCACCATTCGAATATAAAACTTGTTACGCAGACAAATTACCAGTGTCGTTATCCTGTCAAGCAGCACTGACAATATCACTGAGAAACAACCACCATCCGAATATAAAACTTATTACGCAGACAAATTACCAGTGTCGTTATCCTGTCAAGCAGCACTGAAAACATCACTGAGAACCAACCGTCATCTGAGTATAAAACTTGTTACACAAAAAATCACCAGTGTCGTTATCCTGTCAAGCAGCACTGACAACATCACTGAGAAACAACCACCATCCGAATATAAAACTTATTACGCAGACAAATTACCAGTGTCGTTATCCTGTCAAGCAGCACTGACAACATCACTGAGAAACAACCGCCATCCGAGTATAAACTTGTTACTCCAGCACTGACAATATCACCGAGAGGTAACCGTCATCTGAGTATAAAACTTGTTACACAAAAAATTACCAGTGTCGTTATCATGTCAAGCAGCATTGACAACATCACTGAGAAACAACCACCATTCGAATATAAAACTTGTTACGCAGACAAATTACCAGTGTCGTTATCCTGTCAAGCAGCACTGACAATATCACTGAGAAACAACCACCATCCGAATATAAAACTTATTACGCAGACAAATTACCAGTGTCGTTATCCTGTCAAGCAGCACTGACAATATCACTGAGAAACAACCACCATCCGAATATAAAACTTATTACGCAGACAAATTACCAGTGTCGTTATCCTGTCAAGCAGCACTGACAATATCACTGAGAAACAACCACCACCCGAATATAAAACTTATTACGCAGACAAATTACCAGTGTCGTTATCCTGTCAAGCACCACTGAAAACATCACTGAGAACCAACCGTCATCTGAGTATAAAACTTGTTACACAAAAATCACTAGTGTCGTTATCATGTCAAGCAGCATTGACAACATCAGTGAGAACCAACCACCATTCGAATATAAAACTTGTTACGCAGACAAATTACCAGTGTCGTTATCCTGTCAAGCAGCACTGACAATATCACTGAGAAACAACCACCATCCGAATATAAAACTTATTACGCAGACAAATTACCAGTGTCGCTATCCTGTCAAGCAGCACTGACAATATCACTGAGAAACAACCACCATCCGAATATAAAACTTATTACGCAGACAAATTACCAGTGTCGTTATCCTGTCAAGCAGCACTGACAATATCACTGAGAAACAACCACCATCCGAATATAAAACTTATTACGCAGACAAATTACCAGTGTCGTTATCCTGTCAAGCACCACTGAAAACATCACTGAGAACCAACCGTCATCTGAGTATAAAACTTGTTACACAAAAAATCACCAGTGTCGTTATCCTGTCAAGCAGCACTGACAACATCAGTGAGAACCAACCGCCATCCGAGTATAAAACTTGTTACACAGACAAATTACCAGTGTCGTTATCCTGTCAAGCAGCACTGACAATATCACTGAGAACCAACCGCCATCCGAGAGTATAAAACTTGTTACACAGACAAATCACCAGTGTCGTCATCCCGTCTACTGGCAACATCACTGTGATACATATGTGATTTATATGTTAAAATTTCTAGATTTAGTTTAACGGTATATAAAATGAATTTCAAATATAATTTGATTCGATTTTTGACGATATGCTAGTGATCAACAATTTTTTTAATATAAATTAGCAATGGTTAGTATATTTTCTTCCAAACAAACAAAATTAGAGTAAGATACAATTTCAAATTTTTAACACAACTTGATAAATAAAATACACCAATTAGTTATAGATTGGTAACATTTTCTTGTTATGTCAATGTGAAGGAGAAAAAATATTTGGCAAAATTATACAGGACATATTCTGGCTGTAAACTAGTTTTAGCTGATTCTTATTATTCAACAAAGCCATGTCAGGAGTGGCAATCCTATCTGCTCTGTAGTGGCATACCCTGGCCCCTGAGTCATAAACGTAGCACACAAACCCTGCATACACAAAACTGTCAAAGCAGCATTTACCGTGCTTTAATAAAGTGGCAATCTCTTGGATTCACAATAACTTCCAAAAAGTTCACGCAGACACAATGTAGCCTTTCAAAACCAATTTGGAGCTATGTTGAAGAGCATAGAGGGTCTCTTGTGTAAAGGTAAATTTTGAAGTGGTTTTTGTGTCAACTACTTATAGATTTTATGGTGCACATGAGAATTAAATAAAGGAATTTAGAGCCACTTGTTGCTAATGTTAAATCAAAAGAATATTAACAAACGAAATAAATTTAAAATGGTGTTGACAAATGCATGATGTTGACGTATTGTGTACGACTACGAAGTAAGAGATGATGCATGAAACAATCACGGAAATACATGGTTTGTATTGAGAGCATCGATTAGTGTCATGCGTTTCCATTCGCTTTATTTTTATTTCCGTTTCTCGAGCGAACTGCTCTTCAACTTTCTACAGTAGTCACATTGCTTGAATTTATATTACGTAGCCAATTGAATTTATATTATTTATAATTTTAAACAATATTTCAGTGCTGCACTTCGTAAGGTTGTCCAAACAATAAATTGTCCTCTCATCTCCTGCAGCTATGCAATTCGCAGCTTGCGTGATTGAAGGTAGTTTTGTGTACTGCAGATATATTTACAACTCTTGTGTCGGCACATTAGTCTTGACTTTCATTCTTGTTTTCGTTGTACACCGTTCTTTGACAAGCGATTTCATTTGTGTTATATAAATTCTTTGTAAGTACACACAATATTAGTTTGAACGAATATCGACGCACTGTGTATGCGAGAGGTGGCTGAAGCGTGACGGAGAGATAGAGGCCTACTGGTGCTGGTAGTGGGTGGGAAGAGGTGTGATGTAGAACTGGCGGAAACGCCGACAGGTCTGAGACTTCCGGTATGTCCTGGCTTCACCTCACAAACCGGTTGTCTGCTGACCAACTCCGATTCTTCATCACTTACTACTTCAATAGTGGAAAATCGTATCGTTTTAACTCGGTTTAGTTTACATAACCATTTTAAATGAAAACCAAGGTGAGGAATCTCCATGCTGGACCTATAAATTCCTTCGTCGGAAATTAAATATAGCGATAACAGAGGTTCGGTATTATGTATGATTCCGTTTCTTCAGGTTCAATGCTACTACGTATATTTGAACGTCATTCAAATCTATTTCAAACAAGCCTTATCATGCTGTATCAAATTTGTTTGCGAATTTTTCAAATCTGAATTGGAGTTGTTGGTTTTTTTTGCTCCAAATATGTTGGGTTCCGTCAATGCGAGGGCTAAAGCAAGTACCGACATGTTTTGTTCCTTCTAACAATCGAGCGCATTTCGAGTTTTGGTGATTTAAAAAAACTAAAACTATTGAGTGAGCATCTATAAATTGTGTGTTGGCACTAACTACGAGGAAATAGCGTAATCAGGTAGCGTGTTAAACAAATAGCAGTGATCAAGCCGCGTGGTCTATAAATAGCAGGGATCAAGTAGCGCAATCCACAAATAGCAGAAATCAGGTAGTGTGTTCCACAAATAGCGCAATCAGGTAGTGTGTTCAAAAAAATATCAGTAATATGGTAGCGTATTCCACAAATATCGTAATCAGGATGTGTGTTAAACAGATAGCAGTAATCAGGTAGTGTGTTCCACAAATATCAGTAATATGGTAGCGTATTCCACAAATATCGTAATCAGGATGCGTGTTAAACAAATAGCAGTAATCAGGTAGTGTGTTAAAAAAACATATCAGTAATCACGTAGCGTATTCCACAAATAGCGTAATGAGGTAGCGCGTTCCACAAATAGCAGTAATCAGGTAGTGTGTTCCTCAAATAGCAGTGATGAGGTAGCGTGTTCCATAAATAGTAGTACTCAGGTATATGTTTTCCATAAACGAATAATTATGACAATACAAACAGTGACTGTCTAGTGTTACGCGTTGTAATTGCTACTGTTTTGTTGTTTTTTTTCCTGGACAGAGACTAAAACGTCATTAAGTCAAAAATTATGTTAGTACTGTACTAAACATTCATGGAACATGCTATATGATATTTTTCTCCGTTAAATAGATCGGAGAACATAGAGTGAAATTATTCTCATTAACACAACCTGCGCATTACATTTGTTACAAACAATTCCACTGGCTTAATGATAAGCCTGTTTGATGTCCGGACATAACTCTTGTATGCAGTTTATCAACCGAGTTGAAAAAAGTGGGACATTTCTTCAACGTGTGATAAACTCGGTTGCAGTTGCCCTTCCTTGTGTAGCAGCACTTTATCACACTTCTTGTTTATGAGCGTCAACACAGCAGCCGAGTGTCCGAACACGCTGCACTGGACTACAAACACATCATCATCACTCGTTGCCGGCTGGTTACCTGTCTGGCATACTTAATGGACTCGGTATGGCCAGTGAAGTTACTGACGCTACGTACATTTGGGAAGGTTTGTCAGTAGACATTTTGTCTATAGCTAATTCGCAATACATTTTCGCTGCAAGACAACTCGTTTACAACACATATACTATGGGGAGGAAATACTATTTCCAAATCTATTGGTGGGACATGCGATGTGCAATGTGCAATGTGCAAGACAAGTGCAGTCTGCGGAGGCGGACGCGGCGCGACGACCAGGGAAGAGTTACCTTGAAAAGGTCGAAGCTCCGTCTGCTCCCCAAGCTACTAGCCGTGCCACAAACATGTCTTATATAACTCACCGCGCGCCGCGCCGCTCAGCTCAGCTTATCTCGAATGGCAGATATCTCACTTCCTCCTATTGTTTTTACAGATACTGAAACCACCAGTTATTATCAAATTGAAAAATACTCTAATCTGTGATGCGGAAAATGTGAACACCGCGATGGAGTATTGCTCATATTCTGTATTATTACAGAAGCCTGCCAGAAATACAGTTTTTACGCTTATTTTATGCAAGACAAAATAGGCATGGAGTTTTACATAAGCCTAGCTCTCTACAATAACAATAGTATAGGTCGTTTGTAAAATTAAACATACCATATCTACACGATTTAAGTTTGTATTCGCCAAATTCATCACATACATACGCCAACATTAAATCCTTTATTATTTGTACTTGTTATAATTTTTAGCCAACACCATTACTAGTGTACGCTACATTCCTATTATTCTTTCAAATCATAATTTTAACAAGCTTCTATAGTGAAAAATTTAAGAATTTGAGATGAATTAAAAATATAACGCAGTTTTATACTTTAACATTCTGTTAAAAGTAAAGCCTCAGATGCATGGGCATGAGTTGACTAGCGTACCCTCTTAAAATACATTAAGAGGATTCGTGCAATAAGTACAAACATTATTTATGAAGGAGATTAAAAGATAGAAATTTGTATATTAGATTGTATACAATTAGAGTGTCTTATGTTACTCCTCAACTAAAAAGTTGATCAATACTGTAGAATTTATAAAATCAAACTCTATCCCTGATAGAATGACTTAGTGGTGCAATTTTCTAGATAGAAACAGTAGTAAAAGCATGAGTCACACAGCAACGTTTCGAACAGAAAAATCGAAAAGATTTTTAAGAACAATCTTTGAATAACCAGTCTCAGAATTTCTATGTTTTATGTTTGTGTGTAAATAAATATTTTGTAATTTCTGACGTGCTGATCTGTCCAACTCTGTCCCGGAAGTAAACGTACTCGTACTTCCCCAGGAGGAAACGTCGCGTGAACTGGGTGACGTCAGAGATTGCTAATGGCCATGTTTGTCCTACGGTTTGTTATCACTATGTAGAGAAGTCAAACCTTTCTCACTCTCTCTCTCTCTCTCTCTCACTCACACACAAGCCACCCTACTAGACGAGATCTACACTGCAGCGCTGCCGGCGAGCTCGGCGCCTGGTGCGTCGTGACGTCAACAGTACCGGATATACTTTCGACGTCCAAATTGCGAGATGACTCAGGCTTAACCACGTGAGATTTCCGTATGTGTATGTGTGTTCGTGTGGGTCGCGTCATGCAGTTGGCGGACACGGAAGTGCGCGGCAGTCGTCTTACATGATAAATGTACTACCCACTCTGCAAACATACCTAAAACAGTAATTTGATACAAATTTTGTTGGCCCGGAATATTTGTGAAGTCATAAAATATAGTAAAATACGTTTCAGTAAGATAATTCAGGTTTTAATCACAGTTTGTCGTATTAAAACGTAAATAACGACTCGAAAAGTAATAAATGCAATTAAAAATATAATATGAATGTAAATACGACAACTACAGTACTGTAATTATTAGATGTAAAATAAACTTGGCACAGTCATAGTACTGGACGTGGCTTGAAAGAGATTGTTACAAAGTCTCAACTAATAAAAGTCAAAATGCAGCTTTTTGTATTAGTTCAATATTTGAATCACTACTATTTCCCATCAAGATGATGGAATTTCTAAATTTCTGAAAGCGTTCCGAGTATATTAGCACTCACACCGTTGAAAAGTTTCCATACATCAATGTTGTACAAATTAACTTTCATAAATAATAATCCAGCTTCTGTTCGATAATAATGCTTCGAGATGCAGCATAATATGACATTTACCTTTCTTTCATTTGCTCCGCAAGACATCTTTTAATTTGTGATTATCGAACAATCAAATCCTCAGAGGGTCGCCAGAGTTAGCTTGTAAGTCCTTCAGGAATGCCAACACAGATCGTCTACGGTTCCTATTTGGATGTCTGTCGGTGGAAGTGAAGGTGTAGATATTTAAAAGATCCGCAAGCCTTTCTTTGAAAATATATGAAACATTACATTTTCAATTTATGAATCATTTTCAATATCCTGGACTCAGATGAGTACTTTTTACAGTCACTTGAAACATACATTTCAAATAATTTGGAAAGAGTGTTCGAACTGAATATTAAAATTTCTACTGTTTAAAAGGGCTTTTAGATTAACGTGTTCCTTAATGAAGTTCAGGTGGTTAATTATTAAAATGTACATGTCTACTGTGCAAGGTACATCCAACTTCTTTTCTGATTTAGCATTCCAAATAACTAATTAATAGTAACGTACTACCAATATGAAAGACATAATAAACTTATATAAAGTTTCTAGACTTATACGAGATAGCTTGAAAACAAATACTCCAATAATACAATTTATATTGCGCTACCAAAATACTGCATAAGCATACAAATCTATTGTTATTGTGATTAGTATCATAAATTTGAAATCCGTTAGAAATCGTTTAATGGCCCTTCTCACAAATACATATTAAAAAATATTAGTATACCAGGTATAAAATTATTGAAATTTGAGCTATTGCTAAAACTCTATTGATGCATCAGAATTAATAAATATACGGTTTACTCTTTAGATTAAAACAATCAAAGAATATAAAATAGGTAAATATTTCTGTGTGGTTCACCGATACATGCAACTCGAGACTCCAATAAGATTTTGATTATTGTTGCGGACGCGTAATAATCCACAAGAGTTATCAAACTCACTTGAGTTAGCTGTACTCGTACATCGGTAACCAATGCTACTTTGCCACTTACGGAATAAAGCAGATTCTTTTAGAATTACATTCTTGTAGAATTGAACATAATTGGTGCTTAAAGCATTTATTCTCGAAGTAAAAACAAGCAACGAAACATATTGGAATTGAAAAAAAAAACAACAAATGAATAAAAAAAACATATTTTACATTGTTTTATTTATGCTGTGGGAGTCTCACACGTCCAAATGGCCTTTTCAACATTATGACTGAAGAGTGTATTTATGAAGAAAAAACTCACTTTTTAAACTGGAAAATTTGGTTGTGGTAAAAAACTATAAGCTTTTCACAAACATTACCCATGTATTTGGGCGCCATTAAATGAGTTATCAAGCAAAACGCTATGGTCAAAAGTAAGGAAAAATGATTTATTTGTAAGCGTCAGTATTATGGTAAATAACGGAAATATTTGTTGTACATCCGATTTTAAACGTGAATAGAAGAAATGATAAAAAATTAACAAACCAGATTGGTAAAAATACCAAAGCGTGTCGTAATATGAGAATTTCATGATGTCTTGAAACAATACTATACGTAGTCAATAAGAATAACCACAGTAGACGGTACGGAGAGCGCCGTGGCATTGTAAGGGGGTCTCACAATCTGGGTACAGAGGTGTTCTGCGGTGTTTGCCTACAATCACGGCGCTCAGTCCACAGTTCACAGAACAGTAGCCACAGTGGCTAGTGGACAAAAGTAAACATTATACAAGTACGTTTAAACACCCATTTTCTTGAGGTAAAATCTACAGTCCTCATTTTTGTCAATTATTGAAATTTAAATCACGTTTATTTTGTACGGAGCAAGCACATTATATTATATTAGAATTGTCTAATTTTCTATTTAATACTAACTACTACTTGTGTACTTCTTTAAACGTTTAGGATTAAGCATTGAAGTTTTACTTTTACTTAACTGGATTAGTCGAGAGCATTTACATTTCTTGAAGATAATATAAAAATAATAAATTTGTATTAATATTAATAGCCTTATATTAATATAGTTTGTATTAAAAGTCAATCTATTTGTATGGTTTTAAAGCAAAGAACTTTGAAAGTATATGCTAGGACTGTCACGTTTCACTTTGTACTCCAAAACTATCGTACTATGATGTTTCTAATTATTTTGTACGTAAAATTTAGCATTTAATTTCAATTTTGAAAGTATTTTTCTATTCCTGTGCAAACAAGGAATTACATATATTAATACAAGTACGAAATGAGCTGCTTAAATATAAAAATAGAATAGCTTTTAATTAAATATCATGGTGTAAATTTATGTATGTATGTGTATATATATACATATATTTATATTTTTTATTAGACGTTAGGCACCCAATATCATTGTTCTTAAGGAATCCGATAAAGTTCAGAGATTTTGAAACTTCTAATTTTTGAAAATCAACGCTGTAAATTTGAAATGTAATTTTTAAATTAAATTTGAAACCAGTGACCTAAAAACCATCAAAGGCAACTACATAGTTATGCTTACATAGTTATGTTGATAGGAGTATAATTGGCCAGCTCTTATGGTAACATATTAAACTCCTCTGCACAATTCCTCGATCGGTACAACTCTGATGACACCCATTACTTTTTGTGTGGTTTTTACTCATTTGTTCATTTTTATTTGCGGTCTTAAAAGTTCGTTTAGATCTAAAACAGTTCGAATGTGTAATAAATTGTTACGCCTATTACGTTACTTTTAATTTTTATTAATTTAATATTTAATTTTTTATAATCGTATTGAATAAAGAACTGTACTCGTAATTAAAGGTAAATTATTACATAAATGTAGTAACCAAAGGAAAATTAATTTCAATTGGCAAAGTGACGACTTAGAGTGATTTTAGTATTAAATGAATAAAGTGAAGAATGGATGTGGATGACCTGTGTAGTTTCGTAATCCTCTAAATCGAATGATCGTTGATAGCCGTAATTCAAGAACGGGTATAGTAACATACCAAAAATGTATGGTCTGTGGTCTGATTATATTAACAAATGTTCCTCTTAAATTATGAATGTCAATTCTCAAACTTCTCGGTCACACCAGATTGACAGAGGAAGTTATACGAACATGTAGCTAGTGCAGGGACATTTGATATTAATCACTGTGCCTTGACTTTCCCTTACATAACTTTTCTATAGATTGACAACAGAACTCCATCAAAAGTGGTGGTTACAATAAGGTCAATAATATACAAACAAGATGACACTATTGATGCAAAGTGTATTTCATATTTTACTAAGTACTGCAGAGTAGCTGATCCCAGTCCAGTTGAACGTTAATAAAAGCTATTGGCGCTTAAACCGTCAAGGTCGGAGACAAAAGTACGCTCAGTCCTCACTCCCCCGCGGGCGCCAACTGGGTTAACAGCGACGTTCCGAGCTTAGCAAAACATCCACATCTCGCTGGGGTTTATTTTATTTTGTGAAAGTTATCAGACGGAAACGGTTATGGCTGGAATAGCGAATGGGATATAAGGAGGTCACGGACGAAACAAAAAGTGGACTAGTTGTCGGGGGGGGGGGAGGGGGTAGGAGGAAGGGGTGGTGTTCGGCCCTGACCTGAGAGGGCAAGTGACGCGTTGTCTAGGCGACCGACGCACTGCGCCCCCCTCGCCCCCCGGACGCCCACACAGGCGCAGCCCTGATTTACTCAAATAGTGGCCCTCAGCAACCGGACATGGTCATCACTCCTCGCCGAACGCGACGTCTTCATTAGTGATCTGTATCGCTGGACATAAACAGCATTACGACATTAAACACACATCGCTCCCCTCCCCCCACCTTCATGTACTATGTACACAACTAATGTCATGCACTGGGGACAACTATATAACATCCCTTATGTACGTCTGTAATCGGTTAACAGTAACAAAGATTTAATCACAACATTATTTAATAAATGTTTTAACTCTCAAACTATTGTAACATCCATACTTTATTCACATTAATAAGTGACTATAATAATCTATTTTTCATAATTAAATTACATTATTTACAATATAATATTATAGTCATAGATAAAATCATACTAGATAAAAACTTTGACTTAAAATATATTAAAGCCTATAGGATAAATAAGTGGGCGAATGTGAATAATATACACTATTAGTCATTGTTGTTGTTAACTTGAATTTAAAGCGATCTTGTTGTATACTTTAGGTTATTCTAGTGTTCAATTAACAGAATACAATGTTATAAATAAAAAGTAGACAGTAAAGCAACAGTGACAAGCATATTCAGTTCTGACTTTACTATAATATAGTCTAACATGTGTATGAAAACATATATTTTACAAAATGTGAATATTTCTTAAAAGCAATTTTACTGTAAAGGAAGTCCATCCATCACCACATATATGATCAAAGTAATGATTCTAAAAGACTTAAAATGATATAAAAATATCTATCTTAGTTGACAAGGGTATTTTGTACTACAAAGTCCTTTCTAATATTTAACTTTAAAATCGAAAGAAACGCTATAAAAACAGAAAATCGAAAAAAAATACTAAAAAAAAGTTATTTATTCGCGTGACCTCGGATTGCCATTATTTTGCAAATAAACCTTAATTAATTACTACTACTGATTTATCTATTCAAATAGGTAGCAAGTAATGTTTAGTTACACTGCTTCAATAATAGAATAACAGCAAGTAAGTCTTGCATATACATTTAAAAGAGTAGCCTATGTAATGGCACAACTGCATAGATACAAACTATTCGACACGAGCGGGGTTAGTTATGGAAAATTAGTTTATTGCAGTTTTTAGTCGGTCTAGTTATAACGCGTCGCAGCGTGAGGCGTCGGGCCGCACACAATAACACAATCGATATGGCAGATTGATCTGCGACGCTGGGCCGTGATTGGCGGGCGGCAGGCACTGCGGCGTCTCATTGGTCGACGCGAGGCCAGACGCGCAACGACCGACCTTGCTCGCTTCCACCCCCACCCCCGCCCCATCACGCTAACAACAACTTGTTTTTACTGTCCTCTGTGTCGACCGGGGTGAAAAGGGGTCATTATTTCCAATTTCGTTTTCTCCAGGGAAAGTTTTCCGCTCCTGATAAGTCTGCGGACATAACTGTGATATTGCCAATGACGGGGCCGCCATGTATCTTGTGGTAGGGGCTGTCGCCAGCCGACACGGCGCATTTTCTGCCGTATTTAGAAATCTATTAAACTAAGAGCATGCTCCGCTCCGACAACATTCAGTATAGAACATAAAGCACTGTGTTAGAGATGTAGCCTCGAAAAGTGTTTTATAAATATGTATAACTCAATATGAATAAATCTTTTAACACTTTTTTGAAACTTTTATTTATCTTACAATGTACATTTCGAAATCTGGGATTTCATCTTCAGGTACTAATTAAGGTTAAGTTAATTCTTAATAAAATAAAATTCTTAATTAGTTAAAACAACCTTAATTAGTAGGTACCTGAAATGAAATCCCAGATTTCGAAATGTACATTGTAAGATAAATAAAAGTTTCAAAAAAGTGTTAAAAGGTTTATTCATATTGTGTTATACATAAAGCACTGTGTTACAAATGCAATGTTGCCACGACTTAAATTGTAACAAACATTTGTAATATCATAGATACATGGTACGTAACATACATTTGTTTGTATAGATTTCAGAAAGAAAGAATATGTCTAATAAAGAATGATTTTGTTTGTGAGCGTGTATATAATCATATTAAATAACATCTACTTCAGTGTTAGTGTTAGAACATTTACTGCTTGTTTGGATAATTTACTTCTATAAAATAAGTTTTCTATATTCAATTTTGGACATTTTTTACACAAAGCGTAAAACGTCAAAATGAAATACGATTAAATAAAAAAAATAACACGATACTCCTTATAAAACGTCCACCTCCATGAATATTTAATTGCCGTTCTTCTTTGTTTGCGAGTTGCCAAATACAAAGAAAAGATTATTAATATACAAAGATGCAAATTTGTTTTTGTCCATTTCAGGTACATATTCAGCTTTCCGTATAAACATTACAACCGTAGCACCATTGCTTTACAATACGGTCTTATTTCAAAATATTTGTTTTCAAAACCTTACGCATATCATACACTTATAATTTTAATATTTTGTATAATTATATCTAATACCGGTACGTATTAATTACGACGTGACTTTATTAACTATAATTTCAAAATATAATTCTTGTATCCAGGAATATCCTTTGGATTCCAGTATTCTGGCACCTGTTCGACTTTGATTGACAAAATGACAGAACAATCAACAAATCCCAAGTAAGTAAATAAATACCAAATTTGAATTGTGAACAGTCTCTACCTCTATCACCATTCGAGATAAAATATTTATAATATTAAAAAAAGTTTAATGCACTTCATTATGTATCGTATAGATATTGCAAAACTAGCGTGTTTATAAGAAACTTAGCTCAGACTTGTACTAATCAGGAAAACAAAATTATATTAATAAAATCAGATGACAAAATCTGATGCGGCCTTATAAGGGTAGATTTAACTATGTTCACTTTGTTTCCACCAAATACAGTTTTTACTATTTTTGGTTTCTTAAACTGGTTTACGGATATATATTTAAATGCTTTAACACTTGATATGAAAAATTAATGCGCATGTTTTTTTTTATTTTTGAGTTTGTAAATGCTCAACAATGCGCTTGCTTAACAATGGACAGTAGGTTTTGACAACAGAAATGGAAACACTAAATTTTCTTAAATATGACAAATTGTTTAATGCTCGAAAATTAAAAGCTCACAATTTTATAGCGACATCGAATTAAAGTAATAAACAGAGAAAGTGAGAGCGATAAAAATGACAGTACGGTACAGCTAGACGGGGCGGAATCGATAATGACTTGGGCAGGGGTAAGGATGAGGGGTAAGTGTGTCAGAGAGGGCAGGGGGTGTTGTAGGTCAGTGGCCCGGCCTTGCTCTCAGTTGTTGCTATGACAACCGCCAAACACCACCACTGCCGCCCCACCCTACCCTTGACACGGTCCTTTCCCTGTCGGGTAGAACTCCCTCGGCCTAGGTCACACTCCCGCCACTTGCCCTCTTCTGCTTCTCATCTCAGGCTCTCTTACAGACATTACTTATGCATATCACATTGGAAACATGCTGCTTTGTATAAAAGCTGTGATGGCTACAGGGTTACATCATACATGTGTAATGATGTTCTTAAACCAAAGTGAAAGTTCTTAAAATCGATTTATAAACAAATATATTATACACTGTTATCGCCTATCAGTTACCACATCCAGAGATAGAAATCGATGCTATTATATAGCCTACGTATAAATAGAGGGGACCAATTTTCGGTTGAGTTAATCATTTAACACTTTGAGTGCTGGCCCTAAATGACATGTAACTCTGTAGAATGCTGGGCGTTTTTTGGTAGTTTTCAAAAATTTATTAAAAAAAAAGTATTTAAGGTATGAAAAAAATACTTACATGCCTTAATTCAGCTTACTTTCGTCTTTCTTTTAACGTGAGATTGTTAGTGGTTTTTTTAAAAAACTACACATAAAAAATGTTTTTTAAAAACATATATTTTTGGAAAAAAAATTATTTTTTGAGACAGTTTTTTTATCTAACTTACTAAACTAAGCATATATACAATTATTTACAATGACCCATTTACAAATGTAAACTGTCCTTTGAATAATACAAATCATGTTTTTATGTTTTGTAGTTTTTTGACAAAAAACTATGCCGTCATATTGATGCGTCGGCATCACTTTCGCTGTCAGCACTGTTTTCAGCATCTGTAACATAATAATATACTATGTAAAATATGAATATATTTTCATTTTATTCATAAGAATAAAACATTATTTGAATAAAGTTATTTTATTATAATACAAATTATAGTTTTGATTCACGAAAACAATAACATAACCAAACTTTTAGACTGATGTTTATATGATAAATAGACTTACTTATTCTTACCTGAAGTATGTGTCTAATCTTCTTCCATTAAATCAGGATCAATGTCAGAATCGTCAAAAATACTATCTACACCAATAAAACTATCTTCATCTAATACATCACTGATCGCAACGTCGTTCAAGCTGCGAGAAGCCATGATTGCGACATCGACTGCCGGTTGCAACGAACGTCACGTCAGCGGCACGTAAACAACGCGACCGAAGTTGCTTTGTCATTAAGCTCATACAATACATCTGACGCTTTCTAGCGGTGAATTGTGTTACTAAAAACCCAAATAACATTGTAGAGTAGGCAAAACCCGTTTAAATACGGACAATGTAATATAATACCAATTGAAATGACAACCACGTAAAACTACGGGATTAGCATTCTTCGGAAGTTTCGCCGTTCCGTAAAATTACGGGATTAGCACTCTAAGTGTTAATGCCGTGGTCACAGCCCTTTAAAGATACCTTCCCTGAAGACTAGGAAGAAGGTAGGAAGAATAGACAGTTATTTGGACAGTCTGTAAGACATTATTATTTACAATTTTGGACAATAATGTCCTGGTTACTAAATGTAAATTACTGTAAATAATTATATACATAAGTATAACTATATGAAGTATAACTATCAAAGTACAATGTTAATACGCTTGAATTATGATGAAATGAATGGCGTTTGTGATGAAAAATTATAAGCATTTGTTTATTTTACATAAAATATAACTTTTAAAAGTGTTATGATTTTTATGAAAAACAACATAGGATTTTATTGAAATTATACGTTATAGCATAATATTATATGTTTACTTAAATAGAAAAACAAGCCATTTCCTTCAGTAAAATTTTATGTAAAGACTAAAACGGTTTATACTCTTATCTTAAGTCTCTCTGTGGACATAGGTTCAAGACACTAAAATTATGACTGTAAATAATCACAATTACTCGTGGAATGACCTATTTTTTCAACTGATTTCTTCTGCAGAGAAAGTATTTAAAGGGGTGAAACTCCTATATTTTAAAACTTCAGCCAACCGAAAAGTGATTACACTATCTTAACTGTAATTATCAATTACAAAGTTGGATTCTCATAAAGTAATTGTTTTATCATCATCAATTAAATAAATAAACCAACCAAAGATATATTCCGAGTAATTCTAAGCTGTATTTTATTACACAAGGTAGATTTAAATGTTTTCTGTGATTTTTCTTTATTTTCATTCAGGGGGTTTGACTATTCCAATCATAATGTTATGTACGAACAGAATTTTGTGTGGAGTTAAAAATATTGAATGCCACTCACTGTTCATGATGCGTCTACAAACCATTTGAAATAAATGTTTATTTGTAAAGAAATGCCAAATTTATCATCAAATTATCTCCAAAAACACTTTCTTTACATATTTCACCTCGGAACCTTAAGGATTATATTTATTCGCCGTCCTGGAACGTTGTATTGTTGCTTTGCAACGTTGTGCGTACACAGTGTGATCGTTATGGCAAGTTTTTGTTTATTTACGCAAAAACACAGTTTTCTATTTTGGATTATGGATTCCTTAAATCCAGGAGCCGATAGTCGATTCATTTTACGTTTCACATGGGTGTTCCAGACAATCCATCTACTATTAGTTGACACTAATTTTTCTGGATAGTAATTTGTTGGAATAGCGTTTATTTGGGGGTAGTTTATACCGTTCATCTTATACAAAGTAGAAGTGCACCACACCACCTGTCGCGTATAGGCTTCGCCTCACAGCAATAGGTGTCCGTTTATTCTGCTTAAATTCTGCAATAAATTATGGAAAAGAGATATAATTGACTATTAATCAAAACTATTCTTAATGAGAACCCATAGTAGTATAAGTAACCATGTCGCTTCTCCAACGTATTTGGCGCTTTTGCACTCACTGTACTGTGCTTTTGAAGTGCTTCACTTAATATGTCATCATCATAAGCAAACTGATTATTTTCAAGGTTTTAATATGATGTCTAAGGTTTATGGTACCAAAATGAAGTCATAAATACAATAATTCTTAAATTTGAACATCAAGATATTTGCAACAGAACAATGAAGTACTCGTAATATTAGTAATTGATTCTGTTTATCCACTATAGTTATTAGCAGAAATAGTCGTCTGTGATATCAGCTCGTGGCGCTTCGCTTACAACCCTTCACCCAACCATGAATCGTTGTACTATATTACACTACGTGATCAATGTTGCTGCACTATGATTGCTGAACTCTACAAGAGTCCAGTCCCGACATCTTTTTTATCATGTTTAATAAAAAAACTCGGCAAAACATTGTTTAAAAATTGATTTCGCTCACACTTTTACGTGAACACCTGTTTCGGTAGTAGTGACGAAATGCAGGACACACCTTACAGCGGATGTGGATAACTAGTATTTGGAGTGGATGCATATTTCAGTTTTTTGTTTTCTCGTCAGGAGAAGAAAAACTGTGAGTGGTTATCTTGCCGACCCTAGCGGCGCGGAAAGGGTGTATGTAAACATCAGGTGGCCCAGATGATGGAGTCGTCAGTAAAAAGTGAACCTGTGACCCAAAATATAACCCGGCAGGGCAGCTGTGGATCTCTGCCCGGGTATTTTGTCTATCGCACCACCGCTCCACACACCGCGCCGCGCCGCCTATACCACCCTCTCGTAGACAAAACATCTTAATCAGTTCAAATGATGACATCTATGACAGATTAATTACATCCACTATAGTATTAGTAATTAGGAATTGCGGCTGGGTCCAGGTGGGTTCACAGTCACACACTAACACACGCTACCCACAGCCACGCAAGTGCAGGGGAATTAGGACCGGCCGTAATTCCGCTCTGTAGTCTCCTAGTGCATTTCCTCAAGCAAATCCAGATTTTTGTTATTTGTAATTTTATTCTAAAGTGATTAGCATATATATTGTTAACACCATAACGTAAAAATTGATACCAACAACGTATACTATACTGGAATTGTCACAGAGTATTGCTTAGCTGCGAGTCTAACACGGTCAGCGATGCTGTGTGACAGGTGCCGGGCTGGCGAGGCGTGAGACGACTACCTGGTCCTTCAGTCGCAATCACTAATTACTAATACTATAGTCGTAGCCAACCATTCATCCACTTCACAATACTTATGTTTGTGACTGTCCTCTCTGGTACTTAGTACCCAATAAGTATCCTAGACTCTCCCTACTTGCTCTGCTTATTTATATTTAGATCAGGTTAAAATGATATCGGCTTTTTCCACATAGAATTCTCAGATACGAATTTAAAGTTACAAACTTGCGTGAACCGTGTATGAATGTGACCTTCATTTACAAATTCGTTACTTGAGATCGCAGATATGAGGGAAGAATCGTTTCTCCCTGTACCATACAGCTTTCCTGCCTGTTAAGACGTGGCCGGTATCACGGGAAATCCTCAATGACGCCACAATCGCCACGAATCCATTATACTCGGAATGCTGAGGCAAGTTTTCCTGGTGACGGAGTGACCTCGAGCCTCTCACTTCCACCGGATCGCGGTCAAGGGACTGGGGCTGGGACTGGCCGCGGCGGAAGTTGCCGGTGACGCAACTCTCCGAGACTCCGGCCGGTACGTCTGGCGGCGGACGTGGAAGGTGTAACTGGCATCAGGAGTACGATGAGCGACTGTGTGCAGTAGTGACTCATTGTAAATAGCATACGATTGAACTGCATCTAGGGCGTGGTTTCAGATAAAGCAAAATATAAAGGTTTCGCGTCATCACGAACTAAAGGTGGGCGTTGTTAACAGATAGATTTATCTGCCTTTTCTGTCTTGAGATTTTCTGTGTCAAAGATCTAACATATAATACACGTTTATATAACTATACCTATTGTCACCACTCCGTCACTGGTAATGGTAGACTCACATATACACCGTTCATGGCGTTACGTTATGTTACATTATAGTAATAACATATTTACCAATTACAACCGTATAAACACTGCTTGCAGTTTTGGTCTTATAAAAGAATAATGTAAGGTATTGCTCTTACCAACAGGGGCTAGCTAACCTGAAAACCGGCACATGAGACAACCTACAAATTTTAAAAATATTGCTAACTACTTTAAAAATGCTCGTAATCTTATATCAAAATGTTATTCTGGTTTGCAAAAATTCAATTGAATTATGAAAAGTGCTACTAAATTTTATTAAACTGACCCTTATCTGAGAAATTATTGTCCAGATCACCTAGACTAGTATTTAAGGGACAAACAAAATTAAATAATATTCGTGTAAGAACCAAAATTCACTTTAGATTAATTCTAAAATTTCATATTTTGGCTTTGAATCATGCAAATAAAATAGGTTTTGGTGTTTTCAAAATTATGAGTTGGACAAATCTATTCAAAAGTAGCGTAACTCAAAGAAGCTATCTATTAGTTGGCAAATTGAATTGTACCTTTAACAAGCAAAATTGTAGGTTTTGTCCCAATGACTACATTGGGAAACCCTCAAATTCCTTGCGGTTAAGAATGACGGATCACCGTTTTTCAACAGAAAAATTCACACAGAATTTCAAATTTTTCACACAGAAAAATATTAAATAGCCTTACACGCTATTTGCCACAAATACATCTTTCAGCATTGGTGTGAACTCAAAGCTATAATCAAAATTAAATATAGTCACAATAGCTCTCGCAACGATTTAAATGTAAGGAATTAAAGATTGACACATTAGCAATACTAATATACTAGCAACAGTATGGACTTTTTATTTGATAAATTATTGTACTCAACTTGACTCCTAAGGTAATTATCTAGAAAATTTACCAAAATAAAATACTGTTACTTTTATTTGTAAATCCACAACGTCTCAGAATTTGTGAAAAATGCCAACACTTTTATTTACCTTTTAAAATTTGTGTTATCAGATATTTTCCTATTGTATGTTTATTCTTATGCAGTACTGAATTTTCATATTGTGTACTTAAAAAAAGTTGTTAATTCAACACATTATTGTAGGAATACAGTAGTTGTAGTTTACGTCCAGACTTTTCAATACATGTATCGTTGTATGTTGTCGTTGTAATGTAGAATGTATACAATTGTACGCCTTCCCTGTATAAACAATAAATATTGTATAACCCGGGCCTCCAGCTGGAGCCTTGAGGTGGAACGTGTCGTGACATGTGTTGTGGTTCTCGGTCGGCCGACATAGTGGGTAGAAGCGATACCAGGGACATCTGGGCCCGATAACGAGGTCAGGGAGAGTGTGATGCTAACAGTGCGTGAGTTGTAGTGGGAGGAGGACGCGGCAGATCACGTACACGTCGTCGTCTTTCCTTCCCGGAGGCGAAAATAGTACCATCGTTAATAAAATCGCCGATTGCAGGTATTTATAGTTCCGTTGAAATAACAAACGAAACTCGTGTATCTCCCATCTGAGCTACACCAGTTCTCTACTACCGAGTTACCGACAGGCCAGATGTCCTAACTTAGCCAAGGTCTCGGCAACCCACTTCCGAGCTACCGGCTCTCGGCCAACTCACACTCTGGCCCTTGTGTGAACACGACTACAGCGCCACGGCCTCTAACTTGGTCAGTTCTAACACAACGACAGTGGCTACAATGTATACGGGCATTTCCTATCATTGTTGTAAGCATGAACTCAGTTAAATCCTTCATCGCCCTACGCTTTCATCAGAGGGCATTGACATCACCATGAAGCTAATTACATTAAGCTAATTAAATTAGTTATCGCCATTCCATTGTTTTTCCGTTTGATACGAAATGCGTAAAATTAGCGCTAATTATTTACCAACACGTTACTGGGTTATTAAAGTTAATTAATTATTCTGTTTTGTTTATTACGTTTATAGTGCTTTTTTATATGTACAACTTCCTTGAACTGCATGTGAAATTGTTATTTACTAATATAATCGAAAGAGTAATAAGTGTTGACATTCAATACATGAATATAGAAGGCTTTAACTTCTCTTGGGAATGTACAAGTTAGCAATGAATCATAGGATTGACAAAGTATATTCACTCCTGTACTGACTGTAAATGAAGGAACACTCGATTTTACAGTGAGGACTGATCGATCTCACCATACCTTCGCTGAATGCTTCAAACTCCTCAAGAGTGATCTGAACGACGGCGAGACATCCAACAACACCGTGAACGACTGGTAGAGCCGGTAGAGTGGCGGGTAGCTTAACTAGGACACCACACCACACTACACGATATTGTGTATGATAATACATACATCACGTTATTGGCAAGAGTAAGAGTGTTATATCATAGTGAGAGTACTCCTACTACTACAATTACTATGACTATATCGACTGGTAGAGCCGGTAGAGTGGCGGGTAGCTTAACTAGGACACCACACCACACTACACGACATTGTGTATGATAATACATACATCACGTTATTGGCAAGAGTAAGAGTGTTATATCACAGTGAGAGTACTCCTACTACTACAATTACTATGACTATATCGACTGGTAGAGCCGGTAGAGTGGCGGGTAGCTTAACTAGGACACCACATCACACTACACGATATTGTGTATGATAATACATACATCACGTTATTGGCAAGAGTAAGAGTTTTATATCACAGTGAGAGTACTCCTACTACTACAATTACTATGACTATATCGACTGGTAGAGTCGGTAGAGTGGCGGGTAGCTTAACTAGGACACCACACCACACTACACGATATTGTGTATGATAATACATACATCACGTTATTGGCAAGAGTAAGAGTGTTATATCACAGTGAGAGTACTCCTACTAGTACAATTACTATTATCATATTGACTGGTAGAGCCGGTAGAGTGGCGGGTAGCTTAACTAGCATACCACACCACACTACACGATATTGTGTATGATAATACATACATCACGTTATTGGCAAGAGTAAGAGTGTTATATCACAGTGAGAGTACTCCTACTACTACAATTATTATGACTATATCGACTGGTAGAGCCGGTAGAGTGGTTGGTAGCTTAACTACGATACCACACCACACTACACGATATTGTGTATGATAATACATACATCACGTTATTGGCAAGAGTAAGAGTGTTATATCATAGTGAGAGTACTCCTACTACTACAATTACTATGACTATATCGACTGGTAGAGCCGGTAGAGTGGCGGGTAGCTTAACTAGGACACCACACCACACTACACGACCTTGTGCCAAGGCTGCCACACAATGTACAGTACGCCAACTGGGTTACAGTAACCCACCGTACAGTTGGGCCGAGCATCCGCTTCGGCTGATCTCAGTTATTCCGCGTTATTGTCAATAATTCTTCACGAGCCCAGTTGTTTTGGCAGTTCATAATCATGAGGACAGTACACCTTCCTTAAATATTCTCATAGAGAGTTCAAGGAAATCATCAGGTGTCTTTTAACAATATCAATTTTTCACACGTTTAATATTTTTTACTGATTAACTTAAATTATTATTATATTCGATCGTTTATTCTGAGCATTTTTTGTACGGCCAGGGAGACAGGGGTTATACAGTACGTACAGTAATATTTTGGCTGTTGGTGGGGGGGGGGGGGGTTCTAAGGATTAAACCAAGTCACGAACGACTTACGGTCTCGTCATATAAATATTTCGCATAACAGGTAATGTCTACAGTGTACGAGTTTGCCATTTAGACCCGGCTTAAGTAGTTACAGTCGCGTATTTGCTACAAAAGGATAAAAGTCTTAACCCTCTCCCCCAAATTATGTATCTGTTTGTTATATGTCACCCCCTAATAAGCAAAGCTTTATCTGAAAATTTAGCATTTATTCTGGGTTTGTTGATGATTAGAGTTATAATGTATATTTTAATTGCAATAATGTTTGTGTAATAATGAAAACCATTACGTTATAATATAAACTGTCACGTCTGCCAAAATTAGTTCTAAACTCTCGTACTTATATAATTTTTACTCTTGACTACTTTAGAATTGCCCTGAAAAAATATTACAACATTACGTTCTACAGTAGATTGAGACTAGTAATCAATTTATGTTTTTTCTGTTAGTTGGTAATTATAGAAGATTTTAAAACATGCCATACTGTTTTTACTGCAATACTTTGAAGCAAAGACATTACTTTCAACAGGTTTTAATTAAATTATAAATGTTTAAAATAGCTCATATTCTGGAGGTAAAAACGCTAGTGTGATTTACTGTTTAATTTTCTGTTTCAATTAATAAGTAATGCGTAAGCACAAAGGTCTAGCGAGGACAGGATTATGCTCACGATGTAAAATGTGTTCAAACTTAACAGACTATTGCATACTGAAGTAGCCTATTTATTAAATAAAAAGATTTATCTCAAAACAAAGTGAGAATCCGTTACTTGACCTCTAACTTACGTGTGTGTAAAACATGGATTCCATTTTATTATCTGATGCACATGTTATTTAATAAATGTTATTAAATAAATAGAAGTGTGTTTTAAAAACTAAAGCCGTAAATTTAGTGTGTATGAATACGAATACAGCACATCATAAACGTGATCTTAGGACAAGGAGGAAGGAAGGAACAGGGAGATTTAGACCAAGGCCGACGACACAGAAGTAGAGGTCGGCAAAATTAGCGACCTCGGCATTACCTAGAAAAGAGCCATAGAGATTCAAAAATTATCTCGTGACTTTATATAATTTATATTTCCTTCCACAAATTAAATAATCTTGCAACTAACTTAGTATAGAATATAAAATTTGGAAGAAACTCGTTTCTGGTTCCTCTTGAGAAACATGTTTGACTATTGTTTGACACATTCTATAGACGTATGAACGTGTTATAACAGTTTTTATATTAACATTAAGTAGAACACATTTACGGAGAGTTCATATTTTAATTGATTGAAGAGCTGATGTGACGGTTCGTACGTATTAGGGGACAAACCACAGTCGTTTAAAATAAACAAGGCGAATTTAACTGAAATGTTATATATCATTATAGCAGTACTTCATTAATTATTACAATTATTTAATTGCAAAACAAAGTTATACTTTTATTACAATTAATTACTCTTGTACTAAAATCATTTCCTTTTATCCAATTGGATTCAATTTTACCGCTACAGTTTATCTATCTCCATGAACCGGAGTAGTTTGAGTAGTTTAATATTCTTCTAAACTCAGCACGTGACCGATCAACTGTACAAATGTGCTGTGTTGTGCAACAAATGTTTTTTGTAACAAAAATATACTTTATGACACTTAGAATAAGTTTAAATGACCATATATCTGAAAGTTGTTTGTCAAGAGCTATTATGATATGTCACCCCAAGACTTTCAATATGTGTTAACTTATAAGTTATAAAAAAGCGTAAAATAATACCCCCCCCCCCCCCCGTGAACTTAAATTCGTTATCTCGGTGAGGTGAATACACCAACCTTATATTCTAATTTGAAAAAGTAACGATAATGGACAATTTGTTTGTTACATTTAACAGATATTAAAATATTCCCTTAAAGAATGCAAAAGAAATAAATGAGAACATCGCTAACGAAAAACATATTTCTGCAGAATTTAGTGATTACTAAATTCTTAGTACGAGCTTTCAGTGCTCGCAATTTCTAAAATGAACGATGCTGATGTTCAAAGTGGACACAGGTGCTGATGGATAAAATATAGCGTGCGTCAATGTAGCTTCATCACAGAACAACCGCAGGGAAATATTAATAGCACTAATGACCTGTTTGAAGTGCGCGTCAACTCTCCACTGATGACATCCAACTGTCTGACAGAGGGCGCCGCTTCACCAACTATTAACTGTGTACTGGGAATCGTGTAATTAACACGAGCACGTGTTTTAGTGTTAATATCGACTGTCTCACTACAACATTAGCAGTGTAATGTACTCGTATCACCTCTCTGTAATAATAAGAATTTGATTTACTAACTCTCGTGCTGGCTCACTGCCTCAATTTGATGTTAACGTTTTAACCACACCCGCGTATTATAATAACAACAATTTATGCAATAAATTCTTTATTATTAACAGAATAATGTATTGTAACCTCTAATATTAACAGTTTGATTAATAATTCTCCGTAATAAAAAATCAGGTTCATCTGGCGTGTTACTGTATTTACTACAGTACAGTAGATTCTGTTGTGACAGAGCGTCAAACGAAAGGGTCCTAAGCGATAGCAGGAGGAGGAATTTTGTAATAGCAAAGAGAGTGGGGAAGGCTAAGAAGAGGATGCCAGAAGCTCTGCAGTCCTCCATACAGATCGTGAAGACGTTCTCGCAAAGTGAACAAGCTCGTAAGAAAACCCTTTCTAAGATTGTCCACGTTATTAAACTGGTCAGTGGCAGGACTTTTGCTGACTCGCTTTGGGAGATAAGAAACTCGGGGGCTGAGGTCTGAGTTATCCAACAGTCAAGAACGGGTAAAATGATGGTAAAGATCACCCGTTAAGTGAAGAAAGGTAAGTCAGGAATGGAGATCTGTTCAGCGCTACTCTGAAGCACGCCTTGAGGGTATCATGCAGACTTTGGAACCAATGATGGTGATATTAAAAATTATAGAGCACTGTCAAGAGGAAGAGGACCACCATCACTATGGATCTGAGAACTGTTGTGAGGGAGAGATGAGTTTCTGTAACCTAGCCAGACAGGTGGTAACACTGTGTACTCGTGGAAGGTGCAGGAAATAAAACTTTTACAATGGCTTGCATCAAAATTGTATTAGTCAGGTGAAGAATTTGCTGTTGGGTTTAGATAAGAATTTGCTTAACGTGTTTCGGTTTCCTCAGAGCGGACTATAAGAGACACTATAAAAAGAAGATGCCTCTGTTTTGAGAGCGATTGTTAGGCGGTGGTCAGGTGATGTTTCTGTTCAAGTTTTCTGTAAAATCACATTCTGTACATGGACAAAGGTGGGCGTATCCAAGCCCAGTGCAGACACTAACATGCTTTATTATTAGAGAAGGACGTGGATCTAAGAAAGACAGGTACGCTTGCGATGTAGTCAAAGTGACGTTGTAACGCTGTGTGGTCTTGTAACGCTTCGATGTCAAAGATAAGACAAGTACCTGTTAACTGAGAATGCGTTCTGCTATTCGGGGAGGAGTGCGTATGGTTAGTATCTCCGAGACGGTTCAGCGCGAGTAGGCTACTGTTCGCTCGGGTGAGATGAATATTAATGTTACTATACCTGCATAATTCTCCGAGGATCGGTGGCTGACTTATGCAACTGCCGACGGCAATTTGTCGGGAAAAGGTCACGACGGATGTAATTTAGGATTCTATATAGGAAACGGACCATTGGAATTTTGCAGTGACAGAATAATCCATAAAGAAGTGCACGCAGGATATGCTGACTATATTGCTCAAATTATTTATAGCCATGGAAAATCTCGATGAGGGAAAGTGGTAACATCGGTCATGACGAGAGTGCTACCAGCATCGTCCTCTTCAGACGGATGGGGACCGTCTTCCGGATCCTTGTAGACTCGGAGAATATCGAGTGGCTAAGATTACACTGGTGTTTATTCGAGAAGCTTGACACTAAGATTAGTTTTTAGGATCTACTTTCGTCACGACGGACAAGGCGGTGGAAAACGTTTCCTCTTTGAGCCGTTCGAGAAAACACTGGTGAACCTATAATATACAACCGGCTCTCTTATGTATATTCTACAGACATGCGCTGAGGCAACGCTGAACGCTACAAGCATAAGATGTCGTCAATGTAAAGGAAGTTATCTCCGAGTAACTAGTGCATATTGGGCAGTACCCGAACCAGTTGTACTCGTGACTACGTGACTTATTCCCACCAATCTACTCGTTTTATAGAGTAAACGTGTTTACAACGGCTACAGAATACTTACTCGTTCCGAAGCCTGAATACGCACTACAGAAGACTAACAAGAACAATAGTGGCAAGACAAAAGAGGCCGTTGTTAGCAAGGTTGATCTGAGACCGCAAGAGTGGGTAGGGCAGGAACATGGGGAGTCCAATTTTTATTCGGTCCGGTTCTTCTCACAGACGATGGCAATGTCTAATCTTACCTGATGTGGATAGGCAAGAATACAAATTAATACAATTTAATACAAATTGATGCAAGAATACAACGCATATCACACCTTATCCGACAAAAAATGGGAAGAAAAAAATGTGAACCGAGATAATCGTCCAACACGATATGGAGGCTTTTTGTTCTAAAAACGCCTCTTATTACTATCTTGATTCTTTTTATCTTTAACAAAGTGAAAACGTAATCATAAATAATGGATCATTTTGAGGATCGGTCTAGAAATCAAAGTTAGCAGAATGTATAAGTCACTAGCTGTTACTGGCATAGCACGCAGTTTCCGGCTAAATAACAATAGCGTCATATATTATTTTTAAACAGCACATCAAGCACTCCTGAAATAAATTATGGGCACTGGAAAAAATTCATTTCGATCCACTATAGAACAATTGGACTTCTTTCGTGTAAAGTTTAAAGGACAAGGTTTCGGAGTTGTAAAATGGGGCAATGAACTTATAGGTAATTCGAATTTTTATTCGACATCCCGTGATATTGTGTTGAATTATCCAAATATTTCAGTAACAGTTGAACTATTTTAAGCTAGAGCGCAGCAGTCCTATTCAAAGTCCGTAGATTTCTTTGTGAGAGCACCTAAGATGTAATATGATGGTAATTTTGAAATGGTATAAAAGGCATATTTGTGATGCATATTATTTCAAAATTACAAGACATCTATATAGTAGATTTTGCGTGATAGAATTACAGATAGACTATCCAATTTACCACATCTATAATATTTACGATTAGACTAAATCTCTGAAAGAACGCATCTGTCAGTTTCGCGGGGTGGCCTGGCTCACTGTTATGGTTTGTACCATCAGATACAGTTTTTTTGAAAGTATGTGTATTTTACATGATAAAATACAATGTATGCCCTTGCTATTCGATCTCTATTCACTGTATAATCCTAATGTCTTGGTTAATTGTAGCTATTAAATCAGTTATTATCAGTGCAAAAAGGACTCGCTAACCCCCTTGATGGTCTTCATGAGCCTAGAAAATTACAATTTGAGTCTTGTGCATTACTTAGTGGTCCCACTTGGCTCACTGCGCTCGTTCGTTCCCTCAAATTGTACTTACGGAAGGAATAGCACTTTGAGTCATGTTTGTGCCCGATCCCTTTGATTTTATTACTCTAGCTAATGAAAATATTCCGTGCCGCATTGTCAAAGAAATCCAATATAGAGTATCTTACTTGCACCTACAAACAACTTCGTTCTTTAAGTAAAGGTTCAAAATGGATTCTTTCAGCAGTGTTAAAATAATATTCAGAATAGATGGTTTGAATTCGTTACCGGCACCAAATATTGTAAAAGTTAGAAAATATTGCAATTATTACTTTTTTCAGTAAGCTACTATAACTTGAAACGCTTGAATTTGTTTGCTTCTGTGGCAATTCTAGGGACTATATAAATTGTAAATACTACAGTGGATCCAACATAATATTACAAGAGTTCATCAGATGATATATTAGGGAGATGCAGTGTACATAGAGTAAAGAATGGAAAATACAGAGTGCAAAGTCCATGTTAAACTCTGGTGCTGAAATTTTAGTATCACGCGCTCTTCTGTCCTTGAACCTTAATCGGAAACCTGTGGTCCTAGTTTATATCATCTAAAAACTACATGGCATCAAATTCAAATCCATAAATATTATATAATGTTTCCGATGAAAGTACGAGGATAATAAATACATTCCAATATTTCTGAGCAAACTTTGTCCTTGAAAACAGGGTTGGTTACTTTCAAATACTCATTGGTAAGTAGTCTATTAAGTTGTCGTTTCTGACAAACAAACTTTTCAGAAAGATGTGGTCTAAATATTTATGTTTTCATACTAATAGTAGGTTCTCGGATCGAGAAAACCAATATTTTAATTAAATACGCCACTGAAGTATAAAACAGTAGATCCCGAAAATTGTTAGCCAAAATAACTGTTGCGCTAACGATGCCGTTGTTCATATAAGACATATCCTATTTTTGCACCTTACTTTGTCTCAATACGGTACTCAAGTATAAAACATTTAGATACTGAACATTTTTAGATAATGCCATAGGTCATATCGGGAAATTCCTATTTTCGCATCCTACTTTGTCTCAATACGGTACTCAAGTATAAAACATTTAGATACTGAACATTTTTAGACAATATAATTGTCACCAAAATGCCATCGGTCATATCGGGAAATTCCTATTTTCGCATCCTACTTTGTCTCAATACGGTACACAAGTATGAAACACATAGATGCCTAGTAGCCTATTGTAAGGCAAAATAATTGTTGTCCTCACAATGCCATTGGTCATATCGGGAAATTCCTATTTTCGCACCCTACTTTATCTCAATACGCCACACAAGTATAAAACATATAGATGCCTAGTATTAATTGTAAGGCAAAATAATTGTTGTCCCCACAATGCCATTGGTCATATCGGGAAATTCCTATTTTCGCATCCTACTTTGTCTCAATACGGTACTCAAGTATAAAACATTTAGATACTGAACATTTTTAGACAATATAATTGTCACCAAAATGCCATCGGCCATATCGGGAAATTCCTATTTTCGCATCCTACTTTGTCTCAATACGGTACACAAGTATGAAACATATAGATGCCTAGTATTGTAAGGCAAAGTAATTGTTGTCCTCACAATGCCATTGGTCATATCGGGAAATTCCTATTTTCGCACCCTACTTTATCTCAATACGGCACACAAGTATAAAACATATAGATGCCTAGTATTAATTGTAAGGCAAAATAATTGTTGTCCCCAAAATGCCATTGGTCATATCGGGAAATTCCTATTTTCGCATCCTACTTTGTCTCAATACGGTACTCAAGTATAAAACATTTAGATACTGAACATTTTTAGACAATATAATTGTCACCAAAATGCCATCGGTCATATCGGGAAATTCCTATTTTCACACCCTACTTTGTCTCAATACGGTACACAAGTATAAAACATATAGATGCCTAGTATTGTAAGGCAAAATAATTGTTGTCCTCACAATGCCATTGGTCATATCGGGAAATTCCTATTTTCGCACCCTACTTTGTCTCAATACGGTACACAAGTATAAAACATATAGATGCCTAGTATTGTAAGGCAAAATAATTGTTGTCCTCACAATGCCATTGGTCATATCGGGAAATTCCTATTTTCGCACCCCACTTTGTCTCAATACGGCACACAAGTATAAAACATATAGATGCCTAGTATTGTAAGGCAAAATAATTGTTGTCCTCACAATGCCATTGGTCATATCGGGAAATTCCTATTTTCGCACCCTACTTTGTCTCAATACGGTACACAAGTATAAAACATATAGATGCCTAGTATTGTAAGGCAAAATAATTGTTGTCCTCACAATGCCATTGGTCATATCGGGAAATTCCTATTTTCGCACCCCACTTTGTCTCAATACGGTACACAAGTATAAAACATATAGATGCCTAGTATTGTAAGGCAAAATAATTGTTGTCCTCACAATGCCATTGGTCATATCGGGAAATTCCTATTTTCGCACCCTACTTTGTCTCAATACGGTACACAAGTATAAAACATATAGATGCCTAGTATTGTAAGGCAAAATAATTGTTGTCCTCACAATGCCATTGGTCATATCGGGAAATTCCTATTTTCGCACCCTACTTTGTCTCAATCGGTACCTACACAAATATAAAACATATAGATGCCTAGTATCGTAAGGCAAAATAATTGTTGTCCCCACAATGCCATTGGTCATATCGGGAAATTCCTATTTCGCACCCTACTTTGTCTCAATACGGTACACAAGACAGGTTTCATGCGGCCTCCAACAGGGCAATCACTCCGGATCCTGACATGAAAGGCGAAATGCCCTGGGATCGGCCATGGTCACTGGAAGAAAGCCACAATTCTAATGTCTTTTAACATTAGGAAATACTTCTGTACAGCCTTCTACATGTTTCACTGCACAAAGTCACAGGTTGAACCGCATGTTATACAACATATTCTCTCTAACGAACAACCTTTTTCAGAGATAAAATCATAAAGATTAGTTTCCATTTTAAGATTGTAGTAAACAGTGTAAAGAAATTAATTACAGCGAGAGATATGGTCACTCAAATGCACAAACCAATAGGCTGAGCATGTCTGAAATGTGAAGCGCGAGAGATTTTATTAAATGCATGAGCTCATATCTGGATGTAAATTCAAATAATAAAATATCCGGAGAACCTGAATTATATGGGTTTTATAAAAAAAATATAGGATACTTCGTTATATCCAGAATAATAATAAATGAAAGTACAAAATAACGTTAACTCACAATGGTACTGATTTTATTTAATGTAACATAAAAACAATATTTTGTACTGTAAAAAGAGACAGAATTTCGCATAAAAACAGGTAAAATTAATCTGTAATTTTCCTTACGTTATACCGGCATTGAATTTTAATCAGAGCTCAACCTCTCCTCCCTTGTGCTCATTAACCCTTAAAGTGTGGCTTAACCACCAGATCTGGAGTCAAGGTTTTCTTTGATCTCTTTTTGAGAGTGGCAGTGGTTAGTTCGTTAATTCATCCCACTAAATATCCGAATTAATTATTTTTAACGTATGCAATTACTTTACATAATATATAAGTTTGATCGATTTATCTGTCACTAAAGTTTAGTTTTAGTTTGTATTACTTACCAAACTGCACAATCGTATTGCCAGTATTGTCTAACTCACCTGTAACAAAGAAAATAGAAATTACACTTTGGTAAATAAATCGTGCACACAAGTTTTTTTACAAAATTAAATGTATTAATTATGTTTAACAATTAGTTTACCAAAATCGAATACAACTAATTATTATCTAGGATTATATTTAGCGTACACGCCTATGAAAGTGTATGGAGCGGGCACTGTGCATGGTTTTAAACAGTAAAACTATTCCTAAGCTCTGAACGTCCTAAACATTATTGGTTGATACATGTAAATATATAGGAACAAATATTTCCATATAAAAATTATAGCAGCGGTAAAAATTAATAATTTTAACATTTTAAGAGAAGAAATCTTATCCATCGTAAAATCCGTTGCCGTTCTAGCTGTACGCTGTTTAGCACAGTACATAACAAAAACAGTATTTTTAAAAATATTAAATTAGCATTATTTTTACTCAATAAATGATGACAATAGTACCAAAAAGCATTATTTAAAAATTATAATCATTAAACTAGGACATACCTTACATATTTGAAGATTCAAGGTAGATAAGGATTTACAACTCATAGATAAGAATTTGGACGATAACACTAATCTACACGTCTTTACACAGAAATACCTTTGTGCAATATTTTTGCCACACAGTTCTCTTATGGATGCGATGTCTAAATTATTGTACAGTCGAAGTTAGAAGATAAAATTTATTATATAACAGATAAAACAATTACACTTTTTAGGATCACATTTTAAACGTGTTTGAGGCCGAACAACAATCGTTTCAAATGTATCATGTGAACAAATAAACCTGGCTATTAAAGTAGATTAACCACAAAACTGTAATATAGTTTATTACCCTGGACGATTCACTGGTTGTGTTCAATTTGTATGGTATTTTTTCTTGAAAAGAATTAAGTAGATAATATGCTTATCTGATTTGATAGCCTGGAATAGACATTTCAAGTTGAAGATGTAAAAATAGCAATCCTAACAAAAGATATAAAGAACCGACAGTGATGGTGAGAGGGGTGAGGGGGAGGGGGGGGGCAGTAGCAGTATCTATGACTCTGAGCCGATACGGCCCAGTTTACAACCTCTGCGAGATTGGTGCTTCAGTTTATTGCTGCTTGACACCGGTCCATGACCTCACTTTCCTCTTCAATACTCGCCCACTTCGAGTTACCCAAAATATATTAGTGCTATTTAACCGTGATGTTTTTCACATTAATAAACAAAATTAAATTACTATTGTACTTAATAAAAAAGTTGACAATATTAATAATTATAACTTTGTACTCTTAGATACTTTTTAAAGATAATCATCTGTTCCTGACAATTTTATTATATGTAATGTTAAAATTTAATGGCTCTTAAAATCCACTGTTCCTGTCAAATTTCCTATATGTAATGGTCCCTAAAATCTTCTGTTCCTGACAAATTACCTATATTTAATATTCAAATTTAATGGTCCCTATAATCCTCTGTTCCTGACAAATTACCTATATGTAATATTCAAATTTAATGGTTCATAAAATCCTCCATTCCTGACAAATTTCCTACCATGTAATGTTCAAATTTAATGATTCCTATTTGTAACAAAAGTCTTTACAACCAATCCCACAAATTAATGTCATCATGTGTTGCTATATCACATTAAAATGTAGAGGACTATACTCAGTTTGTTTACAACACTGTGATAAAGTATTCTGTGTTGCCATCATGGTAACATACCAGACTAGTGTAAACATGTTAAAATTTTGTGTTTACCTACAGTTTTGACCTTTTTACTACAATATTTTAATATTTGAATTTTTATGTTTGACATGATCTTTTTGGTATATAAAAGATATCAAAGTGACCCATTAATACAGAGGAATTTAAGCTTTTCCGTCATATCAACATAATAAACTATATTTTGAACATTCTTTAACATAGTCTAATGTAATTAATTAAAATTTCATCTGTAGAAACCCACTAAAGTCATTTTGAGAGTTGGTGATCCCCTAAACTAACATCTCTTTAAATAACTTTTGGAGAAAAGAAGACTTCAGAATAATTGGAATAAACACATAAAAATATGCTGAGCCAACAATTACAAGTATATTTTATGTTTTTTTTTTTAATAATGAGCATTATACATTATTTGGACATGTTGCTTGGATGTGATATATTTTTGTAACCTATATATATTTAATTAATTCTGCCCAGAGATTTGGTAGCATTGTGTGAAGGCAACATATTAAATCCATTTCACACAGGTAATATTTCTTTTTGTAATTTTTCAAAGCAGACAAAACATTTTACCTTCAAATAACCAACAAACATCTTCAACCAAGAAACTTCTTGGCACAACATTAGTAAATTAGAGCATGAAATAAAATATGATCTTGTGTTTTGCAAAATACAGGAGTTTAGAATAGTTTATGCTAAAAATTTTGCCTTATTTTCAATAGTCATTCTATTTTGTTTATGTTTGTTTTTGCTAAATAGTTATTAACTTATTAGCATGTGTCTGTGTGCTTGTGGCACCCTATGTGTACATGCCAGCGATCGTAAGTTTAATTATTGTACACAGACACTTATTTTTACCAGTCAGCTTATTATAAAAAAGGTAAGTAACAATAAAAAAGAGAAATTTAATAAATTTGACTTTTTTATCTCACGATCCATCCTCAAATATACCTTTATTTCTTCTAATTCATTGGTTAATTGCAATGCTGTTCAGAAAATAAAATGTACGTGGTTCTAAAGCTTATTGAGGTAGCAGCTCATAACCTAGCTGCAGTGTTTTGATATACTGTACAACCAACACAAAGCAGTTGTGCCTATGCTTCATTGTCTGAAAACTTTTAATCTGTCCTTCATACAGTTATTTTCCACATTATTTCAATGCCTCTTCAGGATTTGTGATAAGCCGTCACTTTGTACAGGAAGTTTGTTTTGTCACCTTGTATCTAATATATAATCACTTACATAAGTGAATGCAACAGAGTTCATTCATCCCTTTATTTTCCCTACAGAGTAGTATATAACCTATCAATCTCCTAAGTAAGTTCTTAGTGTGATGGAGTGTACACAAGTTCAAGTTAAATAGAGAATATGAGTCAAGCTATAATGTAAGTGCTTAAAAAAGTTACTACAGACAGAGAAATTCCTTCTCTTACTCAGATGGTGAAAGATTTATTAGCCAACTATTATAAACTAAATATGATAGTTCTGTTATCTCAGCAGATTTAACTAATGAACCTCAGTTTACAGGACATTCAGTATCTGTATCTCTCATTCTTTAAACGTCTAAAGACTTCTGTGGAGGAGATTCTGGTATCTGAACTTGACATTTCATTTAGTTTGAGAAATGCAGTTTCAATATCTTTCACAAATTGTATTTTTAATCTTGTTGTTAATTTTAATGAAAATGTATATTCCTGTTCTGTCACACACATGGAGTTACCTTATTTCCTCTGGAACAAGGTGTTAAATGCACTTAAACATAAACCTGCCTTCTAAGTGGTTTTCTAAATGACAAGATATTCAGGATGGTCGTCTCTTGTGAGTTCTCACAGCATAGCCACCACAAGGAGTGATAGTGGGTGTTATTTCAGCCTCGCCATCTTGGAAGAAGGGAAAGTTTGTTCTGTTTCAGCTTCTACCAATCAAAGTGGTCAGGTGATGTTGTTTATGTTTAGAGATGCCTTTAACCAATGTAAGAAACACCCATCCGACACAACAACCATCTTCTGAGTGAACTAAATTTATTGATAAACATCCTTTTATCACAGTTTCTTTAATTTTAACATCTTTCAATTTCATCAATATCTTGATATTTGTGGTTAATTATGTGCAAATCCCTGACATCAAATGAGTTTTCTAGATATATGACATCATTTTATGACTAAGTATATTCTAGTGGTAGATATAACCTAAACAGAGGCACATTTCTTGTGATAGATGTTTCATACATGTACAGCTCTTAAAGGTCATTAAATTGATTTTAACATTAGTATTCTGTTCTAACCAAATTGAGAGACATATTGTTCGGGTTCAAACACCATAATGAAAACAATAGAAAACAACTAACTACTAAGTAATTGCATTTGGAATATACAGTGGGACAGACCACTTCATTGTCAACAGAATATGTTAACTAAGAGAAAGACCAAAAGTTATTGAATCATCAGGAAGGATGAACTCTGATTTCTTTGGAATTCTGAATCAGAGCTATGTATTTACAATCAAATTAATCACATCTCAAAAGAGGAATATTTATAACAATTATTCACCTAAAAGCTTGGTGAGTTAACATCCTAGATCTGGCTTGTTAATAGCTATCCATTTTTTAAATTAATTTAAAAATAGCAAAAATTATGTTGCACTTTATATCCAGGCAACCTGATATAGTTTTCTAGTACATGACTTGATCGAAGTATGTTATTTAGCAAATGACTAAGCTCCCTGTGGAGAAGGACCTAGACCTCAGTGGCACCCACTTAGCTGAGACAGCAATTGTTTCTCCCTCCTCCAGTGTGGTAAGGTTACCTACAAGGTTACCTTCCGCCCCTTTATTCATTCATTTCATTCATCCCTTCTCTTTGAAAGCTGTATGAAAACCTGAAGTTGTAAGAAAGAAATTATGACCAAGATTTATATCTATTAACAACATTAACAATAATGAGATGGTGCTGAGACAATTCTCATGTTGATATTCAGTACTCAGTGCTCTGATGAAACTATGCACATCTCACCCCTCATTGCATTAGTGCATGATCCTATGTACGAAAAGACAAGACAAATGAGTATGTAATGCTATATAAAGTTGCCTATAACCTGATATAATCTGCAAAAGAAGCAATATATATGATTGTAACAAAAGTAATGCAAAAAGCTGCAAAAAACTTGAGTATTGACAGAGAGATCAGTTAGTGAACAATCAATCTTTGAGAAAGTTATAACCTGAAATATTTTATTCTTTCCATGTAGCACAATACCTGACGTTAAATTTGGTTGTCTTGAAGGACTGAGTTCTCGACTACTTCAAGGTCTTTACTTTATACAATCTTTGATATTTTTGCCACATACAAACAATAAACTATATATATATATATATTACAATCATATATATTGGGAGTGCCGATGGCCGAGCGGTCTAAGACGTCGGACTTTGAGTCTGAGTTAGAGATAGCGCAGGTTCGAATCCTGTCTGTGACCGTTGCACTTTTTATCAGTACCATTGACCTTGTACTGTATCGACTCTCCCCCTTATTCTGTTTGATAAGATCCTCACACAGGCCAGTGGCCCATGAGGACGGGCAGAATAAGGCTTAAAAGGGGATCAGCTTCTCCTTTAAAAAAAAAAAAAAAAAAAAAAAAAAAAAAAAAACTAAACAACAAACAGGACAACAATAAAGGCAGTTTGTGAGTCACGTACACGTAATATAGTGTCTCTTGATATTGTAACGAGATAAAAGGACTAAAAAGTGAACCCCAATGCTCCAACAAACTGAAGGAAGAAGGTTGCTATTGAGCGCCTTACCTTACAATTCAGCTGATACCTTTCTGTGTTAATTTTAGTTCTATATGAGTTTCCATTCCCTCAATTAGAGATTGATTTAAGAAATTAACCTTTGTCAATGCAAATGTGTTCATGAAATCTGTAACATTTAGGGCCGCTTTTCTAAAAATTATATAACTTGCAATTACAGTTAACTAATTTAACATCAATTCAAGATTTATACATCAATTAATCTTCCCAACCTTAAATGAGGTAGGTTTAGTTTGAATGACTCAATCTAAAAGCTGGCTTCATTGAATGCTCAGACTAGCATTATATCGTCTACTGATTGTGTTTGTGTTTGGTAAGAAGTTATGGCGAAATATTATTTTAAATTAAAAAAATACAAGGCCTGATATTGAAGTTGTAAATAAAAGGATCAAAAACTTTAAAGACAGTAAAATACTTACAACCGTGCTCAAATAATATTTTCATTGTAGATTCATGTTATGTTATGTCATTAAAACCTAAGAGTGTACAAGAGATATTGTCAGAAATCAATAAATTATTGCTAAAAAACTAAGTAGAACTTTATCTATGCCTGTTGAATATTCTAATGCATGGTGCCTTAGACTCGCTTTCACTTGAAACAAAATTTCATTATTAACTTCATGGTTAGTAATGGTTGATAATGGAAATAGTTTGTGTATTATTTGCCACAATATACTATAATTATAGTACATGTAGATTGTTGAAAAGAACTAACACAGTGTTATTTAATGAACCAGGAATCAATTTCTTCTTGCAGATTACTGGTTTCCACATGAAAGATAGTAATAATTTCTTTTTGTAAGATTTAATAACATAAAAACAATATCATGTTTTATAGATAGCAACATAACTACAAAACTGTTTTATTTACATTTTTATAACAACAAAGAATAACAAATCATATAGTATATTAAAAACAATTCAACATAAATTGAACATTTCTCCTCATCAAAACATGTTTATAAAATGTATGGTAAATTAGCTGATCATTAGGAGCTACAAACAAATAATTAACCTGGACTGTGGTCATCAAGAACTACAGCGAAAGAACTATCCAGGATTGCACCTTCTCTTACTTCCTCTTGACTACTCTGCCATTCAGGACTGTGCATAAATGTTCACCATTTCTTTCTTGCACTAATTCTGACTTCCATCCTTTTCCTAGTTCATTCTGCATCCATAATTTTTCTCCTGGCAAAAAGTCTGGATTTTGATGTTCTGTCTTGGAGTATGGTCTGTCACCACACTTTATTTTCTATCCTTTCCCTAACATCTGGGCATAGCCTATCGACTGCAGTAAGGATTCTTCTTAAAAATAATAAAGATGGTGTTCTCCCTGTTGTTTTCCGTGAAGAATTCCTATACATTAACATTTCATATTACATCTTCTGAATTTTTAGGCCCACTCTGCTGCAAATGATCTCACAATAGTTTGAAACCAAAGTTCTTCTTGATAGCTTCTTGCAAATCATCTTACTTGGAAACTGTTTTAATTTTCTCCACAACCAAAACTCGAAGTTCCTCTTCATCTTGGCTCAGATTTTCTTTTCAATCCACTGGAAATTGTGATAAGAAATCAGGAAGAATATTTTCACTTCCCTTGACATACTGAATAACATGATTATATTCCATGAGTAGCAGAGTCCATGAAACCAATCAGTTAGTCATTTTATCAATTCCCGATCATAAGAACTGTTTCATACCAAAGGTAAGTGGTTTATGGTCTGTTGGAAGTATAAACTTTTTTCCATTTATATATTTATGAAATTTTTCACTAAAAATACCAGGGCTAAGGCTTCTTTGAAAGAGTTTTCGATGCATACTGCACTGGTCGTTCAGTCCAATCTAGCATGACATAATTAAGAAAAGTAATAACACAAGTTCAGATGTATCATAGTGATAATAGGCTTATTTACATCACAAGGTGCCAGGCTGCCTTCTGAAGGTAAAATATTTTTTGCCATATTAAACATTGCCTGTTCCTGTTCTGTCCAACTCCATTGTACTTTATGACCAGTCATTCTATGTAATTCTGCACATATAGAATGCAAATTTGGGACAATCTTTTGTAGTAGTTTACCAATCCTACAAATGCCTGAAACCCTTTCACATTTCGAGGGTTTGGTGCTTGTTTGACTGTGTCTACCTTCTTTTTTTAGGATGAATTCTACTGGCATCATGTCATGGCCTAAATATTCTACACAAGTTTGAAAGAACTTACTTTCCAATAATTTAGTTTGGCTGCCTGCATAAAGTAGTCTTAAAATTTCATAAAGGGTAGCTTTTTTCTTTATCTACTTCAAACACAATAATGTCACCCAACAAGATACCAGCAACTAAACCAATCAAGAGTTTCTCAATAAACTATTGAAATTTTGCTGGGCTTGAGAAAAGACCAAATGGTAGCCTCTTGTACTTGAATAATCAATGCGAGTAGTTATTATTAAAACCCTTTTAACCCCAGCCATTTTTCCATGGACTTGCCAGAAAGCCCATGGCGATAAGGGACCGTAGTGCAGAATTGAGGGAAAATTCATCTAGTTTTCTTATTTTTGAAGATAATTTTTAGGTTTTTGTTTTAAATTGTTCACAAATAAGTGTACTATTAGATGTAATAGTTAAAAAGTACTTTTACAGAATGATTAGTTTTTTTTAGCGTATTTATACATAAAATGTTTTTAATCTTTTTTATTTTTTATAGTTTGGACATACATAAACGGTAGAAAAAAAAATTGTAGCCCCTGAAAAATGAAGCAATTTTGTTGTACACATATTTCTTACTACACACACAAAATTTTAAGAACTTTCCTTGATAAATGCAGGAGATATATCCAATTAATTGTATTGCTGCATAAGCACTTCTTCGTATATTTCCACATACACGTCAGTAGAAGTATACAGATATGTTTACTTGTTTTTGCACTTTTGAAATAATAACAATTGTAAAATAACACAAACTAATTGTAATGGTTTGTAAGACTAAAACTTGTTTAATTTTTCAAAAAAGTAAAAGAAATAATATTTACAATATATACATTTTATGGTACTTTGGGAATGGGGTCAGATTCCGTTATATGCCCCCAACGCTTAAACCTTCTTCAATGAACTTAGAACGTTATAAAACGATGTAGTTGAGTAACAGAACTAACATTCCATTAATCAACAAGCATTTCCAGGTATTGTGATCGGTATTTTTGTCGCTGTTATCTTATCTTTCTCGAGAATCCCGATTACGGCAGGCCGCGCGGCGGGACTCTGCAATCACTTATCTACTAGACCGCTCGACTTTGACCTCTGTCTGAGGATGGGGAGGGGTTTGCGATAAGACAATTCCTGTTTTATATTGACGAAATATTGTTCTACGCTAATCTAGTAATCAGTAGAAGCAAAATGTCAAATAACGATTCATGTATGGGTGTGGTCGGTATAATCCCAAAGTACCAGTGTTTATCAAAGTGTTTTCACTCACTGGTAACTTTTCTCTACGACGTTTACTCATGTTTTTTTACTAATAATACAATAAATCACACGAAAAACAACCGCTTTCAATTACGCAAACTAATTGAGGTTATAAGTCAGCATACAACAACAATGCAACTGAAGTCGTCTGACAACTGACATCGACAAATAAACTACGCTCAATGACGACGAAATACGATGCCAATTGGAAGGTTTATTGTTTTTGCATGTAGCCCGTTTCTTCACCGACTACTATACCGAAACTGATGGCATTTGGACATATTATTAGCCAGCTACATTAAATTCTCGAGACGTCCGGTATATCGGACGTTGGGCATTTTAGCTAGACCACCTCTGTCCGATATAGCGGACGCCGGGGCTAAAAGGGTTAAGTAGTTTTGCAATGATGGATGAACATTCATTTCAAAATAAGTATCTCTCAAATAAATCACAGATAGGTGTGTCCTTTAGTTAGCTTTCAGGATACAAAATCAAATGATTTTCTGAAACAATGTTCTGATTTCGGGTACAAGAAAATTAGTGTAAGTTCAGACAGTACCACCACCTTTATCGATATTTACAGACAATAAGCTCTATTCAATTGGTGTTCAATCTAGATCAACTGGTTCCAAGACTCCTTCAAGTACCAATCTTTTAAGTTCTTATTCAACCGGTATCCACATTGGAAATGGGACTCTCCTAGATGCAAAGAACTCTGGCTTGGCATTAGGCTTAAGGTGAATAACAACATTATAACCAGAAATATTCCCCAATTCCAAAGTTCTACAAGACTGCTAGTAATACACCTTTCTTTTTCCAAATCCTCAGTCTCCTTACTGTACTCATTAGTAGTTAAATCATCACTTATTGGACAGATATTGACTGGTTGAGGCAGATTCAATTTGATTGCCAAGCACCATGCAAATCAAAACATCTTCACTTAAGACCACTGCTGGAAGAACTTTAGTCTGTTTCCCTACTTTTATAACTAGATACATCCTCCCTGCAACTTTGGGTTTCTTTTTTCCATATCCAGTTATGAGATCGTGGGTAGGACTCAATTCCTTATGTTTAATCCGTTCCTATAATGATTTACTGATGGCACTAAAGCAGGCTCTTGAATCAAATTCTCTTCTTCAGTTGTAACTATTCAATTTAACATCTATGGCAGCACAGGGTACCTTAGTTTTAGTTCATCTCACATTTTTAACACTGATACATCTCAGATCTTCTCTGTAATCCGATTCATCAGATCCGTTATTATCTTGATTCCTTCTAAGCGCCGAGCATCCTAGTCCGATAACTGAATTCTTTACCTTTTTAATGGCACACTCTAGTATAATGTTCCTTTTTGAGAACAAGTAACTAATAGTACAGAACAATCTTGGCCTTTGTGTGATACATTTCTACCACACACATGGCACCAGGCGTGATTCTGCTCAGAAGGGAGGAGCTGTGATTCTTTCTATTTCTTATCTTTAACACACTACCTTGTGTCTGCTGGTTGTCTAACTCATTTCTAATACATTTCATTATAAGGACCAGTTTCAAAAATTCAACATTTCAGCAGAATTGGTCAATAGAATTTATCCATCTGGCCAGCTTTGATGTGCATCAATTTCTAACTCTACACACTTGATTCCCACAGCAAATATATCACTCACACGTTCATAAAGTCCTTTTGCATAATTAAATTGTCTGGACAAATATAGTCTGTTAACATATAGTAAAATGATTCACCTTCTTTCCTGATGGCTCGGTCAAATTCGAATCTTGCTGCAAAGATAGTACTTGTTGACTTGAAGAGGAGGGCGACTGGCTTTTTGATTTCATTGTAGCTGCATTCCCCAACCTCCGTGGGTGCATCTGATCTGCCAGTGCTCTCAAGTGCTTTGCTCCAATACTCGCCAAGGGCAGAGCTCGTCAAGCCGCATCTTCCTTCTCTCCATCTTTTCCAAGTCCTTTCACTCTACAGGTTAATTCAAAGTGTCCAGCATAATCTACTCAGTTCACATCATCAAAATATTTGTGAAAAGAAATTCTGGTAATTTTTCTTTCCTGATCATTATAATTTTTCTTTCCTGATCATTATATTCCTGTTCATCGAAATCTGGCTCACACTGCTTGTGGCCTCTCCTTTGCATTTTTATTTGTTCTCATTTTAAGATTGACTAAACTAAAAATAATACCATGTTTGATTGATAGTAACATAACCATGACTGTGTTTTATTTACATTCTTATCACCGAAAATCATATAGTATGTTTAAAACAGTTCAACATAAACCCTACACTTTTGTGGTACGATAACTTGCTAGGACAAAGTGTAGTTGTGGGGCATGAATGCCCTAACATCAGAGTAACATTGGTAGCTTCAAATACTTGTACATGGTTATTCACACATGTGACATTGGTAGAGATAACATAACTGCACCTTCTAAAGATTTTCTTGATTATGAATGATTCCGTCTAGGACATGGTTGCACTAAAGGGAGGAGTTCAAATGCACCATACTCCTTTATTGAGAAGCACCACACTACTTGAAGTTCTACCTCTACTAGTCACATATAATGTGCAGTATGGTTACATAGTATATTGAACATTACGTTCACCCGTGTGTATCCTCTGATGTGCAATGTGAACATTTATTTACTAGTTGAACTGAACAATTTTAATAATTCTTTGGCTAGTCTCTAGAGGGTTAAACAGCTGTTTCCTGTAGAGTAGTCACCTTCTCCCTAACCTCCAACCTCCTGCCATTAAAGATTTCAGTGATTAGGTAAGTACTCATTTATTTAAAAAAATGCCTCAAAACATAAGATGGTCAGAATTTGACCTCGAAGACTCCCTTTGAAGCAGTTAACAAGAACTATGCTAGATGAATGCCATATTTACAAGCAGATCTCTAATAGTGGTGTTCAAAGATATGAGTTCAATAGCCAATTTCCTAAACTGTGGTATATTATAGTATGTTAAAAATATACTATAAGTTTACATTTATTTTTTCTGTTTTCATGGTACTGTTTTGGCTAAATGTAAATACTCTCTAGTTTTGTTCTTTGTGCATAAAAATATCGTACTCCCAAAGGTATTTCTTTATTATAATTTAATGACAAATTTGCTAATAAACTCAAACCCATCCAGTCAAGTTTAACAACAATGGCATCGTCTGCTCATTCCTCAATGACGAGGTGCTGTAGAGTAAGTATCGAACTGCTTGACAATACATTGTGACAATGCTGAGTTACTAGTACTGCCTGATAGTACTAACGTTAAACCAGCTAGTCTGTTCACTCACATAACTTATGATTGTAAACAATCAATATAAAACCCCGTCCCCACTCAGGGTATTAACTTATATAATTTTCATTTACATTAAATTCCACCTGGAAAATGTAATAAAACCTAGTAATTCACTATGGTGAGCTAAGTCTTTTAATATGAAATGATAATTACAAATCGTGTGTAGTGGTTGATAATTCTAAAAACATAAATAAACTTATTGAATTATATGCTTATCTAGTTTCCTATTAGAAAATATAATTCATGCATTCACAGCTACAGTGTATATTTAGTATCATTAGCCTAGAAAATTAAAGAAAATACGTATCCAACTTTAGAAAAATCACAATAGAAGGTTTTCCAAGTACGAGGGGGTACCCAAAAGTAACCGGAATTGTATTGCTGGCAGCCGGCAGCGTGTAGTACACATTCCTGCCGCTAGGCGTGTGTCGCGCAACCCATTGCGAGCTCAGTGACCCCAGTTCCGTTGTCCTAGTGCATTCTGTTCGTTCGTAGTGACTGTTTTCGCTAACCCTGTTTTGTTCTTGTTTCGTTTTTTGTCATGCCAAGTTTAAGTGAACAACGTGCAGCTGTGAAATTTTGTTTTTTACTTGGTAAAAATGCTGCAGAAACTATTTTAATGTTGAATACAGCTTACAAAGATGATGCTATGGGGAAAACTCAGGTCTACGAGTGGTTAGCTCGATTTAAAAATGGCGACATGTCGATTGAAGACAAACCTCGTTCTGGACGTCCATCAACCTCTCGAACGGACGAAAATGTTGAGAAAATTCGTGAACTTGTGCTCACCGACTGTCGACAGACAATTGAGGAACTATCAGAAAGTAGTGGGTTACCTTGGAGCTCAGTTCAGCGAATTTTAACAGGAGATTTAGGACTGAAAAGGGTTGCTGCCAAATTTGTTCCTCGACTTCTGACTGACCATCAAAAGGCACATCGAGTTGAAACTTGCCGCCTTCTGAAAGAACATCTCGAAAATGATCCCGATTTTCTGGAAAAGGTAATTACTGGTGATGAGTCATGGTGCTATGGTTATGACCCAGAAACGAAGTAACAGTCAAGCCAATGGAAGTCGCCATCTTCACCTCGTCCAAAAAAATGTCGGCAAGTCAAATCAAACATCAAAACCATGTTGATTTGCTTTTTTGATGCTAAAGGCATTGTTCATTCTGAGTTTGTTCCTCCAGGTCAGACTGTCAACCAAACATTTTATTTGGAGATTTTAAGAAGATTGCGCATCAGTGTTCCCCAGAAAAGACCCGATTTGTGGCAGACTGGAGACTGGTTCTTCCACCACGACAACGCACCGGCACACACAGCCATCTCAGTTAGGCAGTTTTTAGCCAAAAACAGCATGTTTCCGCTGCCCCACGCACCTTACTCGCCTGACCTCGCTCCATGCAACTTTTTTTTATTTTCACACATGAAAAGAGGCTTGAAAGGTCAACGATTTGACAGCGTTGAAGAGGTTAAGAAAAAAGGAAGCTCGAGCTTGCAGCCATTTCTAAAGATGACTACAAAAAATGTTTTGATCAATGGAAATACCGTTGGGACAAGTGTGTTAGTTGTAATGGAGATTATTTTGAAGGAGATAACGTCGTATTGTAAAAAATTTGATAATATATAATTTTTATAAAATAATTCCGGTTTTTTTTGGGTACCCCCTCGTATATTTAAATTAGCTTAATAACATATAAAAAATCAGACCATGGGAAAAAATGTATTCCAAAATTGGGGATCTTGTAAAGCGACTTCATGGATTGTATCATCTTTTATGAGTCTAATGAAAATAGTTTCCAATAATCAATTAGTTATTGCCAATAAATTGTATTTCTTATGTTTTTGCAATAGATTGTAGAATAACATTTTGGCTTATTCTGATTTTTGTGTGATTTGTAAATAAATAGGACAGTGGACAAGACGTTATAATTTCATCCAAGGAAGCAGTTGCAATAAACTAAGTTAGTTACAGCTGACAAAGTGATGTTGCAGCAAATGTTTATGTTAAATGTCAGAAAAATATTTTACAGGTAAAAAAGGGGAAAAAACAGTTGGATAAATAAAAAAAAGTGTTCAGTTATCTGTTAAAGTACAGTGCTAATCATTGTTTGTTTTGAGATTCACTTAAGACATTTTTTTCTAAACATAAACTCAATACAGAAAATGTGACAGTGAAAACTATAGAGTTTGCTGAAAATAATAAAAGTGCTGTGATGTTGTAATTAAGGGCAAAATATTGTATTTCTCTAACAATCTTGTTGCTGCTAACTGTGTCTACCACAAATTGTGTAGTACCAGTTGTTGCATTGAGAAAAGTATTCCTCGTGAATACTGCTTGAATGAAGAATAATATCAAGCATTTCTTCATACAAGTAAATATCTTGACATTTTTGGTTAGTGATGTGCTGTACCTGAACATTCACGGGGTTGTCCAGATGAAAATGACGCATCGATTTTTGCTGTACCCAGTGTAAACTGAACTGAAATCTATAAGCCAGCCAAAAGTGAACCCTCATGGGGAAGCAGATAATGTTTGCACTCTTTTGGGCAGAATACTTTCCATGGCATGGATATGATTGCTGTAATAAACCCAGAGAATAAGGTCTACCCAACTGTTAATAAACATACATAATGTTAGTGAAGTTAACATTAAGAAGCTTGCAGCAATTGACGTTACACAATACCTACTTGCAATCAAATCAAATCAAATCAAAATCATTTATTTCTCATTGACATTAGCATGTATCGAGAATGGTCATATGTATAAATAATTGAATACTAAAAATATTCTTGTTAAAGTTATTGTTATATCTGGTAAAACTACAAATTAAGAAATATATTGAAAAACAGTACTACTGATATTTTTACTTGTAAGGTTGGATGGGGCACAAAAATTCAGAGAGTGAGTAAAAACAGTTTTTTACAAGAAAGTCTTTTAGCTTGTTTTTGAAAGATGCAAGTGAAGTGCTGGCTTTTAAATAATCTGGCAATCTATTATAAATTGTTGGTCCTAAATATTCTATTGATTTGCGGAACATATTATTACTATGGTGGGGTACTGTTAAACTATTTTTATTTCTGGTGGGATATATATGATTGTGGGTAGGAAAATCGGTAATGTGTTTAAAAGTGTAAATTGAAACGGAATAAATAAAAATGGACTGGAGGGTTAGTATATGTTCTTGGTGAAACACTTGCCTACAGCTCTCCAGGCCCCTCAACCCAAACACTAAATGAGTAACCCTCTTTTGCAATTTGAATACTCTTTGTAACAGAGAAGATGAAGCAGTTCCCTATGACATTATGCCATTATGCCATATGACATCACAGAGGAAAAGTAACCATCATATACCATTTTCAGTGCACTACTTTTCAGGATATTGAAAGACACCTTAAGGAAAACAATACAGAGTTGAGCTTAGAGCAAAGTGCCTCTACATGCTGACGCCAAGAAAAACCACCATCCAGATGAACGCCCAAGAAACATACTGAATGATGTCAACCTCGTCTAAAGCAACAAAACCCTTAGAAACTGTCTGAGATCGAAAGTGAAGAATGGATGTTTTGTCAACATTGAGGAATAAATTGTTGCGAATGAACCAAGAGTTCATTTTTTCGATTGTAGCGTTTAATTGAAGATTTAACGCTATTGAAGAGTCTGCCCGAACAATGACCGTGGTGTCCACAATCCAAATTGAGTGTCACTCAGAATGGAATTTCTGATTAGAAAGTCTGTTAGTCTAACATGAATGAGATGTTCGAAGACTTTGCTGATGGTTGGTAAAATTGATATGGGACGATACTGTTGAGGCGAAGACCTACTGCCTTTCTTGAAAACCGGAATGACCTTAGAGAGCTTCATACCCTGAAGAACTGAGTTGTTGAACAAACGAGTTAAAGGAGGGCTTAAGGGTGAAGCAACCCGTCTAATTATTGAAGGACTCATTCCAAAAACGTCAGGTGTTGAACTGGTTTTCAAAGATGAAATAGTATTGTACATTTCAAGGAGCGTTGTTGAGGCTATGAAGAAACTTGATGGACAGTTGTTTATTTTAGAAGAGCTGTTAGTGCAACTATTTGTTCCGTTTATGGTTTTAGCCAGTGGAGCACTCATAAAAAATTGTTAAACATTTCAGCGATTTGACGTGGGTCAGAGATTGCAGCTCCATTATCTTGTAGCTCCTGAATATGTCTTTTTCTAGCTGTTTGCTTTCCAGAGTTCTCAGACACTATGTTCCATACAGATTTGGCAACATTCTTACTCTTATTCAGACGGCTTTCGATCTGAGATATTTTCAGAGATGAAATTAGTAACTTGTAGTTTCTCTTATTGACCTTATACAATATCCTATGCTGTTCAGAAGGAAAGTCACGCTGCAGAATGTACAGGTCCTTGAGATGTTCTCTGGCCAAGAGAACTTCTCCTGTCAACCAACCAGGCCTTTGACGTTTTTTACGCTGCGATGTGACTAAAGGAAAGGTCTGGTTAAAGCAGGATGATAGTTGACTGAGGAATAACGAGTATTGGTAATTTATGTCCTTGTATAAGAAAATATTATCCCAATCAACTGAATCTAAAAGTTCATAAAGAACATTGATATTTCTGTCTGAGAAATCTGAGCTCTAATTGAAAAACTTTGAAAAATGTCGGAAAATAGTAAAAACTGCCTATCATATTGCCTATCAAAATGAATATTGAAATCCCCACAGACAAATATCCTTAGATCAGGTTTATGTAGGATTCTAAGCGATTCCTCAAAACGTTTTAAATACAATAAAAAATCGCCCTGCGGGGATCTGTAAATGGTGATGATAGTGGTGTTTTTCAACTATGTGAATGGTGACGGATTCAAAATTAAGGTCTGAGTTCAGGTGAGAGATAACCTGCTTTTCCACAACGGTAAAAGAAAAAGAATCACTGACCAGAGCACATACTCTGCCCCTGACCCTGTCAGACCTGCAGAAGCCACCCGCCACCCAATAGCCCTGAACACTCAGCGCAGTAAAGTTGTTTTTAGATAGCCAGTGCTCGGTTACACAAGCAATGTCGACATTCCTACTGTGTAGCAGAGCTTCTAAAGGACCAGTTTTGTTGGAAATTGATTGCATGTTTTGGTGCAGAATCTTGATACGCGGAGTTTGTCGGACTGACTTATAAAAAAGAGTTGCTAGCATCCGAGAACATTGGGGAGGCCGATGGAAGAGCCATGGGGTCAGTTTGCTCCTTGTCAGAACAAGAGATGGTTGTGATTGTGGTATTATAGGGACTTGATGCAGAAGAAGACAGGTCAGACATAGGATATGATGTGTCAGGTGAAGAGTTGGGAAAGGTACTGGGACTGGAGGCAGTTTGACAATTGTTTTGGTATGATATAAAATTTGATCCATGCAATGGTCATGCTGAAGCACATCACACTCTGCTCTACTTCCAGTACTCTGTTCTCTAACAAGTACAGTTAGTTTGATGTAGCAAATCAGCGCAACAAGAAAAACCGGTTAGAATTGGGCTAGAACTAAAAAAGAAGCTATTCTATAAAAATCTAGTGATTCACATCCAGGTGTATCATCAATATCATTTATTCAATCACTGATATGATGGCTAGTTGTATATTGTGGCACTGAGATTTTTAAAAAAGGGTTTCGTCTGATCTTTATGCTCTATGAATTTGTAATCTTAACCAGCCCTCATATTGGAAAGCTTTTCAAATCATTAATGAACAAAGAGAGCTTCAAGATATTGTTTTATTGTAGGGAACATTTCATACTCTATGAATCTTTTAGGTTCAACTGGAACTGTTATGGATAGTTCAGGATTTAAGTACTTGAAGAAATATATGGTTTAAATGCTATGTCACATACTACTACTGGAAATACATTTTAGGAACTCATACTAACTGATTTGAAATCCTTTTCCTTTTAATGAAAACAGATTCCTAAATTGTATTGTTAAAGAGACATGTGATCTCCTTCACGTTATTATGTCTGGGAAAAAATTACTGTTACCACTGCAGGAGAGTCATGAACTTGTCTTGAAAATGCCATTAGTTATGAGCTTTGTGCATAGATTCAAGCATTATTTGAATCACAAAGTACGTTCAGGAAAGGCAATAAATCCCAGTTAGCTCACCTAACAATTGGTTTAAGCTAAACTGCCACATTGACACAAGAATAGGATCAACTATTAATCATTTGTATGATGTACCTAGTGTAAAATCAATATTGAAAATTGAAAATTGTATTGAATATTGAATAGTGACTCGTTTATGTTTAAGAATGGTTACACAGGGTGTGATACAACATCCAGATTATTTTCAATAGCATTCCTCAAACTAATAAAGGAGCTTGAGATGCATGTTGAAAATAAATGTTTCAGATTGTAAACTACAGTTGGATGTTAAGGTGTCACCATGTTTTAGCAAAGAAATTAGTGACAACAAATTTGTTTATTATACCAGAACATCTGCCTCCAACTAATTCTTCCACAAAGAACCTTAGCTTTTGAGCTTACTTCATGATAATAATCTGGAAATGCGCAGGAGAAGAAAACAAACTAGACAAATGGGGTTGGAATCTAAAAATCATTCTTATTCTCGATACTCTATGATTTACCACTAGCTCCAGATTGCTTACTTTTTGCAAATCAAACTGCACAACCCTTTAATGGAGAAGTAGATGTAACAGCTTGTCCTGCCCATCAGCTTGCAGGGAGTTTATCACATAAATGGTTGCTAGAACAATAAACCTACTTCTGATTGTGAATGTCATAGAAACAATGAAAAAGAGTAACAAAATTGAGGCTTTTACATGGATGATCACAAGATTTCAAGTTTGGTAAACTAATATATATCAAACATATTTTTTAATATATTTCTTGTGTGCGTGTGTATATCACAGAACTCCTCCTAAACGACTGGACTGATTTTGAAGAAATGTTTTGTGTGTGTTGAAGGGGATTTGAGAATGGTTTAGATTCACAATTTAGTCCAATTTAAATTGTTCATTTAATTAATTTTTTATTTATAAACTGTTGTTAATTTTTGAATGTTTTACATTGGATCCGGCAGACTGCACTACGACATGTAATACAAAGTAAACTGATATTTAACAACTTTCAGCTGAAGTTCATCAAAGAGACAGAAACATTTGTTTACGATTGAATTTTAGAAAATATTAAATTATTGTAAAGTTTTTGATCAGCAGTGAATGTAGATTTTAAAGACAAAGTTATAATCACCAACATTATAATATTACAACACAATCATTATGTTTAATTAATTTAAGTAGCATTGTAAATGTATTGATATTTATAGCCTTGAAAGCATAGAGTAAGCATAAACATATAAAAATAACATCCCTTCTTACTTCAATATTTTCTGTAATCACTTTGGACCACAGAGGTTATCCAGATATAAAATTGGAAGTTTTTGTAAAATACACTTTTAACTGAAATTTGTAGTAAGTATTAAGTATGCACCTTAATTAGTAGACCTAGCGTAATGCAGGAATTGAAGATAATGTTACTATCTTTATTTTGCTTCAGATATAAAGACTTTTATAAAACCCAACTAAGATGTTTTTTGTAAGAAGTACGCCTCTCAGATTTTTATTAGCTATATGTATATTTTCTGGCCAACAAACTTAACTGTGTCACCACAAATATCATAGGCCGGATGTATATTACAATTGGTATAAGTATACACTTTTTGAAATATTTTCTTGATTGTAAAAAACTTGATTGAGCATGGAAAACTCAACCATGGCGTAGAAAATATAATTCTTTCAAATCAGAAGTACTCACCTACATGCAGAGTAAAAAATAAGAGCCCTTAGCAATTTTGCTTATTAATTGAAGCTGTTAACCATAGACACTAACATAATACATAACAAAGAAAAGCTTGCTTCCATTTCTAAACTGCACAGAATCCTACCATGCATTATATCATTAATTGTAATTGGCTTTGACTTAAGGATTCCTCCACACTTGCCTAAAATAGTTCAATTGTTACTGAAATTATTGGAGCAATTCAATAACTATCATGGAATGTTGGAGAGAAATTCATATCTTATAGAAACCGTTTTAACTCTACAACTTCAGGGTCCCAAAACTCAAAGACTCAGGGTTCTTTCAACTTAAATCTAAAACGATTCAGGAGATATGAATAGCTTTGAATGACTTTCAATTATCTCAGGAGTGTTTGAATGTCGTAGAAAAAGAATACTTAAATATAATTTCTTGTTTTTCAACAGAAAATTGTGTGCGGAAGCCGCGGGTAACTACTAGTCTTTATATATATATTTCTTGTGTTCGTGTGTATGTGACTGAACTCCTCCTAAACGACTGGACTGATTTTGATGAAATTTTGTGTGTGTTTTCAATGGAATTCGAGAATGGTTTAGATTCACAATTTGGTCCACTGGAAAATGTTTTTTAATTAATTTTTCATTTGTAAGTAGTTGTTGATTTTGGAGTGTTTTACATTGGATCCGGCAGACTGCGCTACGGCACATAAGACAAAGTGAACAGATACTTAACAGCTGTTAATACTGTCAGCTGAAGTTCGTCAAAGAGGCAGAAACATTTAATATTTAGAAAATTATTATTGTAAAGTGCTTGATCAGTAGTGTAATGCAGATTGTATAGAAGAAGTTATTGCCTAATTTTCAGTTTAGATTGCACCAATGGTCAATAAACTATATAATGCAATGAAAATACTATTAAATGCTGTTATAAATCACCTCATTGCACAAAGCCATGAGTGTTTGCACATAAGGTAATCGAATTTGGTTAGATCGAAGGTAAATGAAAAGAGCCGAGAGAAGACGCTTTATGATCAAAATTGGTTTTCTTTGATACATTTTCTTGATCGGACTACAAGGCAAACCTACTACTACACAATAATACTAGAAATGTCTTAGACAGAAAACTAATTTTAACATACCGAATTTGATTCTTTATAACCTAATTAGTTTATCGAGGTTCATCTCTATAGATTAATTGTATTAAATAACTTATCAAAAGAAATAATATACCTTCATAATGCGTCCAAGAGGCTCACGACTCAATTATCTCAGGAATGTTTAGAATATGATAGAAAAATAATATGATTTCAACACGAAATTGCGTGCGAAGCCGCGGGCAACTGCTAGTCTTTATATATATATTTCCTGTGTGCATGTGTACGTCACTGAACTCCTCCTAAACGGCTGGACCGATTTTAATGAAATTTGTTGTATGTATTTAGTTGGATTTGAGAATGGTTTAGATTTATAAATTCAAGTTACAAATTAAATTTTAAAGATAAAATACAAAAGTTTTCAAAGCGCCTGCACAGTATAAGCTGCAATTACGAGAGAGTTATGTGCGTTAAATAGCCAAACATTATATGAAAGTGCCAAGTTACGATGTATATTTGTGTTTAAAATAAATTTCTGGTTGAACTTAAAGCTTGAGTGTTAGACCACTTTATAATAAAGTACATGTACGTGTACCATGCCTCTATTTATAATTTTGTTGTGGTTAGCACGACACCTAAGCCTACCAAAAATTTAAAAAACGGCTATAATTCAATTTATAAATATAAGCAGAAATTACCATAATGATTGATTGGTTGACTATTCAACCAATTGCGCTGAAATATGACATGGACATTCTCAGGGTGTCTGGGATAAATATAGGCCTGTTCTTATTTCAAAAATCCCTTGCTCCACTGATCCTTAAAGTAGCAACGAAATCCCACTTTGGTCTCTAAAGTTGTAAAATATTAATTAAAAGAGTGTTTTTGATGTTATCAACTGTTCTGTGTAAACATTGTTTATTATTTTCAATTTTTTTACATTAATAGTGAGTACAAATATTTGTAATGCCGTTTAAGATTTCTGTGATTAGGTAATTACTCATTTATCTTAAAAAAAATGCCTCAAAACATAAGATGGTCAGAATTTGACACCAAAGACTCCCTTTGAAGCAGTTAGCAAGAACTATGCTAGATGAAAAGTTTTCTGGACTGTGCTTTATAATGCTGAACAAGAACTCCCTCCACTGAAACATCTGCAGAAGAGATTGGGATGTTACCGTACAGTGGTACATTAGGAAACTGTGAAAAACTTAATAATGGCCAAAATCAGGCATTCATAATCTGTGAAAACTTTAATAACAAAATCAAATATCTGGAAACTGTGAGGCCTTTAGGAATATCCATAATCAACAGTCTACATTTATTCATGGAAGCCAACTGCAGGAGACTGAGAAATTATATATCTATATCATTTTTGCTTCCATACACTCTGACAAATCTGACAAGCAAGCGCCATAAGTTATTAGTCCAGTCATTTTAGGTTTTTTAAACCTCAATCTGCGGAACAATTCCTAGTAAGCTGAATTTTGGTATACACCTTCATTATGGCGTTTTAATGAAGATGTGAAAAATTGACATAGATATCGTGCCGACTAAAAAAGTTATAAGGGACGAAAATCAGTTTTTCGTGAATATATCACGACCTATGGCTCTGAAGTCAATAAAAGTCATTATAACAATTATTCCTCCACGATTATCTACAAAAAATATCTCTTGCATTTTTCTGTAAGGTTAACCTTTTTCGGACTAGAGTGCTGAGAAAGCGAGTAGAATGCACTCACATAGGGTATTGTATACCGTTTACATATTATAAGGCGTCAATCTATTGCTTTTTATCAATGTATTTAAGTTTTCTTAAAACTTCTAACTTCTACTTGGGTGTTTTGTGACAAATATACTTATATTATAGAGGTTTTGGAACTTAGTAAAATCTACTATATATAATACAAAGTCGATGATAAATATGGAAGAAATGTAAAGGAGCTTGTAAATGTTGAGTATGGCCTTGTCTCTGTCGAAGCTAAGTACCATGATAAGTGTTTCTTCAATTTTTTTTTACTTAGTGGAAGGGGTGCTGTAGGCCGTCTATTGGATGAGAATATCAGAATTGCTATGGACAATGTTTTCCATTATATTAAAAACAATGACAATTGTCAATTCTCAATGGCTGAGTTGAAAGATGTAATTCAAGGTTACGTTCCAGATGACAAGACAATTATAAAAAAACTGATTGCTCGATATGGGAGATATAATTACCACGAAAGTAAATCTTTCACTATAATTTTCTTTTGAGTTACTGCAGCTAATATTTTGACTAATTCATGGTACGAAGAAAAAAGAAAAATCTTTGTGATGAACGTTTACGAATTGTAGAAACTGCTGCATCGATAATCAAAGAAGATATTCGTTCCATTACAATTATTCACGACTACTATCCACCACCAAGTCAAATGTTAGATAAAATTAATGATGACATTCCACAAACTTTATCACATTTCTTACATGAATTAACTGTAATGAATAAAAAATGCCAAATAAAAAAAGTCTACAGCCATAGCCCATGCTAGAATGAGTGTAATGCGTCCACGATCATTTTCATCACAGCTGCTACTTAGCCTTTCCGTATTCCTTCATAGAAGATTCCTGCATCAAAAAGATTACTAGATGTTTTGTCAAGTTTTGGATTCTGTGCTACATACAATGATGTTGTGACGTATGAAGTGTCAACTGTTTATCCTCAACCTCGTATTCTGTCACAGCCTGATGTAATTTTACAGTATGCTACAGATAATGCAGACATTAATGTTTCCGCAATTGATGGGCATAATACTGTCCATATAATGAGAGTAATACAAATCATTTCTCCAATTCTTCTGTAATTGTACAAAAGGTTGTGGCGGTAAATGTGGATGTACAAAAATTTTATTGAGATTTTCTAAAGCTTGTGGACATTGTCGTGGTCAGTCATGCTTAAATGCAGAGTCCAAAGAAAATGATGGTGTTGATTTAAATACAGTTTTGTTAAAAATCTTTGATGAAGTTGAAATTGACAAATGAATATAAAAGAAAATTATATACAACAAATTTTGTTCCCTATTTTTCAATGTACAAATAAATAATTATTGAGCATAAAATAAAAAAAAAACTTTTATTACAGATCATAGATTATGCCTACAGGCGGAAAAACGTGCCTTGCATTAAGGTGGTGTGGAAACAAGTGCATCATCATAATGTAGTCGCTTTCTCAGCGCTCTAGCCCGAAAACGCTTAACTTTACAGAAAAATGCAAGAGACATTTTTTGTAGATAATTGTATGAGGAATAATTTTAATAATGATCTTTATTGACCTCCAAGCCATAGGTCGCGAGATATTCGCGAAAAACTTATTTTTGTGACCTTTTGACCCTTATAACTTTTTTAGCCAGCACGATATCAATGTCGATTTTTCACATCTTCATTAAAACGCCATAATGAAGGTGTATACCAAAATTCAGCTCACTAGGAATTTTTCAGCAGATAAAACCTTAAATGACTGGACTATATAGTCAACTGCCTCCTTACCTTGGAGTATTTAGAGTATGTACAATATGAAAAATTATTATTGAAAAATTTAATTGTTAAATAACAGCAAAACTCACTGTGGCCTGTAGGTATTGGCCCCGTGTGCTTACTGGTAAATCCGCCACTGCCTGTATTGCACTATTACTCAAAGTTGTAATTGAGTACTATATTTGTAATATTTAATTACATTTATTGTAATTGAAAAATTATTACTGAAAAATTTAATTGTTAAATAACAGCAAAACTCACTGTGGCCTGTAGGTATTGGCCCCGTGTGCTTACTGGTAAATCCGCCACTGCCTGTATTGCACTATTATTCAAAGTTGTAATTGAGTACTATATTTATAATATTTAATTACATTTATTGTAAAGTTAGTTTATAAAATGTTTTTTAGATATATGTATGAACACACCCAGGCACTTGGTTTAGGAAAATAAGAAAGGAAAGAGAAGAAACAACGAAAAAGGCTAAAGAGTCTCTTGACAAATATTTAATTACACCAAATGACATATCTCTACTTACGGAGGAAACAGATTTCATTAACAACCAGCTCCAACCTGAACCTTAGGCATTTCCTATTCATTTCATTGAAATGGAAATGGACGCTAACAGTGCAGCTAAGGAATTACTGCCGGAAGAATCAAATCCTCGCATAGTTACAGTTCATTATGTTGATCCAACCACTTTGAACACTCTAAATATTAGCCGTAAAATCTTATGGACTATTTTAGTAGATCATGGACCTGATCAAGTAAAAGGTAAATTTCCAAAGAATCTGAAAAATACAGAAAATGTTCTAATTTTCATTACAAAAGAAGGCTTTCAAATGGAGATGTGTACCGAGACTATCTTCAATATTCAAAATCTACTGACAAGGTCTTTTTTGTTATTGTATGGTTTATAGTATAAATGTCTCTTCTTCATTAGGCCAAATGGGTTGTGCTATAAACTTTTCCGCATCAACACAGAAGAGATTATGTGCCAACACTGGCTATCTTTGATATTAAAACCCCTAAGTGAGACATGATGGTCCAGTCAAATTGACACACTAACACCTTTCCAGTGCCAGTTACCAAAGTTTGTGATGCTTTGGAAGAGATTTCTGAAGACTCTTCTCTAAAAGGATTGAGTGCCAGTATTAGGAAGGTAGTAGCACTTAGATTACTTTAAATATCTCAGACTTCAAGTTAATTGTCGCACTTGTCACATGGCACAACATTTTGTTTCCATTAACATAACTTGTAAGATAAAACAAAAGGATTTCAGTCTCCAGAAACCAGTAACTTGAAAAATACTGGAGTTTTTGGTTACAGCTTGAAGTAATTTAGAGTTCAAGAGAGTTCCGATTGATGCTATTGAAGTAGCAGAAGAAGTTGGAATAGAACCAGTCTTGAGAAAGAGAAGGTCCGTATTTGAATACAGAAGAACATATTTTATTACCAATCAACAGATGAATTTACAAACATTGCAGGTGCCCCCTCACAAAGTTTTAAGATCCACTTTTATTTTGCTGCCATAGACACAGCTGCTAATGTGGTAAAAGAAAGATTTTCTCAGTCAAATAAAGTATTTGATGTCCTTGGATATCTGTACAACATTTCTGACCTTAAAAGCAGACTATATCAGAGGTTAAGTCAATGCAATAAAAAAAAGCATTAGTAATAGAAATGGATGAAGATTTAAATGAATCTAACATTGATCGTGTAGAAATGTGTTTTGAACTAAGAACAATTTCTCATCATCTCCATGACTCAGTACCAAACCCTAAAAAAGTCCTAAACTACATTTACCAACATAATCTTAAAAATGGATTTCCTAACATTTGTGTAGCTCTTCGTATTTTGCTTGCGTTGCTACTTTCCATAGCTAGTGCTAGGTTTTTCAAAATTGAAGCTAATTAAAACCTACCTGCGTAGTATAATATGCCAGGAGAAACTAGTGGGTCTGGCTACAAGAAATACAAGAATTTGCTAAGAAGAAAGCAAGAAAAGTATCATTAGGACTTTAGTCTTTAGGAGTGTAAATACTGTTATATAATATACTTAATAATGTAAAATAATATGTTATGTAACTTTTCTAATAATACTTCAGATATCTAATTACAAATATATATATATATATATATATATATATATATATATATATATATATATATATATATATATATTTGTAATTAGATATCTGAAGTATTATATATATATATATATATATATATATATATATATATATATATATATATATCATAAAAACAAAAGACTAAATGCAAAGCCATTGTTACTTTTCACTTTTCATTTAACTACTTTGAATTCACCTTTTCATTTGACTATTTTTCAACTAACATAATACATTGAGGTTTGTGGATATTAAATTATATGAATTTTCTATAGAATTGACATTTGTTTCATGTACATATCCCAGTCATTAATCAAAGTTTATAAAATAAAATTCTTTCTTATAATACATATTGACAAAAACAAACAGTTTCATACCCAGCAGACCCCACTGAAGTAAAATTTAATGAGGGCACAGAATTTGTTTTCATCTAGGGCGCCAAAAACCCTAAAACCAGCTCATGATGTATGGCTACAATAACATCAGTATTTAGCAAAAGTACTGTCGATAACAGACACAGTCAATATTTAATTTCAATATTTTATATTTAATACTGTGCTGAATAAAATGACACTACCATTTCAGGTCACAGATGTTCTACGACAATAAATGCTAGCAGCTTTAAAACCAAGAGAAGTATACTACATAGACTCACCCTCACATAGACAGTGCTCACTCAGTGTCAAAATATCACAATAAAACTTGCATAAAAAATCTAGCAATTTTAACTTACTTCTGATGTATTGAATATTTAGACGAAAAATGCTAAATGGTTCTTTAGACACTCCTATCGGTAGGTTTGTTGGGCTTGATGTGAGAGTTTCCTACTTGAGACACAGAACCCGATGTAGCCACAGCAGTAGCTTGTGGAAATGTGGTAGAGTGATTGGCTGAGGTGCCGGAGATGATAATGCAGTACTGGATATAGTGTGTACATGACAGAAGGGGTCTGAAGTGCAGGCTTTCTTTGGGTGGTGGCTTTGGTTACTGCCTTGGTTATGACCCCCACCAGCCATCTTTTTCTTGCTGTTGAAATGAAGGCCATGTTTTGTGTTATAATGTGTCTAAAACTCACTTGCTTTTGCCAAAGCAATATGTACATACATCACAACTATATTGATATACGGAAATCAACATGGCACAGAATATTTATTAGCACAGTATTTATTGGATGTCCATATATTGGATGTATAGGAATTGATGGTTGTCACCTTAAATCTGCATCTTTTGGATGACAAGTAAAAGAACATCCAGTCTAGGTCAACTTTATTTTCACTGCTGATTAGTTCAACTGACTTTTTACCCATCAATTCCATGCCTATGTTCGCCAAATTTCTTCATGAGATCTTGGTCCATCTCAGGAGTGCAAAGTAATCTATTTGTACTAGTGTTTTCTTGATTGTGGCTTCGTTGAGACTTTTAAAGTCCTTATTTTGTCAGAAGTATGGTCAAGGCTGCATTATGTTCTATTTATATCTTTATTGTAAAAGGGATTCAAAAGAGTGAATACTTTGTTGTTGCTACATTTTACCTTAACTGGGAATGCCAAATAAGTTTCAAGCATATGTGACAAACATGTTGGTGGAGTTTGATAGTGTTTAAAGTAGTAAACAAGAATTTGCAATCATTCTCTTCCTCTTGTTCCATAAAGGTGGATATCATACTTCTTTATCAATAAGAACTTTGATCACCAATACTGAGCAACTTCAAAGATATGGCAGAGCAAAGTCAGGAATCCAAGCATTGGTTGAGAAAATCTATAACAGGATGGAGTTGAATTGCTTTATAGTGTCAAACTAAGAGATTTATTGTTTAAGTTAATTAAGCCATTGTCACTTTTTATTAAATTTAGGCTACCTGCTAAGACACTTTAAGTGTGTATTGTCTGACAATTGACTTCTATAATAAAAAATGTATTAATACTAACAAACCTAAAGTTTATGTAGATCACAAAACACTACACAGATATGATATGTAGATTAAATGTTTGTATTGTATCCAGACAATTCCCAGAAACAGTCTTAATAGAGAGAAGATACAGATGATCCCAAAAGATCACGGTTGTGATTTAACTTTATAGGTAAGGCTAAATAGGGCTTTTAAATGTTACACTCAATTTATCCAAAATAAAACAATACTATATTTTTTACATTATAGTTTACATGACTCACAGCATTGTAGAATGTCATGTATTTAATATATTATTAATTTTTTGCATAAATAATACTTAAAATACATTAATACATTCTCCATCTCGTAGGTGCTCTGTGTTGTGAAGATGTAACACATTATCTGGCAATTTTGTCACCACAACAGACATAATTGTTTGTCCCAGACAACATACCTTGTACATCAATTCCTACACTGTTAGTCCTTGTCATCAAGTCATCAATAACAAGATATCACTGAAGAAGTAATAAAACTGTCACTCAAGGGCACCCTATGGAAGATATTGCAAATCACAGATTTCCTTACCCACTTCCAAAAAGAGTCCACCAGTCATGCCAACACAGCTCTAATATAATGGAGTATAACAACAACAACGACTCTTTTGTACTGCTCTGTATCTGGTTTGTTAAAAGCTTCATTTATGTTCACAAACTAGAGATACCCCTTTAACCAAAAGCAAACTGACAAGGTTATGAATAATCAAAATGGTTTTATATGATTTGTAAGCATTCATGCATTGATGACCTGCTACTGAACTCAATTTATTCTAAATTTCCAATTGAAAATATGATCTACATTTGTAAGAGAAATAATTTAAGACAAAACATAATTTTGACTCATTTGAGGAATAAACAAATCGTTGATAATGAAAACCTTCACATCCCTCTACTATATGTGTATGTTGTAATGGTAACAGCTTGCCTTAAACAGACTCAACAGGCTGTTAGGATTGTCTCCAAACACTGCTGGAGCTGGGCTGGAATGAACCCGCACTCATCTGTTCAGTTATAAAGATTGAGGGTGTTTCTGTAAATTTTTCTTTTGATTTGTTTAATTATGACAATAGAATGAAAGTTTGGACTACAAATTAGTAACAGCTATACACTCCAATAGATTGTTAGCTCTTTCGATCATGAGCAAATATCAGAATGTGTATATATATTTTTTCTTCTTGTTATTTCTTCATCTGTACAACAGCTAGTAATCAAGCTAACTCTCACAGAGGATCACGTTTGACTTAGTGTAAAAAAAACCGTAGGTCCCAAAACAGGTTCCCCTTAGATTAAAATTTATTGCAACTTAGGTTTGAAGATTGATAGATCACTGTTCTAGAGCCAAGCGTACTTGATTTACTAACAAGAAATGAATGGAACTCTGTCATCATTATGTGACACCTTATTTTGTAGCTAATGGGGTTCAGAGCAAAGAAAATCCATACAGTAGTTTTAAAAATAATGCAAACTAAGCATTTATTTGTTTGAATATTAAACAATTCCACATGCCATTACTGAAGTAAATTCTGCACATCTATTCTTCAATATCCATTTGCCATCCTTCCTGTATTGACTAAGATTCACCACCTAAAGCAGGTTGTAAAAGGGAAAATACAATGAAGGTACATTAACAGAAGTAGACATGTCCAGCCTCATCGATTGAGGCTTTGAACTTATTGCTTCTAAAATAGCCATTCATCAGTCATTTCCTGACCTACAAATCCTCTTGCATTTTTAGTGAGCGACATAGAGAACAAACAGGTTATGTAGAGAAAGAAGAATAATAAGTCTCAAGGAATTAATATTTCTTTTAAATTTAAAAAAGTGTTCATATTATGCAGATCTTAATTTAAATTATGCTTCTCTTGAAGGTCTGTCAGAGTCTTTGTCCTAAAGAAAAATTGTGATTTCAGGTATAATGCTAGTTTTCCTACAGTCTCGCAGAGTGAAGTGATGTCCTGGAACTAATGGCATGAGGCATCACGGAATGGGATATGATGAGATATCAATTCATACGATTTAAGCTGTGAGTCAATTTGCTCATGGCACCAATAAGCATTCTGTAAACATTTTATTATCAAAAGGGAAGTTTTGACAAAGCATAAAAATAAGTTTGGTACACCCAATAAGCTAGTAGTATTATACAGTATATAAATATATAATATCTGAAAATATAAAATCATCATAGAGATAATAATGCGTTGATACTACATTCACATATCAAGCTTATACTTTTTAGCAGAACAATCATTATGGCAATTAACCTTGTTTGCCCCTTTAAAAGGGCAAGAGTGAAAGGCAAAACCCAGATAGAATTTCAGGTGCTGAAACAGAAAGATGAAAGAAGAAGAAGAAGAAAGTGCATTTTACACTTGCATAGACCTGCAGGAACATAAGCAAGATGCCACCCTTTAACAGGTTGACTGCCATGAGTATCATATATGATACTCAGCGCCCAAGGCCTGACTGCCAAGCAGATTTTCAGGTTCCATCCCATGGGGCCACAAAATATTTTTTCTTCAAAAGAATAATTCTACCTGTACATACTATTTTAATATAAATAAGTGTTACCTACAATCATTTTGAAGTAAAATTGTTTAAATTATCGTGAGTATCAATTTTGATACTCATGGCCTCAGCTTATAACTTTTTGTAACTGAAAAAAATTGAGGGTAAGAAAACACAAATTTTAGGTGTTATAACTTTTAGTTGTTAGCTTTTAGTGGCTAAATAAAACAAAGAATCAGTGAAATAAAAGGAAACACAAACACAATTTGTTGGTATAAAACTTAATCAACTGTTTTTAGCTTTATATTTTTACTTTGTGAACTAAGAAAAAACAGTCTTTACAAAAGTATACATCACACACTGCACACTTTGTAAAAACTTGTTTAGCCGATCTTAGAGCTGTATTGTAGTCCATAGTAGGGTCTGGTTTCATCGTCTTTTTACCTCCTTTACCTGAAACTTCTGTAATTTTATCGCCGTGCTTTGTTGATAGCATGAGCACATCCCTCTTATCTTTCCACTTGAGTACAGTTATGTTACTTTCATTTTTCAGGGCTATTACCTGTCCTTTTTTAGGTTGGCCTTTACAATATCCTTCGGATTGTCTTTTCTTGCTTTGTTTAGGGTGCCTACTAAGTGCGTGCTTCTTTTACCTAGCTCTTCAGCCAATGGTACACTGGTATACCAGTTGTCGGTGTATACCGTTCTTCCAAAGTCAAGATATGGTTCTACAAACTCAAGAACAACTTTAGCAGCTAGACTTTACTCTCTCATCTTCCTTCCCAGCATATATTTTGTATGTCAAGCAATAGCTACCTTCAGAACACAGTTTAAAAATTTTAATGCCATATTTATGGCTTTAATTTTTTAAATAGTGTTCAAATATCAAGCGACCAAGGAAAGGGGCCATTGATTCGTCCACACAAACTTTTTCAGTAGGTATCAAAGCTCTTTTGAATTTGTCATTTATCACTAAAAGTAATCTTTAAATTTTGTTGTCACTGTCATAGTCTAAAGAACCATTATTAGTCTTTAAACTTTCATTTAAAATGTTTAAAATATATTCATCGTCAAGTTTATTAGCCATGGTTAATCAATACACACCACAACAGTAATGAAACTTTAATTACTATTATAACCTCAAATAAGCCTGACCAAACAATCTGCAGTGATACCAAAACATGTGTTGTAAACAAAGCCAATACAGCAAAACAATTAGTGGCTAGTTAAGGAATAGTATATAATAGTTAATAATAAATATGTTTAATAATATATTAAAATTACCAATAAATAACACATTTTTTTACATTTAGATATTAACATATGTTTAGACCTGTGAGTATCACATATGATACTCAAGGCCTGTGGAACTAAACAGATGAGTATCAAAACTGATACTCATGGCAGTCAAGCTTTGGGACACAATATCAGTGTGGCAGTCAACCTGTTAATAGAAAAAAAGCTATATTAAGCTATTAAGAGCTTTAAGACATCAGGCAATTGCCAATACAATTCCTCACTATGACAATAAAACAAAAGTTGTATAGGCAGTAATAAACCAGGAGAGAAGTCAGAAAAATTGTCACAACTAACCCGAAGCTAAACATAACATTAGAAGCTACCAAACTATGAGGATCCACGTTTGTCCTTACACACTGCTACAGACTACAGTATAAGAAATAAAAAGAATAATCACCTCTTTCAAAAGTAAAACATCAACTGTAATCTGAACAAATCCTGCAGTAATGAGCTTGTCTGCCTGCTAACTCTTCCTAAAAACATGCTGTTCACAGGAGGAATGTTTCCATTACAGGTTAAGTTAACCAAAGTCATAACCCTACTTAAGCAAAGCAACACAATACTGTGGATAACATGGATATCAAATTCCTCCAAGTTAAGAAAAAACACCCTGTCATTTGCATTTTATCTACAAACTACCTGCTCAGTTAAGTGGAAGAGCACAATGTATATAAATGATACAGTTCTACTCCTCATTGACACTTCCCTTCCCTGAAGTCCCAAATTTCTCAAAGTCTCACCTCATGGTAGTTATGTACTGTATTAACAACAATGTACTCATGAATGGGACTAAATCCAAACAGATTCTAATGGGATGAAAGAATGAAAAGGTGGATCTGCTAACAAACATTGAAGCTGTTGACAAAGCCAAATACATGGTTTTACTATTTAAAAAAGGTCTAAAATAGACTACACATGTTGACAACCAATTTTATAAGCTGGCTACTGAATTCTATGTTGTCAGAAGAATAATGAAGGCCATAAGCAATAAAATACTGCAACTGTGACTTACTAGGTAGTTTTTGACTCTCATCTCCGTAAATGTCTTTCTGTATGGAGGTGATCCAATATAGTAAATCTACAAAAATAGCAAAAAAAACCTCTGAATCTTGGCAAGTTTAAATCCTAGAACTTCTGAAAAAGCATTCATTGAACACAACATAGTGACTGTAGTGTCTCTATATACACTACAATGGCTGTACAGCAAGGAATTGTGATAATAAATTAACAAGAGTAAGGGACCTGCTCCCTTACAACTCCCGACTGGCCAACTGGCAATTTCAATTTGCCAGTATAAAGTATATGGCACTGTATTTGGAAAAACAATCATTCCAAGGAGCTAAACTGTTCAATATACTGCCTGAGGACATCGAGTTACAGGAAGAGAGTAATTACATTAAGTAAAAACTGAGAACGTGGTTGCTGAAACATTCTTTTTATTCTGCAATCAATAAATTTGTAGACTGTTGACCCAGTGGGATTAAAATATTAAAAAACTTAATATTTCAAACTTTGACCAGTAATATTTATTTGTCAATTTAAATTTAACATTGTAATTTTTGAAGAATGCACAAAGAAATATTATTGTCTATTGTCTAAATTCTGACCTATAAAGCATTCTGGAATGATCAGGCAAAAATGACCTCAAGGTAAAACCAGGCATGTGTGCTGTCATTCATGCAGTTCTTGAGGAGGTTGAGAAGGCTCTTAGTGACAATGCAATTTGTAAATCTCAATGGTCAGGATATAAATAATAAGATTATGTAACGTAATTTAAACTTTCAATAACAAAAATCTTGGAAGACTATTTTGTAATTGCCATTCTTAGCTAATCAATGCTAATATTAGATAATTGACAGGTTATAAGAATATTATTAAGGATTCTAGAACCATGGAGTACAGATTAGTGTTCTTTTCAAAACATAGTTGTACCCATTTCCTATTTGAAGCTGTCATTGGCAGCTTCTCTGAAAGTTATTCTGGGGTGTTTGGCAGGGTGGACTGCTGCAGAACAACCAATAACATTTCATAACTGACCATCTTCTATACTAATTTAAATTCTGTTGAAATCTATCATCAGTATAATCAACTAAAGAATTTGTCTATCTTTAAATTCCTTAAAACAAAATACTAAACTAACTGCTGTAGCTATGGTCGTACCTGTTCTACTTGTATCCGGCTCAGTTTTGATCTGCCGCAGAGGAGTTGGAAACACTGGTGCTTCACAACTCGCAGTGGGCGACCCAGGAACTACAGATGCAGGTGTTGCTAGTTTCTCTGGAACATGGTGAAATGAAACATGAGTATTTAGATCATGGGGATCAATATTTTTATAATTTTGAACAAAAATAAATTGTGCTTAAAGTACTCAATTTTACAAATAAAAAAATAATTAAATGAAGTTTCAAAAAAATTAATAAGAAATATATTCTAATAAGAACAGAACATTTGTGACAAAAAACGAGTTTATTAAAGTAAAAAAGATGGATTTATGCTAAAAATTTCTTTCCAGACAAGATTTACCCATTGCTAAGTAGAGAATACTATTTTATACATTATGCTATTAGTATTATATATTTCTCATATATCAGAGACATATGGTTTTATATATCTAAGAGACATGCAATTATAAATTAACTAGCAGTTACCCACAGCTTAACATGCAACTTCTTGAAGAACAATTGGAACATCATAGGGATATCTTCTATAAATGACTTACCACACAATTGCGTGATAAATGATAGTCACTATTCCAATCTCCTGATCCATTTTTGTATAACAGGACTTTAAGTTTAAATAAACAGTATTTTACAGGCCCTACAGTAACAGAGTGAAATATTTTTTATAAGTACCAATGAAATATATCAAATTTATCTGAAAAATTCTGTGATATTTTATAGAACGGATTCAATCATTTCAGTTATATATAATATATTTCTGTTCCTTAAGCTATTTGTTATATTTCTCTCAGTGTTAATATTAATTCCTGGCCTTCCACAGCATTTGGAAATACAACAGTGACTATCATACATTTTGTTCAAAACATTTTCCCTTAAACTATGATGAAAAAACAATTCTGTTTTCTATTATTAGAATCCATACATAAACCATTAGATGATCCTTTTACTTGGGAAAAGAGTGACACAACCGTGAGTCTTGTCGATATAATTGTAATTGTTGGAAGGTCGGAATCACACTAAATGTATTTCTAGATGTATTAAAGGTCTTTGATTGTGTAGACCATCACATGCTGTTTGACTAGTTGGAATCCCACAGCATTACTCTCTGAAATTCCTTAGAATTCCTTGATATTCCATGGGTTGTTCAAATTGATCATGTTTTTACCAAATTAGACTTAGAAATTTCCGTTTTGAGTTCTACAGCCAAATATTATCCTATTCAAGTTATGACGGCAGCTCATTATGGTTTTATTTATGTCAATCTTATCTACAGATTTTTGAGTGTTCAAATTTCATAAAGAAACAATCCGCATTGTTGTAAAATTAACATTTATAGTTATGTAATCATTAAAAAATTGTAACTTTGCTAAGCATCTACATTTTTTTTAAACAATTTTATATAATGTACATGCTTTGACCTACAGCCAAAGAAATTTTGTTTGAACTTATAAATAAATTGTTGCTAACGATTCAATTTTAAGTAAATGACGTGTGTACTAATACCTAATACAATAGGTATTATTATTATTATTATTAAATATAAAGTCCAGTTCATCATAACTAGTTTTTCTATTTGAATTGTAAATACATTTTTGTTAATGATTTATTTTTTATGTAAATTACGTATGTACTAACACACCTAATATACTAATTTGTATGATACTACTTATTACTATTATTTACACTATGTTACTATATTTTATGTTTGAAAATGTAAAACAGTTGTTGCTTTAGTAAATAGCATGTGTATTAGCGCATGAGCACACATGTTACTGCACTCTACGCAAACACTGCAGTGTTAAACTAACAAAACATATTAATAATGTTTACATAGAACAGTTGATTACACTTGAACAATCTGTTTTAAAATTATTGAGATGTATTTGGTGTAACACATTTCCTATGAGAATATTTATAACTTTAGAGACCAGTGGGGCATAGTCCTGAGGTTGGAGAGAAAAATCCTTCCTTAGTGCATCTCTGGTGCACCTATGTACAAATTTCACATCTTTATCTTTCATGCTTTTTGGTGTAGTTGATGAATTAGTTAATCATAACATCTCCTTGTATATATAGATGGGTTATGAAAGTCACTAGTGTGTATATGGTAATATCAATAATGAAAATTAATAATACAAATTAATTTATAGGGCCACATGAGCTTATTGGTACAGTACAGTCTCTTGTTTGGTTGGTAAAGTGAGATAACTACGATTAAGATCTGGAAACAAGTTTCTAGATGTCACTCTATGAAGTGACAGAATTAATAAAGAATATGGATCGGGACATTCAGTTGTTTATTAAAAAATCAATTAAAGGAAATATTTATGGAAAATATCTAACTGGCAGACATTACCATTAACACTTATTGACGCCAGAAGATGACTTACTAGAAGTTGAAACTATAGTAGCATTATGACTACTGTTTGAACTGTCTAATGTAGGTATGTGCTAGTATTAAGCATCATTGAGATGAAAACAAATCTATATAGATGGACCTGAAAACTTTTAAATTAAAATTATACCTTATTCAGTTGTTAGCCAGATAACTTTGACATGTATTAGGAAGCTTGGTTCTTCCAGTAATATATACATATAATTATACATAGTAGTAAGCTGCGGTAGACCATGCCTTATAGGTGTGAGTTATCTTTATCCACTAAAACACTTTCAGAAATGTCTTCATCATAATAAACTTTACCAAGTGCTCATCTCTAGTGTTAGGCAAAAACAGCAGAGTTACTGAGTCAAACTAAGTCAGTTGAGAGTACTCTCAGATGACATCTTATAATTTTGGAGATGTTTATTTCATTAAGAAATAGAGAATTTAATTCTGATTTAAGAGATGACGATCTCTTCAGACGGTTGTCGACTCCAGATTCCAGGAACCAAGTCTGTGACAACATCAGATTTTAGACACTGCACTAAGCAGAAGTAGAAATGAAGCTAAACTCAACATTTACACTGAATCAACCCTTCTCACACCATAGGTACATAATTCTATTTGCTACTAAGATTTTGTAATCAAATTATTAAATTCATTTTTATTAGAAATTTATATTTAATTTGAATATAACAAAATTTGTAAATGCTCAAAGTGAATGGTGTGCGTTTGGTAAGTTGATTTTACTTTAAATTAAGATTAAACTTAACCATATTTACAGGGTATTTTGTTTTGAGAATTAGTGTAAACTTACAGCAGCTTAATGCTATAATAAAATTGAAATAGAAAATATATTATAAAAAATGAAATGTGATGAAAACCTGTTTATAGATAAATAAACTAAACTAAGTAGAACATTCACTATCACAAAGATGGAGGTAGAAGACGTGTCTCTAGAGATACTGGAGCATTTCACGAAAAATGTTAAAATGCAGTGCTTGCATTTTGAAGAAAAAACATCTCTACAAACCCTACAAATTGTTTTACAAAGAAAACTTTAACATACCATCATTTACTGAACTAAACATAACGCCCTCTAGAATTGGTTGACCTCTTAGTGAAATACCTTCATTTGTACTAATAGGAGAAAAGCATAAAATAAAGAAGGTGAAATTCATCAATCTACAGTTACTTTTGCCTCCAGTCCATCACGCTTTTTTCAACATTCTACACTACATCAATAGGCCTAATAAATTATGTTGTTGAATAAGTTATCAAGCCAGAAGTTAATCAGCAAAATGAAGAGCCAGGAAAAATTGTTGACATTGGAACATTAAATAGTGTAATCTTGTATTTCATGAAACAATGATTTAAGTTACGCTCTTTTTGGTTCTTAATTTATAAACAAACACTCCAATAATTATTAAATTTGATTTTTGTGAGGCCGTTCGTGTTCAAGGAACACATCATTAGACTTCTTGGAGTTAATAATTAATTAATAATAAACTCTTATTGTTTTTACTGGATAAAAACATTATTCAATACTTAAACGCAAAGAATGCCACTAATGGCTGACCATTTTCTTTGGAAGCCTACAAGTGATTATTTTGATCACCCTATCAAAGATTTTTTAGTAAAGGCTTAATTTTCAGATCTGATATTTATCGTACAAAAATTAAAACCACATAATTCATCCATAAAGCATGCTTTATATTTTGTTTAAACAATTAAATATAATTCTCAATGAAAGTTAAATTTTAACTTCAATTTTCTCTAAAGAAACTTTTTGTCGTTTGTATCCCTTAGTTTCTAGGGTTCTATTGGTCAATTGTTTGTGGTCTAATGTGTGCACATTTTTATGTGTTATAAGAATGAAACACTACATTTCGATAATTGGAATTTATCCACTTCTTCAGGTATAAAAAGGTTAAGCATGCATAAATTAGTTTATGCCAATGAACTTGCCAAATTAAAGACATACTACAGAAAAACATTTTCAAAAAATATATGCATGTAGGCTACCTAGTTTCATTCTTATTACTAATAGTTCATTTAAAAAAAATATTAACTCTATTAAACAGTAGTTTATATTGGCTTCATCCAACTTCATATCCAGCAATATTGAACAATTTTAGACTTTTCCACTAGTTAATATCTCATATTGTCTTTATGTTCTTTATGTCTCACATGTGGTTGTTTTATCTTGCATTTCTATTCTCTATGAGAAGAGCATTTCATTTTGTAAACTCCCTCATTTTGTAAAAAGAGCCCTCAGTGCCATTTTTTAGTTTACCAAGACTTTGGTTTCCAAACATGGTTATAATATTGTATTTCTGTCTATTCTTCTAATTTTTATCATAGTCTAGCACATAAGGGACTGACATGGGGCTTACATTTTTGTTTGTTATCATTTTACTGACACAGGATTTTTTGTATTTTTCTTTTGCTTATGACTTTTATGACAATAGACAATATTCTTTATTAACAATATCATTAAGATATGTTACAGTGTCACAGTTTGTGGAGTTACTTGTAAAGTAGGTAATCAAACAATCTCGTATGGTGTAGTTCATTGTTCCATGAGAGAGAACTCGTCCAAGGAATGATTGGTCTTATAGCCAAGACCATAGGGTTTTCTTCATGGCTTCTGGGTCATGGTCTTGCAGATATTATTTCAGATGTAGTGGCAGTTTGTAGGATCATTTTAATCCAGCATGTGATGATACTTTCTCAAATAAACTGTTCTATGGACTGGTAGTGTATAATCTCCAACCTGTCTGGTAAAGTGGCTATGCAGGTTCCTCTGTTTTGGATGGTCTTTGGTTATCAGTACAGGATAGTTTTCAGAATGTAAATTGATGCCACTGTCAGTATTTTCCAGTCTTTGAAGATGTTCCTGCAGCTCTCTCTAGGTCCTGCCATGATTCTTACTGCTCTTTTTTGTACTACTACTAGGGCTCTGAGAAGATTGCATTCTGAAGAACTACCCCAAACAATTATTCTGTAACGTAGGTGGCTTTTGAACAAAACATGATATGCAGTTCTTGTGCCTCTTGAGTGCTGGTTGCCTTTATTCTTTTCCTTTTGTATACAGCAATGCTGAATTAAGCTTTAGGCAGAGACTGTCTATGTGATTTGTCCAGTGAAAATTCTCATTAGTTGTAAAACCTAAATGTTAATTGATGATTTGATGATTTAATTGCATCAACTGCTTTGAGGCCTGACAAGTCAGTTATGAGTGCCTTTTATTAGCTACCCGTAACAATTTTTTGCTTGTTCTCATTTAAAACAAGGCCATTTTTAACAATATGTTCCTAAGCCATGTTAAAAGCTATAAATGTGTCAATTTCTAGTTGTTCAGTATTCTTATTGGCTGTAAGTAGTACAGTGTTATCTGCATACATGATCATTTTACAGTATTCTCTTGGGTATTCCGGAAAGTCATTTACGAATAAGATGAACAAAACTGGTCTGAGCACTGAACCTTGTGGAACCCCTCTTCTTACTGGTAGAGGCTTGGACTGTACTAATTTAGTGAGTCTGCCGGTCATTTCCTTTAGTTCAACTATTTGTGATTGTCTCCTGAGTTAGCTTGCAAACCACTTGAGTGCTGTTTGTTGAATACCTAAGTTCTTTAATTTTGTCAGTATGAGGTTATGTTCAAGGCAATCAAATGCCTTACAAGATTAAGATGAAAGCTGGTGATTGTGTTGCCATGTTGTTTCTAAGTTAGTAGTTTGTTCTCTCTCAGATACTGCAAGAGTCTGATGAGTACAATTTTTTCAATGAGTTTTTAAACCAATGGGAATAGTGAGGTCTGTAGGTCTGTAGTTAGTAATATTTTTGGCGTCACGTTGTTTCAGGTTAGGACTGACTTTGGCTAATTTTAATTTGGAAATAAAAATGCCTTACACCAATGACATATTTGTGATATCTACTAGAGGCTCTATTAGTTCATTTCTACAATATTTGAGGATCTTAGTTGATATCCCATCTGTTCCAGCAGAAATTGAGCATCGTAAAGATCTCAAAACTCTGTCCATATCTTCAGAAGTTGCTGGATGTAGTAGGGTTGTCAGATTCTCTCCTGGAACTGATTGGAAAATTAGAGTGGTTAATACTGGGTTACCGTTTATGTAATTTGCTTAAAGTGTTTCTTCAGCTATGATTGAAAAGTATTTATTGAAATAAAACAATGAACTATTTCTCAGTACCTATAAGCAGTTCTCTGCCATAGTGTATTTATAATTTAGTGGTTTTAGACTCTGTTTTCCTCTACCTTTTATTATTTATAGTGTTCCAAATAGCTTTGGATTTATTGTCTGCTTGGTGTAATGCATCTTGCATTGGCATCTTGTCTTGACCTTTTTAGGTCTTTGGTCATATGTTTTCTTCATCGCAGACACAGTTTGTTTGTAATTTTCACTTTTGGTTAAAAGATATTTATCTTGTACTTTTAAGAAATCTTCTCTAAAGGTTGCCATTTCTGTAGTATAACCAAGTAATTTGTCCTTTTTTTATTTGTTTAGTGTTTTTATCTTTATCAGGGCATGTCCAGTCAACTGCAAAGTGGAGTGAAGTGTCAAAGTGAGAATGGGTCTCACCCACCTCTGTTGACTTGACAACAGAGTCCCAATTTTTCATACATGTCTTAGGCTCAGAATATTGTTGTGAGTAAGCGGTCTTTTCATAATGTATGTATTTGTCATGTCTCTTTTTGCATACCTAGTGTGAAAAATTGCCCTGTATGGTCTGATAATCCTATATTAGTCAATTAGACTGTTATTCTGTCCTGGTGTATGTTTGTACATACCACGTCTATTGAGGATATAGAAGGTGATGTTACTTTGGTGGGTGAAGGATCTAATCTGTGGATGTTATGTCTCTTTAGTAATTCGTTTAGTGCAGTCTGTTTTCTTGAAGCCTTGTATAGATTGTTTTGTTAATGTCTCCCATGATGAGTCATGAGAACCAGCAGTTAGTATTTTGTCAAAAGTTTCAGACAATACCTGAGGTGAAGTCGCTTTCAGTTTTGTCCATAAGTTGGTTGTGTTTATATATAGATACACCTCCATTAATATGTTCATTCCTGCCATATACACTGATCAGGATATAGTTAGCCAATCTAGCAATCTAGTTCTATTGTACCTTCTTTAAGTCCATGTTCTGTAAGTACTACTAGATCTATATTTCTATTGTGTAAAAGATGTTCTAAACAATCAATGCCATTCCATCCATATTCTGGTGGAAGAAAATTAGCTTTCCAGATCCAATTTTGAGTACCTAGTGTTTTCTTTTCTGCTACAGACAAAGGTTTTATTTGCTGAGTTGATATAGTTTAAAAAAGAGACTTGCTGAAGCTGTTCGTTGTTTTGGGGTAAAGAGCAAGCTATTGGTGTTTCCTGTGAAGTAGAAGAGAGAGTTTCTATTTCCCTGTCTCTGCATAGCTATAGTATTCTGTCATGAGTCTTATGTTAAAAGTTTATATTTTTCCTAAAAAGAGCTTCAAGACTACATCTTTGTCTTCTATTTTAGCATTCATGTGTTGTCCTTTCATCACTCTCAGGTTTGCCATTTTATACTGACTTAACTGCAATGGTGGGATGTTAAACAAGCGATGCAATTTGTTAATTTTCATTGTTTACTTAACTGGATCAAGAGTTGTATGATGTTCTTTCTTAGCTTTACAGACTAGCAGTAAAACACAAAGTTTATTGCTTGATTTGTATCTGTGAAATGTCTTAGGTGTACAAGTGAGAGACAGTTCAATTTTTTGGAGTTCACCTTTTCTTGAGGTCCTTGTGTTAAACGTAATGGTGAAGCCATTTTTTGTTGGTTTTGACCAGATTTACAACAATACTGAAACTTTTCAACAAGTTCTTCATTTATGTTCATTAAAAATGATGCAGATTTCAGTTGAGGAACGTCCACTAGTAGTGTTGAGGACTTCACGATTGGGATCTCATCACTGTAATATGCAGTTTGGGTTCCAGCGTAGGTAGTTAGTCTTGTCTCTTGATTAGAAATTTGATTTAGTTCTGAAGTCTCTTTTTTGTTGTGGAACAGTGTTTTCTAGGCTAAATATTTTGAATTCATATTTACTCATGTGCTTTTCCTGCAGTTGGTTGTGTTATTCACAGATATTTTGGATTTGATGGCTTTTCTCTGACAAGCTGTGCTTCAGTTTGTGTTGATTTTTCAACATAATCTTCAAGCATTTTGGGTTATTTTTCCAACCCTTTTTCCATTTATTTTATCTTGGCTTCATAGCTAGCTAACCTGCATTTTAGATTTGATATTTTATTATGTAGCAACTGATTATTTTCTAGCTGTTCCTTCTTTAATTTTTTTTTAGAAATGCTTTTCCTGCTTCTGCGGTTATAATCAATGAACTGTTCAAGTCGGGCTCTTCGACATTCAATGTAGCAATAAAATCTGTTACCTGATTCAGATTACCCTGGCCTAACCTTACTGCCTCAACAGAATTATTGTGCTTAGTGTCTAGGTGAGAAGTAGAGTGTACAAAATTTCAGTTCTGCTCCTTTTATGACCCCATTTAATTTGCTATTTAAAATTTTTAGTTTAGAATGTGCCACGTGTTGCCCATGTAACTCAACTTTTTTATTTTGCTTATTAGCATATCTTTGTCAACAAGCTCTTTGATCTGTCAAACTAAAATTACATAACACCTACTTGGGAATTTGGAGTTGTTATGGTGTTTTGATCTGAATTCATCTGAAAAATGTTCTTTATGTTTTTGAAGAGTTTTGGTTACTTTGCACTCGATTTTTTTCGGCTGGATCCTTATTTAACATACTATATTTGTTTAAAGTATTCACGATTTTCTTTTTATACATTATTGTGTCTAGTACTACAGTAGCGTCTCTTTTGTAAGATTTAGACCGGTAATGGACGAAACCGGCCACCCTGTTCCTCAGATAAGAGGAAAAGAGCTGACTCAATTCCAGAGCTTTAACTGATTTATGGGCCATGGAAAAGTTTAATAAGTAAAACAATCAATAAAAACAATAAAACTCTGAAATAAAACAGCATTTTCTGTTTCACCTAACAGATGAATATTTTTAGTATTATGAAGTGACCACTTTTTTGGCGGACTATGGATGGATGTTTTTGCATGGAGAAAAACTTTCACAGAACATCACGCACGTTTATGTTTTTTACATACTTTCAAAGTAGAATGATACCTTTACTGAAACCTAAACAAACCATTAAATAAACATCTGATATGAACAACGTTCACAATGAAAAATCTGTTAGGAGAGATTAAAAGAGAAATATAACCACAATAACATACATTATATCTGATAGGAAAATAACAAAGCACTCTAATATAATAGTGTTTTATAATGATTTGTTTTGAAACTGTTCGATTAGTTTACTCATATTATTATTGATGTACATTTTGTCCAAAATATTGAATCGTCTGGACCTATCCCTGCTTCTGCAGGCTTTTCTGTCAAACAATCATAAAAAGACTAAAATAAATGGTAAAATACTGGTTTGAATAAATCTTCGAACTAAGAATTTATTTATTAATGAATCCAATGTAAAATTGATTAACTGCATAATTTAATAATAACATTCAAAGCTCATTAGATTCTAAATTTAATTTCAGCACGGTTAATATTAATTCCTGTTCCAGTTCATTACTAGTTTCGTCCTGATGGGATTTAAAAAAGGATTAAAAATAAATTGATTAGGTCTTTTATAGCTAACAAAGCAGTAGTGTAATTTAATCCTGGAAGAAAATTGGTCTTTCTGTTGATTATAATTACTCAATTACATTGGGCCTTACCCTACATTCATTTAAAAAATAAACTACGTACAGTATAACAGATTTTAATACAAATTTTACTGAAGAAAAGTCAAAACCATTAATTGACTTTTTAAAGGATGAATTAAATTTAACAATGTCAAATGATAAAAAAACAAGTACAAAAAAATATGGAACAACAATAGATGCTGTGTTTACAAGATATTTAGCAAGATTTTATTCCAGAGTATTTATTTAATATTTCAGTTATTATAAACTCATAATTTGATTTTTAGAATATAATGGCAATGAAAATGAAGTAATTATTTAGGAAATATAAGATTGTAGTGAAAATGATACTGACCAATTCATAGAAACTAATAGTATAAACAATAATAATGAAAATGTATAAATATTTATTACTTTAATATTTTAGAAGTCAGTGATCATTGTAATATATGAAATGTAAAAGATATTACAGAAATATGTATTAAATTAAAAGAAAATACAACACTTTGTTTGTTAAAGAATTGAGTGTCTCATATTATTTTAAAATAAGCATTTAATAATTATGAAATGTACTTTTTCAAGATCCATACTGTGAATATGAGAAGTAGTCACTTCTGTTGGTCAGTCCCGTGCTGCCTTTCCATTAAAAAAAAATATTATTTGCATTTGTGTCTTTGTTCTTAGGAGTCATTTTTAAAATAAAAAATAACTATGAAATCCAAACAAACTGCAACAGTCTAAGAAATCTCAGAAAATAAAATTCAAATACACACAGTGATTCTGAGATCTAGACCATAAACTAAGGGCGAAGGCATCTAACTTTCTCAACCATTGCTATCTGGTTTATTGTTTTAGAAGTACTGCTATATTCAGAACATACCAGTACTGAATTTTTATCTCTCACCTTGTATGATGAAGATACAGTCAAACCTCAATATAACGAACCTCAATATAACAATTTCCTTGATATAACAATTTTTTTTTAAACCCCTAGAAGTCTCCATAAGAATCAATGCAAATTTCACCTCTACATAACGAATAAAGCATACTCACATCCTTGATATAACGAATTTTGAGTAATCCTGGAAAAAATAAATCACCCACGGTATAATGAATTTTTCATTGTTAGAACTGCTTGTAGCAAAATTAACCTCTATATAACGAATTTTCCACAACTGCACCTTGTTATAACGAACATACACAAACGTCGCAACGGTAACAAAGGACAACAAACAAACAATCGTGTCTCGACATGAAAGCTTGTCTTGAAATGAAAGCATAGTCACAGCCAATCCGGTCTGAATTGCTAAACGAGTTTATTCAGTTGTCATGGAAAGTTTGGATTGTGCGGAGCTTCAGAATTAAGTTACTGTAGTTTAGTGACGATGGACACCAATAACAAATAGAAACGGCGCGCTATAAGCGTAGAGTGTAAAAGAAAAATTATCAAATGCTTTGAAGACAATCCGACGGAAAAAACAATTGGACATCGCGAAAGAATTTGGCATTCCGCCCAGGACTTTAGCTACAATTTTAAAAAAGAAAGAGAAGTTCGATGACGGAAGTGTACTGTATTCTAAAATCAGAAAGATAAGGTCGTGTGAGCTGAAGGACGTAGAGGAGTGTGTGCTTAAATGGTTGAAGCAGTGCCGAGACAAAAATATTGCAATAAGTGGACCTATACTTCAAGAAAAAGCCCAACAGTTTGTTTTTGAACTGGGACACGATAACTTCTGAGCTAGCAATGGACGGTTGCAAAACTTTAAAAAACGAAATGAACTTATTTTTCAAAAAGTGTGCAGTGAAAGTGCAAAAGTCGATGAAGGTGTTTGTACTGAGTGGAAAGATAATCTTCCCGGGCTAACCGAGGGATATGAACCAGAAAACATCTATAACTGGATTGTTTTTCAAATGTTTACCTGACAAAACATGGTCATTTAAGGGTGATAAATGCTGTGGTGGAAAAAATAGTAAACATCGTTTAACAGTTATGCTGGGAGCAAACTGCACAGGGACTCATAAATTAAAGCCTTTAGTAATTGGAAAAGCGAAAAAAAAAAACCACGTTGTTTTAAAAACGTGAATGAACTTCCTACAGACTACATGGCGAATACAAAGGCTTGGATGAATTGTGACACTTTCAGGGCATGGCTTCAAAGTGTTAACAAAGATATGAATAAGAAAAGAAGAAAATTTTAATCTTCATTGATAACTTCACCGCTCATGGAGACATTCCTAGGCTGAGTAACATTAAGGTCGAGTATCTTCCTCCAAACACAACCTCCAAACTGCAACCGCTTGACCAGGGCATTATCCGAAGTTTTAAAGTAAATTATAGAGAAGAGGTCATACAACAGTTCCTTAGAGACATGGTAAAGCCGTTTACCTACAAATATCAATGTCTTGGACGCCATGTGGATGATCACAAAAGCATGGAGTAAAGTTATAGAAACTACAATTTGTAATTGTTTCAAGAAGAGTGGATTCACTGTCACAACTCAGGAGGACAATTCAGACCAGCCTCCTTCCTACACAAGAAATCAACACTGCGGAGGGTTGGGAAACAGTCAAAGAAGCATTAGAGCTAGATAAGGATGCAGAGTTCGAAGACTTTGTTACTTTTGATGACAACGTGGCTGTGTGTGGGGAGTTGACAGACGCTGACATAATTTCTTCTGTGACCTCTGTTCCAGACGAAAATGTGGCTGCCAAAAATGATGATGACGATGAACCAGATTGTGTAATGCCCAACCCTAATTTAAAAGAGGCTCGTGAAGCCATTGGTGTTCTAAAGTGTTTTTTTTATTAAAAAGGGTGGTTTGAGTGAAAATGTGGTAAAATCTATAACTGAATTGGATTGCTCATTGGATATTATCAACGTCACATTACGTAAGCAGACTACTATTACTGACTTTTTCTCTAACAAACAGGGTGAAAACAGCATCAATAATGATGCCATTGAAACACAAAATGTAGATTAGGCCATTTAAACTTTAACAATTCGTAATTTTCAGTTTAGTAATACTGTACAGTACGAGTACTGTATTTTTTATTATTTATACTGTACAATTTTTAAGTTTTGTTCAGGTCATGTTTAATTATCAATTTTCTTTTAATGTGTTTTCAAAGTACATAGCTACTGTATTACAGTTTTTCTGTTTACATACTATATTTTTAATTAAAAAAATAAAATAAAGTTTCATTGCTCCAAATTAAGTGCATTTTTATTTCATTTTACACACTATTTAAATACAGTACAGCATACGATTTCACGAACGAGCCGAGCCGATAGTCTGTTAACCTAGATGTAGCGAAATTGTACCTAATCTAACCTCAATGTAACGAACCTCATAAAAAAATACTCAATATAGCCTAACGAATTTTCTGTCCGGTCTCTTGAGGTTTGACTGTAGCATGTTATAATTCAGTCCATGGTTTGTCTTTCTCCACATAGCTATGAGCACCAGGTATATGCTAGAATTTCATGATTTTCAATTTGTTTTCTCTTGTTAATTATTTTGACTTTGACGAGTTCATCGCCATATGTTGATTTTGCTCGCTTAACCCTATGTATTAAGTCTTTTTAAACATGAAGAAGACACTAGATTCTGTACTCAAAACATAGTATTCTATCCTTATAACACATAACAATAGCAATAGTCCCAAATCCTGTTTTCTTTTCTTATCATGCAATGGCAATGATAACATTTAAACAAAAGGAGTATAAATTATTGGTATTTTCACATGTGTGGTTGTAAATTAAATGATTTCTTTTTAAAATTTCTACCTGTTACTCTACCTGTCAAAAGTCACTCAGTGACGGAGAATAGCCTTAATTGAATTTATTAAAAAGAAGGGAAACAGAGACAACTCTCTACTTTAAACCTATAGACGAATAAGTCTCACCTCCTTTATGGTCAAAACATTGGAGAAAGTTCTGAACAGGTACGTAAGGGATGAGGTACTCAGAAACTCGCTCTTGCATGTAAATCAACATGCAATTACAGTCAGAAGATCCACAATAAAAGCACTGCATAGTGTAGTTGGCAGTATGGAAAAGGTGTTAGAAAATAAGGAAATCATGATGTATGCTTTCATGGACATAGAAGGAGCATTTGATAATACAAACTTTTCTTCCATAGAGAGAGCAACGAGAAGGAGAGGTCTTTCACAAGTCATAATCATTTCGTTGATAAGTCTATTACAAAACAGATATAAGAGGGCTATTAAGAAAGTAGATTACGTTTTGATATAAACAAAAAAACAAAGTACAAGATAAAATTGTATTATATACATTTGAAAGTGACGGTAAAATACTATTTTTCAACATAGTCACCATACAAATTTAGGCACTTATCATAGTAGTGAACTAGTTTTGAAATTCCAGCATTATAAAATCTTGCTGCCTGAGACCAGGTAGTCACACCCTTCCGCATTTCCATATTGTTATCAAAGCGCTGCATTGCAATTCACATTTTTCACCCAATTCTCGTGTCCTGTAATGATTCGATTGAGCAGCTTGTCACCATCTTTTTCATAAGTGTCCAAAAATATCAATGAAGCTGGGATACATTTGTTTGTATGGGTTTCTGTTAAGATTTTCGGTACCCATCTTGTACAAAAGTTATGATTATTTAATTTCTGCATAACAAACTCCATGGTTTTGTGTAATTAACTCCTTGAAATTTGAAGAAAACTAAGTAAGAGTTCTGTTATTGTGGATTCTGTATAGATTATAGCGGCCTTATATAATCTTTCCATTGACTTCAGAAACAATTTTATTGGTCACAACTCATAGGATTTTCAATTGCATCACACATTTTAAACTGCTATTGTAAAATAACCAGGAGTGACAGTAACCTCTCACTGGATGAATAGACACTGAATGGAGAAATTCCCTGACATTAAAATGGCCATGATAGTCCTATCCGAAGCAGCTACAGAGCGAAACGTAATCTACTATCTGGGTAGCCCTCGTATAATCATACCTTTAAATGAAGAATCAAATACGGTGTTGGCGAGGAGGGGATGTCCACACGGAAGTGTTTTATTGCCACTGCTGTGGAACTAAAAATAAATGGAATGGGACACATGTCCATTCAAAAAGAAATAAAGGGACTAGACATGATCTAGACAGCCTCGGACATAAAAACTAAAAGCTCTGATTTTGAAAAACCATACAAGATTACTATAGGAAATAACACAGAGTGTCAGTTGAAAGTTAGAGATCCCCCAGAACAGAGCCAGGTGGTATTCTATATGGATGGCTTGTGATTGGCAACTGGTTTGGGATTGGGAGTATTTTGGCCAGGCATAAGATATATTGATACCCTAGGCTCAATAGCGATTGTATTTCAAGCAGGAGTTTGAGCCATAGAATTATGCGCATGACTAATAATAACCAAGAAATATAGGGTGTTTATACATGAATATCAGTGTTTTAACACTTTGTAGTTTTTTTTTACATATAACTTAAAATTATAATTCATACATCTAATCATAGAGCAACTCAAACAGTTTTGTCACTTGTGCGCATGCGGATGCAATATTTTCCTACTCTATCCATTAGAAAGTGCTAGTAGCAAAAATGGCGACTCATGAACAGAAGTCTTTTTGTTCTGCTGTTTGCAAAGACTAAATCTGTAGTGACTGTGCAACATGTGTTCTGTATAAAATTCGGTTGTAATCCTCCAGGTGATAATAAAATCCATAGGTACGGACTTTACAAAGGGAAGAGTACAGGACGACCGAAAAGAGTGTTGAGTGAGTGAGAGAGAGACTGTCATGCTTGGCCCACTGAAATCAGTTTGGAAGGCTAGTCACGAATTAGTGCAACTCCAGTGCTTGGAAAGTTTTACGGAAACACTTTGTTTGCGGTTGATACAGGCTCTAAAGCCTTCAAACTATGGTTTACATGCCAATTTTGCAAACAAAATGTTGTTCCACGACAATGAAGATTTTCTGGATCATGTTGTTTTCAGTGATACTCGTATATCAACATTTCACCTCAGTGGTCAAAGTGGGCCATAAAACACTCACGAGTTTGTATAATTGCAGTGAGACTCCCCTAAATTGAATGTTTTGTGTGCCATATCTAGGTGGAAAGTTTATGGGCCTTTCTGTTTGGAGAAGGAATCATAACTGCTATTTCTTGTCTTGATACTCTAAAACTATGGCTATTTCCTCAGTTGGACCACAGAACTTCATTTGGCAACAAGATGGTGCACTGCCTCACTGGCATAATTCATTACGTGATTGGTTGAACATCATTGTACCCGACTGCTGAATTGGCCTAATGACAAAGAGACACACCACAACCTAAACAACAACATGCATTTAGCTTGTTGATGCTGGATTGTGTGTCTCGGCTACCAGCTGACCTATCCGACTTAAGGGGTAGGATTGAAGCAGCTATTGCAACAATCACTTCAAACACATTGATAAAAGTTTGGGAAGGACTGGGCTATCAACTTGATGAGTGCCATGTGACAAATGGAGCTCACATTGAACACTTGTAAGCTTGTAGGTATAACTATTTGAGTTTCTCTTTAATTTCATCTATTAATTATACATTTAGGTTTAAATATTAAATATTACAAAACGTTAACACTCCGATACTCATTTATAGAAACCCTATATAATAAAGCAAAAATTCTTATTCTTTCAGACAGCCAGGCTGCTCTTAGGACGTTAAGAGACTACGACTTTGATTCAAGGCTGGTGTTTAGTTGTCACCTAATGCTAAAGGAATTGGCAAAACATAACCAGGTTGATCTGGTGTGATTACGAGGCCATGAAGGGCAATTACAATTGCTAGAGAGCTGAAATTTTCACAGAATATTTTTAAAACCTATTTAATGAATTTTGTAGAGTTTGAAAATGTTCAGTGCATAAATGGGTAAGTAATATAAAATCAAATGTTTAAACCTCTTTGTGGGACACCCAGTATAGTAGTAACATTGCTAAATAACATTAATTTGTAAATACAATGTTAGTATATACATTAAAAGTACTATGACACCGTGGGAGAGGTTGGTGTGAATCGAGTAATCTAATCAGGACAGCTGACATTTAAGTTGTAAACTCTAAAAAATAATCAATACTTTGAAGACTGATTTCTGGAAATCAAGATTGATTTGCTAGTCTTGGACATCTAAATAAACTTTTAATATAGCAATAATTATGATTTATTATTAAATAGTGAACATTTCTGCGGCTTAAAAATATCTCTGTACTTATTCACTGTGGCGTTGTCCGTACTTGTGGTGTAACATGTTCACAATGCCAACAGGATTGAATTTGTTAAGGGGATACACCATCACTTCCAGCTGTCAATATTGATGACAAGGGTTATTACTGATTCTACTGTAGAGTGCTTAAAGTCTGTAGATTACTTCACTTAAATCTTTTAACATTGATAAAACTATTTGAAAATATTGAATGTAATTACTTTTATTTGTTGTCAACACCAGTTTTGATTAACTTGTCTAAAAAACTTTACCTATTTTTCATTTCAACTAGTTCATTACTGTACTTCTTATTATTTAATGTATTACTATTATCAGCATAAACAACAATAATTTACTTCAAAATTATAATTAAAGTCTCCTACTGTTACTGATTTATAATTAGACCGCTGAGAGAGAAAAATAAAAAAATTGTAAAAAGAGGCAAGTAAAGCATTTGGGTTACCTGCAGGAATATGGATACTTACAATTTTATATTATCCACAAAGATAGCTGATAAGTTATTTGAAGAAAAAATCTTCAGAACAAAACTGACATCACAAACTTTTGCATCAAGGGTATCATGAGTGATTACTAGGAAACTTCACCTAATATACCATACCTAGTAACTATTAGCCATTAATGAGGAGATTTCTTCCTCCTTAAGCCTAACAGCGATTTTTCTACACACGACTAACCACGTATGCAAATTTAATATTGTGTTTCTGTCCTGCATTATTTTGTGGTTAAATTAGTTTTGTGATTTTGTATTAGTTTAGTGGTATAATTTTAGTTTAGTGTTTATACTAATGCCTTGTTTTTAAAAATGGCATACAGCCAAGACGCTAAGGTGTTGTGGTGGTTAGAGGACAGCAAACATGACACTGATGACTCTCATGGACCCAGTACACAATAATGACAACTACAACTCTGAAAAGTCACTTTCAGAAGATATAACACCAGGTATAAGTGATAAATTTACTGACCAGACTAATTGTAGTTCAATGGACATTAACAATAACAAACATTTCTTGCCTCAAATTAAACCTTTAGAGCAGGTTCAACATTTTGAAGTCCCCAGCAGTATTGGAGGAGAAGAATATACAGAGCTAGTAGTTCTATCTAGACCTTCCATTTCCAAAAATGTGCATCAGTTTAGTAACAATGATGGGACTTCCGATGATTATTTAAATTCTGTTTGTGGGAGTGTAACGTCTAGAGGACTCTACTAATAGAGAGCATGCTCCTGTTTGTACCAGAAGTAATAGAGGTTGTTCTGTTTTGTGTGGTCAAGGGGCTGTGCGTGATTATGCATGGATCCAAGAAGAACCACCTGTTAGTAGAAGTCCACATATGTGTGGAAAAAATAGAACGTGTTATGGAACTTGTATCACACAATCCCCTGTGACAAAGTTTCATCCTCAAAATATTGTAACCAAATTACTGGGGGTGAAAAAAAGTTGCAAGAAACCATAAAACAGTGGTTGAGTGTTGGAAAAACTTTTTCCCTGATAGTATGATATTGTAAGATTTACAAATCAAAGAATTACTACCATGAGCAAAAAATATGGAAGGGGATTTCGGGACTGCCAGCTGACCTATGAAACTGAGTTGTCTGCATTTCTTGGGCTTATATACATTATTGGAGTCAAAAAGAACAGCTACATTAATTTGGATGCGCTTTGGTGTACTATGGTACAGCACCTGAAATTTTTATTGCCAGGTATGTCCCAGCAAAGATTTCGATTGCTATCACAGGCACTAAGATTTGATGATGAAACTACTTGTGCTCAGAGAAAAAATTAGATAATTTAGCCCTTGTCCATCAAATTTTTGAAGATTTTGTAGAAATATGTGATGATAGCTATAGCGTTGTTGAAAATGTGACCATAGATTCAATTCTATTCAATGATTCTATATTGTCATTATTTAACAATTATACAAAATTGTATGACATGCGTCATTAATCCTATTTTTCAGCCAATAAGCTTTGTCATGTATAAAACATTTAAAATTTAAATTAAATAAAATAAAAATTAAATAAACATTTCAAATAAGTAATAGTAATAGTAATAATAATAAAAATGCATCCAATAAATAACTACACATATACACATATTTAAAAATCTGTCATATCAATTGAGTTGCACACATATTTTAGCTCTGACAACGTTGGTTGCTGAGTTCCAGGAACTCGCCCACGGAATAAAATGTGTTTTCTATTAAATATTGTTTCAACGCCTTTTTGAATTTTGATTGATTTGTGATAGATTTGATGTTTTCTGGTAAACAATTAATAAATCTGACACCCATCTGAAATGGGAGATGGCCATGAAGCTGTACTCTGTGTTGAGCAACTCTAAAGTTTTCTCCAGCTCTTGTATTATAGCCATGGACATCCCTACCTTGCACCAACGTACACCTGAAACAACAGAACATGCTCGTCTCAAGCACGTACATACACACGCAATGTCAGTAATTTGAGCTCCTTAAAGGATTCTCTACACGACTCTCAGGAAGTTAAGTTATTGATTATGTGAACAGATTTCTTTTGTAATATAAATAATCTTTGAAAATACGAATTTGGACAAGTACCCCACAGTGTAATTCCACAAGATATGTGTCAAAAAATTAGTCCGTAGTAGGCAATTCTCAATAAGGGCTTAGGGCAATGATTTAATAATTGTCTTAGCAACTATATATTAGACGAAATTCTTTTACAAATATTTTCAATACGCATACTCTAGGACAGACAACAATCTATGTTGATACCGAGGAATTTAGTGGTATATGTTTCAATCAATGATTTTTCACCAATCATTACCGATGGTGTGGATTTATTTAAAATTCTCTGGCTATACGTACTAACAGGAAACATTATCAGATTTACAGCCATATGACAAGAAAACATAAAGAAATATATAAAACTTTAATATAGTGATGGTTGAGAAAAAATCTCTACACACGACTAACAGTAATATTTTTAGACATGACTAACGGTGGATTAAAGACTACTGTAATGAAATTTAGTAATACCTTTAACTAGAATAAGGCCTTATTAATGTCCTCTTCCGTAGACTAATGGTTATAGTCTCGGCTCTCTAACTGAGAGATCACGGGTTCAAATCCCGGGGAGGGCCAATAATGTATAGGCACGAAAAAGTGTGTGTACTTTGAAAATAAACCATTGCACATCGAAGCCTACATAGCTGTAGCTGAGGCTTAAAAGAGAACACAAAAAAAGGCTTTATTAAGCAAGAACTCAACTAGGTTAATGATTACATTTTATAAAGAATGATATTGTAACTATGTAAACAACAATAAAATGAAAACATTTGAAGCTAATACAGAGTGAATAAAAAATCAGGACCCCCTCCCCTCTATTTTGTTCTTAAGTTTATGTAAGGAGATATCCTTTGGGTAGAGATGCAAGATGTGCAAAGGAAGTATCATTTGTTGATTTGGAAAATTTTGTGTGCCCCCCAAAATTGGAGGCAACAAAAATTTTTAAACATTTTGAAGAGGATAAAAAACTTTAAAAATTGTGAAAATTAGAGATCACTATCTCTTTCCCATCCAAAATATTAGCCAGAAACCAGAAAAGTACTTTTGATAACTCACCAAGTTGCCAAGTCAAAGTCCTCCTACTATTTGGCACTGAAACATGCGTAGGGTGAGCTCCTCTCTCACAACATTTTGAAAAGTCTGAAGTGGTATTTGGTTGCAGGCCTCAACAATTCTGTTTCTGAAATCTTTAACATTTTCTACTGGTGTCTTGTAAAGTATGGATTTAATGTGACCCCATAGAAAAAAGTTCATGGGTGTAAGGTGACTGTGCAGGCCATTCTATTAGACCACGCTTACCAATCCAATGACCACATAGTTGATTTCCCAAGATATTTTGTACTGTACGGTGAAAATGTGCCGGGGCACATCCTGCTGGAAGCGAATGATGTCTTCAACAAATTCATGTTCATTTTCCTTATTAACAGTAGTTATTGCAGGGAAAATTGATTCTTCTAACATAATACAGTTCTCCATTAAGATTCCCATTAATAAAAAATGGTCCAAAAATTGTATTCCCAAAAATCTCGACCCACACATTTACTTGTTAGAATGACAAAGCGATTTGACTCAAAATCAGTACCTGCAATAACAATAAAACACACACAAATTTTGCAAAACAGTAACCACACAATAATAAATTATACCACTGGATAATAATAATCCATTGGATAATAACCACTCTAAAAGTATGACATGTTCTGACGAGATTGAAACAAAGAAGGGACTCGTTTATACTAAACTGTTGTTTGAACCGGGAAAGCCCAGTCACTCTTTGCAAATAATCTTCTTATCAGTGTACGTTATAATCTTCATTGGATCCTTTGTCCATTGCATTCCTAATTGATTCAGAACCTAATTGATTGTAACAACCAATAAACTGGTTTCCACACATATAGTAGTAAACTTTACAACAACGAAAATTTAATTGTAAAAACAATAAAAATATTGATGACCTATTATTTTGTATGGGAAAGAGATAGCGATCTCTGGTTTTCACCATTCTTTAAGTTTTATTATGCTCTTCAAAATTATGAGTCACTTGAGAGGGATGTACATTTAAAATTTATTTGTTGTCCCCAAAATCCCACATTTTTGGAGGAAATTGCACCACTACCCAAAAGATACCTCCTTATCAAACTTTAAAACAAAATAGGGGAGGGGTGTCCTGACTTTGTGGCGTCAGCCACTTTTATTTTGTTGGCCGTGGTCGGGCAAATAGCTGTGCCGAGCCTCTCTCGGTTACAGCTGGTGTTGTCATCTGCGCTGGCAAGGTTGCTAACCTTTTTGCTAGTTGCAGCTGTTTTTATTTCTTGTCTTTACTTGTTACTTTCAAAGATTATTCGGCTAGATGTTTAGCTACTCTCTTCTCCTGGAACTAGCTCACGGTTAGGACATTCTGAATATATTCTGTGGGCGGAGAGTTTTGAAACGTTCTTCAAAGCAGGCTGTCCCGCTCCCTATAGGTCCTGGCAGGGTTGTATCGAGTCCTTGCCTTCCAGTAAAGGTCCACATACCTCACAGTTTTATTTTAGATCCCAGTAGTTCTTCCAAATTCAGTGCAATAACCTTAATGCTTAACCAATATATAGTCATTGCAACTATTTATTCAACCTGTATATTACATTCTAACCCTTTACTGTAAAAAGTAAATAGCCAAGTAAATAGTGGCTCTCTTAGCATGAGTGTTCCTCCTCAGATAATCAGAATTAAATCCAGTTGGCTTCCAAGTCTAGACCAAATTGGGAGATCTCACCTACCTCCAGTTGAGTGAGCAGCTTAGGTTACACAATTTCTTCCTTTGTCAAAGGTTCAATTGATCTCTGAGTAAGGCAGTGATTAGTCTCATATGAACAATCTTCAACAGGTTCACCTGCAGGTGCCAATTGTCTAGTAGAAAGAATGATCTCACAGCCATCCGGAAGTCTAATATGTGCATACCAGTACTCAGAATTGGTTTCAATAAGACATACCTCCTCAACTAAATGGGTCATATTTAATTCTTTAATTTTACTTGAGTAGTACAGGTCCAGAGATAAGTAGCCAAGCAGGAATTGAGACACCACTAGTTGATCTTCAGGATTGGAGAAACATCCATTCATGTGGCGTAGCAGTGGTAGCTGTGAAAAGCAGAGATTTTATGCTATCTTCCAGTTCTTAGTTTCTAATCCTTTTAAGTTCAGAGTAAGATCACTTGAATTCCATATGACCTCAATGTAATGTTCCCACTCATAATTTCTTCTTGGATTGTATGGTATAGTAAGCTAGTAATTACAACTCCCAAATTGTGCAAAAAGGCTTTTAAATTATCTGACATAAATGCAATTCTTTGGTCAAGATAAAAATATGCAGAAGTCCAAATAAAGAAAATAAATTGCATAGATGTCTTCTTAATGTCAATGAAGAAATATTTGAAAAAGGGAATGCAAAAGGAAACCTTGAGTACTCATTGACAATTGCTCTATTAAACAATTGTTTGTCATGGTAGGCAGAGGTCCTTTAAAATTAATGTTGAGATGCTTTTGGAAGCATCTCAACATTGTGAGTGAAGACGCTTTTATTTCGTGTCTGTTTTCCTTCTTGTAAAATCCTAGGTTTTAATTTTGAACCGATATTGCTCGACAAAATTATAGATTTCACCTTCTCATAAGTGAAAAGTACATTCTTGTCCTATACATAAGGAAACATCCTCATAACACTCACAATCTTACATGCCAATCATTCAGGTCAGTGATGCCATGGATGATGGGTATGATGAGTAAGTTCATCATCAGTTATTTTTGTGGCAGTAATAAAAATAGTAAAAGTCAAATAACAATGTATCCCTGGAGGAAATAACAATACAAAGAAACCTCCACAACAAATCTTGATGTTGTTTTTTTTGTACATCAGTTAAAGTATGATGTTCAGGTTTTAAAAGCAGCTTTGTTTTTGAGTAGAGGCACTTCATACATGCAACAGGTTCAGAACATGACTCTTAAATCATAATCTCAATTCTTGGACACTGAGAAAAGTGCCACAATTAACTGTCATCAAAAATTTAGAATAAATTCCCAGTGCAACAATTTGTATTCCAGCAGCTTGCTTCTGTGAACAGCCACAATACCAGAAATGGCGCACTGTACAATCTCCCAGCACACCACATGAAGCTGTATGAATCTAAAACATCGTACATCGGCAGGAAATTCTTCAATAGGCTACCACAAGAACTGCAATACAAGAGAAGCTCCTCACTGAAAGCAGCGTTGAAGAAATGGCTATTGGACAGACCTTTTTATTCTCTCGAGGAATTCGTACAAGGAACATTCCAGAACTGACCCAGCCACCTCTGAATAAAAGGCTATTGTAATTGTTTAAAACGTTGACACCATTTTGTAATCTTGATGATTATAAATAAAGATAATTGTGATTCTGATTATAATTCTGTGCAAACAGTAATACAGTCTGAAGAGGAGGTAAGTTAACAGGAACAGCTGGGGTTACATACATTCTGCCTGAGCTCATGACTTTGGGACTTTGTGAGAGAAACAGTTTGTTTTCTATTTGGCTGAGGAGGGTGCTGAGTTTGAAGTATTGGTATTTGCAGGGCATAAGAATACTTCCTCTACCTAAAGACAAGTTGGTTATTTGGTACTTTCAATAAAATGTTTCTACATGTAATACCAAACTGAAGATTTCTCTTTGACAAGAAAGCAAATATGTCAGAATAATTATTTAATTAATACATTATATACTTAATAATAAGACTATATAATATTCATTATTTAGCATACAATTAATACAATATTAGTTCAAATAATTACTTCATTGGTTATGATTTTGATGAGAAAATAATAATAATATAATATATTTTACTATTCATCTCTTTTGTATTTTCCATTTTTCTGGTTCCTGATGGTAGCACGATAAGAAACTGATACAGAGTTGGTTTAGTTCTTCAGGAGCCTCCTAATTCTCAAATGCATAACATTTCAATAACCATCTATAACGATCTGATTATACTGTTCCTATATCTTTACCTGAGAAGTCAGGGATGTGCAGTTCAGAGTTAGTTCATTTTCAACTGAAAATGTACATTGATTGGTTCCAATCTATTGATATTCTACTAGCATTTTAGTCTACCTAGCATTATTGCATTACTAGCATTATTACAAGATGTCTTTGAGGCTCTTGCAACAATTTAAAGATTGATGTAACCAACTAAGGCTTCTACCATATATAATTAACATCATGCTTGTCCTTTAGGTTTAATACAAATTCAGTGAATACAGATTAGCAATTGCGTTAGTTAGATAATTCAAACAAATTACCAACAGCATCTAGTGGTAAAGCCAAATTACCTGCTAGCAGAAGGATTAGCTGCAGCAATGTTCAACTTGCTGACTTTGAGTGAGTTTCTGTGGATCTCCTGGAGCAGGGCTACCGTCGCCGGGTTCTTGCTCACTGGTCCAACACTGTTGTTGTTCTCTTCCTGTACATGGCAAACATTTATTATTTTCAGAAAGCCTCATTAAGCATTCAACTACACTGCTTTGTAAATATAATTTCAACTCTACAAAGTTGCTAACAACTTTTACAATTTCAGATAACACTAGCAAACACTTCAGTGTTTTTATTTTATTTTTATTTTTTTTATTTATTTTTTATTTATAATTAACAGGTTGTCTAAATATTGTTATGTATTTTGGAGATGTTTAAGACCCAATGATTTAACATTAAACCAACTGATCTGTCTAACATCAAATAGTTCAAGAATCATTTCATGCAGTTCTGCCGTTACCTGCAGAATTACCCTGTCATATTTGAAAAACAAACCAATTACAGGATGACATAAAAGCTATTGGTCCTGGTAATTAATTGCCTCAGAACAAAAATCAACATAGTTTATGTTTTTGATTTGCTCGTCCTGTATTTGGTTATGAATTTAAAACTCTCTTGGGCAGTGAAGACAGTATGATGGAGGGGGTTGTGGCTCAGTACTGCTGGAGAAAAGAAGCCCAAATCAGAGCAAATTGCATTAAGTGTGTTAAATCAATAAGTAAACTTGTATCTTAGGTAAAAATATTTTATTTATATTCCTGACAATTAAAATAAACTTTAAACTATTTAAAAAAGGTATTATGAGTTTGAAAAATGCTGTAAATAATTGTTTGTTTTGTTTTTTTTAAATAGTATTAATATTTATAAAGTTGTAGTTTTCAATTATTTAGAAAGTAAAAAAACATTGTATTATTTCAATTATTGTACTAAAATATATTTTTTAAATGTTCACAAAAGTAATAGCTGAGAGGAGTATTAATAACTTTGAACAAAATTGACTTTATATTAAAAAATAATTTACACTAAAAGTACCTATAGACCAAGATCAAACTAAATTACACCTATAATACATTACACTTGTAGTATAAGAAAGAATTATATTCCTTTACGTAAGAGGCTAGTGTCTAAAATAGTTTTGTCCTTAAGCTCAGAAGAGATAATTTCCTTTTCTTAGATGGAAAAATTATTTCATTGTTTAATACAATTTTCTACATCTACATATCCTTCAAGTACAGTTTTATCATGGTTGTGGTAAGAGAAGGAAAATTACTATCATATAATACATTACATATTATTAATATAATAATAATAATACAATATATTGAATCATACGTTAATAAGATTATTTCAAACACTTAATTTACCACAAAAATTAATCATCCAGAGAAAAATCTAAATTTCTTTATTCAGAAGGCATATTTTAAATTCATTTAATAATCTAACTAAATTTACCTATTTATGAACCTTTCCAAAATTTAAACTAAGCAAAAAGGCCATGCCCAAGACCTTCATGTTACTACATTTGAACTTGCCAACATCGTTAAATAAAATATTTATTTTATTAATTTATACTACCATATTATTTCAATTTTAATCCTAAATTTTCAACCAAAGAACTCCCCCAATGTATTAGTTTTTATTTTTAATCCGTTTAGTTCTATCACATTTATAATAAAAAAAAATAGTAATTTGATCATTTAAAAGAAGATACACCTTTTTCTATTTATTTATTAGCAACATTGTGACTCATCTTGGATTGAACTAACAGAATATTATTCTTAAACAATCCTAACGAAACTAGCCACAGGCATAGAGTAAGCCGCTCATAATAATTTTACCATATATAATGATAATTTTTGTAATATCTATTATTTGCACTAAAGATGGATTAAGCTATAAAAAGCAAAAAGGCCCGTAAATCAGCCAACAAAACATAAATGAAATCAACATTAGCGTTAGTAGCCAAACTCTAATCAGAGACTATTCTGTGAGTAAATCACACTCATAGACACTATCTGCTGAAGATAGAGATCCCAACTCAACTGTACCAGATGTGCATACCCCTACAGAAACAAATGCCGCCATACTAGAAACTAAAAATGAGATCCAGCAATGTATTGCAGTGACAGCAACAGTCATGTTAGCATTATTCCCATGACAACCCATTGTGTGATTCAAATGAACAAAGAACCACCTTCTCCTTTTTTCCTTCCACATTAATTAATAGCAGTGAGTGAAACTGCAGACAAAAATCCTTGCAACAAGTCCTACCCTTGTCCTAGTGTCCCATTGCAGCAAATCATGCTCATGATCCAGTAATTAAACAATGAACTAAGCAATAGGATAGAGCAATCAAACTTAAAAAAAAAATTGAGTAAAGAAATCCAGCAAACAAATAACAAAAAATACTAAATTCAGATTTGATCAATACTTAATGAAACAATAGAAAAATCTAATAAGCGTACCCCATATCAAACTTCCAAAAATTGCAAAATGAACTATTCAACGGAATCCACATCTTAAAAAGGAATTTAAATCTAAATTTCAGAGATAATTTTGTTAAATACATTGTAACACATCAGTTTCTATGAAATATAATTTAAATTATGAACACAATAACCCCCACAAAATTTGAAGACATAACTGATGAACACTCTGAACAAGTAATTTCAATCTGGTGAAATTTAAAACTTAGCAAACAAAAAATATCGAAACCTCTATAAAAATTACACATAAAGAAGTATGTGAAGCAGTAATCCCACTAATTAGACTAAATAAATTATAAATTGATCAATACGCCACAAAATAAAAGAAACAATGTTCAATTATGAGATAAAAAGTATGAACACTTTTAATCCAAAATATCCTGACAATTAATCAATCCCTTGTCAAACATTTATGTTACCTGCGCTCACATTAAAATGTTAAATGACCTTCCAAAACTTCATGATAAATAGATAAGCACATTATCCTATGGAATTTCTAACAACATTGAAGCAACAGAAGAAGGATCAATTATTAAAATTTAAACAACAACCTAATTGAAAATCTGCAAGACATCATTGAGAACAACTTAGAAAAGCTCACATCAAGATGTTAAAGAAAATATATCAATATATGGGAAGATTTTTGAGACAGTATTCAAAGATGAACTACCCAAAAGTATGGGTAGTTGAAAGTTTTAATTTCAGCAAAAAGGTTGAATAATTAATTTGTGTTAACTGATAGTTACTTCACTAAGTATAGTATACACAATGTTAATTGAAATAGGTTACTTAACTAACTGTAGAATACAATGATAACTTTTAAAACACTAAATAACTACACTAGGGTGAACTGAGAGGATCAGAATGCTAAAGGTACTACTTATAGGATCACGCTTATATTATATCCAAGGATTAATTTATAGTAGTTCACTAGCTTATGATGTTAAATGCTCTGCATGAAACAAAATATGTTATGGTGCTCTTGGAATTAAGTTATTTATTGTTCCAAAGAAAACAAAAACAAACATTCCTGTTGAATATTTCTTTCAGATCCAGATTTTTAAAAATAATTAAAAACTAATTTTTTTAAAGTGGGTTTGTGTTTTTTTTTACAAGGATCATCAATGTTAACAGTTTTAGAAAAATCTTGACCACATTAAAAAGATCCATTTAAATTCTGAGTCTTAGATTTCCTATGTAGGGTTTTGTCTGACATATGCGTACTACAGGTTTGACAATTTTTAACTATTCTTTTTGTAACAGTTTATAAATTCAGGTTAGTTCAAAGGAGAAAAGAAGAAACTTTAACACAGATACATCATAACAATTTTAGTCAGACCGAATGAAAATTAACATAGCTCAAGAATTAAAACTCATTAATCATGTAATTTAAAAATATCTGTGAAAATTAACAATGTGAGCACAGTAACAGATACCTGACAGTAGGGGCAGCCTGAGATAAAAACATTATCCGTGCAATACTTCACTTTGGCATTCCCCTCCCCTCCACCTGTCCCTTCCATTTTTATGATTTTTTTCTTAATAATTATACTTAGTATTATGTATATGTTCATTTATATTTGTAATACATATCTGCTCTGTAACAACCACACCATCCAACTTCCCAACAATTGAACATAATATAGTACAAGACAGTATTTATTATGAGTAGAAAATGGACAGGGAGTTGACAGCGTATGCAATTACACAGCAGGACTTAAGTTTGAGAACGCCATGAGGAAGGAGTAGACTGTAGACTTCTTAAAATATAGCAGTGGAATTTTTTAGCAATGCAAATTGCAATATTAACCATCGGATTTTCATAACAATCAGTACAATAGTCTTCATGGTATAAGACTGTTAGTCATTCAGATAAGATTCTGATGGTCTCAGCACGGTTATCATAAAAAATACTACTGTAAACTGATATTTTGTCTTACTACTTTATACTGATAGTTTGTCTCATTACTGTAAACTGATAGTTTGTCTCCTGAAGGTGCAGTGGTGACAGGTTGAATGGTGATCGTGTCATCGAATCCCAATGAAGGACAAACCATTTTTCCAAGATACAAAGGCAACTTACTGAGACAGGATTAAAGAAATGTAAAACAGAAAAATATTAACAAGTTATAATGTATGTTAATGTAATTTTAATGTGTGCATTTAATTTATAAGTGCATTTGTCTAGTATAATATTATAAATCTGATTCTTGCTCCAGTTGGAGGAAATCTCTCATGCAAACATAATATATGTGATATATTTCATATTTTTAACTATTTTTTGATGCCTGTTTGCTGAGGCTGACAAATGCCGTTTAAAACTAAGTGTGACTAATACATTATTATTCTAACACTAAAAAATGTTTAACTCTGAATGTTCCACATGCTACCTCTGTTTGTCAAATCTATCAACAATTTCCAATCCATTGCTAAGGAGAGTGTAGGTATATACATTCTGTCAAAGTACAGTTAATACTTTAACCCTAGCTTAGAGGTAGGGCTGTGTAATTTTGGATTTTATGGATTCAGTTTCGATGGAGGACAGTACAAAATTGCAGATGGGCTGAATGTTTTCCTTAAAAAATGTAATATCCTCAATTAAAATATCCCCCCTCCCTAAAAATAAACCAATAGAAACATTTAGCTGAGAATGTAATTCCTTATATTGTATTAAATGTAGAACAATATAAAGGGTATAACGGAAATGTTGGCTGGCTATGCATTTTCAGATTCTATTTGTTATCCTAAGCTAAAAATGAAGAATACTTTCTTTCCAATTTCCACTTTGTTAACAGCTATACACCATGCTGTTTTTTTAACAATTTTATCTAAGTTGTTATCTTTATGATCATTACAAAACTTGGTTAACAAGTCCATGTAAGAAGGTATTATATAAGTAAAGAAATTTTTTAATTGGCTTTGATATTTTCAAAATGGCGGCCATTTAATTTTTTTTATGAAAGACATCATTTGTAAAAATTGGTTAAGAAATAACTATTTTATGGAAGTTTTCATATAACACCAACATAATAAATGGCCCATAATTTGACAGTTTTTAAAGAGGTGTTATTTAAATCATCTGTTACTGTAATTAAAATGCTGAAACTGACTATTGAACCTTTAACATCCAATAAATGTAAACATAACTAAATTAACATGTTTTCAAGATCAGTTTGCAATTGGTAGTGTTATGGAAACCATGTATCCAGCAAACTGCAACCGTGCTGATGCTCATTGTTTGAATGCACAAAGGTTTCCAAATAGAAATTTTCCAAATGAAAAAACATTTATAAGACCATAATCATCTTAGGGAGACTTGATCATTTGCATCCTGGATGCATAACTGCGGTAGGTCCCAAACCACTAGAACATTGGGTATAGAAGAATGACTGTTGGATGTAGTTGAGCAAGACCCTAGTGTGAGCATGAGGGGAATCGTATCAGTATTGAAAGGTGTTGACCAACCAACAACTGCATCCATATCACAATCAAAGAATTCAAGCACTTCTTCTAACAGACTATCCAAAGAGGCTTCCTTTTTGTACCCTAATGTTAGAAAAATGTGCTTGCAACCCTTTATTCTTGTCATCATTGATATTTACCAATTAAGCTGGTTTCAACAAGCACGGAATTTCAGAAAACCATGAATGGACAGAGGAAAACCCTCTTACAACAGTGCAATCTAGGCATCAGCAAAACTTCTTGTTGAATGTATGGGTAGGTGTTATTGGTGATGAGTTGATTGGTCCCAAATTTCTGCCACAAAGACTGAATGGTGAAAATTATTTGAATATCATCCAGAATGAGTTGTTAAAATTGTTGGAGGACTTACCTGTTGCCACAAGACATTGTATGTGGTTTATGCATGATGGAGCTTCTCAGCACTTTAGTATTAATGTACGAGTATGTGCATTTTTTAATAGACAGTTTGGATATCAGTGCATTAGACATGAATCTGATTGATTTTCATCTTTGGGGACATTTTAAACTCCTGGTAAACTCCGTTAAATTGGTAAAATTTACAATAACGGATAGAAGAAGGTGCCAGACACATTAATGCAACATCAGGAATCCATGAACGAGTGATTCATAAGTAGGTTGACTACAACAATAAGTTGTCAGCCACGGAGGACATATCGAACGTCTAATTTAGAATCTAATTAGTTTGTAAATTAATAAGTTAAATAAAATTGTTTATTTTATTTCAATGATACCTTCCATAAAATAATTATTTCTTCAACGATTCTTACAAATTTTCTATGCAAAGAAAGAATTATTTAAAAACCTTACTGTTTCTCATAAAATTTTGATCCAAACAGTGGTTTATTAGATATTTCATCAAACAAAAATTAAATGGCCATCCTTTTGAAAATATTAAAACATTTAAAAATATTTTTTCTGATATAATACTTTCTGATGTAAAAACTTAGACCCGTTTACCAAGTTTTGTTCCAATCGTAAAGATAACAATAAAGATAAAATTATTTTAATAAAATAAAAACAAAATGGTGTATAGCTGCTAAAGAAAATGGAGATTGGAAAATAAATATTCTTCAGTTTTGGCTTTAAAACGCACACAGAATCTGAAAATACGTAGCCAGCCCAACCTTTTTGTTACAGCCTGTATAAGAAAAATTTAACTTTTAATATAGAGTACCTCAAACATTACTTATAAATCAAATTCGATATGAATATTTAAATCTATTTTTTTGACCCTAAAAGGTAGTTATATAAAATATATTTCTGGTTTTGTTAGTAAAGTATGATATTAAATAAAAATATATTTTTCATATTTCTCTGCCAATGAAATTTCATATCGCTTTGAAACAAAATCATTGTTTTATAATGATCCCATCAGTAAGAACTTTTGAAATCTTGGAAGACCATTTATACATTTTACAGATTTCAATATGTTTTCATTGCACTGTTGGAAACTCTATTTTATTTCTAGTGTCTATTTTAAGTTTTGTTTTTCTTGCTAAACAATATTTCTAAGATTACATTTGACTACGTGCAAATATAAGAGCTTTTACGACAGCAACTTTCTAATATTGTGAGCACTTCAACATACATTTATAAAAGTAGACACTGCAGGCAGTAAGAGATGTAAATTTTGGGAAATAAAATGCATAGTTTATGTAAAATTTGCATAAAACACCAGTACAAAGTTGTCGTCTTAACCAAAAAGTATCAATTTGTAATGTAGCCGCCCATACAAAACACTTCCATTGCCACTAGGCTAGTGGAAGTATGTGGGGATGGTACAGAATTGGTAACCTTTAGTTATCAAACTACTACTAGTAAGCTGCTATAGTACATTCTAGGTACACTACTACAGATCCAGTTCAGCAGAACGTGTATAATTGATTAAAACTAATATAGTGTGAAGGTCAGAGTTTGTAAAATGTACCTTTTCTTCAAAATCAAAGAACTGCTCCAGTTCAAATGAAGGATCAGCCAGTTGGTTGAAGATGTCCTCAGTCTCATCGTCAAGGTGCGTGTCAAGACCCGTCAGATCATTGGTGGACAGCTCTCCTAGGCTTCCACTTGTTTCCTTTAACATAGAATTGTTGATTTATTGGTTACACGCTACAAATTTTGTATTGTTAAATTACACGTTAAAATGGAAAACAGGTCCCCCGCAAATGTGGTAATGGGCTACCCATTGTTATAAGCAATAAACATTAACCTTTAACCTTTAAGCCTAGGAGCTCTTGTGTGATGAACTGAACCAAGCTCACTCACTGTACATACCTACAATAAATCCAATCAGGAATCATATCAAAGGTTTTGTAGTGTTAAAATTAAAAGTATGTAGCCTAGAGGTATCAAAAATTGGTTATTCTATTTCTAACAATGAATTATATTACAGTATAGGGTGTTATCAACAATAATTATTATAAGGTAACAAAATTGAACATCTTAGGGATAAAAAAATCAGTAATTACTTATTGATACATAAGGCTATTTCTCAGAAATTAAAAAGTAAAGCAGGACATTATTTGTACAGTTCTTATATTTAGCACTAGGACTAAAGCAATCCCTGCAGACAACAAAAGCAGTAACAATGTTCAATTGGAATGCATAAAAATCACCTTTAATACTCCTGGTGATACTGTAAAACCAATAAATACCATTTAATAATTGAATTTAATAATGAATAGGCTTGGAAACCATAACTTTCTGACTTGTAAACGTTAGCATGGGAATAGATTGTTATTTTATACTTAATAGCTAATCTAATTCTAATAATTAATTGTCTTTATTATTATTTGGCCAGTAATATTCTAAGTGCTTTTCCCGATATGTTTACACGTCATATTGAAACGTGGTTTAACAAATTATTAATTTCAGGAAGATTATAAACATATATTTAGGAAATGATGTCTATTGTGATTACTTTTGCAACATTCTGAGCGATTTTCTCAAATCTTTTCATATTGCATTGGTAATGATCTTTATTCAGGATATGCGTGCACACAACTACTGGATTGTACTGTAGAAAACCACATTCAAAACAAATATTATGACAACGAACATGAAATAAAACAAAATGTATTTATAAGGTTTCATATTGATTTATTTTTCTATATTTAATTCATCTTATTTTAATCTTATCTTTGAACATAAAGAATATATTTTTTAATTAAATAATATGTCATAATTTATATTTTTTACCATAATCAAATGTTGTTTAGTTTTATGTAACAACTTGCAAGAGGTTATGAAATAGTTGTACATCTGTATGATTAAACGGAAAATTTAATTTCCAAACTAATATTTCAAATAACAATTGAACAATTTTGTTACCATAGTAATACTTATTTAAAAATTCATTCTAAATTCAAAGTTGAGACAATAAACACCATTAAATTTTGTGTTCCTTTAAGCTGAAATTAGAGAAACCAGCCGGGCTTCATTGTGTTTACACTTTGTATGGAGTGAAATAATTCTTCCTGGTAATCATATTTCAAAATCATCACAGTTCCTTGTACAACACTAAGTCAAGAGATACATCATAAGTCTCTAACATCGCATCTAGTCATCAGCTGCGAAAAGTGAAGAAATTTTGAGTGGAATTCTAAATTCAAATTCTCACACTCCACATCCAGTCTTCAGCTGTGAGAGGTGAAGAAATTTTGAGTGGAATCCTCTAAATTCAAATTCTCACACTCCACATCCAGTCTTCAGCTGTGAGAAGTGAAGAAATTTAAGGTGAGACCCTCTATATTCAAAGTGACTTGATTTTTGTGTACCATGCATAGTTAGCTGCTTTAAATTATCAGTTTACGATCTTTCTCAATCTTGGATGAAACACAACAGGGGTGGCAAAGGGCACATTTTCATCTTTGCATTGTAAAAATTATTTTTAAATATACATGAATAGTGAAACGAGTAGTATTTTACAAATGGTTATATTTTCGAACAGATGAAACATGTATTTTGAAAAACTTGCTTTTTAAATTTACAGTAATGGTTTATTTGACAGTAAATAATTCTAATGAACTTAACAGAAAGGGATGAGATTGAACAAAGAACTTTATGCTTGGTTTGGTTTCATTACAAGAATAAATTATAGATTTTTATGAAATGTATTGCATTAGATATTCAGGACAAGAAAAAACCAAACTAGTTGATTAGAAGCTATTAGTTCTTGTAAAAGTCTCATAGTTCACAAACTATTCTTATGTTTCGTTTACTGTATTACAGGATGATAACTCTGACAAAAAAAAAAAAAAAAAAAAAAAAAAAAAAAAAAAACAGGATTCTTAAACAAATTAATAAAACAGCACAAAACTTAGACCTATATTTTTGCTGGTACATCATAATTAATTAGAAAATACAGTACTTCATTCAGCCCTGAAAATGGTCTTTTTTAATAGACTAGTCTTGATTCCAACATCTCTGTAATTGCGGCCTATTAGTCCAGTCGTGTTACCTGATTGAAAAAATAAATGTTTTCTTACAGCAAACTAATGGCACAATTTAGTCAAATACACCATAAATAAATAAAAAAAACATTCCGAACCAAAATCGTCTATTAGGGGGTATAGGAGGGGTGGTTTTTAGGGGTAAAAATGGTTTTTTGCAATTTGTGACTAAACAATGCATCCTATTGAAAAAAGTCAAATGAAAAAGTTGATGGAAATAAAAAAATCTACAACTTATGTAGTAATCATTTTTGCCCTAACCTCAAAAATTTAAAAAAAATCCAAAAAAACCGTTTTTTTGGTTTTTAATTTTTTTTCTTTTACAAAAATGGTTCGATTGAGCTGAAAGTTTGATCAAATATACTTTGTGCTATTCTAAAAATACTGTATTTTTTCATTAAGAAATATTCAGCCGTTATAATAAAATTTCACTTGAAAAAAAGATTTTGATAATTTTCAATCACCATTTTGAAACATATTTTTTTTATCAAAAAAGGTTTTCTGCTGGCTCATTTTTTTCGTTTTTTTTGTCTATTTTGAAGAAATTAAATAAAAAATATGTAGTTTAATTGAAAAAAACTGCAGAAAAATTGAAAATAAACAAAATATTGACATTTTTCATTATACATTGTATTATTTACGTGGAAAAATTGTTATTTTATTTTTGATGTGTTTGACTAAATTGTGCCATTAGTTTGCTGTAAGAAAACATTTATTTATTTGACCATTTTTAACTGCTATTTCTCCTGGACTATATATTTCAAACAACAGTTTCATACTAAAGGTAACTTTGTACAAGGATCTGTAAAGCACTACACACAAGACTTTCCTGTTGAAAATGGAACAGTACAAATCAAATATTAATTATTGAATCAGCATAGATTTCTTACTAAGAGAAGATCTGATTGGAGCTTACGAAAATAGAAGAAAGGCTGAGCTTGTCCCAGGCGCTACTGACCCTAGACACGGCCCTGCCCTGGCTATAGGTGAATAACACTTTATTGTGTATTAGAAGTTACAATGGATCAATATTTTAACTGCAGGATATCATTGAGTGCACGTTTCCATGTATTAGACGAAGCCACATGTGTTATATACTTACATCATAATATTGTTTTCAGTTTGGGCAAACACTTCACCAGCTTCTTTCGTTGCAGCAAACGTTCCTTCTGATTTTGAAAAGAAGATTACAACAGATACTTTGATCATGTATGATTGACAGCATTGGAACAAAACTGCTTTACTTTTAGTTCATCTCTTGATTCATGAGTACTGTATTATTTGTCAGTGTCTGGAATTTATAGTAGTTATTCTGTGTCTTACAACTGTTATATTTTTAAAAAGGGTAACCTAACTCACTGTTAACTCATCATGATCACTGTTTATTTCATATTTCTCTGTAGAAGCCATTATCTTATCTATATGCTCTAAAATTCTGTGTTTATAAACACAATATTGTAGTGTATGATTGGTTTTAAGTCCACATCATGTAGTATCAGATGCATAAAAAATCAAATACCCAAAATTGTTTATAAGGTTTTACGTCATAGAAGTATTGTTGTTTTTCAGACTATAGTCTTGGAAAGAACGGATAGTTGTGACATGTTAGTGTGTCCATTTCTCTGTTTTTCCTCAAGTCACTGTAAAAATGCCATATCACAATGTCAAGGAAGGCAACCAGTTTTGATTATCATGTGTGCAAACACTCACAGCTTTGTTTATTAAGGTTGGTTTTATAACTGCTTTTTATTTTAATTTTGGAATTTGATGATACATTAATATTGGAATGATTTTAAAACTTTTAGTAATTTCTGTAGCTAAATTGTTGTAGGTAACAGATATCTATTTTCAGGTTCTTTGCTTTCAGTTTGATAGAGGACTTCTTTCATTAATTTTCTTTTTCTTTTTTATCATGTTATCAATCATTTCAGTTTTGTAGCCATTAAATAATGTAATTTATTTAATTCTCTTGACTTCTTTTTTATAATTTTCTGCTGATAAATGAGTATGCGAGAGTCTAGGGATTAATCTGCAAAAACCCGCTCTTTTTTGTGCAGGGGATGAAATGAATCTGGGGATGAAAATACAGCTGGCTGTTTGACAGCTTTTTTTCTAAATTTATGGAAATCAGCCAGTCCTCAATGATTTTTATGCTATATCTATTAGGTACATTAGGATAAAGAGATTCAACATCAAATGATACAAGATATTCGTCTTGTTCGATCTTAATATCTTTTGTGAATTTTAAGAAATCATATATATCTTTAATGGAGAAAGATGTAGAGAGAATTTATACAAAAAAACTATGGGCCTCATTTTATTACCTGGTTTATCTATTTTCGGAAGACAGTACAATCTTACGATAATTTGATACTGTGAGTGATTTTGAAATATATTTTGATATGATTGTCTTGCAGTGTTTTATTGAATTATTAAGCATGTAGTGTTTTATTGAAGCTGTTACTGACAATATATTGATTTAATGGATTCTTGTTGATTTCTCTTGATATACAAGGTTCATCTTTAAGCATGTTTTGCACTCTTGAATAATATTCACTTTTATATAACAATTGTGTTATTTTTATCCGCTTTAAGGTATAAAACTTCTTTGCTTTTCAATGATTTTATTACATTATTTATATTTCTAAAGATGTCTTGAGGTGATTTAAAAATAATGCTTGTACATTGTTTAGTTTTAACTTTAAGAAGAGCTGAATTTACATAATTTTAACTGCATTTATTTTAACTACATTTCTTTGGTCATTATTTAAGAATTTCATGTCTGATTTAACATCAACAAATACATCTTGTTCATTAAAAGGTTTAATGCTGAAGTTTAAATATTTATCCAAGATTGGTAACTCTGCAACCGTAAATGTGTATGATGACAAATTTTGAAATACAGCAATCTATCTCTTGAAAATGATTTTCAGGCAGTCTTTTTGTGCTTCATTTTTTTCCAAGAAGTACATTGAAATTCTTTTTGAGTTTTTCTAGTTTATGTATGTGTTTGTATTCAATACATTTATAAGATCATTGTGTATTTCATTTGAAAAATAGGAGATATAACACTATTCAAATCTTTAGAGATATCTAGATGGAGTTCCAAAATAAAAAATTCCTTGATGCTTACGAAACTATTTTTATAAAGAAGAACCAAAACGATTTAGTAAATATTGAACCTGGGCCTTTCCAAAATTTACTGTTACTGCCTATAATCTAATTAAATATTAATTTTTAAATATGCAGCAGACACACTTCCTGGTCTTAAAATGTTATCTCCTCTTATTTTTAATGAGATGTGTTTTTAGTTAAGTAGTAAATCGTTTGTATTATTTACAAACTTTTATTTCAGTTATGTGGGGCTGATGATGTGCTCCTTGAAATAAAGGCCTCACAGAAATAAAATTTAATGATTATAGTTATATCTGTTTTTAAATTAAGTGATGGAAGGATTGTTAAGGAAGCAGGGTTTTTGCGGACACTTGCTGTCATTCAATTAAAAAAAAATCAGTAACTCTACGAGATCTGCAATCTGATCTCTTCTTCAGGTGAATCATCTCTTACGACACACATCACAATGCATCTGTAGTCAATGTTTTAGATTAATTGTTAACTGTAGACAAGATAAGACAAAATAAATTCAGATTTGATTTTGTTTTTACTAAATTATTTCTAATTAAAGTTATTCTATAAACCAATTCTGCAAAAAGTTAAAAATATGCTAAATTATGTAGATGGTTCTATAAACATTCAATAATAAATTCCAGTACTGCTGTATCAATGGTTGATTTTCCTTGTCTGAATCTAAACATAAACTTTCTTCAGAAATATCACTGTAATTTTCAAGATACAGTACACATTTTAATAGTTTAATAGTTGATTAAAAAGTATATTTTTTAGAATATTATTAATTAGCAGCAAAATATATACAAATGCTTAGCTCATACTAAACTCTAATAGTCTTCCGACAGAATATAAGGAAGCTAATACAAGTGCCTTCAATCGGGTGCTGCAACAACACCTGACCACTGTAGTATGTGTATTGCATAACAACTAGGCGACTAGCTCTTGGACCTTTTTATTAAAAACTTTGCTGTCCTTCGACCCTTCAGCCAAAATCAATAGACTTCTTCCTTGGACCAAGAAGACCAAATTTCAAGCCCCTAGGAATTTTCTATCAAGAGTTGCTGTACTGATGGATGGACAGACTTATTGTTGTCACAGATAAGATTCCAAGTCGAATCCTTAATAGCTTTGTAAAACGTAAATTCAAGAGAAATTTTCGTTTGAAAGAAAAGATTTATTAATTTAGCAGTACATATTAATTACATAATAATAATTTGTTTACATAATTACTTGACCTACCACATAATGTGGATTGAAAAAAATTTGCTGCTTATGAAGCAATGTCTAATTGTTTTAATATTGATTGTAATATAACAATTTAAAGCGTTTTCTTTGTATACATGGTTCTTAATTCCGGTTGCATCAACATTAAGTGGAATAAAAAAATTATTTAGTGTTTATCATTTATCACATTTTAATGCAATTTTAATAGATGTCACTAATAGCACAGATTTAAAACTATAGATATTATGCAGTAATTGTTATTATATCAATATTCAATGAATTGTCCAAGTATGATGGACATACATATTGTTTTGAGTCTTATGTATATATAACATATTTTCAATAATATCTTAACATAGTTCCTTAATTTTCTAATTTTCAGGGATGCCCAGAAGGGGAGCAGGATGTCCTAATGTGTGCAGGATGGGGGATGGCAATAATAAATAATATTATTGGGAAGTGTATTTTTATTGTCATATAGGTAGTAGTCAATTCAGTGCAGTATGGTTAGATTGAGCATCGGAGACGTACCGACACCCGCCGCATATATGTACTCCTTGAAATAAGGGCCTCACAGAAATAAAATTTAATGAATATTGTAGTGTCTTTTTTTAAATGAAATAATGTATCCAAATAAGAAAGAAGCTTGAACCATGAATCCTACCATCGACAAAAACAAACTTCAAACAAAGAAATGAGTCAGAAATTACAACAAAAATGTTTTTGTCAGAACAATGAACATTGTCTATAAAACATTTAATAAAACTAACAATAATTATTATGATGCAAACTAAAGAACACAGGTCAAGATACATTTGCTTGTATCAGTGGTAGAATGTAGTGAGGGTGTGCTCACAACCTGTCTAGCTTGTGTTCCTTCAGTCTCGTCTGTGCTGTTTGTTACCAGCACATGTATTGTATTTGTTCTACATATTTAAAACTCTATCATTTATTGCAATTGAACAGGCTGACCTAAATATTGGCCGCACCAACGACATAGGCGACAGCTACATGGTTGTCGATTCAGATATTCTAATTGTCTCGTCTTTAATTATTCATTACCCTTTCAAAAGCATTTGACAGGGTAAATCATGATATTTTGCTGCGCAAAATTATTTCTCTTAGGATTTTCATTTGATTTTTGTACATTTATGGCGTCATATTTACAAAACCGAACTCAGTTTGTGTCAATGTTAAACAAATCTTCTTGTGTTTATACAAGCTCCTCGGGTGTTCCTCAGGGCTCAAATTTAGGACCTCTCTTGTTTTTAATATTTATTAACGATCTCCCCCGTTGCTTTTCTGACTGTAAATGTCTATTATTCGCTGATGATCTTAAATTATACAGGCCTATAAAAGATGATTTTGATGTTAACTTATTACAAAATTCTTTAGACCAGTTGTATGTTTGGTGTTCGACTAATAAGTTGGAATTGAATGTAAACAAGTGTTTTGCCATGTCATACTCACGGAGGAGGATTCCTGATTTTAACATTTACTTCATAAATAATAAAGCTTTAAAAAATGTTTCTAAAATTAAAGATTTAGGAGTAATTTTTAGTTCTTCATTCTGTTTTAATGATCATGTCCACATGCTGGTGTCGATTGCATACAAACTTCTGGGCTTTGTCAAGAGAAATTCAAGATATTTTCACAATACTGAGACTATTATGACTTTGTATAAAACTATGATAAGAAGTAAATTAGAGTATTGTTCTGTTATCTGGAATTCAATAAATGTGTTAGAGTGTAGCAATTTAGAGATAATACAAAACAAATTTTTATTTTACAAACAACATAATTATGTATGTCCTTACGACATGCCCACTTCTAATTTAATGGAAATGTTTGAGATTAAAAAATTGTCCGTAAGAAGGGAACTAGCCTCAATAAGTTTTTTATGTAAGTTACTTAATAATTCAGTTGATAGTTCGTATTTGTTAAGTCAGATATGTTTGCATGTACCACATCATATATTTAGAGAATTTAATTTATTTGCTTTACCTAGATGTAGTACAGTTTCTCATTATAATTTTCCTTTGTACAAGACTCTACGGTTTCTTAATTTAAACCAATTAAACTTAGATATTTTTAATGATAATTTGGAAAATATTTTAAAGATATGCAGCAACCTTTTATTTTGATTTAATTTATTGTTCATTGTAGAAGTGTATGTGTATAATGTAGCAAGTTGTTATTTTTATTTAAATTGTATAGAGTTCATTTATTTATGCTGTGTAAAGAAATTTAAATATTAATTTGTGTAACTGCCAGCAGTTTAGTTTAGTTAGTTATGTAAAGTTCATATTAAGAGTACATTAATTTTAGTTAGGATGGCTGTTTTGGGAATAATTGAAGGTTTTGTACTTTGTTTGTGCTATATCATGTCCTGTAGCTATCATGTAAAATTGAAAATAAATAAATAAATTAAATTAATTAAGTTTATTCAAATGAGATGCCAATGTTTCTCAAAACTTCTGATAGTAGTAATAAGAGTAATAAACATTTAAAACACCTAAACAGCACTGAGATTTATTACCCTGTATTATGACACTTACAGAAGGTTGTAAAACAACCAATTAATTGCAAAACGACAATTTTAATTACACCATTACTTCTATTGGAATAAATCTTACCTTATGTTAAATTAAAGTCTTTAATTTTTAGTTGAAACTTTACCAAAAACATCTTGCAACATTTATCATTCTTGTGGGGTCTATAGTGAACCTTCTTACATTAGTTACCCAAATAAGTATTACACCAAAGGCGATTCCAAATTTCCGCTATTTATTAATTGTGCCCAACTGTAATGAACTGTTTACTGATTTTAGTTGCTAGGCTTACAAGGCTGGTGTCATTTCTAGCATCAAGGTTTTCCGATTCTAACCGTGTCAAAACATTTCTTACACACCTGTTGACTAAACACGGTTCTCCACAGTACCGAGGTCAAAATATTTCAAGAATTTAACTGTGTAAGCAACGTGTCGACGCGGTGTTCACCATACACTTAAGTGGTGACTATTCACTAGTTAGTAAATACCAATTTACTATGAAATAATAATACTAGAACAAAAATATTGAAAGACGAATCCATACATTAGCAAGGCACTGTGAGAGGTCAGGGATCTTGTTGTCACTGTCGTTGTCAGGCCACAGCAGATCGTCGTCAATGAACGGCATAACAGGGGCAGCGTTGCTGGCGGGAGCCGGCGCCCCTGGTTTAAGAAAAGCCAGTGTGCTGCTTATCCCTTTAACAAGGACCTGTAACAATAAAATAAAATTAGATACAATAGTCTAAAAGTTTATTTGTAAATTATGAATGTACAAAATAACTTGCTTTGGATAGTAGATTTTGCCAGATTTCGGTTCATTCACGAGTACTACAGTTGAGAGAGGAGAAAGTCTAATTTTGCCTAGAATCCAAATTCCGACCAGCGTGGTTTGACGTGTTTGGGAGTCCCGAAGTCTGGAGGAAAAATCAATTTTAAGAATTTTCACGTCATTCTCTAGAAGAGTCAGTTCCACTTCTTCATAAGTGACAGTGCAATACTCATTGTTTTCTTCTTTCAACATTTTTTAAACTATGGATTCTCAAATATTGTATCCATAGTGTTTTAATAATAGTGTTATAGCTTTAAATGGTCTTGTTAAGTATGTTCTAGGCTCCTACTATATATTTTTAAAATTTGATCGCTTATCTCCCATAAAATGTAAAGAATCTTTTCTATGCAGAAAACTTACAAAGCATACAAAACTTATAACGGTTCGTCGTGGTACATTGTAAGATCTTAACAAAGAGTTTGATGTATATTATTATAATTTAGTGACTACCAAAATAGGAAGAAAGCCAATACTAGGATATAAATTCGAAAATATTTGAGGTATTTACTTCATATAGAGAAAAATTTACGATCTTGTCCAAGACTACTTATGGCTTAATACATGTAGCCTGCGATGGAAAACGTGTTGTAGGAAAATTAATGTCACTCTTTGTTCTGACTGTTCATACAGTGTCACAAAAATATGCTGTATATCTTTGCGGACTCTGTTTGCACTCGTTAGCCTATAATAAAGAAATGAAATGACGTTACAGCAATTGTAGAGAGGAACATATCTAGGCGATATAGCGTGGTAAAAAGAATTTATAAAAAAGCATTATTACAACTATCAAAATATAAATCGAATAACATATCAGGAAAAAATCAAGTTTTAAGGACAAATAGATTTAAAGTATTATTCACCACCCCATACATGAGTACCTCATAAAAATATAAAGGAAGTAAACTTATAGATCTAGGTAGTTATCTCGAACTATCTCGCAGAAAATTGACGCATTCGGCACCCAGAATGCACTTGCTCGTGTTGACCAAAATGCCAAAGGAGGATAGTTGTTCAAAAAGAAACCGCAGAAGAGCGAGATGCTCCTCTTCTGACTTCAATGGCACAATAATGTCGTCGATGATGGCACAGCAGAAATCTAGGCCCCTAAAAACACCATCGAGGAGTCGCTGGATGGTTTGTGCTGCATTGAGTCCGAAGGTCATATAAGGAGATTTAAAGAGCCCAAACAACGTAGTGATCGCTGTCTTGGGGATGTCAACAGGAGAAACGGGAATTAGATTGTAGTACAGTACAATTTACTGTAGAGAAAATTGTTGCACCGTTTTTTTTTTTTTTTTCCCCCTTGGGGCGGCCTACTGCCATGCACTTAAGCCTCAAGGGCTTTTTGCGCACCCCGGAAACACCATGAGGCCTACCAGTCTACAACTTCAGCAGTTCAACAAACCGCCGAAAACAACCTATCAGGTCCTCCTGGGAAAATTCACCACCCCTGTCCATGCTACCAAAGATGGCATACCGCTCTCTTGCTATTGCAGGGCAATCAAAGAGCAGGTGCTCAGCAGTCATTACACCTTCCACAGAGCGGATCCTCCTGAAGGATGTCAACTCTGTGTAGATGCTTCCTCAGGTGACCATGCCCCGTGATGAGACCAATGACCTTAGAAGACATTGATCTGTTTAATGAGAGAAGGTCCGAAGCCACCTTGGAAGAAGGTGACTGTAATACCATTCTACTCACTCTCAAACCCGGATGCAACCTCCACCTTCTCCCATGCTCCGCGTAAATCCATTTCGAGACAACCCTAGAGGATTCACACCTTGGAACACCGCAGAACGGTTGAGGGCCCGTCATAATTGTTGCCAAGAATCCCTCATGACCAGGAACCCAACAAACGGTTACATTGTTGATTCTGGCAAGGGAGGAAACGGTCTGATAGCAATCCCAAACCACTTTGGATTTGATTGCACAGGAATCCAGCGCCTTCAGCGCTGCCTGACTGTCCATGAAAATGTTAATCGTCTTGCACCTATATCGCAGACGAAGATTCTCACGAGCACATTCCATAATGGCTACGACCTCCGCTTGAAAGACTGTTGGATACGGACCCATAGGAACTACCAGCTCCCTACATGGTCTCACTCCCAGAATTCCAGCGCCTGTGCCGCTTTTTGTTTTGGAGCCGTCTGTGTACCATTCGAGCTCCGCTGGTGGAAGAGGTTTCTTCCCCTCTGACCAATCATCCCTTGAGGGTAAAATAATCCTAAAGGGTTTGCCAAAGGAAAACTTTTGTGGCATCTGATCAGAGATCATGTGCAAAACATCCTCCTGTATCAGAGTGCTAATTCTGCAGTGCCCACGTTGCACTGTTTAGTACGTGTGAGCAATCCTGGATGTTGGTAATTGGGATGCGATCGGGAATGGTTCTGGAATTAAGAGCTCTGGAATATAGTCTCCACATGGGCTCCATTCAGAGCCTCGTGTGGAGGAGAGAAGACCAGCTGTTCGAGGAAGGTCTATAAATTCATATTTGGACCATATTGTCGAACTCCATCTTGGCCAATTTGAGTTCATTAGGAGCTATACGTCTATGAATACAGCAGACTGGTGGACCAGCAGTAGTCCTGATGTAGTGCCGTGTGTTGTGTTTGACCGGTAAGGCTGGTTTTCCTAAGAGTCTGCTGAACTGCAGGTAGTTTTGAAATAGCTGGGAACATGCAGACCGGAAAGATAGAATTTACTGTATTAGTGCTGTTTACCAGACTGCAACCACTGTCGGCGGACATCCACTAGGAGATCATAGTGGTGCAGGAAGTCTATTCCAACAATGGGTTTGGATATATTAAACTATAATAAATTATTTTCTTAACACAGTTCTACTCTGAAACTAAAGCTATATACAGCCCAAAACACCTCTTGGCCACTGATCAACTCTACAGCATTCCTGATTCGCTGCATCATATATTCGATTGTTGACGGTCATGTTGTGTACACAAAACCTTTCAACCTACCTCAAAGGTAGACATCCAGGTATGTCAAATCAGGAGATATTAGGAGATAGTTGACATGACGACCTCCCGATACATCTTCCAGGATATTGTTCAACATTGTTCGCTTAATGAGGGGGTGCCCCATTGTGCATGTACCACATAAATATGGTTCATAGACTGAAAATTCCAAGTCTACATCAGCTAAATCTATCAGTAAGTTAGACAGGTGGAAAATCAAAAAGTTGTTGTAAGAGTCTGCAACGAGGTGTTCTGCGGAGAATTGGGACTTATAATTTTGCTGCCAACAATGACAGGTGTTCAAAGTCCAGTACCTCTGATAATCAAACACCCGCATCCAGTTTCGGTTTTCAAAGGACCAATACTTCATTTTATAGCGGTTCACTCGCCGTTGCTGTGGAAAGTTGCCTTGCCACATCACGGTTCAGTAAGAAAGGAGTGTTCATTTTGTTGACACATTTCTATATCACAAAGATTTATTCTATGAAGGTAGTCACCACCATGCAATTCTAGGTGTAGCAATAATTTGAACGACTGCATTTTGTTGTCTTTCAAGATTGTCAACACTGACCTTTAGCTTCACACCTGAATCAAGAGTAACTCTCCTAAAAGTTGGATTGAGTTGAACCGCTGCCAAAACTTCTGGTACCCTATCACTTCTTACATGCCTAGCCAGTGTCTTGCCTTTATTTTGGTCTAGTTGCACCTGTCGTTTTTTACGCACACGACAAACAAGTCTTTGCGATTGAGATTCTCTGTCTGGATAGCGTTCAGCGTAGAGATACGCTTCAGCTGAGTAGTTTTGAAAACATTCACCTAACGTCATTAGCACTTGGAATGTTTATTCATTTGTGTGCGGCATTTCTAAGAAACACTATAATTCACAACAAAAGGATACTCAAAGCATATAAAATGATAAATGAAAAGCTGCTGAAAAATAAACAAGAGTTCTTGTTGAGAAACTAACAGAAAGTAAACCATCAATGACCCAACGCAGCTATTAGTGACCCGCTGATAATTTATAAGCTGTAATAATCAGCTGATAAATCAATCATAAGATTAATTTTATAGTTACTCAGGAACTAAGCATGAATGATACTGAACAGCAATACATTGACAGAGGTGCCTCAGCAGTCAAATGTGTAATGACATTGGGAAAGGATCTGTTATTGTTACTTGCATAAGAGTTGAAAATTACAGAAAACCATGTTGAAAAATAAAATATTGTTTTGTTTTCAAAGGTCATTTAACTTTAGAGTATTTAAAAATCTGAAAAATCAATCGAAATGCCCTGCCGCATATTTCCTTACAAACTATTTAATATGGTAAAAGAATGTAATGGTATCCATATTAATAGCAAGCACTCAATGTAAAAACTCCCTCTTTTATTGTACGATGTAAATACGATGTGTATTGTATCACAAACCTATTTTTCAAAATAAAACTTTCTCAAACAACCCCCCTATAGAGCAAATAAAAGGTTTTTGCGGAATATTTAATACAATTATCAGTATTTTATTGTATGAGGACAAATTAAGGTAAATTATGATATAACCATTTTTATTTTTATTTACAATTTTTATTCTTTAAAAGATAATAATTTAGATTAGAACCTAGTACCTTTAGTTTTGGAGGTAATTGGCCAAAGTCTCACTAAAATACCTTGGAAAAATTACGTTAATTCCGATTCCTGCATATTTTCGAAAACAATTGGAGATGCAAAACAATTTTAAATTCAAACTTCGTTCGTTTTAATAAAACATTTAAAAGAATGTACATTATTCATGTTGCTATTTAACAATTTTGAAATATGAGTTTTTGAATTTTTCAAAATTTGAGTTAGGGGTCAAATTCAATAATAGTAGTCATGTGGCATATTAGAATGAAGCTGAGTTTCTTGAGAGCAAGAAATTCGAGTCAGAACAAACAAAACTCAAACGGATGAAAAATACAACGTTTTCCATACTTTTAAATGTTTTCAAAAAACGACTGCTATTTTGAAAAGGATTGAGATAAGTGAATTCTGTTTTCGTCCTTAATTATTTTTAACAAGGCCTTTAAAATAATGTACGATTTTTGCACTATGCTTACATTTAAAAATGTTATATTCGAACACTTGACTCTTAATTTTTGAACACCCTGTATAAAACAATTTTGATGATACAATTTCAATGGATTACCCATGCGCAGTTTATGGGGAAAACGCTATTTTTTCTATGTCATTATACCAAACTGTTCTCTCGTTTTACATACTGCACGGATGGTCTGCCTCACCTGGTATAAACCAGTGCAGTGCATACACTACTTCATACACCAAGAGGCCATCCTGCAGCGGTGCAAGATTATGTAACATACCTCCAGAGAATCTCAAGATAATTCAAGTTCAAGTTCAAAAATGCTTTATTCACAAAATTTGATTTTACAAACAAACATGCATTACATTATTCCATGCGCTCAAGCGCGAGCGGGATAATTGATCTCTAATTCTGTAATCTCATAAGAAAAAACTACACAACTGGCTATTAAATAGCCAGACTTATATTATAGGTGAAGTTGTAAGTAATATCCAATGAATTATTTCAGTCCTTAGTTAAATAATATTTTTTTTATAGGAATCTTTTGATTTATAAATCTTAACTTTGTCAATATTATTTTACAAATTAATGTTACTGTTACGTAGAAACTAACGGTTAACAGTGGCTTTGCACGCAATTTCCTGTAGAACAACAGGGAAATCATAGACATATCCTATTTAAATCACATGTATCAAACACTCCTGTTAAATCACCCACGGTTTGAATCCATCCATGCTGACACATGTAGTAAAACTCAATAAATGCTACTGTCATAACTATTTGCAGCACGTTACCAAGAATGGCATTCTGCTTATGTTTAAAATTCTGGAATAGATATTTTTGGATAAGTAGTATTTCGGAATTAAAATATGTCTATGTATTCTGTAGCAATATCCATGTCAAATTTTCTCTAAATCCGCCAACTACATTTCATGTGGTTGAGTATCAAACATTCATACTTCCAAATGTACTAATGTCCAAACACTCAAACATTATTCTTCACAAACTTTCTTATTTATAATACAAGGTACGCCACACCACGCATCGCGTAACAGACTTTGATTAGAATGCATGCAAAGTTTCAAATCTATATATCTCGTTAATTCTCAAGATGTCCTGCAGATAGATAGATAGTTAGATGTACAATTATACAGGAAACATGTTAACGTCTCTCCAGTAGTCAAAAGAGAAACTGTGTTAGCCTTAGTATTCATTTATTGAGTTAAACTTTCACAACTTGAACCAAGACAAGAATATTAAACCATCTAGAACAGGACCTATGTTGTAAATGTTTCAAACTTTAAACCAGCGTATTTTTTAAAGAGTGAAATCTTTGAGGTCGGATTTGTGACCTTTAATTAGATGTAATACTCAATCTATGCTCTTATTTAAGATTTTCTTCTGTCCCATTGCGGGCCATCCCCTTGACATGACAAAAAAATGGTAGTTAGTTACTTAAAAAAGTGGATTTATATGTGCAGTAATGATGTACAAAGTTTTATTGCTTTACTTGTAATTGTTCGGAAGTTACCAAGCCAGTGCAGGATATTTTTACACCCTGTATAAATAAACCATCATATTAGTTTAAGTCTATAGGTCAGTTCGTTTTCAAGATTCGTCCAGACAGACAGACAGACAGAAATGAATATTTTTCAGCCCCACGAGTAAATCTCAGCCAATTAAATGCATATTTTAGTATATTTTCTACAGTATTAAACTTATTACTTTGTTGACTTTATTTTTTTAATATTCCAATATTCATGACACTACGAAAGTATACGTTTCTATTTTGTATAGTTTGTTTCAGAAACCAATATGCAAGAAACCATCAGTCACTAACTAAAGAAACATTGACTGATTGAATAACTGAGGAGTATAAACTTTATTTCCTGTTGTATTTTGTATGAGAATAACTGGCCGCCATTGGACAAGAGTCAATTGGGTGGTTTTGTATAACTAATAAATATTTTACTGAATATCGTACAATTTATCAGTGCTGTTATTAATTATTTTAAATACTTTAGTGCTACAAAAGTGATGAATTCCCAGTTTAAATAACCAGTGATATTAGTCAGAATAATTATAGTAAAAGGAAGGACAGATTCTTGAAGCGCAGGGAACTGAAGTTGCTCCTCTTAGGTACTCATATATCAGGGACCCCGAATAGTTCAGGGAGCATAAGTCCAGTGGAGCTGCGATGGGTTATTCTGCTGATCAGAATCAAAATAGTAGTTTAAACTTTACAGGACCACGATTTAAGAGTTAGCTTAAGGGTTTATGTGAGTGAGCTACCCGTTGGACAATCTTCTGGTGTGCCTTTTTGGAAGAGTGAAATTACTACGTAATTTCTGCTCTCAATCTGAAATTCCATATGAAATTTCGTAATCGTCCGCGTCCCTTAGTTGAAAGTCTCTAAGAGTATTGATGGTGTAATCCATTTTGCTATTGAAAACGTTTTGATAAAGTTAGAACGAGAATATATGATGAACTTTTGTGAACCCCTGCCCATTTCACGCTTAAAAAAGAAAGAAGGCATAAAAAAGAAGCACTTGAAATATTCCTTTATTTTGAAAAAGAGAGATAACAAAAGGTAGATATATGATTTGAAATTGAATATAAACGCTTTAGAAAAGGACCTAGTTGCTACTAAAATTGAAGGTAACGTGAAGCAAGTAATTGCTGAATTAAATTTAAAAAAAAACATTAACAACATTATAAACAAAATAACTGCAGATTAGATCAATAAATAAAGGAACTCAAAAATAAATTAGATTGAAATTATTTATTTATATTCTTTCAAACTGGCTACAGACTAAAGCCGATGGCAAAATTTCCTTATCAAACCAAACTGCTATGGTTTCATCAGTGAAGTAGTACATGAAGCTGATACATCCGATTGTAAACGTAAGCCGCACCAGAAAGAAGGTTATCAGCAACATGTTGGGCAGTTTACAGTGCATCCATAATAGAGTCAACATGTCAACTATATTTGAAACGATTGGTGAGAGGTGTGAAAAACGACATCAATAATTTTAAACCTAATGACTTCTTAGTTGTAATAGGGGGATAAATAACTTTGGTACTAGTAGGGAGTGCAATATTTAAATCGTTCACAGTGACTTTCTGGCCTCTACCATTAGTACTAAGTGTCTCCTGGCTGTAATCCCTACAATATATGACTATAGTTTCTATCCTAGAGAAAAAGCATTAATTAGAGAGACTAATTCTTAATTAAAAGCTCTTCATTAAGACAAGAGTAAGTATGGAATAAAACGTTTAGAATGTTAAAAGAGAGGTATCTATTCAAAACTAGAGGAAAATATATACTTTTCTGGGAAATGCACTGTCAGATTAAGGTTTGGGCAAATCATAACATAACTCTTTTGCACTAGAATGAGAGGGGGCCACCACCAAATATGTTGCCTGGATGGTGTGCTGTGTGATGCTAATCTTGGTTTCTCGTGTTTATCGGCTTACTTAGGTTGGTGCTGATACTCTTTCAATTTATAATTATAATTGTCCTTATTTTGCATATCCAGAGTAATTATAAGAGAAAGTTATGCTATACCAGAGAACGTAACCATCCGCACAGCATAAAACTGTGTCAGGATAAGTCTAGATCTCCGGTCTCAAAATCACTGGACCGGAAATCTAATATAAGTCTGCACCTGCAGGTTCACAAATGGTTGTTTGGATTATTTTCATCGAAAGCTTGTATTAAAAATATTCTCGAAAAAGAATAAATTCGTATATTTATTGTTAGGGGGTTTAAAATAAATACACTGATTAATTGTAAAGACTCTTTAAGGTTTATGGAATTTAAAAGCTTTAATTTAAAATAGAAATATTGGTATATTTCCAATGGACTCTCCTGCTTGGATAGTGTTATAACCTCTCTTCCTAATACAATCATTCATAGTCTCAACTTCTGACCTTGAAAGATAAATAGTTTTCTTTTAATTTACCTGTTGTTAGGAAGTGCAAATGCCAGTATTAAACGAAAACGAGTACTCATTGAAATAAATATGAGTATCTTTAAGTTTTCATTGCAGAAGAAATCGTGGGAGTCTCTATATCATTACAGTTTAGTAGATGCAATGTTTGTTTTAATCTTTTCCAGCACTATAATCCATCTTTTCCTCAAGATCAATATGGATTACAAGATAGATAAGAGAAGAGGTAAGTTGAAAGATCCTGCAAGACGTTTACTATCCCCAAGAACTAAAGGTTCGTTATAATTTCTTCAGACCAAATAATTTCTTAAAAGTCCCCACGCCATTGCCATTTTCTTCCCCCCTACCCCTCTTTGAACATTTATTATGCAGACTCACGGCGTAATGGTCTTAGCTCCGGTACAATAAGGCCTATCACTCTTCTGGGTGCGTCCTATAATACACGGTAAAAAGTTATTCACCATGATGAAAGTTGTTTCGTCTCATGTAAAGATACCTAACAGTTTTTAGACGGCGCAAATTTTAAGTAACATGCATAAGCATTTAGGAAAAATGGGCAAGCATTAAAAAAAAATTGGTAATCATTTAAGAAACATGGATAAACATTTAAGTAACATGGATAAGTATTTTTAAGAAATGGGTAAGCAGGAGGCTCCACTTACAAATGTACAAATTGTGCTATTATAAATTAAAGCTTTCTATAAAGTCCACAACACAAACATTCTTTAAGATAACCAGTGTGTTTATGTTAAAATCCATTACAATAAATAAATGAATTTGTTGTTTTTCCAGAATTATTAGGACAATTAATATTATAATTACACATTATAAATAGATTTTTTCCCATATCTTGTTTGAGGTTAGAGAAATAGCAATCTCTGCACTCAATACTGTCCCTCTGATCTAGGAAATATATTCCACAAGTAAATGTTTACCTAACAATATTGTATTTAATTGTGACCCATACAAACTATCTGAGTTCTTCCCAAATGGTTTAAGGGCCTTCACAAAGGAGCAATTATCTGTAACAGAAACACGAATTTCCTACCAACGTTGAGGGCTGCAATTTTAATTTAATTTTATAGACAACAATCTATATTCTTTCTCGGTACTCTATAATGGATTCACAAATTTCCATAAACATAGATTACTCGGAAAGCTAAAATAAAAAGCGAAGTATCTTTGAGGTAAGTAATAATAATAGCAAGACAACTACATTTCAGTAAGTAGCTTATTCCGTTTCGTGTTCCTTGCCATGTTTCAGTGTTCTCCTATTAAAACAGTGATAAGAAACAGATTCCAAGTGTGTCTGGGGTAAGCTATGTTTATTGAAAATATTAATTTGTTTCCTCTCTCTTATCTCACTGCTGTAGAATAGATTCCATATTGTCTCCAATAGGGACATCACTTGGAACACAAGTAGAAACAGCGACATATTCCATACAATCTGTGAGAAAAGTGATCTCTGCAATCTATTCAATCTAGTTGCTCTTTGTTTGTTGTTGAAAAAGACTCATAAAGGAGCATCATCTAAAACTCTGATACAAACAGGGAAATTTCACATGACATCTCGGAGGAAAGCTGTTTTTATTTATACATTTTCTTTCTGTAATCTACTCTGAGTTGCTGCTTTAAGATGGATTCCACATTTATCCAACGGAGACTTCACTCGGACCATTCATATGAAAAACATTGTATTCCGTAGCGCAGTAGATGTAAGTAGTTTTTTTTGTTTACTTAGGGCGAGAATATGAGGAAACCTCTCATTGCACTTAATCCTTAAAATACCTTTGCGCTGCTTCTTGAGAGGCAGGATATTCAGAATGGGTAAGGTAGGGGTCGCCTCCTATACAGATCCTATAAGAAAGGATAACAATGACCACTTGTCATACCTGTACACTTGTTATTGGAAGAAGGGGAGGCTAGCTTTGTAAGCAGCCTCTTCCAGTCAAAGCGAGCAGATGAGGCCGTAGAAGGAAACCTAGATACTACCGTCCGATTTCTCTGTTATAAGTGTTTGCAAAAGGGTTCAGAGTCAATTGATGGAGTTTTTAAATAAAAGCAATTTTGTAGTGATAATCAGTTTGGTTTTCGAGAGGGCTTGTCTACGGAAAATGTTCTGATCACATTAATGGAGACTGTATAGGAACCACCCAATAACAGTTAGAAACTTCTGCTCTATTTGTCGATTTAACAACAGATTTTGACACAATTGATCATGGAATTTAGCTTGACAAAGTGATGGGAATTGTGGCTGGCAGTATAAGAGGTTTGCCTCTTCGATTGTTCTCTAGTTACTTATCGTGAAGGAAACAACGTGTTAGGATAGACAACTGTTTAGGTAACCCTGGTATAATGGAACATGGAGTTCATCAAGTTTCGGTACTGAGTCCCATCATTTTTTTAATCTACATCAACGATCTGTGTAATAGATGCTTTAATGGTATACTCGTAGACTGGTTACTTTTGTCGATGATACTGTATTTGTCTACGAAACTTTGATATTAACACCAATAGCAACATGGCGAGAGGCCTGTTCTTTCTCAGGCTCTGGTTTGACAAGAACTACATGATATTAAGTGAAATGACAAAATTTATGATATTTAGCTTCAGAAGTGGAGTTAACTTTGATTAACTATTAAAATTACATAGCTTTCTTTGGTTGTTTTAGTTTGAGCCAACATAATATTATTTGCAATTGTTTACAGCTTGAGCTAGTTAGTAGTGTTTAGTAGTTAGGAGTTGTCATTGATAGGTCATCTGTCATGGAAGGATCATGTAGCAAAATTAAAAAGAGAGTTTTATATTAATTTGAGAAACTTATATTTTTTACATCAACAGTGTCGGACTAGTAAGGCACTAGTTAATGTATGTTATGGAATCACGTGCTGGGGCAGGACCTACAGCTCTAAACTATATCCCATTATAGTTTTTCAAAAAAATGCATAAGATTGATTTCTTGTAAGGTTTTTTGAACATACATGGCCAGTATGTATTTGCTATGTATTTTTGCTGATCTAAAGATTGTTCTGTTACGTAATTGATTTATATACAAAGTTTTAAGGATGTTCTTTATTAGAAGCACTTCATCCTTTATAGCACGGGAAACGGGGTACAACCTAAGAAGAATCAAATAAAGAAGAAGATATTAAATAGTTTGGGTGCCTAAGCCAATTTCACTGCTTACCAAATATTATATAGTAGTATTGCAGCACGATTGTTCAATATTATGAATGCTAAAATTTCAGATTTTGTCTCATTTAAGCCATTTTTGAACAATTTAAGAATACGGCTCTTTGGACAGGAATGTATGTATACCTGCTTGAGATAGTAAAGTAGGAGGTTGGGTTGAAATGTTAAATTGAGTTTTCATTAAAATAATAAGCTAATATATCTGATATGTGTGATGGTGGTGCTAGTTTAATTTGTATGACTGTTTTATTTTCCATCTTCATCTTTATCTACCATCATTATTACTAAGTTGCATAGAAATATTGGGCTGTACTTTTTTCATTGTTTAAAGTAAGTGTTTATGTTGTGAATCGCTGCTAGCTTTGTTTTAGTTTGTTCATTCAAGTGATAGCGATCCCAATTCAGGTTTCACCTAGGGGCTCCTATTTATATTGCTATAATATATGTACACACACACACACACACACACACACACACACACACACACACACACACACACACACACACACACACACACACCTCCAGGGGGTTTGCTGGTCCCCTACCGAGCGCCCCCCCAGGTGGCGGATCGGGGAATGCTTCTCAGATATGGGTGGTACCGAGGAAATGAAATACTCGGGGCGGACCAAAACCAGCTAGGGGAAGGTACGCCGAAATAAAAACCAAACATGGAAAGTGTACATCAAAACACATTACCCCAAGCGGGTACCCTCACTAGCGAGGGAAATCCCGTCACCAATTCCGATCGGGTGAAAGCCCCAGTGGTTGGTGCTGGCTCCACGGATTTTGGGGGGAGCCAAATGTACGATGTGGCCAATCAGGCTGGTGTGACAGGGGTGGACCACTTGGCCCCGTGCATGCCTACTATTACAAGTGAGGCCGAGGGGATGAAACTGTCTGTGACTAGTGAGGAAGCCTTGCTACGCACACTCACGGACAAGATCAACCGCTTGGCGGAGTTCATCCTGGAAAAGAAGAATGTTCACAACGAGCTCAAGGCAATGGCAAGGGGTACTATACGGGCCATGAAGGATTTCGTGAAGGTCCGACACACCATTGCAAAGAAGAGCATCGCGTGCATAGACAGAACATGCCAAACCTCGCCATTCTTTCTTCAAAAGAATAAGCCACCGGAGCGAGAGCCACGGGACCGTCAGACACCGCCATCAGGGCCGGCTAAGAAGAGGGTGAGGAAAGAGACGAAGAGGTCTCTTGTTAAGAAAGTCACGACTTTTGCTAAGAAAGTCATATCAAGACTGAGGGAGGAGGAACGATCGAGACGTCCCCTACAGCCACCCTAGAGAGCTTCGCACAATGATACAGTGTTGCCTGAAATGAGGTCAATTGGATCACCCTGAAGTAGCGGATAGCTCGTGTCACTCCCCGCGAAGTAATGCCTGGCGGCGGTCCCGCGGGGAATATTTGTGACAAGAGGAAATGCTTTTGGTGGTGGTTTTAGTGGGTATATACGCAGTATGAGTCCCACCCTCTGGGGAGTGACGGTTCCCTACCCCAGGTAGTCCATAAAGGATTTCCCCACCGTGTTGGCATCGCATAAAAAAACATATATATATATATATATATATATATATATATATATATATATATATATATATATATATTGATTTCTCTATTAATGTTGTCTAATTGTCTATGAATGTAAATGTACAATAAACATTGTAAAATGTGTTATTCTTTTGTTATTAATTTTAGACCTATAAAATTAACCTAAAACTAACTTTGTAAAAATGTATTTGTATTTCTGGCAGAATAAAGATTTATAATTATTATTGTATAAGTTTTCTCTCATAGTATCAGCCATTAGTTTTTTCACAAGAAGGAGCTCTATATTAAATGTTTAATTGTGTTTTTTGTAAGGCAATATCCACATAAGCGGAAGCTGATTTCCCCTTACAAGTTAGTGAATGAAAATGAGACGTTGAAAACATTACTTATTTGGCTAGAGTTTCATTTATTGAGGAAAATGCCTACTTACTGTCATTATTTGGACAAAGTTTTAATATAAATCAGACAACTGTGTTCACATACTATTGGGTAGGTATTATAAAAAAAGTAGACGTTTGGATGCGTTTTAATAATATATTCAAATTATATATATCCCATAATATTCTAAGACCAAAACTAAGGACGTACAAGTTTTTGAAGTTTAACATAGTTCTAATGGTACAGCTTATAGCTTCACTACAGCCGGCTCTAGAGTAATATTATACCTTACACTGAAACATTCTTAAAACCTTTACCAAGCTCAATTTTTATTTTAACGTTTATGCAATGTACAACTTCACAAACATGTATGTTTCTCAGTGATTACGTACATCACTGAATGAGAAATTACGTTAAGTAATTTGTACATAAATATTAATAAAAGGTTACGTCGTATACATTTGCAAAGCTGATGTCACATCTTTGCACTTTTGAAATATACATGTATCAAACGTTTATTGTTGAAATTATTATGCCAAAATGAAATTTTTAGGTGAATATGGTGCATTTCCACGTCATTTACATAGTAAAAATGTCGGAAACAACATGTAAATATATAACTTCATAAATGTAACCCCCAATTTAGTCAACTAACAGAAAACAACAAGATTGGAAAGTAGTTGTCTGTCTTGTACAGTTACAACAGATTAAATTGTTTATAACAAAATAACAATGTTCATGTTATATTTTGTTGTTCAGTTGATTAGTTCTTTCTTGTATTTGATGGAAATTAATTTCTGAGATTCTGTACTTCTTGGCGCGTACGAATGTACGTAGTGTTTTTGCGCGAATTATTACTTCAATAACATTTTTGTTGAGGGCTTCTAGTTTAGTTTCGCTTTCAATTTAGCTTACAACCAAATGTGCTTTAATGCTTAAAATTAAATTTTTCAATCAATGAAATTTAATATCAAGTTGCATCGATAATTTTCCTGTTCAGTTGTCATCCATTGATTCAACTATAATTGAATTTTATTTTGTATGGAGTAAAATGTTTCGGTTAGGCCTATATTTTTATTCATTCGCTCTAAGTTTTGTTGTCTAGGTAGTTCGGTCTTCAATATTTTGTCAAACAGCCCTGTCATTTGCTGTTTGATGTTCAATATTTTTTATTTTACCCTCCATTTTTTGTATTAGGGCATTCATCAGTTTTAAATAATCAGATTCTATGGTAGTGTGTGTGGTATAATGCGGGCTTCGATTTCTGGGATATCCACGTCGTTTTTGTCCTCTCCAATTCGCCTTTATTGTTCCCCGCTACTCATATGGAGTCGATCTACTTCCCCGATACTCATATAGGGTTGATCTGCTTCCCCGCTACTCATATAGAGTCGTTCTCCTTCCCCACTACTCATATAGAGTCGATCTACTTCCCCGCTACTCATATAGAGTTGATCTTGTTCCCCGCTACTCCTACAGAGTTGATCTGCTTCCCCGCTACTCATATAGAGTCGTTCTCCTTCCCCACTACTCATAGAGTCGATCTTGTTCCCCGCTACTCCTACAGAGTCGATCTACTTCCCCGCTACTCATATAGAGTTGATCTTGTTCCCCGCTACTCCTACAGAGTTGATCTGCTTCCCCGCTACTCATATAGAGTCGTTCTCCTTCCCCACTACTCATAGAGTCGATCTTGTTCCCCGCTACTCCTACAGAGTCGATCTACCTCACCGCTACTCATACAGAGTCGTTCTCCTTCCCCACTACTCATATAGAGTCGATCTTGTTCCCCGCTACTCCTACAGAGTCGATCTACTTCCCCGATACTCATATAGAGTCGATCTACTTCCCTGCTACTCCTATAGAGTCGATCTTCCCCGCTACTCATTCGGGTCGATCTTCTGCCCCGCTACTCATATAGAGTTGATCTTCTTCCCCGTTACTTATATCGAGTCGATCTTCCAATTGATCCCTGTCTGAACCGTTCCTTGCAGCATTTCGATTTCTTCTTCCTTATAATGACTAATTTTGCAATTGATATTGACAGACGTCTCTAGTCCTTCCTAGTGTGATGATGAGCTCTCCCAGTATTGTTCGAGATTTCTGTGATGTTTCTCCTGAAGTTGTGCGAGAAGTTATCTCAACAATCGATTCGATAAAGGTTTCCATGTTTCTTGATCTGACAGAGAGCTTCGATTCAATTGATATTCATTGGGAATTAATATTTTCTTTGTATGTGATAGAGAAATAACTGAACAGTATATTATATAATCGACAAATAAACCGTGGGAAACAGTAAAAAGGAAGGGTACAATTAGCTGCAATACCATACGCCATATCCAAACTGATATGGCGTATAAGTAATAAAGCTACCGATAATATACGACAGCATAAAGAAGATTAAATAGCCTTGTAAGATGAAATAACATTGTAAGCTAAGGATGCCGAATCAGCATGTTGACTTTTACTGAAGTTAAATTATGTACATCAAAATAATACAAAGTATCACTCTTAAATTACACGGTAAACAGTCGTTAATGATAAATTATTTTATTATAAAAATACAACTTAATATTATTAAGTTTCGGGAATATAATATTGCTTGAGGCCGTAATGTCCCTTCTTCTGTTTTTCGTTGATTTTAGAACTTAATATGAATGTTTACCGATTCTTTCCACGATTTGGTATGGTCCTGTAAATAATTCAAATACCTTTGCAGTTGCAGTTTGGGTGATTGTTACTAGGTCTCCAATATTTACCTTGAACAGACCCCCCACTAAATCGACCCGAAAGATTTAGTTTAAAGTACAGAGGGTCCCATATTCGATTCTCAAAAATTTCAAATAAACCCCAACGTCAATCTGTACATTATTTTAAAGGTCTTTTCATTCTAAATGTTTGGTGAAATAATACAAGGACTAAACATTTTAGGAACGGAATAAGGTTTTCTATATTTATTATTATATTATTTATATCCTACATTGCATTTGTATTATAGATAATACCGCTATGGTGGGAAGGGTTGATTTAATGTGAAGGTTAAATTTAGCTTCATTTCATCTTCCGTTTAGTGCAGCATCTGAAGTCTCGTACTGTTATAGACTTGACTCCTGGAGGCTGGAATCAATGACCGCCTGAATAAATCCAAAAATAAGTTGGTGACGAGACGTTCAATACAAATTCCTTACATAGTTTCGACATCAGATACATCCAGACTACAAGTCAGTCTGGTTTACCCAGCAGCCATCCAGCATAATCTAGACGAAGAAGTGTTCTCAATGTCTCATCAGGTGCACAATTGTTTCATTCTTGTATCTTTGTTCTAAAATGCATGGCAAGGGTTTTAATACAATAAATGCACTGGTTTTTTAGCATATTCAAGTGATATTTGTTCAAACAGAAATATGTATGTGCTTTATTATTGAGTTTTTAAGACGAAGCCATTTGGGTTTTGTATTAGTTGTTTTGTAAACAGAAGTACCCTCTGATGTTATGAAAGGTATTCATAAAACTTTTTTAATCCCTATTTCTCAAAACCCATATTTTGGCTATGTGACCTTTGTCTGGGGGGGGGGGGGAGGGAGGGACTACAAGCTTTGGTCAGAATGAGTGACATTTTGACTTTGGGGATACAGAGGAATGTAGTGAGTACCTGCAGTAAATTACATTATGATACCTATTGGTATTTTAGTCTTTTTTAATAAATTAGTCGTCATTATATTTCTAAATGTACTAACATGGTCATCTTTGTTAAACTATTAGGCCTATAAATTGTGTATTTCTTAAGATATTTTCACACGGATCTTTTAAAAGGCCACTCACTTGATATGGATAAGGATATAATAAAGAAACACAATTGTGCAAATGGATTCCGAAATGTACATTTAAAAATAAAACAATCATCGAATGTTGAAATTTACGTTTAAATTATAGGAATAATCTAGAAAATTATACGTGAAAAGTTCTAAAACATCTCAAATAAAGATAAATAATAAGGTTTAAATCAAATTACATACCTGGATATATCACGATGTTTTTGAAACTTGAGCCAAAACATGAACGTGTGTTTTGAAATACAGGCTGAAACAAAAAATATAACGTTAGCACAAGGCAACTTACTAATATTTTAGTAATTCATAAAATAATTTAACATTATTAAGTATTTCTAATAGTAGCCTATATATTAACTACAGGAAATGAATAATTATAAGATAAAGAATACTGTAGAATCTATAACCTATGTAACTAGTATCGCATAATAATTTTACTGAGTTTAAATTTTATCATAAAGCAAAGTTCTTAACCTATTGAAAGCATTTCTAACCAACTGAATGAGTTCAATAAGGTCTGAAAACACTCAACGTAGATTGTTGTTTGTATGGCCACTCCATAAATACAAAACTGATATTCTTGATTTATCTATCTAAAACATCGGTCGGAAGTGGTTGGTCGGTGACTTTCCCCGAATAGGAAATATCATTCTGATAAATTATTTGGACAGGTAATAAAGAAATAGACTGCGTTATTATTACCCGTTTAGTGAATCCAAAATTTGAACTCAGATGTAATTCGAGGAGAAAACCATCACCACTGCTGTCGCATATAATTAATGTTATACTTTAAAACATTTGAATACGACTTTAAAACTATCTCGTCACCAGATAAGGTTGATAAGTGTTCACAAAGTAGCAGTCTACAAGTCGTGTAATAAGATAAGGACCTCCAACATTGTAAGAATTGCCTTGCTCTCCAGAATACGGATCTTGATAACATCCTACTGTAATGTCTAATTTCGTCTACTGAATTATACACGGGTAGAAGGCGTTGTTACCATTATGATTCCAGACATTCGCAGAAGCACTACGGGTTTTGGTACTTGCCTGTAATGAATAAGATAAGCTAGGAATTTGCAATGGGCAGCAAAGAACTGGGCCAGACAAAGGTTTAAACTCCCCACGATTCCGCTGTATCCAATTAAGCAGGTCTTCGGTCAAGCTGGTTGTCCACCAATCAGTTACATCTTGGTATTCTAGGTAGAAAAGATATTTTAGAGTTGATATTGGATACCTGGTTACCCCCCCCCCCCCGCCCGAACTGGCACTGGAGTTGAGAATACATATTCCCTGCCGTCTCAGATCCTGTCGGGAGATTGCTGGGTCTGGATAATTGTTGGAAAAAATTTATTCGCTAGAAAAGTTTAAAGACCTATTACATCATTTAAGGTCGTTTAATAATAAGGTGCTTTTGGAATTTTTCGACTCCCGCACTGGAAGGGGAAAAAGTTATCCTCCTTAAGAGTAGTTATTTACTTGATAACATTCTAAGATGCTTTTATCGAATTAAAATCCATTATTACTGCATTATCCGCGGTTTAGTTGAAGAAGTGAAAGAAGCGTCCTCGAATAAAGTGTTTATATTTCCTGAATGGATGCCCTCAAGGAGGTGTAGTGCCCTCTTTTCCGTGCCTTCCTGGTGGATGACCTTTACCAAAGGCATATAACTGTAGTGCTATAATGACAACGTCAGGGTCAGATGTAGAACCTCGTCCTAAATGCCCTACATTTGATATAAGTTCAATACTGGTGTCCAATAAGAGGGGCTTAGGATCAACGTGATTAAATAATCATGGTAATTAATCAATGGAAAATGTACAATATTCAGATTAAAAATACTCTCAAGATATCTTGCTAATTGTTGAACTTCACAAACATTAGGCCAAATTTCAGAGAGGAACATACCCCAAGCGCATAGTACAATTCGTTATTGAAAGACCCAACAGAAATCAGGCACAAACAGAAGAGGAAATTGCCAGGCTCCTTAATGATGGCTAAGTGAATATACACAATTTTAGTTTAGGTTACAATCCATTCTTGTGAATTACTACAGGATTTACTAATTTTCAAGCAGATCCCATGAAGGGACACGGAAGTGTGTCATCGAAATCTATCTTTTATATATAAAATAAATCGATACATTGGATCGAAGGACTCGACATAACGTAATGACAGTCTTACCAACGAATCCAACAAAATAACCTAATTTTATTTATTACTATGTCGCCGGTTAAAATATCAAATGACCTTACTTATTTAGTTATAAATTTGTGTATTCTACGAACTTCTCGTTGCGACCATTGTTACACTTGATCAGTGTAAAAATGTTCGCTAACGCTAAGCCAAATTCCATGGAGTGCTTACGGAAAATTGAGCTTTGTGCAAAATTTCATATTTATAGTTGAGTTCGTTTTCGTGATATCGTGCGAACAGATACATAAACAGAAACATAATAATTTCCAGCCCCTTTGTGTTATTTGGCTTTAATAACGCTCAGCATTTAATAATCCAATACACATCTTGAATTATTATGTATGAGTACATGGCGGGTTTAAAACCGTACAGCTGGCTAGAATTTATTTACCATATGGAATTAGCCCCTAAAATATCACTAATATTTCTTGCTATTGGTACAAGCAAGAAAAATTATATATAAGTTATATACTTTATACTCGTATAAATTATAATTTGTCTGACAATTTTAACCCATATAAAGAATGTATTTGGATCATAGTCGGTCGTACTGTACGAGCTGAGAATCCTCACTCATATATTTAATTAAGATATGAAATAGTAGTAGCGTAGAGCTTATTTATATCTTAGAAATAATAGTGCTGATCAAAATGGAATTAGAATTAGTTCCCCGTATATGAAAGATTGGTAGGTAACAAACGGATTGTAATAATCCAGTACTAATCACTGGATTAGTATTGGATACAACCAAGTTTTGTCTGCGTTTTCAAGATATCGTACGGACAGATAGACAAACAGAAATTACATTTTTCAGCCTCTCGAGTGATAAGCTGTGCTAAAGATCAGCCAACTATCAATTTTGCAGAGAAATTTGTGTATATTATTGGTACCATGAAAACGGTTTAACTATTTGACCTCACGACCCCAAAGCGTCTTTAAACTTAAGACTAATTATTCTGAAGTGGTTTGGGAAACTGGAATATCTTCCTTGGCTGTCACTTATTTTAGGAGAGTTTATTAAGCAATTTAAAAGAACATGTATAAGACGTTATCAGTTATTCAATAGGAAATCGCGAGTAAAGCTGCGGATAGCTGCTAGTAATCATTATATTATGTTCATATGACTGATACTTCGTTCAAAATCTCATGAATTGTACGCTATGCGTTTGGTTTGTGTTGCCTCAATAGGTTCAACAAATTTGCAATAAACATATTGGTCTCAAGTCTGGTCTGTAAGCCGTTAATATTTCGGTTAAATTCAATATGAATCTTGTATTGTATTTTATATGAATCCATGAATTTGTAGGAAGACCAGCCACTGCTATTAAGTATTAAATTATGTGTGATCTTTAGGGAACATATCACAGGATTCTGACCCGGTACAAAAAAGTCTTGAGAAGAGCTAAACGAATATCATGAAGAAGGTTTTGTAATGATATTTGTATTGTGAAAGAGAACTCTAGAATTTATAAACTTTTAGCTAGAAGTAGTTTAATCTACCTTTGCGATGCTAAAGGAGCCGTCAGAGCGAGGTCACTAATTGTCAGAAGGTAATGAAACACTGGTAAATTATTCACAAACAATTATTAAACACAAACTTTTCTGATTAAATTGTGTCTGACAAATTAGATACCAGGTAGATGGAAGCCAGCCGTAATGTTACTTTTCTTAGGATATGGTGGACAATCACCAAGTTTGGTGCTCACCAAGTCAATAAGTGCAGATGATGTAAGGAGTAGAAAAAGGGATTGAGGGGTTTCTCTCAATGATATATAAAATGTACTCAAGAATACATTTCGGTGTCTTGGATGTTATCTAGAGTGGCGTGTGTACTCAAGCGTGGTAGGAAGGGATCCGTGTGAATTCCGCCAAAAGTCCTTGGTCCGTTTTTTTTAGCATTCCACATGTTACACACAAATCTTATGAGTCAACTCTTCACTAGTTTGTGAGCAGAATTGAGATGGCGGTCGAGGAAAAGAGGTAGCAATTTCTTGGTAGTAACTGTTAAACACAGTGGAATGGTCACAGGTCTGATGGGAAATGCCCTCATGATTGCATCACTAATTTTTTAGGTCTGGTCTTTCGGTTTATTTGGGCCAAACTCTTTATTGGGCTCAGCGTCTCAACAAGGAGATTGATCGTGGTAAGTGAGCTCTACTAACGTATAGGTGCCTCGTAAAGGGTTTTAAGGCCTAAACTGTTGCTTTGTTTATGTACTTCTGTATTGAGTCGTGTAGTGCCTTAAGGGGCTATAGTGTGGTGGTCTTAAACGGAAATAAGCATGGCGGGTAGAGAAATCGCAAGTGTGCGGCCTTTCAACTATTTTCAGTACGGGTAGTATTATGTTGGGATCTCAGTCATTCTATAGAATATATAAGACGTAGGCATGTGAGGTAATCGATTTAGAAAAAACGCCGAGGTTATGGATGAATAGTTTTATATTAAGTTTTCATAATAGTTGCTATTGAGGTAGCCTACTAAAGCTGGGCAGATTTGTTCTGCGTCGGATAACCGGGTTTGTTACAGAGGACTGGCATCTGAGAAAACATCTTTACACGAAGGGAGATGTTGACGGAAACATTGTGTGTAGGATGTTTGGACGCCGTGAAGAGACTGCTGAGTACGTGATATTTAACAGGTGTATTCTTGAGGGGAAGAGAGAGCAAGGTTTATGAAAAACTGGTCAAGGGACATGTGGTATCGCACGAGGAAGTTACAGCACTGTGGCAAGCTTTTTGAAAGAGCCCAAGCACTGAAACCATCACTTATACTCGGTGAGGAAAGGATCTCGATGTTGACACTCCTAGGGGTAGGATATACCCACGCTTGGAATAGAACAGAACATTAACAATTACCTTATAACACTTAATAATATACAAAAATAATCAATGATATGAAGACAAAATATTCAAGAACCTAAAAGGGTCATTAATTATACTGAATCCTTAGAGATAAAAACAAATAATAGTTAAAATACAACGATGTAAATAAAATGGAAAATAAAGGTGTATTTATATAAAACATCATAGAGACAGATATCACTACTGAAAATATAAGTAGTAGTGGGCTGACCGTTAGCGAAAGGAGCTGGCAAAATGTTTAATCTTTCATCATTTTGTCTGTCTATCCGCAGGGTAACTCGAGAACGAATATTACAATTTTTTATTGCCATTAAATAACATAAATATTAGAATAGTCTTTGTCACATAAGTCATCCAGATAGAAGTGTAAAATTACATAAGTAGTAGTTACCCATGGCTTTTACACATGATTCCTACTAAATAACAGGTACGTGGTAGGCAAATCTTTTATAATGGGACAATAAACACTTACAAAAGTGATTGATTGTTACTGAAAGATAATCCAATCTCCTGATCAATTTAAAAATAATTAAAATTTTAGTTTGAAGAACAATCTTTTGAAGCCTTGAAATAGGGAGGTGAAACAATTTTTATGGTTACCAATAAAATACACAAATGTCTGTAGAAGATATTATTTCTGAATAACATTTGAAATATTTAAGTCCAGATTGGAGGAATAGTAAGTCCATAGTAATCTTAGTGGAAGTAGTTATAATGCAATATGATGGAACTATAATGATTTTGAAACGGTAGTAGACATGTTTATGGTACATATAATTTCAGTATTAATTGCTAAAGGTTCTAAAGGTAAAACATTCCCACAGGTTCTTTCTTATTTGAGGTCTAGCGCGTGAAGAAGCATTTCTGGTCCGGAACAATTACATTAAACACACTTCGTAGTAAAGTTTTTCTTGTTTCCTCGATCAAAAAAATATATACATACTCGGATTGAGAAGACCACTTCAGTCAAAAAGGGTCTACTTCCGTTTCATTGCAATCTACAATTGGAAATGCAAGTCTAAAGTATTTTCGGTGCCATAGTAGTGTTTGCATTGTTGCTCTGACCAAGAAAACATCAAAATACATATATCTGAGGTGTTCTGTGATTAACAAGCATCTACTTCCGGTCATTGTAATATACTTCCGATGTCATATTGTAATTGATTTCCGGTAGTAGGTCCAAAAATTGGGAAATATTGACATATAATTGATAGAAAAACGGTACTAGGCTATATATTAACATAGAGGGGCTGTTAAAACAATCTCTGAGCAAATATAACTCACTTTTTAACTTCTCAAATTTTACTATGGGATGATTGAAATGATTGTACAATACTTTGTGCAAAGTAAGTCTGAACCTAGTATAATATCTGTTTAGGCCCAAAAGTCATTAATGAAATACGGTTTTATATAAATGAACTAGATTATGTTAACAATATAAAAATAGATATTGGGCCAGGCCCAATATTTTGTGCATAAAATGATTAAAATATATAGCGAGGTTTGTGGAAATAACTGTCCCAGAATTGACATTTGGCACAAATTTGATTTTATAAATACGTATCTCGGCTTAGTTTATTGGCCAGCTTGGTACGCCATTTCGATTATATCTGGTGGATGTTGAAACTTTATGGAACACCGCCATTTATGGTCTGGACGAAAAAATAAAACTGTTCTGGAATGCTTGTAACATTTCCTAATGAACAGTATTTATTTATTTTCTAGAATGAAGTATAATGAACATTAAACATTAACATTCAGCTTTAACATTCAACAAGCAACTGTATATGTAGTATGAGTAATTATGCTCCCTGTAATAAAATTTTTTTGAATGGGTGTAGATATCTATTACAACGTAAATCCCATAAGGATTTTTAGTTCGTCAAGAAATGCTGAAAACAGAAAAGCTGTAGCAACGCATGTACTGTTGAGCTGAATCTCGTTGGATGTTTGATGGGCTAGGCTCATTAAATACTTAATTGACATGAACAAGTTGTACTCTGTATATTTGCTATTACCATCGGCACAATCGTGTGAGAGTGAGCAGTCATGTACCCGGAATGTACAAGGCACTACAGTATATAAGTGAGATAGTGTAAGAGACTGAAAGACTAGGATATATTTTACCGTACCTGTCGTGGACAAGGCACTACAGTATATAAGTGAGATACTGTAAGAGACTGAAAGACTAGGAAATATTTTACCGTACTTGTCGTGGACAAGGCACTACAGTATATAAGTGAGATAGTGTAAGAGACTGAAAGACTAGGAAATATTTTACCGTACTTGTCGTGGACAAGGCACTACAGTATATAAGTTAGATAGTGTAAGATACTGAAAGACTAGGAAATATTTTACCGTACTTGTCGTGGACAAGGCACTACAGTATATAAGTGAGATAGTGTAAGAGACTGAAAGACTAGGATATATTTTACCGTACTTGTCGTGGACAAGGCACTACAGTATATAAGTGAGATAGTGTAAGAGACTGAAAGACTAGGAAATATTTTACCGTACTTGTCGTCGTTGACGTGTTATATAGTGTCTATGTTTAAGTAACGTGCACTTCAAGGTTGAAGGCCGAGGAAATATATTGCTCAGCTAGATGGGGTAGGCATATAACGCATGTACACAGCGCAGCATTGCATTTGTATACGTGACATACACTCTGCGATGTCGAAGGCCGAGGTAATATACAATAAAATACAATTGTTATTCATATAAACACACCAGTACTGTGACATCTATGTTACATTCATGATAAGTTATAGTAACTTTTATTTATTTAGTTGGTAAGAAAATATTCTTTGAAATGAGATAACTGAAACCGCTACAGTAGCCTATTTGGGTTTAAATGTTTAAAGGCTTAAATATACGGGAAAGAAATGTTGAATATGTTTAGTATGCAAAATATGTGGCATATATATCTCATAGCTCATTAAATTTACAGTTATGTTAAGTATATCATATGGACGAATATAAACTACCTTCAAACTCAATCTTGCATATGTAGAAATGTTTAGTGCAAAATTTCGTGAAAAATAAAAATGCAAAATGGTAGAATTTTTAGAGGATTTCATTGGCAGCACCAGCTACTGTACAGCAGCGTTCTTTATTAAAATTTGAAAAATCTCTGTAAATAATAATTTTTAGTTGTCTGATTCTTTTTCTTGGCAAATTTAATAACACAATAAATCAGCCTGTGATTCACTATCTCCACTCCTCTGTGGTTACTTGGTGCATCGATGTTGCCGGTCCTCTCGATCTCAGCCGAGCTGTCCACAATTACATGGTCTAACAAGGTGGCTGAGGTTGTAGTCACTCTCGTTGGCTCGCGTATAAGTTTATATTGTATGTGGTTCTTTGCACTTTGATTTTATAAATGGTTTGTTCGAGGGAACGAAAGCAGGCACGAGTATTTAATTAGAGCTATTAGGAAACAAAAATGACTAAAACAAATCAAAACAGTGGGGAAGATGGTGGAATTTATACTACGAATGACTTGACTGCATCTGATCCTTGTAGAATGAAGGCATTGATAAAAAAATAAAATATAAGGCCTGCTCGGAAGCCACCCCTCTTCTAAGGGAAGATTGTTTGGAAGAACTGAGTAAACTCTCGCCATAGCCTCAACGTAATTTTTGAATTACAATGGATAGGCAGCCTAATGGATCTACGACAATGCGATAATGTAATTGATGTCTAATAGTAAACAGTTGCTTCGATAAAGCATTAATAGCATTAACGTAAATATGAATCAATAAAACTACAGATATGCAATAAAGCAGTAATTTTTAATCATACTGGAGCTTCTTATCTATACGTTACCTATTTAAAGTGATAAATATGTGAAGATTTAACATAGTATCATATCAATTAGGATTGATACCTAGGATTGAGTTCAGGGAGGAACTGGGGAAATTTACGATAAATAATAACAGTGTCATTCATGAATAAATACGATGACTTATACCGATGAGATATGCATATAGTATACTGATGAGAACTGATTGCTTTCAGAGACGTCTTAATCAGATACACTCGATTTGTCAGTCGATCCAAGAAGTAACTGTTACAAATCAGAGTATATGTGGTCATCACTGATTGGGGAAGAAATGATGTTGAGTAATGCCGTTGTGAAGATGGGATATTCTTGGGATAATTCTAATCCGAAAGTTGAAAAAAGGCGTCAGTTCAATACAAATAAATTATTAGTCTTAATAAATACATAAATATCATACGATATAAAGGGTAACGAACTTTCGAATGAGTATATGTCAGACTGAGTATTGCTACTGACTGAGTAGTATACCCTACATAACTAGAAACTCGAGACGAACAGCCACTGTGTTTCTTTCACTGTCTTTGAGCAGGCTCAATTGTCCCTCATGAATAAATGCTATACTGTATACTACAGCTAACTATACACTGATTCTTAAAAGGAACGACTTTCAGTCTCTTTATCTATGCATCTGACGTTCGGTTCTAAGGGTATCAGCGAGGAAAAATATAATTCAAGAAAACGGCATAGTTTCATACTTTTAACCCTTCCATTTATCCTTCCATGTAGATTTCCGACAAAATTTAGCGTGGCTGGCGATCAATTTCTTTGGTAGAGGTAATTTCTCTATTGCTTTCAAGAAAAGTCAGTTTTTGTGCTTGGATTTTGGTTCTCAGACAAGGATGTTTTAATAATATGTGGACTATTCAAGCTTGGATTTTGTCGTAACAGACTAATTAGGCGGTGAATGTGCCTGCTCTGCTGCCATCGTGGCGTGGCTACTGATAGGTATTACAAGGTCTTAAATATTAACACTTAAAAGCTAATTAACTACACTAACCCACTTTATATTCTATTGTTTGTTTAGTAGTTAAAGCTAGAAATAAAATATAGTAGTTTAGAGCTTGAAGTAACATTTTAGTTTAGCTTTAATAACAAAGAAATTATGTTAATATATATCGTCGTACGTAATTTAAAAATATAACAACGAATTCAGATTGAGTTTTGAATGATCTGTCATAAAATTGTGTCCTCATAAAGGTATTGGCGCCTGGATTGAAGTATAAACCGTCTGCCAGTTTTGTGATCTGTTTTGATGCTTAGTTGGTTGGATTAAAATCGATAGCTACGTAGACTAGTTCTTTAATGATATTTTATTAATGAATTGAACAAATTTTTAATTCAAACTTAAATAACTTCAAATTAGGTTTTATTTTTATGTGCGCTACTCTAAACTTTGTACTGTTACAGACTTTATTTATATTAAGTTATTATTCTAGTGTACTGTAAATTAAAAAATAGTTTGATACTCTTGCTAGCACCAGCTGATTATACACTATATAAAAATTTTACTTGTCACAAACAGACCATTCACGAATGTTCTCAAGGTTTACGTGACCCTCTGAAAGTGAGTTACATATGCGCCCTACAGTATCACACGTAAGGAAATCAGAATTGTACACATTCCCTGAAATACTGAGACTTGTAACCTGACCTTTTCCTCCAAGGTAAGACTTTTACCCACTCAACAGCATTTCCATAAAAACCATATAATGCATTTTAACTAGCAACATCTCACGACTGACGCAGTCCAACGCCTGTTAGAAGCTTGAATAGTCCACATGTCATGAAAAGTTCTAGGCTAGAAGCCAAGAGCTAATCGGCACTGTACAAGCACACAACCTCATTTTTCTGCTTGTTCCAATATAACTGGTTAATTATATTAAAACTACATTCTTCATCAAGAGTTATATGAGCTCAAATACACTAAACATATAAATAAGAGTTTATTACTACAAACAAGATTATTTGAAAACAAAGTCAGAACAAAATAAGATGCAGTTGGATAACATATGAATCATATCCGATGGAGCGGTTCCTTAACCTACCTAATTGTAAAGAGCAATAATAAATTACTGTGACATTATTAGTGGCCGTTAAGTGAACACTGTATATTCATACAATTATGGCAATTTTCGTGTTCTAGTTTGCCTCGTGGTACAAGGAGTCCAAGTTACATTTGTCCTATGATCCTAACTCACTTTAACCATTAAAACATTCATGTAAATAAATAAATAAAATAAATAACCTCTTTATTCATCAAGCGCTCTTCAAAGTTACACACTCTGATTTACAAGACAACTCTTGTCATAGCATACAAATAAATAATCATTAAAATCTAAAACTTAATAAAATTACATAAAAATCTTTTTGACATGGTTTTTAAATGAACGGTAACTCCCTCTTCAAAGCAGGGGGCAAAGTATTGTATATTTTTGGTCCAAAGTATCTAAAGGCTTTCTTGCCGATTTCTAGATGGACCCTTGGCAAATGAAGTAGGCCGTCCTGTCGAGTACTGCGTGTGTTTATTTCATGCCTGAAAATAAGTTTTTTCCTGAGATATTCAGGCTTGCCAGTCTGAATAACTTTGTAAATAAGTTGAACAGTTTGCAAGTCACAGCAATATTCAATTGATAACACCTCAGAACTCAAACTAAAATTCACTGATGTGATCAAATTTTTTGAGACCATAGAGAAATCAAGATTATGGCTCTGTCTTGCAATCTAGTGAGAACCATAACATTTTCCCGAGTAAGGCAACGAGCGAAAGATGAAAGAGCACAGTATATAGTAGGACAAATTGTTGAGCGGACAATTTCCAACTTAGCAGACACTGGCAGTATCTTTACACATCTATAGACGCTATATATAGCGTCTTTAACTTGATCACGACGCCTTTACAAATAGATTTTACATGGCTTGTAAAATATTGGAATCCAAAGTCACTCCAAGGATTTTTAGAACACTGTCCATATCCAAGGGTTTGCCATTTAAAGTGACGAACTGATCAATGGAATCAACACGTGATTGACAATTCAAAGACGACCCGTTGACCTACAAAACAGACATTTGTCCGAGTTAAGCAGAAGCCCATGATCGTCCGACCATGACTTCACCCTCTCCAGGTCCGAATTGATGTTTCGCACAGCCTCAGCTCTCCCTAATGGGTTGTAAGACACCATCACTTGTGAATCATCTTCATAAGAGTGAAGAGAACAGAACTCCAACTGATATTTTAAATCTGCAGTGTATACAAGAAAGAGGATTGGCCCCAGACAACTACCCTGAGGGACAACCAACGGGGGATCTGGGTAGTACGGGAGACAACCTATCACTAACCTTTGTTCGCTGAGTTCTCCCCAACAAATACGACGAGAACCAACTTACTGAATTGTCATTAAAATGATAAAATCTAAGCTTTGCTAACAACAACTCGAAGTTAACCGAGTCGAAAGCTTGTGAAAAGTCCAAAGCAGTAACCAAGCTCTGAAATCCCTTATCCTTTGCAGAAAGCAGATCATCAGTAAAATTAAGAAGCGCGGAGCAGGTGCTAAATCCCCGTCTAAAACCAGATTGTGCTTCAGGCAGTAATTCCTCAGATTCCAAGTAGCTGACCATCTGTTCCGACACAACCCTCTCTAGTATTTTAGAAATTACTGGAAGAATGGATATTGGTCGAAACTGACAAATCGAGGTAGGATTGTTAGTCTTTGGAAGAGGAATCACTACGCTCTGCTTCCATAAGGAAGGAAACCTTCCAGTATTCAGAGACACATTGATTAGATGCGTAATTGCTGCAACACAAAAACAAAAAAGGGCTTAAGAGCCTTTCACCATAGCAATATATATATATATATATATATATATATATATATATATATATTCCATCTATACCAAAAGCAGTACTTAAAGGCGAAAGGAGAATTAATAAATGCGTGCTTATTAGTATGGTCTGTAGACAATTGTCTGAAGTTCAAAGTAGGCAAATGCACTGTCACTTACATCACCCCACACAATATCGTGCAGGCATTGATATACAAATGTGTAAGGATTGCTCTTAAAGGTAAAATTGTGGCAGTGTGTGAGTGATTAGTTTGATATTGGTCAAGATTAATGGCGTGCTTGGTATCGCCTTTACATTTTCTGATCATGTTAACTTATGCATTCGATGGTTTTTTTATATTATTTACTAGTCATATCCTGCTACGGCAACAGCATCTCAGCAGGTTTGTAGATTGAATCCCAAGACTTCGAATTTATGCTATACGCTTAATTTTCTATTTGAAACGATTTTATCATGTATCGCTTACCGCACACGCAAGCGAGATCGTGTGGAAGCTAGAACCGGTGGTAACATTAGTTTCGTTGAAGTTGACACGTCACTTTAATGATTTTAGACATATCATTGTTTGAGGAAAAGGTACTGTTTTATGAATGTTGGGCTACACTGTTGATTGTCGAGGAAACCACATGTTTTAACGATACGATAGAGGTCCAGTATACTGTAGTAGGAAGCAAAGTTTATACAGTGTAATATAATGGTTTAAACAATCATCTATATACAAATCTTATCTATACTATTATATAAAAATCTAATTATGTATGCCTTTATGTTGGTTTGCTTGTGTGTGTGTTCGAGCGCTTGAGTTACTCAATCACATAACAACTACTGGACCAATTGTGCTGAAATTTTAGATTATTGTCATAACCTAGAGACAATGAGAATCTCATTCACCTAAACTACACTATATTTTTATATTTGTAGTCTGGATTTCTCTGATGTCGTAATGATGTAATGAGTTCGTTTTGAATTTCAAAGTCGTCGTCTTTGTCGTCTCTTCAGATGAACATGACTCCAGATTCCAGGTGCAAGTCTGTGACAGCGTCAGAAGCCAGACGCTGCACTGATAGGGGCGTGAACTGGAGCAAAACTCAACATTTATTATTAATCGAAAAGGTCTGTTAAATGTAATCAACTGTTCTATGTAAAAATTGTTTTATGACAGAACGACCATTATGTTATTGATTTTACAACTATTTTCTATTTGTTAACATTTATAGACTTGAAAGGATGGAGTAGACTAGATAGTAACAATACTTCTTTTCCTTCTCTACAGTCGCTGTTGAGTACAGAGTAAGAAAATGTCCAGATAAGAAAATTGAAAGTTTTAGATAAAATATAATTGTACATTTTAGCAAATACTAAGTATGAAATGCATGGCCAGTACTGTAATGCAAAATTCAAAAGACAAAGTTACTAACTTTTACTATACTTTTAACTATTGTTATACTACCTATCTAAGTCATCTTTTGAGAGAAGTAGGTTTGTTAGACCTGTGTACGTGTATATATATATATATATATATATATATATATATATATATATACACTAATTTATATATATATTCTTACGTTGGCAGTACAATAAACAGCTGTTTAACAATGATGTGGATTAAATTGTAGAGTTTTAATATTTTGAGAGCTAAAAACTGAGTTTCAGGCCATGTGCGTATTGTTCTGTTTAGTAGTAACTGCGATTTTCTTTGCGATATACATACATGTATGTGCAAAGCCAACTAAATTGCGTGAAAACGGGAAACTGTTAATATCGTATCAAATATTCTTTCTTAAATACCGCTGTCATACTATTAAAATAAAGTAGAAATATAACAACAGTTAAAAATTCTTATAATTTGTTAAATTTACCATTTACTCTAATAAGAAAGGATCCTAATAAGGATTAAAATAACGATTGTCAGGACAGTTCTTTATGAAGACATGTAAAGAAATAAATATATGTTATCCCAAATATAGTGATGGTATTTCGAATAGTTTTAATCTACGTGTACGGTTTGAATTATGCAACTATTTTTGTTTGTGTTATTTAAGCCAAGCTAATTTAAAGCTTGAAAAAAACCTTTCATTTCTGAAAACTTAAATTTAAATAAGTTTGACAAAAACGAGGTCAAAGTTTATCTCAAGCCGTAGGTGTGTCCTTTTCTGAAACACAAAAACTCTTACTAAATAGTATTCACAAGCCATCCCTCAACGTGGCTCCATTGCTGAGGATAGGATAAATTTGTCCAAATTATAGAACTTTTACCTTTTATTGATTTAAGAAATTGAATATATAATTATGGAAGATATAGAGTGCTCTGGAAAATGTTAAATATACAATGCAAATCTGATCGATTTTTTAATTTTACCTCAGATCAAAATCAATGATAATTTCCAAGAATTTATCATTGATTTAATTTATCATATTTAACGTAATGAGAAAACGTACGATAGTATCTCCATTGTAGTGAAATACTGCGTGAATTTTCACCAGCTCGAATTTTAGTTGTATCAACATTTATTAAAATTGGAGATCCACCTTCCTGATGCTAGGAAGTAATCTCGGCCTCAGCCCCTACCATAACCTGTAGGCATAGACATAACCCGTTCCGTGAAGACGACGAATCATGAAGGAGGTCAGAACCGCAAGGTAGAACTTTGAAGTAATCTAAAGAAGTGAACCAAACTGTTTGAATTAAGAGAAGAAATGTATAATGAATCTTGGGGTCAGAGTTCTTCGTGTCCAATTGGCCATCTTAAACAGATGTATACTTTTTATATATATTATAATAGATACATGTCCCAAATAAATACAAAGTTATCTCAGTACATCTTGCAAAGACCCTCCTCTCCAAAGAAGATGTGATGGAATCGATTCGGCGGCATTTCAATGGACGTACTCAGAGTGCCTGACCTCACTCTACTGAATACACTATATACAATCATTACTTCGTCAAGGGTAACTTTGATAATCGACGGAACGTACTCAAGATGGTGGATGTGGATAATTGTATCTCAGTTATACATAGTAGGCTATTAATACTGAATTTGAGAAGTAAACTATATCATAGAGGACAAAAATGCTTTTTTTGCTTTTAAAAGTAAACTATTCAACCGATTGTACAAGAATTTTATATGAACATTCTTACGGCTCCTGGAATGAATATAGGCCTATTCTTTTTTCTAAAATCCCTTCGAGTTACGTTTAACTGATCTTTAAAATGGCAGAAATTCCATCTTGGTCTCTAAATTTGTGAAATATTAATTTAAATAGCCTGTCAAATGTAATCTACATTTTGTAAATATTGTTTTACGACAGCACACTAATATGTTTAATTTAACTACAATACGTGGTAACAAATAAATATTCTCTAAGAAGTAACCATTAGTTTTTCTTACCGGTTTTAAATATCAGGGATTAAGTAGGTACTCATCTACCTCAAAAATGTCATAAAATGGTCAGAGTTTGACTCCAAAGACTTCTTTTCAAGCAGTTGGCAAAAATATACTAGATGAAAAGAGGTTCACTAGATTATGCTTTTGGACTAATGTACCAAATCCAAGTATAAATGTTGTTTTATATTAAGAATGTTTTTCAGTTTATAAAGAAGCAACACCTAAATAATACCATTGTTAACGTACTTTTAACTGTATACAGTTACAGTTATAACATGTAACTGTAACCTTTAGCAAATATTAAGTATTATATATGAAAGACAAAGTTACTATCTCTATTTGACTGTAAATTTAAAGACCCTTTAAAAACTCACGTATTTTTTTGATTGTGGCAACGGACAACTCAACATTGGAATCGGAAATATAAATCACTGGGACCAACAGTGGTCATAAACGTGCAACGCCTACTAAAGGTGCGGGTAATTGCCAGCCAGCACTTCAGATATAAAAGAAAAAGTAGTCTGAATTTTATTATCAATTTATAGACTGTTGCGAAACCGATCTCAGTCTTTTGAAAAAAGTAGGCTTCTCAAAGCTGTATGTATATTTGATCAGGAATAAGGTAATTTTAACTAAGGGCCAACAATACTCAAACCGGAGTGAATTATAATACCTATGTATACACTTTATAGCATATTTTCTTGATCGAGGCAAGAAGCCGAACTCATCTTTGGCGTCAGAAATACAATTCACTCGAACGTGCAAACCCTACGAAATTACGTGGGAAGCCGTAACAGGAGGTCTTTCTGAAATTATAGAGAGATTAATAGGCGAATTCAATCGTTCCTTCTTGTTTTTAACTCGGTAAATTACATAAAACAAGCCCCAGAACGTTGAAGTAGTTTTTGAGAAAACTTGAGTAAAATGAAACAAAAGTGTGAAAACACATTTTTAATCTTTGGGCAACAAAAAGTTTCTTATTTCACTAAAAAACAGATCAAAATATTTTATAAAACCTGTAGAACAAATCGGTGCAAATACAGTACATAGAAGGGCAGAATTATTTGGATAAATGCATTTTTATTTATAACAGTACAACACACATGACTGACAATAACCTATCATAAGCAAGTGAAATTTCTACTAAGAAATTGTAAATTTCAATTCTGAAATGAAAAGTTATTTTATAGAGTAGATAGATTGTAACCGTGCATTCAGGTATTGCTGACATACTGCACGGCTTGATTTAATTTGATTTAAAATCACAGAATGATGTCTTGCGGGAAATGTTTATTTCATAAGTTGGCAGTACAATAAGCAGCTGTTTAACAATTATATGATTTGAACTGTAGAATTCTTATATTTTGAGAGGTAACAACTGAGTCCATTTGCGTATTGTTCTGTTCGTAGTAATTGAGTTTCAGTTCGTGTAAGTATTTTTAAGTCCGTAGAAGTTATTATTATTAGAATAGTAATGCCACGCTTATTTACAAGTATACGCCGATATGTTGTTTATTTATAGTGTATGTGAAGGCAGTGCTACGTCAGCTTTTGAATAACGCGACGTTAACTCTTACTATACAGATTTCCAAATGCTATATCAATTAGTGTTATGTTTCTTACGTTACGGGAAACATGATCACTTCCTTAGTGCAAAGTTCCAGCATGACTTATCTCGCCAACATGATGCCCATCGCCCGGAGTACTGTATTTGGTTAAACATTCATCGTTGACTCTCCAAGTATATTTGATTTACTGATAAATCACAGTTTACTCGTGATGGTATCAACAATTAACGAAACCAACATTCATGGACAGAAGTGAACTTTCATTCAACAGTTGAACGTAACTTTCAACCGCGTTTTAGCATTACCATATGGGGTGGTATTATTCATGCTGGTTGAACCGTTTATTTTTCAAGAGCGTTTAACAAGTCAGACATACTTCAAGATGAATTACCGACATTGCTTGTTCCTCTTGAACGCGACGACAGCTGTACTTCCGACATGGTGTCGCATCGCCACTTTTTTCGAATATTGTTTCCATCTACTTGAATCAACACTTCCCAAATAAATGGATCGGTCGTGGAGGTCACCCAGGCCACCAGATCATGCACAGTTGTATTTCTGCATATGGGGAGGAAGTTGTATTTCTGCATATTTCTGATGAAGGAGAAAGTTTACGGGGCCAGTGTTAATTCTCGTGAGACGCTACTTAGACTTTCACGCAGTTACAGGAAAGCCCTGTTGAACTACGGAAAGCAACAAGAGCCGTCCTTAAAGGAGCAAAAAAGTGCATTGATCTCGGCGGAGACACTTCTGAATATTTACAGTAATTTGGTTGAATAAGTATAGATTAATGTTTTACGGTTAATTTTACTTTGTACTGTTATGAATAAATTTCTTTATTTGTTCCTTGGAGAGTTAACAAAGTTACTGTTGCCCATAGATGAAAAATGTGTTTTCCCTCCAGTTTTTGCATTAGACACTGGTTTTCTCAAAAACTACTTAACTTATAGTACTGGGACATTTTAAATTTTATTTATCAGGTCAAAATCATAGGAAACTATTGAATTCATTCCTTAATCTACCTTGCCAGAAATTGAGGAAGAACACGTTTTACATGGTTAGCTGAAATCCGGAGGAAATCTTTTCGCAAACCGTAAACTCACTAGCAAAGCATTTTCAAACCTATGTTTACATAAACCTTTTTCATTATTTTTACATGTGGAATGAGCTTCCACAGTTTCTGCATATCTCCATGAATCACCCTGTATATAAAGCATATTATCTATAAAATATAAACTCCAGTTATTAGGTTAGTAAGAATGACTGACTTTTGGAGCTTTTCTATCAAACTGAAACTCTGAATACACGGATACTTGAGATCCAAATGAAGACCGAATTTGAAGAAAATAAATTTACATGTGTACTATTTTGGAGTATAAATTATATCATAATACGAAAAAAGTTGTTATTAATCAATCTTAACTTTCATTCTTGATCGATTGGTTTGATTCGGTATTGGTCTGCTTTGGAAGTCTTGGGGGTATTTTGGGCAGTAATGTTATTAATTACTATATAAAATATTTACCCAGATTTAATTGATCAGGTTTTTGATAATTTACAGTGGACTAAGCCTGCTTTTTTGAACGCACTAACCACCAGATTGCAAGGGGACGCTGCTTTAGCACCCCCTGGAATAAGCACCCCCTCGGCCTCTGACGTCACGGCAGGGGGTGCTAATTCAGCGCATGGACATGGCCCAGTCACTGAATTAGCACCCCCTAGCATTCAACAAGCAACACAAGCAGATTTATCTATATTACAGATATAGCCTCGAAAAGTGTTTGATATAAATATACAGTAATAAACCTTTTATTGCTTTTTATATATTTTATTGTACACTGTATATTTAGAATTCAATGAACCTAAAAGTACCTGATGATGAATTCATTGAATTCAAAATGTACATTGAACAATAAAATATATAAAAATGAGAAAAGGTTTATTATTGTATATTCATATTTGTCTTTTACAGATTTAATTTAATAGTCAATATGATAGTTGTTCTCTGGAATTTGTAACGCTGTAGCTTATAAGCGTTGCAACCGAAATCTCTACGATTGTGTTGAGATTTCGGAGAAACAATGAAATAATATGTTTTTAAAATGTGCCTACTTTCTCTTCAAAATTACCATACGACTTAATATTACATAATAATGCTTCGACTAACAAAGCTAATAGACCTTAGGATTCCTCACTCTCGCAACATTGTTCTATTTTTGTAAAACATTTTCACTCATGACTGATTTCTGAATTTTTTCTAAATATCGCTAATTAACAGAATTAACTAAAATGATACAATAGCCATATTCGTCTTTAGTTAATTCTTTCAATTAATCTGTTTATAAAATTAATCAACGCACTGATTAAGATAATAAGAGTATAAACTTAAAATGTTCAAATTTGAGTCTATGCACAGTTCATTAAAGCCCATGTAGGCTCTTTCCCTTTGAGTTTCATAATAAACAGTAACTAGAAAGCAAAGTAAAACTAATTATAGATGCTATTTTTATTTGTTTTTAATTTTAATTGACTTTCTTAATTTCGATGCATGATTCATCCTTTTGATCTTAAGATCAAATCTTAAGATCAATCCTTAAGATCTTTTATTATTAATATTAAGTTCTTTCATGTCAACTATAAGAATACTGTAAAAATTTGTATCATATATACCATAATTTGTTGTTTTTCCTCTTTATTATATGATATTTACTGCTGTATGTACAGTTATACATTTTTGTGGAAATAAAAGCTGTTTTTGATTTGATTTAAAATTTGTTTATTTGGTTATTTTAGCAGGACAAAAGACGTTTTTTGGAATATTACGGAAAGTATAATGTTATTAATATTATTAAATTATTATTATTGTTAATAAATTGAGTAACATTAAATATCATAACAAATTTAATGTTTCATATTTAATTTAATAATTACATTTAAAAATTCTTTTTTATGGAATCAAACAAATGAAGCAGGAATATGACAGTTTTTAAATTGTCTTTTATTATATACATAAATATTTTTTTTAGTACATCTGCTCTTAGACGCAAAACAATTATAATTTATCTTTCAGGCCTACCTACGGATAGCATATAGATAGCAATTTGATGTGTAATGAATTTGTTTTAATACCTATAATTGTTCTACGACATATTTACTTATTAAAATGTAGTCATGCGACAATCAGATGTATTTCCAATAATACATCTTATCTATGATGTTGTCATCTATATAAGAATTATTGTCTGATAATTACTGTACGATTGTGCTTGTTGCTTATTATTCTTAATATACAACAGTTAATCTAAAGTATCTTTTATTTAGTTTTGTAACATATATTGTGAATATTTATGCCTTATGTAAATAAAGCAGTTTATTATTGTTAATTAAGAATTTTTTTTATATCTGTAATTGTTCAGAAATGCGTTCATTGTGGATAAATTTACAATATCTCTATTAGTTTTTAATGTATTAGAGAAAAGAGTGACTTGGCAACATATGTTGATGTATTTAATGTACTTTAAATGAAGGAACTGGGAAGATACTCTGCAGCTGCCGTTTATTAGAGTTGTATTGTGAGCTACTCGCTGATAACCTCAATGTCGACCGTGTTTTGTCACAGTAGTTGTTTGATAGAATCCACTTAAAATGTAACTCTTGCAAAACGTTACTAAAATTTCAGATTTTTAAAAAGTTAAAAATTTAATAGCTACAATTTTGAAAGTATTAAATGCATTATCATATTATATTTTTGCAGCTAGCCTTCCCACCATAAACATTTGACCAACACTTGGCAGGATTAAATTTATTTGGTTTTAAGATATTAATCTTTTTATAAAAAAAACACACACACCGACAGAGAAGAAACTAAGCAATGGGGATCCATATTAATCCGTATATAAATATGTCCATCTTCACTTGAGCAATAATGCTTTTGGAAATGTGGTAATATATTTATTGCTACATGTTTTAACATGGTTTGTTACAGCGTTTTTATTTTTTTTGTTGAATATAGTCTATATGGATGTTGAATAATATCAGTATATGGATATAACTAAGTCCAATCAACTTCACAAACATTATCGCCTTGCACAAACTCCTTTACAAACTAAAAACACAATGGAGATAGCAGATACAGGGTGACTGCCGGGAACCGGACGTATTTTAAATGAATAGTACAACCTTATTTTATATAGTAAAATTATTTAATTGTGGAATATATATTGGTGAAAACATACCATTTCAAAAAACATATGTTTTATGGAACCTTTTATCCTAGTTTGGGTTTATTTCTTAAAGATGATATCATGCATGTGATGGCCGTTAACCTGGATACAGGTTTCCAACCTCTGGAGAAAATCATTACGCACTCTCATCAACATGTCTTGTCCAATCAAATTCACCTCTTCGGTGATTGCATCTTTTAGCTGCAATAATGTTCGTGGTTTGTGAACATAGACACGAGCTTTCAAATACCCCCATAAGAAATAGTCACAGGGCGACAAATCTGGTGACCTCGGCGGCCACGGCACGTCACCAAAACGTGAAATCAACTTGCCAGGGAACATCTTCTTCACAACTCGCATCGATGCAGCGGCAGTATGCGCTGTAGCCCCATCTTGTTGGAAGTAAACATTTTTCACGTTTATTCCTCGCCTCCGAAGTTGTAGCTTGAGATATGTTTCCAACATGTGAACATAGCGTGCAGAATTCACTGTCACTGTGACTCCATTTTCCTCAAAAAAATACGGACCAATTATCCCAAAGTGGCCTACAGCACACCAAACCGTTACTTTTGGAGAGTGGAGTGGTTTTTCATGAAAGTTACATGGATTTTCAGGAGCCCAATATCGTAAGTTTTGTTTGTTCACTGAACCGTTTAAGTGGAAGTGAGCTTCGTCGCTCATTAACATCATTACATCAGGATTATCAGTAAACAACACCTGCATACGTACTGCGAAATCTTCTCTTTGTCCATAGTCCCTCTCAAATTGGGATGAAATTTTAAATCTGATTTTAAAATTATTCTGACAGAATCGCGCTTCATGCGTAGCTCTTGTGCGTGTCTTCGTGCAGAGCGACCCGGGCTCCTCATCAAAGCAGTTCTCACTCTAGCGATGTTGTCTGGTGTTCTCACTGTTCTTGCTGGACCGGGTGGCTTTTTCTTTGATACTGTTCCTGTTGTTCTGAATTTGTGCACCCATCTTAGCAATGTATTCCGGCTTGGAACCGTGTCATTTCGCGCAATATTAAAGTGGCGTCGGAAGATACGCTGTGTTTTGATAACGGATTCGCCATTTTTAATAAATGTGTCATATGCAAAAACACGATGCTGAACTGACCACTGATCCATCGTGACTAAAATGGTAAAGCTCACTCAAAACAATGACATAACCTCAATCTCTCTAGAACGTGTAACAACAATGTAACAGCTGTTGCAAATTCGTCCGGTTCCCGGCAGTCACCCTGTATTTATTCTTGTAAACATTACATAATATTGTAATTTTTTGTCCAGTGAGTTTGAACCATACTATTTAAATTGGCCTGTCCCTAAAAATAATTTATTTTTGGAAAATTACACTTTCACAGTACAACATTTTTCCGAGTTTGGTTTGGTCGTAAAATTCTAAACAAATAAATAATTGTTTTTAAAGTGGTGAATAGGTTGATAGAATCTTTGACCATGTATATTTATTACACATACCGGATTTAAGCAACATCGAGCACTCTGCGTGGTTTGTACCATGGTTTAAAATTAAATTTACTTCAAATTAAAGTTGTATTTGAATGTCTATATCCTAGTTTTTTAACGTAAGTATATTGGATGCATAGTATTTTTTACAATAGGTAATTAATTATTTTGTCATATCCCAATATGCAATTAACATATCCCAATATGGTTAGAGTTTTGTTGTTTTATTCAGTAAGGGATGCTTATTCTTCAGATCAACAAGGTATAGGCGCTCGCTGATTCAAGGGGGTGCTAAATCGGCACATGGACACGGTCAAGGCGCTGAATTTAGGACCCCCCTACTCGAAGGGGGTGCTTTATTCAGGGCATGGACACGGCCACTGCGCTGATTTAGCACCCCCTTTCGTGACGTCAAAATGACGTCAGTAGCGAGGGGATGCTATGTCCAGGGGGTGCTAATTCAGGCGCACCCGCCTTTTGTATAGTCTCGGCAGAACACTATACATGCACCTCTTACTCATCGTTTACGCAATGTCATAATAGAGAAAAGGCAAGAAAGGCGGAGTTATCCGGCTTCATAGTTGTCCATACAGTATTGATTGCCAAGGTTGCTGTGAGGGACTGGGGATGCAAAGCAATCGCTCATCCACGCAGACTTCTATAACACAGCAATTTCTATTTTAAAGTCCAAATATGACCTTCGTGTAACGATATTCAACACAGATGAAGAGGTCCAAGTTGTGAAAGGAGGTCTTGCAGTATCCTTGCAAAGGATTATAATTTGCAAGGAAAATAATTGTTACTCTAGGTGTGGCAATTTTTGCCTACGTGATGCTTAAGCGTGTAGATATTAGAATATATTGAAAACAATACACTTAGTCTATTTACATTTCCTTCTTCCATATGCAAGAAACTTACTGACTTCATACCACCAGTGTTGTACAAAATTAACTTCCATAAATAATAATGAATTCTCTATTCGATAATTGTTCGTGATGACTTAAGTAAAAATTCCGTCAATACATGAATAGATATTGACAAATCCTTCATTTATTATAAAGTTCATAAGATGTGTATAATATTATAGGGCAAGTTTCATGGACTTTCGCATAGGTTCGTAACATGTTCTGAAGTAAGATTAATTTATTAGCTTACCTGAATTTCTAAACACTTACTATGACTCCAATGATAGTCTTTTAATCTTTCCCACTTCGAAACCGTGAGATTACCTGAAACATAATAAAACGATATTATTATAAAATAATTTATACAAAAAGAAAACTAATATACTAACTTATTAACAATAATATAAACACTAGTTATTTATAACACAATGATCAACCATATTTAATAAAACGGCATATTTTGCATTAATCATGCAGTTATCTGTCTTGTCATTATGACGTTATGTACTATAGTACCAATGTCAGATCAGTCCCCTCTGTAGTCTCAGAGTCCACTAAATGCCACCTTCTTAGGCGCAAATAAAGGAAAGTACCTGGTCCCTATGACAGCCGCCATATGTTGAGATCGGGCCTAGGACTATACAATTGTTGCGGGCCCTTAACCGATCGCTGCGACCCTACACTATTCCGTTAAAAAATTGTCAAACAAAAACAGGATTGTTTTGATCTGATTTCTAAAATCTTTGTTAGCTTACGTTACGTTACATTTAATTACCAAATAAAACAAACAATGTTTCAACCATTGTGCATATTGCGCATCGGAAAATGATAGGTTTTGTCGAAGGGAAAAATACATGGAGACGATAATTTATTAGACATCTGCATACTCTCCCGGGGTAGAATCTCCGATATCACAACCGTTATTGTTTATCAGTTACTTATGCTGTACACAGTGACACTAATCATTCCCTTCTTCCATCTAAGACCCATGTCACACGGCAACACAACGGAACTGGCCCGTTGTGTTGGCCAGTATATATTTATAAATCCGTAGTCTGGATTTATAAATATATGACGATACTGAGCAAGTCAAGACTGCCACATCACGGGAACGGGCACGTTCAGAGGTAGCGGACAGCCCCAAGGGATTTGCTATCAGTCGATGGGTTCGTGTCCATGTCTTAGCTCCGGCCAAAACTATACGGTCAATGCTTCACATATCAGGCTTGACACAAAAACATTGCACGAGCCCGTCGTTAACCTGCATTAACATTATTATCCTTAAATAAAATAGTATGAATCCTACAAATACGCAACACAATTAAAAAATATTGCTCATAAATATAAATGAGATAAATGCTGCATTTGTTAAGAGAAGTAATATAAAAGACAATATATTAAAACTTTATATTGATGTTAATTGTGAGCTCGTATAAGTTATTTTATTGTAATTTGAATATGTTTTAAATGTATGAGCGTTAAGAATAAAAAAGAACATTTGAATATTTACATAAAATATTTCATCTGAACTTACACATTTCATGTCCGTTCATCTGTTCTGCAAGCGTTCTTGACCACGGACAAGAAGTGCATAAATACACAGTTTTGTGGTAATTGAAACATATTTATGAAGTGCAATACACAGTGCACAATCTCAATTAGGCTTACATCGATCCCCGAAATCAGATTTGAATTGATACATCAAACTCAGAAATGTATAACTGTGCAGTGGTCTGGCGCTATAAATGAAATCCGCACAACCCTGCTGATCGTGATTCTCGAGAGACATGCACTCATCGCACTGTGTGGACCATCCATCTGGTATATCGGGCCTGAATGGCTGCTGTTACCGTCTTCAAAGTGGCTTCATTTCAGTTTGTACCACGCCTCCCTAACCTTTCCAGGGTTCTGTCCTTAAAATGGAAGAAGCAGTGTTTCATTCCAGAGCCAACATTTGACAGCCAAGAGACTTCTTCGTTAGGGCTCTTAATAAAGTTTTCCTCTTGCATCAAACTCCAGAGGGCCATAGCGTACCTGCTGCGGTTTGTGAGTAATTCTCGCAAAAAGGCTTCCTTAGCTCAATGTCCATTTAAGAGCAGAAAACCTTTTAGTTTCAGATTTAACCAAGAAGCGTTATCAGTACTATCCTTTTTTGAAGATACTGATCCTAAAGCAATAGAATTTCCTCATTCAAGCCACAAGAGCGCTCTCCTTTCATTAATAAAAAATGCCTTTAATTGTTGAAACATTAAACATCATGATCGTTTAAACAACATATTATGACAATGTTAACCATGCATACTTATTTTAAATATATCTAATAATAAATGTGTACTCTCATGGCTGATCTGGCGAAAATCCGTATTAGGCTGAAAATCTAAGCCTGAAACGAGTCATGGGTTACTGACACGTTAACGAGCCAGGTAGAGAAGAGTTCATACTCACACTACTCTATAGATCTGTTTTATGACTTTTGGGCGCTCAACTCTGGGCACGTCCTTATAGAAACACCTCTGGAAAGTATCTTTCAGCCCAAATTGATCTTTCCACCAACCGGCTTCAAGCATTGGCAGCTGGCTCAAGGTCTTCACCAGTGGTCTTTTCAAGCGTTATCTCCGGGATTATTTCCACATCCTCCAGAAACGAGTGAAACTAAAAGAAGACAATCGAGTGCTTGTTCATCAAGACTCCTTCTCCCTCTTCCCGATAGTATTAAGACAATGTGTAAAGCTCACTAATTATCGGAAAACAAGAGTATGATTTTATAAGTATAATATACAGAATAAAAATTATTATTGACCATTATTTCAGAGCTTATTCAATATTTTTAAAAAAAGCTTCTTTAAAACATAGTTTGGGTCCAAATCCCAACTTTTGTTGGATTTCAACGTGTTTATCCTTGTTTTTATGGACCTATACTAAGTCAGGAATCCTTATGTCGGGAAAATCCCTTGAAATGTGAAATTTCCTTAACAAGTCATAAGTTGAATCGACCTGAGTAGGTTCATTTGGACGAAAGATACATCTGAGGAACCATGTGTTAGTGAAATACAGAAATTGTGTACACAGTTTAACTTTTCCTGGCACAGTTGTCAAAGCTTTTTTGCTATATACTCATATCTCTACACCTGTAATATTATGAGTTTGAATGAAACAGGGCTGTGGTCTTTTGAATCTACCTTCAACTATCCCAAAAACCATCAAATTCTTGGGAAATATACTGCCTTCCATTATCTGTCATGGAGAAACCCAGTGAAAATATTATCCAAAATTCTTGAACTGTCCCACAAGGAATAGTTGATTTAGTAGGTTATTAAGTCAATCAATTTTTTGAAGCTGATGGATGCATATAAAATATTATCATCTGATACATGAGATATTTGCATTAATCATCTGATTTTCTGCTACATGGAGATTGTATAATAGACGCTTGCATAGATCCCAGAATACGGTTTAACAGATGTTCCTATATAAATCAACTCAATCATTGGCCATTAATACAAAACATGTATTTTTTAAATGACATGGTGACGGACTTTGGAATATTTACATACATTATAGCAGACATCCAAATGGATCATAAAGAGCTAAAAATTAAGGATATATGTTATGGTAATCTCACCTAATGAAATACACTCAGGACACGATGGAATCGGTCGCGTAGCGAGATTTCAGACCTCAAGAAACATATTTGTTCGACCAGTAAACAAATTGTGGCCACTAACAAAGGACTGGTTGATGCATGTACACTTCAATGTGGCTGGCATGGATATGTGGTTTATTCAGAAATTATCTGTTAAAGTAAAATCCAACAAATTGTATGATCTTTTGTTGATTTCAACCTTCACAAGATAAACACAAGAAGAAAGTGTATTAAACTTGGACATTGAAAACTCTGAAGAGTATATTCCAACATAACATTTTTGTAAATATTTTAACTGTTCAAAGGTAACGATTTCTTTTATAATTTTTAACTATATGTCTGCCAGTTTTATAATAATATTCCATTTTATTCTTTTCATCATTATGTTTATATTATGTAGTTACAGGAACTGATCGTCCAAATTATATATCCTATGTATTAAAGTAATTATATACATAGCTTTACCACTCCACATTGTGCCCATAAATTTACTCTATCAAACTTCACCATCTGATTTTTCTGGTGAAAATAAATAAGAAATGTCATATAAAATAAGACAAGTATGTATATAAAGTAAACTATCTTGCTTAGTTTATGTTCTGCATTATATGCTTGATGGAAGTGGTAAGGTTTCAATAGTAAACACATCTTTAATACTTCCACAACATTTTTATTTCAAGTGCATCATCCGGATAGGGCATCAGTTCTAGAGATGCCCTCATGATTATAAGAAACGAGGATGCCCATAATGATTTGATGTAGACAAAGATTTTCGAATTCAAACTTCCCAAAGCTGTTGGTATAATAAAACTTGTTTTTGAAAAGTTTCAAAAAAATATGGTTTCAAGAAAGTGGCAAAATAAAATTTTCAACTTGTAATAACTCAGAAGTGATACACTTGATGAAAATACATTAGAATAGTAAATTGTGAAGTAATCTAGATTAACATTTCAATACTACGTTTATTTTACTATGGTATTATAATGGACTTGTAAAATCCAATTTAATACTTTATATAATATGTATCCATTTAGTACATCATCCTGAATGTGCCTAATATCACTCTCTCTGCGTCTGACACACTCTCCATGTATAGCCATTTAGAGTTGACCTATATAAATCAGGCTACTCTCTAGAGTTCCCTGCTGCTCCATTAATGGACCTATGGACACATAAAAGTAAATCTCACTTAAAATACATTAATAGAATCAGAAAATTAATGTTATTTATCTGCTGATGAATGGACTACAAACTACTCGGCTAAGTTAGTAGTTTCACTTCACAATTGAAATCACAAGTTTGTTGTCAGTTTTATTTAGTAAATCTCATTTTAAATAAGAAAAAACATTGCGTGAACTAAATTTGCTATGTTTGAGAAAGGTACAAACAATTGAAGCAAAATTTAAAGAACAATTCGACCAAACAATATTTAATACTTAAAACCTACAAGTATTCAAAATTATTCAAATTTGAACATGGCAATCTTATGTCTTCAAATTGGTTAGACTTCCGAATCACAGAATCGGCCATCACAATTTCAGCAACAAGGTTCGTAGCATCTACAACAGGAGTTGAATACGCACGCTGCTTCATTCGCCCCGAATTAAAAAGTGTTGACTTTTTAATTTGATTTTACGTCCCAACTGGAAACCGTGGAGGCCATGGACTGTCTAATCGATTTATCTGATAAAACTACGTTTACGTTCTCACATGCTTCATTAGCAAAATAATCCAGTAAGCGATTGGCCAACTGATGGGACTAAAAGGAAAGTCAATAAGTGGAAAATCAACTCTACTAGTATAATATAAGACCTCAAACCTAGGGTTGGCTCATAAGGCGGGGGGGGGGGAGGTTGAGTCAAAGGTTCCTTTTTGATTTTTCACTATACCAAAAAGAAATATATCAACACAGTAGGGGTTGATCCTACAAAAAAACTATATGTATAAACGTTTTAATAGTATTTTGTATCTGATACTCTTAATGGCATATATAAGCTCCGTAAAATAAACAATTAAAAACATCCATTATGGCAACGTATTTTTCGCCAAGTTCTGTCTCCAGTGCCACACATCTTCAATCCACAGGAAAATTTTGTCAAGGAGAGAGTTGCAGAATATACATGATCAGAAGAGGGTTGTTTGGGATTGGAGAGAGGAGTAAAGAAAGAACTAAAATAGGAAATTAAGGATAATTTGTTAAATCAAAAAAATTGTAATTCCAAACTGGTTTTTACAGTAGTAAAAACCAGTTAGTAAAAACAATAGTAAAAATGTAAAAGGAAAACTTTTAACATCATGAACAACCACTTCTGCATATAATTACAAATGGCTAAGAGCAAATCAAAAGAGTCAGTACCTCACTCTGTCAAAAAAAAAGAAGAGCCAAATGATAGAAGTCCAGGACTTAGTAAACAGAAAACAATGCCCCATCCTTCCCACAAAACATCTAGTAAAAGACGCTAAATTTATTCCAGAGAAAAGTTCAAAAACACAATAATGTTTGGAAGTTTCAGAGTACACAAAGACCCTCCAATCACAGCAAGAATTCTTAAATGCTATATCACTTATGTAGAATATTTCAACAAATACATTAATTTAGGTGTAGGTCTAGGTGAATCCTCAACTAAAACTTAACAGGACACCTGACAGCGACATGAGAACAAATAACAATACTAATGCAACACTAAGATGTCGTATTAGTACACAATATTACCTAGTAAAAACCTAACATTACAAGTAGAAAAAACTGGTAACAAAATGAGAGCAAACAACACCCTCATCATTATCCATCAAAACACTTCGATTACACAAAAAAATACCGAACTAATCAACACCTAACCAGATTTACTGACTCTTAAAGAAGATAGCCTAAAAAACACCGCTTTTAGTACATGATTAGCACAGATACACTAATCACAGATTTTGGTAGGAAATATCACCAGAAGTGAGGTGTTGCAACATATATGCAAGTGAAAACAACTCATTTCACTCTGGGCCATCAGCATATCCAAGCACTGCAGAGAACTGATAATAGAGGGTGTTCTATTAAAAGTAGTAAAGAGACAGAGCATACATATTTTAATGTTCTAGGGATCTACAGAGACCAGGGGAATATGAAAGAAGACCTTAAGATGATGTCGGAGATATTAAACAAAATACCAACATAAAAATTCCCGGTGCTAAAAATGGGATACGTTTGCATTGGTATTATAAAAAAATGGACCTACCAAAAACACCTGTAAGGAAGTCATAATATGACAAGACTGTCTCTTCCACTTACTAGAATTACATCTACATCAAAAACCTCCATTGACTATTCCTGTACAAATCTGGATCATGAATACTTAAATATCACTAACATTAATCAGCAATATCGGACTACACTGCCCAATTATGTATACTTAAAACATAATGCAACACAAAGATCTGCCCTTGACTTCAGAAAGTAGAACACAAAATTCAAGAAACATCATGCATATATGGGAAGTCTGCTAGATCTTACAAGACTGGAGTTCTTGAGTCGGTCTCTGTAGATGGCTCATATGAAACAATTTTTAAGATTCTGACTAATGCTTTAGACATAACCTGCCCTGTCACAAAGTCAAAAAAGAGAAGTAAAAAGGAAAACATGACTACTGACAGAGATACAGCTGAAACTAAAGAACACATTTCTAAAATCAATTGGAAAATACAGCCAGACAGGACGAGAAGAGGACAAGAACGACGCAATTGGAAAGAAGAAAGCCTATGATTTGAGACTAAGAACTGTTAAACGACTGGAAGTAGCAAAACACCTGTCCATTCAAATGACAAATCAAAAGCACTCTGGAAAATCGTTAATGATAAAAAGATGATGGGTTAAATTAAAATGCTACCAACAACTATGCATGTAGAAGGATGGGAAGTAAATAAACGAGCTGCCATTGCGAATAATCTAAATGATCACTTTGTAAAAATCGCAGATAAAAACTTAAAACAAAATTGGTAGATCAACATTATCTTTCCAGTCTTGCAAGACCACCCACCATACCACAAAATACCGAGCCTTTTCCTGTGCCCAACTACAGAATAGGAAGTGGGCAGTGTAATTAGCACATTCAAAGCAAACCCCTCTGCAGACTCCTGCAGAGGGGTTTGCTTTGAATGCTGAATAATCCACTCGGACGGAATATCAGTAAAAACTGTAAAAGCTTGCAAATAACGTTTAAATTATACAGGTTGAGGCAGACCACCCGTACAGTACGTATAGCGGCCAAACCAAACGAGGTAGATTATTCGTAACAACTTAAACCCCCCTATTTCCACCCCAAAGAATTTGGAGAAATTATTTTTAAATCTCTAAAACTCCCCAAAAGGGTAGTTTTTGGGGGGGGGGGCAGGGGTGGTTTTTGGAAAATTTTCAAATGTAAATGTATGTTGAGTTATACCTCATTTTAAAGGTAACTTTACTGATTATTTTGATGCAAAAGGTTTGAATTGAACCTATCTTGCCGCTTATGTACAGGGTACACTAAAACGTTAAAACATCAGGGGTTTGTGGGTAAATGTTTTACAACTACCTGCAAAAATGTAGAGAGACGGTATTTATTCAAAACTAATGATGAGACGGCTTATCGAAAAATATCATCAAATGCCACCCTACCCCAAAATTTACACATTTTAACAACACATAGAATTTCGTAATACTTAACAGCCCCAATCTAAAAAAAAATCAAATAGCAACCTAGGTTGTGTTGTACATAATTAGAAAGGCCTTTAAAAAATAAACATTTTCTACATTTAAAGTTTTTCTCTATCTCCAATGGTTTCAAAACTGTAGTAGGTACAAAAATAGATTTTTTAACAATTTTACTAAGTCAGTTTGTATTAATATTAAAACCCAATGAAACAAATGGAAAACAAGTTGGACTTTTAAGTTTAATTTGGTTTTAAATAATATAGGAAAAAACACATCAGGATTTCTATCAGTGTAACATGTTTCAAAAGCCGTGGTGTTCATGTTTTAACAATACCAAATACACGAGTTGCCCCTGGAAGAACTTTGGAACCAATTCTTTAGTCTCTTATCTAATCTCTGTTATTACCGTCTCCCTAATCAGTTGTTCTTATGACCACATGGTATGAGGTAGATATTAATTTAAATTGTTTTAAAGTACGTAGTGTAAGTTTTGTTTTTTCTAAAATGCCGTTCTCAAATGAGGAGGCATTCCAGATGCTTATGGCGTTAGGGGAATGTTTCCAAAATTACTCAGCTGCCGCTCTTCTTTATGCCCAACGTTACCCAGTCCGCGAACATCACTCCAGGAACGTTTTTCAAAGACTTGCTAGTCGAGTCCAGGACACCTCCTCCGGGAATATTTTGAAATATTAGGTCCCAGAATCGTTATTTTATAGCACTTCTTAAGTAATAAAAAGAGAGGAAATATCAGCTGAGAGTGTGCCAAATTTACAGTAAAAGCACTACCACCAATCACCAGGAAGTTCCTACAAGGATAACTACGTAAAATCTGCAATAGATAATAATAGACGTTAAATATATTTCATATTATTTATGAAATATATTTAACTAAAACAAAATTTAATCATTACATTAACAGAATATTGAACAAAATAGTTAAGTTTAAATCACAAATCAAGACTTAAGCTAAATCTTGATATCTGCATCAAGATCTATATTCAAATTTGAATGTCTACTACAATAATTTCAAATATTAGTTAAGAGATATACAGTAACGGAAGTTATAATGACATTTAGATTGTTTATTTCTGCGTTTCTAAATATAAAACTACTATAGTAAAAAAATACCAGTTTTGGCGCTTTTCAACCAAACTGCAACTTTAAAAATTCATAGCAAATCATAGCTCATAAACTTGTGGTCCAATTAAGACGAAATGTATATACAAGATATATACAAGTCTATTGAACTTGAATACGTAATTTTAGAATAGTATGAAAATAAAGTTGTTATTAAGTTATCATCTTAACTTTTATTCTTGATCAGGACCGGATGGGCCACATAACTCAGCATTGGTAATATTATGGAGATCTTAGTTATTTTAGTGAGCGTGTAATATTGTAAAACAAATATTTAAAACGTGTTACTATTAACATAGATTATATTGAGCAGAATTTGTTAATTTACCGCAACCGTCAACTGACAACGAATGGACAACTAACACAATACAGAACTGCTCAAATCTCGGCAAGTCAATCTGTTAGAACTGATAACGTATGGACTAAGACACTTTGTCCCGGGTACTCTCCGTCCCGAAAGTGCCTATTACCACAAACCGGAAGTACCCAGTACAGATTAATGTTTCAGGTATTTATACGATGCAGATTCTTTATACGTTTGACGCAGTTCCTGGTACAGAGTACTCAGTCTCGTTTGCAGTAACGTATGTATTCAATGTGCGATTCTAAATCAGTATTAGTTGTGCATTTTGTACTCGGTTACTGAACATATTGGGTACAAGAAATAACTAGAACTAACCTGACTTTTGCAGTTGCTTCGTGACGGTAAGATTAAAATATTTAGCGTTTTCAGTAAAATTGAATTATTATATGTGAAGTGCCGTGAATTAAGTAAATTAAAATAGTTATAAAGTTTGAATTTATATATTTGATTTTGATTGTATTAAAAGTTTCATCATAAATGTTTAGGTGAAAATCAGACTTATATGCAATCGATCTATTGAAATAAAATGCGCTTAGGAGAGGGAGGGGGCTAGTCCCGTTCGCCCCTCCCCCGACGGTGCGCCCCTGGATGTGCGTGTGTTAATATAACATGTGAATACGTGTAGGAAAGAATTAGATATCTCATTCTCAACCTAAGCATGGCGCACACTGTAGACGCGCCGCGCCGCGCCGAACCGCGCCGCCTTTTGGAAATAATTCCGGCTTAATAGTTTGCATGTGTTCAAATGGGAGTGCGCACACTAGAGCGCGCCGCGCCGCGCCGCGCAGCGCAGCCGCGTCCGCCGCGGAATAATTCCGCTGCCAGAACTCTTGGGAGAAGTCGAGCGGAATTTGTTCCGCTGGGGCGGCGCGTCTACAGTGTGCGTAGGCAGCGGAACCGTTTCTTAGCCGCGGTTACCTTCGGGTGTCTTCGTATCGTCGGTGAGGTTATAGCAGTCGACGTAAAAATCTAACATTTCCAGAGTAATTCATGTTGCAGAGCTAGAGGCCATTTCTGGGTCATATAACACCGCTCATTCATTTCTACGCGCAGATCCTACACACACACAGCAGTCCCTTTTCAGACAACCCAATATATGCCGCAACTACCATCTCCTATTGGTCAGATGGGACAATACCCAGGGGCACAAGAGGGACGGTTTGCTGTTTCACCTGATGGATCCAGTAACTATTCATAAACCTCAAACTCAGCAGGGTCAAGTGATACGACGGCACATGATAAAACTTATTGTAATATGTAGGAAGTACTGTATGCATAATTTGTGTGTTATTTTTAAAACTTTGCTTTCTTACAGATAAAATACATTACATTTTTTGAAACAAATAGCCTATTGCTTATTAAAAAAGCCCTGAACAGGGATACATTGTTAAATAATAATTTATTGCTGAAAACACATTTGATGTTATGTTTTCTAACCGAAGAAGAAAAAAAAATTTAATGAGTAAATTGTGGTTTCTGAAAATATTAAAATTTACAAAACATTATTTGCATACATTTAATAAAAACTACTTTTATTGTAAGTTTATTCATATTTTGGTATTTAGTAAAGACTTAGTTAATAACTTACATTAAACAAACCGCAAGCCTTTCTTCAGGTGAAACTGGTCTTCTAAAATATGTGTCTTGTTTTTCAATTAAAGGCCTAAGCATGTTCAATAGTTCATAAAACTTTTCGGGGGACATTCTGAAAATATTGGAAACAGTGTGCGCCATGCTTAAGCCTTACGCTCCAAAATGAGAGTTGACCCTTTCAACTGTTCATTTTAACCAATAAAATCTTCTCTCGTTGCAGTAGAGTTCCCGCAAATAAATTGATACAACAAACTGAACTATAACTTCCACTGTCTTCAGCTTTAATAAATTACAAAATAGATTAGTCAGGATTTCACATTGTATGTATATGTATATGTATATTGTATATGCATATCATTCATGCGTTTCATAATCTGACGAGTGACTATTTTCTCTAGATTTTGAGAAATTGGGTCCAATTTGATTAACGTTATGAGGGGTTAACCTTAGATAGCTGATAGATAACTAATTCTTTCTTTCCATCTCTGAGGAAAACCTCCTTCGTTGACCCGTTCAGCACATGAGTAACGCCACATAATGCACAAGAAGTAATGTTTTTAAACATATCTATACATATGTCATCATTTCCTCTTATCTTTATTCTTTCATTGCTGATTTTAACATTAGAAGCATTTAGAATAATAAACAACATTTTGCATAATCTTCGTTAGCATAATTTACACTTCTCACCTCAGTGAAATATTTAGTAATGTAATTTCAATCTAGATGTGATAGGTTTATATTGGTTTTAAGATTTTCAAACATTATTACATTTCTTAAGATAAGCCCTGACATCCTTGAGGTTGCTGGAAGATAATAGTTTTATGTTAAATATGTTTTTATTGCCTCAATGCACAAATTGGGTCTGTTTATTGTGTGCTTTACTATACAATATAATTCCCAATTATTTTTAGCCCTGGTTATTCAACATGTTTATCCAGTTTAGTTTTAATCTTAGTATTTTATGTCACAATTTATACAGGATGCCTCCTCCTTTGTCCCCTTGTAGACTATAGGGGCCTGCTCACCAAACATATTCTTTGTAACAAACTACTTAATATTGTAGACACCTACTGTATTAACTGCATTTTTTCATTAAATCTCAGCAACAGCTGTTTACAGCACGTTCCTCATTAAACTTGGTTAAAACTCTGTAAGTTTTAAACACCTTCTTATTTTTCTTAACAAATTAAACAGTACTGCAAATCAGAATACTTTACATCTTTACTCCTACATAGTCCAGAATACGTGGTGTACGTGGTGGATGCTGGTTCTCACGTCCTCATCCAATTTGTCCACAATGACGTGGGCTAACAGGGTGACTGAGATAGCAGGCTCGTAGCCTCGTAGCCAAATACGAACTCTACAAGGACCTATCGCAAAACCATGAAGGTATAATTGAAGTCTTGGCAGTTTAAAATTGCATGGGTCTGTAGTAGAACTAAAATGAATCGGTAAATAAACAAGGTTAAACGCACGTCAAGACTTCGTATCAACGCGAAGTTGACAACATCTTGGCCTAGAGAGCAATTCCCAATAGACAAATGTTTACCATTCTCAATTTCGATATATATTTAGTAAACGTGGAGATAAACCCTCTAACTCAACTCGTTCAAAAGGTATTGTGTTTACAGACGCTCCTACACAAACACAAAAATCTTCCGTCGTCAACTTTTTTTTTTAAAGGAAAAGCCGATTCCCTTTTAAGCCTTATTCTGCCCGTCCTCATAGGCCACTGGCCTGTGCGAGGATCTTATCAAACAGAATAAGGGGGAGAGTCGATACAGTACAAGGTCAATGGTACTGATAAAAAGTGCAAGGGTCACAGACAGGATTCGAACCTGCGCTATCTTCTAACTCAGACTCAAAGTCCGACGTCTTAGACCGCTCGGCCATCGGCACTCCCAAACTAAATAACAGGAGAGACGCCGCTAAACGCTCAGCCAATAAAATTCGTAGTAGTTAGTTTTAAATATATAAATATATTTCAAGAGAAAAACTATACAATGAATAAACTGATAGTAACATATCTTTGTACACCTTTTGTACTAAAGTAAAAGCTCACTAAAAACCACTTGTGGCTTCCGTTTGTTGAAACATGTACATAAATTAAAAATTTGAACTAATTTAAATTGTTCAGTACTAAACACCTATTAATTTTAATTCTAGAAAGTAATCCCATATTATCGCACTTTATCCACTTCTGAGCTGACATACTGTATTTAACAGACAGACAAGACCTTAATAGAAACTTTTGATATCGATGCCCCCCATTCAGTTTTTAATAACACCATAAATGGTACCGAGTAACGTAACAATATTGCAACTTACTGATTAGCAGCTTTGCACGATTGAAGGATAAAGAGGGACCCATCCATCCATACATCCCTCAAAACTTAAATATTAAAAATATTATGCGGGCTGCTTTGGAGGATGTTCATTGACAAGTAGACGCAGAAGTAGAATGTATTTATTTCCTCAAAATACAATAAAAATCTACAAATACTTCATTTAACATAAAAAAGAATTAAAACTAAACTCAACTGTCTCGTTACCAGGTCTATTTATTTTAGGGTACATAAGCCGTACTTATGAATTTATCAACATTACACAACGGCAGTTTTACATTAATAGTTTTAAAACAAAATAAAAAAAGATGGTGATAATTTTGTGTATGAAATAGTAGGACTGTCAAGGCTTAGCCTGTTTAGAGGTTCTCCATAGTTTTATTATGACAAAAGATATACAAGAATCCAGATTTTGATAATGAAAAGGGCTTACCTCTAAATAAATAAATTAGAAACACTATTTCTCAACATCCGACATCAAAAAGAGATATCATTGAAGTAATTAAATCCCTAAAATCTACTAATTCACGCAATTGTGATGAAAAGATTAACAAAATCATATTTTGAGAAATTATAATCTCTACTAACACATTTTGATGTCTATTAAAATAGAAATGTTTTTCTAATCAATTATTCAAATCTAAAATCGTAATAATTAAAAAAGGGGGTTTTGACCAACTGCAATAACTTTAACACTCAACAAAATATCTGGAAAAAATCATATTGGTTTTGCCTCTTTATTTTTAGAAACATATAGCATATCATATTATCATATCATAACATAATATGCAGGGTGTCCCAAAATTACAGGACCAAACTTCACCAATATCATTTATATATTAACATATTATAAATTATCAAATAATCAGTTTGGATTTGAAGAGCTAAGAAGAACTCACGTTTAAGCAGTTTTAAAATTCAGATATTGTGCAATGTGCATCGTCTTCCCTGGTTAGCTAAAAGAATGCCACAAGGGCTTTAATTTAATCTTGGAAAAGCATTTGACATGATGTCTCATGTATATAAATTAATATATAAATTAAATCACTTTCATAATAATTAGAGGCATTGATAGTTATTGGTTTAAATAATATATTACTAATAGAACACAAACTGTTATTGCATGAACTTTATTTATAAATTAGCAGCACTGAGTTAGATGATAATTTAACTCAGGAATGACAACGATGAAATATCAGAATAATTAAATTTGTAAAGAACCTAAATAAAATCCATAGAGTAAAAATGACAAAATTCAATGTTTAAAACTCGGTGACAAGATTTATTTCACTCATTTGGTGTAGTTCCACAAGTGGTTTTTAGTGAGCTTTTACTTGTGTACAAAAGGTGTACAAAGATATATTACTATCAGTTTATTCATTGTATAGTTTTTCTCTTGTATTTATTTTATTCTTTATAGTTATTGAAACATATTTATGTAATTATCATCTAACTTATGTGCATGTCGATCCATGGGATTTAGCGGAGCGTTAGCAAATATTTCTACATTGATCTTATAGGTAACCATAATAACAAAGAGGAAATATCAGAATAATTAAATTTGTAAAGAACCTAAATAAAATCCATAGAGTAAAATGACAAAATTTAATGTTTAAAACTCGATGACAAGATTTACTTTCACTCATTTGGTGTAGTTCCTTCCCTAGGTCACGGGAAGCTTTTATTATTTGAATACTCATAAAACTAATTTAATGAACAAAAATGGGAATTCATTATGAGGCAAGATCGTTACTAGAAAGGTTTTATTTGTTGACTTTAAATGAGTTTCCTAAAAACTGGACAGAAAATTCCTGATCAAGTCAAAACAGAAAATTAAATATATTTTAAATAAAAAATATATACAAAATGTTTTTATTGCAGCAAAAAACCATAAACTATTCAAGGCTGAGTTACAATATTCTTGAGTGGTGACACCGGATTTTAAGAAAACATTTATAATAAACAGTTTCTTTATGTAGACAAGACACACGCTATTGAGTTCCTCAAACTTCAAGTAATTTACCAAATCTGTTTCTGCTTGACCGCAATGGTATTGTTAAAATTTGTTTGCTTGTATTCAACATGAATAAAACCTGAATATTGCCTGTATAGACTAATAGAATGTATATTAAATTCTGAAAAATAGTTTTTATATATTGCGCTTTCTCTTGTTACTGTTATTACAAGTGAAATTATACAATAATTTGTTATGGACGTGTTAGTCCTAGATAGTATAAATATCTTTAAAGATAGAAACGTACATCAAACGTGATTGATAAAAACCTCTATTCCGCACTCCCTTTGTAAAAGAATTGAACTAAAATTGAAACATACGTTCTTTTCTCATTTTCTTCAAAACCAGAAGTCACCAATTAGATCAACTTGAAAGAATGAAAATTACAAAACAATCAAAATTGTACTGAAAATACAACAAAATACATAAATTACTAGAAATACGAATTATTTTTGACATTGTGCGTAGCAAAATTATTTTGTTTTACCTAACAATATTATTTCTTTTTATACACATCATATATCAGTTTGATCAATGTGTAATAAAAAATAAAGCTAAACTTATTAAATTTTAAATAAAAGTGGTTGGGCATCATCAAATGAGTATATTAACATGTAGTATTAATAACCAAGCAGTATTACTAAGTAGTCGGACATAGCCGATATAAACTGCAATAATAGACAAATATTAAAAATACCAACTTTACATGGAATTTTCAAAGACTCGGTAAGTTTTGTAAAAAAACCTTAAATTACTCTCAGATTTAGGACGCTCTGGTAACTGTTATCTGTTATTACTAGTTCCTTCTGATTTAAAGATACGATATATTTGTAATTGATAAGAAACGTATGATATTAAATAATATAACAGTATCTTTAAGGAGACAGATAGTACTATCAGACCATGATGTATTTTTTCAACTTTAACCCTGTTCCGTCAGAACGTGTACACTTTCTTACTCTAAGGCGTGTCGAGTTTTAGGTAATATCATATGTAATTTGAACATGTACTATTTTTCATTCTATATAATATCTCTAAAATCTATGAGATTTGTATATGTTAAATATAATATACAATGTATTTATGGATACACGTAATAAATTAATGTATATAGATAGTAAATTTAACTTCTTACACAGAATTATTTCGTATAATTTCCCGGTGAAGTTGATAAGCTTATGCATACATTAAAGTCATAAAGATAATGTAATTCATCATACCTTTAATATTATGAATACGTCAGAATATATTATTTGAGTACTCACTGAGTATGTTCGTTACTTTTGTACACACCTGAAACAGAGTAAAAGAAAGTTGCTGTGAGAAAAGGTATTAAGTGTCAAAGTATTTCATCAGACAAATCAATAGCCTATATCTAGTTTAACAGGTAATTTTTCATTGCACTTCCATACTTTTATTTGTAGAAACAGATTCTTAAATTTTCAAACATAAGCAGAAACAGACATTGTAAAAGCAGGGAATGTTTTAAAGAAAGTACCTAACTATAAAAAGGTTAAAAAAATATTTCATAACTATTTATTATTGACCTATTGATTGAACGTTGATTATCAATGTACGAGTAATTAGAATAGTGAAATAAACAAATTTAAAACACAAATAAAATTAATTCATAATGGTAGAATACGGGTAAACTCTTATGTTATTGTGATATTTATTTTACCCTCACACTGGGGCTAAAAGCATTAATGCCTTACCTAAATATATGGTATGAATCATTAAAAGCTACATTTTCAAACCGGTTGTACTAAATCAAACTGTAATCATTCTAAACCTGAATGCATTAAAATTCACAAGAACGCACTATTCGATTCTGTTACTAAGTAAGTAACCTTCTCGAAAATAATTTAGTTGTTAGTCATCACATTAAATTTATCCAAAGTTTTTTGGGACACTATGAATGACAGTGTCTGTAAGCAGTCTTTGTTTCGTGTTGTACACAAAACAACTTTTATTTCCTATGGAGTAAGTTTTTTGGGAAAACTATGCTTTATATAAATTACAAGGATACACACAGAAAACTTTCTAAACCAATTACAATGACGAATAATAAAACTAAGTTGTACAACCTAACACCTAACTGGCGCGTACAGTACATTGTGGTCACATATTTTTTTATTTACATTCCTTATTTATAACAAATTCTATACCTTTTAATAAAGAACTGTTAGGACTTATCGTATAATATTCTGTACTATATGTAATGTTATGATATTCTAAATTGAGTAGTCGTGTTCAATTCAGGAATATTTTTCCTACTGTACTTTTCTCTCTAGAGGCGTTCTCAAGATAACCAGCTAGGCTGGTCAGTCCGGGGGCTGTCAAACATGCACACGGCGTTCGCAACACTCAACCGGGAAAGGTTTGTGCAACATCCCCAAACAACAATGAAGGTACAATATTTAGTTTGCAGATTGCATACGTTTTGTGTTAAGAACAAATTTGAAAACTCAAACAAGGATTCACACCTGTTCGCTTCACGGACCAATCTCGTTGTTCTTAGCCTGCAAACCTCGGGAGTAGCCTCTAGAACCCGGGATTGGTTTCTACTCATTCAATCCCACTGCCTGATGGATCCCAAATTACCTCTGAATGCTAACAAACACAAGACAATTTTTTTTGCATCTCTGAATTTAGTGAAGGTCAGTATGAAACTACGCTTCAGTGCTTCTTCTGTCTCATTGGCTCATATCTAGACATTGGCTCATTGGCTCATACCATAATCCTTTAGAATCCCTGTTCTAAAGGATTCCTAAAGGATAATCATCAACTTCATTATAAACTCCTTTTAATCAATAAATATCCTCATAATAGGTATAAAATTGCCTCCGAGTTAATGTATGTTTATTTTTTTAACATTTTAATCATCAACCCCTTCTGTTTTACAACTTTACAATTGATTTAACATTACCTCCACTAATGACTTCCCCTGGAGCACTAAAATTAACAACGAAATGTTTTCTGCAATTTGTTATATAGTGATGGTCGTTGGAAAAATATATTTAGCAATATATTGATGTAAATCGTGAAGCTTTCCCCAGCACCTCTGAGGAAACTTACGGTAATTTTATACAAATTTCATTTTCTACACAATCATAAAAATATTCAGCTGTATTTGAACTATCCATAGTGACATAAACATTCTTTACATTTACGTTAATCATGCATCAATGTTCCGGAACGTACTGCTTCCAACAGGAACGTCAGCCCGAAGAAAATTTGAAAATTGATATTTTATAACATTATTCCGGTTATTTATAGCAATTAAAAAACTTACATTTCTGTTTTGACCAGGTTTTCATAACCTTTAATATGTTCGACTTTTCAAAACGAGTTCATGAATATATACGCGTATACTGGTTCAATCCTCAACTATATGAGTTGACCTCAGAGGCCAGCCTCTTTCTTTTTTAAAAAGATTGATAAAATTGGTTAGTTAGTTTCTTGCATTACCCTGTGGACAAACCATTAATGTCTAGATGGAAGAATAGATAAAAGGACTTTCATAAAAGTCCTTACTAAGTCGGATATACAGGGTGATTCAAAAAGAATACCACAACTTAAAACAATTTTATTTAATAGGAGAAACATAATAGAACCTTCTGTTATGCATCATTACAAAGAGTATTAAAAACATTTTCACTCATAAAAAGTTCAGAGATGTTCAATTTCACCCCCCCCCCAGAAACTCGAGCAATATAAACCCGATACTCAAACTCATTCCACAAACAAGCATATCAGGCGTCAGGTCGCATAGTTGTCGTTATTTCTTGTTTCAAATCAACAATGGTACAAGAGAGGTGCCGAAACACCATATTCTTAACATACCCCCTTAAGAAAAAATCGTAGGGGATAAGGTCAGGGCTTCTTGAAGGCCATGGTGATGAAGAGCTTCGTCTCGGGCTACTTGGACGATCTATAGCCTGAGGGTAGTTCACGTTGCGCTACATTCTGCTGAAATATAAATTGTTGTGTTTCTTGTTCGAGCTGAGAGGCAAACCGCCAACATCTCCAGATACTGTAGTCCAGTTAAAGTAGCACCCTCGAAGAAAAAGGGACCAAAAACTGTATTGGCTGAAATTGCACAGAAAACATTCACCTTAGGCGAGTCACGTTCACGCTCAATTATTCCCGTGGATAGTGCTCCATATTTGGACATTGTGCCGGTTGAATTTCCCGTTAGTATGGAAAGTAGCTTCATCACTAAACACATTATTTTAAGAGAGCAAGGATAAACTCACAGAAATCGATTCTTTTAATCTTATCAGCTGCAGAAAGGGCTTGAACCAATTTCAGACTATAAGGTTTCATTACTAAACTTTTTCTTACGACTCTCCATATAGTTGTTTGTGGAAGTTGCAGGCTCTCTGCTAGCTCTTCGAGTCGATTTACCTGAGATGCGAACAAATGCTTGCTGTATACGTGCTACATTTTCATTACTCGTGCGCGGCTGTCCAGAACTTTTCCCTTTGCACAACACCCATTGTCTATGAACTGTTTATACCAACATTTGATACACCACCTATCAGGAGGTTCAACATCATACTTCGTTCGAAATTCACGCTGAACAACTGTCGTTGATTCATTTCTGCCGTACTCAATAACACAAAAAGCTTTCTATTTAGCAGTCGCCATCTTAGCAACAACTGACGTTGACGCCTTGTTAACAGTGCCTCAAGTGAACAAATGACCAACTAAAATAAACTTTAGAGCTTCCTTAATTCGCCGACAGACAGTGCTTAGCTCTCCTTTTATTCTCTGCACAGTTATAAATTTCTAAAGTTGTGGTATTCTTTTTGAATCACCCTGTATATTGTTCTGACCAGTTACATCGGTCATACGATTAAAATCTATATATTTCAAAAACCTATCAACAGCCCAAGCCTGTTGAAAGCGAACAGAAGATAAGGTCGTGTTTTGAAACTGCAGGAATCGGAATTTGCTCTTTGTGAACAACGACTTTTATCTCATTAACTTTAATGAGGTCTAACAGTGTGTGAAATTCAGCAATATGATGTGTGGTGTCAGGTGATAAAGTTGTCATATTGCAGCAGTTGATCACAGTGGTTAATTTGATTGTCATCATTGTTTGTTTTGAAGAAACTCGCAGAACCAGAGCAACATAACCTGACAAACCAATCTCTAAAAACAGAAATTCTGCCCTAGCCGAGTACTCCTGCGGCGCCATGTAATACTTTTGCCTTTAAAGTTTGACTGGTGTATATAGCAACACCCCCCCCCCCCCGCCATTGTTAAGTCTGTCTTTTCTGTGGAGCACATATCTATTTAGTGGTACTTCAACACTAAAGATACTTGGAGCTTTAACCATGACTCTGATGTTACCATGCCCCCTCAGCTATTCTGCATCAACGTGAGCAGCTTTTCCGGTTTCGGAAAAGGGATAACTCTGCCACCACCCTGTTCGTCTCTTCCACTTCTCTTCTGCACCAGATATTCGCATATTCTTATACCACTTATATTTTTCGAGCTCATCAGCACGTTGAGCCAAACCCCTGTTCACAACTTGAAGTTGCTCCTTCAAGACCACCACTTAATCCTAGAACACTACCGTGCGTAAATTTTACGTATACGCGTCATGTTTATAGTCACACCTACTCTCCCCCAAAACCTTCCGGTTTAAGCTTTGGGCAGTGCTTCTACTGATCAATGGTCGTTCGTCCTCCGAAGTGTAAGGGTGTATGTAGTTCTTTTTCTTATCTCAATATTGATTTTAATTTAAGCCGTGCGTCAATTTTACGTAGCGGTAGTAATGCTTGATAAAAAAAATACATATATTTTATGTATAAGTGTGTATAGTAAAATAAGTAACTAAACCTATTTTAGGTTGTTTTTTGGTAAATAAAAGTCTTGGAGTTAGTAGACAATTTGTAGGCTTTTTGGAAAGGATGAGTTTCTATGGCATTGTAGATATGAAGATAAGGTGTGGAAAACACCATGTATCACACATGCACGCATTACACATACGCACACACGCTTAAACACACGCATCATGGACTTAAGTAAGCACATAGGCAAGAAAATACACAAACACAATACACAGGCATGAAAATAAACCTTTACATAACCTAAAAAAACAAAAATAAACATGCTACGTAAAATTTACGTATCGGTAGTAACAAAGGTATATCAAAACACGGTAGTGTTCTAGGGTTAAGTGTGGCAGACACCTTCTCCGACACCTAACTGATAAGGCAGGATCAGATAAGGCAAGCTGGCTGGTTGGCTTATCAGACAGATTTGAACCAGTATGACGGCGAGTATTTACTGGTGAATGGCTGACCAACATATTCTCCAATCACATTAAACTTTGTTTTATTACTTTGTCGAAAGTCCAATGCACAAGGTAGAAAATTATTTCCACTATAATCTAGCAAAATTGACTGAGCACAAAAAGCACCTGCACAGAAATACACATAGATAAACATTGAAATGAATAAGAATATATTTATTCATAAATGTGTTCGCTACATATTTTAAAAAGTTAAAAGGATTTTAAAGTAATAATTTGAGAATCACTATAACTATTTTTAGCATTTAATACACATTTCAATATACCACTTGCATGATGACTCTTACATCAAAATTAAAAAAGGAAAACACTTTACTTATTTGATCATATTAAACAATATTTGAATTAAAAAATGTTATGAAGCCTCTAACGGCAAAGCCTGGGCAGAGTTTCTTTCATGCTAAATTAAATTGCTCGAATTACAATGTCAATTGTAATCGATGTCAATTAGTTAGGATTAGAATAACTACCATTTATCAAATGTCTCCAATACATCTAAATCTATACTTATGTGCATAAAAACTACTGATCTGAATAAAAAGCTATATAAATATAAAAGCTTTTAACTAAATAGTATGCAGAAGAAAATGTATAGTTTGGTTACTTAATAGCCATCATTTCAATAGTTTTGATAAAATGTATTTTAGAAATTTGTTGGGAAGTGGGACCTTACCCTGTATGGTGTGCACTTCAACAAAAGAGGTGTCGCTCGCTTAGGTTCGCTGTTACCAACTTGATTTATTTTTTGATTATTTGCAAAAATCTAAGTGCGGTGGAGATTTTAAACATTGAAGCACAAGCACAACCACAAGGCAGTGAACAAAATACTCTTAGACACCACAATTTGTTAAGAACGGCTGATTGCACAAAATTTCAAACCACATTGTCGCTAACATTGTAATCTCCGATTATAGGGTTATTGTCATATCGTTGTAGATACCCAGCGGTAGTAATGTTAGAATATTCCTAGACCATGATTGCCAATTATCGGACCATTACTTTTTGAGTATTGAACTGTCTATTTTGTGTAAAATCAAACCAGACACTAACGCTAATACGAATCTTGATGTAATTGGCTCTTGATCTCTTCCACTTTTGAAGGTTGTGGATTTTAAACAGTGCTTGAACAGCTTCGATTGGGCTTTTTTGTTGGGTGGCCTTAGCTGTGAAGATATTTTAATAAGTTTAATATTTAAGTTCAATAAATTTATTCACATATTCCTTTACTGGTTACATATTTTTTCCCCTGTACAACATAAGAAAAGTCCACATTAATGAACATGCCTAAAACTAAATGTATACTGCAGAAGAAATGGCCACATTGAAAGAACGATTATGAGCTCCTTTAAACGATCTTGTGTTACTGGTCTACTCTCTGACAGAAAGGTCTACCTAAAAGCCAAAAAGCTTCATAGAGCTGAAATAAATGAAACTAAGAAAAGTAGTTATGCAAACTTTATCCTCAACTCAGACAACACAGAGCGAGCTGGGCTCAAACAGTGTCTATCAAGACATTCCAGCTGCCGATGTTTTCGCCAACTTCTTTTTGGAGGCCGTAAATAATGTGAGGCAGAGCATCCCTCAAGTGGATACTGCGGGAGCCGATCTCGGGCGAGTCACAATCTCTGAGAATTCCCACAAAAAAGAGTTACTGTCTCTTCTATGAACATATGTAACATAGCAGCCAAAATGAAACCAAAGAGAAGCTGTAAATATATATGGCATATCTTCTGTAATACTTAAGAATATATTTGATGTTTTTTTTTCCTTTGGTCTTATGCGTTTAATGCCAGCCTACTTGAAGGTATTTCCCATCCAAGCATCTTTATGGTTCTAAAGTATTGCCAATCTTTAAAAAATATGACAAGGATGATATCAGTAACTATAGATCGATCTTTCTGGTGTCTATTTTTGCTAAAGTCTACGAATGAGTAATGAAATTGCAGTTGGACACTTTATTTGAGCACAATAAGTTGTTTACCAACAGTCAATATGGTTTTAGATCTGGACTGTCCACGGTGGACGCAGTCGAGGACTTAATATTCCATGTGCTGAAGAGCACATGGAATAAAATCTTCACTCTCAAAAGTCTTCAGTTTTGAGAGTGAAGATTGCGCCAGTGCGATCCGTCGCACCAGTGCGCTTTGCGACCTTTCTAAGGCCTTCGACTGCGTTGACCGGGATATTCTGCTGACATGGGAAAAATGCTTAAAAACTATGGTATAATTTGGCTGTGAAAATTCACTGTGTAACTGTTATCTCAGCAATCGGCTTCAAAAAGTTTACTCAAAAAACAATTTCTCAAATTACACTTAGCTACCTTTTGGTGAACCACTGGGTTCAGTGTTGGGCCCACTATTGTTTTTTGTTATGGTAAATGATCATGAAAAACAACATTAACTGTAAAACTCTAATGTTGAAGATGATGTCACTTTCGATTTCTAGAAATGATGTAACTGTTGCTAATTTAATTGAGCAGGCTGATGATTGATATAGAGCAAATTTGTTTTATTTAAATTATGATTGAAATAAAACAAATTTTACTTAATATTATTTATTAATTTTATTTACATTATAACAATATTATGACAAGACCCAGCATATTTTATTTACTCTAAAGGCAAATGATAGGAAATGTGATTTTACTCAGAGTGTTTTTTTATCCTATCCTACTAGTATGTGCATGTAAAGCGTTTTTTTGAAAACATTAAGTAGAGTTGTATTTTTGTTATAGAGTTGTATAGACCATTTGATCCTAAGAACCATTTAAAAATGGTATCTCACGCTTTATTTAAAGTATCTTCTCATACGGTCTACTTTTGTGGGGAAATACTTGAAGTGTAGACAGTATTTTGTTAGTAAAACAAAAGATATCAGAACTATTGCAAATGCTGGTTTCAGATCTCACTGCAGACCAATTTTTTATCCAAGAGGGCATTCTGGCTATTTTTAATATGTTTATTTTTATCTGCTTGCAGCATGTAAAGAAAACCCTACGCTACCCACACTAAACAATAATGTACACAAAAATAAAACAAGAAACAGTGGCAAAACTGCTAGACATTTCACCAGGCTCTCTAAATTATTAAATGCTCATGAGTTTGTAAGTATAAAGCCTTTTAACTGTCTGACTAAAGAGTTCTCAGCATGTTAGTTTTATAAGATTTAAGAAAATAATTGCCTGGTTGATTGCAAATCCGTTCTATAGGCTGTGTGAGTTTCATGACTCAAATGTTGCTGATGTAGACTTTGTGTAAAGTATCTCTTTTTTAGATATGTTTTTATGCTTGTACAATTTTACTTGTTTAGCATATAAACATTGTTATGTTTAGATATTACTTGCTTGTGTTTTTTGACTTGCTTTGCACTGTTGTTTTATGTTGTTTATATTTAGTATCGTTGTTTTAACTGTAGTATGACTGACAAGATCTGATGCATATATATGTTCTTGAGATCAATTCTTATTCTCAATAAAAGTTTTTGAGAATAAAAAAAACCTTTTCTATTCTCCTATTCTCCTCTTGGTGTCCGGATGGAGTTATCTGTGATCTCGGCCTGAATCCTTAGCCCGTGCTCATTGTCGATGACAACCATGGGGTTTGTGGTAGGAAAGTAGAAATATGTCTTATTTTACCAGGCGAAGTAAGGGCTAAGTAGCCCTCTCTAAACTAACACGTAATTTGGGGACTAACGGTTTTAAAGGTGGCTTCCAACCAACCACCAACGGCCGGACAGGCGGGCTGCTAGGAAGGAAAGATCGTTCAGCGGTTACCCTTTTCGCATTCGAGAAAACTTGTCGAGGGAGGAAGTAAAAGGCATTTGAAAGTCGCACATTTAAACATGAGATCCCTAAATACTGATTTTGATAAAATGAGCTTATATTGTGTGCGTTTTTTATGTTTTTGCTGTTTCCGACACTTCGTACTGGAACCCCCATGTAATTGCCATGAAAGGATAACATTTAATACAAATTATAATTAAACCTAAAGGTTTAATAACATACCTTGTTAGACCACTTAATAGTGGATAGGTCGGGAGGTCGAGAGAACCAACGTCACGGATGCACCAAGTATTGTAAAAAATAGATAAATTTATCAAAAGACCACAGGCTGATTTTATGTACAGTAAATTTGAAATATGTAGAAAAAGTCTAAGATGACTTACAGAGATTTTTCAAAGTTCAATGCGAATTTTGCTGTCACTGCTACCGCTGATATTGATTGCGATAGTACAATGAGATTGGATAGAGTCGATAGTATATCACAATAAGCAATAACAGAGTGTTTGATGAACATGCTTCACTGTTTTGTACAAGGGAAGTACAATAGTAAGGATTTGCCAACAAAATTTTAATTTAGATGAAATAAAAGCATATTTTGCAAAGATTTGGCAAGCACAATTCGGGCTAGCAACGACAAAATAGTCTTTCAAAGTTAACGAAACAAATGGTATGTTATCTGATTTAACCTTTTTCCCAGTGACTAATGAAGAATTAAAATCAGTAATGAATGAAATAAAGTTATTAATAAGCCACTCACTCTCTGGTCGTGTGTTTCCTCAGAGATATATACAATGCGTGTAACCCAAGGGTTGGTGCTGAGGTAACCACCTCTTGTAACATCAATCAACTAAGAAAAATTTCAATATTACCTACAATATCCAAGGTTTTGGAAAAAACAGTAACTCGTCAGCTGATATCCCACCCAACAGGGATCACTTCGGGCTGGTTTATACCTTCCAGTTGAACCTACCAATGGGCACAGCAAAAACCGAGGTGTCACTTAAATCTGGGCAACCTTATGGATGTTCAGGAGCGGCACATCACTAACCGCAAATGTTGAGATTCTGAAGTGCAAGGGTAATTCGATAAGTCTAGTCTACTGCAAGAGATGACTGTTGGAGTTCGTTCCCTAAGTATCAGAGGTTCTTGCTAGCATCAACGACGGTAACATCAATCAACTAAGACTTAATTTCAATATTACCTACAATATCCAAGATTTTGGAATAGCTCACCAGCTGATATATGAGTCGCAAAAACATTTTGTCAAAAAGTTAGTCTGACTTTAGAAATAACCACAACACTGCTCTGAAGAACCTTTTTTGTTAGTGGTTTGATGCGGAAGACAAGGAGATTATAGTTCTGTTGTAATGCTGGACTAATTACAGGCCTTCGATTCTATAAGCCATGAAATGTTGGCAAAAATGAATTTCTATAGTTTTGGTAGAAATGCTATTGAGTGGGTGAAGTCATATCTTGGAGGAAGATGCCAGGTAACAAGGTTAGAGAGCAGGACATCCGCCTCTTTTATGAAACGGCGAGGTGTGCTTCAATGACGTTGTCTTGGCCCTGTACTGTTCAATCTTCACACGTCCACTTCCCTATATGTATCAAACATTGCACTGCTTATTTATATGCTGATGAATGATTGTCAGCTGCACTTGTCTTATGAGCCTGGTGCAGTTCGGGGGCACGAGGCCTTAAATTCGGACCTTATTAATGTTCAAGCCAGTAAATGGTCTATAGACAGTGGCTTATAAGGCTCAATGTGGGAAAGTGCACCGTCTTTGATGTTTTTCCAAACTATCTTGTAAAGCTACTGACGAATAAATGTGTTGGAATCGCTCTTGACAGTAATTTTTTTTGTGGTGGCGGCCATGTCAATATTCATGGGGTATATATTAATAATATTTTGCTCGATAGCGATATATAACATTCTCCGATAACGTCACTCAAGCTAGAGAGGATACCAAGTGGATACTCTCGGCAGGATACCAAGCTTGAACAGATTAAAAGTTTGCTAAGTTTCAGCTCTTGTAGTCGATGGGGTTTTCTATCCTTTACTATTGCTATCCTACGTACAGCAACAGTATCTCTCCGAGTGACTTGGATCAGTTCAGACACTTTTCAGAACTTCGTTCCATTTTTAACTTAAAACTATTCGATCACGTGTCACCTTATCGTAATGAACTTGTTATAAATTGAAGCCGTATGTAGGATGTTAACATGCTGTTGAATCATTCACATGTACCTGTCACACAGGATGCCCATTACATAAGTGAAAGATTGTTGTCTCGGAAGGAAGTCTCACATCGCAGCATCCACCATGACTATCTGCTAAATTTTCGGAACGGTCCAAAATCGAACAATAAACTTCCTTAGATCATTTATCTAAAAAATGTGCATGTAGCTCATTTAGATGTAATCTTAAGGAGTTCCTCAATATTTAAGGAAAGGGAGCGGAGCTCTAGGATCGAAACCATTTTATAAATAGTTAGTCCGTACGCTTGGTATTCAAAAATTAGATACATGTAACGTTAGTAAAAGTTATGTACTGACATTTGATTGATCTAAAGTGCCTTTACGTATTAAAACTTGTATCTTATTTTGTATTATTAACATTTAGCAATATATTTGGTAAATTCTCAAAGAAACTTCTTTAAAGCAAAGTCTTGGATATTTTACATTTTTTGATACAGCGAGATACGAGTATTATTGTTAAGGCGTAATCCTAAATTGCTGTGAGAATTCTCAGGTACATTATTTAGGTATCTTTTTGCAAGGTCTTAAAAAGTAAATACTGAGTACAGTAGAGCTCGTGAACCTCGAGAATGTGATAAACTGGACGGCTTCCCTAATTAACCCGTTTGACTCTATTTGTTACAAAATGTCCCTCAACCTACTGACTACCAATCTTAATCAGAAACATCCAACCGGTCAAATAACAGCTCGCTCAATGATAATGTCTGTAGATTAGCCGCGTTCAAGGCCTTTTAAACGAAAGGTTTAAGCTAGACCTTTTTATCCAATTACGTTTATTTTAAAGGTTAAAGCTTAAACCAGTTGCTTGATTCACTTTCCGTCAAAGGTTCTCGCCCTCTTTAGTTATATTTGATTGAAATAGGTTTGAGTTTAAGAAATAAAATAACTATTTCATGTTGTGTACATTACTCGTTGCTAACAGTGTTCACCTTTAGCTCAAATGTAAGTCTCACTGTAGTAATTGCTGAGGAAATACTGATTTAAAAAAATGGTAGATTGAAATATATATTTAAATTATAAACACATATAAGCAGGGATTTAGAATGTTTCTACAATGTATTATGTTCAATCGATATTTTACGCTTTTTATTACAAACATTATAACTTCAAATAGCGGTATCAAATGTTTAAAGTAAATTTCTGCGTTAAAGTGTGCATATACTATATGTATATAATATATAGTAAAAATTAATATAATTATCTTTAGTCGTTTCTGAGGAAAACATAAACCAAATTAAAAAAAAAAATTATTTAGAAAATCGCTCAAATAGTTTCCTTATTTCTTCTACAATTTTGTTGTTATGGGGATGACTTGCCCAGTGTAAATTTGTGACTGGTCTATCATAGCTGAAAAGAACCAGTTTTTACCTTCTAACATTTATGGCCAGAAAGTGTTTTTTGTTTTAAGGGGTTTTTCTACGCCCATGGCATTTTAATTGAAGATACTTAATGTTTTTTGAAGGCAAACTGTCCGAACCGAACCGAACCCACTTACAAATATTTACAGAGACAGCCTTGCCCCTATACTACAGTGTACAGTACTTTAAATTTTCTTGCACAGGGTAGTGATCTATTAGCACGGGTAGTAAAAGACTAAAAAGGAGATCAGCCTCTTCTTACAAAAATTCTAAATACCATACACTATTTCTCGGCTGATAGACCGATGCATAAACTTACATTCAAAGGATTGTCAGCCCAAAATTAGTCAAAAATATGATCATATTCAATGTAAAGACATGACTGTTTAGGCTAGAGGTTTATGGGGGCTAAATGAGTGATAAGACGGGCGATATATGTTATTATTGGGATCAAGTAGGAAAAACATTGGAAGTTTACATAAGATGCAAAGTCATATGAAGAGAACTTTATAGTTGTATACAGAATACTTTAAAACATTTTGCAAGTTTACTAATAGAGTAATCTACTAATAGAAGATTTTACTAATAGTTTACTCTCCTCTGTACTGTGGGTACAGAATGGTGGATACCGTACTTCATACCTACAGGTAAATCCTCAAACCCTATTTCTAGAAGACCTTTCCTAAGCGAAAATATAACAAAGGACAAAAGAAACTCGATGTTTCGTTAACATCTAATTTGTGCCAGGTTAGCCAATACGACGAAACTTCATTTATTTCGATTTAATGTTTGGGAAAACCCCCCATAAGAAAAAATGTCCAATGTTTTTCTGCTTGATTCCGATAATAACATATCCCATGTTATCACCCATCTAGCGACCATAACATATATCCTACACAGTTATGTCTCTAGATACAGTATGATCATATTTACCTACCTATATCTTCGTAGACTTTTTACATTTTAAATCAATTTTGAGAATGATGCGCATTAAACAGACAGCGCCCTGAATAAACGGTACACCACCACAATACATCCATACACCATCATCAGGCATTTCAATCCATCAATGTTACACAGGTCATAGTCATAGTCATTAGGACAACTAGTATGTGGCTTTTCTGACTGTTGATACAATTGACACAGGTATTCTAGGAATGTTTATGTTTGGCTTGCGCACCGTACAGGACCAAAGGTGGCCGGTTACTGAACTAACTGATTATCAAATACAATGGTGAGTTGACTAGTAATACACAATTAATTCTTATGGCCACTAGCCATATCAGAAACCAATATCTCGGTTCATCAGAAGAGTTATGAATAAAGTTCTACGAGTGATCAAAACTGGTTGCCCATATATCTTCTACATCAGTTTAGTGTGTATAGAGGATTTATCTGCTCCCTCCTTATTACCCTTATTCCATCCTGATATGAATAGAATCTCTGTATATCTCAAGATATCAGAGATTCTAAGGTAAAATCCTGCTCTCCTTTTTAACAGTGTACTACAAATACAGGCCACAAACACCGTTTGTTAATTGTTTGAACTCATTTAGATTGCATTTGGAATTATTACTCTAAATGACTTTGTTTGCAGATGTATATCAAGTGAAAGTATCTCTGAAGATTTAAAAAGATACTTATTGTGTATTTTGGCACTCTGATTCTCTGGTTCTTTTTTCCAACTATTCACTCATAATCAGACAGTCTTGGGAAGATAGGTCAGTCCATCACAGGTTTCGTATTTGAAATCCACATTGACTGTTTTGGGATTTACCTTGTTTTGTAATGTATTTTTAAAATATTGAGAAGATCTATTTTAACCACACTTAATAAATTTATAACACAGCATCAAATACAGAGAAGAAAAGTATATTGAACTGTGGAGCACAGTTATATTCCCAAATTGGAGCACACTAGTCGAACACCAATCAAATATTTAAGAATAAATACTATTGTATTTATTCTTAAATATTTTACTAAATAGTAAAATAGTTTTAGTAATATTTTACTAAAACCAAAAATACGTTATTACAAGAACTGAAACATTTGCTACAAGGAAACAGCCAGTAGATACAATTCCCAACAAAACGTAAATGTAAACCAAGTAGGATGTGTTTTATTAATTTTGTATTTATTTAATTTCATGCGTATTAATACTATTATTTTAGAAAACAAATTTAAATGAAATGCTATTTGGAATTAGGTCCTAGCGAACCCTAGCAACTAGAAAAACCTTTAGCATTTCCTGTGACTCTAATAACCAGAAAATAAGAACCCTTCGGAAATATTTTATACTTTACACTTACGACAATTAAAAATCTTATCTAAATCCAATGAACTCAATAAAGAATTGTTAAGCGTAAAACTCAAAAGACGGATGAAATATTTACCACAGGTCTTCACCCAATCACAGTAGAGAGTCTTTGGAAATATAAAAATGTTCAGGCCTTTAACTTTAAATAACTATTATTACAGTTCTTAAAACTACACACTTATCGGCTGGTCATATTGATTAATCATCGTAATAAACTAGAGGAGGTAAACGAAAATTAATTTTAAACACCCTCGCGGGTCGGTACTAAGAAGACGACTGACCCAGATTGGCTAAACTAAGAGAACATAGTTAAGAACATAACTAAGAGAACGGTTCATCACAGATGTTATAGTTTTTTATGACAAACCCAGTGTCTCAATCTTCCCCTTCACCGTTGCAGGAAACATAAACAAACATGCAGCAAGGAGATATAAGCAGGTTGTACTCATATATTGCTTTCAATCAGCAATGTTTGGTCTTGGGTGGTCCCTGAGGCGAGCGAACATTAACTGGCTTGATGATTAGTATTTCACTATAATAAAATAATATTTTCATCTTCAAAAGCAGTTTTAGCGTGACTTTTCTCTGTTAGTTGCATGTATTTTTTTCATTTGGCATGTTTTAATCAAAGCAGTTTGATTTAAAAGTTGCTTTACTTCCTAATTTATTTTTGTTTTGTTAAACCAGTTCATCTCAAATTCTGTACAAAAGACGGGTTTAAATAATCGCTGTGCATTCTAATCTTTAGTCGTAGTATATTAAATTTAAAAAATGAATGGGATTCCTACAAAAACAGATAATGTCGTATAAATAATTATTTCTTGGAAAACCTTAAATTTTATATTTTCCATTTCACTAAGTTCACAAACGTTTTAGTCAAATTTTTAAATATCTAAATGTTATAAATAAAAATTAATTGCTAAATGTATTGAACAGCTCTAGCACTAATCTTGGGAACGCCTAGACCAAGAAGACGCTGAAGTCCAATAAAGACAGTAATAGGAAATATTTCCCGGAACACCTTAGCATTTGGAAAAAATAACATTTATGTTTCATGATGAAGGTTTAACTAGCATTAAACCTCTGTTGACAATTTTAACCCTTATTACTCTTTAAGGTGTAAAGAGTAATAAGGGTTTATTGTTTTAACTGAAGTTCTACAAAGAAGCTGAAATATTGTTTTTAATATTTAAATTTTATAAATATTTAAGTGGGCCTATACAGTGCTTTTCCAGTAGTGGAGTGAAGATAGAAGAAACAAAGTTGGCCTGTAACGTTTCTAGATTCTAGATTGTGCCAATGACGAATCAAAAACAAATAATGTACCTTGCAGAAAAACAATGGGATGAACCTAACATGCCCAAACGAGCTTTTCTTTCCCAGAACTGTAGATCCGCAAAAATAGCAAGAGTTCTATGAAACCTATATGTACGATTATTTTGAAATTTTGCATGAACATAGTTAGGATTTCTCTCAAACTTAACTATGACAATGGAAGAAAACTCTTAGACTGAAAGAAGATTGCAAGAGTCCGGAGTAGACCATTTTTGACCGAAGTAGGTTTCTGGAATTTACACACGTAAAGTTGCTTTGATCGGGGCACTAAAACAGACACAAATTTGACAGTATAAATTCATTAGATTGGAAGTAAATTTAATCGGCCTGACGTTGACACTTTACCGAAGTCGGCTTCTCAGTCCTACGGGTTTACATATATTATTTTATTTATCTAGGCAACATTGTAAACTATGCTATGGCACTGGAATTATCTTAGACGAAAGAATATTGCGAGTGCTGAAAATAGACCCTTTTTGGCCGAAGAAGGTATGTGAGGTCTATGTTGTTACGAGAATATGGGAGAATGTTAAAGACAAACGGGCCAATTTGTGGTTATAATTAACGACTGTCATTGTTAAATATACTCGTATGTAATTAGATAGTTAATTTAGATCATAGTGGATTGTGACAGAATACAGGAAATTGGTGACAGTTAGTTTTGTAAACAAGTAGTTTATTTAAAGCCAGCCTGATTGTTGCTCTCCTCGTTAACATTCACTGGCACACGGTATATGGTCCACAAGGTCACACAGCGCTATAAAGCGGGCAGCTCACACAATAGTCGACACATTAAAGCTCTATGACCGTGGGCTGCCAAATGCCGGGAGATAAGAGGCCAGGGCTGCCTTGGGCCGAGAGCTCCCAAAAAACTCAAGATCTGCCACAAATTTGGACCTGTCTGAGGCCGGTGACTACTGAAAGCCAGGACTCTCCATAAGCCAGGATAATGATAACAAAAATTTCTTTAAGAATAGTGCAATTGAAACGCATTAGTCAAAATGTTACATGAAGTAACAACAAATTGAGCCTGCCAGTTCCATTCATTCAGTCTTATACAAAATTGATAACTCTGTTCATTAAAAAAAAAAACACATTCGCTTCGCATCAGTTCCAGCCCCGATCTGACGTTTATGTTTAATTTAGGAATCTTCCCAGCGACCTATAACGAATTCGTCAACGCAATAGAAAGCCTTAAATATATTGAGGTGTTTAAAATCGAGTTTTATACTGGTTAGGATTTTTAATTGGTTTTATGCTGTCAGGGTACTTTTTGATCATACTGGTCATACTTGTGACAGCTTCTGCTGTCAAGTATTCGCAGCTTCTGCTGGACAAAGCATTCTTGCTTTGTCCAGAGCTGTTGAACGCAAAAGTTAGTTCCATGCCAGTTGACCTCTCACCATTTTAAATAGGTATTGGCAATAAAAGAAATTACTTTTAACATGTAAAAGACAGGCATTAATTTCTTTAAAAGTTTCATATTTCTAATAATTTCATTTGAATTCTAACAGTTTTTTCGGCAGTTTAAAAACTCTTTCTAATCTAGGTTCTGAGCAGTTTCCCCATAGCATACTACTTCCCCAAGGAACACAATTTTGCTAGGTCACGCAAAATTGATGATTTGCCTGATGCAAGCCTTTGAGTAAACATCGTCTATGTGATTTTTCAACTCAACCCACAATCAGTGTGCATTCCAAGGAACTTTGTAGGAATGGTCTCATGAAGGAGGACATCATCCTCAATCACTAAGGGTTAGGTAAAATTTTCCTGCTACCGAAGACAAACATTTTAAAAGTTGGTTTTATTTAATTAGTGGTCCAGTTGATTTCAAATATTGAATGCATATTCAATAAAAGGTTTTACCTCCAAACTTTTAACGGGATTAGCTTTAAAACAAAGATGCATGCCGTCAGCATATTTGATCACCTCTCTAATCTGAATAAGTGAACTTATTCTTATACTTATACTTATAAGATATTGATATAAATTATAGAGAAAAATAGAGATCTCTGAGGGACTCCATGAGGCATTTTGCTTCTACTACGCATGATATCTGTACACGCTGGTCCCTGTCTTGGAGGTTAGACTTAGGCCATGTAGTAAGATCACGCTCGCCATACACCTCTATTCGTGCAACAATATATCATGATGCACACAATAAAAAGCTTTAAAGACATCTAGAAATATGCGGAACAAACACGTTCCCACCTTATGGTCACTCGATAACCAGGTTCATAAAATTCTTCGCTACATCAATCTTGCTCCTATTTTTAGGAAGCTGTATTGCGCCGAGAAAGGATTTCAAATCTTTTCCACAAATTTAACAATATTTCTAGAAAGATCTGCCCACTTTTTGCATTGAACAGGCCAATTGAAATAGAGCGGCAATCCCAAGTTTTGAGACGGGTCTCCTTTCTTGTGTATTGGAATTAGCTTGGCTGTTTTCAAAGAATTAGGAAAATGTCCATTTTGAGTGTTGTTAAAACATGCGTGGAGTCACGCTTCAGTAACCACACGGACATGCCATTTACTCTATATTTCTATTTACTTTCAATGTAATTAATTGTTTTCAGCTTTTTGAAAATGTTTGCCTTTTATGAAACTATTTATAACATTTTACGTAGTTTTAGAAACATTGCCATACGTTGTTCAGGTTTTGTTAATGTCATATGCTTTCGAATTACGAAAGGCTTTTCTGAATATATCAATCATATATGCTGAATGAACCATCATATATGCTGAATGAATCATCATATATGCTTTAAAAAAGAATCGTAATTGTTGGTTTTTAGTTTTTGAGTAAATTGAATGAAACACTTTTAGTTTATCCCGAGAAACGAAAGTACCACGTGTAATCAATTCTGGTATTTGTAATCGTTTTAGGCCTATCATTTAAAATTTTAAAAGGACAAGAAATATCCTTATTCAAATAATTATAACACGTGTTAAAAGCATAATACATTCCACTTAAACACTTTTTTGTTTCAAGTGCTATTTTAGTTACTTAATACTTAGGAAACAAATAGTTCTCTTCGTTATTTTTGGGGGACATTCTAACCTCTGTGGGGCATTCAGTGAGCACACAACCTTCTATGCCGAACGTTCAGAGGTGGCAGGGTTTATAACATAAAACTTTATAATTCTTTGGTGTAGGTAAACATGTCATCCTGGGCGGTTTTCGATGAACCATGATTTGATTTTTTTATTAGGTGATCAAATACAACCCTTTAATTGCTAGCTTACCATATGTTGTATTCACGAAGATGGCGGTAACTTCAAAATCCAAATCTGTATACAATATAGAAAAAATACTCTGTATATAGAAATATACAGAGTTTTTCAAATAAACGATAATGTTTTATCAAAATTGCCATACAGGTTTTTCTGGTAAAAAATTCTGCTAATTCCTTTATGTGGTATTTTGAAAAAGGAAATCATACTAATGTATTTCGTCACAAATAAGTGAACAATTTTTGATTCGTGAAAGAGATATTTTAGTTTTTGTAATCGATACTTCAAAATAAGAAAAAAGGGAATGATTTGGGGCCAAATGTCTCTACATTTGGCAAGAGAACAGTTTTTGAAGTTAAGAAGAGAATTCCTCTGCTTTTCATGTGTTGGTATATGTGTTTCGAGGCTTCACTCTTACCGACAAGACTCATATCATCGAGACTGCATTATCCGCAGCTCTCCATGAGGAGAGCGCTCCTATATGGCTCTCCTCCGCCAAGCTTCTCACAGCCAGCCACGTCAGGTTTCGTTTGTACGACATTCTGAGGTGCATTCCCTAACTTGTGTGGTGGCAACGATGGATCTTGTTGAAATCAAGTACCTTCATACCAACATAAGGAGCAGATGATGGATGGGGTGGTCAGTGGGCAGGCCATGTCGATGTTGGGAGGTGTGCATGTGCAAGGATGCGCTGTTCTAAATGTCTGTAGATTTTAGTTGTTGCCTGTATCCTGCGTCGTTGTATCAGCAATAATAACATTTCAGTTACTTGTGCCCGGTGGATCATCAGACATCAAAGCCATGTCTCAGGCTGCGGGAGACATGCCAGGACTGTGTTGGTAGCCACCATTTCAATAAAGCTGAAACATACTTTTAGTCTGTCTTCTTTCAGTTAAACATTTTGAGAAGTGTCTTCTGGCGTATTTCGTGTTTTGGTTACAATTTTTTATTTCTTTTTTCCAAAATATGTTTTAACTTTTGTATAGATTTTTTTGTACTATAGGTCAATTTACATCCGTATTTGGTTTGTTATTTTATTTATTTTCACTACAGTTTACTTAAGTACATAATAATTTATAGCCTACGTATTTTTTTGTACTGTACTAGACAATGTTATAGTAGTTATTTTTTTTGAAATATTCATCGCCCAATCATGGGCACTTGACGCTGTTGCATTTGTTAGGGGTCGGTTGGTATCAGTAAAATTTCCCTCTGACAGTATAAAAGCGTAACGATACCAGGGAAGTATGTATTTATTCATTTTAACATCAAAGGTGTCATGTTGGATTGTTTCCATTCTTGGTGGTCCGAGTGTGATTTCTTATTGAGGCCACTTTTAAAGTTATAAACACGGATATTGCATTTCGAACGCTATTGTTTATAGTATTTAAGAATTTATATGGATTAAGGCTATTTGTGATGCCCCAGAACACTTGAGATGGAGGTTCACTAATTCTCAGTTTTTATTGAGTTTATACAGAAGCAAATATGAGAATTCAACGTTTTTAAGTACCCATTTCCGTCTGTTAATATTGTTAAGAACATTTAGACAAACTAAACTAAAACAAGATACCGATGACACCCATGCTGTAGAAGCATTAGCGCTCTTAAGTAGTGCAAAGAACACATTTGATGTGGAGATAGAGACGACGACTATCACTGACCTATAGAAAATGCAGGAATGTCTCTCTATCCATGAAAGCATTTCTGTTAGCGTGCCTTTATCTGTTACAATAAGGCGGGTAGGCGTTAGAAGATGGCATTTCTCCTGATGAACATTACTTACCTACGAGATGTTTCCCGACATCTTGCCGCGCAGGTTAGAATTTCCAGTGACTCTCAGATACAGAACACTGAATAGCTTCCAACCTTGGAGAAATCAGACAGGGTAAGGAGCAAAGATCCTAAAAAAGAGTAAAATGCTATTCTACTTATTTGAAGATCGGGTTAATTATATTATTTTTAATTTCTTATCACGCGTCTGTAATTTATAGTCTCATTGAGAAACAATAATGCAGTTTTAGAAATTGAGTACAATAATTGTACCTAGTGTGAGATAAACACAATTAGTGAGACAAACACAGTGCAGTAATTAGTAAGGTATTTTTATTGATAAAGCATTATGTTACGTGCAAAGCGATCTTTCAACAAATAAAAATATTCCATCTAGCACATTTGGAAGGGAGAAAGGCAAATCACTTGTGGTTTTCATGTCATCTTACTTATATAATTGAAGATAAATATTTTTTAAAGTTACATTGATTGTATAAAGTTGATGCTAGGAAAACTCTTAAATTACTATCACGATATTTAAAACAAAATTAAAAGCCCCACGCATTACAAAATAATATAAGTACAGTTTTGAAACGTATAATTGATAAATACTTTTATTTCGATCTAGAAAAAACATACAAATATAACGTAATTAATATAAAAATGTTTTGTGACTGTGAAAGCCCACAATTTTAGACACTTTCACTGAATAGTCCATATTGTGAAATAACTGAAAATATAACTTCCATAATAATGTAAAGAGACATCATGTTGAAATGTTATTGAATAGATACGATTTACAAAATTGTTCATGACATAATTTAATACAATTTAATTTACTATCAGAGCAAGTTTGGTCGGAATCAGCTAAATATTATGGCACTGGTTATATTCAATCGTATTTGATCTTGGTAGGCTATATTATAGTATTTAAAAATAAAAGGCCGCCAACATAACGCTCTATGAGGGATTACGTATTTTAAAATATTTCAGTTTCCTCTGATATGTTTAAAATATGTGTTATGTTATAACTGAGTTATAACAATTCTCTGTCAGGACTTTAGTCACCCGCAAACCTTAGAATGTCGATACATTTGCAAGGAGAAACGTCATTTCAAATTATGTAAAGTTTACAGTTTTAATTCTTGTTTACTAAATTAATTAATTAAATTAATTATTAAATTATGTATTAAATATGATAAAACAACTATAAGCGGCCACCATATTGAAACTGTTATTTTATTAGACTGGATTATCCTCGTGGAGGAGAATTACTCTAAAGGGTACCTGTACTCTGCAAGGCAAAAAGTTCTTAGACATTTAATATTTTGCGTGAAACTTAATTTCTACCATCTTGGTGCATGTCCAACCTTGGAATTAGGCAGAGCCTATGTCATAGGAACCTATCATATTGAGTATAGGCATAATTTCTTCTCTTTTGCTTGCCAGAAAAGGTAAAGGAGCTTGCACAAATTTTTCTTTGCAATCACACTGACGATGATTTAAAGTATTCATAATACACGTATGATAAAATAATTTCCGTCGTCATTTATGGGTAACCAGCAATAGCAGCGATAACGGTTAAATAACTGGTTACCCATAATTTATTTTACCCAATTTTATTATTTCTTAAATTATTATACAAATATTATTGAATATTAAATAATTTATGGTTACCAAAATTTATTTATTCTGCCCATTTATAATTTGCAGAATAAATAAATTTGTAAACAAGCTTAGTAAATTCATAAAATGATAAAAAATAATGCTTTAAAGTGGGGAAGTTAATGTACCTTCGGTGACAAGTTTTGGGTTCAGTAGTACTCCGTGTTTTGTAGTACCCTCTTTATCTCACAGGACCTTTTATTATTTCAAAATTGCGATGAAACCAAACTTAATTAAAAAAAAAACCGAGAATGTATAATGTGACAAGATATATCGAGAAAGACTTATAATCCACAGGCTTTAAATTTTGCATGAAACTTCATTTCTACATAGACAAGAATGAGTTCTATGCTGGTGCATGTCCAACTGTGGAAGTTGGCTGAACGTCAATTTATTTTATGTCTGTCCGTCTAGCAGTCCACAGAACATCTCGATAATGGAGTGAGCTATACATTTCAAATTTTCACGCAAACCGCAGCGAAGCCTGTTATACGACACATGGTGTATTATACCTACCTTATTCATTCATATTTCTAATTATTAATCTGTCCATTATGTGTTGGCTTCTTATTTTTGTTTTCAATCTTTACTTTGTTGTTGTCTATTGTATATTACTTTGTATTTAGAGTCTATATTTTGTTATTTGTTGTATTATATGGAGAGATATTTAATATTTATTGGAAGCTGCGCAAAAACATCGTTCTTCGTATAATGAGTATAGAGATGTTTAACTAAGCAGAAGGAGAAACCTAAAATTTACATATGTTGTGAATTTACACATTTTACATCACCTGGCCAGTGAGAGTGATGACAAGGATGATGCGGGGGAGAACTACGTGTGTTTCAAAGCAATTGAGGGTCTTAGTAGTTTTATTAATCCAAAATAAATATTAAGTACGAAGAAAAAAGTAGCGATTCGGTGATATTAACCAAACAAAACAAACCGAGCTTGGAACAAATTTACGCGTTTCGTTATTAATAATACTGATTTCGAGTTAAAGTAAGTTACAGATAAAAAGTGAAATACCTAAAACTGTATTACAAAAAGTAACAGGTAGTTTTACAGTCATGCCTCATTAGACCGAAGCCAAATACTAAGCCGTTTACGGTCAATAGTCAATAACGAGTCATCATGCAATTTAGGAACAAGCTGAAAGTTATATTGAATAGCATGGTCAAACAGGGAGTGATAGAGAGCATTACTGAAGTGACTGAATGAAGATCTTCAACATAGCTGAGGTGAAGATGGGTGGTAACACAAGAGGTGAAAATAATCGAATGGTATCGGGAGATAGCCATTAAGCCGCCAGATGCGGCAATAAACGTGGGAAGTGGTGGTATGTTATGGAGCTCTAGTAAAAAAAGTAGAGGAATAACAGGAGGTAATTAAAAAGCCGAGGATTCCGGTGGTGTAGCATGAGGTAAGAGCAAGGGATCATCTGTGAAATGCGAAGGGACGACACAGTACAACAAAAATGTAATTTAGTAAAGCAAACACAAAGCCGTGGGATTCGGTGGGACAACAACAAGGCAGTAAGATTATGAGGAATGTTACAGCGTAAAGACATTAGTTCGATACCACAGTAAGGCACAGAGCAAAACAGGCCGCGGTATATGCGTATGACATTGATATGAGTAAAATTAAAAGTAAGGACTATAAAAAAGTTAAAAAACTGAAGTTCAAAATATTAACATTAAATAACTAAACTTACATACATTCTAAAATTAGTTCACTTTCTATAAAATCAAACAAATCTTAATTTCACAAATCAGTTTATTGTAAGAAGGGTTCTTACAATATGTGTTTATGGAGCTAAACACTACGAATGTTAGGTCCATTTCATCTTTAGAGCCTAAGATCTGACACTGTCACAAGACTTATAAGATGATAATATGATATCTATTAGAATATAGTTAATTAGTGTGAGTAGTATAATTAGTAGTAGTATTAGTTATGTTTTTGAGGTTAACATTAGTGAATTCTGTGACAAGTGTCAGACCTCAGAGGCACTCAATTGTACACCTAATGATACAGGTGGTTAAATTGGGTTTATGGTGGATTGTACACTTAATGGGACAGTTGGTTACATTGAATTTATGCTGGACTGTACACCTAATGAGACAGTTGGTTACATTGGCCGAAGTCTCTTTTGCAGCCTAAGTGCATGATTTAAAAATGCTGAGGCTATGTGTTAAATGCTGAAAGAATAGCCAATGGTAAGTATTATTGACAAAGTACTCTACTGCTTCAGTCTGGCTGGATCCCTGAGGACGGATGTAGACTCCAGATTCCAGCAGACAAGTTTGTGACAGTGACAAATTTCATACGTCGCACTTAGCGGGAAGTTGAAATGGAACTCAAAATTCACTTTAAATCTTAACATTAAAGTACATATTTTTTATTCTCTTACCAATCATACTCTCCTTTATTTAACTTGCATTCTATCATAGCTACCCTCAAAGCTCACAGACTCAAGCCCTGACCTCCGCTCCGTAGGTCAGGGCACTCGTGCCGATGTGAGGGTGAACAAACATACACCAAAAAGACGGTGGGATATGGCGTGTGGCATGGAGCAACAACGAAACCGTGGGATGCGGTGGTATGAAACGGAGCAACATCTAGGCTGCTTGGTTGTGAGGGTGAACATTAAGAAAAGGGTCGTGGTAGATGAGAGGATGAGGAGAAATAAAATGCTAGAGAATGCGGTGATGCTGCGACGGTTGGAACAAGAGAAATCCGATTATTATTTATTTCCTTCTGGAAAGTATGCATGTTAGATAAATTAAGTTTTAAAATGATAAACAATAAATAAGACCTGCGCTAAATTTAACATTTTCCTTCCAAACCTGTTATGTTTAAAAATAATTTAAATATTTCGTAAAACGTATCGTAAACGCTCAAAAACGTATTTTTTAGATACATTTTTTAATATTTTCAAACAAAAATATATAAGTGTAAAAGTGCTTTTTAAAGTACAATTATCTTTAGCGAACTCTAAACGATTGCTCATGCGAATGTAAATATTTTACATATACGAGTATATATCGGCTATAGTGCTAAATATCACTCTTTAAATGCCAAACTGAATGTACTTATATTTGTGCTGTAGAGGGATACTCGTTACTTGCACTCTCCATCATTATGTCCCATCCAAAGAAACGTATTTGTTTTCTAACTTTATTAACTCTGAATCCAAATAGTTGGGAAACATTAGGTATATTACTTTGGCCCATACCCAACAGATTAGTAGATAAAAAGTTTTTTTTTACTGCTCAGATCTACTTACATAGTGACTTCAATATTTTGACTCACCTAGAACAAAATAAAAATAATTATTAAAATAACATTAACACAAAGCATGTTAGTAAGCTTATGTACAATACTTATTTGGTAGAAAATTAAAATAATGGTATTTATAAAATAACAAGCGGACCCGACAGACTTCGTCCTGGTCAAAAAGAATTTGTAATGTGGCAGTTTTTTGTTCTTAAACTATGTTTAATAGTCGGGGCAAAAAATTCTCCTGAACAGAACCGTCACCCTGGATGATAGAGTCATTGTGCATAAAAAATATTTAAATAAAACATGCCCCTAAGCATTAAAAAGTAAGTTATCCTTTATTGTTAATCCAATGAAATCATCATATATTAACAAAATTCAGTTTTATTTCTTTGTAGTGTCTGTGTGTTTATAACGATGTTTTATGTTTGATTAACCTGCCATAGACAAACAAATCAGATGGTTTTCCAACACCACGGAACAGGCAACGTACAAATTGACCAAGTTGAGAAACATGGTTTTCTAGATTAATACTAACAAAATAATTAAAGGATGCCCCTGGTAGCTTGTTTATGGTCATAGTAAAAGGACGCCGCGCTGCAAACTGTAGTCGTTAAACTCAAATGGCACATACAGCCGAATCATGGATCGCAGCGGGGGAGGGGGAGGGCAGTATGGGGTATGAGAACCATATTCTCCTTTATACTTTCCTGTCAGTATAGTTGCTAACTATCACGGTTTTTAGTAATTTTTTAATCGCTAAACCGTGTGCCGTTGCAAAGACACGGAGTTGAGTTGATATTTCGCAACATTATAACTACCGATCCAACCTTTAATGAAAATTGGAGGTTGCAATCCTGGCAACTCCAGTGAATTCAAAAATTCCGGTGGATAGTGACTACATCAAACTTTGGTTAGTATCCGAATCAACTTATTTAATAATACCCTCATTCGCCCTGTGAAATTTGTTCTGAATATTGAAATATTAATTCATTTACATCTCTGTTTTTTATTTTCAGCCAATATAGCTTCGTTCGCCTCAACTAATCATGGTTTCTTCGGTAAATTTTGAAAAAACAACTGGAAAACACCTTCTGAATAAGTTCATCGTTTGATCGAAGTTAACTGAGTAGAACTATTGAGGAAAGTTAATGCAGCCATCAACATGTCTATAAGGAAAAAAAAAAAAAAATTTTGGCCCATTTCCAATGTACTCTGAAAAAGAACAAGTTATTTTCTATTTCCAATGTCAATGAGTTGTTTAGAGAAATTATGTTTTTCCAGATTGGTCATTTTGGAACTCGACACGCATGATGTCGTGCTTAAATGAAGTACCTTTGACATGTTATCAAGTTGGAGGAGGAGGAAAAGGAAGAAGGACCACGTATGAGGACGATAAGGAAACGAAAGGAGGAACAAGAATTCAAAACAAAAAATCGGAAAATAGGGCAAAAAAGTCTACAACACAGGCGCCACACGATGGCTAAACGCCGGCCCTCCCCCCCCCGCCCCCGCAAGCGCATCTTTCGCTCCCCCCACCTAGTGTGCTGCAACAAAACTAGCCTGTCCCGAATGTGCCCTACCGACCCCTACCCTCCTTTCCTCGCCAGCCTGCTCCGAACCCGTCCAACCCCCTCGCCCCCTCCCCCACCGATGCTCTGTCCCCACGTCCGGCGGCCCGTCTGTCCTTCACAACTCACCCTAACGCCCATGTGCGTTTGGCGAGGGCAAGCCGTTGAGCCTCGGCGCATCATCGCACCTCTCACCTTGCACACCTCCCGCGGGTATCTCGGCCCCCCATGCCCAACTATCGGGATCTCTTCCCGCTGCCCTCTGCAACTCTGCGACCACTCGATGCGTTAGACTCCGCCAGACTCCCAGCCTCTGACCTTCTATCATTCCAAACGTCATCCTCCCCCCGCCACCGTCCCGCGCCTTCCAGACATCCCATCTCTGCTTCACCTGTCCCCCCATCCTGCACCCAAACGGTCGCCCCTGTCCCCCGCCCAACAATAAACACCAAATACTGCCATGCGCAAGCGTCTCATCACTGGCGTTGATTTCGACTGTGAATCACTGGCAATGGTTTGACGAAAAACTTCTGCTAATACAATCATAGCACCACCAAAATCTGAGGTTACTGATGCACCGTAGATCTTTTAAAAGTTCTGTCTAAAAACAGCCACCAAAGATCGTATATATGTGCCAGTCGTGCCTTCAACCCAAACAAACAATTTACATTGCTAAGCACAACCTTTGCCATTGCAGAGTACTTCGAAATGTTAGCAGGATGGATTTCATTGCTTTGCATATTATAATGAAATTTGTAGTGTAAATGGAAAATGTGCTGAATTCGACCACCTTCAAGCCAAAGTTGCTAGCGATCCCGACGAAGCGAGTTTACAAGTGCAATTGTATTTTGTGAGCGAATTTTTGCTAATATTAATTAAATCCAAAAACTGTATTTCCTGTACCACCAATGTGCATCTAAGAAAGTAAATCCCTCCAGTTTCATCATTTTGTTACTTTCAAAAGAGCATCAAATACATACTTCTGTTTGTTAATTTCAACAGTGGAAGGTTTTGATTGAATTAATTCTCTCAAAGATGTTGAGATCGATACAGTGTTAAGGTTTTGGCAACTCCTTGGTTAAAAGCATCATGCACTGGTACGATGGGCGCGGCCAGGCCTAATTGAATAATAGTTTGTTTGACATACATCAATCAACGATGTCCTCAATTGAAATCAATGCTTCGTTGTAACTTTCCTTCACTGGATTTGGTATATTTGGATTTTTCTATTCTATTCCGTATCTTATACAAAAACTCATCACACAATATAATCTTTGTACTTGATCCACAAATCAATTGGGTTTGATGGAAGCACTGTAGACATGATTATTAAAAACTATTTGATGAGCCAGTGTGATGACATACAGATCTTGTCTTATGGAACTGTAGTCGGAAAAGAATGAATCGATATTGTTTTAAAAAATCACTTACTAAGTCACAATTTAGCTTGCCGTATTGCCTCTGATCAAAATGCTATATAGTTCGATTAAACAGTACTTGGAAACCTACTTTGGTCAAAATCATCTACGATAGAGCTTTCTGTAATATACTTTTCCCGTCTCAAATAATTTCACAGAGACATAGTTAGATTTGCCTTTTTGGTCCTGAAAGAAAATATACACATATAAGGACAGAGAACCGATTTACGGCCTAAGGAAGAAGTCCTACCCATTTCCTATAACTTTCGTATAAGGGAGAAATACCTTATTGAGGTTACGAACATTCCTAAATAAAAGTTTTTTGTTACTTTAAGCATGTTATATTATTTCTCTGTTTTTGCCATAAGCCATTGTTAAAATGCCATATCACACAATGTCAAGGAACCCACTCAGTTTAAAGTAACGTCTGTGAAAACATTTCCAAACTTTGTTTCATTAAGGTGATTTATATAACAGTGTTTAAATAAATATTTATATATAAATGCATTAGATGATTTAAATTCATCAGTAACAACGATCTGAGTAAAATGTTAGATATTAACTTTTTATTTACGTGGTGGGGGATCTGCATTACGCTAATGAATAAGCACTGAGTTGACGGTAATATTTGATCAAATTTAAATGTATACATAGTTTTCAGCCAATTTGTCGACATAAACTGAAGGTGTGAACAGCTGTTTTAGTGCGCCGATTATTTGGATTATGAAACGTAATAAAAAAACATTTTTTCTGAAATTTAAAAATATTCCAGGTAACTTTTCCTTATATTTTTTGCTTCATTAAAAACCTTCCTCGATTTCAATGGACATTATTACAAAAAGAATTAACCGTAACTGGTCCAGTCCGTTCTTGAGATTAGCGCTTACCAACACATTTAACGATTCATTTTTATTTATAAGATGTGCAAGCAGATGAAACCCAGTATAGAGGACAGAACATAGCAGTATTATTATTATTATTATTATTATTCCATCCATATCACTTTCTTTCTAAATGCCGAATACTGATAATTTCGTGAAAATGTCAATCATTATTACAAAAGCAAGACCACTTCACCATGATATTAACATATATTAACTGCTATACATGCCTTGAAATCAACATCTTAGACTGGTAAACAGCGCAATCCTTGAACTATTCACCGCAACTATTCAATATTCATCTTCGTAATTAGTAGTAGGCCTATTCTTTTGTTTCCATTTGCAAATATGTATTCAATATAAACAAATAAAGTTTTTTTGTATAAAGTTATCCAGTAAACTGTTTATGTAAAATTTACTCCATAGGCTCATTTTATTCGTATCATACTATATAATATAGAACTAGTACTTTGAGATTGGGGTCTATGTTGTATTGGGTGTAATTTTATTTTTATTTTATATATATATATATATATATATATATATATATATATATTATTTGTAACAGGAGAGTTTATGGTAGAGTAACAGCTTTTGCTGATAATACTTCTTAAGGTTATGTCGATAATACAGGAGAAGAAAATGAAGCTAAAATACATTTTAACTTGGTTTTAAGGCGGCGGTTTATAGAAAATATCATGGTATACGTTCTGACAAGACTAAATATAATACTTTTTCCTTGAGAGGAAACATGGATCACAAAAATATAATTATGCTTGGACGTCATAAGTACTAATAGAGAATTTAATGAGAATTGCGGGTTGGTAGAAGGGGTGGAATCACTAAAATACTTGGGGCTTTGGTTGGAAAAGGATTTTAATTTGGTAAGTACATGTTATCAGAATTAATAACTAAATTGAATAATGTATTAAGAGTCTTTTATCTTTTGAGAGATATGCGTGATAAGGAAATCTCAAGAATGCTATTTTTTTCTTTAGTTAAAAGACAATTAGAATATTCAATAGTATGTGGAGGGGAAGGGACAAATATAATAAATTTGCTTACATTACTCAAGATATAGTTATACATTATTAATACATTGATTACTCAGACACATTTTGTAGGAATTATTATGAGAAAAAGGAAGAACGAACCATCGTTTCCATTATTTTTGCGTTTTAAAGTTCTACCTCTTAGGTATATGTTTGTATATGAAGCACTAAACATTTTCTTTATGAGAAGTAAGAATTATATGTCTTAAATTAATATAATCCGAGATTATGTAATTCGTAAGATTTTGCTTGTGCCGATGCATTTAAACGTATTCTTTAAAGCAACCTTTTTCATCTGGAACCTAAAATGACATAATAAATCAACGTTCAATAAAACTATTTTGAAAGACCTTAAACAATGGCTTTTTGAATTAGAACACGTTGAACCTATACTGTGCCAATACAATATCACTTGGAATATGGGCGAGTTTTAGAATAAATATTAGGATGCATTATTTCATTTGGGGTTAACTTGTTAAGTTGTGTTATATTTATCAACACAATATTTTCGTTGTAGTAGCTGTGATACTGGAAAGCATATATATGAATATAATATTCCTCCAAACAGGCTAAGCCTGGGAAGTTAAATTTTTATTTCTCTTTTTATCTGTTTTATAAAAAGTCTAAGTATTGTGTGTGGGTGTAAAAATAATGCTTAAGTCGTTATAATATGCACCCAGTATTTATTTGACAATGTATTAATAATAATATTACGAGAAATATAGTTCTTAATTTCTTATTTCTTTCTTTAACTACAACCGGTACAGCTGCTGTCGCTGAGAGTGTCGTAACACTAAGCTGCTGTAATATAATATAACACTATTTTTTTTAAATACTGTATATTATATGTATTTAAACTGTTGAAAATATTCATAATATAATGTATTATATATATATATATATATATATATATATATATATATATTATAAATAGGAAATACACTATGTAAATTTATATTTAAATAAAATTACGAAAACATTATTTACTTAATTTAAATATGGCAATTCCTATTACCTGTAATGAGAGGAGTGAAGTAAAGGTGTTAGGTTTTACGTTAGACAACCTATTCAGCGCTGAACACAAAGCCTTAAATTTGTGTAAGAAACTCTACCCCATTGTAGTACTATTTAGGAAGCGTTACCGATGATTAAACAAACTCTGATAATTGGTATTATGAAATATTTACTAATTAAGCTATAAATTACGTCTTTGGGGTAATTCTTGCCATACCTACATTAGTTTTTTTTCCGGTAAAAAAGGTAAGTTTTTGTCTGGTAATAAAAGGCCATGAGAGTCCTGGACAGCTTAGTTTAAAAAAAACCGTGTAAAACAAGTTAATTGAAAGTTATGGATTATCTTCTAAGGCTATGGTCTTTATATAACTTAACTTGTTAACTTTACGTATACAGAATATAGATTATTTGGTTGCCAATTAATATGTAATGATCATTGATTATAAGTAATGATTATATGTAATGATCATTAAACTAGATATAGGAATAACTTAGCCATTCCATATACAAGACTTTCCAAAACTCTAAATAACCATTTTGATCAGCAGCTTAGAGTATATATAATAAACTACCTCTAGCTATCAGACATTTACAACTTAAAATTTATAAATCTTTTATAACAGAGCGGATTAAAAATCAAGCTTTTTATACTGTAGTAGGGTACTTAACCTACAAACTTTCATAATTTGGCATTTAATTTTATACATCTGATCTATAATATAGTAATAAAGTCGCATGCAAATTATTTTGTTCCGTTAACAACGTTAACGTAATTATTCTTAGTTTTGACGTGTTCAATTGCATTGTATAATACATGATGGAAATACAGAATCTTGTCAATTGTTTATGGTCACCTCAACCTTATACTGAGATTATACTTTTTGTATCCATCCTACAAACTTACAAGCATTTCCAGGTATTGTGAAATAAGTTTTTAATACGTATTTTATTGTTGTGTATCATTTATGGTCGGTTAGTTATGTTTAGGTGTATAATATAACAGAATTCTTTAGTGATAATGTATTAGGACAAAGGTATTTAACAACAACTAAATTAATTTAGCAATATAGTTATAAGATGTATGTTAAATGCATGGTATTGAAGATGTATAATGCTTTACAAACTATATTCTACTAAATTAAATTACCGTAATGTAACAAAATAATTGGTACTTTGGGATTATACCGACCACACCCAGACATAAATCGTTATTTGACATTTTGCTTTCTACTGATTACTAGAATAGCGTAGAACAATATTTCGTCAATATAAAACAGGAATTGTCTTATCACAAACCCCTCCCCATCCTCAGACAGAGGTCAAAGTCGAGCGGTCTAGTAGATAACGTGATTGCAGAGTCTCGCCGCCCTTTCAGCTGGTGCGTCGCTTTGTTGTACTTCCGTGTTTTACCCCTACATTACACAAAAATTCAACAAAAACAAACATTATCAAACAAAAACTAAACTCTTTATTGAAAAAAAAACCACTCAAAACTTGTTTTTATTCTTGATCACACTCCGCCACCCAAAATCCGAGTGCCTCCGGCCATCAGCGCGGGCTTCGCCAGCACCGGAAAGAAAAACATCCCTCGAGATAGTACCTATCAGTAAAATATCAAATTCTAGAGGGGCTGATCAGAAATATAAATTGAATTGTAATGGAAAGGCAATTATGTACCGTGCAAAAAACTTAAATAATCATATGATGCCGCGCGGCCTGCCGTAATCGGGATTCTCGAGAAAGATAAGATAACAGCGACAACAATACCGATCACAATACCTGGAAATGCTTGTAAGTTTGTAGGATGGATACAAAAAGTATAATCTCAGTATAAGGTTGAGGTGACCATAAACAATTGACAAGATTCTGTATTTCCATCATGTCATTATACAATGCAATTGAACACGTCAAAACTAAGAATAATTACGTTAACGTTGTTAACGGAAACAAAATAATTTGCATGCGACTTTATTACTATATTATAGATCAGATGTATAAAATTAAATGCCAAATTATGAAAGTTTGTAGGTTAAGTACCCTACTACGGTATAAAAAGCTTGATTTTTTAATCCGCTCTGGGAAGTTAGCTTGGGTAGCTAGTGTTCTGTGATGTCAAGATGCAGTAAGAAAATTGGCTTATACGGGCTATATGTGAATATACTACTAAATTATACGTATAACTCATTTGTGCAAGTAGTATACTTTTGGGAAGTTAGCTTGGGTAGCTAGTGTTCTGTGATGTCAAGATGCAGTAAGAAAATTGGCTTATACGGGCTATATGTGAATATACTACTAAATTATAGTATAACACATTTGTGCAAGTAGTATACTCTTAGGGAAGTTAGCTTGGGTAGCTAGTGTTCTGTGATGTCAAGATGCAGTAAAAAAATTGGCTTATACAGGCTATATGTGAATATACTACTAAATTATACGTATAACTCATTTGTGCAAGTAGTATACTTTTGGGAAGTTAGCTTGGGTAGCTAGTGCTCTGTGATGTCAAGATGCAGTAAGAAAATTGGCTTATACGGGCTATATGTGAATATACTACTAAATTATAGTATAACTCATTTGTGCAAGTAGTATACTCTTAGGGAAGTTAGCTTGGGTAGCTAGTGTTCTGTGATGTCAAGATGCAGTAAGAAAATTGGCTTATACGGGCTATATGTGAATATACTACTAAATTATACGTATAACACATTTGTGCAAGTAGTATACTCTTAGGGAAGTTAGCTTGACTAGCTAGTGTTCTGTGATGTCAAGATGCAGTAAGAAAATTGGCTTATACGGGCTATATGTGAATATACTACTAAATTATACGTATAACACATTTGTGCAAGTAGTATACTCTTAGGGAAGTTAGCTTGGGTAGCTAGTGTTCTGTGATGTCAAGATGCAGTAAGAAAATTGGCTTATACGGGCTATATGTGAATATACTACTAAATTATACGTATAACTCATTTGTGCAAGTAGTATACTTTTGGGAAGTTAGCTTGGGTAGCTAGTGTTCTGTGATGTCAAGATGCAGTAAGAAAATTGGCTTATACGGGCTATATGTGAATATACTACTAAATTATACGTATAATTCATTTTTTTCCCGCTAGTATACTTTTTAGGAAGTTAGCTTGGGTAGCTAGTGTTCTGTGATGTCAAGATGCAGTAAGAAAATTGGCTTATACGGGCTATATGTGAATATACTACTAAATTATACGTATAACACATTTGTGCAAGTAGTATACTTTAGGGAAGTTAGCTTGACTAGCTAGTGCTCTGTGATGTCAAGATGCAGTAAGAAATTGGGCTTATACGGGCTATATGTGAATATACTACTAAATTATAGTATAATTCATTTGTGCAAGTAGTATACTCTTAGGGAAGTTAGCTTGGGTAGCTAGTGCTCTGTGATGTCAAGATGCAGTAAGAAAATTGGGCTTATACGGGCTATATGTGAATATACTACTAAATTATACGTATAACTCATTTGTGCAAGTAGTATACTTTTGGGAAGTTAGCTTGGGTAGCTAGTGCTCTGTGATGTCAAGATGCAGTAAGAAAATTGGCTTATACGGGCTATATGTGAATATACTACTAAATTATACGTATAACTCATTTGTGCAAGTAGTATACTTTTGGGAAGTTAGCTTGGGTAGCTAGTGTTCTGTGATGTCAAGATGCAGTAAGAAAATTGGCTTATACGGGCTATATGTGAATATACTACTAAATTATACGTATAATTCATTTGTGCAAGTAGTATACTTTAGGGAAGTTAGCTTGGGTAGCTAGTGTTCTGTGATGTCAAGATGCAGTAAGAAATTGGGCTTATACGGGCTATATGTGAATATACTACTAAATTATACGTATAACTCATTTGTGCAAGTAGTATACTCTTAGGGAAGTTAGCTTGGGTAGCTAGTGTTCTGTGATGTCAAGATGCAGTAAGAAAATTGGCTTATACGGGCTATATGTGAATATACTACTAAATTATACGTATAACTCATTTGTGCAAGTAGTATACTTTAGGGAAGTTAGCTTGGGTAGCTAGTGTTCTGTGATGTCAAGATGCAGTAAGAAAATTGGCTTATACGGGCTATATGTGAATATACTACTAAATTATACGTATAACTCATTTGTGCAAGTAGTATACTTTTGGGAAGTTAGCTTGGGTAGCTAGTGTTCTGTGATGTCAAGATGCAGTAAGAAAATTGGCTTATACGGGCTATATGTGAATATACTACTAAATTATACGTATAACTCATTTGTGCAAGTAGTATACTTTAGGGAAGTTAGCTTGGGTAGCTAGTGTTCTGTGATGTCAAGATGCAGTAAGAAAATTGGCTTATACGGGCTATATGTGAATATACTACTAAATTATACGTATAACTCATTTGTGCAAGTAGTATACTTTTGGGAAGTTAGCTTGGGTAGCTAGTGTTCTGTGATGTCAAGATGCAGTAAGAAATTGGGCTTATACGGGCTATATGTGAATATACTACTAAATTATACGTATAACTCATTTGTCCAAGTAGTATACTTTAGGGAAGTTAGCTTGGGTAGCTAGTGTTCTGTGATGTCAAGATGCAGTAAGAAATTGGCTTATACGGGCTATATGTGAATATACTACTAAATTATACGTATAACTCATTTGTGCAAGTAGTATACTTTAGGGAAGTTAGCTTGGGTAGCTAGTGTTCTGTGATGTCAAGATGCAGTAAGAAAATTGGCTTATACGGGCTATATGTGAATATACTACTAAATTATACGTATAACTCATTTGTGCAAGTAGTATACTTTAGGGAAGTTAGCTTGGGTAGCTAGTGTTCTGTGATGTCAAGATGCAGTAAGAAAATTGGCTTATACGGGCTATATGTGAATATACTACTAAATTATACGTATAACTCATTTGTGCAAGTAGTATACTTTTGGGAAGTTAGCTTGGGTAGCTAGTGTTCTGTGATGTCAAGATGCAGTAAGAAAATGGGCTTATACGGGCTATATGTGAATATACTACTAAATTATACGTATAACTCATTAGTCCAAATAGTATACTCTTAGGGAAGTTAGCTTGACTAGCTAGTGTTCTGTGATGTCAAGATGCAGTAAAAAAATTGGCTTATACGGGCTATATGTGAATATACTACTAAATTATACGTATAACTCATTTGTGCAAGTAGTATACTTTTGGGAAGTTAGCTTGGGTAGCTAGTGTTCTGTGATGTCAAGATGCAGTAAGAAATTGGGCTTATACGGGCTATATGTGAATATACTACTAAATTATACATATAACTCATTTGTGCAAGTAGTATACTTTTGGGAAGTTAGCTTGGGTAGCTAGTGTTCTGTGATGTCAAGATGCAGTAAGAAATTGTGCTTATACGGGCTATATGTGAATATACTACTAAATTATACGTATAATTCATTTGTGCAAGTAGTATACTTTAGGGAAGTTAGCTTGGGTAGCTAGTGTTCTGTGATGTCAAGATGCAGTAAGAAAATTGGCTTATACGGGCTATATGTGAATATACTACTAAATTATAGTATAACTCATTTGAGCTAGTAGTATACTTTTGGGAAGTTAGCTTGGGTAGCTAGTGTTCTGTGATGTCAAGATGCAGTAAGCAATTGTGCTTATACGGGCTATATGTGAATATACTACTAAATTATACGTATAACTCATTTTTGCAAGTAGTATACTTTTGGGAAGTTAGCTTGAGTAGCTAGTGTTCTGTGATGTCAAGATGCAGTAAGCAATTGTGCTTATACGGCAGAATATACTACAAATATATGAGTATAACTCATCTGTGTCCGCTGCATACTTTTGGAAATTCAGCTAGGCTAGCTAGTGCTCCGCAGTGTTAAGATGCAGTAAGAAATTAGACTTATATGGCTATAAATACTACTAATTTACCAGTATAACTAATTTTTGCCCACTGAATACTTTTAGGAAATTAGCTTGCCTAGCTAGTGTTCTGTGATGTCAAGATGCAGTAAGAAATTGGGCTTATACGGGCTATACATACTACTAAATTCCTAGTATAATTCATTTTTTCCCGCTGCATACTCTTAGGAAGTTAGCTTGACTAGCTAGTGCTCTGTGATGTCAAGATGCAGTAAGGAATTGGGCTTATACGGGCGATATACACTACTGATTTATCAGTATAATTCATTTGTGCCTGCTTTATACTTGTAGGAATTTTAGCTTGACTAGCTAGTGCTGTTGATGTCAAGATGCAGTAAGCAATTGGGCTTATACGGGCTATATATACTACTAAATTACCAGTATAATTCATTTTGCCCGCTGTATACACCTAAGAAGTTAGCTTGACTAGCTAGTGCTCTATGATGTCAAGATGCAGTAAGGAATTGGGCTTATACGGGCTATATATACTACTAAATTACCAGTATAATTCATTTTGCCCGCTGTATACTCTTAGGAAGTTAGCTTGACTAGCTAGTGCTCTATGATGTCAAGATGCAGTAAGGAATTGGGCTTATACGGGCTATATATACTACTAAATTCCTAGTATAATTCATTTTTTCCCGCTGTCATACTCTTAGGAAGTTAGCTTGACTAGCTAGTGCTCTATGATGTCAAGATGCAGTAAGGAATTGGGCTTATACGGGCTATATATACTACTAAATTACCAGTTTAATACGTTTTACCCGCTGTATACACCTAAGAAGTTAGCTTGACTAGCTAGTGCTCTATGATGTCAAGAAGCAGTAAGGAATTGGGCTTATACGGGCTATATATACTACTAAATTACCAGTTTAATACGTTTTACCCGCTGTATACACCTAAGAAGTTAGCTTGACTAGTTAGTGCTCTATGATGTCAAGAAGCAGTAAGGAATTGGGCTTATACGGGCTATATATACTACTGAATTACCAGTTTAATTCATTTTGCCCGCTGTATACACCTAAGAAGTTTGCTTGACTAGCTAGTGCTCTTTGATGTCAAGAAGCAGTAAGGAATTGGGCTTATACGGGCTATATATACTACTGAATTACCAGTTTAATTCATTTTGCCCGCTGTATACACCTAAGAAGTTTGCTTGACTAGCTAGTGCTCTTTGATGTCAAGATGCAGTAAGGAATTGGGCTTATACGGGCTATATATACTACTGAATTACCAGTTTAATACGTTTTACCCGCTGTATACACCTAAGAAGTTAGCTTGACTAGCTAGTGCTCTATGATGTCAAGAAGCAGTAAGGAATTGGGCTTATACGGGCTATATATACTACTAAATTACCAGTATAATACATTTTGCCCGCTGTATACACTTAAGAAGTTAGCTTGACTAGCTAGTGCTCTTTGATGTCAAGATGCAGTAAGGAATTGGGCTTATACGGGCTATATATACTACTAAATTCCTAGTATAATTCATTTTTTTCCCGCTGTCATACTCTTAGGAAGTTAGCTTGACTAGCTAGTGCTCTATGATGTCAAGATGCAGCAAGAAATTGGGCTTATACGGGCTATACATACTACTAAATTCCTAGTATAAAATTTTTTTTCCCCGCTGCATACTCTTAGGAAGTTAGCTTGACTAGCTAGCGTTTTATGATGTCAAGGTTGCAGCAAGAAATTTGGCTTATACGGGCTATATATACTACTAAATTACCAGTATAAATCCCTTTTGCCCGCTGTATACTCTTAGGAAGTTAGCTTTGACTAGCTAGCGTTTTGTGATATTAAGGTTGCAGCAAGAAATTTGGCTTATACGGGCTATATATACTACTAAATTACCAGTATAAATCCCTTTTGCCCGCTGTATACTCTTAGGAAGTTAGCTTGAGTAGCTAGCGTTCCGTGATGTCAAGATGCAGTAAGGAAATGGGCTTATACGGGCTTCATACACAACTAATTTAACAATATAACTCATTTCTGCCTGCTCTATTCTTTTAGGAAGTTAACATGAATAGGTTGTGTTGTGGTCAAGATTCAGTAAGAAATTGTGGTTATACAGGCTATATGTAGTTATACTACTCAATTATAAGTATAGTCTATTTATATACTCTTATTCAAACTGACACGTTTAACATTTGTGCCTGTGGTATACTTTTGGGAAAATAGTTTGGCTAGGTAGTGATCTGTGCTGTCAATATGCAGTAAGAAAACTGGCTTATACGGGCTATATATATTACTAAATTACCCTTATAATTCTTTTACTTGCTGTATACTTTTAGGAAGTTAGCTTGAATAGCTAGTGTTCTGTGATGTCAAGATTCAGTAAGGAAATTGGGCTTATACGGGCTATATAAACTACTAATTTATCAATATAACACATTTTTGTGCCAGGTCTTTACTTCTAGAAAGTTAACATGGCTAGGAAGTACTGTAGTCAAGATTAGCTAGTGCTCTATGATGTCAAGATGCAGTAAGGAATTGTACTAATACGGGCTATACATACTACTAAATTATAAGTATAACTCTTTTTTGCCTATAGTATACTTTTGGGAAATTAGTTTGGTTAGGTTAATGTAGTTAGCTTGACTACATAGTGTCTTTTGCTGTCAAGATGCAGAGTGAAATTGAGCTTATACGGGATATACATACTACTAAATTATCAGTATAACACATTTTTGCCTTAACTCACTTATAACTCAAATTAGTTTGGCTAGGTTGTGATCTGTGCTTTCAAGATGCAATAAGGAATTGTGCTTATACGGGCTATAATATATACTACTAAATTATGAGACTAACTAATTTTTACCGGCTGTATACTTTTGGGAAATCACCTTAGCTAGCTTGTGCTCTGTGCTGTTCAGGTGAAGTATTATTATATAACTCATTTGTACTAGTTGTATACTTTTGGAAAATCTGCTTGAGTAGCTAGTGCTATGTGCAGTCGAGATGCAGTAAACAATTGGGCTTATATGGGTATTTATACTTCTAAATTATCAGTATTTCTCATTAGTGCCCGTTGTATACTTTTCGGAAGTAAACTTTACTATCTAGTGCTTTGTGCAGTCAAGACGCAGGAAGAAATTGTGCTTATACGGGCTATACATACTTCTAAATTCCTAGTATAATTCATTTTTTCCCGCTGCATACTCTTAGGAAGTTAGCTTGACTAGCTAGTGCTCTATGATGTCAAGAAGCAGTAAGGAATTGGGCTTATACGGGCTATATACACTACTAAATTATCAATATAAATCATTTGTGCCTGCTCTATACTTCTAGGAATTTAACATGTCTAGGTAGTGCTGTGGTCAAGATGCACTAAGGAATTGTGCTTATACCGTCTATATACACTACTAAATTATCAATATAAATCATTTGTGCCTGCTGTATACTTCTAGGAAGTTAGCTTGACTAGCTAGTGCTCGTGATGTCAAGATGCACTAAGGAATTGGGCTTATACCGTCTATATACACTACTAAATTATCAACATAACTCATTTGTGCCCGATGTATACTTTTGGATAGTCAACATGGCTAGCTAGTCAAAGTCAAAATATCTTTATTACATCACCGTCAAGATGAGAATGGTGTCACAGAGAACTTACAATACACAAGAACAATACAGGTCCAACCAGGTCAATACAATACAACAATACAATACGGGTTAATGATTAAAAAATTCATTTTAAGAGGAAAATAGGCGTTCTTGCAGCCACGTCTTGAGATATTGGCCAAACAGCTGCGTTTTTGATTTCTTCAGGTTTTCAGGCAGAGCATTCCACATCTTGGCCCCGGTGTAGCTGATCTTCTCCTCAGTTGAGCTGAGCCCGTGTATTGGGAGACAGCAGTTGGAGGCGTGCCTGGTGTTATATTGGTGTGGTTGTGTTCCCTTGTTTGTCAGGTCTGGCATCTTGATGTAAACATGAGTTGTTGCTTCTAAGATGTAGTACAAGCCAATAACTGTGAGGACTTTGAGTTTTTGAAAGGCTTCCCTGCAGGTGTCTCTTGATCGTAAGTCTTTTAGGATTCTAATAGCTCGCTTTTGGAGTACAAGGACACGTTGCAGGTTTCCTGCGGTAGTACCACCCCATACAGCATTTCCGTATCTAAGATGTCACTCAAAGAGGCATGGTAGGCTACTTTTGTTGTCGCCAAGTCACATGTGTTCTTAATTCGCCTTAAGACAAAAAGTCCTGTACTTAATTTACTGCAGAGGGAGTCTATAATTATGTGCTGTCCATGAGAGTCTATCGTCCAGTGTGACACCCAGATATTTAGTGTTTGTGATTTCTTCTAGTCCGGGGAGCCTTCCGGTATGTTCTCTTTGTCCTCCCAGTATTAGCTGTTTTGTTTTATTTTCGTTTACAGCAAGGTCATTGTTCTGGCAGTACTGAACTGCCATATTCAGTGCAATGAAGCTGTCAACCTCCAATAATTGTTCTACATTAGTGCTTTGATGTCAAGGTGCAGTAAGCAATTTTGCTTATACGGGCTATATGTGGGTATACTACTAAATTATAAGTATACCTCATTTTTGCCTGTAGTATACTTTTGGGAAATTAGTTTGGTTAGGTTTATGAAGTTAGCTTGACTAGCTAGTGTTTTTTGCTGTCAAGATGCAGTGTGAAATTGAGCTTATACGGGTTATACGTACTACTAAATTATCAGTATAACTCATTTTTGCCTTAATTCACTTATAACTCATTAGAATTCTGTGCTGTTAAGATGCAGTAAGAAATTGGTCTCATACGGGTTATATACACTACTAAATTTTCAGTACAACTCGTTTGTGTCCGCTGTATACTTTTGGAAAATTAGCTTACATAACTAGTGATTATTCCCTCTATATGCATTATGTAATTGGCCTGATAAGTACTAAAAATAGTAATAAATTAGTAGTATAACTTATTTGTGGCTTCTGTACACTATTGGGAAATCAGCTTGGATAACTAGTGATGTGTGCTGTCAAGATGCAGTCAGAAATTGGTCTTATACGGGTTATATACACCACTAAATTTTCAGTATAACTCGTTTGTGTCCGCTGTATACTTTTGGGAAATTTGCAAATTGAGAGGGAGATAGTTTAGCTGATGCTAAAATACTTTTTTGTGTGTACTCTTTCCCGCTGTTAAAAATAAAATAGTTCCTGGAATTGTGATGGAATGTTTCTGTTTCATTACTGTTGTGGTTGGCTTGCAGTTGTTTATGTGGGCTTCAAGCGTTCATGCTATAAGCTAGTATGTAAATTTTCAATCTTGCAGTGTTGTATTAAATGAGTGTAAGTATAATTTAGTTATTTCTAGAGAGTTTATAGATCAGTTAATACAGGTCTCGTTAACTATTGTACTTAATTACATAGGCCTAGTTTTTGTTATGACAAGGGAAGTTTGATAGGTAAACATTGTTACTAGTATTTATTTAAATTGGCAATTGGGTATATAATGTGCATTGATATACCGGCAAAACTGTAATATTATTCTTCAATTTTGGTAATCTGTTATCTAGTTTTATGTAGTAAACTAAAATACAACTTCAAAATACCTAAGTTTAAGAGGTTAGTAGGCCATGTAAAAAAAAAAAAAAAAAAAAAAAAAAAAAAAAAAACAACATACCGGTAACACTTTCAGCCTCCTTGGACAGTACACACTGTGGGCTAAATCGGATTTTAAATTAATAGGCCCTACAATAAAATAATATCTCATTTTTGGCTTGCAGGATTCGAAATCACCACTTAACAATCCCACTGGTTAATTATGTTAGTGCAGTATCCTTGCTGGACTTGGCACTCTGGATAAAGATCACTGACACGGGTTAGGCCTATATAACATGTTAGTGACACATCAATTTTGGGTGAAAGAATCTTTGCTCAGTATCAACATCAACACAGAAACATGTATCAATACAACCTTGAGGTGATCAGCTAACTCATCTGTTTTAGACTTGCGTCAATATTTCAAGCAATTCTATTATGAGTTTAAACTTACCAACTACTTACAAACTTACTAACTTATGAATACATCACTATATTTACACTTACTGTCAATTTATTGTTTTAATTAGATTCTAAAGTCTGGTTAGTTGTCAACACAAAAACAATAACAAGATTAGAACACTTTCAAGAAAGTACAATCAGGTTCTGAGGAACAGTTAAATAAATACATTACACATTGATTTGTTTACGCTTGTAAACAATACATTTTTATTACATTGGACATATGCTGGCAAATACACTGGTTTAATATACATCCCCATAACCGTCAAGGTCGGGATGGAATAGTGTGTAACCACAGTAAGTACTGTAATTAGATTCTCGCAAGTCGCAGCTGGTGCAACTCAAGATGTATCTCGTAGAGTAGAGGATGAGGAGGAGGGCCAGACTGAGCCGATCGCTGGTGGTGACGTCACGCTAGATTCGGCTGCCCTAGCGACCACAGAATAACATAGACAGGGCATTGTATGCACACATTCATTATGAGACTTGAAGCCGAGTCCGCCATCTTAAATCGGTATAAGAAACCCGAACAGCTCAAAAGTTACATTAAAATCTCAGTGCACTTAATTATGTTACACTGTCGTTTAAAATACTTAACACTTGTCGATTACTTTGATTTTTCACTTAATGAAAGAGTATTAGTTTGGGATAATTAAAATATAACTCTTGTTAATTATAAAACATTTTAACGTGTAAAAATAACTAAACAAAGTTCGTGTTTGAACTAAAGTTTGAACTAAGAAGTTAAATTTTACAGAACATATTTTATTTTGTAATTAGCTCAATTACTTTCAATGTTTCAATAGGTCGAAGATATGGTTCTGTAAACGATAAATCCCGCTTCTCCAAGCGCTGTTACCGCCTGCCAGGTTGCGGCAGTTCTGAAAAGGTTTACATTGGTTTCTTAAGTTTTGTACTATATTTTCTTAACATTAAACTACAGTAAAGAGTTTGATTTTCATGAGAAATGGATCTCAGAAAGGTAAAAATAATACGAATTGTATTGTCAACGATAAATTAATACGAATCGTATTTATTTGAAACTATACATAACATATGGTACCAAATAATACAGATATAGAACAAAAACAATTTGTAATCTCTATACAATGATTGCTTCTTGATAAAATAAAATAAGGTGAAATTGTTATTGAAATACAATACACTGTGGGATAAAAAAATTATTTAGTGAAAAAATACAATAGGCTACATAATCTCATTGTATTAAATCTTAAAACCTTACAGTCCTAAAAAGGTGACCACTTTTGTTAATTGATATCTCAAATTTTATTGTACAAACCTTTGTTGACAATTGTTTGTAGTGGTACAACCTTATAGTAAAATACTTTATAGAAGTAGTCTTTACCAGCAAAATTAAATTATTTAGTTCCTGTTCGAAACAATACTCATCAGAGAAGAAATTGACACCTTTTCTTAACACATTTTCTGAGCGTGGAACTAATTGCACAAACTTAGCATTAATTAGTTTTTTGTCATAAATGTTTTTTGAAGATATGGAACAGGTTGCAACGAAATATTTGAGAGTAGATTCACAAAGCAAGTAGAGTTTAGTTACACCTGGGGATGGTTGGATCAGTCCATCTCTCTTTTTATAATTATTCAAACTATGTTTTTGGGATGGAATAGGCCTACTTGTTATAAGATGTGATCTAACTACGTACCAGCTACGTAGTCGATTACATCACAGGAAGTATTAGATGTTGCCCTAAAATATAAAATCTACTTCTTCGTAATATGCATTAGCTTACACAATTGCTAGCTCTTCTTAGTTTAATGTTTTACATCACGGTGTATAAGATTTTATTTTATATCGTCTATTAAATTTTGCCTCATTTCACCCCAAGTGGGGTAATTACCCCGCAACACTGGATATAAGGCACCGGCCGCGGCACGAGGTACTGACATGATTCACTCTCAGCCGCCTCCATCTTTGTTCGGCCTGACGTCTACGGTCGGCTTCACTCAGTGGTGCACTTCCCCTGTCTATGTCATTCTGTAGTCCTGGGCTGCCCGCGCCGTGCCACACCATGCCTATATAGACTTGCAGTGTACTTGTCATTTCCTTCAAAGATATTAGTTTCAGTTCACTAGTGGATGTAGTCAATACACTAATGTATTACGTTGTATACAGTTTGTTCATACATGTTTTATGGTGGTATTGTGTTAATGAGACGTTTGGGTAGTGTTTATATTTAGTGAGAGATAATGTGTTTCTGACAATAAGCCCAAATTTGTATTTGTCTTATAAGCTAACAGCATTTGTTAGAACGTCAATTCGGTCAATTTACTAGTCCTACCTCGTTTTGCCTGTTTCAATAGTGTAAAAACATTAATTTGAACTTTTCTCTCCTTTAGGATTTATTTTCAGCTATTATAATTTTATTGCTTTTTATATAAACCATGTAAATACCATTTGCGTAGGATTTGTTGCGCTGTTGCAGCCATGCGAAAACAAAACATCTAAATGAAGTTATATCTTATTTCACTTTTCCCAAATATGCTGGTTGTAGGAAAATTTGGATAGATAGGTGCAAAAGAAAAGACTCCTTCAATTCAAGCACATCTCATGTATGCGCAAACACACTTTTTGGAGTTAGATTCTATCTAAAATTTAAAGGCAGAATTTGTTAAGAGAACGATTTGTTAAATCTAATGCTGTTCTCGCAATAAATTTTACCGCTTTTTAATAATAAAAATAAAGAGTTAAGAATACATTTAAAAGTACAAAAGAAGTCGGTATAGCAACCCTACAACAAGATGTTTATCTCAACCTGTAGATTTTTAGACGGAATATAATAAACGTAAAGATGAAATTGAATAATTTATTAGTGACGGACAAAAGGAAATTAAAGATTTAGAAGAAGAAATAAAAAACTAAGAAGGGAAAAAACAAAAGCATACAATACGGAACTGGAATCTTTATTAAAAGGAATTTTCATCAATTCCAATCCAATACGTTTTAAACCGAAATAAGAAAGTACATGCGAAACGTAGGAAAAATGAAATAAAAACATTTACAATAATATATCTAAGTAACCGGTTTATTTTTATCTACGAAATGAATTGAAAATACCACTTCTTACATTGTTAACTCTGAAAAGCTGGACTTGAAAATCGGTGTACTTGATGGAGTACTTTTAATACAAAAGGTCATGGCTAACATGGAATTTTAAAAAGCTGTTGAAATAAGAAATTATTCAACCAAGAAAAATCAAAATAAATTCAAACACTTTCCTCCTAGATTTATTTTACGAAGACGAGTCGCTATACAGATTAAATTCTATAACAAGCTGTAAGTGAACGAAGATATATAGAATCCCCCGTTTCAAAGCATAGTTAAGCGGTTTTTTGTTTTTAGGGGAAATTTGTAGCTGTGTAACAGTATAAAAATAAGTTGACATGAGTGTGTGTTTCGTAATTAAGAGAATCCTTATATTAAAACGCTACTGAAATAAAAAATAATTTAACTAATATTTATTGCTGAAATTATTATTGGAAACTTTATTTAAAGCTTTAAGCATTTAAAAAGACACGTTTAACAAATTTCAAGATATTATTAAAACTAAATAACAAATGATGCAGACGGAATACGATGCGATAGTGGAAAAAGGTACTGTAATAAACATGTTTATTTATATTATCTGCCTAAGTTTAGGTTTTCTATAACATAACACATTAAAGTTAGGTCTATGTCTCATTGTTTGATTATCAATATACAGAATATTTGGACTACAATCGCCTTTAACACGCATTCCAACTGATAAATCCGTCTATAGTGGCGTCGTCTGAGTCTGGCCCACCTCTTCTACTGTATACATCTTGGGTGCAACTCAGTTTTGTGGAGGGGATGACGGGTGGGAGAATTACATCCCTGCTCATGAACACTGCATAGCTTATACCCTCACATGATCCTCATATCAAAACTTTATAATTATAATACAAGTATAAGAAAATTTGTAGAACTGCCAATATAACGACAATGATTTGCAAGTGGTGTGCCAAAAATTATTAGATTAATTTAATGGTAAAAGTGGTAAACATGAATACAAATGAAGCCACTTTTAATCTTCGGTTTAGATTTTCCCACTTGGGCCACTAGTATACTACACAGACTTTACGATTTAGCACTGTCTATGCTATTAAATAATTAGATTTTCCCTCTCTTTTATATTACTCTAATTTATATTAAGTGGACCCCGCTCACAAGTTCTAACTTAGCGGGGCCAAATTCATAATGGTTGATGAATAAATGAGTATTGAATGACCCTTAGGTAAAATGTTATTTAACAAGAAACAAAAAAAAATATCTTCAGAATATAAAACAGGGGTATTTTACACATTAAATTACGAAAGACACCAGGCTACCCTAAATAATATCACATTCATTACATGTCACATTCCTCTAAAACTTGTACATAATAACTCTAATACACCATACAAATACATACATATAGTTGTCAAACTTTGAGAATTCCTTGAGGTTTTAAAATAAAATATAATTATATATTTAATGTACAATACTTATTTACTGTCCATACATTTGTTCTATTATGTAGTTAGTTAAAATGATATAAGGAGAGCTAAAATAACGTTTCTCAAAAAGCTAAAGAGATACCCTCGATCTTTCTATTACGTGAATAATGATTGTACTTATATACACCCAATATTTTATGTACAAATAAAACAGACGTTTTAGAAAGGTTAGTTTTTCTTGTGGGTTTTTATTTAGTTTGCAATAGTATATATACTTTCATTCATATGCTCTGTAATTACTGATTTTTATCTGTTAGTTAATTTTAAATACTTACGTAACAACAGTTGTGTGTCATACCTGAAACACAGAAAAACATCACCGTTATTTATCTGTGTACATACATATGTTGGTAACCTAGCATTCCATTGAGTATCCTTTTCAGAAGTAATAAAACTGTACATCACCAGTGGTACAGTCACATAAAAAACGTATGTTACACCCAGTACTAAAATTCTGTACTGTTTGTAATATACGGTGGTTAATTTTATCTTCAAAAGGGTGTACGCGGTAAGGCAGCTTAATGTTGTAAATTTTTGCGCGTATAGTTTACCGCCAGTCGTTTTCCAATATCCAGACGTGAATGTTTAGTGACAAAAACAAGCATATGTTTAACTTTTTGCTATCTCCAACAAGGTCTGATGGTAATAGATTGCCCACATCTCCGAGGTTTAGCAGTCGACCGCGGTTGTTGGTTCTGACAAGAGTTCCAAAGTCAAGACCAATTTATACATAATCATACTATAATTTCAAATTAGTAATAACACCTAATGTAAACGCACCACAATCTTTGTCTAAATTTTTTTTATATTTTGGTCCAAAATATATGTATATATATATATATATATATATATATATATATATATATATATATAAAACCAAGCTATTACTTCTCACTTCCTGATACAAGTAAATGTTTTATACATGTCCAACTGTATAAGGTGTATTTTCTATACATACATAGATATAGCTCAACAAGCAAACATTAAGTTCACTCCATAGATAATTTGTTACTTCTATTTGATAAAATTGCACATTTTGGTTTTTTAAATACAATTGAATTGATTGCTGTGAAAGCTAGATTTGCCATTACATGACAATCTTTAAATTTTTGCGTGGAAGTACTCTCAGACATCTATTGATTGTAATAACAAAGTACTTCTGCCCGCTTTTTATTGTCGGTCCTGACTGTAAACATATGCTGTTCTCTCTTTTGAAAACCAAATTTACTATAAAACTGTAACATATTTTAATATTTAAAGCATGTAAACATTATATCTACACTTACAATTTAATTCTACAATCCTTGAGAATGTAATAAATATAAATAATACAACGTGAGGCTCATTCTGGTAATTTATTTAATCTGGAAATAAGTAACCAAATGCAGGATCTGGATAGGATTTTAAAAAGATATTTCAAACTACTTTAAGATTAAATAAACACAATTCTTTAAATGCTGTTTATCTGCCATCTCATATTGAATAGCCAAATAAGATACAAAATAAAAAAGCATACACAGAATCACGTTAATTTAAGGAATGAGATTTTCAAAGATTTTTATTATCCTTTTTCACTATAAAAACGTAAAACCGACTAAAAAAGGAAGGTTTTATTCTAAATATAGATGTTTTGATGAATTCTTGAATATTGTTGCAATTTAAATTTCAGAAATGCATTATGCTGGATTAAATATTAATTTATTTTAAATTAAACAAGAGGATAGATCCATTATGTTTTTAAAACAGGCTTATAATTTTTGGATGACAAGGTATGGGTACACCACATTACGTATAGCGTAAGAGATTTAGCTGAGGTTGCTTGCCAAATTTTAAATCTACAGCTCGTTTAATTTTTTAGATTTTCTGCTGAATGATATACAGAAAATAAAATTTTACATCCCTCCGCCAGACAAAAGAAAAATTATGTCATACTCCTGAGTGAGCAAAATTTCTAGGTTGAATTGGATTGGATTGGATTATATTGATAACAAACTATTACAACATTAGAGCCTCATCAAGTTAAGATGACTGACTTATCAGTGAGGACAGTGTTCAAGAAAAATTTACATTTATATTTTCATTCATATTATACTTTAAATTATTGAGAGTGATCATAACATTTCAGTTGGTATGATGCACCCATACCTAATATAATAATGAGTGGCAGTTAACAAATAGAAGGAAAGCACATAACTACTAAATAAATATTCAACAGCAACAAACTTTACCAAAAGAAACAAATAGAATAATATTATAAAGATATCAACAATAATAAACTGTAAATTAAATAACAACAACGCAAAACAAGAATAATAATAGTAATAAATAACAAATATAAACTATGACACAATACTAAACTTCAGTTTTAAAAGCAGTGTACGAAATATGTATAACATAGTTATAAATAACGAACAATAGGAACTCTACCAAGTAATACAATAAATAAATTACATAAATAACAATACATTACAATAAATTACAAGTGCAAAATGTTTGTCTATTTGTCTGTTTTTTAAAAGATAACTGTAATAACAGATTTTGAGTGTTTAACAATACTGAGGAACCGTGAATTGATCAAATTTGAACAGGAGTTTTGTTTGGTGCTTTATAAACCTATTCAAAGTTCTTGGTCGTAAGCCACTGCACTGTGCTTTTAAATATTTCCAATTAATTATATTTCCGATTTCATTTTGAATTAAATTAAAATTATAAGGAATATAATACTCTGGCAACCTCTCTCCATACTTGGTAAGAGTCCTAGGAGTTATGTATTTTATGCTGAACTGAGTGTTACAAATCTTTTTATTTTGGTATTAATATTTATTAAAACCCTCTTCGATCTTTTTATAAATTTACAATTCTCTTGGTGTCGATATGTTTATTGATATCCCCCTTTCTCTTAAGTAAATTGGGTTCTACACTCTCGTAATAAATAGTATTTTTTAAACATCTACTGTTCTTAAAGCGTTCAAATTGAAGTTGCTGTTACACCCGAAATGCCTATAGCGTAGGTAATGTTTGGTTCAATTAATGCCTGATATGCAATTAATTTAATTTTAGCATTCACTTTATCGCTCAGTCTATACAAGGATTCCGTTTTTGTGCAACTCACAAACATGTTCATTGAATATTGTTTTTTTCGTCCAGAGTTTATATTAAGTATTTAAATGTTTGTTCCTTTACATATTTGTTTAAATGACTTAGGACATAACTTTCCATGATTCTTTCAATTTTTGGCAAAATAAAAATTGGCCTATGGTAATTAATACTTTTTTACCTTTACCTTTATATAGAGGTCTAACTATGGAAGTTTGTAAACACTCAGGAAAAAATCCTTTTCGCAAAAAGAAGTTGAACCAAGTAGTTAACATATCTTTCCACGCCACGAGATTTGTCAGTTCTCATTCTGTCTAGTATCTTCACTAGACTCAGAATTTGCCCTGGAGATAACAATTAATCTCTCCGTGCCCAAGTCATGGATTGTTGTTTATGTTATTTTTTGTTCTACACGTTTGTCATTTATGTTATACATTCAACACTCCGTTCAAACAAATTGACAAATCAATTTACTATTTCAGCTCCACTCCTTTATCTTCCCATGGTATCTATTATAATTCCATCAACATTTTTATTTTTCTTCCTTCCTATCAGTTCATTTCAACTAGCCCATACTTTTTTTGTATCTCCTTTTGCATATTCAAATTTTTGTTCTATAGTAAAAGGGTTTTCTTCTTTTTTTTATAAGGCATTATTTACTCTATTTCTGAATTGTTTATAAATAGTTGTATTTCTTAAATTAACACGGTTGTTTTCCATACCTTGAATAGCCTATCTCGTTCACGAGTCGTGCTAATCATTTCGTCATTTATTCAAGTTGTCATCCATTTAGGTTGAGGTTTGCTATGTGTAAGTTAATTTTCTTTCAAAATTTACTGTCATCATAATATCTGATCAAATTTCTTTATAAGTGCTTCAAATCTACGGTTTAAGTCATTTGATTCTAACAATATTTTATTTCAATCCACTTCCCTGAGTTTTAATTTCATTAGTTTATCATTATATTTGATCACAGACGCGCAAAATTGCATACCAATCAAGGTATAAATCTGTTAAAACAATATAGAGAATCAGGTTATTTTATAAGAGAAAACTTAAAATTTTAAAGAGATCACTAAATTTGTCAATATTTTTCTTAAATAAATGGCTAGTGCAATAACATTATTAAAAAGCGAAACAGAAAAAATAGAAGAAGAAAGAAATCAAAAAATCTTAGAGGTAATACAAAATGCAGAAGCAAACTTTAAGAATTTGAGAAAAAACTTATACAATCTTCTAGATGACAACTTTAAAACAGAGCTTGTAGAAATACAGTTCAAAAATGGTAAGAGTACTGTACATACATTAAACAATGAAGAATCAGATTCATTTACATTCGATACAGAAGATGAAGAAAAAATTTCTGAAATAGTCAAAAAGATTATTAATAGCACAATTGATGTAGATGAGTTACAACATATTTCTGGAGGCCGACTGTATAAATATAGATTTAGACCAAAATACGGTTGTGGAATAAGAGAAACTCTTAAATTCTAAACAAACAACACACTTTTTGATGGATACAATTTTATAAGCTCAAAGCAGATATAACAACACTGACAATATACTTTACATCGATTCGAAGCGGATTTGACAATATTTCCAAAAGATTATACATTTCTTCCAAACAGATTTTACATTGATTTCAAGCAGATTTGACATAATTTTTAATAGATAGTTCATGGCTTCGTGAGCTTGCTTCGTGGTCTAGCTTCGTGAGTTTGCTTCGAAAAATTAATTGAAATAAAATAAGATATTTTTTCTATGTAAATGGAGCTACTAAAGGAATTAAATGAAATTGGTGAAGATTTAAAGAATATAAGAAATTAATTGATTTAGAAGAAAATAAGAAATACAAAATTTTGAATTTGGAGAAAATAAAAGATAAATTCGAGTTTACAATAATTGCCAAGTTGGAAGATTATAAAGTACACTTACCGAACAGACTTTTGACTGTTTTGGATGAAAAAAAAATTAAAGAATTGAATAAACATGATAAATTACACTTGGTTGTTACTGGAAAGAATACTATTAAAGATAAAGACTGTGTTACTATCAATTTTGTAGAATAGAAGATTTATAGTTTATTCGTAGCAGATTTGACAACTTTTGATGTTTTCATTGATTCAAAGCAGATTTGACTACATTAGATTTTACAGCTTAAGAAATTGAAAGCAAACAGCTATAGATTCGGTTGGCTTCAAAAGTGGTCTAGTATCGGATTCGTGGTTTACTGTTTGATTTCTTAGATTTGTTTATGGTACATTGAACAAGATTTTACATTGCTTTTCGGTTGGCTCCAAAAGTGCGCCAGAAACGGCATATTCATATTTACTGTTATGTACTACATAGCTCATTATCTATGTCTATGTTGGTGTTACCAATAAATACCAGACCATTGCAGGAACGCAACACGATTAATATTGATTCGAGTTCAACCAACATTATATTTATCGGGAACGACAACTAGAAGTTGGAGGTCTGTAAACTGCATGAATACAAACTGTTGCTAGATCTTTTACCCCTTTACGTTCGAAGTCCATTATAATAGACTCATATGAATGTAAATGTATGTTAATTGACGTGTACTGTAGTTTTTGTGAGTCATAAAATAATCATCAGACCACCTCTTCCTTTGCAGGGTATTAATTTATATATGTTTATATTCAAATATATCTAAATTAAAAAATCTACTTTAGTTTCAATACAAAATATTTTTGACAGAATAATTGCATAAAACAGGTCACTCTAAGGCCTAAGTTAAATTTTAATTAATTAGTAAATTATCCCAATACTTTTTCAATTGAACAATATTCAAATACACGACACTTGAATAATGACGAATACACAAACTTGTATACACGACTTCTACTGCCTAATGATCTATTAGTGGATGTAAACCAGAACCCAGAACCATCATATCATCATATATTTCTATTGTTCACTATCATCTAACGATGTACAGCAGAATTCATGAAATATACTATATACGACATAACAGAAAGAGGTTCTAATATAAATTACGAAGATCCCAAATTTAGCCTGAATAAAAACATAATAAACACAAAAATCTAAAAAAAAAAAAAAATGACAACCGATTACAAGTAATTAATTTAAAGACAACAAGAATAGAACATGCAAGTAAAATAACAAAATTAAAATAATTACAATAAGAATAAACTACATAAACCATTAAGAAAATCCTATAAAAACCGTATAAACTTTGAAATTCTAAAAAAATAAAAAAAACTCAAGATGCAAATAAGTATCCCATAAAAATTCATTTAATAGTACCGTCTAAGCACATAAATACATTTTTATGTAAATTAAGACTACAGTTATTTTATAGTAAAGAAAAAGCGAGAGTCGTTTCAGTCTCTTTTACGTATAAATTCTTAAGATAAGGTGGAAAAATTATTCTTACCTTGATGAAAACGCTATGACTATTGAATCTATTAAGGACTTAATTTTTTTAGATCTTCTCTATCTCTCATCACTGTAATGTTCTTGTTGCCCTTTCTTTTCCTAACCAACACACTTGGCCAGCCTGATGCAATACAAACGCAAAATTATGTAATCTAGTCTTTTTCTTAATTTCTCTAAGTAGGACTCGATGGAATGGGCACAAGTTCTCCTTAAAGAAAACTCCCTGCATCTTTTCCTTCTTACATCCTTTAACAAAACATCTCTCATTTCACCCGAGAAAAACTGGACCAAAGCGTAGGAGGCTTACCATCCTTCTGGCCTGCAGACGGTGTACACGATGCATGTTCTTATCATAGGGCACTTCCATGAATGGACTTCCTTCCTTAGAGACGAATTTGACTCTCTAAGTCCCTTTATTTCATCCAGCAGTACATCATATTTGGAAAAAATAAATAAAATAATGTTTATATGGTGTCCAAGCTAGTCAAAATACTTGGCAGGGTATTAAACTTTTCCAAGATTGCTCTTGACACCCTAGACTACTAACTCGACATCGTCATTTGAGTTTAGGTTTGATTTATCTTCTGTATTTGTGTAGGAGGCTACTGATTCGATTTTCTTCTTAGACTTCCTGAAAGATGGATAGTTCTAACTTTCTTGCATAACTTTATTCATAGACTTCCAAGTCGGTATTTTTTCAGAGCATTCGCCGAAGTGATAACCCTTACCACAAGTTTTCATACAGCGTGGTCCTCTTCTTTTGATAAAATCTTATTACAATGCCACAAAATTTCGCGCCCACAGTGGACATCATGTTTAAAACTATTTAATTAATGGTTTAATAATATATAATTACTCAAAGCAAAGAACTAAATTATTTAAACAATTGAATTTAAATGAGAGCGGTTGAAGTTAAACAAGCGTCAACGGCCAGGGCCACCCGATAAACTAGGGTTAGACATGCACCATCAAGTTTCATGCAAAATTAAAAGTTTACAGATGATATCTGTCACGATATGTATTGCCACATGATATGGTTACATTTAGCAGTGTTTAAATAATAAACGTTTTGGTGAGCTAGGGAGGGTACGATGCAAGACTGCGCTGAAATCAAAACTTGGTACCAATAATTTATAACATTAACGTTCCACTATGTTATTTTTTCTCTTTTACCTCTTTGCAAAACATGCTGCATGTGAAACCTCATATGGTTGTACTTTGTTTGTTTATAAATTTATTTATTCTGCTATTTTCTCGTTCTCATCATGATTACCCAAAAAACCAATATAAAAATATTCGCTAACGTTTAACCAAATTCCATGGAATGACATGCGTTATCATGGACCTCAATGTTACTTAGGATCTATTTTTCATATATAAATAATATTGTTTCTCATATATAAATGAAGCTTCGTGCACAATTTCAAGTCTATAGTTGAGCTCGTTTACGAGATATCCTATAAGGGGGATATGTTTCGGGCAAAACACAAGTTTTGCCTGAAAAAGTTAACAAGATTTGAATGTGAATTTAGAAGAATTTTCAATGTGAAATTGAGTAATTTTAGGAAATAGAACACATTGGATTTTTATATTACAATTATGATAAAATTACATAATATTTTTACATAATATTATTACACACTTGGCCACCAAGATCACCAGATCTAACTCCATTAGATTTCTGTATATGGGGTTGGATGAAGAACCTGGTGTACCAGGAAAAAGTAAATACACGTGAAGAGTTAATAAATCGAATTGAAGATGCCGCCGCACAAATCAAAAACAATCGTGCAGCGTTGCGGAGGATAACTCGATCAATCATGTTAACGATTTTTAATTTTGTAAAATTAAATTCCAGAAACTAATACTTCGCTGTTAATAGCCGTGTGGCACATAATTTTATTCAGAATTAAATTTTCTGCAAGTTTCTTTGTAAAAATGTGGGTCTTCAATGCCTTTTTAACAAAATAATTGTCCGTTAAACCTTAAAAAAGTGTTTTCAAAATTATTTTATTTCTGTTTTTTGTAGTATAACAAAAAAACTAAATGAGATACAGCTATGAGATGAACTTTATTCAATTTCTCATCTAAAAATCCGTTAGAAAAAGTTGCATTCGCCTATAAATATCTCTTCATAAACACGCGGCAAATCATCATTTGACCTCCTGCACACAATTTTTGGTGAAATCTTCAATTGGCCATAACCCAGTAAGGAAGCATTTCCGGACCCATGTTTATATGAACTTTTTTCTTTATTTTTTATAGTACAATCAGCTCAGAAAGTGCCGGTAACACTAACCGAATCACCCTGTATATATATATGACTGTTAACCCACAGTTTCACAAGAAAATCGAAGTACTTAGTTAAAACAATTTTCATGTATTATGAGGGAGTCCTACAAAATGTATTTAAACGTAAGTAGGCATACATTAGGTACATATTGTTTCAGTGTTCAGGCTTAAGAATATTAGAATTTAATTTGACTATTATATCATGTTTTGCACGTTTAGGAATATTTCTGGTTCTAAAAAACTATAATATCAGCGCTACAACTGTCTGCCTTGTTGCCCCTATTAATAATACAAATACATAGGTCTCGGAAAACGACTTTGATCAAAAATTTTTTTCTTCATTCTTTTTCATGTACTTCCAGCTAAGATGGTATTTTCAGTGGCATATTTGAATATACCTTATTGTCCCCCCTTATTGAAGAAAGTATATATTGCATACGTTGGGCTGAGGAGCTTATTACAGTTCAGGGGGAAATCTTACCTACCTCCTGTATAAGGGGGAAATTTCATATAAAATTTCAAAATAATATTTTATTAGGATTGGCGTTGTAATATTTGGCGAAGTCTTGTAACATTTTGGAGCGTACTCTGGGAAATAATGTATCGTTGAGGCATGCTAGTGTTCATTTCTCTGTTTTTCTTCAAGCCACTGTTAAAATGTCAAGGGTGCCTAACACATTTTAGTACCGTGCGTAAAAATATTCACAGTTTCGATTCTTAAGCTTGGTTTCATAACAGTAAATAAATAATATTTGAAATGCATTATATTTTGTTTAATTCGTCACTGATTCAATCTGTACTAAAAGTTAGATATTAACTTTGTATGTGCTATATCCATTACACCATTGATCAAGCAGTGTACAACTAATATGTTATTTAATTTAAATTTAAACAGATGGCTTAGCATATTTATTAAACTTCATGTGAAAGTGTCAACAGATGTTCAGTGAAGTTAAATTTGGATTATGAAAGATAAATTCTACCATTTTTTATAATTTCAAATTATTCTAGGTAACTTTTCTTATCTTTCTCTTCTTATACACCTTCCTCATATTTCAATAAATATTTTACAAAAAGAATAAGCCGAATTGGTCCAGTCGTTTTCGAGATTAGCGCTTATCAACACATTTATTGACTTTTATTTATAATACTAGCCTGACATTTCAGAGGCTTTCCACGTGTCTGAGAACTTCTGATTCGAGTGGATTATACTCGTATATCCAACGCTAATCTTGAGTTTGTTATTGACACGATCATGAAATTCTGTAAAAAGGTGTATATTAATATTATAATACTAGCCATTGTAATTTACTCTGGTCTTTGCATTTTTTGTTCTATAGTTGATTTTGCCTTGTTTCTGGATAAAAAAAATATACATACATAGAATATGGAAGTTACATCTGTCAATAGACAACTAATATGAGTTTTATAACATATAGTAAGAAAAAGTTTTAATATTTTAATAAAAGTTAGATAGTAACTTTGTCTTTTATATCTAAATTACAGTACTGACCAAGCACTATATATTTAAAATTTGCTAAAATGTTCAGTTAAAAGAACATTTTTTACTACAACTTTTAATTTTCTTATCTGGATATTTTCTTACTCTTTGCTAAACAGCGGCACTAGAAAAGATTGTTATAAGAAGTGATGTTACTATTAAGTTTACTCAATGATTTAAATGTATAAATGTAAACAAATTGCAAATAGTGCTTAAATTAATTAAATATATGGTTGTACCGTCATAAAACTATACACAGAACAGTTGATTACATTTAACAGGCTCTTTAAATTAATAATACGTGTTTGCTGCAATTATTGAACTTAAGACCAAGATGGGATTATTCGCAACTTTAGAAACCAGTGGAGCGAAGCCCAGAGGGTTTTTTGAAATAAGAATAGAACTGAATGTTAACCAGGGACCTTAGTAATTAATATCAATGTAAAAATCGGTACTATCGGCTCAATAGTTTACGCGTAAAAGCGTAACAAACAAACTCACTTTCGCGTTTATAATATTAGTTAGGATATATAAGTCTCAGAAAACTACTTCGGTCAAAAAGGGTCTGATTTCGGCTCTTGCAATCTTCTTCTGGTCTAAAATATTCCTAGTGCCATAGTACAGTATAATGTGCCATATTGTCTAGATAAATAAAATATATGTAATAAATTAAGTCAGAGAAGCCTACTTCGGTGAAAAAGCGTTTACTTCAGGCCGTTTAAATTCACTTCCAGCATAATGTATTTACGGTCTCAAATTTGAGTATGCCTTGTTGTCCTCAAATCAAATCAGTTTTATTGCAGCGACAATAGTACATTGTATAGCAATGTACTGATCAAGAAAATGTATACATACTAGCAGTTACTCTCGGCTTCGCATGCACAATTTCATAGCCGAATTGGTCGAGCCAGTTTCGAGATCAGCCCTTAGCCCTTAGCACCTCATTTATCGATTAATTTTTATTTATAATACTAATGCCCACAATTTCGTAGACTTTGCACCTGTATGAGCACTTCTGGTTCGAGTGAATTATATTTCCGACGCTGATGTTGAGTTTTCCTTCTTCCCACGATCAAGAAAATGTTAAAATGTGTGTACTGTATTTATGATCATTTTAATTTACTTCGATGTTAGTATTTTTTTTTGCATTGGTTATTTTGCCTCTTTTTATCAAGAAAATATATATATACATACACAACTCTGAGAACCGTAACTTTGCCAAAAGACAACTAATTTAAGTTTGATAGCAATTTTTAAATGTAAGTGAAGGTTAGACTATACTGTCTCTTACGTATATCTTGCTTTGCTAGCAGTTACCGGTTTATTAGTACGCAATTTAGTAGCCGTTGCACGTGTACGATCACTACTGGTTCGAGTGAATTTTGTTTCCCACGCCAATGTTGATTTTGCCTTGTTACCACGTTTAAGAAATACGTTTATAAATTGTTTATATTTATGGCCATTGTAATTTACTTTGTTAGATAGTAAACATTGTCTTTTAGATATAATATTTAATATTGTATAAAAATGTGCAGCTAAAAATACTGTACATTAACAATTATTACAATATGCGTTTGTTTCTTTATAAACTGAAAAGTATTGTTAACATTTTAGACCATTTAGAGCTGGAATTTAGTACATTAGTTCAAAAGCACAGTCCAGCAAACTTTCATCTAGCATAGTTCTTGCCGACGGCTTCAAAGGGAGTCTTCCGTGTCAAATTCTGATTATATAATGTTTTGGCGCATTCTGTAAGATAGATTAGTACTTACGTGATCACTGAAATCTAAAATGGCGTTAAAAACAAATATTTTTAGAGACAAACTCACTGTATTTCACAACTTTAGAGACCAAGGAGGGATTGTTTCGATACTTTTGACCTACTTATGACCGGTGGGTCGTGGCGGGGGAACTTTCGAAATAAGAATAGGCTATATTAATCTCAGGGACCCTAAGATGTCCATGTCAAATTTTTAGCGCAATCGGTTGAACAGTTTATGCGTGAAAGCAAGAAAGCAAAGAAAGGCACTTTCGCATTTATAATATTATTAGTATTAGAGTCTGTTGATACAGTTTTGAGTAATTGTAACGAAAATAAAATCAGCTGATGGAGACAGTTCTAATATGTAAGGTATGACAAAAAAATCAAGTTAATTATACAAACACACAATAAATTCAAGTAATGCTAAATAATGAAAATCACTTAATGATGGTCATTACTGCTCATATTAACACGCTTTTATTAGCTTCGGTTGTATCTATGTAACGGAATCTTTGAACATAATTTTCACCAATTTTTTATAAATTGAACTATGGACGGTTTTAATTTTTTTGTAAACTGAGGTGTCCTACGAACCACAACAAAAGTATAAAAAGACGCAAGCTACAAGTAAATGTACTTTATAAAGAGATCTTACACTCAAGCTTTAAGTTCAACCAGAAATTTATTTTAAAGAAAAGAAATATTCATAACTTAGCGCTTTCAAATAGTGTTTGGCTATTTAATATAGGTAACTATCAAATAAATGAAGTTTATAATGTGCAGGCAGTTTGAAAACTTGTATCTTCTAAATTTAATTTGTAACTGCTAAAATTTATAAATAATGTAAACAATTCTCGAACCACCTGAAAACACATAAACACACATATTAATATTGGTCCAGCCGTTAAGGAGGAGTTCAGTGACATACACACGCACAGAAGAATTATGTATATGTATAAAGATGTAGGTCTCAGAAACCTACTACAGTCAAACATTTAAACATTTTCAGATGTCCTTTTAGAATTATCAATTAGATTTATCAAGATTTTAATAAGGTTTACTGCAAAAATATGGCAAGTTATTGCAAACCAAAATATTGTACTATTATATTGTATACATAAATAGATGAATTTATGTTAACAATAATACTAAAAGTTTGACGAATATATGTTGTTCAAAGAATGATATAACTACCAATATGGATTTTCATAATTCAGTTACAAAGACAATATGTTATGATTTAAAAAATTAATAAAGCCTTACAAAATAAATTAGATTTTATTTTTATGTTATAAACTATAGCCTACCTTCAATATGTTTTATAATATTATTTTTTGTATAAATATTAAATACACTGATAGCACTATTCTTTTTTAATTTTTTTTATATATCTCATAAATGAATATGGTATTAAGAAAAACCGATTACAAGGTCATCTTAAGAGGTCCTGAAGTAATAATTTTTCAAACCTTTAGCTTTACTACTCCTATATACCACTTTTCATCTAAAAAAATCTAAGTAGTTCATGAAGTGTAAGTTTACGATAATGAATAGTTGAGGTGGATATGGTTAAATAGTTGATATAAACTATTTTCTTAACATTTTAAGTAAAATTCGCTAATTCTGAAGTTCCAATATTTTTTGATATGTTTAAAATACATTTCTGTGAATATTAAGAAAGAGGAATGATCTTCTTCCTGGGGCCAACGTTCCATCTTCAACAAGAGTCAAAGGATGGTGGTACACATCAGCCTTATTTAGAATTTGCAATTCTATATTAGCATGAAACATAGTACCTTCTGAAAAACTCCCAAAGTTTTTGTGGATCAAAAGGACAAAACACTAAAATTAATGTATAAAGTTCACGAACTTGGGACGTTGAACAGCTTCATCTACAGTGAGTTCCCATTGCTTATCATTTTCGAGTACATCATTCGAGCAGTTCTGAAAGTTGGGTATTCATTGTTAGCAGTTTTTAATTGTTAAAAAGAGGTTTGTGTCCAAAAATGATGAAGGAAAATACGTAGGTAAAACATGGAGTATTGTTTGGATGAATGTTCCATAAACTGACTTTAAAGCAATATCTTTCTTAATAACTCGTGGTCTTACAGCAACATCTTCTCCACGTTTGCGTTTGGCAAATGTTACATAACATTGCGTCTTTTTAATACATAATTATAAAGGAACTTAATATAGTAGGAGTATAAGAATGATTGAGGACAATGATCAGTTTGGCATGGGTTAAAGAATGCCAGGAATATCGTTATTTGTGAATTAGAACATGTTTTATCGAAGTTATCTGTATTGAAGTATATACGTTGTCTTTCATTATGAACAGCCAGATGCGTTAGTTACTATATTAGGATGTGGTTGGATATCTGGTATGAATAAAGAAAACCTACTATATAACTGCTTCTAAAGTGCTGGTCACGTTGCCTGATTTATCGTTCCATTGCAGACTGCCCGATCGTTACCCTTAGTATCATGTTTAGATACTACGCTAGATATTTACTTTATTGCCTTTATAAGAATTTGTTATCTCAACAGTGATATGTGCTTCATAAATACGAACCAAGACAGGATTGTAAGGTACTATCCACCTGCTGTCCACGTCTACACAGTTTACGATTCCATTGGTACAGGTACTTGATTTAATACGAATGTTGAGATCAGCTACATTTCCCAATCCTTCTCACCGTAGCTACGTTATGTGTAGAAACGTGGCTCCTCGGTTGTTCCTCAGTGCTTTAGGATCGAGTCCAAAACATCTTACTGCGCTCAATTGGATACCTAATGAGACAATTGGACACCTATTTATTTATATTACATTTGTTATTGTAGTCTGTGTGTCTCTGATGTCGAATAGATGCACACGGTTTGTTGTCAGGTTCTTCGTCGCCGACTTCTTTTGGATCTATTCAGACAGAAGTGGACTCCTGATTCCATGATGAGTTAAGTCTGTAACAGCGCCAAATTTCAGACGCTGAACTGAGCAGATGTGACATGGAGCTGAGCTCAACAATCGCAGAAATAAATGGTTATGGCATTTTTACATATACCAGTGTAGGATAAGGAAATAATAATCTGATTAGTAAATCAATAGTAATATCACAAAATTTGGATGAATAACGGGTTACAAATTATTTTTAACTCAACTAAGGACAGCCACTGAGTAGAGAGTACATATTGTAACTATACTGCATCATGCCGCCGGGATGAACATGAGAAGTAGGACAAACAACGGGTTACAATTTATGTTCAGTATAGCTTTTCCCATAAGAAATTTAATAGAATGGAACCCCCTTTTGTTTATGGACATATTACAATATTTTGAACATAGTCATAACGTATACAAATACTATTAACGTACATACAACTATTGCAATTATGACAAACTATGAACAACTGTTAAAAAATTCTAAAAAGTTATAAAATTCACCATTTAAAAAAAGGATCGCATTATGGATTATAAAGGTCGATTTTCTAGACAGTTCTTTAATAGAATCAGGTAAGGAATTAAACATTTTAGTCCCAAACATAGTAATGATTTTTCAAAGCTTTAATCTATGTTTAGGAATTATATAACGATTTCGTTTCTTGAATTACGAAACTGGTGGTAAATTTGAGAAAATTTATTTTTATTATTGAGAACTAAATGAATATAGGTCTGACAAAAAGGAAGCAGAGTTAAGATTCCCTCTCAACGAAAATATCCTCGACAACTTTCTTTCATTCTGAGGCAGATAATTAATTCTAAGCCCCTTTTTTTATAAGCACATTTTTAAGCACAACTCTTGCCAAAGAGGTTTCAGAAGCCGTCTCCTACAACTAGACTAGAGAGCTGAGAACTCAGTAAATGTATCTGAAATAAACAATTGTTAACGTTTCTTTGTTCAAGAAATTAAATAAATACCGACAACATTTGGGTACCCTGGCAAGGCTAATTTAAACGTAATCAATGTGAGAATTAAAAGTAAAAGTATTGTACCAGGCAAAGTTAGGGCTAATGAAACTTCATTTATACATGAGGAACACTGAGTTAGATGATGTTGCATGTCACTCCATGCTATTTTTATTCCATGTGTTATGAGTACAATAATACGATGTTTTAACTTGTGACACGTTTATTTATAGAGTTAAAAGGAAAAAAAACAATAGAGTGAAAAAATCAATGTTAAAAATTGATGATAAGATTTCAGCGCACACTTTCGTTGTAGTACCCTCCCTAGACCACAGAAACATTTATTATTTGAAAACTGCTATGAAACCTGACTTCATGAAAAAATTATAATGTGGCAAAATATCTCCAGAAAGGTGTCATTTGTAGACTTCTCTTTCCGCATGAAACTTTATTTCTACATAGACAAGAACGAGATCTATGATGTTGCATATCCAACCATGAAATTAGCCTTAGCGCATTAAATCCTATGACTCAAGATGCTAACACAATTGTTTCTTAGTTTATCGGGAGATGTAACCTTTATTTTCTTTATGGATTGTTTGTAAGTGTATCAGTTTATAAGACATCTCGATAATGAAATAAGCTATAGATTTGTAACTTTTCAAGCATTCTCAGCGAAGCCTGTTACTCGAAACGTGGTATGAACCACGAATGAACTTGATCCAAGAACGAAGTACCATTCCTGGAAGAGGTTCCGGACAGCGTGGGGACAAGACAAGACTAGTGTATAATTATTTGTTACTAGCTGTTACCCGCGGCGGCTTCGCACACAATCTTTAGAACCGTAGTCCTTATATTACTTAGTAAAAGCACTTATGATGTAAAAAATGATGGAGTTCTATGAAAATTTTAAAACTTAAGTAGGCATACATCAAGTAGATATTATTTCAGTTCTTGGTAAATATTATCAGAGTTTAATTTTATTAATATATAATGCTTTGCCCGTGAAAGAGCATTTCTGGTTCAAATTAATTATATTTGCAATGTCACAGCTGAGCCTGCATTATTATTATTATGATCAATAAAATACAAATACACAGGTCTCGGAAACCGACTTCGGTCAAAAAGCGTCAATTTCAGGTCTAAGATATTTCCAGTACCATAGTAAAGTTTACCTTGTCCTGACGAAGAAAAAATATATACTTACGTAGGACCGAGAAGGCTACTTCGGTTAAAAAGTGCCTACTTCAGATAGTTTAGATACTTTAAATTCACTTACTATGTTACATTTCAGCTTGCAATATTTCCTCGATCAAATTCTAGATACTTTCGATTATGCAGTTCTCGGAAATCCACTTTGGTCAAAATCGTCTACTATCGGCTTCTGTAATCTATTTTCAGTTTAAAATATTTACAGGGACATAGTTGTTTGTTTTGTCCTGATGCAGAAAATATACACATACGTAGGACATATTATGGCCAAGTGGAAGTAATACCTACTTCCTATGTACTTTCGGTATAAGGGAGAAATCCTTATTAAGGTTATGCAACATTCCAAAATAATCGTTATTAATGTTTTGCGTTACACTTGTTTTTTGGACTGTAGCCAGGGAAAAGAATGAATCGTTGAGGCATTTTAGTGTTTATTTCTGTATTCCAAAAGCCACTGTTAAAATACCATATCACAATGTCAAGGAAACCCACCAGTTTAAGTAACTTGTATGACAACATTCATAACTTTGTTCATTAAGGTTGGTTACATAGCAGTGTTTAAATAATATTTAAAATGCATTAGATGATTTAAATTCGTCACTGGCGCTATTTGGAGTAACTGTTTATTTACTATCTGCATTGCACTACTGATCAAGCACTGTTTACTTGATCAAATTTAAATGTAAACAGATGTTCCAGCCAATTTGTCAACATATAACTGAAGGTTTGAACAGCTGTGTAGTGCCAGTTTAATTTGTATTATGAAATGTAAAACTACAATTTTCTCTGAATTAAAAATTATTCCAAGTAAATTTTCTTAACTTTTTCTTCATTAAAACCTTCCTCGGATTTCAATGGACATTTTACAGAAAGAATGAACAGAATTTGGTCCAGCCGTTCTCGAGATTTGCACTTACCAACTCATTTTGTGATTCATTTTTATTTATAAGACTAGCTGTTCCCCGCGGCTTCGCACGCTTTTTGTAAGCTTTGCTCGTGTATGAGCACTTCTGGTTCAAGTGAATTATATTGTCAACGCCGATGTAGAGTTTACCTTGTTCACACTATCAAGAAAATCTGCCAAAAGTGTATGTTTATAGCCATTGTACACGTACATGTACTTAATAATAAAGTGGTCTAACATTCAAGCTATAAGGCCAAACAGAAATTCATTTGAAAGACAAATATCCATAAAAACTTAGCGCCTTCACATAGTATGTGGTTATTATACACAACTATCTCGTAATAGTAGTTTACAATGTGTAGGCGCTTTGATAACTTATATATTTTGCAGCGCCTCCTGTTGGTGAGTTACATCAATGGGCATAGCATATAAACCTTCTACGTGGAAAAATACACATATACATACAAATTTTCATAATGATCGGTCAAATAGTTTCTGAGTCTATAAAGGACAAACACACAAACATTCCGCTGTTATCCGCGGCTTTGCACGCAATCTTTACAACCGAAGTCCTTATATTACTTAGTAAAAGCAATTATGATGTAATATGATGGGAGTCCTATAAAAATTTTTAAACGTAAGTAGGCATACATCAGGTAGATATTATTTAAGTTCATGGTAAATAGTATCAGAGTTTAACTTAATTAATATCTCATGTTTGGCATGTGTTGGAGCATATCTGGTTCTAATTAATTATATACATAACGTCACAGCTGAATCTGCCTTGTCATCCCGATCTAGAAAACACAAATCTCGGATCACACAGGTCTCGGAAACTTACTTTGATCAAAAAGCGTATATTTCCAGTCCTTGTCATGGTCTAAGATATTTCCAGTACCATATTAGAGTTTGCCTTGTTGTTTTGACGAAGAAAAAATATATATACTTATGTAGGACCGAGATGCCTACTTCGGTTAAAAAGTGCCTACTTAGGACCGTTTAAATTCACTTACCTACTATGTCACAGTTTAGTTTGCCATGTTGCCTCGATCAAAATATTATATTTATGTTCGATTATCTAGTTCTCGGAAATCTATTTTGGTCAAAACCGTGTTGACATAGTTGAGTTTGCCTTGTCCTGATGAAGAAAATACACTCATAAGTAGGATTGAAAAGCCTATTACGACCTAGGGGGAAGTCCTACCTACTTCTTATGTACTTTCGGTATAAGAGGAAAATCCTTATTAAGGTTATGCAACATTCCAAAATAATCGTTATAAAAGTTTTGTGTTACACTTGTTTTTTGAACTGTAGCCAGGGAAAGAATGAATCGTTGAGGCATGTTAGTATTCTTTTCTCTGTTTTTCCATAAGCCATTGTTAAAATGTAATATCATAATGTCAAGGAAACCCACCAGTTTAAAGTAACTTATGTGAAAACATTCATAACTTTGTTCATTAAGATTAGTTTTATAACAGTATTTAATGCATTAGATAATTCGTCACTGGCGCACCCTGGAGTAAAATTTATATATTAATGTTTTATTTACTGTCTGCATTACACTACCGATCAAGCACTGTTTACCTATTATTGATAAAATTTAAATGTAAACAGATGTTTCAGAAAGTTTGCTGAACCATAGCTGTCAACAGCTGTTTAGTGCCAGTTTAATTTTAATTATGAAACGTACAAACTACAATTTTTCCTGAATTCCAAAATATTCCAGATATATTTTCTTAACTTTTTCTTCATAAAAACCTTCCTCGGATTTCAATGAACATTTTACAAAAAGAATTAACCGAATCCGTCCACCCGTGGTATCGAGTTTAGCGATTACCAACACATTTCGACATTCATTTTTATTTATAAGATATTGCTCCATTATAATATAAAATTATAATTTTTACTACAGGATTAATTTCTTTTCAATATTCCGACAACCAGTTTAATTGTATATGTTCAATAAGTTGAACCGTGTCAGTAGAGTTAGCCCTAAATTCGAGTTTGTACTTTTTTATAAGAAACTTTCTGATTTATTAGCAGTAATAAAGCTACTGAGTCAACAAGTAAAAAAGTAGCGTGGCCTTTATCTGCGGTAGGATATTGACTGTGTCGCCTTTCCCAAGGATTGACATGGCCTTTTTCCTCTATTGTCGCTGGTGTTGGGCTTTGTGGGAGGAATTTTCATGAGCAAAAGACTAGCCTCATAATGAAACCGGTCACCCTGTTCCTCAGATAACTTTGCAACAGCCGACTCGATTCCAGTTACGAAATTCAGTGCCTGTATCGATTTTTGTGCCACAGAAAAGTTTAAACCCGTAGATAAGACTGTTACCTCCGCTTCATTGAGGATTTTCGAAGAGAAGTTGATTACATTTGTATTATTTGCATCCGTATTCACCTTTCCATTTTTTGGCAAATCACATTGTTCAGACCTAATTTGTCAAGTTTTGAGCTTATTTTTCTCATCTATTTTAGAAACTTTTTCACAACTATTTTGGATGCTTTTGAAAATGTTGTTGAACTATGTACCGATGAGGGTGTTTAATTCAGTTTTTTTTTACTTTCAATACTATTTTGTAGGATACATCTATTACAATAATGATATGCAATTCTATCTTTAAGTAAAAATTTAGAAACATAAAATACAATTTTACTGGTTTTACTACTATGAAAAGGAGTTTTTAGAGTTAACCATAAGGTTTTCAACCTTACGTTTACCTATGCAAAAAAAGTTAAATGAATAGTGTGTTAGGTAACCTAAGAAGCAAGCTCTCAAGGTGTTTGATTTTTTTTACTGGTTCCGGGTTCGTACCGAGAATCAATTCTTTGTTTGAAGTGTATTTTTGATGATGGAAGGATTGTGAAGGAAACATGATTTTCCGGACACTTTCCATCGTACAGTGTTCCAAAAAAGTCAGTAACACTATGTTTCGAGATCTGCAACCTGATCTCTTCTTCAGGTAAATAACTAACCTAACATATAATAAAAAACTAGGTTAAAATAAACAAATCATACCAGAGCGTTGTGACACGCATAAGTCAGGAATCACAACCACCATATTGTGTGTCAACTTCACTAACTCTAAAACATGCACTTAATAAAAAAAAAAAAAACACCACACTAATTATTTAAACTGAATTACAGAATAAAGATCACAATAAGTTTGCATTCGCCGACCAAACACCTACGACTGACCAGAGGCCAGTAGTAAATTAAATTCGTCACGGCAGAACCATGATGGCGACAAAAAAGGAGAATCTGACATTTTACAATCTAAATATTGATTTTGGATCTAAATTAGTAAGAAACCACACGAAGTAGATTACAGTCTAATAAGAAGAAATATTAGAAAAAAATGAAAGTAAATCTGCAGTTTATTTAATATTACAAGCTTTAATATTACAAGAGTTTAAAAAACAAGCTAATGATCATCAAATTTAACCACAAAAATAGTTTTAATGTACATAAAGGGAGAAATATTTCGGTACTTTCTTCAAACTTTCAGATTAAGATAGTTTTTAAAAATGAATCAAGGTAACATATAGAAAACTTTACTGATAAAAATTTTATAAATACTGTAAGTATTGGTATTTTGTTTTTAAAACCAATATCCTTTGTCATTTAAATACACCCTTTAAAGCATGCATCAAAATAGTATGTTATTGACTAATCTGCATCATCTTAATTATATCAAATATTATAAATACGAAAAAGCCTTTGTTTTCTCTGTTTTGCTTTCACCCGTAAACTGTTCAACTTTTTGTACTGAACATTTAGATGGACATTCGTAGCGTCCATGGGATGAATATAGAGAGAGACCTTTTCTCATTTCTCCGGCTACACCTCACTGGCCTCTAAAGTAACAAAAAATATATTCTTGGTCTCTAAAGATGTGAAATATTAGTTAAAAGAGTATGTTGACTTTAGTCAACTGTTCTGTGTAAATATTGGTTTATGACAGCACAACCAAATGTTTAATTAACCACTAATTTCAATTTGTTTATATTTATAGTGTGAAAGTATAGAGTAAGCTTTATAGTAACAATATTTCTTACTTCAACCTTCCTGTAACCGCTGTTAAGCACAGAGTCAGAAAATATCCAGATAAGAAAATTAACAGTTTATGTGAATGTATACTTTCAACCGTATATTTTTAGAAAATATTAAGTATCCGATATAAAAGACAAGGAAAAAATCTGAATATTACATAAATTAAGACTGTTATAAACTCATCTTATATTTATTTTGACAGAAGTAAGCTTCGGACACCTGTGCATGTATATGTGTTTTCTAGACCGGAAAACAGTGCAATATCAATTATAGAACATAATTATATATATATATATATATATATATATATATATATATATACAATATATATTATATATATATATATATATACAATATTATATATGTATATATATGTTATATATATGTGTGTGTGTATATATATATATATTATATATACACTTTTTAGACAGTTTTTCGTGATCATGGTAACAGTGCAATCCCAACATTGGTGTCGGAAATATAATTCACTCGAACCAGAAGTGCTCATAGAATTGCGTGTCAAACCGTGGGTAACCGCTAGTATTCTAAAATGTCAAGATCAAATAAAAAAAGAAGAAACATTTGTTAATGATGATGATAAAATCATGTATTTTGATGTAGTTAACAAGGAGTCTATAAATACGTACCTTACAAATATTCATAAAGACACTGTATATATAAATAAATCTGTTTATATTCTCTAATTTTAAGATCAAATAAACATGAAGCAAAATGGGTGTATGAAGATGAAAGATTTTAATAATTTAATACAAATGATTGTGGATTATTAAAGTGCACGGCAAAAATATTTAAAGAGATACTACATCATCAATAACTCAGTTTTATATTTGATAATTTTAAAATAAAATAAAAACGATAATTCCCAGTATTTTGAAAAAGTGTAGTAGTAAATATAAATGCAAAACGTAAAAAAATACATAAGTAAAGGCATGGGCGAATCGTTTACCCTTTTTAACCTTTTATCTCATGTGCTGCTGTTATTAATTATTTAATAGTTAAATAAAAAATTACTAGTTATTTCTTTTCTGACTAGATTCAGTTATTCAATCTAACTAGACCTAACAAATAAGCAACTTACATTCAATAACAAAGACATTTTATTGATTATTTATAAAATTTCGTTTAAAGATAAAGATATTTCTTAAATCCTAAAATATTTAAATACGAGAAAAACAAATAGACTGAACGTTAATTATAATGATCAAATCATGTATTTTCAATGTAAATATTCAGGAGGTTATATACGAGTAGATATTCTCCTAAAAATATTCCAAGAAATAATATATTTATCAACGAATCTAGAATTTATTCTCTAATTTCAAGATCAAACGAAAAAGAAACACAAATATATTTGTAATACGTTATAAAATAAGTATTGATTTCAATTAGAAAATTTTAATAATGCAATTTAAAGAAATAAAAGCTAACTTTAAAAAGAATAATTGAAATAAAAATCTTCAAAATTAAGTTAATTGAAAAAGATACATTTGTAAGGATTATATAATTATTAATGAAATTCATATTATTAAAAATGGTTTATTATCCATATGATAAGATTATGACCAGTAAGTTGTAAAACTGTTCCTTTCCTTTCTTCACTTGTATAAGTTTTCGGATTTACCCATTGTGTATCATTATATGATCACATTTTGTAATATTATCCAACCATAAAGATTATCTGCATCATCATACACAATAAGAAATTTACTGGTTTTGTTAAATAAAAATCTGTTACATGTTTAATATTTGTTTTGATATATATATATATATATATCAAAACATATATCAACATGTTTTGATATGTAACAAAATCTGTTATGTATATATTATATCTTATGTAACAAAATCTGTTACATGTTTAATATTTGTTTTGATATATATATATATATATATATATATATATATATATATATATATATATATATATATATATACATTTAAAAAGGGATTAGATGTGGAATGGATTAGATGTGGAATATCACAATGTAAATATATATATATATATATTATATATATATATATATATATATATATATATATTTACATTGAGATATTCCACATCTAATCCCTTTTTTAAATCATTAAATAAATACAGTAATCAAATATATTGCAACTGTATGTATGTACATACCTACCTAACCGAAACTAGTACAACAACATGAACTAAAATTACTGGTCAATTGTTTCTTCATCAAAAAATTGCATTTTTTTCTTCATCAAGTGCAATTTGCATGTTGTTGGATGATGTGACATAGTTCTTATGGCAAGTGTTAAGTAAAGTTAAGCAAATTTTGTGAGTAATTCTTAATTCAGGGTTTTGCATTTCTAGTTCAAATGAACTGTGTTTCCAACGCAAAATTGGAGTTTGCTATTAGCATCCAGAAACAATATAAATCTTATAAATAAAAATGAATGTCGAAATGTGTTGGTAATCGCTAAACTCGATAACGGGTGGACGGATTCGGTTAATTCTTTTTGTAAAATGTTCATTGAAATCCGAGGAAGGTTTTTATGAAGAAAAAGTTAAGAAAATATATCTGGAATATTTTGGAATTCAGGAAAAATTGTAGTTTGTACGTTTCATAATTAAAATTAAACTGGCACTAAACAGCTGTTGACAGCTATGGTTCAGCAAACTTTCTGAAACATCTGTTTACATTTAAATTTTATCAATAATAGGTAAACAGTGCTTGATCGGTAGTGTAATGCAGACAGTAAATAAAACATTAATATATAAATTTTACTCCAGGGTGCGCCAGTGACGAATTATCTAATGCATTAAATACTGTTATAAAACTAATCTTAATGAACAAAGTTATGAATGTTTTCACATAAGTTACTTTAAACTGGTGGGTTTCCTTGACATTATGATATTACATTTTAACAATGGCTTATGGAAAAACAGAGAAAAGAATACTAACATGCCTCAACGATTCATTCTTTCCCTGGCTACAGTTAAAAAAACAAGTGTAACACAAAACTTTTATAACGATTATTTTGGAATGTTGCATAACCTTAATAAGGATTTTCCTCTTATACCGAAAGTACATAAGAAGTAGGTAGGACTTCCCCCTAGGTCGTAATAGGCTTTTCAATCCTACTTATGAGTGTATTTTCTTCAACAGGACAAGGCAAACTTAACTATGTCAACACGGTTTTGACCAAAATAGATTTCCGAGAACTAGATAATCGAACATAAATATAATATTTTGATCGAGGCAACATGGCAAACTAAACTGTGACATAGTAGGTAAGTGAATTTAAACGGTCCTATGTAGGCACTTTTTAACCGAAGTAGGCATCTCGGTCCTACATAAGTATATATATTTTTTCTTCGTCAAAACAACAAGGCAAACTCTAATATGGTACTGGAAATATCTTAGACCATGACAAGGACTGGAAATATACGCTTTTTGATCAAAGTAAGTTTCCGAGACCTGTGTGATCCGAGATTTGTGTTTTCTAGATCGGGATGACAAGGCAGATTCAGCTGTGACGTTATGTATATAATTAATTAGAACCAGATATGCTCCAACACGTGCCAAACATGAGATATTAATTAAGTTAAACTCTGATACTATTTACCATGAACTTAAATAATATCTACCTGATGTATGCCTACTTACGTTTAAAAATTTTTATAGGACTCCCATCATATTACATCATAATTGCTTTTACTAAGTAATATAAGGACTTCGGTTGTAAAGATTGCGTGCAAAGCCGCGGATAACAGCGGAATGTTTGTGTGTTTGTCCTTTATAGACTCAGAAACTATTTGACCGATCATTATGAAAATTTGTATGTATATGTATTTTTCCACGTAGAAGGTTTATATGCTATGCCCATTGATGTAACTCACCAACAGGAGGCGCTGCAAAATATATAAGTTATCAAAGCGCCTACACATTGTAAACTACTATTACGAGATAGTTGTGTATAATAACCACATACTATGTGAAGGCGCTAAGTTTTTATGGATATTTGTCTTTCAAATGAATTTCTGTTTGGCCTTATAGCTTGAATGTTAGACCACTTTATTATTAAGTACATGTACGTGTACAATGGCTATAAACATACACTTTTGGCAGATTTTCTTGATAGTGTGAACAAGGTAAACTCTACATCGGCGTTGACAATATAATTCACTTGAACCAGAAGTGCTCATACACGAGCAAAGCTTACAAAAAGCGTGCGAAGCCGCGGGGAACAGCTAGTATACATATATAATTTTATAATAAGGTTGGGGTTTCTAAATTTTATGGACATAGATATTGGTATTGCAAAAAGACTATCCACTACTAACACATTTCAATAATTACGACAAAATATGTAAAGATATAAGATAATACATGATAAAGTAAAGTTCTAGCTCTTAATCCATTTTCGCTATATTCTAGGTCTAGTCTAGGAATTATATCTGTATATTGACGTACACCTAATCAGTACCGTATACGTCATGAGTTGGAAACTGTCACCATCGATGTCACCTCGACGATTATCTGTCCTAAAAATTGCATTTAGTGTCTCCTGTATTGCTTTGTGGTCCAGAATAAATATGTTGGTTTGCCTTGTTGCCACGATGTTAAATAAGAGGTGCTTTCCTTTTTTCATCTGATTTGCCTTTTGGCTGGCCTTATATGCATCATAATGAGACCTCGATGTACACTTGTTTTACTTTATTTTTGTCTATATACTTTCAATAATCAATTTATCAACTAATTGGTTGCCTTGTGGTTACCTTATATGAATTTAAAGGGTTCGTTTTGCTCTGATTAAAAATGTATTTACTTCTTTATAAATTTCAGTGTTTATTTTTCTCAGCAAATTAACGAGCATGCTTTACAATTCTTTAGAATGGCTGCATTAACTGATTAATTTACTAACCTTCTTGAAGCTAAGTTCTCTGGCATAACAATACTTGGGGCATTCTAGCAAAACGTGCTCCATCGTTTCTGCCCAGGCCACTGTGCAATTCAGCCAGAGAGGAGTAAAGTATCTTTTTATCTTGAATAACCATGTGTTAAAATTTCCATGGCACAAACTAAAATCTAAAAATACTAATGATTCCCCACCTCCTAGATTATATGATTTAAACCTAAACCATGGATATTTCGTAAAGTGCCAATGTATTTGTTTAAACTCCCTAGCTTTTGTAGAACGTTGTAAGGTGTGTGAAAGTTGTTTACCATAACATTTTTTGTAATAAGCTTTAACATTTTTAATAGTGACTGGAAGACACTGTGATTAGACCCCATTTATTTGCAGCTTCCTTCGCTAATTTGTCCACCCTCTCATTTGGATTAATTCCTACATGTTCAGGCAGCCATTGGCAATATATTCTTGTCTGTGTTTTCACTAGCAATTTAGAGATCATCATAAGTATACTACTTTCCTTATGTCCTTTACTACAGTTTTCAAGAAACTTTCATTGCAGATAGAGAATCAGTGTATAAAACTATGGTGGTTTCTTTTAATGACAACATACTCAATTGCAAAATAGATAGCATATATTTCTGCTGAGTAACTTGACATGATGATTTAGTTTGTATTTTAATTCCAGTTGGAGTGCTGGAATGTAAAAAGCCACACTAACATTTTCATTACATTTTGAACCATTTTTGAGAACTACTAAATCATTTCAAACATTCTATCAATAATCCTGTTGAATTATAGTAGTACGGTATTGCAGATCTTTTCATTGAAATTATCATTGTCAATTGATGTGTTGAACAAGACATTGGGGTTGATCAACAAAATCGGACTGTCCAAATTCCAGCGATTGGGTATATATGTATTTTGGGTTCAAAGTAAAGAGGATCAAAATAACCGATATTGAGTATAGCTTTTATATACAAAGGGATTTTCCTTTTCTCCCAGTACAGTGACATACTAACTAGCAGATTGAGATAATTGATTTTATAATTTCCTGGATGCTTTTGATCATATATTATTTTGTAAATGACTCTTGCTGCAATAACATTACGCCTTTTAGTTAATGGAAAATGTCGAGGTCTTTGTTTGTAAAGCTTTGGTAGGTGTAGATGTAAATGCATTCACGATTATTCTCATAGCTTGATTCTGTAAAACTTTTAATTTATTTAATAACCTTGTGCAGATGCATAACCAAACAAAAACTACAATAATTTAGTTTAATGCTATTGTCTGGTGATATTTCATGGTCGTTAACATAAACATTTCCTTACTGCTCGATATTATATATTTTCCTAGAATAATAATGGTAGTAATATGACTGTTTGTGGTAATAAACTCAAGATATAATTTATGAAAGGTTTTTACAATTTCATCAAGTGCAATTTGCATGTTGTTGGATGATGTGACATAGTTCTTATGGCAAGTATAAAGTGAAGTAGGAATTTCTTTAGGTAAGCTGTTCTTTAAATCTGAGATGTACAATGAAGAGAGGCTCAAAACACTTCCTTGAGGTAAACCTTTGTATGCATGCCTGCATGCCTACATATAATAGTTTCATTTGGAAACATCAGATGTAGACTTCTTCCTATGAACTATTTACTAGATACACCTTACACAATATATAGTTTTATCAGTAGAACTGGAATAGCTACATTGTAATGAGCACCGACATGTCAAGGGCTGCAACAATGACACTTTCCCCATGTGGAAAGTGCAATCTGTATATCGGTGGTTAATGTTAATAAATATTAACACGCCACGATTTTTTCTAAATCCAAATTGAGTATTAGTAATAAGACAACTTTTAGCTTGTTTACCAACCACTCAAATCTACAATTGATTATTGTATTCATAATCTTCATTAAACTTGAAATTAATGATATAGGTCTATTATATGACGTTCATTGCTTTTATTTTTATTAGGTTTCAGAATAGCTACTATTTTTACCTTTTTACACTGTATTAGGTATTTCCATTTCATTATTCCATTTATCATTTAACAGTTTAGTAGAATGTTAAGTGCTATAATCGGCAGGTTTATAATCATAGGTAGGTGACACCATCTAACCCAAGGGATATATTTTTTTTTTAATCAATAGCATTTTTTAGTTCTTTCATATTAAAATTATTCTCTAGAACGCTTCCTTGTGTTAGTACTGATTATAGTACAGATATTTCATTAACTTGAGGCAAATAGTCCGAACAATATGGCTCATAAATTTGTCTGCTGGTTCTGTATTGTTATCAAACTCAAGGTTGTAGGCTAATTTACAGTTCTTTAGTTTTTGGACTACTTTCCTAGCGAACGCTGAAGACATCACTAATCTGATTGCATAGATTATAGCCCATCCTTGTTTTTTCGCATGCTGGATTACTTTTATAGCATTTAGTTGAACAATTTGGTAACTTCTATAATTAAGTACAGTCATATTATATTTAAATTGTTTTAAAAACAGCCTTCGAAGAGCACGGCCTGAGAACATTGTAAGGTCCACCACGTTTTGGGAAGAAAACTCAATTTTCCCGTTAGAAGTAACAATTTTTATTGCCCCATTCATCAAGTTGTATAATTCTGTTATTAAGTGGTATATAATTTACTTAAAACAATCGTTATGTATTTTGTATAAAGTTCCCAATTAGCTTTACGAATTTCTAGTTGACCTTATTTGAGGATTTATACAAAAATATATGATTAATTTGAAAGCACATTGTAATTGGAAAATGGTCACTTTCTAATGCATCCTGTAATATATTCCAACTGTTGTGTAATATTAATGTTGTGTAAATATTCCATGGTTGTGTACCATTTATGTGTAACAAACGATAAGTCTATAATAAACAGATTGTTAGCTGGAGTTGTGGTGGAACTATTTGAGTTAGCAAATAATAATGAATAAAGCATATTATTGTAATAGTTGTATATATTAACTAACCCATACTGTTAGCTTTACTGCAGCCCCAAAAGTCTTTTGAAACATTGTTAACAAGACGAAACCGATCTATTATTTTATACATTTATACAATTTTACATAACTTGGTTGATAGTTCTTTTTTTTAGTTGGTAAGGTTTTTCTGCATGTCCCGAGAAATAATCTGAGACCCTCTTTGGTTTTTTTACACCACGTTGTAATACAGTGCAGTTTTATAATTTTTCATTTTTTAAAGGTATTAGGTTGGTAAACATGTATAAACATGAATTGGATATATTTAATAATAATTTTAATTCATTTGTAAATAAGCTAAATATTATTTTTTTAACTTAAGGTAGTAACCTAGTTTTGTTAAAGTTTTAAATTTTTATTATGTATTGTATTATATTTTTATTTTTTCTCGTGCTGTAATAGAAACAGTTAATTTTTACTCAGCCTAATAATGATTTTGTAATTTAGTTTCTTCGTATACGTACTTATAGTATATTATATTGTAAATTATTATTATTAACTTGTATTGTCAATATAGCTGTTTTGGGATAATATTCCTGTAGCTATTGTACAAAATAAAATAAAATAAATTAATTAATAAAAAGGGGTGATGGGCCAATGCCCTTTCATTGAAATCCCCGAAAATAATACCATATTCCTTGTCATCATGAAATATATTTTTGAAACCAGAAATGGTAGTTTATTTGCTCATTAGTGCTATAGAAGTTTCTAATTTTAATTGTATTTTTAAAGTTCGTGGTTACTATACTATGGAGTTGGGTAGATTCTGTATTTATTTCTCTAATTACTTGAGTAGATATTGCTTTATGGCTATTAGATCTATGCCACCATATCCGTCTAATCTGTCTAGCCTTAACACATAATAATCAACTTATCTTGACTGTGTAACCAAATTCTTGTATAGCACCAATATGAATGCTATGTTTGTTACAGTGAAAAATTAGCTCAGGCCATTTAGGTTTCAAAGACCTGGCATTCCACTGAAATATTTTCAAATTGTGTATTTCCAATGTTAGTTCCACTAAATTAATAAGTTAGTTTAAAACTGATGAAGCTAATTAGTTATGCTTAACAACTTATTTGGTACCTCTATTAGTATTGTCCCTTATAGGGGGTTGCTTGGCAATAATTATAATTGATTTGTTGTTTTGAACATTTCCGCCATTATTAATACAAGATATTAGGAAATCTTCTAATTGCTTTTTGTTTGTAAACGTACAGCCTTGAATTTTCTTTCTGATATCCTCAAAGTTTATAATTTACTGAACTATTTAATCTTGTTTTGTTCTCTTCACTAATGGTACTCTCTTTCGATACCATAGGACTACTTGAACTGTTTCCTGGGATAGTAAAGTTTTCTTATGGAATGCTATATGTAAACTCCTAAGTTTCTGTACTCTAGGGCTTGTTACGCTGGGTTTTAGTACCTACACTATAAACATTAGAGTTACCAGAGTTAAGAGAACTATCTTGCTCTTCTTGACCTTGTAAGAGCAAATATCGGTTTGCCTCAGTTATTTGCTGCTATAACATAATTCCATATATAGAATATATATATCCATATATTTATTCCATATATAATTCCACTAACAGATTTTTCCAGCTCGATTAATATGGCTAATATCATCATGGTGATGTTTTAATATTTTACCCACCACAAAAGGGTTGATTTCAGTATTTTCTTTGCTTTGAATTATAATTTCAAAAGGAGCCGTATTCCCAGCTGTATAGAGTCTATCTATATGAATTTTCTTTCATGTTGTAGATGCGGTTGAGATTTTTCATGATAATCTGCACCCACTGTTGCATAAGTATGCTCTAAAATGGAATGGACAGCATTTCCGTTTCCATGTCTACATTGTTATAATTAGGGGCTATTTGAGTTTGGGTGCTGGCTAAACTTGACAGATCGTCTTCAAAAAGAAAAAAAAAATGAAAATCAGACACAGAACGGTTAAAGAACATATAAGTGATAAGGCAACCACAATCTCCCACTAATCACGATGACACTTCTAACCTCACTCTGTACACTCCTTTCCAATAGTCAAGAGTCTTTGAAAATATGAAAGTCATTAAATCATGCCTCTTGCTCGGTTAGGAGAACCTACATAATTACAGTCTTCACAATTGTATGGCTACAAAAGTTGTTCAATGAAAATGTGCTACTCAGGAAATGACAAGTGTAGCACAAGTTTAGCTTAGATAAAAACACTAACCAAAATAAACATTCATGATGCACACAGATTAACGGCCATGATAATTTGATTACAAAAAAAGACTTGTTTGGTTGTTACTTTTGTTATGCTTTAATTCTATAAATAAGAAATACAAAAGATTTGTTAAAATAATACGATCGTACTGTTATAATACAGTGTTCACACATAACAGTTGAATAATAATCTTTAAAACTCAAATTACACAACTTCCGATACCAAGATGCGGTTTTTGCTGCTTTAAAGACCAGTGGAGCGTAGTCTAGAAGGATTTTCGAAATAATAATAGGCCTATGTTAATCTCAGGGAATGTAGGAATTTCCATGCAAATTTTCTGTACAATAGGTTGAATAGTTTTACGTGAAAACAAAACAAACAAATAAAGCCACTTAAGCATTTTAATACTATTATTATTAGGATAGCATTAGGACATAATGTCTACTTCTGTTTGAAAAATTTCATAGGGCTCAAGAATATCAATCACATGATAAATTTTTTCACTGAGTAGTCTACGCCCTTCGATTTTGAGAATTGAGTGTGAAGCCAGAGCTACTGGTAGTTTGAATCATAAATGTTGACGAATTAAAACATTTCAGTACTTACAAATACGTAACATCCACAGCTTGACATACACATACCTGAAACATAATGAAAAGAATCAAATTAGTGATACCTATCTCTCGTAGCAGGTGGACAGAACATACTGTAACATAACCCTTTGGCTCATCGGCCACAAGATTCAGGTAGATTTTAGTTGCAGTTCACAAGTCTAGTTTATTTAAACCTGCGGGTACTCCACCTGGTTTCTGAAAGCTTCTAGAATTTAAATTATACTAAGTGTGGAAGAAAATAACCTTCGGTTTTTGGAAGCAATTGGGCTCTGATAGCCCGCGGCATCTAGGAGCTTGATGACCTCACAACTTCCGACCTCAGGGAGCTTCTAGGAGATAACGATTCATTTCTCAACCTCTACGAGCACCTGGCTTCTGGCAAATCCCGGTCTCAGGAAGTTCCGGTCTGTTTTCAGGAAGACCCCGTCACATTTCGCGGCCAATTGCAGGAGACGGTCTCTTCCAAATCTTGCCCTCTGGGAGAACCCGGTCTTTAACAGCTCCTGGCCTGTGGCAGGTCCCGGCATCTGGAAGATCCCGACCTCTGGGAGCACCGAACTCTAACAGCTTCCAGTCTTTGGAACCTCCTTGACTCAACAGGTACCGCTCTCTGACAGGCCTCAACCATTGGATGTTACCGGCCTCTGTAAGGTCTCGGTCTCTGATAGCTCCCAGCCTCTGGAAGATCAATGGCTAAGGCAGGTATCTGGACTGGTAGCTCCTAGATTCTGAGTGTTCTCGGCAATACAAGGTCTCTGTGAGCTAACAGCCTATATGAGCTTCACACCATCCCAATCTTTGGGAGCTCTCAAGCTCTGACAGACCCCGATTTCTTGTAGATTTCTTTAGATCTTTGGGTTTCCTGGCCTCTCTGGCAGATCCCGGCAAATCAAAAATATGAAGAAAAACATTTATGTATTAATTTTATACATACCTTGGTAATTTATTTTTACATCTCATATGTTATAATGATCATTGACTTCTAAAGTAATAAATATTTATACATTTACTATCGTTTGTAATAGTTTCTATAAAATTGTATAGTTTCTATATTTTCACTACAATTTTGATTTTTTGAATAATTAATGAAATGAAAATTTCGTTCATCAGCTACTAGCGATAGAGACTTCGCTAAACGCAATGTCATAAAAACGAACTAGTAAGCGAAATATATTGGTCGAATGTATATGTTTTGCCTATTCTTGCAATTTTCTGTATTTGTTTATGACACGTAAGTAAATTTTTCATTTTATCCCTTTAAATCAACCATCGTAAAAAAGAAAATTAAATAAATCCTTACTAATTTAAACTATTTCTCGTAAGAGTTTTAACATCTCAAGAATTTAGACGCTACCTCGACCGTGTATTTTTATGACACGATTGGAGTAACGTTTCCAAAGTAAATATATGCGTTATTTCACCTGACCTCGAAACTCATTTAACCTACCTTGAATACATCTCCGTAATTTACTGAAGCCAATATCGCCGTCAGGTTCTCCATAATATCCGCTTTTTTGCCAAATTTCCTTCCTTGCCGTGGGGAATTTTATCTTGTGGCAAAACAGCCATAGTATTCATGTCCCATTATTTACAACCGGCATAACAACGATTTACTACAACTGAAAAAAATCATCTGCACAATTTTACACAACACCGAAAATCGCGTGATTACTTTAATGGAAACCTGCAAACTCTTGATCAATCATCTATAACCTATTTTATTCTTACGTTCTAGGATTATAATTTTAAAATGAATAGACCGAAAAAGCACAATAAATAAGTAATGCAATTCAAATCCTCCCCCCAGATGGATGTGTTGCCAGCGGTATACATTTTACTGGAAAGTACTGTCACTTAGCTGTTGATTTGATTTAATATTATCTCCTTTCATCCAGTGCAGGAAACGCTAAGTATGTTTTAATTATTTTCTAAACATTTACCAAATTTGTTAGTTATATACAATCCGAAGCGTCAATACAAAAACTACCTATAACTAAAAAAACGTATTGGCTTTCAGTTTCTTCAATTTGGAATCTCCAGTAAAGAGCGACAATAGCACTCAGTTTAAGAGTAAATTTTGATCCGGAGATCTTCCTAAATTCAACATTACCCAACAACATTCCAACCTCCAATCCAAAGATGTGTTATTGTGCACATTAACAACAAAATAAGGTGTATAATATTGCCTGTGTATTCCATTTATTAAGCGTTTCCTCAACTAAATTCACCATATGCCCGCTTCTGGGGAAGATTCATCATCAATCTCCTCATCTCCAATTTGCCACTGAAAGGAGAAAATTAATTTAAACTCAACAGCAGCAACTGTTTTTGGAAAAAATAAAAGAAAATAGCAGAAATTGAGAAGAGATTATGATAAAACCTACATTGAGATGAACATATGGTTCATAATGATTTTCAGAAGGTCGTACAGTTCTGTACTGAACTGAAGTAATTGTGCTAGCTGTACAAAAACGCATTGTATTGAATTATATATCATGCAGGAATGTACTTTTTCTTGAGGGCTTATAAAATCAGTTACAATACTCTTTCTAAAAAACCCGAATGCATCCAGAGATTCAAAAAATAACTGTATTTAGAGAAAGTTAAATTGAATTCAATACATACATTAATAATTGGAAAGTTTTTCAGATTTAGATTGAAACACGGGTACAGACTGGCCTGTTTTCTGAAAGGAGGATTTGAGATTGTAATGTATCAGATTGTCGATAAAGCTAGGAATAGTGTATGATACTCCCATTGAGTAGGTATGATACTCACAATGGTTTGCCTGGGTTATAGATTATTGTGAATATAAAAATTTGTTTTTATGTTCACAAACTTCTTTAACTTATAGTAAGTCAATTCTGGTGGGGCAATTAATGTAATATACAATAATACACCTTTTAACACTTTTGATGGATTTATTTTTGTTTCCAATGTGTGTTGTTAGAATTCAATGGAAATTCATCGCCAGGTACTTTTAGGTTACGGTAAATCATATAAATAAATAATGTGTAAAATTCCATAATCTTGAAGTTTTTTTACTTTTATTTTCTACTTTTTCATAAAAGTAAAAATAAAAGTAAAGAAGTAGTAGACTGATCATTCAAACTATTTTGACTTGTTATAAACTGATTATTTTTTGTGAGTTCAATTAGAACGCTCTGTTGGAACTCATAAAACTGTATATAGAAGAAGATTGGATGAACTGTTTTTCGACATCATTTTCCATTGAAGACACTCAAATTGGGTCTAAGGTGAAATATTTTTCAAAAGTTTTATTTAGTTTTCTTACAAAATTGTTTTAGTCTTTATATATTTTTTCTATCAGCATACGTCTGAGACATTGCTGAATAAACCGCCGTCGTGGCCAAAACAAGCAAACTTGGAAAGTCTCTTATGTAAATTTATTATGTGAGAGATTAACAAAAAATGATCTACCCGCAATTTCTCGTCACATCTCAGGCTTATACCTGCCTGTATCAGTTTCTCTGAAACTGTAATCAAAACGCATATCTATAATATGGCATTAGAGACGGGGGGGTGTTGTAACTAGTTGTAACTAGGATTAACCATTAAAATCCCTAACAAATAGAATATATTTATTTTTGTCGATTTATATTTATTATTACGATAGTGATTTACCTATCATTTTATTTGTGTACGAAACCCCAATTACATAACAAAAGCAACAAAATTACATGGTTTTTCGAAAAAATTTAATCTTGACATTCGTATGTCTATGTGTTTGGTCATCGCCGTGTCATGTATCTACAGTCCCGTGGCGTATGACACTCACTCAGATTTAACAAATCACACTATTACTAATTTCACGTGTTACATTTTTGTAATTGTACATAAATATATCGTAAAAATAAATATATGTTGGTTTATATCCCACAATATTTTATATCAAGGGTGGCTTAGTTTTTAACTAAAAACATTTAAATGAATAATTACGCAGTATTTATGTAATTAAAATACATGCCCATAATTTTCCAAGTAAAAAACACTTCAATACATTGGAAGCTTATTTTAATAATTTATAAATTCAAGGTAAAAGAATAAAGGACGTGATTTGTAATTTCTTAAGAGAGCTTTTTTTTCAGAGCCTCTGCAAATAAATCCCTGTAAAATAGCGTCGTATTATTAACTTATTGTTTTGCTGTGAATTAGTCAAGATTTTTCACCAAAGATATAGCCGTTATTTGTAGACCATAAAATAACGATTAATCAGATGATAAAACAACGATTGATATCAGAAGCTGTGATAACCACTTCCCCCTCGTGAAACTTTATTTTTGTAATTTGTTTCTAATAAAAACTAGCTATTAGCAAATCCTACGGAGACAAGTTCCTGCCGGAGTAATCTCGCGTTGTGATGGTGTTTTTAATACTATTAGGTACACAATTCATGACTGTAAAACATGATTTCGGAAAAATGGCTCCAAAACTCCAAATACTCCGGTATTGGTAGCTCCTCTCCCATTTTGGTCATCCTAGATGACGTCTATGTTTGAGGTTAAGGACAACTTATCACGTAAGGCACATATAAGACGGCCCCCCAGACAGTTTGGACCTTATTATGGTCAGTGTTAACTAATATACTTCATAATACACATACGTGACAATACCTAATTCCCAGTGTAAATAAGTATGTGTATAATATCCCCTACGAATTTATCCTTTGCGTTTCATTTCTCAATATGTTTTTTTGGCTCGATGCGCTTTTAAATGTGTTAGATTTTAAGTGTGTATTAAATACGTCACGTCGCGTCGATTCCCTTTTACATTATTATGTGTTTCCCAAGATATAAGCTTGTACGAATCCACCCCCCCTCCCCCTCCACCACCACTTTGTAAGATATTGTCCTCACGTCACACCTGAAAAGGAATATTACAGTGGGACTGCCCAAATCTGTAGTAAGTATATGTATCCCACTCATAAGTGAAATAATAATTCCTACTACCTGAAAAATTAATCATTATTTAGTCAAATGGTATGTAGTTTTATAATAGGTAGAAAACTTATTGACTAGGATATCAGAAAAAAGAAAACTTTATGCAAAGAAAAAACTTTAGTAAAAGGAAGAATTATGCTGCTAAAGAATTTATATCTATATTGCTGTTATGCTTTTAGTGTAGAGATGAAGTACATACGAGAACATGGAGCGAATTACAGCTTATTTAGTACAAATGCAAAGGATAAGTAGTTTTGACAGTATAGGAACTGATTTGTCTCAAGCTTCTGATTATGTAAATTATATATTGCTTAAAACTATATAAAGGTTTTAACAACAGGTATATGGACGCTACGGTGAACACAAATACCACCCAGATGCACTTCAGTTCCAATTTTAGAATTTGATGCAGAAGAAGGAAGCACCTAGGGCTACCACGTTAATGTATATTAAAACACATCGTTGCAAACAGAAAAAATACCTAATTTCTTGGACCTTTGGAACCTTCCTATTACATAAGTATGCTAGACAACTGTTTGTAAACAACACTCTACTACAAAATGTTTAATTCATATTTAAATAGACGCCGACATATCAACACTGCGCTGGTGTGTTGACAACTGTTATGACAAGTTGCCTAAAAAAAGCGTCGACAAGATGAAAAGTAAAATACTTCTCTGGATATGCAAATTTTAAGCTTCATGAAACATATCTTGAATTTGGGTCTCGTACGGAAGTAAATTGAAATTTACTTCCGAGTAAAAGCCTGTCTTGAATTGAAACTGCAATAAAAGTTTAAGAGTTCCCTAGTGATGATTTTATCAGTGTGCCAAAATTTTTTGTGATTAAATTTCATGAGAAATGTAATTTGTTGGCTAAGGACAGTAGTGTTGTAATACACAAAGTAAAATGTGAAGGAAACAGGGTTTTTCAGTGATACAAAAAATCACAAACACAATTTTTTTTTATCACTGAACGTTGGCAATGACCGGAAAAATCCTGTTTTTTCCTTCACAATCCTTCTAATCGTCAAAAACAAACTTCAAACAAAGAAGTAAACTATATTGTTTATGACAAAAATTAATCAAATAAATATCGTAGAAAAAATAGCCATTGAGCTTTTGATTGTAGTTTATTAGACGTTCCTCTGGAATCATCACGTATAAAAAATGGCCGTTCTCAAAAAAGGAATACAGACATTTGACTAACTCGGGATATAATTTAAACGTGTAAATTCATTAGGACATAGTGGACGTGTAGGTACAGCGGCAGCTAATATGTATAATATTTATATTTTTTCCCACACACACTTCTTTTATAATGGCATGGGACCTGCAATCATTTTTTTTTAAAATTGATTTTTTTCTGATATAATATAGTTTTAAATGAAATGAGTGTTCGTTTTAAGTACTCTCAAAACATGCCTATCTGACATTGGTCTATTAAAATCGTTTGTTTTATGTAGCAATTTGTTAAACATATTTTATTCGACTTTTTATTGAGATTTTAATTTTTTTGCGAATGTTTCACTTTAAATATAGAAACTACATCTTTAATTTTGTATGTAAAACAATGTTGTGTTAAATATTATAACAAAATCAGAAGCTTGATGCGGTTTGTACACGTATTTGCTGTGTGAGTAGCGCGGCCGGCAGTCGATGTGCAGTGCAGCCAACATAACGTTTTTGTACTCCTAACCCGTGTATATTACCATTATGATCATAAACATTATTCAGTGTCTTGTTTGACAGCAGAATTCTGAATATTGTAAGTTTAATCATATTTTATGTAAATTTTATTCTTGGGGCACGTCTGTTATTGGTTAAAACTCTACAGGGTTTACTAACAGTTTAACACTAATTTCGTATTGCTCTACCAAATATTTAATAAAAACACTGAGTGCAACTATTTCTTACAAGCGTTCAGATCGACGCTGATTTTTAAAAACTTTCTTATTATTAAATAATCACCCAAGTATCGAACTTCTGCCCTGTACCGCTGTAACTACTTCAACATAAAGTAAATTTTCACGCAAAAATAGTAAGACTATTTAATAGAAATACTAGTTACTGTGCCATGCCATTATTTTTCCTTTCATTTGAGCATTTCCTTCCGTAAATAACATAGATATTCCAATGAGGATGGGATAACGGACTGAATAGCTCATATGAGCTCTTGTACTCAGTCATGTCACCTTATAGGAAGATAAGTCCAAGCGATCTCCCAGGCTCTCCAGTCAAACCAGGGGACCCACTCCCTCAATCTACAGACCAGCAACAGCGTCCACCTACCCTCAGTCATCCATCCTCCTTTGAGAACTAGACCTTTCAATTCAGCCGTCCATCTCAATAATTATATCGACAGACATTTACGGTTGGTGGTGTGGCGCTCCTGAACATCAATAGGGTTACGCAGATATACGTGTAAGCAAATTAAAAATTATTTTTACTAACCTATTATAGGAGAAAATATATTCGATAATATTGTAGAATGTAAGTGGATTTGTCAAAACAGGAGGTAAAACTAATAATGTAATTTTTCATAGAAAAGGGTTCCACGAATGTAAGCAAGCGGTTAATTTGGAAGTCGACGGTTGATAACGGACGACAATAGGGGTTGTACAAGTTACAATTAATTTCCCTAACCTTGTGATTGGATAGTCGGAGGCCAATCAAGGGCGTCCCATAGTTAGTATTGGTTAGGGAAGAAGGGTCGGTGTTAAAAACCTCTAACACGTGCATCTCAGCGTCTTAGTTATTTGACTGTTTAAATCTTTTTCTTCTACAAATCTGGTTTGCGGGATTTTGCGTGTTATTGAATTATTTTGATACAAAAAGGTAATTATATTAGAAGATTTGGAGACCACAAAGTAATTAACGCAACTTTACAAGAGAATACAATAATGTTGCAAGAATTTTCTTCTTGTAAAGATTTTAAATTTAATATTAGTTCAAGGTTATTTACAATAGACATTTAGTATACAACAGTCAGTATAAATTTAAATACATCAAGATATCAAGTTTGAAGTAAATACTTTTGGGGTTTAAATATATTTAAATACAGTTTTAACTTAAAGTCTGTACCAACAAACTAAACAGGAGTTTAGTTTTATTTAGCTTGGCTTATAATAAAAAACAGGTACATTTTGCTGTGAATTTAAATTACAAATTTTTTATTTTATTTAAGTTTTATGACAAAGTTAAATTTTAAGTTCGATGTAATCTTAAACTTTCCAGCCAAATACGTTTTAAAATAGGCCTTTTTAAATTGGAATACTGTGTTAGCCTAAGTATATATGGAGCGGAAGTATACAAGGTGTTTTGAAAAAGTATGGGTACGGCTTAATATTTTAAAAATAAACCTTATGAAGATAAACTCTCATAAAACTTTGCACAGTGTCATATGGCTATTTTTAAACTATTTTTCCTTGCTATTACCATGACATGCCAACCATGGAGAGACGGCCCACAGAGGAAAACATGGAAATCTTAAATGAAAGCATGGCGTCGAGTGATACCAGTCATTTGAAAGAGTCACTTTAGTAGAGTTGAATGCCGCAAAAACCGCATCTCAAAAGGTTTATCCAATCAGAAAATGGCGGGTTGTTTTAAGGTTAGGTACACATTGTGAAGTACATTATGCGCTGCCATTTCTGACTGGATCGTCGTATTTCTGATGCGGTACGTGGCGTTCAACTCTACTAAATGAGCTCTTTCAAATGAGGTATCACTCGACGCCGTAGAGTTGAAACGCCGCTTACCGCATCAGAATACGACGATCCAGTCAGAAATGGACAGCGCATAATGTACTTCACAATGTGTACCTAAAACAACCCGCCATTTCTGATTGGATAAACCTTTTGAGATGCGGTTTGCGGCATTCAACTACTACTAAGTGAGCTCTTTCAAATGAGGTATCACTCGGGGACCCATGCTTTCATTTAAGATTTCCTATGTTTTCCTCTGTGGGCCGTCCCCCCCCCATTGGTTGGATGTCATAGTAATAGCATGGAAATATAGTTTACATAGCCATATGACACTGTGCAAAGTTTATAGATGTTTTATCTCATATGGTTTTTAAATAATATGAAGCCGTACCAATTCTTTTTCAAACACCTTGTATTATGAAAAGTATACTTTTCATTCGCATTTTCCAAATTATAATAATGGTCAAACTTTTAGAATAAAAGAGGCCTAACCCCCAAAAATGTTAGGCATATGTACAATAAATTGCAAATAAAATCAAAACGTATTTTAAAAAGAAACATTTTGTCGTATTGCGCCCAGCAACTTATAAGTCATCTTCTCAAGTTCCTGCACTTTATCTTGGGGAACCCTGATAAAACTATTCTAGCTATAAAACTACAATCCTAACCTTAACTTGAACGATATCACCATGCAAACAGCATTTTTAAGGAGAAGATTATACCTCTACCACAACCTGAGCCATAACAATGTAAAAATTAAGTAACGGTTTCAAATTTGCGTCTAAGATCTGCCGAAATTTCCCAGTCTGAGTGGTAGTGTTACTGTTGCTATAATAATTATATCTTATGGAATTTAATTTTTCAAGTATTAGGTACCTTGTCTAGAAATCTTGTGACATTACACTCTGTTTTTTTAATTGTTCATCGTAAAATATTGCTAATAGGTTGTCTCTAAACAAAAATAAACACAACACCACACAACAAGAAACAAGAATTCATTTGATAAGTTATAAAAGCTTGTACATACAGTGCAGGGTTTGATTTTTTTTATGTCTAACTATTATTTAAAAACAATTTTACTTTTTGTGTTTACTTTTTTTGATTGTGTCTGATGAAGATACGCCTTGCTATCGAAAGGTTTCACAAAAATAAAAATTATTATTTAAATTATTATTATTATTATTGGTTGGTGTGTTCTACAATGTAGTGAATAAATTAAGACATAACCATTACAAGCTCCATCTTCAACACAGTGTTGGGTAGTTTTAGTTAAAATGAATTACTTTATTTTAAATTGTGAAGTTGTGAATGTAAACTAATAATTTCTAAACCTTTTTAGGATAGAATACATACGAGGATCGTAGGATGTTACTCGTCTCTTTTAATCTCAATAAATTGGTTATCCTGCTATCATGCTATCAGTCACAGAGCAATACATCACTTCTCGACAAGTTTGAAACAAATTTAAACTCTGGAATAGTTTTATGCAGTTTCTGTTTTAAATACGGCATTTTGACATCGACTCTCAATTAATTACATTAAAACTTCACAGTATAAATTCCTGGGTTAAACCCCTAATCTGCCTATGATAAACCATAATTAAAATTCATTTTAATACGAGACTAAATTGATAGTAGGGGCGCATTAGGGAGTACACCGCAAATCAAACCAAACAGTCGTTCTAAAACGTGATACAATACGCTTTAAAGATAATTTATCGCGCATGGACTACTGTATTTTGGGCCACAATGATAAATGATAAAGTTAACAATTAATTTAAAAATATTTTCCGAGGTAATTGATTAGCATTTTAAATAGGTAATTTTCCTTTAAAAACTGCCCATAAAAAATATAGTGGGGAAATATTAACAAATAAAAGAAAATAAAGCAAGGAATTTAATGATTTTGCTGATATGAATTTTTTTTTCTGGATTCTAGCCTACGGTTCTAAGGGTTCAGCCATAAAATAATTTTTAAAAGAAAGGTAAAAAACCTTTTAACGAGTCTTTTCTCGAGGGAAGAAGAGTGTAAATATTTTACTTGAGGTTGGAAACTCGAGGACGTGTTTTAGCATCCCCCTGGATGGGGGTTCCTTATGTAGGGGTATATGGACACGGTCACTGTACTGAATTAGCAACCCCCCCCCCCACCACAAGTAGTGTTTAACACTAACATCTTCAAAAGATAGGTTTTCTGACACTTTCCATCCTTAATATTATAAAAGTAAAACACAACATTTCGAGGCTTGGAATTTTCGTTAGTAATAAACTTTAGACAAAGAACCAAGGTTTGCATCCACAAAGTAAGACAATGAGGTGAAATTTGTTATGAGATTAAACTCTTTAAATAACTATGTATTCGTGTGTTGGATTTCCAAAAATTTATATGCATGCACTATTAAAATAAACTATATAGCCTTTTTATAAAATGTTTCACTTGGTAATTTTCCATTTTATTTGAATTGAATCATAATTTATTTCCAATTTCGGTACATGAAATAGTGTACAAAACTAAAACTTAAACTCCTTAAACAAAGAGTAACAATGTAAAAATTAAGCAGTAATATTTATAAGTTATTTAATAATATACAATTAAGGAATCTATTTTATACATTCCAATATTTATATAACTTGTTTGTATAACTAGTTGTACATTCGTTAGTAGTAGCAGTTATTAATTTTTATTTTAAGAAGTTGAACTCATTAATAAAAAATATTAGGTAACCCTAGAAAATAAGCAACCCTACATGGGCCTGTAGAAATCCTGTGCATAGGCTCTAGTTGCTAGCCATGAAACCGCTTGGACGGATTGTAATTGCTGCCTTTATTCAATATAAACCATGCGAACTACGTGGTTGCGTTCGTCGCGCGCGCGCCCACACACACACACACACTTCATGAAATATTGTACTAATGTCAATCTTAGCGAATAATTAAAAGGATGGTGTATTTCCAGAATCAAGAAGAAACGACAGAGTATTAACTTATATACAGCAGTTGGTTGAGAGAACTTATTAAAGTGAAGCAGTAAATGTTAAATTTATAAATTATACTACGAGCTATCTAACCATGAATCCATTCATAAACTGTCGGGTAGTGGAGTATAACAGGTTAGATAAGGAGGAGGGGGGCAATGTTAGAAGTGTTAGATAGTGTAGTTTTATTTTTATTTTATGTGTTAAAAAAATACATAAATATTGAGCTTATAAAAAAACAGTACCCAATATAAGTTGCAATCTTAGGTAGTATATCTGAGTAGGTCGTGTTTGGTAAGCATTTATGAAGATTGCATCATTTGTAAACCATGCATATCGAGTTCTGTTAAATAGTTCTGATGAAATTAATTAAAAACTAGTAATCACGACCATTCCTTTAAACAACTAATTGAAAGATTTTTACGAATTGCCCCCCTGAAGTAAGTAATGTTTCTATTAACATCTGTGCAGCTTACAACGCTTGCTAGATGAAAGTTATTGTAATTAATCACTGACGTCAAACAGCAATAATATTAATCTTCTGTTTTTAATTGAAAGATTTTTACGAATTGCCCCTGAATAAGTAATGTTTCTATTACATCTGTGCAGCTTACAAACGCTTGCTAATGAAAGTTATTGTAATTAAATCACTGACGTCAAACAGCAAAGAATATTAATCTTCTGTTCTAATTGAAAGATTTTTAAACGAATTGCCCCTGAATAAGTAATGTTTCTATTACATCTGTGCAGCTTACAAACGCTTCCTAATGAAAGTTATTGTAATTAATCACTGACGTCAAACAGCAATAATATTAATCTTCTGTTTTTTAATTGAAAGATTTTTACGAATTTTGCCCTGTGAATAAGTAATGTTTCTATTACATCCCCCTTTTTTTTTTTTGTGCAGCTTACAACGCTTCCTAATGAAAAGTTATTGTAATTAATCACTGACGTTTAACAAAACAGCAATAATATTAATCTTCTGTTTTAATTGAAAAGATTTTACGAATTGCCCTGAATAAGTAATGTTTCTATTACAATCTGTGCAGCTTACAACGCTTCCTAATGAAAGTTATTGTAAATTAATCACTGACGTCAAACAGCAATAATATTAATCTTCTGTTTTAATTGAAGGCTCTTGGAGGATAAAGATTGAGTAGTAGTGAATTTTACATTATGTAGATTTTTAATTATCATAATATAAAGTTATTGAGTGAGTTTTAAGGAAACCTATAAGTTTGTGTAGAGGATTGTACTGGAGATTACGTTATTAGAACTTAATTATAATTACTACTTCTTTGAGAATGTATACAAAATGTATGTAGCTCATTTAATTCTTTATAATATACTCTGCGAACAAACACTCAAGACATATGTTTATACTGTACGTAAACACATTTTTTAACATCTCCCCTTCACCAGAAAATAATTAGATGAGAGGCTTCAATGATGCTGTCGTACCCTATTGATAGATACAATAGAAATAATTCTTGCTTACATATTTTAAAAGATAAAAGCCGTTTATCGAAATATTTTGTGGATATTTAGAATATAATTTTTGGACGTGCTAGAATGTCAGGAGACTGTTCTCACTTTTTGTACAAATTAATTTATTCTCTACTTTTCTCCTCACCATCATAACTACCAATAAGACCAAGGAAATATTATGTTCTATTCTAAAACAATATCATAAAAAAATAGCATGGAGTGACTTGTACTATCATCCTAGTCGATGTTCCATAGATAAAAATTAAGCTTCATAGATAATTTAAAGTACATTTCGTACACTTTCTCAAACATTTTTCAATAGTCAGAGAGTAATTAACATTTTCCAGTTTATCGACTGACAGGATTCGTTAATAGGCTACTAAGGTAATTCCGTACTTGATAATGGTAGAAAAACATCTTTAAACTGTACAATTATCGAGTAGCATAGTATTATTTCGTTGCTGAGAAAGATTCTATCCTTACTTTGTGTACATGTTTTAATCGGTCTTTCATTGCCTCTGATGGGGGCTATGAGATGTTCTGTGTCCAGTGGCATGGTTGGTTCTTAATCTGTTCAAACTCACTCTAAGGTTTATGTTTGAGTTTTACGTTAAAATTGTTTTATTGCAATAAAGACTTGGGGAAAACAACTGTGTGTGTCGGTGTACATGATGTAGATGGCTAGACACAATGACGTTTTTTAATTAAAAATTGTATTTAGCCTACTTCATTACATAATTTACTTTGATATTTTAAATTTTAAAAAATTGAGTCCTACATCAATAATGTCATTTCCTGAAGCTCATATCTTTTATAGATTTTCACATTTTTACTATATCATTGTGGTCTGATTACAAAATTACCCACATCTCCTACTTTTAACGCGTAATTCTTTGTGGATGAATAAAAATTCCTACATTATTTGTATTTTAAGATTTTTGGTGTGATGTCAAAAAATATATTTACATGTGTTCATATATTTCTTCATTCTACATTCTATTTTCATGTGTAAGTCACTCAGTTCTTACATCCACGTAAAACATGTTTGTCGGCGTTTTTTTTTTTTTTTTCATGTGCTTTACTCTGGGCCGCATCTCCCGGTCTGTAGTCTTCGAGTGCTCATTACCGTATACTTCTCTAACTTAGAATATATACTACGATCAGGGGGAATATTTTGGGGAATTCAAATGATACGAAACTTTATTAGAATTTTTAGAATGCAGAGATGGTGCAATAGAGCTATTTTAAAGCTTAAAAGCAGAGAGTCATGCAAGCCCAATTTCAAGCACCTAACATTTTGACCTTTGTGGGCTTGCTTGCAGAAAACACCCAGCCCCTTCACTGTCAGTGAGTCTTATCACTCGGTCAATACGAGAGGCATTCATAACGTCTTGCATACTGATATTAAGAATACCTTTTTTTAAACGAAAATCAAAAACTTTCTTCATGGAAATACCGTGTACGATAAAATACCTCTTTTCTTAGCAAATTAGGAGCTTTAATAACGTCAATATTTTTATCTGATATGTTGTCTATTTTGACAAGCATTGATTTAACCCAACTATTGTATTTCTAACATGTTCATGACTTTAAAATGTAGGTTGAACGAATAAATCATGTGATTATGTATGAACCACTAATTATATGAACAACATTAACAAATATAAAAAAACACTAACCTACAATAATATGTGAAATCAATACCGTAAACTTCAAACATGGATATCTAAACTATTTATTGCAATTTATAATTGTATATTTTGGACTTTATTATTAATGAAATTCAGTACCAAAAATGGTAGCAGAATTTGCATAGCTAAAGCCTTTACCGTTACTAAAAACAGATTATTGTTTGTTTGCTTGTTGCCAATGGCAAACATCCTATCCTTGCAGTCTACCTGCCCTGCTATTACTGGGAGGCTTCGAAATAAAATTTAAAATGTTCCTATGTATTCATTAAGAGTTCTCGGGCGCTAACTTTACCTACTAAAATAATATATTCTTTATCTTTTTTGCTCAAAAGTAAACTGCCTAACCCAGAAAATATATAATCAAAAACAGATACTGTTGTGTGTTTTAAATCTATTACACATTTTGACTGCATTTTATAATTTCTTCAGTAATTAGGCTCTGTAGGAGACGTGAAGAAAGTCTTCAACAAGAGGGTCGTTCAACTTCGGGAGTTCAAAAACTGCAATTTCTTCTATACAACTCGTTCCCCATGATTTTCGTCCTATAATTTCATCAGTTGTCAAGCTCTCTAGTAGTCATCATGGTCGTCTTCAACAAACTTTGTCGCTCAACTCAGGGAGTTCCCAAGCTTCCATCCCCACTATAATGACTGGTTTATCTGGACATATAATAGAAGGTTTAACAGCTGGGTTTATAGTGAAACAGAATTATATATTTATATCGGCACTCTAGTGTTGATAAGAGAAGAAATAAGATTTCTTCACTGGTCATGGGATAAATGTATGAATGACGGTAGAGCACTCTTGTGTAAATTTATGTAACAAATGGAGCAATATCTGAATTAAAGAACAACATTATATTGAATAATGTGAGCATCTTAAGAAAAAGTTTAAAATAAATTAATTTTCAAGTTTGTTTGGGAAATCGTTTATAACTGTCTTTAAAATATACTCTTTACATTTTGAATTATTAGCATTAATTTGACTGCTTGAAAAGTATATTAATAGAAGTGTGAGAATGAAGTAAAAAATTTAATCTCGCCAATAATTATATAGCTATTGTTTATTAACAATGGGATTTTTCATCATTACACCTTCCCACTTCCCAATTCTCCCTGTACACTTTGGGTACAGAGAGGATTAAAAACAGCTCTAAACATGCATTTGGCAGCTTTCATACAAATAATGTATTAGTTTTATAAACAGAAGAGACATAACGTTTCATTACATCAATAATAAATAAAAAATCACTTTAAATAATCTCTTAACGTTGCATCTTCTTATAATATTTGATTTATGGTATAAAAGCTGCTAAAATTACCGTTACATGCTGTGATTAATCATTCTTAAAACTAATGTACACTTTGGGCAACAAGAGATATTAAGATAGAATATATGAGATAGTAAAATCAAAAAGGTAACTCATCCATTTCCAATCCTCGTAGATGTCTTCACGTAGTAAGTGTTGATCATAGGCCAGCTAACAAACATCAAGAGCGTACAGTATTGAATAATTAATACTTTTATTGTTGTTTCTAAGGTAATGCATAATTTATACATTGTTGATATTATTTTCACGACTGCTATTTTTATTTCACAACAAATTTTAAGTCATGGACTGGGGGAATATTTAAAAAAATTATAAGAACTACTGGTATATATCATTAATACAAAAGTGTCATAGTCTTCTGGCTAATTCAGAACTGTAAGAGTCAGAGATGTATGTATGAGAATATACAAAATAAATAATGAAATAAATAGTACAGTCGGGTTGCACCAAAAATGGATATACATAGACTTTACTATATTGGTTTTTAAAAATATAATAATTAACAACTTTACAATGAAATAATTCCATTCGTAACCGTTTATAAATTAAGTTATGAACCAACACAAAAAGAGATTTCATAGGTCGGTAAACGAATTTTGGTTACCTAATCAGAATAAACAACCGATCTGCAATAAATTAAAAAGTTTGTTTGGGAAATCGTTTATGACTGTCTTTAAAATATACTCTTTACATTTTGAGTATAATAAATACCATAAAAAACCTTCAACATTATCAATTTTTAACTCGTATCCAACTATTTGGCGTTATTTCATATTTCGTTGTTAACGATTAAGTTGGTTCAGTATACGTGTCCCTCTAGAACGCGTTCAAGTCAGAATATGAAATTTTTTAAAATTTTTAGCGATCTCCAGCGACCGGTATTATTTTAGTTCTACCCAATATTTATACATATTAAATTGCTCGGTCGAACCGTTTACACTATCCGCCACATAAACAACTCTTAAATAGTCAATTTTGATTTGGAAAGAGACAATGTGTAAATTCTTATAATTTTTCAAATAGTCGTCTTTGTGAATTTAGTAGAATACTCAAATATTTCGTGGTATTCATAAAATTTTAAACTTATTTAATACTTTTGAAGTCTCTTATAATTGAACACTCTCATTAACTTTAATCTGATGATTGCTATAGCTTACCAGAGATATGCCAGACAAGAATCTATCGTTACTGTAAACAGAGTGAGAATAAATAGTGCATCTAGCTTTTAAGATTCTAGTGTTTTACACTGGGAAGATTGCAGACTTTCTACGTATTCCTTATCGTAATAATATTTTTCCTTTTAGGTCAATAATTCAACGTTCGTCGGACGATTTTGAGTTTATCAACTATCCAAAACCACTTACGTGACAACTCTGCTTCTCTTTGAATAACAGGTCAGGTTTACGATCAGTTCATTCTAATCAATGCACGGTTATTCAACAAAGGTGTAAGCATTATAAGAGGGAATGAATGAATGAATGTCCAATGCTATAATTATTACCCAAACGTTTAATTATTACACAATCATTAAAAAATCATTTTAGAATCCAATTTTCATCAGTTAGTTGTAAATTTCAAATTTAAATTGTTATAGGGAAGAATAAAACAGGCACAGTGAGCACTAAGCTTGAACAGCCGGTGGAACAATGTTATCTGTGTAGTCCAGATTTGGCTTTCAAGCTGGCTATTGTAACTTCACTTGTAACATACATTTATATAATAGAATTACACACATCAAATTCCGTTCTGTATATTTTTGTGTGTGAATTCATATGAAAACCATGACATTGAAACTTTTAGGTCTAGTGTGTGATAATAATTGTAGATTTGTGTTTAATAATTTACTAAACTATTATTATTAAGTTTAGAAATTTTTTTTATTTAAATATTAATAATAATATTTAAGAAAACCAAATTTCTTCAATTATTCCTTATATATTTTAAAACTGCTAATTATAATATACGTATACTCTTCTTATGAAATAAGAAATAATTAAAATAGGTACAACAAGATTATAAAATAACTTTCAGATGCTATTCTATTCTGCATTATTATTTATTAAGTAATTACCAAAAAAACATCAATTTTTCCTCGGATTTCAATCTGTATGTAAAAAATTTACCGAACGTTTATATAAATACTTAACGTTTGTGGTTAGTAACACACTTATTGGTATGTTTTTAATATAATCGTTTCAAAATCAATATGTAGTCCCTTCTGTATTCAGCCGTAATAATTGATTCAGCCTCGTCAATACTGATAAGAGACAACCATTCATTTGAACGTTTTTTACACATAAATACCGATGGTGAATCGAAAATGTGGTGATCAGGAAAATATCGACAAAGATTTCTAAATAGAAGATGGGATACGTAGAAAGAGTTAGTTGATGATATGGATTTACTAACTTGCATTGGGACAACACCAATATTCCGTGCATATCGAGTGTATTATGAGAGTGTGAAGTTGTTGAGAAGATTGTTGTAAAGTTGTTATAAATATGGATGAGGATTGTTTTTATGAAAATTTTACGGATTGACAGAATAGCGGTTTCTTTGTATAAGGTATCAGTATGATATCTCCTACTTTTTTTATACCCGGCCTTTAAAATTGCGTTCTGAACCACCTGCAGTGGCTGCAGAAGTGTTTTGTACGCTCCGCCCCAGGCTATTATTCCAAATGAAAACAATGACTGGGCGTAGGCAAAATAGGCAAGTTTAATTTCCTTTTCATTTAAAATTTCCCTTAATTGTTTGAATGCAAATATGTATTTCCTTGTTCTTCTCTTCACATATTCAATATGACAAGACTATTTCAAACGCTTATCAAAGACAACGCCCAGATATTTATAAGACGAGACATTTTCAATACCTTCACAAGAGCAAAATACATTATTATAACTGCCACAACTGTGAACAACCAGTCCGTCCAGGGAATAGTCTGTAGACTCCCTGAGAGAAATGGGCATAAATTTAGTTTTCGAGGTGTTTTGTGAAAGAACATTTTGATCAAACCAATTCTTTAGGACCATAAGGTCATATAGTGCTTTTGAACGAGCATCAACCCAATCGTTGCCCTTAATTAAAATAAGGCTATCATCGGCAAATAAAACAGGTTTGCCGTTCAGATTTAATTTAGAAATATCCCTATTTGTATCCCTATATTTTGAATTTTGATTTCAGTTGTTTATTTTTTTAATATTATTATAAGATTATTGAAAATATTAATGTAAATGTAAAGATAAGGTAACTAGAAAATCTAGTTAATTGGTACAATAGTGTTTAGCTGCATATATATATATATATATATATATATATATATATATATATATATATATATATATATATATATATATAATACTTTCAATATGGGTAAGTATAAACATCGATATTGCAAAATGAGGCTCCTATAAAAATAATCTTTCTGATACTTTATAAACAATTTTAGAAGTATATAATTGTTTACATCTTTCAAAAAAGGACTCGTAAGTAATAATACATTTTTTACAAGTAAGACGACCAAATATATTTTCTAAAGACGGTTTTAGGCAAATAAACAAATGTTTTGTTGCAGTCACCAAAATGCACTGGATTGAAGAGACCAATTCAAATAGTATTTTAGATATTATGTTTTTGGCTGAGTATCACTCTACGGGCTGGAAACACTTAATTTCCATCTGTCTGGCTGTCTGTCTATATGTCTCCACTATATATCTCGAAAAGTACCTGATCCATACACTTACAAAATTTACTTACAGCTTCATTTTTATAAAGACGACAATGAGTCGATAATGGTGCATATAAGTGATAAGGCCGAGCGTTAGCGAGTAATTGACATATTTTAAAATAAAATTTGAATAAACTTGTTTGACGTATAGTATAGTTGTTTGAGTGCATAGCTTTAAAACAGAAATATTTCTAAAATGTTAAAGAATGTTCAACCATTCTCAGCTTGAAATGAGTAGAAAGACATTAGATCAAGAAAAAATAATTATATATATTTAGGTAGGAGGAAAGGAATTTTCACATCCCCTGGCAAACAAAAGAGAAATTGTGTTAGCCTTCTGAGTTATAGACTTCAACGGCGCTGTATGCACATGCACCATCATAGAACTTATTCTTATCTTGGTAGAAAAAAAGTGTAATGCAAAAGTCTCCAGATGAAATCGTTCTCGTGATATCTTACCACACGATACACTCACATATTGATTTATTAAATTTGATGTCATATAACTATTTAAATAATCATAGTCTACACACTAAAGTCGTCATAAAACGACGTTGTATGTATTAGGATAGGCTACATGTATTAAATATGTCATATATTAAAATTACAGTTTGTACTGAGTTTGTTTAGAAATGTATTTATTCTAAAACTTTTTATTTGCAGCATGGTTACCCATAAACCCCGTGTGATAAAATATTCGCTAACGCTCAGCCAAACCCCATGGAGTGATATGTACCACCACAAAACACAGTGCTCCGTGTATAGAAAGAAAGTTTTATTTACAATTTAAAGCCTATAGGTTAGTTCGTTTTTGAGATCTCGTACGGACAGACAAACAGACTTATAGATAGACAGACAGACCGAAATGAAATTTTACCTGTCCCTCTAAACTACTAGCTTCGCTAACGCTCAGCCAATAAACTAATATAGGATAGGAGACGCCATACCACGTGTCGCGTAACAGGCTTTTTAAACACAAACATTACATTCTGCCAACTTACACAGTGCCGCATTTCCCTATAGGCCCACTAGGCCCAGGCCTAGGGCGCAAAATTTTAGGGGGCGCATAAATTTTAAAGTACACAAAAGAAAAAAGTTGCGGCGGCGGGTGGTGTTGGCGCTCGGCGGGGCGGGTGGCTAAGGTCAACTAGGTCCGGGGTGCGACGTTGACTCATTCATTGGTTCATTGCTTTTATTTATTCAAAACACTCCTATATATATATATATATATATATATATATATATATATAATATTGTAATTATCTTTCATCAAAATTACGTAATTAAGAAATTTACTGGATTTCTACGTCAGTGTAATCAGAGTCCTCTGGGGGGGGGGGGGGGCGCTCTCTGGTCTGTAGGCCTAGGGGCGCCGAATTTGTAAATGCGGCCCTGCAATCGTTGGACATATACCATCATAGAACACTTCCTGTCTATGTAGAAATAAAGTTTCATGCAAAATTCAAAATACTGGAATGAAATCTTTCTCGAGATACCTTGCCACATGATCTATTAACTTTTTTGTCCATTAAGTTATCACTTTCCACTTTTCTTTTTACTTTATAAATAAAAATTTTATACAAATAAAATATCTATCTCGTTGACATTATGGTTACCCATAAGACCAGTGTAAAATTATTTCCTAACGCTCAGCCAAATCCCATGGTATTAAACCAACGATCATGAGTTCAGTTATAGTTCATAGGATTTGCTGAGCATTAACAAGTACTTTTACATTGGTCTTATGGGCAACCATGATGTCAACGAGAAAATAATAGAATAAATAAATTTGAAAACAAACTTAACACAAGCATATGGAGTTTTACATGTGATATGTAGCTTCACTACTCCAACATAACCAACACAATCTTTTGTTGACTTGATATATAGCATGATTGCAGGATATCTCGAGAAAAACTTTATCAGTAGGCTTGAAATTTTATATAAAACTTCAATTTTACATAGATAAGAATGAATTCTATGATGTTGCGTGTCGAAAAATGAAATTTGACTGTCCGTTGAAGGCTATCACTCAGTAGACTGACACACTTTTTTGGTTGCGGGGGATGTCCAAATGTCTTATTATTGTCTGTCGGTCTATCTTTCAATAATTAAATGAGCTATATATTTGAAATTTTGTATTAAACCATAGTGAAACCTGTTACGCGTTACGTAGTGCCCGTACTTCTACTTTGTAAATTATCAAACCAGAGGTAGTGAAATTCAGTCCACCTTTAAGAGTAACCATTCCGGTTTCAAGCAAATCGCTTCACAACCCTTATGAACGGAACACGACATAAAAATCATTAATGATCACTTGTAATCAATGAAACACTTTTCAATCTTCAAAATATTGAACCAAGTATATCAACACGTGGATGCCTAATCTACTGTTACGAGAAATGACATTCCGAGTTCAACAATTTGCTTCTTGAGCCATTCTAAATGAAAAATACACGTAATGATCAAATGTGACTATTTGTTATCAATGATTTTCATCCTGCATCATGGACCATTAAACATTGAGCCATTTAGCAAGAATCACTGTTAAGAAAGGACGGTACGGTTCCCCACTTCCCGCAATTAGCCTTCCTTCTTGTGGCTGAACAGAGTACAGCCCGCTTCAAAATGCACGCGCCACTGAATATACTAAACACTTCGTCCACAACATTAGGACTTTCTGGCCACTAAATAAACGCAAAAACTAACTTGAATGAAAGAACTTAATTAAACCAGCCAGTAATCAGTCCAACGGACCTAGTTAAGCCACTGACGTTGAAAGCTCTGCTTTAGGTTTGAACTGGCACAATCTGAATTTTTAGTAGTTCGTAATCTGTTAATAAGAATTGTGTACATAAAGCGAAATAACGTTCAGATTCGGAGTCTGTTAGCGGTGTTCGCTCAAACAATAATGGCTGTAACAAGCATGTTGTTTCAGCTACGTCATACCAATTTTACTTTTGTGGCAAAAAAGTCATCCCTGGGGAAACCGTATTGTTTTCGAAGCTACATATAGGACACATGGCAGAAAAGGACATTTTAGTAATTTCTGTAGTAGTTTAGTAATGTATCTGGAAAAAATGCTTTGGTTTCTAAAAACCTATGCCTTTCAAACTTTCCTCATCCCATAAACCACATACTTGAGTAGTTTCACCTCATTCGCTCTTCAAATGTACAATTACAATTTATGTGAATGAAGTACAAACCGATGCCTTGGTGGATATTGGCAACTCTAAGACTTTTATGATTAAAATACTTGTTGAGAAAATGAGAACTACATCTTTTCCAACCACAGTTAGTGTTGCTATTACATTTACTATGGCAACCAACAACTGGAGGACATTGTATCGTTAATCTAGCTATTCAGGATCATGATTATACTAGATGGACTTTGTGCCGATGTGATCTTAGGGCAAGATATTTTCATACTATTGTTTCAGTGTGTTTTAGGGGTGGCAGGCTTCCACTGAAAGTCTAAAGCCTTTCGTCGGCCAAAGTACCACCGGTACGTTGTACGGGATGTGGGAAGCTCTATCACTTTCGGTGGATTCTTTTTGAAGTTACAAATGGTGTTTCTAGTTTTCAAAGGATAGACTCGATAGTCCCAGAAAAATATTTAAAGTGTACTGTAGCATAATCTTGATGATATTACGATTGGGGAAAAGACAAGGCAGATCACGATGCAAATTTAAATGAATTCATGGAAGTTGCAAAGAAAGGTTATTTAACCCTGAATATGGAAAAGTGCTCTAGTATTCAATTCATCTCTTGGGCTATCTCATTTTAAACAATCAAATCCGGCCTGATCCAGATCGCCTTCAAACTTACTTGAGTTGGACTTACGCCATGATATTCATTCTCTTCATCATTGCCAAGGTATGTCTGTTCACTATTCAGGCTTAATTCAATACTTTTATGAGAAGATCAGGCCTCTGTGATCTACTAAAAACTGTTCGCTATCTCCAGAGGTTATCAGTACATTTCAAAAGTTGAAGAAGGTGTAGTTGTTGCAACTAGTGCACATATCCAGGATGGAATACCATTTACAGTGGATAAAATCACATCTGAAGTGCAATCGGTTCTACTCTGTCACAAGAATGACCTTTTGTTTTTCCAGAACACTTTCAAAATCTGAATGACAGCATTCCTCTGTTTAAAAAGAGGCGTAGGCAATTATGGAATCTCTAAAGGAATGGCGACACTTTCTTTGTTGGTCGACCCTTTAAGTTTATAACTAATCAAAAATCTATTCCTTTTGTGTTTGACAATAAAAGAGCTGGAAAAATAAAGAATTAAAATCTTCAACGTCGGCGTTATAAGTGTCTTGCTTTAAATGTGATATCGTCTATCGTATACGAACAGAAAAAGAAGTTGCTAACACCATGTCAAGATTGTGTGGTTTCATTCAAGGCAGACCTATTTTTCAAGAAATAAACAAGAAGCTTTGCCATCCTGGCGTAAACAAGTTTTATCACTGGATCAAAACAAAAAACTTTGGGAATAAGTACGTCCTATTTTTTGGAATAAGTACGTTAAGTAAGTAAGTATCTTGTAGATGAGTATGTGCAGAGCTGAAACCAAGGTTTTGCAACTACAAGGGGAATTTGATAATGGTAAAATCTCCATTTGAAAGATTAAACGTAGATTGAAAAAGACCTCTTCCAAGTGTCAACCAAAACATATTCATTATCACTATTTTTTATGGGTATTCACGCTATCCATTTCCTTGGCGAGACATCATCATCATCTGCATCATCAAAAGACACAGTGAGCTGTTCAGGTTTTTTGAATATACCTTCTTGTCTCAATTCAGACCGTGGATCAGCACTGATGTCACAAGAAGAACTGAAATCATTTCTTGAAACACATGGCATAGCTTCAAGTCATTCATCAGCGTACTATACCACAGGCAATGATCAGCTTGAAAAGTGTAATGGTGTTGATTTGGTAACTATACAACTTGCACTGTGGATCCAAGATTTGCCAACCAAATACTTGAAATCTGTTCTGTCAGAAGCCCTTCACTCCATTAGATCTCATCTGTCTTCCCCTATAAATACCATTCCACATGAGTTGATTAGGACCACCCAAGGATTAATTCCATAAGAACAAATGAAACAATAAGACAATCGGACTTGACATTTAAGGAAAACAACTGTCTTTAGAAATTACGTTAGAGTAACTGTGTCTTATTTTTCTTCATCCATTTGTACGCAATAATCCAGAATAAATTATTTAACACAGATTTAACGAGTTTTACAAAATCAATCTGGTCAGAAATAGTATATTTATATTTTATATTAGTTTTTTATGTATTAGTATATGAGATCACTATTAATTAAGGTACTTCATTTTTTCCAGTCTAAACATGAAGGATGTTATTATTTTTCTCTTATGTATTATTCTCAACTAATATAGTTTCAATAACTTTAAATAAGAGGATCCAAGTTTCAGGTAGGTACTTACGTAGAATACTTGAATTGTGAATATCACAAAATACCTGAAATAAGAAAAGCAAAAATCATTAAAAAGAACAGTTGAGGACTACTTTAAATACATGACTTAATACCTAATTGTACATAAAATTTGGGGACTTGCCCAGAATTTCATATTGGGGGTAATAACCATATATATTAGTTGGTATACTACAATTTCTACATAATTGGTATTGTATATTATTATTATGCATTATTATTATTATTAATCGGTATTGTTGCTTATTCGGTAGAGTTTGCTTATACTAAGAAAGATTACACAGGCTCAAATGTAATTTACAGTTAAAAATTAAAATATATCATGGACTCTAAACGTAATTCTACATTGTTTAACTAAAAGTTTAATGGGAGGAGTTATCACATATATTCCCCTACGTACGTTCTTGACTATAACACCTACCTTTTACTAAACTCTTCAAGAACCGCGAAAAAATTGTGATTTTTTCAGAACCTTTTCTAATTACGAGACATTGAGGATAAACAAATAATACTGTACCAAAATTTGGCGTTTTACATTTACAAAATAATTTATAACTTGGCATTCAAACTGGGCTGTGGGAGGGAGGTATACCAAACAACCAGGGACTAAAACGTTGGAATTGTACAACCTAGCAATTATCATCGTAAAATTAAAGTTTAAAGAGCACTGCATTTCAGCTTTAATAAGGACAAAATGTTGACTATCCCAAGTCTACATTTTGAAAAACTTTTTGCATTGTATGTCTGAATTTCTCCTAAAGACGTCTACGAGTATCTTTGCTGAAAACCATGCAAAATTTAAAAGTTCTCTCATATTTGTTCCATGTAGAATGTTAAATGTGTTATAAAGATGTGTACATGGTTCTAGCAAAATAGTAAGCAAGAAAAATATAATTCCAGATTATTTCTTAACAGTATTTATTTACAGTTAACCCGAAGGTGCTGATAAAATCACCACTGATTGAAATTACCAGTAATTCAAAAAATAATTACCGTGCTGGTTATATAAGTAAATGCTGTAGTAAAGAAAATTGTATTTCAAGTATCCAATATGCAATAAGTGTATTCGACACATTGTCAATTGGGTTTCAACAGGCTGTTTCATTACAACCTTAACATAAATATTGACATATACAATTTTAAACCAAAATATAAATAGGGCCAACATTTGCTGCACTTGCCTATAACGTAATAGACGTTACTAATTTCTGCATTATTGACTTTCAGTCCGCAGAACATCACAAGAATGAAATAAGCTATAGAATTGAAATTTTGCATGCAGCCTCAGCGAAGTCAGTTATGCGACATGTAGTGTGGCGAACTTCTATCCTGTAAATAGAATATGATAACGAGTTATATGATAGTGCCCTGAGAAGGGGTATAGCGAAAAAGGATTAAGCCTTGAGCTGAAGGTCGGTCTAAACTTCATTTCAGCATAGGCAAGAATGCCTACCTTACAGGGGATGTTCTTCATCTGACCAGGATGCCCTCAAGGTTATGCCCATTACCTTCAAACAGCGGGGGGAGGGGAGGTCCGGGAGACCAGCAGTCCTCCTGGCATAATTACAAGACTTAGTAATCTCTGGCACTTTTATGGCGGTAATTAGGTCAAGGCAGCTTGCTAGACAATGAGATGAACAATATCCCACCAAGATGTCATTTACTCTATGGATGTTCAGGAACCACTAACCTCAAATGTCGAGATATTTGGGTGCATCAATGGGTCTAGTCTACTCCATTGTAAGGCTATATGAGTAGGTGGAGTCCCTTAGTGTTAAAAAAGTTGCTAATCTGGAGATGAGAAAGTGCACTCCAGAAACAGGCGCAAAGGTCCTTATAGGACTAACTGTAATGTGAGGTTTCTCACCTTCTCTAAAGAAGGTTTTTCTTTAAAGAAAAGTAAAGATGCCATTAAGATAATCCCACTACAGAATTTAAACTTTGTAAAACCTATTACACAACACATGGTCTGGCGTACTGTTACCTTTTTAAGAGCAGATATGAAATAATTATGTGCGCTGAAATATCACTACAGTAACATTTACAACTAGTATAAGAAGTAGCCACTGGAGTTTAATGGGCTATCAAATTGTATAAACCTTCATTCATTTTACGAAAATTTCCATTCCTACAATGATTTGGGGAAACTATACGTTAGATCTGTATCGATCTCATGATAGGGCTTTAAAGAGCAGCTGATATATCAAATATTTGTACTTAGTAAAGCTAACTTGTAGACGTGTCACTATGTCACACATTTAAGTAGTTATTCAAATTTTCAAACTTACATTGAATTAAATTTTGAATAAATATTGTATTTATTTAATACATAAGACCAGAAAGAATAACAAAAGCATGTGATCATAATTAACAATTTGTGGAGAAACTACAATCAAATTCTCCCCACAAGATCTCGTCAGGATGAAACAAGTTGTGAACTTGAATAGAATTATTATTAACCGTGCTGAAATTCAATTTAAAATCTGATGAACCTTATATACCGCTATTAAATGATGCAGTAAGTTAAAAGATTTTAAGTTAGATTCATAATAAATAAATTAATACCTGTAGATTTATTCAAACCGGTATTTTACTATATATTTTCTTCTGTGTTTGACTTTATTCACAGCCCGTTATAGTCACTTCTGGCTGTCAATTCTGCTATTGCCTTTGCATTTTTTTACAAAATCATGAAACATCTTACAAATTTGTGTTTTATATATTTTAAAAGGTTAACGCCACACTGATGTGTCCCAAAGCTTGACTGCCACGAGTATCAATTTTAATACTCACATTTTTAGTTCCACAGGCCATGAGTATCATATGTGCTAAACATACTCACAGGGCTAAACGTATGTATTTGAATGTAAAAAGTGTCATTTATTGGCAATTTTAGTATTTTATTACATATATTTATTTATTTATTATATGTACCTACTATATCTTAACCTTAGCTACTTATTATTTTTTGTTGGCAATCCTGACTTTGTTTACACGTTTTTGCTATCATTGCATTTAGTTTGTTCATGCTTGAGGTTACAATCATAGTAATTAAAAGTGTCATTAATGTTTTGATGTTTATTGATTAACCATGGCTATTAATAAACTTGATGATGAATATATTTTAAACATTTAAATTAAAGTTTAAGGACTAATAATGGTTCTGTAGGCTATGACAGTGTTAACATACTTGGGTTTTAAAAACAACACAGATTAAGACCCAGACTTTGTGAAGTTAATGAGATTGAATCAAACGAAAATGAAAATCACATACTAATTCAAAGAATACATTGTCACTGTGTATAAAATATAACATTCCATTAGAAGTCTCACACACCAATAAACATATTCTCAACAAATAATGGCAAAAAGGAGCAAGTGTTCTAAATGTTATAAGAACATTTCAATTAAAAAAGAAGAAGGAAGCCCATAGATCGGCTAAACAAGTTTTTATAAAGTAGGTATGCAGTGTTTCATGTATACTTTTGTAAAGACTGTTTCTTCTTCGTCCACAGATAAAAGTATAAAGGATAAAGCTAAAGACTGTTGATTAAGTTTTATATCAATAAATTATGGTTCCTTTTTAAGAAACTGGTTCTTTGATTTATTTGGCCAATAAAAATAAGATTTAACATATAAAATTATGGTTTTTTTTAAGAAACTGATTCTTTGATTTATTTGGCCAATAAAAATAAGAATTTAACATACAAAATTTGTAGTTTTCTTAACCTTCAATTTTTTTATCTACTAAGATTTACAAGCTGAGGCCAAATTTAAAAACGTTTACCATCAAAATGAGTGTAGGTAACACTTATTTATAAGAAAACAATATTTATAGGTAAAATTACTCTTTTGAAGAAAAAAAAGGTGTGACCTATAACGGAGTAGAACCTGAAAATTTCCTTGGCAGTGAGGCCTTGGGCGCTGAGTATCACATATGATTACATATGCAGTAAACTTGTTAAATAATGAATTCAATTATTATGTTTAATTCCGCACTAATTTATTTGGTATATTTTTTAATTTAAGTTTAATATTCTGATTTTTTATCAACAGTAATTTACATATAGAAGTCAATATTTATGCAAAAATGTAAATTGTTTAAACCCCTTAAGTTACGTATTATATGAATTTTTCTACAAACAAGTCCATTTTCATAAAAATTCAAATATTTCCCATTGTTTGTTCAGGTCTAGTAACGTTGCAATAATGGCTTATGGTCGCAACAACAAAACGCATATACCGAATGCGCAAATGTTGAAAAGTTGTTATATTGTGATTAGTGGTATGTTAACATGTTCCGAACAAGTTTTCATAAGCAGTGTCCCTAATAAACTTTTAATGACGACATATTTTATTATATCACTGTTTTTGTCACCTCGTTTTAAATAATATACAATATCCAGAATCCTTTTACGTACTAAATACAACATTTAAAATGATCTTCCTGAGTCAAAAAGATAACCCTTGTTCCAACAATAGATTGCAAATGTTAGCTTCAAACATCTTAACATTTAGTACAGTTCTTTGCTTGCCTAAATATACATTTCAACTGCTATTCTCAACATTTAGGTATGTTTTTATAATTATGTATGGTATTTTTAGTGCACAGCTTACGAAAGTCCGCCTTGCTGCTATAAGAGGAGATAAAGAGCGGGAACTTTTAGATATCGTCTAGCGAAGTGGTAACACTGACTGTCAGTCGCAATTCCAATTCTCCTGTTTGCCGCTAGAGTGCCACACTCACTGCCACACTGCCACTGCCAGTGCCACTAGTGCCACCACAAGTGACGAAGTTGTAAAGTTTAATGCGTTTGAGGTTATGTTTTTGTCATAGTTTCCTAACCTAATCCATGTAGTGATAGAAATCTTTTTTCAGCTTGTATAATGCCAAATGACAAGAAATCTCATAAGTCCTTAGATTTGACTTCTTCTCAATTTGATGCTTATAAAGCCTTATACTCAAGGAATGTTCAGTTACCCTGTCCAAATGCACCCATTTTGGATAACCTAACAAAATTTGTGGAGACTGATGAGGGAATTATTTTAAAAACATTTAGTAAATTGAAAGTAAGTATCTATTAATTGTAATTTGTTATATTTATAGCTTTTCTGTGTTGCTAGCGTTCGTAATTTACATATAGATAGAATAAAATTATTGAAACCTGTTTTAGTGATGTAATAAGCTTATTCATGTAAAGTAGGATACCTCTATTGTGAATACAGTTCATCAGTATAGTATTGGGCTAAAGACTAGTTGACTAGTGCCCAAAGTAGTCAACTAGTTGGTTGATTTGAGTCGTAGTTGAACCACTAGTTGTTAGTAATATGTTACATTGCTTTTGTCAGGGTACTGTAGCGGTTTGCTAGAGCTTATACCATAAACATAGTCAACTAGTAAATTTTGACACTAAAGTAAAGAGTAAACTTGTACATTTGCTAGTAATGATACCCTTATACCAGATATCACAAAATTAACTTATACCTAAATTATCAACTAGTTTAATTCAGTATAAATTTAGTCGTTAGTTTTTCTACCTACCAAAGATTATTACCCTCACAATTAAAAGTATAAATTAGGTATTTTAAAGAAAGTGCGTAAGTTTTGTAACATGGTACTTGTATTTGAAAATATTAAATTACAAAATTCCTTTGTGCTCACTTTACTGTAGCCTACATCATTGGTTTGATTTATATTATTTTTATTTTGTATTGGAATATAAAACAATATTTTATTAAAGTTTTTTGGTACAAGTCAACTTCTTCTATCATTTGCTACTTGTTCGGCTAATTGAAAAAGTCGTTAAGAAGGAACTTACGTGGCTAGCAAGCAAGTTTACTTTTTTGCAAGTAATAAGTATCTGAAAATACATATTTTAACAGTAAGGGAGAGGGTTTTTAATCTATCAACTAAAGGTAGTTCTAAATATTATTGAACTATAAGAGCAAATACGACTGACGACTAGAATTATCAGTAAATCTTAAGATCAGCGACTCCCGCTCCGATCGCTGTAATTTTTGCATACTTTAACACAGGTTAACGTAATTTCACCGAAAAAAATAATCCCGATTATCGCCGTAGCCGTTTACTCCCCCCCCCAAAAAAAAATTTTGGAAAAAATAAAATTTAAAAAAAACCTGACTGACATTGCATGTATTTGTTTTTTTTGGTCTTATTAATTCGTAGGGCAGTAGTCCAGGTAATAGTTCTAGTATAAACTCGTCTTATCTTATCAGTGATAAACGCGCGCCGCTTACCTGAATGAAACCTGCGTTAGTTCTGTCTGAGTTTTGTGTGTGTAAGCAGTCATGGCGTGATCTGGGCTTGGACTTTGCAAGCTCGAGTTAATTTTTTTTCTAAAAGAGCAAGCATCGCGTGATCTGAATTTTGAATAGGCAAGCTAGGGTCTTTTTAGCGTGTGACAAGAACCATCGCACGCCATGTCAATAACTTCACTAATTATTCCTTGTCCATGTGGGTTTGTTTGTTTACGTCTGGTGGTCAATCGAAGCCGCCCTACAGGTCACGTGACCCGCCCGGCCAATCGGAAACTTTCCTGTTTGTCACGTGACTACTGTCAACTCATCAAAATGACCATGGTCGGCCATTGTTTTTAGTTTGATAGTCGAAAATCTTGTTATTTATGTGTTTTGTATTACCAACATTTTACTGCCGAAAAACTGGTTTTTATATGTTAGCAATAATCGGGACTATTTTTTTTCGGTGAAATTACGTTAACCTGTGTTAGTATGCAAAAAATTACGGCGATTGGAGCGGTAGTTGCTGATCTTAAGATTTACCAAATTATCATTGGCAACAGTAGACTTCTTTTCATGTCAAGACAAGAAAAACTAGGCTTGTCGAATAGTTTTAGTGACTAGTATAGTCGGTCTTTGAATGTAATCGACTAATCACTTGTTGGTTGTAAAAAGTAGTCAATAGTCCCATCACTACATCAGTATAAGACTATCATTGAATGTGGAAGAAGCCTTATTGTGTCAATAGTCACTGCCCTTACTACCCTCTTGGAGTTGAGTCATAGTGATTGTGATAACCACATCATACTACGACTAAAGGTTTCCTCTTAGAGGGGAGGAGGATAAGATCTACCTTGTATTTTTATTATTGAGCATAGGAACTTCCATGAACAGTTTCAGCAAAATTTAAATTCTAGTTTACATTAGCCACGTTAGCTACAATGATCTCAAACCACTTTTTATCAATTCCTTTAAATAGTATATTTTCATTCCCAGAAAGTATTTTTAGGCGGTCATAATCCATAATTGCACAATAGCTGATGATATGTTTTAAATTTAGGTTATATTTCAAATAGTCCTGAGAGGAATTGGGGTTTCTGTGTCAGGGAGATAACAAGCTAAGTAGGGGTAGTCATTGGTAAAAGTATAATCGGGATACCAACATTCAGGTGAAAAAAGAACAAGAAATTTGAGAGGTCAGAATAGGGCTACCAGCAGCATATGAGGATAATTTAAGAATTATTCAGTTTTTTCCTTTTTTACCTTGATTTTTGCAACAGGCTCCTCTATACAGCCATTATTTTTTTAAAGTGAATAAAGAGGAAAAAATAAAATTAATAATTATTTAATTCCAACTTGCTTAACTCTTGACTAACATGTGCAAGCAATGAGTTTTACAAAAATTGTTAAATAAAAAAATTTTTTAATTGATTTTTAGAGGTGCTGAGTCAGCTGTTTCTTTATACAGTAACAGAAATCATAATATTAAGTGTTTTGATTATTGATTTTTTCACCATCACTTTGAATCAGCTGATGAGTTGGAATATTTACTGCATCTGCAAGTTCTACAGCTTTCATCTGACAGAATAACTCTTGAAGGTAAGTTATGAGTTATTTAAAATTCAGTATTTTAAAATTGTCCTTATTATTGTTCCGTCCATTACAATAAAAGAGAGTCTAACTAAATTTTTATGTCTTAATATATATTTCTCATCATTACCACTTTGGAAAAGTAAGGTTAAAGCTTTCCTGTGTTTACTTTGATTTTTTATGAAATTCATAATTGACATTTTAGTAACTTTTCAGTGTAACGGACGGGACAAATAGAAACTAGCCACAAAAATGTGTTTTTTTTACAGGGTTAAATGGCAGAAAATTAGTTTTGTGTTTATTACTAAAACCCTTTCAAGTAAAGCATAGTAGTCCTAGGCCTATATTCATGACATTAAATGAATTATTACAGAAAAATAAATTACTAACAAACTTTATCATCATATGTATTGTTAAAGCTTGTAGATATTGCAAAATTACATAACAAGTAATAAAAATCGGTTTTTAGGTTATGCCAATTGGTAACTAGTCTATTTTTAATTGAGAACCAACCAGATGATTTAACTTCAAATGTTTATTTCAGTTTTTAGACAAACATTTAATTGAGATAGTTCTTTACTTTCCAGGTCATGGCACCGATTTACAAAAATCGAATGGAAAAGTGCCGTGCACAGAAAAAGGCTAACCCGGATACTTGGAAAGATCACTTGAAAAAAGATATGGAGAGGAAGAATGCACAAAGAGACATTATGAAGCAGGAAAGACGTTCAAATCCAAAGATGATGGAAGAATATAGAGAAAGAGAAAGACTTCGTAAAAGAGCAGCACGAGAAAGAAAGAGAAAATCTGACACAATGCCAATCAGTAAGAACCCTAGCCCTCTTGGTTCATATAAATGCACTAATAGTCCTTCTAAAAAGTTGGCGGTTATCAATGATTTTATTAATGATGTTCAAAAATCTGGGTTGGTAAATTTGGTTAAGTTTGAGCACAAGAAATCTCCTGCTAAATGCTATATCAGTGAAGAAACAAAACAAAGTGTTCTTTCCTTCTATGAAAGAGATAAAATTTCCCGTCAAGCTCCTGGAAAAGGGGATAAAAAGTTTGCTAAAAACCCAGAAACAGGCAAACGAAGTTAATCACGATAAGTGAAGCATATGAAATGTTTAAGATGGAAACCGAGGGCTATAACATTTCAAGAAGTAAATTCTTTCACCTTCGCCCAGAAAACATATTACCTGTATCAAATATGCCACATAATGTTTGCGTATGCAAATACCACGCAAATTTTTGTTGGATTGTTGCTGCTCTTGCCAAAACTTTTGAAAGTTCGGACTTCCCAAAAGATTACAAGGCTTTACTTGAAGAGATGTGTTGCAACACTTCTAATGAGTGTTGTATGATCAATGAATGTTCTAAATGTAAAATGGACATACATGAAATTGTACGTACAGAATTTGATTTAAACATAACTATTAAATGGAAGGAGTGGTAGGAGGTTGACAAACATCTCACTGTACATGAAGTTGTGTCATCTGTTGAAGATGCTTTGGAAAAAGCCAACAAAGATGCAAATACCACGCAAATTTTTGTTGGATTGTTGCTGCTCTTGCCAAAACTTTTGAAAGTTCGGACTTCCCAAAAGATTACAAGGCTTTACTTGAAGAGATGTGTTGCAACACTTCTAATGAGTGTTGTATGATCAATGAATGTTCTAAATGTAAAATGGACATACATGAAATTGTACGTACAGAATTTGATTTAAACATAACTATTAATAATGGAAGGAGTGGTAGGAGGTTGACAAACATCTCACTGTACATGAAGTTGTGTCATCTGTTGAAGATGCTTTGGAAAAAGCCAACAAGCAATTTCCTACGTTCAAAACTCACTCATTTGTAAAAAATGTCCAGTTTGATCATTTTGAAAATCTAAAACATAATGCTACAGATGAAAAAATTGTAGTTCAATTTGATTATGTTGAAAATTATTCAATCATCCAACAGGATGAAGTTCAAAGCTCCCACTGGCAGCACAAACAAGTCTCAATCTTCACCTGTGTTATTTGGAGAAAAGACAAAAAGGTTGATTCCTATGCTGTTGTAAGTGACGATCTATCGCACTCAAAATTTTCAGTGTGGACTTCTCTGAAAACTATTTTTTGTCATTACGACTGTACCAATGTAAAGCACGCTGACTTTTTCAGTGACAATTCTGCGGCTCAATTTAAGAACCGCTACATCATTTCTAATTTGTGCTATCTTAATGATGATTTGAACATGGAAGTTACATGGAACAATTTTGCAGCTAGCCGCGGTAAAGGTGTAGTATATGGTGTTGGTGATATTGTCAAAGGAAAGGTTTGGGTGGCTGTAAAGAGCAGACAGGTGATTGTTAACTCAGCTAAAGACTTTTATGATTGTGCCGTTCAGGAGTGTGATAAAATTAATTTGCTATATGTTCCAAGTGAAGCAGTTGAAGAAAACAAAGCCTTACTTGACTCAAGATTCAGAAGGTCCCTAAAAATCACTGGGAGCCAGTCATACCATGTTTTGAGAGAGCAAGTGCTACACATGTTTATGCTAAGCGAACAGCTCTTTCAAAGAAAATGATGATCAAAGCTTTAAAATCTTGTGCCAATAAGAGGCTAAGATACCATGAAGTTTACACTTCTTCAGAGGATGAAACAACTCATGCTGAAGATGAACCCTGGCCGGAACCACTGGAAGACAGCATGTCAGGTGATCAATCACTTGACCTGAACTCCAACCCTGTTAATGAATCAGACAAAGTGGAAGAAGGAGACTGGGTGGTTGTCATTTATGATCAAGACTGGTATCCAGGTAATTTCAATTGACTCGTTTTACATAAGCTTTTTTTAAACATCTAACTGATATCTACGTTTTACGTCAAAGAATAGTTTGCTTAAATATTTGAATATTAATGCCTAGCTTACAGTACATTGAAATTTTCAGGTATTGTTGATAGAAGAGATGAAAACTTTCTGTCAGTCAACTTTATGAGCAAAACTGGAATAAAATTCTTCTGGCCGAGCCCCCCAGACATTCTGACGGTGGAGGCAGACAGCATTTTGTGCAAAGTGGACTCACCGCTATTCCCATCTCCCAACGTCATTTCAGCATGGCCAAAAATACATTGAAACATATCCAGTCCCTGTATAGTAAAGTTAATTGAATGTTTTATAAACATGCAAAGAATTGTGTATAAAAATAGTAATAAGTTATGTATAAGCACATGTATATGAAGATTTTTTTTTATGCTTATAAAAAGTTATTCTTTTTTAAAAGCATTTAGAGTCTCATTCAATTACCTTTCAGTTACCCATTGTAGGTACAGCCATTCAAAACCCTGAAATAATAATAATTAAGGCCACTTTAGCATACTGAAATGAACCCGTCCCGTCCGTTACAAATAGATGTCCCTTCCGTTACAGGGTGAAAAAGTAAGTTTAAAACAAATACAAATTTGTACAAATAAGTTGTGATATGGAATTGATAGTTTAATTTGTATAATAAATGAATTTATTATTTTAAGGAGTATTTAGCCATGACTTGAACTGACGTTTTGAATTATATGAATACAATTGAAACCTTACTTCCAAACAGCTTCCCGTCCGTTACATTTAGTAAAATATTTGTAACTCATAAAAAAGTACCTACAAAAAATATGACTTTGTATCTCACAATTCTGGCACTTCATTCTGTTTATACTAACATCACAATATTACAGTTTTATCCATTTATTTGGATAATACAGCCTTCTGATTAGTGATATACCAGTTAGAATGTCCCGTCCGTTACAAAAGAAAGGCTGTATAGTAAAGATTGATTTATGTTTTTGCCTGTGTGCTCTCGGCCTCATTTAACAATATGCGTCGTATTTGCACATCTTGTTGAAATATTCGTTCTATTTCGTTATTGGTCAGATTTTATTGCATTTTACATTTCAAATAAAGACAATATTCTTTGTGTATTGTTGTCACCTTTACCCATTTCATATTCAAGTTGTGTTATGTTTGTGTGATAGTAAGCTTTTAAAATTTTGTTATTTACCTGTGGACAATATGTAGGTAGCTATCCTATCAAGATTTTTGATTGTATTAAAATGTAGTTACATAGTGTAGTTTTGAGTTTGACATGGAATTTTACATTCCTTTTCTTTGTACAACAAATGTGGCGGCCATTGACCTGTAGCTGAGGATACACTGTTGTTTTGCTGTTTTGGGTAGGTTTAATATGGTTAAGTGGGTTTATAATATTTAGTGAACAGCATTTTGGATTTTTAAATTTTGTGTCGATTGTGTGTTTCAAAAGGTCTATCTAAACAAACAACAATATGTAGTCATCACAATAGTAGACATTAACAATTTTTTAGATGTAATTATCTTTTTATAGAGAACCTAATTCAAATATTCTGAAAAAAATCATTGAACATAATACTAGTTTATTGTTATTCTTTAGTTTTCCATTTTTATATAGAAAAAACCCTTTTCTGTAAACCGCAGGTCACATTTTGTGAATACAATACATCTTGTTTCTGCCGTGACGATTGCCATTTACTATTGGCCTCAGTCGTAGTTGGTTGGTTGGCGGATGTAGACCTATTGTATCATATATTCTGTAGTTCAGTTTTAATAATTAGGTTTGTGTTTTGTTTTTATTAAATGCATGTTTTAGAGTTAGTGAAGTTGTCACATAACACAGTGGTTTTGATTCCTGACTTATGTATGTCACAACGCTCTGGTATGATTTGTTTATTTTAACCCAGATTTTAATTATGTGTTAGGCTAGTTAATTACCTGAAGAAAGGATCAGATGGCAGATCTCAAAACATAGTGTTACTTATTTTTTGTATCACTGAACTATGGCAAATGACCAGAAAAATACCTTCATAATCCTTCCATTATCAAAAACAAACTTCAAACAGAATTGATTCTTGGTACGGACCCAGAATCAGTAAACAAATCAAAGACCTTGAGCGCTTACATCTTAAGATAGTTAAGTTATGCATATAATAAAAATGCAATCAACTTCTCTTCAAAAATCCTCAATGAAGCGGAAATGTCAGTTTTAGGGGTGTAAAGTTTTCTGTGGCACAAAAATCAGTAAAGACACTGGATTTTGTAACTGGAATCGAGTCGGCTGTTGTACATTTATCTGAGGAACAGGGTGACTGGTTTCATTATGAGGTCAGTCATTTGCTGAGGAAAATTCCTCCCAAAAAGCCTAATTTGATAATAGAGGAGACAAAGGCCATGTTGATCCTTCGATCCTTGACAAAGACGACACCGTCCAAATCTTACCAGCTGATAAAGGCAATGCTATTGTTGTACTTAGTAGCGTATAAAAAAAGATTACAGAAATTTTAAACACTGGCAAATATACAGTTTTAAATAAAACCAAACTGATTCTTTTGAGCATAAAGTAGCAAACACAAAGCATATTTTTTTTAGATATAAATTAACTCCTTTCACTTCCTTTAACATTCCAAAATCCTCCAAATGCATGGCCTTCCCAAAATCCACAAATCTATCTCCGGCCTTATCATTAGTTTTCGTGATTTGACTAAGTTGACTAAACTGACAAACTAGATTTGATGATGAAAGTCTATTCACAAAAGTGCCAGTTCCAAAAAACTCAAAACCATTGCATCACATTTCAAAGAAGACAAAACATTAAAGGTAAACCTAAACTTCCCATGCCAGTAATTACTCTGAGTTAAGAGATTATTGCGGGAAGCAATGTTTATCAGAAAAATATTTCCGTGTACTTGACATAGTTGGTCAAAATTACTTTGATATTTTGAATGTAAATAAAAATAATAGTAAATCATTTTGATGGTCATGAACTGTTAAAATCAATATTTTTTCAATGATAAATAGCATTACAGGGTGTAAATTAAGTCCTGATTTTCAAAAGGGGGGTAGAGGGGGGTCACTTTAAATTTTCAAATTATAACCTCTATCTTGTGACATGTCATTTGAAAGGTAAATTCAAAAGAAACACAATAGCATGTACAAAACATCTCTACGGCGATCCTAGCAAAAGTTATGGGCAAACATCCCCTTACGTCTAAGGGTGTAAATTAAGTGCTCATATGCCTAGATATACTCCAAACAGATTGAGATATCAATGTACAACCTACACCATACTTATTAAATTATTTTCTTGGATTATTTTGAAGGTAAAATAATTTCATCCCCCTCCCCCCACCTGTTCAAGGAGGTTATTGTATATATCAATGTATTAGATGAATTTGGAGCTCCGGGATAATAATTGAAGTCATTTTCTGTTTTATCAAGTTGTGCTAATATTTTGATAAGAATAATCATACTTTTATAATTCAAGAATGTGAATCTAGTGTAAGATTACAAAAAAAAAATTATAACTACATGGATTAGGTAGGGAAACATACCACAGCTATTAAAGTACAGTATTGCAACTCAAGTATAGTAGATAAATAATTTTGCATAACATCCAATTATTCTGTAATAATCTCTGTTCCATTTTAATTAGGTTTTTTTTATAAACATTGTAAACAAGAATGTTCTCATATAATGACAATTAAGTATGAGGCAATAGGAAAGTATGAATGATAACCCTTGTTGCAGTGAGACTGCTTCACTCTGCAGATAACCTCAAACATGTAGCATAGTCTATGTTACACTATGTGGCAATCTCAGTATTTTTGGAACCAATGCTCAACTATCCAACATAAAGCCAAATTTAAAATACAAAAAAATGTAATTTTTAAGAGAGTTATTGATAGGTATAATGAAAGTCATACCTTTTATTTCAATTGTTTAGATTGTACAAGCTTGAAATATCCTAATTTTAAACTATTAAAAAACATTTTGGAATTTGCTGAAAATTGACAACTGTAACCAAATTTTAGAAAAAGTACATCTTTGATAACCTTTGATAAAAATTTGGATTTGCAACATGTTTAATGAGTTAACAGTAAAAAAACTATGAAACCATAACTTTGACAGTTTTGACTATCCTGTATACAAGAAGCAAAATAAATTTAAATTATTTTTATTCAAAATTATCAGTGAATAGAAACCTTTAAAAAGAGGTACGGCTTGATTCACCTTTACATTTGAAAATCTTTCTAAAATAAACCCTGCCCTTACAAAAGTGCCATTTTGGAGTATTATTGAGTATTAAAAATTATTTTCCTGAATTTTTTGGGTCAAAATATTGGGGTTTTCGTTAAAACTTAAAAAGTAGGTTTTTCAATTCAGGCGCTATACATCGTGGACAGGTGGTCTACCTCACTCTGTATAAATACTAGCAGTTATCCGTAGCTTTGCACGCAATTTACTGTTGAAAAAAGGTACAACTGGGAATATTCTTTTTAAATGGCATTCTAAACATCTCAGAGATAAGTGATCAGCACTGAAATATATTCCAATCCCCTGATATATTCTAATCTACCCCAGATGTCGGACAGTGAAGTAGGTTTCATAAGTACCCGTGAAATAACACTCTAATTTCTTTCCAACATTCCACGATATTTGATTGAATAGCTGCAACAATTTCAGTAAAGAATGGAACTATTTTATACCAAAGTGGAAGAATCCTAAAGTTGAAGTCCTTAGCTTTTCAGATGATGTATATGATGGGGCTCTATGTAATTTAGAATTGGAAGTAGGCATTTTTTAGGTATATATTATGTCAGTGTTCCTATTTAACAGTTTCAGATATTAAGCAATGCTACTAATCGCTCTAATTGTAGGCTTTGCGTGTGTATGAGTACTCTTGGTCCAAATGAATCATATTTATGACTCTGTGGTTGAGCTTGCTTTATTGCCCTGAACAAGAAAATATTTCAAAATTTGTATACTTATGGCCAATGTAATTTAATCGAGTTTAAGATATTTTTTCTGGTGCCATAGTTGAGTTTGCATTGTTTCCTCAATCAAGAAAACATACATATATACAAAGGTCTGAGAAGCATAATTTGGTCATAAAGCATATATTTTTGGCCATTCTAATTTATGGTCTTAAGATATTTCTAGTGCCTTAGTTGAAACACACACACACACACACAAATACATATTCTAATAGGGGATCCTCCAGACTCCTACTAAATGGTGAAAGATTTTGATTTTTTACTCTTCTTCCCACAGTATTTAGTATTCTTCAGACAGTATTTATTGTTTGCCTGGTTTGTTCAGCCAAAATAACAAAGCAAGAACTTGGGATGACGGAAGTATACGATATTGGCAAGATCTTTTAAAAATAAAAACCCTAGAAACCAGTAGTGCTCATATGCAAGCTTACTTGACATATGTTAACTGAAAAAAACAAACAATGGCAAAATTTTCTGACAAACATAAAAATGGCACAACATTATCAAGTGCGTTGATGACATTATTTGCTCAATACAAACTTTATCAATGAGTTGTATGCTCTGCCTTTTATAGACCACTAGAAATAAGGATTCCAGGAAATTACTCCTTATTTTGTGAATGTTTCAAACTTGTTTCACATTATGATTCCCTTCTAGCAGTACATTTAGGAAATGAAAAACTAAAGCAAAACACTAATACTATGACATACGAAATCAATGTGATTTCTTCATTAAAATATTTATATTAAGTACTTTACTAAAAAATCATGTAACTCCACTTTTTCAATTCTTATTGAGATCAGATGTTTGTAATATAGTTCAAATGAGTGTTGATATATGAATATGTTAAATTAAAGAAGATAGTGTAGCAAACCTTTGGTCATTTTTTGAGATTTACGAAATGTACAATATAAGTGTCAAGGAAATTCAGAACAGGCTGTTGGAAATTGAAGTGGATATCAATTAATGTTCATCACAATGGGTGGCCATTATTTTGATCTACAAAAGATTATTAATGAACTGGTATGTCTACTTTAGTGAAAGTTTACCTTCCTCACAGGACGAATATTACAATCAAAGAAGATTTCTCTCCTAAAAACCGTGCTCTTTACAAAACTCTTCTATCAGGTGGTTTTCCTGAAATTATTGACTTTTAGTAATCAAAAATAGCTTCAAAGAAATAATGAAATTTTTCAGATATAATACTTTATACTGCTAAACTACAGAAAGATTGAATAATTTATAAGAGCTTGAATTCATTCTTTTGCACTGGCTTGAATTTATAGTTTTTGAAAATATTGACAAAATTTCTAAAATTGCCCAAAAATAAACAGTCAGCTTAGACTAAGCATGGCTATATGAACCGTGCCTCTGAGGATTTAAAACATTTGAGAATAAACTTTTCTGGACTCTTAACTGTGTAAACCCCCAACCTCAAGCAGTGAAATATGGTGTTCCTCAGGGTTCGGTCATTGGCCCAGTCCTATTTCTAATTACAATTAATGACACAGCCGAATTTTACCTCAATAACTCGAAGTAATAGAAAAATTACCTCCATCTTTGCTCGTGGCGAAGTTCAGTAGAAAACGCCAGGCTTGCTTCTACAATACATTTACCAGCGCACAAGGAATGGTTTGCCGCGAACCCTGGCTTGTGCCTGAACGAGGGGAAAAACCCAGGAGATGATGTGCACTCTTTCCAGATCTGACAACAATTTTGGACCTGAGCGAAGTTAAGAGCTCCTGGGAATTTATTCTTGATGATTTTGCAAATGTCGACGAGGGTGTTTTATGCATCAGACTCTCTAGAGCCCTGCATCTACTGCGGAGAACTGAAACCTATGCTGACTAATAAGTATCTTTTGACAGTTTACTTCGCCATGTTCCACAGCCATATCAGCTATGGGCTGCACATATGGGAAGCCATGCTGCTGGATGTAAGGATTTTCTTCTACTTAGAACAATCAAGTGACGTACCAGACAACGTGTTCGTGTCATCTCGCCTCCAGGGTTTCTGGATAGCTGTAACATCTTTGTGAGTCTTAAAAATTCTGAAAAAAGTCTATGGTCGAAGATTACGGATCCTTTCCTGCCTGACCAATTTAAGTACTTAACATCTAGGCAGACTTTGCTGAAGTAGAAACGAAACTCCAGTTACCTACAACATTAGTTTTGAAGAAGCAATAAAAAACATGGAGTTTATTTGTAGGCTTATAACTCGAATTTTACTTTGCTTTATCCTCTGTAGCGAATTTAGTGAAATATTACCCTTCCAGATAATCTCAAAGAACTCAACCCTCCTCACTTTGAAACCCAACTTAAAAGCTGGCTATTGTGTAGGCCCTTTTAAATTCAGTCGAGTTATCGAGAGTGACTGTATGAACCGTGCCTCTGAGGATTAAAAACATATGAGAATAAACTTTTCTGGACTCTTAACTGTGTAAAGCAAATTACTGTCTTGAACATATCTTGTGATATGTAAAGTTAAAGAAAGAGGTCAGTTTGATCCCATTTTCTCACTTAAAAACTTAAAAGAATAACTACTGTAAGCAAACTAATTAATACCACCATCAACAAACAGCCAGCTTCATTCTTGTGTGTTGATGTTTATGTGTTATGATTAACTTTTAAGATTTTATACCATTAATCCTTATTGAGGCAAAGACAAAATATTAAGTACCAAATAACAGTTACAGGCATGCATAGACAATCTCACAATCAAGGATTAAGTGGTCTGAAGTTAAATGCTGGAGAAGACTTTACAATCCAAAATTTGCTTCACAATAAAGACATTTTCATTTCGTTATGTGCCAGGTCATACTCCTGTGAAAGACCAAAAGCTTTTAGGCTCACTGCAGTGGAACACAATGGGACCTTCTGAAGTGATCAATTCTTCCAATAATTATTAGACCACAAGGGTATTCAACCATTCCCTGCTGGAGACCATAATGAACTTTCTGAACTGTTGGGACTGGATTGGAGTGGAGTTGGATAAATTATCCCAGTGACCATTATAGACCACAGGGGTACTTGTTGGCTTTTGCTAATCAAATAACAGTACTAATCACATCACTTCTGGAGGCTATAATAGAATAAGAGGAATACCATGAGCAAGATTGTGTTTTTATACAGTTTATCACTTCTTCAATACTGCTGTTTCTGTTTTTCTAAACTTTTAAGTTTTCTTAACTGATGTTTGTATTTGTTTTTGTAACAGGCCACATATCAACCATTTATTCTAAATAGAGTCCTTGCTAAAAAGTGTCTTTATTTTAAACAGTTATCATTTGAAATAGTTATCATTTTAACAGTAGTTCACTGTTAGTTGATATCAATTGTATATTTTGTTAGGTTATTCAAGTTAATCATTGATTATTGTGTCAGAGTGATTAAGTACTGTATTGTGAACTGTGTTCTGTTAAATACCAGTATACACTACAGTGTATGTATGTGTCATCAATTTTATCGTATCCTAATTGTAGTGTATAGGAAGCTGTAATTGAATAACCTTTACACCACTTCATTTGAACTGGTAAAATCATTTTGATTACTGAATCATTCTGTTCTGAAGTTACCAGATAATTAAGTGATTGCAGACATCTAATACAATCATAAATATTTCAATGTAAAAATTATGCTTCAGTTCGAGCAATGAGACCTACTAGTAACTTATTCATTTTTTCTTGTATTTATAGGTTCAAAAACCTGAGAAAAATGAACCTTCAACTTCCACTAAAAGGTTTCAACCTCATCAAGGTATGTAATATAGTTTATTTCTCTCATGCACAATGGTCAATCAGCCATACATATGAAACTACCATGATTAAATGATTTTGCCTAAACAGTCCATTAGACTGTTCTAGGGGGTTCTTTCAGCATTAATGGCCTACTGGAAAACAGCCCAAACCCATTTAAAAATTTATATTGATCTCCCCAGGAATCAAACAATCAAACTCATGACTCATTTTACACTAAGAGTTACAGCCATATCCGTAAGCTACGGTAAAGGTAGATTTAATTTTTATTAGGTTAAGATACTAATTATTATATATATATATATATATATATATATATATATATATATATATATATATATATATATATCATACTTATTTATATTATGGATTTGTTTTATGAGTAAAGATGCTATGGTTTTGTTGAAGTTTAGGAACAAATGATTGATTCCCGGTAATCTTAAACCAGAAGTAACCACTCATTGCAGAGCTATAAATTTGTCACTACCATGATATAGCGTAAAGTTACAATATATCTTACCTTATTGACTTACATCACATTGATTCATCAAATACTTTCCTGTGTATAAGGATTTGAATATTTTTACAATATTCAAACTACACATGGAGATGACTAGAAAATTTGAACATTACACATTTTATGACCTTTAAGAATTTTGTTGAGAGATTATTAATTTAAATAACTACTGTATTAAACTTAATATTAATAGGTACACAATGTATAACCATCACATGTTTCACACTTATTGGCTCCCACAGATCATTGGGTCCAACCAGTAGAACTTAAAAAAAGTCAAATCTCCTTAACAGCAATGAGACATAAGCTGGTAACATTTCAGACAATGAGTGCTTACTAAAAGTAATTTGAGTGTAGTAATATATCACACAGTCACAGCTCATGTGTTATTTTCACACTCTTAAAGAACTTGGCTACCAAAGATGTTTTCGAAAAATCTTTATGATCCCAGTGCATCTTATTACATACTTCAAAATGGGACTAATAAATGGATACTCATGTGAAAGGTATACCCCAAAACGCATATACCTATATCTTCTCTTGGTAGGTAGTGATATTCAATGTCTAGAGGAGAAAAAATCTACCACAGTACAAAAAACTGAAAGAGCAAAAATTGTAGCTCTTATTGTATGTCTATTCTAACCAACGGATGATTCCAGAACATACACAAAGACAATTCCCCTTGTACTTCCTTCATTGCTATATCAGTGTAATCCTGTCCTGATTCTGATAGTGTTGGCATACTCCAAATGGATTAGGATCAAGGAACTCTAAAGCACCAATACAAAAATCTTTTGTTACAAAATTAGATGATCACACCATAATACTCTAGTTTCTCCTAGCTATCACTGCTTACATGTTCAAAGAAGGTTGGCTCATAACATGTAAGAACAATACAATCCTGTGTAATGTGCTTCCTCTCATTCCTACTGACTGCAATGTCATAAAAAACTGACAATACGTTTTATGAGTAAAAGTAATTGCTACCGTTTTTCTGAAGTTCAGGAGTAAGTTATTGATTTTTACACCAGAATTAACGGCTGATTTCAGAACTAAAAGGTCTGTCACTCCTATAAATAGAAGAAAATCCTAATGTCTTCAGCTATTGACCCCACAATAGACCTATATGTTAAATGCTATTAATGAATAAGATGAAAAAAAAGATAGCCTTAATTAAAATCTTAAGGCAATTCTGAGCAGGAAACAAAACTGTCAGAAGCCTGTATCTGCTGAAACCTGTCAGAAGCCTGTATCTGCCAAAACTGTCGGAATGTGTTTCATCAAATTGTGTTGTAAACCCTCTTTTTTTAAACTAGGATTTGATCCAGAGAATAATATTAGGAGAAAATACAAAATGGGTGATGTGGGAGCTTGTAAAAGCCTTTTGAAAGTGAAGTTAAATAGTATCAATCTGATCTCATCCATCAAACGCAGACCAGCCATTGCTTTAAAACAATACATTTGTGACAGTTGAGCGACTTCTCATGAAGCTGATGTGATAAGTAAGTGCCAAATTCTCTTATAAATACAACTTTTTTATATGTTGGATGGTTTGGTGGAATAACATCCCTTGATTCAGATATGCTAATCATTTCAGATTCATCTCTAATAGAATATTAGCACTCATCAATATTGGCAGCTAGAACCAAGGAGGAACCTTCATGAAATCTTGTATCCAATTAATCCGTGAATCTTCAAGTTGTTTTCTACTTGCCTTTATTGCTGCTATCTGCGTTAATTTAATACTTCTTTTATAACTTCTCATACCTGATACACTGCAAAGTCATCCATGACTACTGAAATCTCAAATTTTGTATAAACAGAATGCTTTCAATTAAGTAAAGTGATCTAATTGGCTAAACAATTTTTGATACCTAAAACATTTCTCTTTTTCATGGGTATTTTATCCCTCAGAGATATGATTGCTGGCCCTCAGTAATATTACTAAGAGAAGAAGAGGCAGAAGCATATCAGGCCAGTTATACAATGACAGCTGGCTGTATAAACCTAACTAATAAGATGAAAAGAATCAGTGTAGAATATAGTGTCAGAAATCTTAACATAACGGACTCCATGGATGCATATCTCCACAGAAGGATACCCTATCTTCTCTGACCAGTGGTAACAATTCCAAAGCGGAAGTTGACTTAATGTTGATCCTTGTTAGTTCAAAAGGGTGATGTCTTGGACAGTCCTTAAAACCTAATCGTGGTCTGACAAGTCAAATAAAAGTGCCCATGTTCCCATATCAAAAGGGGGAGAGACTGGTAATCGTACACACTGGAGGAGAAAGTGGGTTTGTTCCTAATACCCTGACAATTTGGAAAGCAACAAAACATTCGGGGGACTGCCATGACAAGTTTAACACAGAAATGTTTATGAAGTGAACTGAGAAACTTACCTAATTTAGAACCTAGAAGTGTGATTATAATAGACAATACCCTGTATCATAATTTTCAAGTGGAAAAACACTAATTTCAAAAAGCAAAAAAACAAGACATTAAAGATTAGCTAAAAAAAAATATCACTTATAGTGATGACATGTTTGTTTCAGAACTACAGACTGGTTTCCTAACATAAATCTAGGTTATACCGCTATCTATTGGATGAGACTGTACAAAAGGATGGCCATACTATTTTAAGACTACCTCCCTATCATCCCGACCTCAATCCTATTGAGCTCATATGCACTGACATAAAGGGTCACATTACCTCCAGAAACATAAATTGCAGTTTTTCCCAAGTCAAAAAAAATTGGAGAAGAGAAAATATCCAGTATAGGGATTCTTGATTGGGCAAACAAATGTGCACATGTTAAGAAGATTGAGAACACATATCTTACCAACAAAGGCAACATCGACAATCACGTCTAGTGGAGTCGTTTGTCGTCTCACTAGATAGTGACTCGGCCTCAGCAGACAGTAACTCTGGCGGTGGGGACTAGAACGGGATCGACGTACTTCAATAATAATGTAAATTGGAAAATAATAAGTAATTGTTTGCTTTTCATTAGTTTAAATGGAATAATATTTTTACTTTAATTTTTTCCATGATTATGCAGTTTATAACAATTATAGATTATAATTTTTTCATTTGTTGAATATAAAGCTTAATTTATAGTGCTGTAAATATTGTTAGGAGAAAGAACTGGCACAAAAAAAATTAATAATAATAGTCTGTTTTTATCACAAGCAATTTTATATTCAAATTAAAGGTGTTCTTTAATTTGAATATAAAATTGTTGAATATAAAATTGTCCAGTTGTTCAATTCTTTTAAATCAATCACAGAATAATAGTGTAGTAGGTGAGGTCAGTGTTTCGTGGATGGCTAGTAGAGCCTTATCCGCATGCGCAGATTCCTTGGCTCATTTATAGGTAGGGTGTTAACATCTTTGCTCCCACGTAAAATGACTTCTCTTTTATAGTGCTAACCAGTGTTCTGGTATGGTGAAGTCTGCAGCTCGACAGGTGTTGTATACAGGTAGATTGCAGCTTCTGGTGGTGAAATCTTTCCCATATTCTTTCATTTACAATGATACCATGGAGGATTGACATTTCAACGAAACATTTGTACAGCTTTCTCTTGATTGCAATCCTGCTAGTATTTTTATGCAATTTTTCGGAATAATCTTTGTAAGTCCAAAGTATATTTGCACGTAAGACTCTGCTATGGTCTTTGTAAGTAGGTTGAATTTGATTCTCCCCAACTGTGAGACCATAGCAGAGGTGTGTTTTATGTAATGCATAGCATACAGTACCTATATACGTTTACATTAATTATTGATTTAATTTGAAACAAATGTTGTCCACATTAGGTGTTTATCATTCCTATGTCAGTTACAATTCCTAGACATTTGGCTTCCTCCACTATGTCAATGTTTGGTAATACTTGCACTTCGTTCCTTCTTCCAATGACTAACTGCTTTGCTTAATTATCTTAATTTCATTCAATACTTAGTGAGATACATCCAGTTCATCAAGATATGAATGCCCTAGATGTCACTCTTTCAAACTATGATCAAGTTGATTCCAGTCCAGACTGTGTTGCACTGGATAGGGTAGACAGAGGTCATCTTCCTCTTGAGATCTGCATCCACAGAATTGGTTGTGTAAAAAATTCTCCTTACTTTAAATACTACCACTTTCCATTGTGTTAATTTGGCTTAAACAACCAGCTATAACCGTTAACTGATCAGTAATACACTACTACTTAGACTTTTAACTCAGCGATTATTCTGTCTATAAGAAATTAAATACTTATGAATAAGAGGAAATGTTTCAGAATATCCTCATAGTTTTCAGTCATTGTACATAAGTATAGAAGCGTTTTAGTCATAGAAACTCTTATGTGGTTTGGAATTACAGATGACCTTGTAATGTTTTTATTCTTAGAAGAGAAAAATAAAAATGTACTGCCTACGTCAGTATTCTAAAGATATTTTTTTAAACTTGAATTTATAAACTGACTAATTTCTGAAAATACATTAATCAATTTTAGGAATATTCTTCATTGATTACAGCTGTCAGTAACATGCCAGCTGGCATTGTCATTATGGTACTGTGTTTGGAGAATACTTTGCTTCTATATATCAATTTTCTGATGAAGACCGTTTTTGCAAGGCATCTGTCATGGTGAATCTGAACATAAGAGTTTATCGAACATGGACATTTCTCCTTTGTCAGTTCCCATGATTCAATCAACCATAAAGAGAAACTGAACTCTTGCTTAGCTTGTTTGCTTAATAACATCAAAGATATACTACTCAGACATTTTATCAAATAGTGTTGCTGCTGTGCTTGCTTCATTATTCAAAACTTTTAGTCATACTGACTCTATAAGAGATTTCCCAAATTCTCTCTTGTTTGGACCAATTTACGTTGTAAATGTTGTACTAATGATATCAAAAGAGATGTATATATTTTACTTGTAAGAGAGTGTCATCTTATTCCTCCACACCATCATGACTTTATTAGAGATCATTTGACTGCCACATTCTTTTTATTTTTTATAGACTGGTCCTGCTGAGCAATGAGGTCAAGTTGATACTATTAATCTTCATTTCAAAAGTTACTTCAAAACGTTCACCCATTACTTTTTTTCAGAAAGCATCCAGCATGTAATTATTTTCATAATTTATTCACTGCACCAAATTCTCCTTTTTAAAGAAGGAAAGCATGATTGTATTCTGAGAATTTCATTGCTAATTCAGGAGGTACGCTCCATCTCTGACCCTATATTTCCTTTATTGTTTATCAATGACACAATATATTCTAAACTGTGATGTCTATTATTATTTTATGGTATTAAGATTTATTTAATGATTGTTATAGTTCTGCAAGCCATTGATTCTGTTGTCAAGTGGGTATAAAACACACAAAAGATGTCCATGTCCTCAGTAAACCATTAGTATATACGTACTTTTAGCCATAAATCTTATCATTTATTTGTTTTTTTTTTTATGTAATGGAGCACAGTTGTTAATGCACAAAATATGCACAGGATGGTATTCTGATTAGTTTCCTGAAAAGGTAGAAATCATAGCAATTGGTCTATAATTACCAAGGAAGAAGGGAAAACTTTCTTCTTTGTATATAAAGGCTTTACAGCAGTATATTTCAGTAAATCAGGTAAATTACCTTGCTCTAACAATAGGTTGGTTAGAAATGTGATGGGTTTAATTAAGATTATGGCGGATTTTTTAGCAAGGAAGTTGGAAATCCATCCAAATTATTATGCTTCATAGAAGCAATAATCTCTGAGTAAAAAGCCTCAATATCAGTATCAAATAAAGTGGAGAGAAGCGTATAATTCCAGTTACAAGGAGAAGGTCTAATGAATACCACAGAATTTAACAATTTTTGAGAACAGATCTACAAAAATGTAAAGATTTCTACCTATCCAACTGTTGGACCTTAATGCGTGAAATCGTAATGAACATGCAAGTTTTACATGAGTGTTACATTTTTATTTTAAGCATTAACAGTTTTTATCGCAGTTGGATTGGAAAACTACTGACATTTTTTTGCCATGATCAACTTTATACTTTCTTCCTCGGAAACCCGCAATCAGATCTTATTCTAATGTTAATTACATGATGGTTTTGTTTAGAGTCATAATGTAATATCTTAATAACCGTTCTTGTACATTTTCTTGCCTTTATGGGGTTGTTAAATTAAATTTTTTGAATCGTTTTAACCGCTACGGAAGTCGGAATGTAAAATTACATATCATTGTTGTTATAAACGTAAATAATCCGATATGCGTAAAATGGTTTGTAATTGTACTGGTTTCAAAAAATGTTGCAGGGGCGGGAAAGACAGAATGAAGTTATGAACAAAATTTAATGTTAATATATTTAGTCATATAAAGTATTCTTATTTTTATAAGCGTAAGACACTTGTCATCCTATTATTTATTATTAATACCAATACGTAAAGTAAGCCATACTGCATTTATTAAATTAGTTTCTCGCTTAGCCGTGTCAAATATTCCACAACCATTAGGTCTACAGGGTACATATCAGAACAAAGTGTGCGATTATGTTGAAGAATCACACACCACATTTATAAAATAGGTAATTACTGTAGAACTTATATCAAAAGAAACCTACAAAACACTAATATTTTCCAACAATTTTTTCTGGAATGCCGTACCACCATTTACCAGATGCACGAGTATAGCCCGAATGCACTGGTCTTACCGGAAAACTGCTATGAAACGTCCTTTGCAAACTTAGACAGTTTTATTTCACCCTCGACTCTTTAATAAATAAATTAATAACAAATCATATCAGAAAACTAAGAGGTATCGAAATACAAAATGAACGGCGGGTCACTTATTCAAAAAAAATTAAAACAGAGTACATGTCAAGAATCTTTATAATGTTTTAAGGTTTGGGGGGGTCCTGATCCCCCCCCCCTTATCTACACCACTGTGCTTGGATGTCAGTGTTATTTTGATTACACTTTAAAGTTCTATTTACATAATGAAATTAGCCTGGTTGGCCATTAATCAGTGGGTTTAGGATGAGTGTGAAATTTAAAAAATGATGAACTAAATTATACCACTATATAAGTAAATAATATAAAAACAGTATAAAATTTGTTTTAAATGATATTGGATTGTTTTAGTGGATATTTTTTTAAATAATTAATTTCTTTCGGGGTTGCCTTCTAGATAAGTTTCTTGAAAATAAAAATATTGCCCTGACATATATCTAATCCATTTATAGAAACAGAATCAAAATGTTCTTGTTCAAAATGTATTTACCGGTTAAATAGCCCTAATTAATTATTTTATATTCAATATCAATTTTTATTTTTAACCTGCACATGTGATTACATGTAAATCAGGTTTAATTATGATATTTGTTATCGATTTGCTTTGTGCATTGTATATGAAGGTAAAATATCTTTTGTGGCCAAATAAAGAAGTTAACTAAAGGTTTGTAATATCATAAAAGTTAAACTTGATAAAGTTTAGGTGGTTATGATCAGTACAAACTTTACTAAAATTATTTATTACTATAAAGTCCATTAACATTCAAAACTGTGATTAATATTCAGGTTTAGACTAAATTTTAGATTTATTTTATGTGCAAACATTAGAAGGTGAAAATAATACATTTAAATCAGAAAGACGTAAGAAAAATACTGCCATTTTCAAATTACAAAGTCGGTTAGAAAAGAGTTCATTAGGCCCTTATTCGTACTCATGTTAAAATAGGCACATTATTATGCTGTTTACTTAAAAATAAAAAAGATAAAGTTTTTGTGGGTCAAACATGTTTGTAAGACCATGATATTTTTTCTTTTGCTCAATTATGTATGACTAACAACAAATATATATATACATAAAATGTTTTACACATTTGTAAATCTGCTTGTAAAAAATAAAAATAAGGCATTGACCTGTAAAAGCCCATGTTCAAAGTTGGAACTACACCGCAAGATAAAGTGATGACAGTTTTAAGGCTCTGTCTATAGTATTTCGTGAGAAAATGTTTAATCTGTGTTCAAAAATAATTTTTCTTAAAACACTAATGAAAATTAACTAAGCTTGCATTACAATAAAACTATTCTTATTAAGTAATTTTAATGCATTCCAACACCGTGAGAAGGTTCCTCTAGGTCCAAGCTTCGTCTTCCAACTTCCTTTCAGCACTTTCTCGGTGTTTTCTGGCCTTCATACACAAAATTTGAAAGCATATGATCACTTCTTTGTACTTGTATTTTGGTTCGAGTTGTATCATTAATAAGGCTGTATATTACTAACACTCATTTCTAATTATTTCAAATCTGTACTCCTGATTTCATTTCCTCTATTGCAGTTTGAAATTGCATCATCAACACCGACCTTTGTGGTTTTTTGACTAACAAACAAGAATTTCGATAGTCGCGACAATTTAACGACGCTTACAAGTAATGGGATTTTGTAACTCCCTTTGAAAGCATAAAAGGTTAGAATTCGTCGAGTTCAGGAAAATGGGTTTTATTTCGCCCATAATCACTTCAGGTGCATGTGCGAAGACACTCATAAAATCATGCGCCGCACTCGCGGTCACCGTAAAAGCTCAAAACTCATGAATTCCTTTATAAAAAGTGTAATTAATTACTTGCTTATATCTATGAGGAATTTATGAGAGTTACTTCCAAATTATTTTTAGAAACAACACGTTATAAAAGAAATTTTAAATTGAAAAACATCGCCTAGTAAACTCCAACTGAATAACAATCCAATTGTTACAAAATGAAAGAAAGATAAACCAGATTTACATACAAACATATATACAGTAAGTATATAGTAAAATAAAGTATATACTTAAATTTTACAATTTAAACAAACATAATATTTGCGACATTTACGAACTAGTACATACTCCGCGCCTGATATATTACGTGTATGCTACATGTGAACGTCGGTGATATGAGGATGGAGTGATGATTCTGTAGGCGTTGCTTGGGAAACGTGTAATACTGAACACGCAACGTAATATCCTTTTTAATGCAGCTCAAAATCTTTAAATTACTAATTTTAAACGTTGTTGTATTACGTAAAATTTATTTGTTTTAATGTTGTAATGGCGAAAAAAGTGTTTTTGATTTTAAATTCTACTCGTTCAACGCTGTAAAAAATTACTACTGTGATGTATAAAAAATGTTAAATTTAATGTCAGAAAATCTATTCACGTTTAAAACAAATCATTATACAGTATTTTACATGAAATTGTATACTCGCTAATTTGTTCGGGATTTAGCTTACTACTTTTCAAAGAATACGTCTTCGGTTGCACGATAGGGTCGGTTCAAACAAAGGGAGACAATAAGAACAATATTACACTTCAAATATTGTATGGCCGTATTTTTGGTTGTACAATTAAGAAAAATATACTATTTTAAATATATGATCAATACGTACTATCTAATCGACTAAAACTTTTAGAATTTCACATTTTAAATATTAAAACTGTACACAATTACGGGTCGTAAGCACAAAATTCAATGAAGACTATTAGAGTCTAAACTATTGTAGTTTGAACACTACAGCCTCTGATGTCGTTTGCTGAGACAAATGTAGGAACATCAACAAGCAAACCATACGGCAACAGTTTGTAGACTGTCAAATACAAGGTCATTGCATTGAACTTAGTAGCCTACACTCTACACTTCCTAATTGTATTTGCTGCGACTACTGGGAGATACTTCACTAAGCAAACCATACGGCAACAGTTCTGTAAACTGAACATCGCACTTCCTAGTCTGCCTGCTAGGACTACTGAGAGGTACTTAACCTATCTGTCAAAATTCAAATCAAAATGCTTTATTGTCGTAAACATAATATGTAATGCATGACGAGATAATACAGATCAATTATACAGACGAGATAATACATGTCAATTAATACAGTAAGTCGAAGCAAGAACAATCCAACACGATACATTGACTTAACATAACTTTACTAAGAGATTGTCTTTTAAAAAGTCATTACAGTATAATATTCTTTTCTAACTAGCATTCCTTACATTTTTTTTTTCAAAATTTTGCATTCTTTACACTGACTTTGGCTACTTATTTAACAATTTAATGTATAAAAACAAGTTTTTACACTAAAAAAATGAGGTTTTATGAGCTGGGACCTGCAGGATCATAGAGTTTCTTGTGGTTTAGTGATAGGTTTTATTGGGGGAAACGTAAGGGTGTTAATGAACAAACATCCGACAGCTAGTTATGTACAAGGAAGGAAATGTCAATATATCATTCCTTTGAAAAGTACCACTGCCTGACTGGTTCCTCCACACTTATATATCCAAATAAGAAGGCTATAAGCTAAGTGTGGATAAAAAAAAACGAAGTAAGCAGAATAGATGTATTATTGAACAACTTAAGCCTATGAAGAAGGAAAATAGCCTAGCTCAACGTTTCAGATACCTTGTCGATATGACCCTCAAAGCTTAATTTGCCGTCACCGTTAATCCCAAAAGTCAGTGCTATTGCAGCTTTCAATGACATCGTCACCTAAAACTAGCCCCATAAGGCAGTTTTTTTTAGTTTTTAAGATGAAATTGGATAATTCCAGTCTTATAGGTATTAACGAAAATTCCATTCGAATTCATCCTTTGAAGAAGAAAATTTGTGTCAGTAAACATCTATTTCTAGGCGACGATGATCCCTGTTCGTAATACTCAGAGAGGTGTCGTCAGCAATCATAAAACCGTTTTAAGCACAATTGAAATTTCATTAATAAAAAGGAGAAAAAACATTGGCCCCAACACTGACCCATGTGGCACCCCAGATTTCACGGGCCTCGACTCGGAATTTATATAACCAAGACAGCCTCTACGATCATTCTACATCCTCAATTACACTAACCTGACGACGGTCGCTCAAAAGTGATGAAATCCAGTCATGAGCAAGACCCCCCTAACCCAAAGAGACTCTAACTGACCAAAAAGGAGACCATGATTTACCCCATCAAACGCCCTGTTCAAATCCAGAAAAAGGCTAGACGAGTACATTTGACTTCTCAAGCCAAAGGAGAGAGTACATATGAAATCAAACATGGCATACAATGTGGAACAAATTTGTTTAAAACCCAATTGAATTAAAAAAAAAAAACATTATTAGTCGTCAAAAATGACCTATGTTCATACGGCAGAAGTCTGCAGACGGTTGAGTACAAGGCCATAGCCTTGAGTCTGTAGTGTGCACACTACACTTCCTAGTCTACCTGCTAGGACCACTGGGAAGTGCTTAACCGATCTGTCCATACAGCAGCAAGTCTGCAGATGCTTGAGTACAAGGTCATAGCCTTGAGTCTAGTCTGCACACTACACTTCCTAGTCTACCTGCTAGGACCACTGGGAAGTGCTTAACCGATCTGTCCATACAGCAGCAAGTCTGCAGATGCTTGAGTACAAGGTCATAGCCTTGAGTCTAGTCTGCACACTACACTTCCTAGTCTATCTGCTAGGACCACTGGGAGGTACTTATACGACCTGTAATACAGCAGCAAGTCTGCAGACGATTGAGTACAAGGTCATAGCCTTGAGTCTAGTCTGCACACTACACTTCCTAGTCTACCTGCTAGGACCACTGGGTAGTGCTTAACCGATATGTCCATACAGCAGAAAGTCTGCAGATGCTTGAGTACAAGGTCATAGCCTTGAGTCTAGTCTGCACACTACACTTCTTAGTCTATCTGCTAGGACCACTGGAAGTGCTTAACCGATCTGTCCATACAGCAGCAAGTCTGCAGATGCTTGAGTACAAGGTCATAGCCTTGAGTCTAGTCTGCACACTACACTTCCTAGTCTACCTGCTAGGACCACTGGGAAGTGCTTAACCGATCTGTCCATACAGCAGCAAGTCTGCAGATGCTTGAGTACAAGGTCATAGCCTTGAGTCTAGTCTGCACACTACACTTCCTAGTCTATCTGCTAGGACCACTGGGAGGTACTTATACGACCTGTAATACAGCAGCAAGTCTGTAGATTTGAGTACAAGGTCATAGCCTTGAGTCTAATCTGCACACTACACTTCCTAGTCTATCTGCTAGGACCACTGGGAGGTACTTATACCTACCTGTAATACAGCAGCAAGTCTGCAGACGATTGAGTACAAGGTCATAGCCTTGAGTCTAGTCTGCACACTACACTTCCTAGTCTACCTGCTAGGACCACTGGGAGGTACTTAACCTATCTGTCCATACGGCAGCAAAGTCTGAGACGCTTGAGTACAAGGTCATAGCCTTGAGTCTAGTCTGCACACTACACTTCCTAGTTTACCTGCTAGGACCACTGGGAGGTACTTAACCTATCGATCTATACGGCAGAAAGTCTGAGACGATTGAGTACAAGGTCATAGCCTTGAGTCTAGTCTGCACACTACACTTCCTAGTCTACCTGCTAGGACCACTGGGAGGTACTTAACCTATCTGTCCATACGGCAGAAAGTCTGCAGACGCTTGAGTACAAGGTCATAGCCTTGAGACTAGTCTGCACACCACACTTCCTAGTCTACCTGCTAGGACCACTGGGAGGTACTTAACCTATCTGTGCATTCGGCAGCAAGTCTGTAGATTTGAGTACAAGGTCATAGCCTTGAGTCTGTAGTCTGCGTACTACACTTCCTAATCTACCTGCCAAGGTCCAATGTGAGGTACTTATCCTATTTGTCTATTAGATATACAACAGCAAACCTCCGTACTTCAAGGTCATGGCCTTCAGTTTCGTAGAATAAAAACTACTCCTTACATAATTCTACTAACATTACTACTGAGATAACCTACATTAACCGGCCTGTGGAAACAACAGGAATGATATGTGAACTGGTCCTTGAATCTTGTAGCGTATAAAGTACATTTCTCTAATTCTGTGTGTTGAATCCACACAGAAGTTTAAAATTATCTCTTCTCTGATGCACTGTGGGCTCCAAAGACCATGTTTTTGTAGCTTTTCAGTTTTCCGTTTCTCCTAACATTTGTAGATATTTCAGATAAAGCATACGACACTATGGTGGCACCCGATAGCTAGATAAACACCTATATAACCGATAAAGGTAGAAGTGTTAGTTGTACGCCGCTGTGACGAGACGTGTCGGGTTATGGCCGAGGAACGAGGTCAGCTGCTCCGAGTCGCCACGCTATTGTCCACCAGCCTCAGCCTTGTGTTGTCAAATAATTACTTCCTTGTACTCTTTGCCATCGCCTTTCTTTTGTTTACTGAGGTTCAGGTCTGCATAAATGAGTCCACCCTGGGTGTAACGGTTACGTTGGAATTCCAACTATCGTCAAGTCATTCGCTTACAGTTTAGGTATTCGCTTAGTTTCCTAGTTTTATACCAAGTCTCGGACTGTTGTATTATAATTTGAGTTTGGAAAATGATGCTTTACAATGAGATTAAAGCTTTTCCCTCACTGATTTTCTGTTAATGAGTACGCAGCAAAATGTGTATGCTCTCGCAGACCCTATAAGAACCGCTCATACACATATGCTTATCTCTAACTCCATGCATGAGGGGGTTAATATCTATGTTATTCATGTTATAGGATATTTTCCCATAAGGTAGACAGTCTTTTTTTGGGATATTTTTTAAATAAATCATCTTTGTTCCAATCCTTGAAATGAAATTTAAGTAGCCAAATTTTTACTAATAAAGTAACCAAAAGTCGTTTATACCAAGTAACTGGTGCTAAGTAACCGTGGGATGATTCAGAACCCTGAACACAGGAAAAACGGAAACACGTTTTTTCTATTATTCCATGAGTAGTTGTATGCAATCAAGCCCATGGAGTAATTGTTAAGAGATAAGTACATAATTGTTTTACAATATTTATAAAAGATAGTTGAAGGAAAAGAGTGTTTTTTATTTTAAACATTGACTTCGTTTTGTAGTAGGTCATTAAATAAAGCATTATTTCTTTAAAACTCATTATGAAAAAGCTTGTATATACTTAAGTCATGAATAATTACACAAGCATGTGTTACTTTTTTCAAAGTTTGTTGTAATTGGGTAATTTGAACAAATATTAGGATTTCGGATATTTTCCTCTTTATATGTTACAAAAATAGAACACAATGTTTCGAGGATTAAAATATACCCACCCTCTTCCTTAGGTGTCAAAAACCCATAAGCTTAAAAATTCACTAATCGTGTTATTCCCTGAAGTTGTAACTCGCGTACATTGTGGAAAAACACATTTTGATCTTGAGCCGTTTGTTCCTCTGGTAATAAATTGAACGTATAGCCATTTTTTAATATCTACAATTCCCGTTGAGTGTTTTAATCTTCGTATTTGTTTATCTTCAGGGGAGTTACTTAAAGTTCTGTCTGTGATTCTAAAATCTTAAAAAAATTATGTAACCAAAAACCGATAGCACCAAGTAATGGGTACTACGTGAGGAGGGCCTGAGTCTGGCTTGCAGGACTTTTACTAGTAAACCTTGTTGGAGATAGAGAAAATAAAAATGTCGATGCCCTCACGAGGGATACGGATCCCTCCACATTCAGATGTCTCCCAATATAAGAAACGCTCTCTAAGCTACCGTACGAACTTTTGCATCCATGATAGTTAGCTGAGAGTTCACCGTCGAAGGGTATATCCGATCTGTTTCATGTAATTATGAGACAAACATTCGTCAATTAGTGAGTGTGGAGTTAGAGAAGTTACGTTAATGGCACGTGGAGACAAGACTGCTGTGTTCAATGTATTCTGTTTATGAATAACAAATCTTACAGATATCGTTCCTGGATGTTTTATTAATACAATCTCGTACTATCCATAATAGATCCTCGTTGAGGCAGAATCTCAGTACCCGCAGTACATCCATAACTACACCTTATGCTACACACGTTATACATGTTGTTGAGGAATGTTGTGTATTAATCAATGTCGAATTTGTTGTTGGTGTGGCAACCTCAACCCGGGCTGTGGATGTCTTGTGTTGTACCGGTCAAGCTTTCGATACGTTATGTTTCAGTGTTTTATATGTTTCATTAAAAAGGCCATTGTGGATACTCTTTTTCTGTGTTGTATACTTGATGGAGGTCACCAGGTTTTGATATTAAAGATATTTTTATTTCTTCCACAATTTAATGGTTATGAATTGTAGACCGTATTTTTCTACATAATATTTTTATAATTTATTAGAGTTACAATCCATAGCGTTACAAAGTCCGATTTATGGATCCGTTATGTTGCAATGTCTGATATGTCATATTATAACTCGAATGTTTGATACGTTATATTACAGCTCGAGATATGGATATGTTGCGATACAAAACCGGAGTTATGGATCCGTTATGTTGCCATGTTTGATATGTCATATTATAACTCGAATGTTTGATATGTCATATTATAACTCGAATCTTTGATACGTTATATTACAGCTCGAGATATGGATATGTTGCGATACAAAACCGGAGTTATGGATCCGTTATGTTGCCATGTTTGATATGTCATATTATAACTCTAATCTTTGATACGTTATATTACAGCTCGAGATATGGATATGTTGCGATACAAAACCGGAGTTATGGATCCGTTATGTTGCCATGTTTGATATGTCATATTATAACTCGAATGTTTGATGTCATATTATAAGTCGAATCTTTGATACGTTATATTACAGCTCGAGATATGGATATGTTGCGATACAAAACCGGAGTTATGGATCCGTTATGTTGCCATGTTTGATATGTCATATTATAACTCGAATGTTTGATACGTTATATTACAGCTCGAGATATGGATATGTTGCGTTACAAAACCGGAGTTATGGATCCGTTATGTTGCCATGTTTGATATGTCATATTATAACTCGAATGTTTGATACGTTATATTACAGCTCGAGATATGGATATGTTGCGTTACAAAACCGGAGTTATGGATCCGTTATGTTGCCATGTTTGATATGTCATATTATAACTCGAATCTTTGATACGTTATATTACAGCTCGAGATATGGATATGTTGCGATACAAAACCGGAGTTATGGATCCGTTATGTTGCCATGTTTGATATGTCATATTATAACTCGAATGTTTGATACGTTATATTACAGCTCGAGATATGGATATGTTGCGTTACAAAACCGGAGTTATGGATCCGTTATGTTGCCATGTTTGATATGTCATATTATAACTCGAATGTTTGATACGTTATATTACAGCTCGAGATATGGATATGTTGCGATACAAAACCGGAGTTATGGATCCGTTATGTTGCCATGTTTGATATGTCATATTATAACTCGAATGTTTGATACGTTATATTACAGCTCGAGATATGGATATGTTGCGTTACAAAACCGGAGTTATGGATCCGTTATGTTGCCATGTTTGATATGTCATATTATAACTCGAATGTTTGATACGTTATATTACAGCTCGAGATATGGATATGTTGCGTTACAAAACCGGAGTTATGGATCCGTTATGTTGCCATGTTTGATATGTCATATTATAACTCGAATGTTTGATACGTTATATTACAGCTCGAGATATGGATATGTTGCGTTACAAAACCGGAGTTATGGATCCGTTATGTTGCCATGTTTGATATGTCATATTATAACTCGAATGTTTGATACTTAATATTACAGCTCGAGATATGGATATGTTGCGTTACAAATTCCAAGTTTTGTTACAAATTCTGAGTGTTTGATGTGTTATATTATATCACGGTACGTAACGTTACAACTTGAGTGGTGAATATGTTATGCAAGAGCGGAGAAGGGAACGGCGAATGTAAGTGACCGGAGAAAGTCCTGCAGAGTTCCACGAGAAGAGCGAGCGAGGTTGATGGCCTACCAGAGTCGCCTCCCCTCCAGCACCAGCCTCCCTGTTATACTCTTACTACGCCCCGTTCATGTACAGATAGAGCACATTTGTGGTTTACACATTGTCTACAAACTGCTGATACATACAACTTATTTCTGCATCTCGTTTTAGATCCTATTCTATCTATTACTTAACGATAACAACTGAATATAAATTTCCAACAGAATTAAAATATGTTTGATGATGAGATTTCCTTAACAATATAAAATTTAATGTTACTCAGACTACACATATTTACCCAGTACCAACGCTTATCCTGGGGTAAATGTGAAATTAATCCTCTCCTTATAATGTCCATGTAAGTTAACTAGTTTAGGTAGTAATTAGTAGGTTTAGTAATTACTAAAACGTGTGTAGTATACCTGTTAATAACGTTGATCAGTGTATAATTTACCTTAGCAATAATACAAAATAATTGGCTGAGCGTTAGTAAAGTCTATTTATTACTTGGGGGTGGCAACATGTCTCTTCTCACTGTCTTTGTTTGTGGTCCCGACCGTACTTACGAATGTACGTACGTACGTGCAGAGAAATGTACTGACACATGCTTTGTGTAAAAATATTTACAGCCCTTTACGAACGTTAACGGCAGTAGTTAAACAAGAAATGATTAATTGAAGTTCAAAATACCGTTACAATAGTATATATGTTCACAAATTATAACTTATTGAATACCATGTTTTTGAATATATGTATAATTTCAATTGTGGTTTGTTCACAAAAAATCAACTAAGATAATCCTGGTTCGAGGGTTCGAGTCCTTGTGCAGCAAGTACTTTTGTAAATAAAACTTTATTGAAATTACATTTGGTTATTACTGCCGTTATACGTACTCTATGTTTGTATACATAATATACACATGGTTGTTTAAATTTCAAAAACTAAATAACAATATATGTTAGAAATATTTGTCGTTACAAAAGTCTGTCACTCACAAGGTGCGCTACCTGGACTGTAGACACTTAAGGTTACAAGGAAAACAGTAAATTTTCAAGTTAAGGTTTTGTATAGGTAGGCCTATACATAAATTGAGATTAGTTGTCTGTATATATCTTAAGCCTACTTTGATTTTATGAATTTTTCGGGGACGTATAATTAATATTTCACACAACTTTTATACTTATTCGAGTTCAACGCTAAGAGTGAAAAATGCAAGATTTTGCTGTGTTTTACTCCAGAGCTTCAATTATATACAGAGAAATTGGTTCTGGTCAGTAATTCTATATTTTACTGTAGGAATTTCCCCTTTTGGTGATAAAACAGTTTAGATCTGCACTGGATGTCTACAATATGCCACACCAACTATGTCCTTGCTATTACGAATATCAGGAATTGACACATGTTAGTATGAAACATAGCATACGTTGATGATCTTTAGCGTAAACCCGAATCGAACCAGAATAAAAACAAATTAAATTAAATTAATAGTGAACCCTTCTACAAAATTATAGCCATACACGAGCTGTAAATAAAACTTACAAGAACGTACTCTGATTTTCATGTAATTCGTCTATCGATGAAAGCAGTAGTCTCTACTTACATATTTCAGGATGAACATTTGTTTACCTGGAACAAATAAAATTTAAATTAGATACCAATTCATTAATAAAAAAGGCATATTATGTTATCAACATTATATTTTACCTGTATAAGCTCAATTAAAAATTGTAATTAACAATTCTACAACCTATTTTCAGTATAATCAAAACTAACCCTATAATGTAAACATTGTAAATGACCTATTTGTTGTTGTATGTACTATTAGTTGAATGTTAAAAAAAATAGAATTAGGTGTATAACACGAGAACGTTGATATATACTTTTTCTTGTTACAAAAGGCCAAACCACTGTGTTACGATAAAATTCATGGACATAACATAAATGATAATTTGAATAAAAATATGACTTTACAAATTGTATTTTTCATTATAATATCAAACTATCTGTACTTTTAGGTAGATTTCATTGAAACCTGTCTACTGCAGTACCCTCATGGCGGTATTTTTGGTAAATTGTTTTGCATTGATATCTATATATTGAATAGACTGCATTCAGAAAATGTTTTAGTATTGTATACATCATGGAGATAGGACACGATAATGTTTGGAATTTTTTAATACATTCGCATTAAATTTCATATAGAAATATTATATGTACATGGACTGGATAAGTTCTTTAGCAAGTCTTGACCAATAAAAACGTCAAGATGGCGGTTGTATATAATTAACACGCTTATATAGAAATACTAAGCAATGTAAAACAATTTAACTTTACTTCATGTTAGATAATTTTTAATATTCAAGATGGCGGTCGTTCAAAGTTTGGAAAAGGAACGGTTATTGTGTTGTTTGCTATTAGACACCGTAGAGCGAAATGGAAAGTGGTTTACAATTCTCAGTTAATTTATAACAATGTTTGATGTCACATATACATGTATTTTAAAGTTTCAGTTTAGCGGCCATACATATTACGAGAAGTATTCAGCTATAGTCGGAATACAAGTAAGTGTATATGTAAGCATACGGTAACATCGACTCTTTTCAACTCTATATGATTGTAAATATACCGTGTTCACGTTTGTTCATACATCTGTATATCCTTATTAGCAATTACCAAATTCTTCGCACGCGATTTCGTAGGCTTTGCACGTGTATGAGCACTTCTCTTTTGAGTATATTATATTTCCGACGCTAATGTTGAATTTACCTTACGATCAAGAAAATGGGTCAAAAAGTGTATACTTAAGAAGTGTATTTTTTTACATTAACCCAAGTTGCAAACTCTAGGCATCTTTGAACTGCTGTCATTTTTGACTCGGTTTTCCGTTTGAGGTCTGGTTTGTGGCTCTGTACTCTACTAATAAAGACCTTTTATTTGATATACATATCAACCTATGCTTACATTTAAGATTTCCTTCTGACCCCTAGCGGGCCGCCCCCCTGAGGAAATAGCGGATCACTGAATATGTGAGAAAATAGATTTTTATATCTAGTAACTTTGTGTAAGGTTTGTTAGCTCTATTTTAAATATTTTGAAAAATATTTAACCGACCCGGGACTTTTTGGACCCAAACTCTAGCCATCTTTGAACGGCTGTCATTTTTGACTCGGTTATCCATTTGAGGTCGGGTTTGCGGCTCTGTACTCTAATAATAAAGACCTTTTATTTGATATGCATATCAACCTATGCTTACATTTAAGATTTTCTTCTGACTCCTAGCGGGCCGCCCCCCTGACGAAGTAGCGGATCACTGAATATGTGAGAAAATAGATTTTTACGTCTAGTAACTTTGTGTAAGGTTTTGTAGCTCTATTTTAAATATTTTGGAAAATAAATAATATATTGATAGGACTTTTTGGACACCCTGTATAGTAACTCTTTGATACCTGTTGTCTGTAATGTATGTTACAGTACTGGCCGAGCACTGCATACTTAATAGTTGCTCAATTATACAGTTAAGAGTATATTTTTACTTAAACATTTAATTTTCTTATCTGGATATTTTCTTAGTCTGTGCTCAACAGCGGTTGCAATAAGAAGTGTTACGAAGTTTTACGAATCTATGCTATCAAGACTAAATGAAAAAATTGAAAGAGTTATTAAATTAATTAAACATATGGTTATGCTGTGATAATACAAGTGAACAGTTGATTATTACAGGCTTCTTACATTCAATAATTTTACACATGAAATCTACCTTTTTTCCGTTTGCACCGCGGAAAAGATATTTTTAACTTATAAGCTTACATCAAACCGTGTTGCTATTTTAAATTTAAATTATGTAGATATTTTATAAGTTATTTCATATTTCTTAGAAAAAGAATATATAATCAAACTAATGAGAATTTGTATGAATGTAATAATGAAATATTTTTTATTAAATTAGTTTTGCAGTTCATTACTTGTCTACAAGAACCTTGCCTATTACCACTAAGTAAAGAGTTTTAGATTGTAAACCTCCAGTGCAGTTATACTATTCTATGCCATGGAGGTTTTGCGAGATGACTAGTTGCTTATTACATAAAACCGCCGTGTTCACTAATAAAATTCTCCGTGTAGTGTTGGCCGCCACTTGAGTGCCTATAAATACCTTCCGTACATCTCACACAATACGGTCTGACAAGTCGTGTATTCCTTGTTACATTACAACTCATAACTTTGCGAAATACGTGAAATTTAAGCATTAAGTCTAAAATCTCAACTAAATACTGAAATGTACATTATGTCACCACCAAATATTAGTCAACATTTTGATACATTGGTGTGCATGTTGTTTTAAAAATGTTACTAATGTATACAACGTTATAGAAATGTACTCGCCTTCGGCTCGCTGGGGGCTACGCCCCCAGAACCCTTTTTAAGTATTGGCTAAATTCGGAGATTACTTGAATTCGGGGACAGGTAAAGTCCGAGAATTAGAATAGGGATGGTTTATGCTCTACCAGTTTGCAAGATTTAAAGTAACCATCGCTTTAACTTTTAGAAATAAGTGTTGTGTTGTGCTGTGCGGTAGATATTGGTCATATATATGGGTTATATATTCTAGTACCAAGTCCAGTATTTACTACACAATACAACAAGCCATTAACCTACTAAATGTGTTCTGGTGCTTCTCAAATATAGTGATGTGCGCCTTCATGATCACAACGCTGGTTGGTTGTGTGTAGGACAAATATCTTTTAGCTCTAGTCTAATATTTGGGTATAATGACATTTTTATCTGGTTTACCAATTGACTAAAGAAGGATGTAAGTGTTATATATCGTGTATCGTAGCATTCACGTGATGGGTTGCGAGTAAAGCTGCACAGAACGTGTAGACAGCGGGTGTTAAAACTCTTGTGCTAGCTCCTACCCGGAATTAGCGACCTCAAGAGCCGAAGACGTTTGATGTTTTAAACAAGACCGACTGGAAGTGCCGATAAAACAGTTTAGAGAGGCAGATATGAGGAAGTGCGGCGAAGACACGGAAGCGATGAGATGGACGGACGGCGAAATGCGGAAACAGACGTGAAACAAAGATCATTCATCGCGGGTGAGTTTGGGCCCACCTGGCGCGCGTTTACAGAGGAGCGGCGCGGCGGCCGTAAACCGGAGCCGTTGACCTCGCAGTGTCACGGTCCGCCAGGGTCCCGGTCCCGGTCCCGGTCACGCTCGTTCGGCCGGATTGATTCTCGATGCTACTTACCGGATTGTTTTGACGAAACGTCAACATTCGGCTGAGCCAAGTTTTGTAATGTGTGGGGGGTCTATTACAGTAGCCGCTGTCTTAAAGCAAACCTCAACGGATAGTAAATGTCGTGTGTTCTCTGACGATTAATTGGCGGAATACCGTACGTGAAACTTGCCTAATGGACCAAATGCTAGTACGTACAGTTTACGCAACACGGTTTACGTAGAGTCGATGAGCAGGTCCTGTTACTCGGTGTGGTTGCGCAATGTTGAGGTGCATACAACAGCCGTCACACCGGAGCGGGACTGGAGAGAGTCGGCAGACTTTCACTCGACTTTCGCCGCTTATTGCACGTGGCCCACGGCTAGTTGGCTTCTGTAATCTTCCTTGCCTCACCGCGCCACGCCGCACCGCAAATTGTACAATTCTATTTTTAAATCGTTTTAACTTAAAGAGCATGCCATTCGTGTAACTAAAAACATGTAAATTATGCATTAATTTCCCTTTTATTGTACCAGTGTATTTGTTGGAAAGATTTGAACGTCTTAATTCATCAAACTATTTTTTTACTCTGCTTAGTTCGACGTGTGCTGTCATGCTGTCCGCTAGACTTAACCAGTCTTGAGTTGCATGCCCAGATGATCCTGTATCATACTTGCTTGTTTTACACATTGTTAAACATTTTTTAGCAAAAGTTGTAAATTTGTATGGCATGTTCAGGAGTACTTAAAGCACTAAACATTCTTGTATCGTGTTACTTTGTGTAAATACAAAACTGTTAAATACAAAATATGTTGGTTCTCAGTTAATTTGAACAGATTTTGTCAAAACACAGCTATCGAATAATATAATACGCAAGAAGATTGCAACTCTAAATAACGTAACAAACTCATAAGGGTACACAAATAGTATAAGCAAACACACATACTTATGACTTCATAATTACGTATTTCTTATAAAAATATTGAAGATATACTAAATAGTAGCGTACAGATATTCACAAGTAAAACCTACGTATACTTAGAGAATAATATCAAATAGCTTTTTTCGCGAAAGCGGTTATTTTCGGTGCGCAAACTAGTTGTATGAACGAGGCGAGGCCTATTTCGAAAATATGATTAAGCGCTGAGTGACAATTTCTTCGTATAATGAATGTTTTTAAACAGTTAATGAATCAAAGACTGATGTTATTTTAACGCGATATTTTAGAATTTAAAATTTAGAAATCGGTTGCTTTGGAATCAATTCCATCTTTTAAAACTAGTATTTGTATCAACTACGAACTAATATTTATCTAACAAATATACCTCCACCAAAGTTAGTATCTAATGTCTGAGTCACTCTGCCCTAATGGACGGTTTATTCTTATTGTACTGTACCTATGAGTTGGCGAGGTGTAGTTCCAAACAAGGTGACCATCGAAAGCAGTGTTTTGAATATCACAGATTTAAAGCATGTTCTAACGTCCACTTATTTAGGTCGTTGGGACATGGCTTTACAGTGAGTGCCAAAATAATGATATTAAAAGTCATAGACATTATATCCAAAGTCCTTTCCTTATATAAATACTCCCATGGGATTATTAAGGTACCAATTTTATTGTTGAAAGCAACAAGACATTTTCTTACGGAGTTATAAAGCTATATATTTGAGAAATAAACTGATGATGGTGACCGGTTAAGAAAATTAGCATTAAACGAAATTAACTACCACGCTCAAAATAATATTTTATCGGTGTCAAACTCTATCGGGAGTACTAAATGAATCAGTTGAATTAAATATGCATCATTATAACAACTGGAAAACCTCATAGAACTGTACATTACCCGCGCGAAGTGTCACACACTGAATAATTCTGACTTAAAACATAGATTGTTTACTTCATTTCAAGAATTAACGTGTTCGTATCTACTTAAAAATTATTTGTTTCATTCAATGATCTCCCCCAAGGCATGTTTATTGGGCAGCAGCTGTTCCCCAGTGTCGGGAGACCTTGGCCGGTGCTCAACCGCTAAACCTCCTGACCTTAATCCAATTTCGGAACCACTCGAAATACCAGTCCATAAAGCAAACATATAAATGGCCACTTCGCCAAACAAAACACCGTTCTGAATACAAATATCTCCAATTGCCCTAGGACGTAATTAAACTGGACTTGACACGCAGTTCGCGTTACTCTAAATGAGGACGTGTACACTAGTGCACAGTGAGTGTACACTAGTGCACAGTGAATGTACACTATTGAACTTGTCATTCTTATCTCGTACTGCAATTGTAAATCGTTCTTATTCCATATTCCATTGGCAAGTCATTCTTATCTATTACTCCAATAGCAAATCGTTCTCATTCCATAATCCATTGCCAAGTCATTCTTATCTCATACTCTAATTGCAAATCTTTCTTATTCCATAATCCATTGCCAAGTCATTCTTATCTCGTACTCCAATTGTAAATCGTTCTTATTCCATTGGCAAGTCATGCTTATCTCTTACTCCAATTGCAAACCGTTCTTATTCCATAATCCATTGGCAAGTCATTGTTATCTATTACTCCACTTGCAAATCGTTCTTATTCCATAATCCATTGGCAAGTCATTCCTATCGCGTACTCCAATTTCAAATAGTTTTTATTCAATAATCCATGAACAAGTCATTCTTATCGCGTACTCCAATTTCAAATAGTTTTTATTCAATAATCCATGAACAAGTCATTCTTATCGCGTACTCCAATTGCAAATCGTTCTTATTCCATAATCTATTGCCAAGTCATTCTTATCGCGTACTCCAATTGTAAATCGTTCTTATTCCATATTCCATTGTCAAGTAATTCTTATCTCATAATCCAATTACAAATCGTAGTTTGTCCTTTATTCAAGTAGTTCTTATATCAAAATCAGATTTCAATTCGTTCTTATTCCTTACTAAATTATAAATAATTGCTATTTAACATTCCATTAATTAAAATCTGATATGGAAATAATCAATGTAACAACTTCTCTTCCAGTCGGACTATTCTGGAATGTCGCAACGTAGTACGCCCTCTTGTTGTAAAGTACACCTATAGATGAGGTTTACGTCAACTTGTTTGGGCTATCATACTCTATTCTATTTATAATTACAAACATAAACAAAATTAAATAATCTATCGTAATTTTGGTGGTAAATATTGTAAATAAGGAAGAAAATTATTCCCATACAACATTTTCTTGAAGATGTTTATTTAATTAGAAAGACTTATACGTAATAATTGAACTGTTAATACATTAGCAAACAATATTCGTTTATAACAAACACGGTTAGGCAGTTTTCACATAAAGGGCGAAGGGTTGAATCAATAAAAGAGACCAAAATTTGAAAGGAGAATTGAGTAAAATGTCTAATGGAAAGACATGGATCTTAATGAAGAAGTTGTAGGTAGCAGTGATTGTGTTGGCAGAGACTGACCGAAAGAAAACAAAAAGTAACAACAGGTGTGAGTTGCTTGACCGCGATTTGGCAGAAGTGTGCGCACACTCGAATACTGACTGTGTGGTACTTCCCGAGTCTCTGTCCGTGCACTTCAAGGTCACCCACAGACACTTTCTCTCGCATAAGTGTTACATTTATCATCCTTTCGGACTGTAAAATATTTCAGTCCACTTTGTATTGATGTTAATGACAAAAGCTTATACAAAAACTGCCTTTAAAATATTCAATAAAATATCAAGAATTCAACAATTATTGCTTATAAAGATAATATACAAAATTCCTAATCTGTTCTATGATATAATTATCCGAGTTATCGATATCCTGAAAAAATGTGTTCCTTAGCAGCAACACTTGCAGAATGGCACGAAATCTAGTTATATTTAGAAGTCGGTACCGTTCCATGGTTCTCTAGATTACCTGACTGTTCAGAAGAGATTTTCATGTACCTCTTTGGGCTGGAAGTTCACCTCGATAAGTGAATTCTTAGATAATTATTGCATTTAAAATTCACTATTGTTCCTTGATTCTCAAAATTAACCGACTGTTGAGTAGCGTTTATCTCGTGCATTGCAGAAATGGATGTTCTCATTTTGGTTAGTGAGTCGTTGGGTAATTAGTACATTACATTTTGGTACCGTTGATTATTAAGAGTATCTACTTGTTCAGTTGGAACATTCCTTCCGTCTTAAGTGCACTTGCACGGCAAGAGCACTATGTATGAATTTTTATTGAACCAATACATTTCATTTTTCTTTCTTATAAGATTTTTGTGTTTCAGAGCCGGTACCAGGGAAGGCCAAACGTGCTGCGAAGAATGTGCTGACACGCATGAACACGGTGAAGGGTCCCCTAGCCATGCTGCAGACATGTATGGACAAAAACATCAGGATCAAGGTAAAGATGAGTGTGGTGAACTGTAATCTAATGTCGGCTGTTTAGTATTGAAACTTCTATCGGAAACTAAATCCACAATGCGTGTACAGGTCCTGACCCGCAATATGTCGGGGATCCGAGGGCACTGCTCGGGTTACCTGGTAGCCTTCGACAAACATTTCAACATTGCACTACAAGACGTCACCGAAGTTTGGACTCGGCGGAAACATATAAAGTCTCCTGCTCTAGGCAAGTATATTCTACTATCTACTCTGTGTACTGTGTATATGTACGTTCACAACGATAACATAATCGTGCCTTGCCGACGTCACTCCCCCCCACAGATCGCTGCGGCCACTGATGAGGGGAGAGGAGAGTACGGCGAACACTTTCACCAGCAGTTCCTGGGTCATTGATCCTGCCGACCTTATATAATGTATCAACTCGTCAGGAGCATGGTTCTGCGTTCAATAATCTTGTATAAGGAGGAACATTTATAACTTTTCATTTATTACCTACAGTCCAAACTTGTGTATCTAGAATTCTAACCGGTGCGTCAGGGTACCCATCCATACCCCCCGCCACACCCCCTTCAGACTACAATTATTGCACTATCAAAGCAAGTTTGAACTCTGTTACAGCATATCCACACTTCCAAGTCAGTAACCACAATACTAAGTCCAAGCAAAGGTCCAGCCAAGGTCTTGTAAAAGCGCTTGTATATTCATAATCTTGTTTATTACAAGTGTGTAACAAGTGGTGAATTTCCTACAAGGACGCAACTACCGTTTATCTCGCTGAGTATAACTAATACTCCACAGCATACAGGTACTGTTCACAGCTACCTGCACTATTCACAGCTTCTGTCGGTTCAGTATCTTGTCAAGAAATGCATTGTCAGAGAACGGAAGTTACATTATGCAACCGGGACAATACAAGTGCAGTTTATCTCCTAGCTGAAAAGTAAGGTTTCACATCATACAGGTATTGTAGCTGTGTGACAAAATGCACTATTCACAGCTTCTGTCGGTTCAGTATCTTGTCAAGAAATGCATTGTCAGAGAACGGAAGTTACATTATGCAACCGGGACAATACAAGTGCAGTTTATCTCCTAGCTGAAAAGTAAGGTTTCACATCATACAGGTATTGTAGCTGTGTGACAAAATGCACTATTCACAGCTTCTGTCGGTTCAGTATCTTGTCAAGAAATGCATTGTCAGAGAACGGAAGTTACATTATGCAACCGGGACAATACAAGTGCAGTTTATCTCCTAGCTGAAAAGTAAGGTTTCACATCATACAGGTATTGTAGCTGTGTGACAAAATGCACTATTCACAGCTTCTGTCGGTTCAGTATCTTGTCGAGAAATGCATTGTCAGAGAACGGAAGTTACATTATGCAACCGGGACAATACAAGTGCAGTTTATCTTCTAGCTGAAAAGTAAGGTTTCACATCATACAGGTATTGTAGCTGTGTGACAAAATGCACTATTCACAGCTTCTGTCGGTTCAGTATCTTGTCAAGAAATGCATTGTCAGAGAACGGAAGTTACATTATGCAACCGGGACAATACAAGTGCAGTTTATCTTCTAGCTGAAAAGTAAGGTTTCACATCATACAGGTATTGTAGCTGTGTGACAAAATGCACTATTCACAGCTTCTGTCGGTTCAGTATCTTGTCAAGAAATGCATTGTCAGAGAACGGAAGTTACATTATGCAACCGGGACAATACAAGTGCAGTTTATCTCCTAGCTGAAAAGTAAGGTTTCACATCATACAGGTATTGTAGCTGTGTGACAAAATGCACTATTCACAGCTTCTGTCGGTTCAGTATCTTGTCAAGAAATGCATTGTCAGAGAACGGAAGTTACATTATGCAACCGGGACAATACAAGTGCAGTTTATCTCCTAGCTGAAAAGTAAGGTTTCACATCATACAGGTATTGTAGCTGTGTGACAAAATGCACTATTCACAGTTTCTGTCGGTTCAGTATCTTGTCAAGAAATGCATTGTCAGAGAACGGAAGTTACATTATGCAACCGGGACAATACAAGTGCAGTTTATCTCCTAGCTGATAAGAAATGTTTCACATCATACAGGTATTGTAGCGAATTGACAAGCACTACTCACAGTTTGTATTAGGTAAGTATCTTGTCAAGGTCAGCGTTATCGGAGGGTGGAAGTTACATTATGCACCAGGACAATACAAGTACAGTTTTATCTCCTAGCTGATAAGTAATATTTCACACCATACACGTATTGTAGCCAATTGACAAGGACTACTCACAGTTTGTATTAGGTAAGTATCTTTGCCAAGGTCAGCGTTATCGGAGGGTGGAAATTACATTATGCACCAGGACAATAAAAGTACAGTTTATCTCCTAGCTGATAAGAAATGTTTCACATCATACACGTATTGTAGCCAATTGACAAGGACTACTCACAGTTTGTATTAGGTAAGTATCTTGCCAAGGTCAGCGTTATCGGAGGGTGGAAGTTACATTAATGCACCAGACAATACAAGTACAGTTTTATCTCCTAGCTGATAAGTAATATTTCACACCATACACGTATTGTAGCCAATTGACAAGGACTACTCACAGTTTGTATTAGGTAAGTATCCTTGCCAAGGTCAGCGTTATCGGAGGGTTGGAAGTTACATTATGCACCAGGACAATACAAGTACAGTTTATCTCCTAGCTGATAAGTAATATTTCACACCATACACGTATTGTAGCCAATTGACAAGGACTACTCACAGTTTGTATTAGGTAAGTATCTTGCCAAGGTCACGTTTATCGTGAGGGTTGGAAGTTACATTATGCACCAGGACAATAACAAGTACAGTTTTATCTCCTAGCTGATAAGTAATATTTCACACCATACACGTATTGTAGCCAATTGACAAGGACTACTCACAGTTTGTATTAGGTAAGTAATCTTGCCAAGGTCAGCGTTATCGGAGGGTGGAAAGTTACATTATGCACCAGGACAATACAAGTACAGTTTATCTCCTAGCTGATAAGTAATATTTCACACCATACACGTATTGTAGCCAATTGACAAGCACTACTCACAGTTTGTATTAGGTAAGTATCTTGCCAAGGTCAGCGTTATCGGAGGGTGGAAATTACATTATGCACCAGGACAATACAAGTACAGTTTATCTCCTAGCTGATAAGTAATATTTCACACCATACACGTATTGTAGCGAATTGACAAGCACTACTCACAGTTTGTATTAGGTAAGTATCTTGCCAAGGTCAGCGTTATCGGAGGGTGGAAGTTACATTATGCACCAGGACAATACAAGTACAGTTTATCTCCTAGCTGATAAGTAATATTTCACACCATACCACGTATTGTAGCCAATTGACAAGGACTACTCACAGTTTGTATTAGGTAAGTATCTTGCCAAGGTCAGCGTTATCGGAGGGTGGAAGTTACATTTAATGCACCAGGACAATACAAGTACAATTTATCTCCTAGCTGATAAGTAATATTTCACACCATACACGTATTGTAGCGAATTGACAAGCACTACTCACAGTTTGTATTAGGTAAGTATCTTGCCAAGGTCATGCGTTATCGGAGGGTGGAAGTTACATTATGCACCAGGACAATACAAGTACAATTTATCTCCTAGCTGATAAGTAATATTTCACACCATACACGTATTGTAGCGAATTGACAAGCACTACTCACAGTTTGTATTAGGTAAGTATCTTGCCAAGGTCAGCGTTATCGGAGGGTGGAAAGTTACATTATGCACCAGGACAATACAAGTACAATTTATCTCCTAGCTGATAAGTAATATTTCACACCATACACGTATTGTAGCGAATTGACAAGCACTACTCACAGTTTGTATTAGGTAAGTATCTTGCCAAGGTCAGCGTTATCGTGAGGGTGGAAGTTACATTATGCACCAGGACAATACAAGTACAATTTATCTCCTAGCTGATAAGTAATATTTCACACCATACACGTATTGTAGCGAATTGACAAGCACTACTCACAGTTTGTATTAGGTAAGTATCTTGCCAAGGTCAGCGTTATCGGAGGGTGGAAGTTACATTATGCACCAGGACAATACAAGTACAATTTATCTCCTAGCTGATAAGTAATATTTCACACCATACACGTATTGTAGCGAATTGACAAGCACTACTCACAGTTTGTATTAGGTAAGTATCTTGCCAAGGTCAGCGTTATCGGAGGGTGGACGTTACATTATGCACCAGGACAATACAAGTACAGTTTATCTCCTAGCTGATAAGTAATATTTCACACCATACACGTATTGTAGCCAATTGACAAGCACTACTCACAGTTTTGTATTAGGTAAGTATCTTGCCAAGGTCAGCGTTATCGGAGGGTGGAAGTTACATTATGCACCAGGACAATACAAGTACAGTTTATCTCCTAGCTGATAAGTAATATTTCACACCATACACGTATTGTAGCCAATTGACATGGACTACTCACAGTTTGTATTAGGTAAGTATCTTGCCAAGGTCAGCGTTATCGGAGGGTGGAAATTACATTATGCACCAGGACAATAAAAGTACAGTTTATCTCCTAGCTGATAAGTAATGTTTCACAGCGTGCAGTGCTGATAGTGAAGCACAATACGTAGGGATTTAGTGACTGAATACCTAATCAAGATAAGGTAGTAGGTAGGTAGGATATCAGGCAACAGAACCCGTAATTTGCAACTAGGAGACTTGTAGCGTCCTTTCTTTATGCATCTGATGGCTAGTATTCGGAGACCTAGCTAACCTTGAGGTTGTAATATAAATAAAACAAATAGCAATGGTAAATTGTCATCTTGTGAAGAAGGACATCGTCAGTAGTCATATTATGCGACTTGCAGCTTCCTTTTATATCATATAACAAATTACAAATATTCCATACCATGCAGAATAGTAGTTATAATGAGAACAATACAACTAACATTGGTGGTTGATATAGTTTTCAGATAGGAAATAGGAAAAGAAATGCTTGCATGAGCAACAGGTTTCGTTTATCTAACAGTTAATATTTCACAGGATACACACATCGTAGTTTTTAAACAAACGTTCCATTTGCGTTAACGGTACACCTTTCCAAAATGTTGTCTCCTAGCTAATTTTTACGGCGTGTAGACATTTTAAAAACGTTGGCAAAACCCCTTACCTCCGTAATGATTGAATATATTATGCTCAAGGACAAAATGAAAGGCCTAAATGACACATTATGCGATTTGCAATATTGCAAAAAGTATGCAGATCTTGTGATTTTATGACAAACAACCCCTAGATCTAACGCTGTACTTGGCCAATATCTTGTCAAGGACAGCGTTATCAGAGGGCGGAAGTCACAATATGCAACTGGGAGAATGCAGTGGCCGTTTATCTTGTTGATGATATCTGTTATTCAAAAGAATACAGATCTTGTAACTGAGATGACAAACGGTCCACTAGCTACAGCGGTGTAATTGGGCAATATCTTGTCAAGGACAGCGTTATCAGTGGGGAGGAAGTCACATTATGCAACTGGGAGAATGCAGTGGCCGTTTATCTTGTTGATGATATCTATTATTCAAAAGAATACAGATCTTGTAACTGAGATGACAAACGGTCCACTAGCTACAGCGGTGTACTTGGCCAATATCTTGTCAAGGACAGCGTTATCAGTGGGAGGAAGTCACATTATGCAACTGGGAGAATGCAGTTGCCGTTTATCTTGTTGATGATATCCATTATTCAAAAAGTGCAGATCTTGTAACTGAGATGACAAAACGGTCCACTAGCTACAGCGGAGTACTTGGCCAATATCTTGTCAAGGACAGCGTTATCAGAGGGCGGAAATCACATTATGCAACTGGGAGAATTGCAGTTGTCGTTTATCTTTTGGATTATATCTGTTATTGAAAAAAATGCAGATCTTGTAACTGAGATGACAAACGGTCCACTAGCTACAGCGGTGTACTTGGCCAATATCTTGTCAAGGACAGCGTTATCAGAGGGCGGAAGTCACATTATGCAACTGGGAGAATTGCAGCTGCCGTTTATCTTCTGGCTGATAACCGATATTGCACTGCTAACGGATCTCTCTGTGGTGTTCATCTAGCTTACATTTAATTTGGGATTCAAAATTGAGCATATTTTTTGCTAACGTGTTAAATTGTTTTTTTTTTTTTTTTTAATTCGATTATGGCGAAACTAGTTTCGTTATTGAATGGTAAAATATTGTTGTATACTGTCACCAGATTACGGTAAGTGAAATAATAGTATGTTGTGGAAACTTTTAGTAATGCACTTGAAAGCTTCAACCTTGAACTATCACTATCCAATTAATGATTTAACATGTGATGTTGCATAATAGTGTATTCTTGGCCTCTAAGAGGCATTGTGTTCAGGTTGACCCAGAGATAACCTATGTCTACTTAGCCATAATCTGTTCTGTAGGTGTTTTGATGGATTGCTTTATTTATCTTTTGGTACTCGTATTTATTTATTTGTGATTATATTGCCATTATCATCTACTCGTGTATCGCAATACGAGTGCCTCACTAACGTAGAACGATCAGATTTTTTAACCTGTGTTGCATATCGTGTTCAGCTGTGTATGTTAACTAGGTTCTCACTTAATGTAAACTTGATATTTTCAAGTTGGTAATTTACTAATTACACAGTAAGGTAGTAAGATTTTATTACTGAACATGCACACGATTCTAATGGTCCGTTTAGTTATAACCTTTTCTGTTACGTTTAAATGACTCACACAACTTGTCATTTTTAGAAGACGTAAATCCTAAATGAGTAAACTAAAATAAAATTGTCAGGAGTAAAAGCGTTTTGTTAAGTATTTTTTATATCGAACTTGCTTAAAAATTGTAGGATGTCAAATAAAAATTTTATATTGGCATGCAAATTTTAACATTCTGGTTTTTAATTTAAATTCATATTTTTACGTTACAGACAATTAGTTGAAGTTTCCTGTGATTTTAGTCGTTTTGAGATACCAATGGTGCCACAGTTAATATGAACATTGCGTACCGAGTAAGTTGTTCCATAATTTTAAAATTAGTCGACATGTTGGAAAATGGCAATTTAAACCTCCCTGTAATTTTTTAATCACTAATGGTGGCATGGTTAAGATGGTGTATAGACAATTTAAATTCAACCTCTCAATATGTTTCATTACATCTGATCCATATAAATAAATAAATAATAAAGGACGGTGAAGTTTTAAAAACCTTACTTCGTATGTTTGAGTACTCCTTCCTTAGATTATTCACATTCACAGTATGAAACTAACGTGTTTATTGTAAAGTATAATTAATTTTCTTAGAAGCCATTCGGACTTGTTAGACTGCTGTAGAATAGGAATTAAGCTAATTGCAGTTGGATTATATAAATTGGCGTGATGCAGGCAGTTCACTACCGTGGAGTCCTAGTCGAGAGGAGTGCAGTGTTCCGCTGCATCAAGTCAAAGAAAGTGAAAGGAAAGTCTTCACTTTCACTATTAAATGCCGGAAAATCCCAGACGTAATTACGGATTGTTTGTCCGTATTTCCCTTTCGCGTTTCCCAGTGTTCGATTTCTAACAGTTAATGAGCCTCTTGTCTCGGTGCGAGTACAATATAACCGTCAAAATATTTATTCGTTTTTAATAACAAGATTCTGTATTTAGAGTACAAATAAATTATATAAACAATCTTATATAAACAATCTTATATTAACAATAATTTAATTATAGTTTGATATTTTGAAATCACTTTAGATTTACACTTACTTTATGAGTTTTATATAGTAAAGATTAAGGAATTCTATGGCTACAGTAATATAACATACGTTTTTTAACAAAATGCGGTATCTGATGTAAATGTGTATAGTCCTGTCTACTGTATATACAGTGAAAGCATTGTATTTAACTTTAAAATGTAATGCAATGAAAGTTTCTGTAAGATCTGTAAGGACTTTGCAATAATGTAGTAACTGGCACATTAACAGAGAGTAAATTAATACAAATGAGCAAACCAATTGGTAGCGGAGATCTAAGTGGGCGAGAGAAGAGCAGAGTCAATGTTTTCAAGGGCAACTGAGTATGTCAAGGTCAGCTGGTTGATTCATTCTACAGCATCTCAGTACACTTGACGTCAAGGCCGCAGCGCAGACACACGCACGCACGCACACACACAGCCCGTCAGCTATCACGCTCCTAAGTACTTGTTGCAGCACGGACGTTCATTGTTACAGTTTTACATGTTTATGCAATTTTGTTTTTGAATGTATTTTATATGAGCTTCGGCGCTGCTGACACACTGGTAGACACTCCAGAGCTAAGCGGGTTAAAACAAAGTATAAATCAGAACCATTGGCCTTTCGGCAGTCCTTGCACATGCCCCTAAAGATTTTTGGTCCGGAGACAATATTGGTAAACAATAAAAGCTGTACTGGATAATCCAATCAGCATTTTCCTTAGATGATAATAAGACTTGTGGTGGGGGCATCCACTCCTCCATGCTCACCCATCTACCCACTGTCGCAAGTCCTGGACAATGCGTTATGACAGGAACGTGTACAAAATACGAATAATTTTAGTACATTACTTTCTCTTCTAACCTTCATAGACTTTCTAAAGTTTCGCTATAGGCCTATATATAAAACGTAGAAACACGAGATTTGCTACTATAAAATAGCGAGAGAAGACGATGGGTGAGCCTGAAGGTCATGTCCCAGACCCAAGGTCATGCTAGATAATGCCGGTGCAGATGGACCAGTCATATTACATTTGATTATTGTAAACACAATGGTGACCTCATCTCACATAACAACTCCTTAATTCCAGCTTATTGTAGACCATTTAACTAATCATTTGAATAACAATTATTTTATTTCCTCTGTATAGTACGGAATTGTGCGGATAGTTTCTAAGTAAGCTGCAGTTGTAATTTACACACCGATCGGACTTCCGCGTGTAGCTTTACACACATTAATCAATTGTTTTTATAAACAATAGCTATGTCATGTTTACATATATCGAAAACGTATTCCTCTTTATTAAACAAATCCATTTGCAAAAATATATGGAATACTAGAAAAAAACCAAGTGATGAATAACGTTCAAATATACATTTATATTTGACATAAAGTTTCAAGTTCAGAGTTTTGTCCATATATCATTGCAAGTTACTAAAACAATAATTTAGTACACATTTAAATTTTAATCGCAGAAAAATGTGTTGTATTAACCGTAAAAACACGAAAAGAATAAATTGATATAAATAAGAACAATAAAAGGTACAAATAAAACTGTTAAATGTAAATAATCAAATATATAAGTTCTTTTTCAATGTTAAGGATTGTAAGGTTGTTCAAAAAACGTGGAGAATGATTTTTGGAACTATGAAATCTTTTGGAGATATGGCTTAATATCTGGAAATAAATAAGAGAGTCTAATAATTCACTAAATTAGATTCCATGAGATTGCATTATTCCTTATGAGTTTATTGATTACTGTATATACTCGTATAATCCATTCTTACAAAAATGTTTAAATCTTTTTCTTGTTAAAAGCTATCTTCTGTGAATGTTGACTTTTTCTAGTTAGTTTTTATAAAATATTGCTTTATAACTTTTAAATGGCCGTAATTTTAAACGAATATCCATATTATATTTTCTTTCAGAAAAAAGTAAAATCCTAATTAGACACAAACATGCAAAACTACAACGCAGTACCTTAAACCATTTGTGAATTATGTTTTTATAAATATCACAGTCAGACATTAAACGAAGCGAATTTGTAGATGAGCTTTTTTGTTTATTTCCATGTATCAAAACTTGTCCTGAAATATTTTTCCCTTGTTTAACATGTTGTGTATGCCTGTTGTTAATAAGTTCAAAAGAGATTTTTTTAATTATGGTTTTATTTTCCCCTTTTTTCTAAACCGGTAAAACAATTTTCGATACAAGTATAAAGTTTTCAAACAATTAAGATAGTATACTTGGCTTTAAGCAGAGTTTTATGATGAGAGCAGTGCGGAAGCGCAGCTGATGTCAGAGCAGATGTGCACCAAGGCCGACACAAGGACAAAGTGACTTGTCACTGCTAGGACCCCGCTCGCTGCACATTGAGCACAGTTAACGTACAGTACAGCCACTACCAGCCACTTCACCGTTCTTGTCACCCACCATTCCTGATCCTGCGAGTGTACAGAGAGACTAGGTAATGTTTGACAATGTGAGCAGTGCGGAAGCGCAGCTGATGTCAGAGCAGATGTGCACCAAGGCCGACACAAGGACAAAGTGACTTGTCACTGCTAGGACCCCGCTCGCTGCACATTGAGCACAGTTAACGTACAAACCACTACCAGCCACTTCTCCGTCTCTTGCCACCCACCATTCCTGAGCTGCGAGTGTACAGAGAGACTAGGTAATGTTTGACAATGTGAGCAGTGCGGAAGCGCACCTGATGTCAGAGCAGATGTGCACCAAGGCCGACACAAGGACAAAGTGACTTGTCACTGCTAGGACCCCGCTCGCTGCACATTGAGCACAGTTAACGTACAGACCACTACCAGCCACTTCACCGTGTCTTGTTAACCACCATTCCTGAGCTGCGAGTGTACAGAGAGACTAGGTAATGTTTGACAATGTGAGCAGTGCGGAAGCGCAGCTGATGTCAGAGCAGATGTGCACCAAGGCCGACACAAGGACAAAGTGACTTGTCACTGCTAGGACCCCGCTCGCTGCACATTGAGCACAGTTAACGTACAGACCACTACCAGCCACTTCACCGTGTCTTGTTAACCACCATTCCTGATGTGCGAGTGTACAGAGAGACTAGGTGATGTTTGACAATGTGAGCAGTGCGGAAGCGCAGCTGATGTCAGAGCAGATGTGCACCAAGGCCGACACAAGGACAAAGTGACTTGTCACTGCTAGGACCCCGCTCGCTGCACATTGAGCACAGTTAACGTACAGACCACTACCAGCCACTTCACCGTGTCTTGTCACCCACCATTCCTGAGCTGCGATTATATTGGAAAATACGTAGCACCATGGTAAGTTAGTTTGTGAAGTGTTTGGACTGTAATTGGTGAAAATTAAGTCAAAAGCAGAAAAAGAAATATATATATATAACTATTTAATATATGAATAAGTTGTATTAATAACTGTGTGACAATCTGTAATAACTGTAGTTGTGATATTCCTCTTAACACGTAAACTGCGGCAGACGCCTTACGTCGCAGTTGCGTTGTATTTTACCATGTGTGATGTCATCAGTGTATAGATCAACCTCTTCTGATCAGCTCTTACCGTAACAAATGTGGTCTGTATATACGTAGTGTCAAATATTGTGTAATTAATGATTACTTAATTTTGTGTATCAACATATTATACACAATCAACAATCAACCAACATATTATGTATACATAATATTTATCACGTTATTATCAAGTTACAAACATATACCTAGTAGTATATGCAACTGGTTAATAAAAAGGTTGTCAATTTATTAAGATTAAGTGAAACATTGTGTTTTTCTTTTCCATCGAAGAATCTCCTAGATATTTTATAATTGGGCATATATTTATAAACGATTTATTCGAAGAAATTGCTTGATAAGTACATATAATTTTGAAATTACGATATTCTTGTGTGAATCTATTTTGTAAATGCCTGTAATCTACCGAGTGTTTCGGTAAATTACCCGATTTAGCTCTTATGGGGCGTTTGTGTCTGGTGTACGCAAACCGTATAGCTAAATAGTGTTAACTTGTTAATTTTCTTCTCGAAAATGGAAGAAACGACTGAGAAGAAACTGGAGTCCAGGCTTGGACCAGAAGGCTACCAAGTGGAGAGCGAACTGCAGCACAGCGGCCGTGCCCAGAAGACCTAGCGGGCCGCGTGATTTATCCCGTTGGGCCTGAGCCACGACACAATTTGCACAAAACACTGTTTAAATCATGGCCCCAAGGTCCAGTGCTATATTCGGCAGAACCTTGGCCGTCACAGTTCGCATACCACACGGGTCCGCTAGGCCGTCACCGAGATGTGTATCTACGGTTGCTCCTACTAGAACCGTACACAGGTGGGACGTACCGAGAGTTGAACTGATAACTGAAAAACTACCAAGAATCTATGTTGAAGCTCCTCTAACCTTCCATTCAAGCCAATTTACAGCATTAGTTTCAAACTAATTTTCAGCATCTAAGAGCAACTTAGTTGACAAATACTAGATGTCAGAATGATAGAATAAGGAGTTTAATAATTATGCTTGCGAAAGTCAAACCCATCCTGTTAAGAATGCTATAGTATAGTATAGTTTTGCTATAGCCCGGTGAGTGCTATAGTAAAAAGGTGTAATGTACCTCCAAATCATCAGCCAAGCCTTTCAGACAAGTCCGCCACCAGTAAAGTTGTAACTTCCAACCGATGCAGCCCCAGAATAAAATGTCTTCTCAAGAACCTCCTAAATCGCTGCGAAAGGATTGCAGAGTAACCAACAAATCTGGATACTTACATGAGTTAACAACCTTTAGCTATCCAAATTGTGATTGAGACATCTTAGTTATAAAGCTACATTATTAGCACGAATCAGTTTTTTTTTTTTTTTTTTTTTTTTTTTTTTTTTTTTTTTTTTGTACCTTTTGGTTTAGATATGAGAACTCTTTAGAAAACTTAATAAGACTGACCTACAATGTTTTAAGATTACACCCTTGTACATTACTAATTTTATTGCGCTACTTATGCAAAGCTTCCTAATGAAGCTATTAGAAGGCATAATTCATGTATGTGGTGCGTGGGATATTCCATCATTACTGTATGTGTACACTCACAGATTCACAGTGCGAAGTACCACAGACGTGTTAGTGCAGAATGACAGTGCTAGATACGTTGGCCATGCACCAAGCCAGACCGTTATCCCCTCCATCGCCGCAGGCCAATCGCCGCCTTGTACCGACCTTCCTGGTGGAGGCCAGACCTTTGTCTGCCTTGCCTTCCAGCACCAGTCTTCGCATCACTTATTCCACTCGTTAAATGCGCACTTTCTTGAGGTGCTTGCCAATTTCTTTTAAAATTAACCTTTGCCATCAATTAATAGTTTAATTTGTATGTACGCTTTAAACATTAGTTGCAGATTATTATGAATCGCCATTAAAAGTACGGAAATCACTATGAGCATTTTTCAGGTTTTTTTTAATCCATGAACATTAAACTTTATGACATTTTCCAAAACAGAAAAAGATCTTTTGCATCCGCCGTCTCCTTCACGTCTCCAGAACTCACATATCGCTATTTTCATCAACAGCGTACATGAACGACAGAATAAGTACCCTGTCCCACCCTGGTTATATTCTTTAGAGCACGTTATATTCCCGACAGTCACTTATTAATCAATGCAGGCCATGTATTAATTCTGAGTATACGTTCAAAATATGGACATCTGTTTTATGCAAATTGCATGCATAAAATCACTATTAGGACAAAAAAGTACAAACTGTCTGTAAACACGATTACTTCGGTTTGCGATTACATGTTCAAATCCTATCTTTTGTAATAGACATAATTGTATACTTATACATGTGTAATATAACTTGGATTGATGTTTTACACATTTGTTGCTGTTTGTGCAGGACCGGCAGATGACGTAGATGACATTCCACAGCCAAGGGTGCGGATACGCAGCTCCACTTCCAAGACTGAAGAGTGTGAAAGGTTTATCCCCAAGCTCATGATGCGTGGAGAACATGTGGCCGTTGTGATTGCTACAGACTATTGACAGTTTTATGCGTGGTTTTTTGCCACAAATATATTTATGTTTTTATATTTACATATACAATAATATACATGTCCTTTAATTTTCCTATTCCACTAGGGTAAACTGATGTTTGTAGTAAACAATCGGACCGACAAGAGTAAATAAGTGGAACACCGTTCAGAACAATATGAGATTTTATAAGCTGAAGGAAAACCGTTCTCGCGGTGTGACCTTACAGTGGCCTTTTATTATTTCTGTAACTACGAGAACGCTTAGAGTGAATATTTAAAGCAGAAAGTATGGCAACCTCATATTGAAGTGACATGGATGACGTAACGAGATCGCAGTTACCTTTTAACTATGCTATGTGTCGTAAATAACACACCCGCAGAGAGTGGGCAAATAAGCAAATTTTCAGCACTCTTGGTAGCATATGTTCAGAGGTGACGGATACTGTGGCGTCACTTCCTAACGTCCTTCTAGCTCTGGCGTGTATCGTAGACAACCGGATCACCGAGAGTGGACAAGTAGATCATTTTTAAGCACTCGTGGTAACCGAATGTCGTAGTGGGGGACGGATGACGTGCCGTGACCTCCCAATGGCCTTCTAACTCTAGCGTGTGTCGTAAACAACCGGATCACCACGAACGGACAAGTAAACTATATTTCAGCACTGATGGTAACTTTATGTCGAGGTGAGACGGATGATGTGCCGTGACCTCCAATGGCCTTCTAACTCTAGCGTGTGTCGTAAACAACCGGATCACCACGAATGGACAAGTAGACGATATTTCAGCATTGTTGGTAACTTTATGTCGAGGTGAGACGGATGATGTGGCGTGATCTCTCAATCGTCATCTAACTCTACTGTGTCGTAAACAACCGGATCACCACGAATGGACAAGTAGACTATATTTCAGCATTGGTGGTAACTTTATGTCGAGGTGAGACGGATGATGTGGCGTGATCTCTCAATCGTCATCTAACTCTACTTTGTGTCGTAAACAACCGGATCACCACGAATGGACAAGTAGACTATATTTCAGCATTGGTGGTAACTTTTGTCGAGGTGAGACGGATGATGTGGCGTTATCTCTCAATCGTCATCTAACTCTACTGTGTCGTAAACAACCGGATCACCACGAACGGACAAGTGGACTATATTTCAGCACTGATGGTAACTTTATGTCGAGGTGAGACGGATGATGTGGCGTGATCTCTCAATCGTCATCTAACTCTACTGTGTCGTAAACAACCGGATCACCACGAACGGACAAGTGGACTATATTTCAGCACTGATGGTAACTTTATGTCGAGGTGAGACGGATGATGTGGCGTGATCTCTCAATCGTCATCTAACTCTACTGTGTCGTAAACAACCGGATCACCACGAATGGACAAGTAGACGATATTTCAGCATTGTTGGTAACTTTATGTCGAGGTGAGACGGATGATGTGGCGTGATCTCTCAATCGTCATCTAACTCTACTGTGTCGTAAACAACCGGATCACCACGAATGGACAAGTAGACGATATTTCAGCATTGATGGTAACTTTATGTCGAGGTGAGACGGATGATGTGGCGTGATCTCTCAATCGTCATCTAACTCTACTGTGTCGTAAACAACCGGATCACCACGAATGGACAAGTAGACGATATTTCAGCATTGGTGGTAACTTTATGTCGAGGTGAGACGGATGATGTGGCGTGATCTCTCAATCGTCATCTAACTCTACTGTGTCGTAAACAACCGGATCACCACGAATGGACAAGTAGACGATATTTCAGCATTGGTGGTAACCTTTATGTCGAGGTGAGACGGATGATGTGGCGTGATCTCTCAATCGTCATCTAACTCTACTGTGTCGTAAACAACCGGATCACCACGAATGGACAAGTAGACGATATTTCAGCATTGGTGGTAACCTTTTGTCGAGGTGGGACGGATGATGTGGCGTGATCTCTCAATCGTCATCTAACTCTACTGTGTCGTAAACAACCGGATCACCACGAATGGACAAGTAGACGATATTTCAGCATTGGTGGTAACCTTATGTCGAGGTGAGACGGATGATGTGGCGTGATCTCTCAATCGTCATCTAACTCTACTGTGTCGTAAACAACCGGACCGTTGAGAGTGGACAAGTAGAGCGGCTCAAGCAGGACACTTTCCTCAGTGAAAGTTAGTTCGGCACTTTCTCCAGACCTCGCTCATCTCGGGAAAATGTCATCGTTAGAATATTTACCTTAACTTGTGATGAGACGGTTTCTTTTTCTTTTGTATATGAACTACGCTAATAGCTGATGCTATATCTTTAATGTGGAGGACGGAATTACATTTACTAAATAAAAAAACGAAAATTATCATACATAATTTCAATATTTATGATATACATAATTTCTGTATAGCGAAGTTTTCTGCAGAGATTTTAGATTCTCTGGATGTAGATAAGATTCTCTATTGTATGAAAACGTTAAGCATTTTAGATTTAGTCTGAACTTGATAAGCCTTTCAAGTAATCTCATATCATCCATATAGAGATATAAACACCAGTTTATTAAGTTATATTTCTCCTCACCTCATAATGCAGTTAGAAATTTAGATAATTTAACAAGCTCCTTGAACATGTATAAGGTTCTCACGTTTTCGAATTTTAAGACTTTATTGTTGAACGATGAATGAGTATGCTCTATAGATTCTTCATGTCTCAATCATTTTCGTTTTTCAACAATGGGTTTGAAAGTTCACTATACTGTATGAAAGGTGAATCTGAAATAAAAACTACGGTACAGAAGTTTCAATATACTTCTATGAGATCTTCGTATTCTGTAGATATGTTATGTTCAAATATACTTGAAGAGTTTTAATATATAGATCAAATACACACCTCCATAATAAATTAAATAATATACTGTAAGGTGTTTTCTGTGTTCAAAGTAACTATCAACCGAGCTCGTGGAGGAAATGTGCTCTTCTTTATCTATCGTCATTCATTAATTGTGTTTCTTTGAACAAGAATAGTTATTAGTATTGAACCATTAGGTTCTTGTTTTCATCATCTTTCTTGAAAAATTACATCTTCTGCTGTGTATATTTGATGGAAGCCACAAGGTTTAAGTAAAAAACATTTTCATTTCAGTATAATTTAATATCAAAAGTCCTTTCTTCGTTTAAGGCATCATCACTGATGATTCCCTAACCGGAATCATTGTGGAAAAAATAAAAATGTTTTTGTATTAAAATGATATCTTCCCATGATATCCTTCCAGTGACAGGCCATCAAATTCCTTCTAGATTCTATGAGGATTCTGAATATCACGGGATTTTGCAGTAACCACATTTTTATTGAGACCCACGGTCTAAGTCTGACGTCGATAGTCTTACTTTTGAACCTGCATTAGAGAGAGGGCAAGTTAAATCCTGCTTGAACTGGAGCACTTCGTATCAGTACGTTTATCAGAATGTTTATTACAATATGAATGGACTTGTGAATTTGTATGAAAGTAGAAGACATTATTTTACTCTTTTACTTCGACTTTACAGACTGTTTTAAAATGTACTATTTATTTAATTGTTAGTTATGATATCATTCTTTCTTTTAACATGTTATGGTTTAACCAGTAACGTACCAGAATCCTAAAATTTTGAATTATAGCAGATGTTTTACGACATCAAAATATAAGTTTACCTTTTATTTTTATTTTATTAAATGCCACCGTAAGAATTAAAAGTGTATAAAATAAATACACAATTAATTAGTTAAGGCTTGTATTTACTACATGCGTTTATTAGATATTAAGTGAAATTTCAGTTGTTCTAATATGATCTTACCTGTCTTGTTGGCGTTTGCTTTTATTTAAGTTATATGCCCGAGACATTTTGCTGATAAGATACATAACTTTTACATTTTAAGCAATTTTAACAAATTGGTTGTGTAGTGACAAAATGGACTTTGATAGTGTAAATAATATAATGACTATTCTAGTGCCAGGTCTGGTTAGCAACACGATATCAGGCCTGCCAGCCAGATAAGACAAGGAGGCCGAAAAATGCAGCAAGAGTGTAAAAGTGCAATGTGCAGAGATAACGTGGCAGAGCACTTCAGCTCTTGACCTTGACTCTAGTACTTAAACGCGATAACAAATTATATTTACCAAAATTAATCAGTCCATATTTTATTACAATCTATAATGACCTCGTTAATTATTCTGGCATTGTTATGCATCTAAGATAGTGACTTTGTTGCACTACACAACAATCATGAAATCTTTTTAATGGCGTACGTTCATTACTACAATTGTCGTGTGATAACGATCAAACATTGCCCCTCCTCACGTGACGTAAATGTTGTCAATGGCATCTCATCAATATTTAGAAGAACATTAAAGTGTTGAGATATGTTTCTACGGGAAAGCCTTGGAACGGTTTTGCTGACAGAGAAACGAGCTTTCTCGCGGCATGAAACCTCACGTCAGATTAGTGCGTTTTTCGAATCCTTCGATATTAGGAAAGTCAGGTAACGTATTGAAAGTTTAGAAGACAAATTCAATCAGCTCGCCTACAGTACTTGTACGTCATCCGTCTCCAGTAATGGAAGCCTCAGAGCGAGTGTTTGCTGTTGCTAGCATACAGTACTTGTAGGCTCAAGAGACGTCTACTGTCACCAAGATCGTGTTGTATTGTCATCCGTCTCCAGTAGCGGAAACCCCTGAGCTAGTGTTTGCTGTTGCTAGCATACAGTACTTATATGCTCAAGAGACGTCTACTGTCACCAAGATCGTGTTGTATCGTTACCCGTCTCCAGTAGCGGAAACCTCAGAGCGAGTGTTTGCTGCTGCTAGCATACAGTACTTGTAGGCTCAAGAGACGTCTACTGTCACCAAGATCGTGTTGTATTGTCATCCGTCTCCAGTAGCGGAAACCCCAGAGCGAGTGTTTGCTGTTGCTAGCATACAGTACTCGTAGGCTCAAGAGACGAATACTGTCACCAAGATCGTGTTGTATTGTCATCCGTCTCCAGTAGCGGAAACCCCAGAGCGAGTGTTTGCTGTTGCTAGCATACAGTACTTGTAGGCTCAAGAGACGTCTACTGTCACCAAGATCGTGTTGTATCGTCACCCGTCTCCAGTAGCGGAAACCTCAGAGCGAGTGTTTGCTGTTGCTAGCATACAGTACTTGTAGGCTCAAGAGACGTCTACTGTCACCAAGATCGTGTTGTATTGTCATCCGTCTCCAGTAGCGGAAACCCCAGAGCGAGTGTTTGCTGTTGCTAGCATACAGTACTTGTAGGCTCAAGAGACGTCTACTGTCACCAAGATCGTGTTGTATTGTTATCCGTCTCCAGTAGCGGAAAACCTCAGAGCGAGTGTTTGCTGTTGCTAGCTTACAGTACTTGTAGGCTCAAGAGACGTCTACTGTCACCAAGATCGTGTTGTAATTGTCATCCGTCTCCAGTAGCGGAAACCCCAGAGCGAGTGTTTGCTGTTGCTAGCATACAGTACTTGTAGGCTCAAGAGACGTCTACTGTCACCAAGATCGTGTTGTATTGTCATCCGTCTCCAGTAGCGGAAACCCCAGAGCGAGTGTTTGCTGTTGCTAGCATACAGTACTTGTAGGCTCAAGAGACGTCTACTGTCACCAAGATCGTGTTGTATTGTCATCCGTCTCCAGTAGCGGAAACCTCAGAGCGAGTGTTTGCTGTTGCTAGCTTACAGTACTTGTAGGCTCAAGAGACGTCTACTGTCACCAAGATCGTGTTGTATTGTCATCCGTCTCCAGTAGCGGAAACCCCAGAGCGAGTGTTTGCTGTTGCTAGCATACAGTACTTGTAGGCTCAAGAGACGTCTACTGTCACCAAGATCGTGTTGTATTGTCATCCGTCTCCAGTAGCGGAAACCCCAGAGCGAGTGTTTGCTGTTGCTAGCTTACAGTACTTGTAGGCTCAAGAGACGTCTACTGTCACCAAGATCGTGTTGTATCGTCACCCGTCTCCAGTAGCAGAAACCTCAGAGCGAGTGTTTGCTGTTGCTAGCTTACAGTACTTGTAGGCTCAAGAGACGTCTACTGTCACCAAGATCGTGTTGTATTGTCATCCGTCTCCAGTAGCGGAAACCCCAGAGCGAGTGTTTGCTGTTGCTAGCATACAGTACTTGTAGGCTCAAGAGACGTCTACTGTCACCAAGATCGTGTTGTATTGTCATCCGTCTCCAGTAGCGGAAACCTCAGAGCGAGTGTTTGCTGTTGCTAGCTTACAGTACTTGTAGGCTCAAGAGACGTCTACTGTCACCAAGATCGTGTTGTATTGTCATCCGTCTCCAGTAGCGGAAACCCCAGAGCGAGTGTTTGCTGTTGCTAGCATACAGTACTTGTAGGCTCAAGAGACGTCTACTGTCACCAAGATCGTGTTGTATTGTCATCCGTCTCCAGTAGCGGAAACCCCAGAGCGAGTGTTTGCTGTTGCTAGCTTACAGTACTTGTAGGCTCAAGAGACGTCTACTGTCACCAAGATCGTGTTGTATCGTCACCCGTCTCCAGTAGCAGAAACCCCAGAGCTAGTGTTTGCTGTTGCTAGCATACAGTACTTGTAGGCTCAAGAGACGTCTACTGTCACCAAGATCGTGTTGTATCCTCACCCGTCTCCAGTAGCGGAAACCCCAGAGCTAGTGTTTGCTGTTGCCAGCATACAGTACTTGTAGGCTCAAGAGACGTCTACTGTCACCAAGATCGTGTTGTATCGTCACCCGTCTCCAGTAGCAGAAACCCCAGAGCTAGTGTTTGCTGTTGCTAGCATACAGTACTTGTAGGCTCAAGAGACGTCTACTGTCACCAAGATCGTGTTGTATCCTCACCCGTCTCCAGTAGCGGAAACCCCAGAGCTAGTGTTTGCTGTTGCTAGCATACAGTACTTGTAGGCTCAAGAGACGTCTACTGTCACCAAGATCGTGTTGTATTGTCATCCGTCTCCAGTAGCGGAAACCCCAGAGCGAGTGTTTGCTGTTGCTAGCATGACGTTACCGCTTTCACCGCAGAAACTCCTTTCATTTTACTTTCGCTATCACAATCACAGGCGGCCATGGATCGCCGCCCCGCGCCGTGAGAGTTTCTCCTGCGAACGGTATTCTGCGATACACAGAACTGGCGACGGCACGCGAACCGGCTACACTGTATTGCAGCTGGTTACTTAACGTTTGAGGCTTACAGTTCTGTCGCGTTTTGTTTGATAAATGGTTATTTTGCTAGTGTCAAATGTTACAGCCAAACATAACCGATGTACCATCAAGTTGATAAAGTAAAATCATAGGCTAATAAATAACAATTTAAATTTGTTAGATTAGTGTGTACTCTACTGTACAGATTGGAGTGCTCTAAATTAACTTTAAATGTACCTCTGTAAGAGGTCTGCTATATTCTTTTCAACGAAAGGGTCTAAAACCTGTCACATTATTATCCTTCCTAATTCTTTTACAGGTAGTCTCCAAAATATGACGCAGAAAATGGCTATGCTCAGAAAATTCGGAAATCCTGCAATCACATTTACGTGCAACAGCTTATGGCCAGAAAATAGAAAAAAGTATGAAACTATATGAGACAACCAATAATAGACCTGACATAATTGTCAGTGTTTTTGCATTCTATGGTAAAATAACACGTTCTATTATTAACAAAGATTATCGAGATTTTGAAACATTTCTGTACACAATGGAATTTAAAAATGAGGGTTGACTCATATTAATTTACTAGTGAGCCTATTCGACAATTGTCAACTTAGAGATACACATACAATCTCTGAGCCCAGTGATACCAACGTATGGAATTTAGTACTGAACACATGTAGCTCCATAGTTTGAACCCTCATTCAGTTTGTATAAAAACAAAATTTGTAAGAGAACATATTCAAACTGTTTTGTTGAAAAAACAAAGAGAATAGCTGATCAGAATAATAAAAGAAAAAAAGCAAGTGTGTACAAACTTGTACAACCTTTTACTATGGAAATGTACCAATAGGTTTGTAGTTCTTTACCACCCTCTACATATGAGTTCTTTTATAAATATGTATAAAGGGCCTTGATAGTGTGGGTTTGTAGAAGCGAGAACAGCTTCATCATTAGGGTTATTATTTCCTGAATAACAGATATGTTGGTCCAAATGAAACAGTGTTCACTCTTAGACTATGTTCATATAACATGCATGAGTCACGTTCTGGTATTTTATTGGTCGTTCATCTCATACAAAATACTCCGGCATTACTGCAAATGTACCGTCTAAAGGAAAGGAAACATACGATGATACTTGCACGGTTTTAAACAAAATATTGACCAGACAAAATAGAAGCTACAATATTTATCCAGAAACACCTCTTCACTATATTTGGGAATAGAGCAAGTGCTGCTAGAATGCAGAATCTTTTGTAGTGCAAATGTCGATATCAGCTCATTTTCACTTTACGCTGCCACAGACTTGACTCCTTGAGTTTGAAGACGAAGAAGTTAAAAATTAACGCTCTGTATCGTTTTGACATCAATATCATCTATACTACAAAATCAAGAGTAATTTAGAGAAGAGGTGTCATTGTTCATCATGTGCACAATTAAACCCTTCTCACCATGCATACGTTATCTTTTACAATGTTATAGGTGGAATAAGTAATATTTCACCGTCAGGTACAGAAATGTGTCATCTTTGTTTGTTTTTAAGTTTTTCTTTTAATCGTTGTTTCGTGCTATTGGTGTGTCTACCTATGACGAAATCGGAACAGTACCTAGCCAAAATCCGTTACTTACTTTTAGTGATTTGGATCGCTGAATGAGTATGCATGAAGCTTCATCTGTACAAACGCCAATACAAGACAACCATTCTCTTATATTTGCGTTATTACAACAACTAAGCAACAAACTTAAGTAATGGAATTACTTCAAATTCTACTTTTGTGAGGACTTTCTCATAAAGTTCAGCGACAACGTATCAGCTCTGTTAGACGTATATGGTCAAAGACAATCCAACCCCAGACGTCTCTGAGGCTAATAACTACGAGTAGAACCAATGGACAGGAACTGCTAGTGATGCTATATGCCCGGTTAGGGGTCGTTGAATTGGACTATATGTCCGGTTAGGGACCGTTGAATTGGACTATATGTCCGGTTAGGGGCCGTTGAATTGGACTGTAAACAGTGTTTCAGACAGACTTTTCTGTGTTGGATACTTTAAAGCTGCTTGAGGTTTCTCTATTTGAATTGAATTTACCAACCAGAGTTATTAGATTGGACACTATCACGAGTAATGTGGATTATGATATCATGTACAATTACAATTTTAGGTAAATAAGTATGATTGAAGAATTAATTAAGACAAAGTAAGAATAGATTTCTTAAAGGATTCTTTTTTGTAAAAGGGCTAACGTGATTCATTATTGTAAAAGTAATATTTTTGCGTCATACCTACAGCTTAGACTCGAATAGCAGCAATGTTTTTACCCCCATGTCGCATTGTACCATGCCATTTTGAATTACTACTACAGCTAAACGAAACATCTGAGTCTGCTCTAAGGATAACCCGCGAGGATAATTAACGAATCTTTACTGATTATATTGGAGGATCAGTTATTATGTTATTTGATGAAACAGTGTTATAAATTACACTATTGGATATTGGTTAGCATTCCTTACCTCAAAACAAGTCAATAGACCTGATTGATTTACCAACTACAATAATATCTAAGAAAGATTTAATATGAGCTAAATATGGATTGATTTTAACATTTATGAAGAAAAAGTAGTTGGAAATGTTAATTCTAAAATGTATACCTTTAACAATAAAAAAATAACAATTTTACACCATCAAAGATATGAGGTATTCGTTCAGGTAAGTGTTTTCATTGCGTAACATTAACTGTAACATATACTGTATCTCCAACTAAGGCCCGGTAGGGTTCTGATAGTTACGAGTGTGAACGATCGTACTGAAGATATTACTCCGGATTTAATTCTCCTAATTACCAACCATTCATTCCGAGATTTACTTTGTAAAGGTATAAACGATTTCTAATTAATAATGTATACTGTATAGCCAAGTTACTTTACTGATTGTAGTGGAGAGCGATAATCAGTTAGAAGTTACGTTTACACAGTAATAGAACAATAACTATTTATCAGATTTGTCTTTCTGTGTGTATTTAAAGGACTCAATTTGACTACAATAGCTTATACAATCTTGTGCCAACTGCAATAACAGCATAGGGTGTAAAACTGTTGATGTCGGTAAATGTGCTTCTAACTTCTTATTTAGAAGTTATTGGCATCACGGAAGTCGAGGCAAAGGGAATTAGTAATAACCAGATATCTGAATATAAGATCAAGTGTTTTACCTCTCCAAAACTGAGGGCTAAGGACACCAAACGAGGAATAGTTACTATGACGAAGGGTTCGAAGTGAGCCAAACAATATAAAAGATAATGTCTCTCGGGCGACGCTTGCCTGCCAACTAACATCTGAGTGGGACTACACCAGAGCAGCATATGACAAGGTATCGACTTCAGTATCAAAGTTACTATACCTCAAACATATACCTCTGAAGGCCTAAAAGGAAGCAAACACAATTGCCTACAGTCAGTGTTAGAGTCAACTGTTTGGAGTTAGTGTCGACTGTTAACGTTTCTCAGAGAGTGATATCTGTGTCCATGCCTAATCTCTTCAAAACAGCAATAGGAAGAACTGCGTATTATAATCTATAATATTACACTTAGCCGGAATTAGTGTGGATTTTGGCAGAGCAAAGCAAGAACGTAGCCAGGAACGGGGTCCAGACAACTTATTCCGTAGTGGACAGAGAGTAGCATTGAATTATTTAAATAATAATAATCGTTTACTAAAAAAGTAATTGAAAAAATTGAACATGTGAGGGGGGCCGAACCTCTTCGACCCTCTCGCTGGCTACTTCCTTGGAGCAAAGGCTACGTTACATTAGCACTGTTGAGGCAAAAGGATTTGCAACTATCAGCCGCTGGGCGGTTAGATTAGGACGTAATTTCTGTTTAAGAAACTCCGCAAGCCGTGTCATAGATAGGGAAGGACATCAATACCTGCCGACACTGTCTCGACAAGGCATGTCCAGCAGTATAGAGTTAACAAAGGTTACATACCTCAACAATTGGGATAGCAGTCGTAGATTTTAAAACTTAAATCGTACACACAGACAAGAAATGGTATTTAACGAAGGGGCGAGGCTAGCACAACATTGTGTATGTCCTGAAGGGGGAGAGTCATGTACATAGAATGTTACATCTTTTGAAATAAGGCTTCCTTGGATTGTACCACTAGGTGTATTCAACATTTATGTTACAACTGAATGGAGCCAAGAGGGGAATGATCTAATGTTATATGAATATGTGTATCTATGAAAGGGTTTATGCAATATAACGAAATATATATATATATATATATATATATATATATATATATATATATATACACACCTTTTAACTACTTATTATTCCAGATAAATGTCCATATCCCAACGTAAGTTAAGTTTACCAAGGATAGTTAAAATGAACGACTTGGTATAGCCATTTACGTAGTGTGAAACCAGAAGTCAGCTCGTGAGTGAACGTGACAGTATGTTTGTGCCAAGCACGTTGTAACACGTTTGTATGTGTGAAGTGTATGTTCTGTGTAATATTGAGACTGGAATACGTATCCACTTGCCGGCTGAGTTCAAAGTTAAACTGTTCTGTATTTGGTCGTTCCTGTCACATGTGTTCAATTAACATAACGTGTGGTCAGACACCTGCCAAAATAAATCTATAAAAGTGGATGAAAAGTTGCAAAAATGTACCGGTTAGGATCTATGTTGGGAGTAGAGTTATAAATTTTGCTGAAATGTGAATGGCCGCCGTATGGAAACTTTTCTTATTTTAAGACTAACTAAAGAACTCGTCAAAGCTTTACAGGTACATGCAAGCACTGCTCCAAGTCTAATACTTTTTAAAGTACGGCCGTTCTCGTGTTTACAAGCTCCCGTTATATTGCATAAACCCTTTTATATGTACTTATATATATGTTTCGGATTATGTTGGTTTAGTATTCTGGGGTTCATGATCGGAGAAAACCCAAAAACATCTTTCGGAAATTCCGTCATGAGAGCAATTACAATAGGTTGAGTTCTATGAAACGTACAAGCTTCGGCAATCTTTTTTACTGCAATTCATAGTGTTGAATTCGTTTCAGGAATATTAAAACCACACCTCCGCTTAATGGAAGTCAAATGAAATATTATTGTATACAAATAAGAAAGAAACATTATTGTCTAGAAGAAAAACAAGTTTTAAACAATGTTTTAATTGTTCGTTTTCGCCTTACTACAACCTAAACCAACAAACAATACATATATCTATATTATGGCCAAGTACTGAGCTCATCCTGTATAATAAAACGTGAGATTAGTCTGAGTAAGAGTTTGGCGACGACAAATTTATGGTCACGACAGACAAATCCGCACCGACGATGTTGTAACGATCCTTGGCTTAACGCTCCAAAAACATCCGGTGAATCGGAAAGTATGCCAGAAAGTGAGTGGTCTGTCACAAGCCCAGATATTTATGGAATTGTTCCGACCATTGCACTTAGTACAGTGAGTGGTGAGATTTCGTGTAGTACTTAACATTTGTATTATAAGAGTCAACCCTTAATATCATTTTCTCAGAACCAAATAGAAACCAAATTTTGTCACTTACGGTTTTTAATATGACAAATTACATCACATATAAACATCACGTTGAGTTACGAGTTCTCACCAAAGAAATTTAATTTTGTGGTAACGTTGGCCTGGCATCTTTTTTAGCATCTATGTGATACGTAAAGTACAGATCTACAATTATCATCATAATATTAATATGAAGATTTTGAACTTATCAAATCAGTTTTTTAAGCTAGCGGATTAACCGTAACGAACGTTTGTGAGCTATTTGTTCATTATGTTGTTGATTTATTTAAAAACTGTTATTTATAGAGTATGACGTTTTCAAAAACTTCCTCAATCCTCCGAATCCCCTGTTTTGATAAGATTCGTCAACAACCCCTGACAGTTCTGATTATTGTTTAATTTATCTTACGTGCAGGGCCCGTCACCATATTTCTCAGAAAGAGGTGCTGCCGAAGGTATTGTATTCCCAGCATTGCTTTGAGGTTGACGAGATAGCCTTGCCGGCAAGGCCGGTGCCCTGCAACTAGTGAGATAGAACTGTAGGCGAAGTCGTTGTATTACCAATACAGCTTTGAAACCTGTTAAATACTAACTGAAAGTGAAGCTAGTGAATTTCCAATTGTGCCGTGAATTGGTGAAACTGAGCATTATTGGCAAAGCTAGTAAGACAGAGATAGAGAGACAGAAAGAACACCATTTAATTAATTTTAGTAGAAATTTGACGATGACTGTATTATAAATTTAAGGTAATGCAAGAGGTGACGAGGTGTATATAGACCTATGGAATTTAAAATCTTGTACAAAAGCTTTGAATTTGTTGTCATCTACGGCTGATAATGTGAGTAATTGATTAAAAAAATACGTATCTACAGTTTTATCTATTCATTTACTCTTGTTTGTGATTGAAATATACGAGTTTAGTTAAAACGCTTAAAGTTGTCAGCGCCAATTAATATTTATTTTGTTTTGTAAATGGATCGTATTACAGTTTTTCGACCCTATTAGTTTTTTTTTAATTTTCAGGAATTTATATGCTAATATATACGGTTTTAAGTACTTTCTAGGAAGTATATAGAGTACAATTCTTATAAACTAATAGGCCTACACTAGTACTGTACAAAACACAAGGAACAAAAGAAAGTTCAAATCTAAGCTGAAAAAAACGAAAATTTTACAAATTTTGAAGAAAAGCTTTATCGAGTAAGAACAATTGCCTAACCTTTATCTCTAATTATAAATAATAGCAAAGAACAGAAGCTTAGAGGACAATCGTAAAGCCGAGGAGAATAGAAAGGCTGGCAGCAAATGGCAGAATGTGGCCTAGGGAGGACCCTGAGTCCAAGGCACGACCGTGAGTCGAGGTCTGGAGTGGTCTGCCTTCGACATAACCTTCATCTGGACCGTCCCCTCCAGTACTTCCTGCCTTACACCTCACCACACTCTACTGCCTCACTACCTACTTTCACCGCGCCCTTACCGCACCACCGACCAACGACCATCCACCACTTGACGATTTTGATCTCACAGCTAGGGCTTTTATCTTTTGTGACTTTAATTGACGCTTTCTATTGCATGACTGAATGTTGTTATGGTTTATCTTGACGCATTCGGGTTTAGTGCCAGAGTTTTGTTTTTCATATCTGTAACTGGTGCTAATATTCATTGGATTTGATCCAATGCTATAAATTGAGTAATAGATGAAAAAATGTATTGCTCGGTCTGCCATCTGTGGAGTGAAAAGTCAATTAGCAAATATTTTAATGGTAACAAAGTTACGTGGCGCAGTCCTACCTTCGGACCTCAGAACGAACTGATACATTCCCCCGAACCACAGGACACCTTGTCCGTGTGTATAAGTTATCTCTTGTGTAACACAATCAAAGTTTCCATTGCACATTGTGCTTCTTATACATTAACTTAATTCCCTCGACTACAATGCACGGGGTGTGCTTTTATATTTTAATCTATGTCCCTAATTCTAATCCAGTAGTTTTAACCTTACTTTATGGTGACGATTTCATTGCCAGAGCTTATAAAATAAGTTCTATAACTATCCTATAAATTCTTAAAATGTTTACTCAACTCTTTTATTTTTACTTATAGACTACTTTACTTATACTTTTTACTTATATATTTGTTTTATTTTTACTTTTATTTTACTAATATCTATATAGAGAACTGTTTTCCATTTATATAATATGGCGGTAGATAGATTTAAAATCAACCTTAAAGTACATTAGAAACTATCCACTAAGTGTGTAAATAGCACTCATTCAGTGAGACTAAAGTCTGTTATGTTACTTTTAGCTTTGTATACGTGAGCGTTATGAAATGTATTTGAAATATTGTCATATGTACATAATATGTCTAACGCATAAAACACGTGAAAATCTTTGCCATAAGGGCTTTGTTCCGCTGATGCGTTTAAACAATTTTAAAAGTTAGCGAGGGATCAACAAGAGTCTGAATTACGAGTACATCGTCTAGTAGAAGGGCTATCTACTAGAGAACAAGCTAAGCACCTGGAATTGGTTTTCAAAGCTCTATCTGTTGTATTCTGTAATATAACTGTATAGTTTGAAATAAGTGCTTGAAAAATAGCTATTCATAGGTTGCCCAACATTCAAAACTCAGCTCAGTTCCATAGAGTATATATTCAGCTGCGTTATATATTTAAGTCAACTCCTACGTCACTGAAAAGAGAAAACACAGAGGTCTCACTGGAACAACTGACCACAGCGCGATCCGACGGTCAAGTCTGACACTACTATTGGCGGTATCCGGTGCAACATTAGCGAATTCTGTTGACCGATTCTAACTACTAAGCTCAGTGAGACATCTAGATCTTGATAGTCTTTACATTGCCCAGAGGAAACGTGCATAATAATTTACATCTTTTATACAGTAGTATATCGTTATATCATTATACATAGTGAAGTAATATGTTTTAAAAGAATACTTGATGGACATATTTCGTAAATACCGTGAGATTATTCATAACTCTGTCATTAAAACAGAAGAAAATTATTGAAAGTTGGCAAAAGTTTTGAGACTCTTCTTTTGTTTAATGAAACTCTTCATAAAGGAAGGTGAGTTTATTGTTATAAAATTAAATTTTTATTCACAGAAAATTAAAATCTACTTAATATCGCACAAACCAGTGGCTGGTTATGAGTTCCAAAATATGAATAGAGAATCGGTGATACAAGTCGCGTCATTTTAGTACAGATATCAGCCTCACCATTATGCATGGACGTATGTGTGGGAATACCTTCATACATGAAGAATAGTAAACACATTTTTTAATGATAATGGGGCCATATCAGTTTGGTTCACTAAACAACAATCTCAATATTCATATAAGTCAGATAAATAAACTTATAAGAAGCAGTATCGATGGAACTGATATAACGTGACCGTGTTCACAGCATTTCTGTCCGGTGTTACATGCGATTTTGCTGCCATTTAACCTTTTGACCCCCAGTCCTACCTTGGACCAAGGCAAACCTATGTACCAATGTCAAGTCTCTAAGGCCTTTCAATCAAGAATTACCGCACAGACAGGAGGATAACTGCACATGTCGGGGAATTACACTTTCACTTTTGTTGTCTTATTTAATGCAAATTTCATCATACGCAGGTTAGTTGTTACTAATTTTATAAATGTTACTGTCAAGACTCCAGTAACATAAACCATAGAACGAAACGCGTTATAAGTCATATGGGATTAAAGTGCATATTTGTATGTTTATATTTTGAAACAATCTATTCTACAGTCGTCTACATTGCACTGCAGACCAAAAATAATCATTTTGTAAGTTTATTCATGTTTGTATCAGTTAGGGTTAAAGTTAAGTCAATAAGATACAAATTTGATAATCAAGATACATCATTATTATCTTCAAAATAATATTGAATTATACCAGAACAACACTGCCCCATACTAAAAGGGCAATTAAAAAAGCTCCTCATCAAATTAAACACAGCTTTTAAGTTAGCTTATGCATGTACCTATACGTCACATATTCATTTCAAAAACTATTTGTAAAGAAGTTATAATAAAATTTTGTATTTGGCGTTTAATAACCTGACATTAGTGTGTTTTCTGTTTTATAGTAAAAAAATGGTCTCATATGATTAACATTGGAACTTTGGAAGACCGTCGAGCAGAGCCCTATTATTTGGATGTATTGCAAATCCATAAAAGGTCCATATCCTTAGTAGGTGCGTAAGGGCTTTCGATTGATACCAAATATCTATATAAAATAATAGTTGTCGATGACTAAAATCGCCGCACAAAAGTCTTGAAATTCTCTCAATGATATAGATATTAAAGATCGCGACATTATTAAGTAAAATCTAACTACTTTCTCTTTCAATTTATTAGCAAAGCAGATTTTGTTCCTGCAAGATATAATTTATTATTCTCTTATTGCTGTAAGAAGTACAGGAAAACATTATATCTAATATTGCATACTACACACACGTAAGCACTAATTTTCAACCCCAAGTTATGGACACGAAAGTAAGATTATATTTGATCAGGTATTTTATTATTTCTCTGTTGCTATACGAAGTAGAGGCCCTAAAATGAGCAATAGTTTTCACTTGGTCCAGGTTTCACTTTCAGCTCGGTTGGGTTTGTGTTATTGAGCGGATAACGCGCCAAACTATAATATATAGCTTTTAAATCAAGGATTACTTGTGCTAACGCGTTTGGCAATCAAGCTATTATGTAATTATAAAATACAGTAGTTGTTCATATACATTATTAACCCCAACCAATAGAGTTTTGACAGCTTTTAGAAAAATTATACCTTCTTCGCTTAAGTCCAAATTGAGATTACCCTAAGTTTATTGTTTTCAAAGCAATTTGCTATCTATTTACGAACCAATATTTAACACTTGGTACAATTATAATTTCAAACAGTTTTACAATTAGTTAAACTATATTTTTTGTAACTAAATATCCTGTTTACCGACGTCATTTTTAAGCTTTTAGATTTATTTTAAACAATGCTTCCCTAAATATGCGACATTTTTTTAATTGTATTTATTGAGCAAATATCAAACTTTTATTATTTTTCATATAAGGTTATCTATTAAGAAATCGTTAGTATGATCTGAGGAACATTATTTTACTCTTTGTATGAACTTGTGGACTTAATATTTTAAAACAAGTTGTCAATTGACAGAAGTTATATTAACACGAACAATAATACACATGCGTTAATACATATTTAATACGTTAAACTATTTCAGTCACTCGTATTTTTTATGTACAAAAACCGATCTCTAGTTATTTTTGAATGATATTAACATCGTAGCATAAACAAAACGTATGATTCCTCTTATTACAGTTAGAATAAGTCGGCGTATTTTTAATACATTCCTAACAAACATATATAAATGTTTCCGCATCACGATTGTACATATTAAACGTTTATCCTCTTAATCGTGAAATGTGTATTTAGTATCAAACAGTTAGTACAATTCATGTTTAAAAAACATAAGTTTCCATTAGAATATCTTGCAGTGTAAGGAACGCTCTAATTCTCTGCCAATGTCAACTGTGAGGAAAAATCAGCGAAACTATAATTATGTTTTATTTAACAGCTTTAACTAATCTACTGAAGTAGGCCTACATGTTTTAATAGAGAATTGATTACATGTGTAAAACACACGGCTACACAGCTTACTTTGTATTATGAATTGTTTGTGTATATTTGATTGTATTACTTCATAGTATTGTCAAGTCCCTTAGATAATTATAACGCAGCCATAAGTGTTCAGGCCTATCTATTACACCATTTGATATAAATTCAACAAATATATCATCATATCTTTCTTTTTTCATAATAAGCATAACAAGTATCCAGCACGGTTATAAACAACGATAATTACATCTCAACGGTTTTACGTATCGCCGCGTCATATTGCTCAGGTCCATTACATCGTTAATTAGAAACCTAGACTAGAAACCTTTTTCTGTACAAGGAGTTAATATTGCAATAGTTTTGTTATTGCTTGTGAGCAATTGTAATTGTGCTTGTACTAGGTAAAAACATTTATTTAGATAGTAAGATATGTAATTATTTACGTTGAAACCACCCTTCAATTCCCACGAAACTGTCAGTCACTGGACAACTATGGTGTAATACTAGAGATGGTTATTTTACTACATCTGTCTAAACTTGTGGCTGACATGTCCCATTACATTGGCTTATTTTTTAGACGTTCAGTAGTTGGTTTAGTGACTAAATTATAGTGACTGATATTTATCTACAAACAACCGCCAACCCTACAAACTTGCTTAGTTCGACGATAACGTAGCCTGTTAATAAGTCCTCCAGAACCTGTTAATACAATGTTTGCCAACAATAAAAAGAATACTTTTTTCTTGATTTAATTTTTCATTAACAATGATACTAATGATAAATTATTGCTGAAAGTTTTGACAGGACGAACTTTGGTTTTGTTGAAAGAATATTTTGAAGAAAGCCTCTTAATTTTGAGTTTTTATTACAGTTTATTCAGTCCATAACTACGATTGGTGTTGGACAATTAAACGTGAGTAAATTGATTCCATGTAGAAGTTTATTTTTTACATTGTTATCTATCTACCTGAGGCTTTTGTCTGGTGATTGAGGTTTAATTATTAATTATAACTTTAATTAACAATTAATTATATTTGAGCACTCAAACGTCACGTGGTATGGCGAAAATGTGTACACGATAGTGAAAAGTTCAAGAAACTCAAAGCTTATCGGTAAGCTTCTCCCTTTCTCTTTCTCTCTTTCTCCTCATGTTTACTACACTGGCCTGACCGGGGACAGTCTACAGAGCAATGCCGCCAAACATAACAAACGAATGTTAATTAGACACTTCAATGATAAGAGGTGTACTTTGACAGTTGCATCACTGAAGCCGCGAGGGTGGCCAGTCTGCTTGGGCAACAACAGCTGACCAGAGCGTGCCCCGCTCATATCAGCAAGTCCGTACAATTCAGTGCCAATTTCGTTAGCATTACTCAAAACTAACGTTTTATTTGTCAAACAAACTTTTCAAATATTTTAACTCTGTTTCATCCAACGAATTCCAATATAAAATATAATATATAACGCTTTCATGTGAAAAATAACAAGGCTGTCTAGGAATATTGTGTACGATTGTGCTGTACCAATTTTATATGCAGCGCTCAAAATGAACACCTGCCATTTCAAGCGCACGTATCTAGTAAATAGGTTATGTCGAGACAGACGTAAAAACTTACCTTATGTTTTGTGTTCCTTTATGAAAGTAATCCAAAAAGAGAGCACAATTAGCATCCACAAGTATGGTGAGAGACACACAGACACGCACGTCGCGGCGCGGCACTTCACACAGCACACGGACACTGCACGGTACAGTACGGTGAGTTGCGGGCGGAGGTCGGGACGCTAGTGAGGCGAGCGCACTTTCACCGTACGGCAGTCGTGGAGTGGGGTCTGCACTCTCGCACTCGCACTCGCACTCGCACTACACTACACTACCTTATGTAACCGTGCAGTATACTCGCTTCATCTCGTCTGGAGCTTCTCTCATCCTGTGCTATCGGTAAACAGCTGCTTGGGGATATCTGTGCTCAACGCTTAAATATCTACAGCTTCTATATCAGTTATGTTTAAAAAAGAACTAGTTTGAACTATAACACAGTAACACGCCTTTAATTAATGGTATATACGAGCCCCACGGGTTACGCGGCAGACGTCAATTCGATAGTAAAGTTCTGCCAGCCTCTGTTGGACCTGGGCGTTGACGTCAATAGTCTCTATACAGTAGAACCCCTCATATCCGGCCTCGGTTTTACCGCACCTCGGTTTATCCGGCCACTTCCCGGAAACAAATATCGAAATTTATTTACCACGGCTTGCAGACGCGCAGTTGCACGCACTAGTCTCCCACGACTCTTGCGTTATTTTGGTGTATCCATTTGTTTACATTTTCCTGTGTTGTCCTCAGTTCAGTTAATAGGTTTAACCTGTAAACAGTTCGTTGATTATTTCCAGTGCGGTTAGTACAGTACAGTACAATTGTTTTGTTTCGTCAAGTGCTGTGTACTGTAGGTTGGTTTATCCGGCCGAATCGTTATCCGGCCAGGGGCTCGGTCCCGTGGTGGCCGGATATGAGGGGTTCTACTGTAGCTCTTCTTGTGCGCTGCCTTAACAAGAACCTCAACGGTCAGGATGAATAAAACTTCATCTTTAACATAACCTCAAAGTCACTTCTGGTCAAGTCCGGACTGCGAGAATTCAGGAAACGCACGAGTGACACATTGTTGTCACTTGAACGCCCTATTGAGCGTGCAGTAACATAATTGGTCATCGAGGTGTTCTCGTACATCATGGTGTCAGAGCGGCAGATCTCCATCTTGAACCAAAATGTAGTCATTACTATCTTCCTCTAGTTAAGGGTAAGTTATTCGCTGGCTACGTCCATATTGGATGTGCCTCTGACCGTATTTTCTAAAAAAAACCGTATATATATTTCTTCTATACAGCCAAAAGGATGTTTAGAATCTATCTCATTCCAACTTACTCCACAAGTTTCTCTTCCCTAAATATACACGTTGTGGTAGTTAATCTTTTCACGATATGAAAAGTTGATTCGTCACCAAAGTTTAATCGACTAATGAATTTGTTTTCTTCGAAATATGTCTTGATTGCCTGACGTTTCCCCAATTGTAGCTTACAAGGTTTCATCTTCAGATATTTCATCTTACTTAAAACTCTAGAAAGCTGTAGAATTTAAAGTTCAAAACTTACACTTGACCTTGACTTTTTGGGGTGCACAGGAAGAAATTTCGAACCTGTGCCACACGATCTGTACAGATATGACCTCTCAGACCTTTTTGATTTGCACAAAAATCCTGTAATTTTGAATTGTGTTGTCCAATCATAAATATTTCGAAAACATTTAACTATTGAAATCAGAAATGTCCATACCATGCCAAAAAATGCATTTATCTTTGAGATGCGTATTTACTTTAGATATCAAAGCAAATTTCATTAATGTATTTCGTCGAGAGGAAAATCCTAAGATCATATAAGTATAGAATTGAGGTAAGAGTGAATTTGTCAACCGGAGTGCGTTGCTGAGACAGCTCGAGCTGCTCTAGTATGTGGTCAGCGTGACCCACCAGACTTCGCTGAACCATCGCTGACGACGCTGACCCCATAACTTACATTCTCAGTGATCGACTAGGACAGTTTTGTCACTAACATCAACACATAAATATTTAGGCTATAGTGCATATTCAGTAACACATTTTAGGAATTTCTTAAAAATGTATGGCATAACCTTATCACTTTCTTGTGTATAATAGTGTGCGGGATGGATTGTGGTGGATCAGAGAATCTACTTTGTTGGAAATATGTGTATTAGGATATCATAAGTTGAACAATGGGTGTTGAGAGAAAATCTGTCCGTCCGTTTAAGACTACCGTAAAATTAGATGTTTTATAATAAATTAATAATTTCGTTAAGACATAATACTGGCTTGTTATACTCTCCTTACACAGGACAGGTAGTAAGGAAAGTTGTGGTCGAGTGGTCCTTTGCTGCTAGTAGGGGTCTCAAAATGATACATTTGCTACTGAAATCTTCTATGACTGTTACAGCGTTATCGTGAGGTTATTGTACATAACCCCCCCCCCCCTTTATTCATATCAACATCTCTTTCCTCTTCGACACAAACAGGATAGAAAGGACCCCAGAAATAGATTGGGGAATGATAATCGTGACAGTGGTTGTACCAACTATTTCACACATGATTTCAAGTAGGTGTAGTACATAAAGAAATTACACAAGTGATTTCAGTAAAATTGTACTATTGGATACAATACGATAAGTGAGAGCAACACTGATGACTAAGAAGGAAAAGCCCTGAAGTAGCGTGGTCACCGTGCCCCGCCGCGCAGTGTAGGTTCCACAGCCCTGACACACTTCCATCGCGAACTGGTGCCAATGCTAAGGTTATGGAGACCCTGCCTCGCCTCGCCTCACCTCGATACAACTGTGGTGTAATCGTACAAACGAAATAATCGTCAACAATATCGCTAGCCTATACCATCAGGTAAGTCCTTAGTATATTCTTAATTAATGTATCCATCTAAATCTAAACATGTACATCCATGATATACAGAAGAAAATATAGTACAGTTTTCCTTATCCATATTCCAAAGGTTTTTTTATTTGCGTAAAAAAGGGCATGATTAATTCTACGAATTCAACGACCGCCATGACTGTAATAATGATGTAACAGTAACCTAAATTATTAAGATGGTTCAAAAAATAATATGGTAGGGATTAGTTAATATCAACAACGGAAGTGTTCTTAACAGCCAAAAACGTAAACCATCCATTTGTGAAAAAATTCAAATTAGAAGCTTTAAAAAGAAATTTAGAAAGAGTGTGGTATAAAAAGAAGGTAACACTTTTTTCCAAAAACCTGTGTATCCTTTTAGTGCAAACTTTTATTAAAAGTCTCCACATGTCCGAAGATTTCTTCTTTCAAGCGCACCTTTTTTGAACTTTAAATTTTAGAAAATATTTTGTCCATAGCCATATATGAGTATGTGTAAATCAAAATGCCACGAATTTTCTATTGTGAGGAGACAATATCTGTTGACTTGAGATTGCGCTGAGCGACACCGCTACTATATCAAGGTACACAAGGCGATTGGTGAAGTCATCGCTTGTGCCTAGCAAGTCACCTTCTAGATCTCCTTCTATGGTTTTTTGTAACGTTAGTTGCATTTTGCTTTACGTTTGTATTTCAGGAATTTGATAATCCTTCCTAAAAGCTGTAAAATAGTAACCACAAATGTTGATAGCGTTATAAATAAACAAATTCAGATTATGCTTTCCACTCGCTCATGAGGGTTCCTGAAGTTTTGTTTGTTTGGTGTAGTGAGTGGCTGATCAATGTATACAGTCCAGGCCGAAGAGCGAGGCAGGTAGGCAGGGGAGACTTCAAGGTTACGTAAGGACCTCGTGAAACTGTGTCAAAGTCACTCAGTCAGGGTCACGCCCCCAGGAGTCTACAGTTCTGTTCTACGTCATCCGACTCACATTTGACGCAATGATCTCATCCAGCTGAAGATATTTCTCAGGCGAACAATCGTTCTTTAATTACTAATTAGAATCATGGTCTTCAGTACTTATTCCTAAGAGCTAAACGACAACTCATCTGTATAAATGCTTAGCAATTGTTAAATATTAAAAATGTGTAAATTATCCTACAAAGACGATTAGATACCTTTTGTGCACAACATAAAAACTATATGTTATTATTGTGAGTTAAAGCACAATCTGTGCGTTCCTAAACCTTAGTAATGTTCATTAGTTTTAGACGATTTGTGGCTGCATTTTGTTAATGATAGTAAACATGGCGCACGATTATCGTATACATTAATCCAACGTAGACCTAGATGTTGTTTCTGTCTAGCCTTGGAAAATGAAATTTTAAAGCCACAAAGGTGGTATAGTAGTCCAGTATCCGAGATCCAACTTGCGTCTTATAAGCACACAACTGCAATATTTCGTGAACTTAATAGAGAAAATGTCCATAAGTATGAATCTATAACAGCACTAGTTTTGAAAGGGATGAGAAGGAACCGAAAAGGATAAAATTCCCAAATTATAAATTCCTCACAGGACTAAATGTTTACACTCACGGAAACAATACCAGTTCAATCAGCCAAATGCCTACAATTTGGTTGGAAATGGCGAATTTCAGTCTTCCCTAAGTAGGGGTATGAGCTGGCTTTGAGTGAGTGTGTGAAACTAATAATATGCCATCGAAAAATTATAATTTGATATTTTAACTCGTTTGATATTCAATTTTTACATACACCAAAACAAACGCGGCTGGTGGTTAATGCTTTCGTAGGGACAGTTTCTATATCGATTTCAAAAGAAACCAGGTTGTGTTCTAGTACAACAGCAAATTGACTCTTGGCTCTCGGTGATTTTATATTGTACATGGGTTCTAAATTACAAGATTTTGATGAAGACAACACTTGCCTTATAATTTGTTTTAGATGCTACGACTGTGAGTGAATAATCGACACAGTGGTCTACAACTATACTGGAAGTGACTGAATGATATCAGACGTAACTTTCCACTAGTACACTAATGGTTCATCATTGCACAATCGCACCCATCGCTAATTACACAGACTTGAGCAAAGATCGCCGTTGTAGTTGCCCACGACGTGATTATATTTTGAAATAGTGCTGCCCTTTAGCATTTTATTTGCAAACCGATGCACTTTAACAGTTTTTGTAGCAGCGATGACGCTTTTGAGAAAGGTTATAACGGTCTAATTGTCAGATAATCTAACCTGACATTGGCCGGCTGCCATAGTTCTGCCGCCTCGTAGTCCCTGCAAGTCTATTGTAATACATTGCATTCTACATACACAAAATCATTATTGTGGCCTCTGAGCAAGATAGATTATCCTGCTACTGCTAACACAAATGTCTCGCCGTGCCGTGGGAAATAACATGTAAAGAAAGCTTAGACTACAGTTCAAAAATTACCAATTTTATAGAAAAGACACATTTGTTTTATAGTGCTCAAAATGCTACCAGGAAATGGCAAATCACGAAGATTGTAAAAATGTGTTGTTGAGTCGAAGATTTTGAGAAAAACAATGGAAACTGCATAAAACATCAGTACGAACTTGATATCAACAAAGCGCGTGGATTTACACAGAATATTTTCACCTGAACCAGAAAACAAAAGCAACAGTCAGTAATTTACATATAGTGAAGAACATTTCAAATTTTGAGACAGTATTATGCCCACTCTACATTTAAAGAAATAACAAGATAAAAAAATTGAAAGTATTAGTATTTATAATGACACTAACGATTTGAATTATTTTTGATCGTATTAGTTAATCCACCCGATGGATTGTCTTCTCTGAATCCTTCCGTTGAACAGCGGTCTGGTTATGTGATGTGGCACCGTGACCTCAACCTTGATGAAACCGACACCCTCAGATGCTTTTGGAAACGAATGATGTTTTGTCGAATAAGAAATTATTGGACTCATGTTTGTTGTAAAAATAATTGGAATGCAACAAGATAACCAACTTTGGTCAATTCTACCTCAACTGCGACCCCGTTACGGAAATGTCGAACACGTTACATATAACGAAAGAAATCTTAATTCGTGTACATTGTTATGTACATTTGAGAGACAATACCTTATTTAATTGTATACTTAAAAAGTAATCTATTATATAATTTTTTAGTTTTTGTTCTTGAGGTGGAGAATTTGAGAAGGTTTCGTAATAATAACCATAATAACAGCAAATTACTGGGTCCGCGTCCATCACGAAAGAAAGCTGTAAAATCATTATAGTTTCTTTTTGTAAGGTAAATATAAATTTACTGTTATAAGAGTTTGGTCCAATTTCAGCAGTTGATTCTAAAGTAGTTTACTGTTAGGTTTTGACAAGTCTTAACTGTGCTATAACTTGGCGGGTGTTTGCTTTCTGTTGCCAACGTTACAGGTTTGTGAGCGTAGTTATGAGTAGAAACTCCAACATAAAAATTACAGGGGTTGTAGATAGTATGATTTTGGCGGCCAATTGCCGTCACCATAAAGTGAAATAATGCAACCTTCAAAGGTTAGACTCAAAGCATGCAGTGATGTGGCAAGTTGCGGCGTCTTGTTGAGAGCCCATATCTTCCACATCAATATCTTCAATTTAATTCCTAAAGGACTCGTTTATTATGTGTCTATACTACTCACCATTGAGGGTTACGGCCTTCAGTGTGTGGGCCCAACTACGCCACCTGGCCATAACGCACAACACACAGTTACTTTTTGGGCATGCAACGATATCGCATGTATAGTATAACGTGAAGACTTTCTTCGCCCCTACGTAACAATTCTGTCTATTGACACATCCAGAGAGATTTAATTCTCCCTCATTTAAGAAGAAGGGGCTCAGCATCAATTTCCTGCTGATCCCCATCTCATAAATCCTTCGCTGTCCGATCTCTGCGTCTCAGTTATTGAGTTCACTGGATTTTATAGCAGTATAAGTGCAAATCTTTATGGAAAATTCACCAAAGGAAGCCATAAGAAAGGCTTAAAGTCTGCGAACAATGACGAATTGATAACTGCAGGTCCTTTGGTCACGCTATCATTCACAGCAGCAATATTCTCGGCTGAACGTACCCCATTATGACCCACCGGCCTTACTTTACTTACTTCATCTCCAATGCTTCCCGTTTTTCAAGTTTCTTCACTATAGTGCGCATTATTCGCTTAGTAGGACGGTTAAATCGCCCATAAGCTTCCCTTTAATTATTTTCTACATTATTTTAGCCCTGAACTACAATAGACAACAATCCTAATACATGCCTTCCGTGTACAAGCTCAAACAATAGCCATAACGATACTACAGTTTAAACTTCTAGTAAGTCATCTTCTGGCGTTAGTAAGAATTAAAAGTAAAGATTATCCGTCTGTCGTCACGCTTTAAAAATTTACAAAGACAGCCAAAACACAACGAATAAATAAACAAATAACGAGAGACACATATTTAAAAGGCCTATCGTACACGAATATTTAGGATGATACAATCGTGTGTATAGGCTTATCAAATGTGTTTTGGTATTTGCTTATTTGTTGATTGTGTTTTGTGGTGTGTTTGTAAATTTTAAACTATGACGACTCCAGATGGATAAAACTTCATTTAATACTAATTGACATTAGTAGATGACTTCCCTTAATTTCTATGCAAAGTTTGTAATTAATATAATTTCTGTAGAATAATTGAACAATTTTATCACGTTAGAGGTGTTAAACTACCCGTTTCGTAAAGGCGTGGGCCTTACACTGATGTTTGAGGTATTAAAAACTCTCAACAGTTGACAGCTATTTAACTGTCAGTGTTGCCAATATAAGAAATTGAAATTAATTCACCCTTTTATATAAGTTAATCAAATCTATTTAGTACATATTTCTACCCACAGTCTGCAATGTTATATGCTTTAATAACAGTTTCATCAATCCTGTACACACGAAACGGTAATGCTCAGGTGTGTCATTTAATTTCAACTGTTACTCTTTAGAAATTAATAATTGATTTTCATAGCATTTGGACTAGAAAGAACTGTTCAGAAGTGAACTACTCTGTAACATGCAACATCTATGTAAAATTTTAGTTTAATAGTGTACTAGTTCTGATAATGACAATTTTGTCTGAAAATGTCAACGTTTGATCTCTTGTAAATCAATCCACTCTCATGTAAGATTATAACTTTGCCACGCTATGGGTGGAGGGGTAAGATCTGGCACTAACGTTTGATCCCGTGTAAATCAATCCACTCTCAGGTAAGATAAAACTTTTCCACGCTATGGGTGGAGGGGTAAGATCTGGCACAAACGTTTGATCCCGTGTAAATCAATCCACTCTCACGTAAGATATAACTTTGCCACGCTGTGGGTGGAAGGTATGATCTGGCTCTATTGTTTGATCCCGTGTAAACCAATCCACTCTCATGGAAGATATAACTTTGCCACGCTATGGGTGGAAGGATAAGATCTGGCACTAACGTTTGATCCCGTGTAAACCAATCCACTCTCACGTAAGATATAACTTTGCCACGCTATGGGTGGAAGGATAAGATCTGGCACTAACGTTTGATCCCGTGTAAACCAATCCACTCTCACGTAAGATATAACTTTGCCACGCTGTGGGTGGAGGGGTAAGATCTGGCTCTATTGTTTGATCCCGTGTAAACCAATCCACTCTCATGGAAGATATAACTTTGCCACGCTATGGGTGGAAGGATAAGATCTGGCACTAACGTTTGATCCCGTGTAAACCAATCCACTCTCACGTAAGATATAACTTTGCCACGCTGTGGGTGGATAGGTAAGATCTGGCTCTATTGTTTGATCCCGTGTAAACCAATCCACTCTCATGGAAGATATAACTTTGCCACGCTATGGGTGGAAGGATAAGATCTGGCACTAACGTTTGATCCCGTGTAAACCAATCCACTCTCACGTAAGATATAACTTTGCCACGCTATGGGTGGAAGGATAAGATCTGGCACTAACGTTTGATCCCGTGTAAACCAATCCACTCTCACGTAAGATATAACTTTGCCACGCTATGGGTGGAAGGATAAGATCTGGCACTAACGTTTGATCCCGTGTAAACCAATCCACTCTCACGTAAGATATAACTTTGCCACGCTGTGGGTGGAAGGGTAAGATCTGGCTCTCTATTGTTTGATCCCGTGTAAACCAATCCACTCTCACGTAAGATATAACTTTGCCACGCTGTGGGTGGAGGGGTAAGATCTGGCTCTATTGTTTGATCCCGTGTAAACCAATCCACTCTCACGTAAGATATAACTTTGCCACGCTATGGGTGGAAGGATAAGATCTGGCACTAACGTTTGATCCCGTGTAAACCAATCCACTCTCACGTAAGATATAACTTTGCCATGCTGTGAGTGGAGGGGTAAGATCTGGTACTAATGTTTGATCCCGTATTATAAATCAATCCACACTTATTTTACTTAACAAATTACCCGAACCTTTTCAGAGATTGGTGGCTGTGATACTCATTGATTTGGTTCAATGCTAAACACAAATAATGTTTATTTCTTCCTAAATATTTCTATATCGTGCTGTCTGATTGGTTAGAGTTGACATGCTACTGACCAAAGTGTTTGCCGCCTAGCTTGTACAAGTGCGAGTATATGCTCTCATTAGCAGTAGCCTACACGTCGCGCCTGTTACTTCTTGCAACTGCAGTTTACCGTCTGTTATGTCACACACTGCAGAGAAAGTGAGCGTGCGTCGTTAGATCATATCATTACCATAGACTGCCCTCGTGTAGTGCCAGTCACCCATGCTCTGTAGTATGTAGTATCGGCAGTAGCCTACACGTCGCGCCTGTTACTTCTTGCAACTGCAGTTTACCGTCTGTTATGTCACACACTGCAGAGAAAGTGAGCGTGCGTCGTTAGATCATATCATTACCATAGACTGCCCTCGTGTAGTGCCAGTCACCCATGCTCTGTAGTATGTAGTATCGGCAGTAGCCTACACGTCGCGCCTGTTACTTCTTGCAACTGCAGTTTACCGTCTGTTATGTCACACACTGCAGAGAAAGTGAGCGTGCGTCGTTAGATCATGTCATTACCATAGACTGCCCTCGTGTAGTGCCAGTCACCCATGCTCTGTAGTATGTAGTATTAGGCAGTAGCCTACTCGTTGGGTCTGTTACTTCTTGCAACTGCAGTTTACCGTCTGTTATGTCACACACTGCAGAGAAAGTGAGCGTGCGTCGTTAGATCATGTCATTACCATAGACTGCCCTCGTGTAGTGCCAGTCACCCATGCTCTGTAGTATGTAGTATTAGGCAGTAGCCTACTCGTTGGCGTCTGTTACTTCTTGCAACTGCAGTTTACCGTCTGTTATGTCACACACTGCAGAGAAAGTGAGCGTGCGTCGTTAGATCATATCATTACCATAGACTGCCCTCGTGTAGTGCCAGTCACCCATGCTCTGTAGTATGTAGTATTAGCAGTAGCCTACACGTTGGGTCTGTTACTTCTTGCAACTGCAGTTTACCGTCTGTTATGTCACACACTGCAGAGAAAGTGAGCGTGCGTCGTTAGATCATATCATTACCATAGACTGCCCTCGTGTAGTGCCAGTCACCCATGCTCTGTAGTAGTATGTAGTATCGGCAGTAGCCTACACGTCGCGCCTGTTACTTCTTGCAACTGCAGTTTACCGTCTGTTATGTCACACACTGCAGAGAAAGTGAGCGTGCGTCGTTAGATCATATCATTACCATAGACTGCCCTCGTGTAGTGCCAGTCACCCATGCTCTGTAGTATGTAGTATCGGCAGTAGCCTACACGTCGCGCCTGTTACTTCTTGCAACTGCAGTTTACCGTCTGTTATGTCACACACTGCAGAGAAAGTGAGCGTGCGTCGTTAGATCATATCATTACCATAGACTGCCCTCGTGTAGTGCCAGTCACCCATGCTCTGTAGTATGTAGTATCGGCAGTAGCCTACACGTCGCGCCTGTTACTTCTTGCAACTGCAGTTTACCGTCTGTTATGTCACACACTGCAGAGAAAGTGAGCGTGCGTCGTTAGATCATATCATTACCATAGACTGCCCTCGTGTAGTGCCAGTCACCCATGCTCTGTAGTATGTAGTATCGGCAGTAGCCTACACGTCGCGCCTGTTACTTCTTGCAACTGCAGTTTACCGTCTGTTATGTCACACACTGCAGAGAAAGTGAGCGTGCGTCGTTAGATCATATCATTACCATAGACTGCCCTCGTGTAGTGCCAGTCACCCATGCTCTGTAGTATGTAGTATCGGCAGTAGCCTACACGTCGCGCCTGTTACTTCTTGCAACTGCAGTTTACCGTCTGTTATGTCACACACTGCAGAGAAAGTGAGCGTGCGTCGTTAGATCATGTCATTAGACTGCCCTCGTGTAGTGCAAGTCATCCCATGACTCTGTAGTAGGTAGTATTTAGCAGTGACTTTCTTGCAACTGCCATGTCAGATCATGTAGTGCAGTATGTGAGTATCGGCAGTCCTACTCGTTGGGTCTGTTACCTTGCAACTGCATGTTGTATATGTCACACACTTCTCCGTCGTTAGATAATGTCTTTACATGCTCCTCTTGTAGTAGCCGCACATCTCCGTCTGTTAGTACGCTGAAAGTATGCGGCAGTGTTGTGACAGTCAGCACTTACACGTCTCGTTGGGTTGTCGTCTGCTGTTTAGTCTGTTACACACACTGCCAGAGAAAGTGACTTTCATGTCAACCATAGGACAGTGCCATTGCAGGTGCGTCGTGTTAGTCATGTTAGATGTCACACACAAAGTGAGCGTGCGTCCGTTAGATCATGTCATTACCATAGACTGCCTCGTGTAGTGCCAGTCACCATGCTCTGTAGTATGTAGTATCGGCAGTAGCCTACACGTCGCGTAGCCCTGTTACTTCTTGCAACTGCAGTTACCGTCTGTTTATGTCACACACTGCAGAGAAAGTGAGCGTGCGTCGGTTAGATCATGTCATTACCATAGACTGCCCTCGTGTAGTGCCAGTCACCCATGCTCTGTAGTTATGGTAGTATCGGCAGTAGCCTACACGGTCGCGCCTGTTACTTCTTGCAACTGCAGTTTACCGTCCTGTTATGTCACACACTGCAGAGAAAGTGAGCGTGCGTCGTTAGATCATGTTCATTACCATAGACTGCCCTCGTGTAGTGCCAGTCACCCATGCTCTGTAGTATGTAGTATTACGGCAGTAGCCTACTCGTTTGGGCCTGTTACTTCTTGCAACTGCAGTTTACCGTCTGTTATGTCACACACTGCAGAGAAAGTGAGCGTTGCGTCGTTAGATCATGTCATTACCATAGACTGCCCCTCGTGTAGTGCCAGTCACCCATGCTCTGTAGTATGTAGTAATCGGCAGTAGCCTACACGTCGTGCCCTGTTACTTCTTGCAACTGCAGTTTACCGTCTGTTATGTCACACACTGCAGAAGAAAGTGAGCGTGCGTCGTTAGATCATGTCATTACCATAGACTGCCCTCGTGTAGTGCCAGTCACCAATGCTCTGTAGTATGTAGTTATCGGCAGTAGCCTACACGTCGTGCCTGTTACTTCTTGCAACTGCAGTTTACCGTCTGTTATGTCACACACTGCAGACAAAGTGAGCGTGCGTCGTTAGATCATGTCATTACCATAGACTGCCCTCGTGTAGTGCCAGTCACCCATGCTCTGTAGTATGTAGTATCGGCAGTAGCCTACACGTCGTGCCTGTTACTTCTTGCAACTGCAGTTTACCGTCTGTTATGTCACACACTGCAGAGAAAGTGAGCGTGCGTCGTTAGATCATGTCATTACCATAGACTGCCTCGTGTAGTGCCAGTCACCCATGCTCTGTTAAGTATGTAGTATCGGCAGTAGCCTACACGTCGTGCCTGTTACTTCTTGCAACTGCAGTTTACCGTCTGTTATGTCACACACTGCAGAGAAAGTGAGCGTGCGTCGTTAGATCATATCATTACCATAGACTGCCCTCGTGTAGTGCCAGTCACCCATGCTCTGTAGTATGTAGTATCGGCAGTAGCCTACACGTCGCGCCTGTTACTTCTTGCAACTGCAGTTTACCGTCTGTTATGTCACACACTGCAGAGAAAGTGAGCGTGCGTCGTTAGATCATATCATTACCATAGACTGCCCTCGTGTAGTGCCAGTCACCCATGCTCTGTAGTATGTAGTATCGGCAGTAGCCTACACGTCGCGCCTGTTACTTCTTGCAACTGCAGTTTACCGTCTGTTATGTCACACACTGCAGAGAAAGTGAGCGTGCGTCGTTAGATCATATCATTACCATAGACTGCCCTCGTGTAGTGCCAGTCACCCATGCTCTGTAGTATGTAGTATCGGCAGTAGCCTACACGTCGTGCCTGTTACTTCTTGCAACTGCAGTTTACCGTCTGTTATGTCACACACTGCAGAGAAAGTGAGCGTGCGTCGTTAGATCATGTCATTACCATAGACTGCCCTCGTGTAGTGCCAGTCACCCATGCTCTGTAGTATGTAGTATCGGCAGTAGCCTACACGTCGTGTCTGTTACTTCTTGCAACTGCAGTTTACCGTCTGTTATGTCACACACTGCAGAGAAAGTGAGCGTGCGTCGTTAGATCATATCATTACCATAGACTGCCCTCGTGTAGTGCCAGTCACCCATGCTCTGTTAGTAGTATGTAGTATCGGGAGTAGCCTACACGTCGTGCCTGTTACTTCTTGCAACTGCAGTTTACCGTCTGTTATGTCACACACTGCAGAGAAAGTGAGCGTGCGTCGTTAGATCATATCATTACCATAGACTGCCCTCGTGTAGTGCCAGTCACCCATGCTCAGTAGTATTTAGTATTACACTATTTCCGTGCGGTAATAACAATTCTGACATACGTTAATTAATATAGTTTAATCAAGACTGTAAATCTAAGTTGAGCTACTTCAAATTTGCAGTTATTTACGTTAACTTCTAAGCCTTAAAAGAAAATTAATTTAGTGAAATAAAAGAATTCTTAGCTCTTTAACGTAGTCTATCTGTCCGGAGACTCGGATCCATGTTAGCCATAACTAAAAGAGGGTGAGTCGGCACGTTACTACTGCTACTTTACTAACTGATACTACCACCAACACCACCATAGTCGCCACGCCACCACCGATACTGCTGCTGTTGTTATCCCGACCAATCGTCATACGTCTTTTCTTATAGATCTCATTCGATTAGTAGCCCATCTATTTATATATATACATATATATATGTATATATATATATATATATATATATATATATATATACATATATAAAGAGCTTACAACACGTCAAATGAATGGTTAAAGTACCTTTACTACATGTATAGTTTAGTTGGTGTTGTATTTTTAGGTAGACTTTATTTATAAAAATGCATATTGCAATCGCCCTCATGGTAGCACTTAGGAAAATGCCTGCATAACTTTACCGAATATGAAATATATACATATATATAAAATCCACCCTATTTGACAAATGTAGACTTCTCAGACCTATGCATATACAGCGTGAGTTAAAAGTGTGGATACAATCTGTTTAGTTCTTAATAGATAAAGATGGAAGGATGGAACTCGGGATACCTTTCTAGGAAATAGAAGTAACTTTTTTAGTCACTGTTAAAAATTGGATTTGGGGGACGACTGGACATTTTTAAATTGAAAGACCCTCATTTGAAAGGTTTTGACAAAAGAAGAACAGTGGTAACTAGAGCTTTCTATCCCAGTACAAAATGGCAGCTCATTGAAATTAATTAAAAATGAATTAAGGCAAGACATGAACATCTACATTTAGATTGTAAATAACTTCAATAGTCCTTACAAGTTCAAACCTGTTTTACAGTGAATACCAGCTGCTATTATTTATAACAAGATAACACTTTTGTAATGAGCAACGTTTGGTATGTCGTATGGTTTTCGAGATATTGAGTACATGTAAATTCCATAAGAACTTTCCTATTACCAAGATCTGGTGACAGGGATGTTGAAACAAGTTCAAACTCTGTTTAAGAAATGGCATTTTAAATACCTTGACTAAGTTGTCTGGCCATCTTGGTTCGCAATTTAATTTTTTCAATATGGCGTCCGTTTAAACTTTTTAAACTTCACAACTCCGTTATTTATAAACCTAGTTCTGTAATGCTTATAATATTTCCTAAACGTTTTTCATAACATATTTTATGTCAAACAGTTTTAAAAGATATTGAGTACACGTAATACCATTAAAATAAATTAATAATATTTCAGTTGTCACAGGTTCTTTGTTTTTATTGACTACCCATACACGTACTGTAAGGAAAATACAGTGTAGTTATCACTGTAATATTGTTTCTTCTCCGACAGGTTTGTTATGATACAAGTATATTATTTAATAATTCGTTCAAACTATATTTATTTATTTATTTATTTCCAACGGCAGCAGCCAATTTACAAAGACAAGCATAGATGGTAGAATACAGCGGGGAAAAAAATTAATACAATCAGATGAAAAATCTACATAAAGTAACAAAATAGGTAGGCCTATACAAAAATTTGATAATAAATAATAAGTATCCAAAGATATAACAAGTTATAAATATCCAAAACATAACAAAAAATAAAAATAAAGATTAACAAACAACAATAATTACTCAAGTATGGAAACAACTCAGAAAAATGATTCAAATAAATTGTACTTTATATAAAAAAACAACTAAAGTATAGGTAGATATCAACAAAAGTAGAATAATAAATAATTACGTAAAGGAAAAAATATTTATAAAAACTCTCTGTGCAACAGGAACAAGCAATCAACTAGCTAACGAAATTATAAGATTGATAAGAGCGAACATAAATAAATAGTGCTAATAAATTAAAATATAATATATAACATTTAATAAATAACAGTAGAAATTAAATAAATACAACATATAATACAATGAACATGCACTTAACACAGCTTAAAGCTAACTAGGTCTCAATTACTAGTCTTTCACAGAAAGAAGAAGAGAGGAGGCCTGCCGACGAACCTGGTGAAGTCCATCGAAGAACAGGTCACACCCAGACGCAACCTGATTTCCCAGGCGAATAAACCTTGCGAAAGGACTGTTGAAGTCGAAGTTGGTTGAGTGGTATCTTCGACCCAGCAGATCTCGAGATCTTGTGTTTTTTATACTTTCAAAATTAACGTTTACAGATTTTATCTTAAATTTATTTGAAATATTTAAATAACAAAAAATGCACAGCAGAAGAATGAATGGGCTAGTTTGATAACAATTTAATAGAGATACTCGTACAATACTAGGTGGGTCGCATCACGTTGGTCGACTCACGCATGGTGACTGCGCGCTTTCGATCCTACAGCTTTTATACAAAAATATAATAATACACATTTTATTTTGGTCTTTTCCAATTACTTCCCGATGATAATAATCGTCTGATGAAATAAACACACAAATCAAACAAACTTCCTAACATAAGAACCTTTTAATGCTTTGTAGTTAAGATTGTTAAGAAAAGGTTTGTTACTAATGTATTTAACAGGGGGTTTAAATATTATTTTAATAAAAATGAAAGGAAAACTAGACTTTCGACGATTCTTATCACTATATACAAAAGGGCAACACTTCAGAATTGTATTACAATTACAACTACTCTATGCGGTAGTGTTAATGAAATGCGGTGAATCATAAGTGAGCGCCGGTATTGGTCAACGGTTCTATGTTATGGCCAATAAAGGGGCGTGGTTCGGCTACAACTTCTATGTCCCTTAACTGAGAATTCCCAGTCTATTTCTTTGGTTGGTCTGAGGGGTCCATCTCCCGTGTGGACGATATCTCAACAATCATTTATATACAAATATTATCGTAAAACATAACAGCATAACAACCAACATCAATTATGCACAATTTCATACTGACTAACGATAAAAACAATAGCTAAAAGCTTTACGCAATAGGGCAATGTACAAAAATTTGACAATATAATACAACTTCGTACAGTTTTCAATGTTTACATGTTCTAACAGCTTTCGATTTGAAATTTTCAAGAAACAAGTACAGCATGTATTAAATTTCGCACCTGTTAAATTGTAATTAAAACATTGTTAAGGACAAGTTTTGAAGCTAAATCGATGATGACCACTAACATTTTCAAACAGTCACTACTGTGAGGGACAAGGTTGGGAGGCATATCTCTGTGCACTTGCTGAAGGTCGCTCTTATCTGTTACATGCAGTCGTTGTAATTCGTTATCACTAATCACTCACGATAACGCATTTTTCTTGTGGTTTATTTTTACTGCGGTATCGAAGCGTTCAATATTCTTTATCTTCTGCCTGAACTTGACAGTTCGTGGATGGTTTAAACGCTACACTCAATAGTTAGACCGACGATGAGGAGCCTTCTTATCGGAAATAGTGTATGAGATGCTAGACGTAGCTCATTGGGTGAAGTGAATAAAACTAGAATCAATTGGGTAGCACCTACCCCGTAAAACTAGCAGTAGCTAAAACCTGAGTGAGTAAATAACTGATAATACTAGGTAGAACATCTAGGCTATATTAAGAAGTTTCCGGAAAAAACTTAAGCAAACACTAGGTCTAGCAACTGCTAGGCCTAGTAAACCTAGCTTCATGAACTCTCTAGCCACTTTGCGCTTATGATTGTAAATATTTCAAGAGCGTTACATATACCTTGAACATTAATTGTTAAAAGCCCTTCCCTGTTTACTTACTCGTCACCGTGTAGAGTGTATTTCTTCATCTGTACGTGTGTGAAGTCTAATGCACCAATGACTGTAGGTAAACGAACATTTTTACAACTTTTGCTTCATTTACGTCTACTGGTGCTGTTGGGAATTTAAATAAAAAATGTTCTCTGTTAATGGTTTTATCAATAACATGCCTTACAGTATTGCATGCTGTACATACAGTTTATGAATACCTACATCTTCGGCAATGCCTGTCTGAAATTCAGGATCGACCACAAAACGTAAGAATATCTCCATTTATTTCCTAGGAAAATGTCCGCCCCTGCGATTATCACTTGCGTTTGAAAACTCCTCGGCTAAAAAATCAACGCTTTTCATCTAAAACCGTAACAATTACACCTCTACCAGCACTATACTGTTTTAGTTGCCGCACGTGCATTATATCCTCCATATATCAGGTAAAACAATTCACTAAAACAAAGCTAGCATACCCTGAGTGTGACATCCTTCAAAAGTCCTAGCAATTTCTGGCTTGAAGATCTAGACATTTCTCATAATTCACCTGGGTCCGTAAGCAAGTGCTAGATTTCCAGAAAATGTCTAGCGGTTTTTAGCCCTTAGCATGTGCTAGCTTTTTTATTCACTTCAAAACAACCAGTTGCTTGAAGATCTCTTAGACCAAGCAAGTGCAAGGTTTTATTCACATCTTTCATTAAAGTGGCAGTTTTCACGTTCAATTCGACCAAACCCAACACGAAAATGATGTACAGTGCCGGTAAATGTATCACTATCTTGTAACTCGCATTAGTATATATTTCGTAATTGTTCAGTGGTTGCAGATGTTGGGTATCATGAGTCTGTAAGCATTCATTAGTTTCCGATGTTGATTGTATCATGAGTCTGTAAGCATTCGGTGGTTGCCGTTGTTTGATGCAACATGATTTTGTAAGCATTCAGTGGTTGCCGATGTTGATTGTTTCACGAGTCTGTAAGCATTCGGTGGTTGCCGTTGTTTGATGCATCATGATTCTGTAAGCATTCAGTGGTTGCCGATGTTGATTGTTTCATGAGTATGTAAGTATTTAGTGGTTGCCAATATTGATGGTTTCATGACTTTGTAGGCGCTACGTGGTTACCGATGTTGGTTGACTTCCGACTTCCAATGATATCATATTTAAAAGTGGTCGAGTTTGACATTGACTAAAATCTATCTGTGATAGTGAGTGACGTGGTTCACACGTCAAGTAAATGGCAATTACCAAAATAACGACTAGTAAATGAGGCTGACTCTACTTTACAACTATTGAGGCAAATTCGTCATGAACGATAAATTGAAATCCGGTATCATAAGCTGCATTTCTTCATAAAACTCAGCCTTCTTTTTTGTTGCAGGGAAAATGACGACATAACTTTTCCGGGACAGCCATAAGACATCATTCAATGTAACAGATTAATACAGAACTGCGAGTCTGTGCAGAATTTGCAGTGAATAATACATTCCACGTTATGGTTTCAGATAAACTCAAAAGGGTAAGTTTCTGTTTCGCTCCTATCAACATGTTTCTTTCCTATTTTTATTTTATTCACATTCTCTGCTATTTCATTTTTTTTTTGTTTTCGCTGTAAAAAGGTTACCATTATTTTTATATTCGTATTAAAAAACACTATTCCTTGTTACCCTTTACTCTTATGTTGAATGTTCTCATGGTCCACTGCTCTGGGAGAGGATCTTATTAAAAGAACCAGGGGGAGTCTGTATTATACAAGGTCAACAATACTGACACAAAATCCTACGGTTACAGATAAAATTTAAAACTTGCGATATCTCCAAATTTAAAACAATGAAATCCAAAGACAAAGACCTTGGATCGTCCGATCATCGGCTGTACTAAAATAGTTTAAGATTTCAGGTCAGTTGAATCATTCTTGAGGCGATCCTAATACTACTTTACTTATAAATTAATCCTACGCTAAGGGAGGCTATTCGTACACTCCAAGGGTCTATTCCATTTTGTTCATTAACTAGTAAACACTATGAAACAGAAAACTACTGGTAACGTCTATACGGGAGTACTATACACTCGTTTATTACTGGAGCCATCTATTTCTTATTGCTTCGGCAGGAAGTTAAAATTTAACGCTGCAATTAAAACCCTCCATCATGGTATTTCCATTAACATTACATGAATAACCAGTTCTCACCAGTAAAACTAATAAAATTGCACCCATTGTTTTGCTGGCACTCCGTGGATCTATAAATGTCTTAAAACTCTTCTTTCCGGAAACGTGAGTTAGTTATATAAATAAAAGTAATTTACAAAATGTTATAATCATTTATGTTCGTGACTTTAAGTAATACAGCACCTTTTAATAACAGATAAAATACGTATATTTTTCTTGAACTACGAGTGGTTCACAGAAGAAAATAAGGATCGCTCTGTGTATTTTAAAGAACTTTAACTAATAGTAAACACTCTTTGTTGGTGTTCACAAAGTATATTATAAAAGCTTGGTGTATTCAGCGGCAGTATCATTCAGACAGTATTTATGGGCGTTCTATTTATATACGGTTACGTCAGCGACGAAATTTCCACGGCCAACCTCTTATTATTATTTAGCACTATGTATTAAATAGGTTACTTAATCACGCAGTATGACGCTATTCACACTGACAAGGCAATAAAGTACTAAACATACTAGTTTTGTTTGTAAACCATTTGTTTGTGTATTACACAAGCTAAAATTGACCGCAATGTTAAAATTTATATGAGTCTGTCAAATCGAACATAAATTAAATTTGCCTTTACTGTGAACTGAATTGGTTTATCTGTACAAAAATATACGTTGAGAAATAAATTTACGCTTTATATAATAATGTGCTTAGACTAAGTTTGATTTTATATAAAGCCGCACACTTATATGAAATAGTTTGTATCATCTAAATTGTTTATATGGGGTTTAAATGATCTGATTTAGGGATCTGTAAATGAAAGATTTCAATTTCGTAAAATGGTCCAACACATTATATAGCAATTGAAAAACGAAAATTATATACCAAATCTACGAAGTATGTAACGAAAATCCAAAGAAACCCAAAATTAATTAATTCTGTAATAACATAATACCTGACGCATGAACCATTTGATTGTAATTTTGTGTACAAGGTGAAATTATAATTTAAGTGACAAAACTGAGTTATAATAGCATCTTGGTGTTGATTTGATTATTGGCTTTGTAATTATTTGACGTCGTATAATGTTCGTATATAATTTTATTTTATTTTTTTGTAGCTATAAAAAATAAAATAAAGTATTAAAAAGTAATTCTGATAATCATAAATTAAGAGCCATATTAATTTTTATATTTCCTGCAACAAAACCATGTAAATGAAAAGAATAAGAATATAAATAAGAACAGAATACAACGACGGAATAAGCGCTAGTAACCAATATTCTGACCCATCTTTCACATAATGCATGACAAGAATGACTGCGCAATATATGACTCCACTTGTCGGTGACACAAAATGATCGTAGTCTCTTTTACGGACTAAAGTGGGCTTACAGCGATCCAAATTAGAGAGGAGTCGGTTGTAGGCACATCTTTTCGTATCCGTAACCACCCGTAAATTCGATTTATTCATCAGGTACACAATGATAAAGGCGAGGATTGAGAAACGAAAGGACAATAATTGTCAAGCGCCAAAGGGTTTCATAGGATCCTTCGTTATCATACACATAATCACATTTTTGTCTTGATGGGGTACAAGAGATCAAACTAATTGGTCTCTGAGCCGCTCTACGTGTCCAGAGTTGCCTGAAGACTCTGTTGACTCGCAAACTGGATAATACTCGTATGACCAGATCAAACCACAGAACTGACCTGCAAGTCCTCAGTCTCAAAGCCAACACCTCGGAACACAGCCCACGAAACAATATAAATTACGAGGTGTAACGAAATAGATGACAACTGGTCACCTCTCTCTGCGGTACAAGAGATAATCCAAGATCTAACTTCACTTCCAGATACTCTCGAAATTAATACGAAATTATTAAATTACTCCTAACTTCACCTAGACGTTAGTATCGACAAAGTGATTTACACTACCAAACAAAACGTGAAACTGACTTAGGCTAATTTCGATCGTTCTTCCGGCGGAATAAGATACTGTCAACACGTCCGTCGTCAAAGCAATACTGGATCAAACTAACTATAATTAAAAACATCCCTTTATAATCTATAACGTTTTACTAAACGACCAGTTGCTTAGTTGAAGCATAATAAACAAACGTCATTGTAAATTTTATTCCTTATTTCTTTAAGAAATAAAGAGATATTCACAAAGAAAGTAAGACTTCCGAGGTTCAAATACAAAAACCACAGAACACAATGAGGAAGAAAGTTCGAAATTAATTAAGAGAGTAAGTGTGAGTAATTATAGTTGATTAAACTGACTTTCACGGATTCGGCTAAAGCGATGCGATCACTCGGTTTCTAGCCGGTGTCGTGGAATGAGATACACCAGTTTCAAGTTCCCATACCGCCTAGCGTAATACCTATAGGACAAGAATTTCAATATTCTTCAACTACAACAAGCGGTGTATGTGTAAAACTTAATTAAACAGTTAAAAACACATTGAAAAAAATCTGTCAAACCACCTTGGAATTTAAATATTAACGCATATCGATGAGTAATTATCCCGTAAGACGTAATGGAAGTTACACTTTGTAGTTGACAAGATTTCGTCAAGTTATAACTAGAACTAATGTCATAATTATTTCGGTGAACAATCTAAGAAACCCAATAGCATCGTTTGAAAAAATAACCTTGACACTAATATCATAATCTAATAATACCATATATGTAATGTTCAATGCAGGTTAATAATTCTAGATTGAGTGCTATCATTCTGTAATAAAATCAGTTGATAATAAAAAATATTTTTAAACTATCCCTTTTCATTTTCATGAACCAGTTCAAATACCTACAGAGGCAATGGTTAAATTCAGAAGCACAATCGTAATTAACACATTTTCTGAATAACTATTAAATCTCGTACATAGGCAGGCTGTGCTCAGTCTGGTTCACTGACTGGTTTTTGCTTGTATATGACTGTGTTCCGGAACAAGTAGCCTACGCACCTCTTCGAATAGTACTTTAGTTGTCTTAACAGTTCAACAGACGTTGATCAGTTTTAGTATCAGTTTTAGTTGATCTGTATTAGTCACCTTGCCTCTGCATTTTGGGGCCTTACTTAGATCAGGTGTCTTTCCTGCCGTTCTCAAAGCAGAGTTATATTGTTCCGATTCACAAGTCAGGTGACAAAGCAAATGTTAAGAACTATCGTCCTATATCTATTCAACCTGCCATTGCTAAAGTGTTTTGAAAGTGTTGTTCTCGACTTCCTCTACTTTCGGCTTAGCCGTTGTATGGTAATGGAACAGCAATGGATTCCATGAGAGGACGCTCGACTGTGACGAATCTTCTTCAATTCCAGGAAGTCGTCACTTCTGCGCTTGTTAGCGGTCACCAAGTGGACTGCGTCTACCTGGATTATGCCAAAGCATTTGACAGGGTTAATCATCATATTCTGCTTGCAAAGCTGCATGGATATGGGATTTGTGGGGTCCTTGTTTAAAGTGGCTGGAAAGTTATCTACTGAACAGAGTGTTTCTGGTCAAATGTGATGGTACTACATCAACGCCTTATCCTGTCCTTTCTGGCGTACCGCAGGGATCCCACCTTGGACCCCTGCTGTTCAATCTATTTATAAATGACATTGGAGGTGTTTATTACCACTAAATTTTCCATGTTTGCTGATGACATCAAAGTTTATACCTGTGTGCTTAGTGAGCAAAATCAACTAGATCTGCAATCATCATTGATCAGTATAAGTGATTGGTGCGACAGCAACTCCATGGAATTAAATCTTTCCAAGTGCAGGGTAATGACATTCAATCGTGGCAAGAGCTGTCGTCATTTCAACTACAGCATCAATGGCAAACAGCTTGAAAGAGTGTTCAGGATACGTGACCTTGGTGTTATTCTAAACTCCTCCCTAAGTTACAATGACCATATTTTGAACGTCACTTCTAGAGCCAATGCTCTCATCGGTTTCATTGTAAGATCTACTAGAGACTTTAGATCCCCAATCACCATGGTCAATCTATACAAGACCCTAGTACGCCCTGTTTTGGAATACGGTTCTGTAATTTTGGTCACCCTATCAAATTGGCCACAATGAGATGCTGAACAGGGGTTCAGGTACGTTTTGTGCGTCTCCTCGGAATAACGACTTGGATATACCTTTCTGGGCACTCCAGTGGCTGAAGTGGAGGACATGTTTGGCTTGCAGTCCCTCTCTCTCTCCGAAGGAAGTTCCTCGGCCTTGTGTTTTTTTGAACAAGATCGTGAGTGGTGTGCTGGATTGCCCGGTCATCTTAAGCTAACATCGACATATCCATCCCAAGAGGTACTAGGTCGAGGACAATCTTCCAGAGAAGATCCATGCCCTCATACTATGAGTATAAACTCATCAGTCCCAAGATTCCTCCGCTGTGGCAGTGACGTGGCTCCACTGATTGACTTCTTCATGAGGCCAACTGGATTTAGAAATGAACTATTTCAAATTATTTATAAGAAACCCTAGTTGGGCTTTTGTTGTGGCAGTATCATAGGTAATGGCAATTTCTGTTTAGGGTAAAATTTGTTGCACTCTTTTGTTACTTTATGTATGCCTAACTCATTGTGTGTTTGTTATTGTCTTGGTTGTTTGAAGTGTGTTCTAGGTTTAATCTTTTGTTATTTCTTTAGGAAATTTAATTTTGTTATTTTTAAAATTTTTTATCATATTGTTATAGTTTGTTTCAAGTTTATTCCTTGTCATTGCTTTAAAAATTTTACTGTTGTAGTCGTTCAAGTTTTATTTTTGATTGTTTGCCCTCTTTTCTTGTCTGGACACTAGTCTTGTTACACTTGCTGTTTTGCTCACCAGCTCCTGACTTTTTTTGTCTTAGTTGTTGTCCACATACTTAATGCATATATTATTGTGTATTCATATAGTATTAGTATGCCTATATTGTATTGTGTTATTCAAATATTATTAATTATTATTGTAAAAAATGGTGGATACCGTTGATGAATAAATAAATAAATAAATCAGCTCTAAGTCGTATGATAGTGCAACAATGGTCGATCAATTCCTAAGTCACCTGACGGTTAAACAATCGCCGATCAGTCCTAAAGTCGACAGACAGTCCAAAAGTCGTCTGACAGTGCAAGAATGATTGATCAGTTCCTAAGTCACCTGACGGTTAAACAATCTGCGATCAGTCCTGAAGTCATCTGACAGTGCAACAATGGTCGATCAGTCCATAAGTCGTCTAACGGTTAAACAATCGCCGATCACTCCTAAAGTCGACAGACAGTCCAAAAGTCGTCTGACAGTGCAAGAATGATTGATCAGTTCCTTCCTAAGTCACCTGACGGTTAAACAATCTTCGATCAGTCCTGAAGTCATCTGACAGTGCAACAATGGTCGATCAGTCCATAAGTCGTCTAACGGTTAAACAATCGCCGATCACTCCTAAAGTCGACAGACAGTCCAAAAGTCGTCTGACAGTGCAAGAATGATTGATCAGTTCCTAAGTCACCTGACGGTTAAACAATCTTCGATCAGTCCTGAAGTCATCTGACAGTGCAACAATGGTCGATCAGTCCATAAGTCGTCTGACGGTTAAACAATCGTCGATCACTTCTAAAGTCGGCAGACAGTCCAACAGTTGTGTGACAGTCCCAACAGTGATCGACTGGCCTACACCATACAGAAGGCTACCGGGTGCCGGGTGCCATGTACGTGTACGGTACAGACAGAGCCTTACTGTAGTTGCATTTCCTGGTCTGTACGCGCCAAGGCCACCCAGCCAGCCAGCAGACTGTGTTATCTGTGACCTTGTCCACCGACCACGCATCGACACTGGTCTAGGTCACTGGACCGTTTTTAACCTACTGGTTTTGTACAAATAATAAATTGTAGCCTATCTAAAAAACGTCTTATTATGAATACATTTTACGCTAGAATAAATCCTGCTCTTAAAATTTGTAAAAAAAAACCGAATTTAATTTTTTCTAAAAAATTCATTGTTTTGAAAAACTTGTATATCTGACGACTGACTAAAAACCATAGAAAATTTTCAATCGCTTTAGTCATAGTCAATTCCTTACGTGTATTTTATTGATTCGAATATGTGTGCTTTAATTACGTCATGTTAATTTTAAAGTATGATTTTGTTAGAGTGTCTTACAGATTTCATATTAAAAAATAAAATTGTGTTATTTTAAACTTAAATGTATACGTTTAGTGACGTAACCTTACTTTAAAAGTACACTACACTAGCTTCGCAAATATTCGTTTCCTGTGGAGCCTAATGCTTCTGTATATTTGGTTCTATGATTGCACATTCTTACTTTAAATAAATACTCAATAAAACTAATAATTTAAAACGCTTGGCCGAAATTGACTACCCCGTAAACTTTATTGTAAGAGTATTTAGAAAAGGAGGGTTTAAATACATACTGAATAAGTACTAAAGAGCGCATTTTGTCCCAGAAGTGGTAACAACAAATCGACTTGTGTATTAAACAACGCTAGTTTGTGTCGCATGATGCATCCTACACGGATGATAAACAAATTTATTGAAGTAACAATCAAGACTTATTTCAGTATTAGTAATTTGCCGATATATCCTAATCTAACCAAAAATGAACAAATGTACAAAATCTGTACTAAAGATTCATAATATAATGAATCTACGTAAGAGTAAGTTTAAATGTTGATTTGGTTTAAGCTCCACAGGTTGTATTCAAATTTGTTTCTGAGAGTATAATACGACGCGCTACTAGAATAAGACGTGTTAAAGTGTTATAACCCTTTCAGTTGTAAGGAATAAGATATAAGGAACTATTTGACAGTTCCCTGTACACTCAGGGACAGAGACGCGACTATAGGGCCTAACATGGTTTGTTTGTCAGGGTCATAACATTTCTAACGCTTAACAACATGACTAATGCATTTGATTAGTTGATATGTGTATGTGTGCTTATCGCTTGTAGAGATAACAGCAATTCTTTTCACATAATTCTTTTAAAATGAAACTGTGTATAAACCCGTTATAGCTGATGTTAATTACGACGTGTTAATTAAATAAGGCATGTTCCATAACGGCTCTAGTCCCGTTATGGAACATAATAGATTGAGACTCGATTGGAGGGATGGGAAGGTCCAGTAACATCCACCTAAAGAACTGCCCTTTTTAGTAGCGTTGTTAAATATGTATATAATATAATAAACCTTTTTAACACTTTTTAAACTCTTTTATTTTCGTACAATGTACATTTCGAATTCTGGGAATTCATCTTCAGGTACTAATCCCTCGAAATGTACGTTGTACGAAAAAAAAAAAAAAAAGTTTTAAAAGTGTTAAAAAGGTTTATTATTATATACATATTTATCAAACACTTTTCGAGGCTACATCTCTAATAGCGTTGTTAAAATCTACAAGTAATTTTATTAGCCAAATTGATGCATTTATTATAGGACATTTCAAATAGTACCACTAGAAAACGTAATCAAATCACAGGGACGCTCTGAGGTGCAGGAATTGTGCATATAATAAAGGCATAATACATTTTACATTCAACCTCAAACTGTCATCGGGTGTCAAGGACCTATACTGGTCAGTCAAGGAAATGCTCGATATAGCTATAAAATATAAACAGGAAATGTGGTGGTTAGTAAAGCTCTACCTTGATATACAGTAGTGCAATCAGTTCTAGGTTTGTTTAATTTTTTGTTATATTTGTATTGAGCCACAGCCCTTCAATTACTTATCTTAGGACAGGTAAAATATAAATATACTTTTGATAATCCATGTGGGCTAATAACAATTTATAACAGTAATGAATTAGTTATATCCTAACCCGACCTGAGCAATATTCTGGGTTGTGAATTAGGACTGATTATGGCTTTGAGGAGTTTAATGTTTATGTGTTTAATATTAAGAGTACTGTACCATTTTTAACTGAATACATTTAAGAAAGTGACTTGTATTCAATGTAATATAACTAAGTAATTACTAAATTAATTCCTTAAAGTTAAGTTTTTTATGTTTAGTTAAGTTTAAGTTAAAGTTAAGTTTCCTTTAAGTTTTTTATATATAAAAACATGTTATGAAAGGGACAGAGACGTGCCCCCCCTTATTGTCTTGATGTCTAGATGACTTGTGAGGATGAACCCTCCAGATATCTTCCATATAAGTATTGTAATAATTTATATCCAAACCTTCAGTCGTGTTTGTATGGGTCTGATTCTAGGTGATAGCAATTCTTCCAATTCGTTATCAAATCTGTATATATACAGGGTGTCCAAAAAGTCCCGGGTCGGTTAAATATTTTTTCAAAATATTTTAAATAGAGCTACAAAACCTTACACAAAGTTACTGGACATAAAAATCTATTTTATCACATATTCAGTCATCCGCTACTTCTCCTCAGGGGGGCGGCCCGCTAGGAGTCAGAAGAAAATCTTAAATGTAAGCATAGGTTGATATGCATATCAAATTAAAGGTCTATATTAGTAGAGTACAGAGTCGCAAACCCGACCTCAAACGGACAACGGAGTCAAAAATGACAGCTGTTCAAAGATGGCTAAGAGTTTGCAACTTAGGTTAATGTAACAAAATACACTGATGAGCTTTTTGATTTTAACTTTACTAACCCAAAACTGTTTACAATTTAATGAGTTATTCAAATGACCCTCAAACACCTCAAGAAACACCTCATGTCCATTTTTTTAATGTTAGGAAAGTTAAAGTCAAAAATCTCATCAGTGTATTTTGTTACATTAACCCAAGTTGCAAACTCTAGCCATCTTTGAACGGCTGCCATTTTTGACTCGGTTATCCGTTTGAGGTCGGATTTATCGCTCTGTACTCTACTAATATAGACCTTTAATTTGATATGCATATCGACCTATGCTTACATTTAAGATTTTCTTCTGACTCCTAGCGGGCCGCCCCCCTGAGGAAGTAGCCGATCACTGAATATGTGATAAAATAGATTTTTATGTCCAGTAACTTTGTGTAAGGTTTTGTAGCTCTATTTTAAATATTTTGAAAAATATTCAACCGACCCGGGACTTTTTGGACACCCTGTATATATTTTTTTAGGAAATAATCTTGAAGGGATAATAAACATGAAATTAAAAATTTTAACCAGACGAAAACAGATAGCATTGTAATTTGCTTTAATGTGTAAATTTCAGCAGTTTTAAGTGAGAAATGTGAGCTTGTTGAAAATAGCTTTACGGATAAAAATGTTAGTTGGCCACCATTTTTCTAAATTTTTATTTTTTACTTGCACTAAAAGTAAGTAAATTGCACATTTACTTTTAAATTTAGGCGTTAAAACGCCTAAATCTTAAAAGATACCAATGGTGGAATGTTTAATATGGAGTTTATAACTATAGTTTGTTTTAGTGTATTTTAATACGTGTACGCCAGACCACGTCTCGCTCAGTTCAACAGGCTTCGCCGACCGTTTGAAAAATGGAATTCATGTAACACTTTGTGTAAAACGAGAATATCTAAAATAAATATATTTGTCAAACCTCCCTAATAATGGGTTACATTTCAATTGACTAGTTTTCTTATATTTGTAAGTAACTTTCTGTTTCCAGACGAGGGTCCAATAGTCTGCACGTCTTGTATACTCTGTATCTACTGAAGATTGCCAGTCTGGCCAAGTTTTGGGAACTCCCAGCCAGATAGTGGAGACGCCTTGCCGTGTCGATAACACAAGAGTAGAACCGTGTACGAGTGTGTGCAGATGGTCAGACAAGGCTGCAAAAACGGAGTGGAGGAATGCCAGTCAGCCGACCGTGTCTGTACCGTGCGACATGCCTAGTTACTGCAGCCTCATCCGTCCCACAACTACTCTTTCTGCGATCAGAGAAGCAACAATTTATTTATCAATGAGAGAATACATCACTGAAACAGTTATATTGAACGTACTGTGATTTCAATCTTATCCTCGTATAATTTATTACTCAATGAAATGGAAGCGAAGTACTTGTGAATGCCGTAATGTTACGATGAGCAGAATGCAGAAGTGGCGCGTCAGCAGTGTTACACACAGTTACACACCCGGTAGAAAGAAGTACCGGTTATCGGACTCGCAACTATCTCCGGGTACCCAAGGCTTGTTTGTAATTGCGGTGGAGTGTAATGTCGGCAGTGATGGGAGAAGTGAAACGCCGAGGGGGCGGGGGAGGCGAGAGAAATGGCCGCGGCAATCTAGATGAGGACGTGACCGCGGGGAAAGTGTGCAGAACATCCTTTCCTTTCTTGTGCTGGGGAACGTCGCCGAGATTGCTGCAGCCGGAGCCGCTGCTGCCTGGGCCTCGCCAGAACAAAGCCCGAGATTTCGGTACTGTGTAAAACGTTGAATCGTAACCTGCAAGTTTGTAAATGCCGTACACCAGTCGAAACAAGTGAACGCACCTTTACGTGCACTGTTCGTAAACGCTCGTAATCTATGCACTTCGCTGCGCACCCGTTTCGATTGCGAAGTTTTATCCGTGATCGAACTACAACGCTCCGTGTCGTACAACGACTGACCGATAGTACCGAAGAGATAATGTGAAGTATCGGCGACTATTTAGTGAGGGAGATGAAGATGGAAATGAATGAAGTCAGTGGAGGTGGGCGCGCACCGTTATTGCGGGTCAATGTCCATGCATGCACTCGCGGTCCTCCCTGCCACACCGCCGCCGCGCCGCCACTTGCTCTAGCCTGGGTAGTTGTTACACTGTACACGCTGGGGAACTGTTACCGTCATAAGTGTCAAGTGATAATCTGAAAGAAAAATGTTTAAGAATAGTTGGTGGGAGAAATTGTCGCAGAGTAGTACTTTTTAAATGTAAATACAGAAAGAGAGTGTGTAAACATATAGATACAATAATAATTAAACTAATTATAAACTTATTAATACAAAATAAATAAAATCCAGATTTTGTTCTAAGCTATAAGCAGTACGGTACAGTTCGACTGCATTGACCATGGTTTGTGTTAGGGTACAGTTTCCAGCAGCTCTTAGCGTTTACACTAATAAAAAATTGGAGTCTGAAACTCCAAAATAAGTGGGCAGGCAAAACTTGAGCTTGTACAAATGTTTAAGTTCGTCCGTTCGTTTGATGTTTTGTAGTGAGTAAATACTTTTACAACTGGTTAATTCTAAAAACCAACAGAATGGAAAGTCAATGTCCAAAGTCGGTAGCAAGGTTTCAGGGCATTCTTACGTTGAAGAACCCTCCCTAACTATATTGTTTAAACACTGCTATTGAACCTAACTCAAGGAACAAAAGTGTGAATTTACTATGTGGCAAGATATCTCAAGAATATCACTGGTAGACATGAGTTCTGTGATGGTGCATTTCTTACGTCATTGAATGACTCACAAGTCGCACAATTTTTTATTTGTCTGCCAAATAGATGTAAAAATGTGTTTTCTCTATTATCTATGAATGTCTCTCTGTTAGCATGACATATTTCGAGAATGAAATTTTGCATGCAACGTTACCGAAGCCTATCATGCGACACCTTTTTAAATAGTTTTATCTAAGAATAAAGTATCTTGATAGTAACATTACATTTCAGATATCGTGAATTCATAATAGATTTGTACTAAGAACTAAAATACTAAAAACAGTAAGAAAGTAACAAAATTTAATCTCAACTCAGGACCTTTATAAAAATTACTTTTACTAAATCTGTTTACTTATAAAAAAATTTCAACATTACTCTTTATGTGAACAGTAACAGTGTAAAAAATTACCAAGATTTAACGAAAAGTTCTTATTTTTATCTGGCTACTTAAATAAAAAAGCCAAAATTTTCATCATTTCTCATTATTATTACGGATTTTGGACTTTAAATTTGGTGTCCACTCTAAATTGAAACAAAACCAATGATATAAAAATAAGTTAATATTGCCAGAAGATACAGATGCATGGTAACTACACGAATTCCAGCAATAATGTATTACCTAATGTAACATCTTTAGCAGAGATTGTCACAAAGTGTTACTAACGATCGCAGAGACACAAACTAAAAAATGTGAAATATTTGTGCCAACCAGGATAAATTATTATTTATGCTGTCATAACCAACATTAGATACAAGCCATCAGTATCCAGAACAAAATAACATATACAACAATACTGTATTTTATACTTTCATTCGTTAATATGAAGTGAACGAATTTTGTACACCTTTATAAAATTAAAAAATAATTGCACAAAAATATTTGATGAAAAAGAATTGCATTATTAATTTAATTTACACTAGAACGTGTCTAAATGATATTTTATTTAAACTCACCTTTGTAATATATCAGCTGGGCTGAGGTTGATCCTTAGCTTTGATCTCCGTGAGGTTTTATCCTGCAACACAGATTACACGAGCAAATTAAGGAAGTGAAGATTGTTTCGTGACCTTAAAATAATTGTTTAGTGAGTACATACATTAACTATAGTGATGTTTACTTCCTTGTATACAATTATATTATCTTTTTCAGGTTGTATTCTATGTATTGTTGTTATTTGAAATGCGTGTACAAATAAAGTGTAATATGGAAATAAATATCGTTTATTTTCAATCAGGCAAATACCAAAGCTAAACTTTATGTTTATTCCTAAGCTCTGTAATGGTTGTTAAATCTGCTCTGATAATCAATAAAATAATGGAATCGAATATATAGGTGTAGTTAATTTAATCACACATTTATTTATATCGAAATAATATAAAATGCCTGTACACCTTCTTGATTCATATTGAATTTAATACATCCTGTCAATAATGTCTTTTTTTTAATGATTTATAAAAGTGGTGTATCTAATGTGTATTTCAAGTAGCATATACGTATTTCTTCATTATTCTCTTAATAAATTATAAAAGTAATATATTTGTAAATAAATTATAATTTATTTTATTTAAAGTCTGTGTAATAAAATTATACATTTTAAAAGTTACCACAAACAATTGAGAAGAAACATGAGACATCAACTTTTCAATTAAAGTTGATAAATTACAAGTAATCGAAATGCGAACGGGTTAGCAACGAAGACCATTAACTTAATGTGTAAAGAAACAGTATTTTAAACAAATATCGTAATACATAGAAAGTAATTAGTTTGAAATAATTAAATTAAAGTGACGTCTGATGATATTTAATTCTGTGCAAATATCAGGAAAGTGAACTACACTGATCTTATAAGGATTGCCTAGTTGTAATTTTACATAACATTTCCATTGTCAATGTTTTCCATGGTTCATAGTCAAATAGACTAGCTACGTGCTACAGGTACATCTAAAACCTGCGTTATGTGTAGGGCACAAACAAGGTGATTACTAGACTGTTTAAGAATAGAACTTTTTATTTTAAGTTGTGATTCAACGTGTATAAGAGTTAATCCCCCACTATCAGTTATACTAACTTCAGTCAAAACAAGAGTAACATGAATCCATCCCAAGTAAGTATTCAGTAAATATCAGGTGCCTGTAACAGTTCACCGGTACAGGAGTCGGTACGTTTTAAGTATGGTGAGAAAAAGATTTCGGATTGCAGTTATTTAAATACGCTTAATGAAACAGTATACTTAATGTGATTAGTATGTGGTATTATCTAATCAAAATATGAACACAATATGGAGTTGTTATTGTGACTTCTTTAATGAAAAATATTTTATTTTACTTCACTAAGGAAATGAACTGATCCTGTAATTTAAATTAGCGCAATCGGATTTCGGCTTTTCACAATTATGTTAATTTTTAATTTAATGACGCTTTAAAATACCTTCGCTGAAGATAGGAAAATATGAAAAACGTTTTCATCCACCCCAAGGAGTTATTGGTATTTAAAAGTTATTTTGGTCAGTTTTGTCCACAATTCCAGTACAAAAACAGTTTGATAAAGAATTAATTTTTAAGTTTACTTTAATTATTGTGACTTACGAAAATACATTAGATTCTTGACCCAAATGGTTATTTCAAATGTTTACAATTCTCCGTGTACATAATAATTTAAATACTCGTAAACCTGTATAATGTGTTGGTTAGGTAGCCTATCTTATAACAGCTGTGTCAATAGCACCACCGTAGTAGGCGTCGCAGTTGGCGGTGTTATATTAAGTTTAATAGATATCTGACAGCACAGAACACTGTAGAGTACCTTGCTGTGTAGTGTGTAGCTGCTACGTCTTAGTGTTTCAGTTTATAGCCAAATCAAACGGAGCAGATATCTGACAGCACAGAACACTGTAGAGTACCTTACTGTGTAGTGTGTAGCTGCTACGTCTTAGTGTTTCAGTTTATAGCCAAATCGAACTGAGCAGATATCTGACAGCACAGAACACTGTAGAGTACCTTTGCTGTGTAGTGTGTAGTTGCTACGTCTTTGTGTTTCAGTTTATAGCCAAATCGAACTGAGCAGATATCTGACAGCACAGAACACTGTAGAGTACCTTTGCTGTGTAGTGTGTACACCATTTTGTTTAGTTTGTAGCCAAATCGAAAGCTGAGCAGATATCTGACAGCACAGAACACTGTAAAGTACCTTACTGTTGAGTAGTGTGTAGCTGATACGTCTTTGTGTCTCAGTTTATAGCCAAATCGAACTGAGCAGATATCTGACAGCACAGAACACTGTAGAGTACCTTACTGTGTAGTGTGTAGCTGCTACGTCTTAGTGTTTCAGTTTATAGCCAAATCAAACTGAGCAGATATCTGACAGCACAGAACACTGTAGAGTACCTTGCTGTGTAGTGTGTAGTTGCTACGTCTTTGTGTTTCAGTTTATAGCCAAATCGAACTGAGCAGATATCTGACAGCACAGAACACTGTAGAGTACCTTGCTGTGTAGTGTGTAGTTGCTACGTCTTTGTGTTTCAGTTTATAGCCAAATCGAACTGAGCAGATATCTGACAGCACAGAACACTGTAGAGTACCTTGCTGTGTAGTGTGTAGCTGCTACGTCTTAGTGTTTCAGTTTATAGCCAAATCAAACGGAGCAGATATCTGACAGCACAGAACACTGTAGAGTACCTTTGCTGTGTAGTGTGTACACCATTTTGTCTTAGCTTATAGCCAAGTCAAAGCGAGAAAATATCTGACAGCACAGAACACTGTAAAGTACCTTGTTGAGTAGTGTGTAGCTGATACGTCTTTGTGTCTCAGTTTATAGCTAAGTCAAGGCGAGCAGCTATGCATCATTGTTCGTCATCACACTTCTTTTAAAGGACAATGAGAAATTATTTTAAGAATTATTTAATAAAATATTTTCCTTCTTTTTAATTTGTACCTATTGAATGTCTGGTGTGTCAAGGTCGCAGTTCTGGTGACAGCATTACTGGTTCAAGGCATCGGCGGCTGCGAGGTCACCCCCTGACTTCCGATTTTCTACTTCAAACCTCCGACAGACGACTGAACTCCTTCGAGGTTCATTAGTAACACTTAATCATATTTAACCTTGACGGGTTTTTAAATCGCATTGTACGTAAATCGCTTTCTTGCCACTCGACGGAACGAACAGGCTTGTACATCGCTCTTCACTGTTGAGGATTACCCGTATCTAAGAGTACATGTCATAGCATCTTTTCACTTTCAATACTCGAATGATAACGAGTTATAACAACCATATACGTTATAAATCACAGAACTGTCAACCCAAATACCACCCTAGGTCAAAGTTTATTACAGTAAATTGCACTACTGCAGTTGCTAACTCACCCAATATCCCGTACAGCTGTGAGTTTTCATTGTAAGTTAGGGTATTTCCTACGCTACCCTAAACATTGCTACGTCACGATGTTTTATCGACTTGGACATGTTTAAAACTATGATACAATAAGTCTGAGAGAAGTCCACGCAAAGTTTAAGTTATAAAGTTAGTTTTGTACCCATTATTATTTCTGCCAAATAGTAAACAGCACCGTAAAGGCATTGTGTATCAGAATACTCACTTCAACAACATACAAAATAAAATGGCCGCCAGTACAAAACACTTTGTAGATACCACTAGTTCGCGTACGTTCTAACGAATAATACCAAAATCAGTGAACGGATTGTGGTCTCCAGTGAAGTAGACCAGGCCGTTCAACAGTTCCATTTCTTAAACAAATAGAAAAGTACGCATTCGTTTCACTCAATCCGAATTGAAGATTCAAAACTAGAATCTCCGTATTTTAGTTAGACGGTTAGGATTTTATATGAAATAAAACAAATTTAAAAGTATTTGCTCTGTTTGTAATCGTATTAACTTAAACAGCGAATATGTTTACATTTTCCTTTCTGTCTATAATTATGCGGAACAGAATATGTGTAATTAAAAAATTGACATTATAACATTCAGGTAATAATCATACGTATTTCAACGTGTAGCTTTTCAAGACGTTGTGGTCAACATGTAGTGTAATTCATAGACACATAATCAACCTGTATGTTTAACAAGTGTAGCTTATTGTTAAGGAAAACAATAAGATGTGTTCACGTTTTCCATTTCATCTCGTATAATAAATTATGCAGATTTAAATTTTATAGTTTAAATATTAAGAGGTTTCCCTTTTCTATGTTCTAAAAGACGAGACGAATGCAAAACATTTATGGCTTTCACCATCGCAAGGTTTTTTATATAGCAGATAACTTACATATTGAAAGCCACATTGAAAGACGTTCCGAAATCGGAAAATGTGTACGAATCGTAAAAGCAGCCAATGTTCGCTGTACACACATAAAGTGAGTTACATAAGGAGCACAATTAGTCACAGTAATTCGAATAAAGTCGTCATGTGCATAAAACATTGCTACATATAAAACTTACAAATTAACGAGAGGTTAAAACTAGTAGAAACCCTAACAAGATCTAGGTCAAGTCTGGTACACGCTGCTTGGAATACAATCACCTCAGCATCGACTATATATTCTAAAATGTTGACCCTTTTTTCAAGACCGTGGGCTGTATTTAGGAGTCTGTAATTTTGGAACCAAATCTCAAAAAGTCAAGCATCTTGCGAAACACTAAATCCTTTTTCACTAGCTAAAAATAATTTAAAATATTATTGTAGAATATATTTTAATTTAATTTATTGCTAATCTGTGATCAATGGAAATGAACCAATTTAAACACATTACGCCATAAACTGATTCATAATCATTAATAACTAATGGAGCTGTGCCTCGAAATCAACAGTGTTGACAACAAACGTCAGCATCATCTGGCAGTGTTATTCAGTTTGCCGGAAATCAATGATATATAACATATAATAAGCACACTCGCATTTACTACTTATTTGTGTTGAATAAATATTAGTGCCGCCACACTGCCTTATCTGCGCTTGCACCGAGCCGCTTCTCTGTGGTACAAATATACGCACTCAAAGTTGGAACATTGCTTTCTTAATAAATATCAGCGGAAATATGTCACAGCAACTGCAACACCAACACAACTTGGCTCCTTAATATATATATACTGTTTGAGGAAGATGAAGATTATAGGGGGTTAAAGAGAGGAGTTTTTTATATCTTGTTAGTGGAGTTCGCACCCTCTAAAAGAAACAACCAATCCTTTAAGATGCGTGCCGCAAATCCGGTACCGGCAATGTTCGAGACCGGCGAAAAGGGAAAACCGCCGTCGGGTTCTCTAGCCCTAGCGCTATTTATATTTAGTAAAGTAAACAGAGGACCGAAACAGTTATACGTCTGTTTATCATAATGTTGCTTACTATATTTGTTCTCTGTAACTGCTAAATATAATCTATTCTAGTGGAAGCGCGGCACAGTATTCAACTCAACTGTTCTAATAGCAAAATGAATAAACAATAATGAAAGCATAACCTTGTCTATACTTCGTCTTGTGACTTTTTAAAATCATGATCCACGCATACCGTCACTACTGATATGAGTATAGCTGTTAAATTAGGCTTATTGCTCAAACCATTATTAACTAATGGCCTTCAATACACGATAATTTCATAAATTCCAACGCTTCAAATATGAGTCAGTTATACTTTAATACAGATAAGACATGTGCTCTGACAAATACATTTCAATTTTTGAAACAGGATAAAATTATCCAAAAAAGAGGGATTTTAAAACTTGTATTGGTCTATTTCGAGATTTGTGTGTATTGTACAAAATCCAGAATACAGGAAAATCCTTCTTGAAATTGGTCAATAATATACAGTGCGAGGCAAAAGTACGCCTAGATACGCCCCTGTAAAAGTGGATCGTTGCAAGAAATCTTAATGGCATCTGATTTGTAGGAGGGGGTGCAAATTTTAAGAACTACGACGGCAGTGGCATCCTTCGTAAAATATTCCGTGATGGATTTTTAGAGAATGTTTCAAATGGCATGAGGATACATCATTCGCAACATAATTGTTAACTACCTCGTTCTCAGGAAGTAGTTTAAAATCTGCTTTTAGATATGTACAGGTTATGGCCGGTTAACGTCTGCAAATTATGTCCCCCCCCAAGCCCAGATCTAAGATGGCGGATTAAAAAATAACCAGCATTTTTACAGTAACTCCTAAAAATTGCTTCATCACCATTATGACTCCATTAAAATATCAGATCCATTATGATTTCTTGTATTGTTCAACAATTTATAAGGGTGTATCCAGACTTTGTTCTCATCCTGCAGACTGTAGACTATTATAATACAATAGTCAATTCCATAGTAATGAGGCCTGGTAAGAGTCCTGACTGTAAGGTTTCTCCTAGTGAACATTGCTCTTATGGGCGCTTGAACATTCTATGTGGCCATACATTTAAGTGTAATCACAATGGCGTCATCTGTTGGAGGTCATGAGCTTCAAGCCTAATTATGTCTTGACTCTTGTCGTGACAGTAGGAAACGTAATGTTACTGATCGTTTTAATGCAAATGTCGAAAAAATCTTGTTTATTTCACTATTGTTCCATCGCCAAAAACGAACTTTAAACAAAGAAGTGATGTCACTTATAAACAGAAGCCTGAGTGGCATTTCATGTAAGATTTAAAAAAAATACATATATGTCCTACATCAATTAATTATACGTTATTTATTGTAGGAGAGGACGTATAATAATACTAATAGATTTAATTTTTTCCAGAAAAGACTTCTACTGCATATTTAGCATCCTAAAATGATTAATTGTGTTTCCTACTATTATGTATTTCACACACTTCACAAATAATACCCCACGCAATAGAAATGCAACTGCTGCTGACGAGAATAAATGCTGCATTATAGACAGGTAACTTAACCATTTGTCCACTTCAAATACAAAGACCAAATCTGTACACAGAACACAAAATAGCATCTAAAATGTTGTCTGAATGACTTCGACATAATTATTTTTGTACAAATGAATAGCAAGATAATTTGGGGGTCATCCGCCAATTGCCAAACATATTTGGTCTGTAGTCGCCAGATAACAGTCGATTGCCATTATTACAGTCGACGATATTATTTTGATCAAGTAAGTTTTTTTATGTCAAGTTATAAGGACCTCATTGCCCCAACAACTAAAGTATGATTATAATATAATCCGATGATTATGGTGACTCATGTATTTTGCAATCATCTCTAGACGATATCTGTATAACAATTATTTCTAGGGCTCTTCTCATCACAGTATTAAAAATAAAAATGTTAAATCGTTCCGTTGCTAAAATAGCCAATCGAGTCTTATTGTTGAAAATTATTTATCTTCGTTATACAAGGTAGCAGTACGCCAAGCCAAGTATCGTCACGGGCTTCGCTTAGTTTGCATGTAACATTTCAAATCTATACCTCATTTCATTCTCGAAATGTCCTGCGAAACGAAAGAGGGACACACAGGCATATTGAAAAATAAATTGACACGAAAGTGATGCATCTTGTACAAATAAAGTTTCACGCAAAATATAAAGTCTACATATGAGAGAGATCCTTCCATAAAAATCTTGCTACATGATACATTCTGACTTTTGTTTCTCGTATACGGCAGCTCCTATTACATCCATATTCTTCATCGTCTATCTTGCTTCTTACGCCTTCTCTGACCACCTTTTTATTATTAAGATCTTAACTATCTGTTAATAAGTCGTATTCTGTTCAACCTGCTTACCATCAAGGGTAGTTGTAGTCAGACATCCCCATTAGATCACTGTTCAGCGCCAACAAAACGGTAGCAGAATCGATTTGCACCAACGATGGCTGTGTTGAGGCAAGATAACACTGAGATAATGCGCCAAGTATTATCTTATCAGAAGCGTGGTCGAAGTTACGACAGTTAACATTGCATTTCTAGATATCACACAAGTTCTTGATAGAATGACCCACTTTGCCATTCTTAATGTTTTTGCGTAGGTAATGTGTCTCCAGAGTACGTGATAAATCTCCGTGAAAGGAGTTCCACGCTGTTTGAAGTGGCATGCGAGAGGTCGTGATTTTATCGAATTGGGTCGTGAGTAAAAAGTGATAAGTTGTTGAAGGTGTTTCGAATTCCGTGCCCGGAGATTTACAGATGGAATTAAGAACCTGTTAGTTTATATTTTAGGTTTTACATTCAATCTCCTAGGTGTTCTTCGGATACTATTACAAATGAAATTGAAGACTATAGACTGGGTCAGGTACTGATAGTGGGTAATTTTTTATTTTTGCTTCGGAAGCTTAACCCTAGAACACTACCGTGCGTACATTTTACGTATACGCGTCATGTTTATAGTCACACATACTCTCCCCCAAAACCTTCCGGTTTAAGCTTTGGGCAGTGCTTCTACTGATCAATGGTCGTTCGTGCTCCGAAGTGTAAGGGTGTGTGTAGTTCTTTTTCTTATCTCAATATTGATTTCCATTTAAGCCGTGCGTTAATTTTACGTAGCGGTAGTAGTAATGCTTGATAAACAAAATACGTATATTTTACGTATAAGTGTGTATAGTAAAATAAGTAACTAAACCTATTTTAGGTTGTTTTTTGGTAAATAAAAGTCTTGGAGTTAGTAGACAATTGTTAGGCTTTTTGGAAAGGATGAGTTTCTATGGCATTGTAGATATGAAGATAAGGTTATGAAAAACACCATGTATCACACATGCACGCATTACATACCCGCACACACGCTTAAACACACGCATCATCAACTTAAATAAGCAAATAGGCAAGAATATACACAATCACAATACACAGGCATGAAAATAAACCTTTACATAACCTAAAAAACAAAAATAAACATGGCACGTAAAATTTTACGTATCGGTAGTAACAAAGGTATATCAAAACACGGTAGTGACTAGGGTTAAAGCAGAAATGCCCTTTGAGTGTGTTAAGTTAGCTTACTTTGCCTTTTTCCACTCCCACATTGTGTGTGGTACTAGGATTGTCTACTAGGCTTTGGGGACACTCTGCCAGTGTAATTAGAGTTCTCTGGTTACAGAAAAAAACCCTTAGGGTACTAAGTGGGGCACAGCTTCTTGAACAGTATAGACCACTGTTTTCTCAACACCAGATTATGACAGTGTACAATGTATATACATACCAATGTCTCTCTCAACAATTAAGCATAAAGAACATGACTACATCACTAATGAAGGTGTACATAGGTATGAAACCAGGAAATGCCTTGATGTCCATGTAAATAGATCTAGGTTACACAAGGATTCAAATTGCATGCCTGTTACAGGCACTAAAATGTTGAACTCCATACCCATTGTAGTTAGACAGCTCCCGGTATAGAAATTTGGTCCTGTCCTAAAATCCTGGTTGTCAGACACTCCTTTCTACAGCCTAACTGGATATTTTGAATCTAACCATTCCCTTCTGCTTGGCTATTTAAATTAATTTCTTTTAATTTCTGCATGTGTTTAGTGTTATTATCTGTATAGTGCATGGCCCAATACTCTTTCAATTGGTATATGGACTTGAATTAATGAGCCCTGATTAAAATAGTGGTTCTTAGTCATATCATGGCAGTTTTGTATTCTTAGATGTAGTCTTTCACAAAATAGTCTAGTTTTGGTTTTAATATTCAAATTTATGCCTAGTTATATTTAAATTTGTATTAGTGCAAGGCTAGTTATATATTAATTAATTAATTAGTGCAGGGACATGAACTAATGCACACTGTTTGTAACTGTTAGTCAAATCTTTATTTTCTTACATGTAGTAATTTAAAACAAATGTTGGTTAGTGTTTAATTTTAATACCTGCATGAATGCTTAGTTTTATTTATATTTTATTACATGAGCTAATGGACACTTAATGGTGCACGGACTCTAATTATTGCACGCAGCTAATTTTTGTAGTTGAATGTTGTTTTCACTAGATGCAGCTTATTACAATGTGTAGATCGGTTGAATAAATCATTTGAATCCTCCAGTGTGCGTATCCGAAAGGGAAAACTACTCTGAATCAAGCAATCTCTTGTTTTGGCCGTAGAAGAAGATCTAATTTAATTACATTTTCAGCGTTCTCCATACGAATTGACATATACTGCAGAGGTCCGCCTCTAAAGAATGGCGTTACCTCGTCGCGAACCTCCAGATTAGAATGCGGCCAATGAATGTGTAGAAGGTTAGTCACTTGGTTCTTGACTGGATAATGATGGATGCTTTGAAAACCCAGTAGTGCTTGGTAATTTTGAAACGAGGGAAAGTTGAGACAGTTCAATAGTATTATTAGCCCTTTAGGATAACATGACCGGCTTGTTAAGTTATCGACGGCCAGATAACGTAATCGTCGTTTAGATCTTTTGTCAAGGCTTAGAGTAATTACTACAAAGGTTCTCAGGGAAACTATGCAAATTATTCTAGTTTAGGAAAGACGATCACCAAATCTCCTGAAGGATCAAGAACTCATATTTGTGCATTCTTATTTTTCACGATGCAAATTTGTGTTTGGGATAAGTCATCCCCTCTGGATTTTGACCATAACTGGTTTGATTGTTTAGCAAAGCAGGCTACACACCTTTGACAAATTATCCGAATTCGTTATAGAAGTTTCCCGTTTCAATTATGCCAGGATATTCCTACTCATAGCGGTGGAGAAAAACAATTACTAGGTATCTGAGTGAGAAGTAATCGTTCAGAACGCATCATAGTTCAAGGGACCATTTTAACACAAAAGGAAAGCCTATATCTGATCACACCTAGTCTGGTATACTCCACTGCCTCTTCGGTTTCGGGTATAATAATATGATCTGTTCTTTCCGCGTTCGAGTCAACTACCTTGCCATACATACAAGGAGATGGCGGTAACTGGATGTCCTTGTATAGTTGATACGCATGTAGTTTTCATGCCACAAAATTGGCCAAATTCAGAGATCAATGGGTCTGGCTCAGTCTCTAATCAATATTGATAATAATAACATCGTCTGTGGTCGTTCACGATCAATTGGCATTGAATATGATCATCTCAATTCGCAAGGTTCTGCACACGTTTGGATCTCTTGTCAAGGCTTAGAGTAATCGCTACTTGGTTCTCAAGGAAGTTATGCAAATTATTCTAGTTTAGACAAGGCGACCATCAGATCTCCAGATAGTGTGTGGGCTCAAGTACTCCGATCCTGTCTTCGTAGTAGCACTCGTCCTATATAGGGAGTTCTCCACACATTTTTACCCTATTCTCCAAACTAATTTGGTTTATATTTCTGGCAATGTAAATAATTAAGCATTGATTTATGCGTGGCCTATTTTTACGTGCAATAAGACGGGCTGTATTTATCGTGTGGAGGAGCGATCTACTCGTGCTTCTGGATGAGCGATGTCACAAATCACATGTAACAGACACCTAATAAACATTTTAACAGCGCGTATTATTCCAGTCAGAAATAGCAACACAAGGCCGAGCATCAATACCGACAAGCGACGTACAGTGACGGCCGCTGCTGTTCGGACCAGCGTGAACACCTTGCTCGCACAATAAAAGAGGAAAAAACACAACGATAAGGTGCCCGTCAATTTTTTCACTCAATATAGATAATCTAGATGCAAACTTAAACAGGATAATTTCTCCAAGTATGTAATATTTTAACAAGATATGTACTTATTGCTGTTACTCAATAACGCCATAAGCTGCCTTCATAGATACTCAGGACTTCTTCCGACAAAATGCATTTTCGTTTTCAATCTACAGGTTAATACATATACTAAAACAAGGTTTATGCACATATACAATATTTTTTGACTTAGAAACTCTTTTTTAAGTGGAAATGGTGTATCCAGAGACTGAGTTTTAAAGAGAGAAGTACCCCTTTACATCACATTTCGTTGGATTGAAGACGCCAACCGCTCGTTTCTTGTTTAAATTTTAGTATTTCGTCATCATTAACTTTGCAACGCTCAGGCAGCTCCGTTCTTCTAATTTAATATAAATAACATAAACTAACATGCAAACTAACATTGTTTTTCCTCGAGTGACAAATTTCTTTGAGAAAATCTCCGTATCAGGTTCCATTATTTAATAATAGCCCTTATAATAATTAAATGCTTGTAAGCTTTATTTACAGTAGGTATCGCTGGATTTAAATTAACGTTTAAAAATTTTGTATGATACTTGTATTCGAAATTTTATATAAAAAATACAACTTTTTTATATTTCCCGCATGTCTCTTATATAAACGATATTAAGATCTGAGATCACGACTCAATACTGATCCATTAGTCCAGGTTGAGTAACACTACGCAATAAAAATCTTTCACTCCTATATAAATATTTTATATTGTATTTAACCTTTTAAAGTCAAATAAATTAACAATCTGGTGTACTATCAATTAACAAGGGTACTATCAATACTTCAAAGGATTCTATTATTCCTTCAGAGGATTTAATTAGGAGACGCTAAGTGGTATAATTCCAAACCTTCTGTGTAAACAATTATAAACTAAATTTTAACAGACATAGATTGCATTTTTCCTTTCACATGAACATGTTGTACATATCTGCGTTTAACAGTTATTAAGAAATAACTTCCCTCTCTTTTCAAAGACACGGTTTAAAATACTATAACACGCTTTTAATTGTGTTATTAAAGTTCATCACAATGTTCAATCATATAGAGTTGTGTAAAATATACGCACAGCTAGGCTAGATACGTGAGAATGAAATTGAACTATTTTAGGATATGTGTTCATAGAAGTTTCACACAAATCAATTCAATGATACGTTTATCATTCTGCGATGTAAAGGCCACTTTGAATACACGTTAATCCCTCGAGGAAACAGACAACACTTCAGACAGCCTCGTGCTATCAGCTGCCGAGTGTTTCAGGGAGAGCTAGGAAGCTAGAGAAATTATTGCAACATTCTGCGGTTATTCCTACGTGAGAGGATACGTTACGCTGTGAAAGTGACAGTGCCTCTCTGCCGCCGCCGGGCCGGTGCCGGTGGCTATGTTCCCATACAGCACGTATCACCAGGGCCAACCTCGTCGTCGTCAAGGCCTTGACTTCGTTGCGTTGAGGCCCTCCCAGGATAACGCACCGGTTAACATTATTAATGTTCACTTACTTATGTGATAATATAAATTATTCTTGCTTTCAATATGGGTAACACAAATTGTTTGATCTCTTTATGTGGCCTTATTTAAAATACATATCAATGTCTGTCATATATATATATATATATATGAATATCCTAGAGCCTTCATTTTATGATACTATTTCCAAAAACATACGTATGGCTTTTGAGAAGGTTTAATAATTACACATTTTTGGACAACTGGATACAAGAAACCTGCAGTCTTCTTTCCGACCCTCCATACTTGGGTCTGCGTAGAACCTATAGGTACAAGGATCAGGATAAATTCTCTATCACTGTCCTGTCTAGTCCGGAAGAATTGGTGCCAACTTCTAGAAACTAATAAGTAATTTAGACTTCAACAGTTCACAGCTTCCATTATCCCCGTGTTGAGGTTGGAGTGCATACAACCCTTTTCGGAGTGTTCACTTAACAATACCTCTAAATTTAAGGAGAGATTAAGGAGGGTGCAAGTGATTTCAAGGGGTCGAATCTATCGATATATTTGTCCTCCCCACGGGAATGACAGGAGGCAACCCCCAATATCGCGAATTCTATCCAGCGCCGGAACACCCCGAACGGGGTGCACTATCCGATTTTCCGTGGAAAGATATAAACCCGGTTTCTCAAAAGATTACTGGTGTGTCATTCGTAAAACTAGGTGTAAACTTTGCCACATGCCACACACTTTGCTGTGGCGAACGCTCACTAATAACCATACATGGTATTTCTAATAACAAAATTGCTTTGCTCATAAATAGGCTAAGCACTCGTACGGGTATAGTTAAGAAAGAGCTCGGGACAGAAAACGCTGTGGAAATCATAAACTGCACTTTTAACATTTCCTCACGTAATTTCCACCGAGTGGCCGCCTCCTGCCGCCAGTTACCGCCGAGAGGGAAAGCCCGTGGCGATGAGTGCGCGGATTGCAGTCATTATTGGAGTTGCACAACCAACTAAGGAAGAAAGTGCAATGAGCGCAACCGCTTTCTATTTGTGGTGCAGCGAAAGTACAGTGACGGCGGCGGTGACCGGTGCAGTTACCGCCAGTTCCTGGTGCATCTACCGGTGTAACTGCACAGCCTTTACACGCGGTTACCGCCGTTCTTTTGTAATGCACTACTAAGTATATGTAACTGTTCATTAATGACCGTGGATATAAAAGGAAGTTATCAATTTTATGTGTTTGTGTGTGTAAGTAAAATATTCAGCAAGGATAAATGTACTCGTATTTGTGATGTTTTATGATACCTCACGAAAAATTACTGTAATTAGTGTTTTGACACATTCCCTTAGTGGTTTCATAAAAGGGTTTTATGTATGTGAACCACATAAAAGTTATTATAAGGCATACTGATACTGTAAAATACTTGATACTGTATTTTATTTAATTATAATTTGAGATCATTCTAATTCCAACTGATGCACTCCTCTCTCCAACATACAATTCACCGAATACTGGTCGTGTATAGTCCAAAGCCAAAAAAGTGTATAAAACAGTGTGTAAAAATCTAAAAAAAAAACATTAAACTTTGTTTAATTTGAGGTGGCACATCTGGACTCAGGTGTGAATTTCAAAACGAATACTCATTTAATTTTATTTAAAAAAAAGTAAAATTTATTGATTATTTGAACCGATTACAATTACAAGAATATTTTACCTTGTAACGGCAGACCTAATACATATACCACACATACCTAATAGCCCTACATTTCACGTTTAGACATGTTAGGAATGTACCTTCAATTCATACAATCTGCAAATTTAATTAATGGAATTTAAACTGTAAAGCATTTTCATAACAAGCATAGCACTGTTAAAGTACATACTGAAGATATCGACGTATAAATAGTAGTAGGGTTGTAAAAATCTTTAGAAATCCAATTAAGAGGAAATATAATTTTTTAATGAGTTTAAATTGTTGGAACCATTTCGAAACCGTTTACAGAAACAGGCATGGAAGAAAATGTTCTAAAGCATATGATCTTTTCATAAATTAATTTGTTTTAGGGATTCCCGTATTCCGAAACATAAAAAGGCTTAATCGATTTTCTTACGAGAATTACAAATACTACATTACGTATAACCTTGTTGAAGAAGATGGGTTTTAATTAAAAGCTTACATCTAATTTTAATTCGGGCCTAATTTCTTTATCCTTTGATTAATTTATATTTTTATGTGTGCACATTCAAAATATTTTTGTGAATAAATGCGTTTTGATCAAAAATACTAGAAAGAACGTATAATACATATTATTTTACATAAGACTATCATGTAATAGCCTACCTACATTTATTATTATACTGAATACTAGCATATTGTCCTTTGTTGAGAAAAAATTTCAATTAATTATTAATTCAGTTAAGAAGTAAATAAATCAAGTTTTGGTTTGAAGAGCAGGTGCAGTTGTGACGCACAGCTAGACATTCCAGAACTTATGACAATAACGCAGTAGAAAGCGTTGATGTAAAATTACTGTTAGTATAAAGATAGAGAACTAAAATCATCACAAACATCTTGATAAGAAGCACGCAAGTTTTCACTTAAATAATATGAACACATAGTATAATTAGTCGCAAATCTTGTCGTAGTCTTGTCTCATAAAATCTGGTAATTTCCATAAATCATAGATTGATTATTGGAGAGCAATTTGCAAACAAAGGCAATAACAGTAATTTAATCAAACAAATGCTATAAAAAAATTAATTCATGTTTTAAACACTATTCAGTACAAATTGTTGTATTACAACTATTTACGTTAAATCTAAAACACTCTAAATCTTATAAAGTTAAATCTAAATCTTATAAAGTTAAATCTAAATCTTATAAAGTTAAATCTAAATCTTATAAAGAACCAATCACTTAATGATATAAAGAACTTAATCTAAATCTTATAAAGAACCATGACTCTACTATAATTCTATGGTTACCGTTTCCTATTCAACTACGGAAGCAGTTTTACTGTAGCCTATAAGTTTGCACGATCCAGTGTGTGAAGGAGAGAGACTGCTACAGTCGCGATTCGCTATTTCACTTGTATTAGACTACAGACGCAGTGCTACTGTAGACTATAAGTTTGCACGATTTAGTGTGTGAAGGAGAGAGACTGCTACAGTCGCGACTCGCAACTTCACTTGTACTCGACTACAGATACAGTGTTACTGTAGACTACAAGTTTGCACGATCCAGTGTGTGTGAAGGAGAGATACTGCTACAGTCGCGATTCGCTATTTCACTTGTATTAGACTACAGACGCAGTGCTACTGTAGACTATAAGTTTGCACGATTTAGTGTGTGAAGGAGAGAGACTGCTACAGTCGCGACTCGCAACTTCACTTGTACTCGACTACAGATACAGTTTTACTGTAGCCTATAAGTTTGCACGATCCAGTGTGTGAAGGAGAGAGACTGCTACAGTCGCGATTCGCTATTTCACTTGTATTAGACTACAGACGCAGTGCTACTGTAGACTATAAGTTTGCACGATTTAGTGTGTGAAGGAGAGAGACTGCTACAGTCGCGACTCGCAACTTCACTTGTACTCGACTACAGATACAGTGTTACTGTAGACTACAAGTTTGCACGATTCAGTGTGTGAAGGAGAGAGACTGCTACAGTCGCGACTCGCAACTTCACTTGTACTCGACTACAGATACAGTGTTACTGTAGACTACAAGTTTGCACGATTCAGTGTGTGAAGGAGAGAGACTGCTACAGTCGCGACTCGCTACTTCACTTGTAGCCTACTCGACTACAGACGCAGTGCTACTGTAGACTACAAGTTTGCACGATTCAGTGTGTGAAGGAGAGAGACTGTTACAGTCGCGACTCACTATTTCACTTGTATTCGACTACAGACGCAGTGCTACTGTAGACTGCAAGTATGCACGATTCAGTGTGTGAAGGAGAGAGACTGCTACAGTCGCGACTCGCTACTTCACTTGTAGCCTACTCGACTACAGACGCAGTGCTACTGTAGACTACAAGTTTGCACGATTCAGTGTGTGAAGGAGAGAGACTGCTACAGTCGCGACTCGCTACTTCACTTGTAGCCTACTCGACTACAGACGCAGTGCTACTGTAGACTACAAGTTTGCACGATTCAGTGTGTGAAGGAGAGAGACTGCTACAGTCGCGACTCGCTACTTCACTTGTAGCCTACTCGACTACAGACGCAGTGTTACTGCAGACTACAAGTTTGCACGATTCAGTGTGTGAAGGAGAGAGACTGCTACAGTCGCGACTCGCAACTTCACTTGTACTCGACTACAGATACAGTTTTACTGTAGCCTATAAGTTTGCACGATCCAGTGTGTGAAGGAGAGAGACTGCTACAGTCGCGATTCGCTATTTCACTTGTATTAGACTACAGACGCAGTGCTACTGTAGACTATAAGTTTGCACGATTTAGTGTGTGAAGGAGAGAGACTGCTACAGTCGCGACTCGCAACTTCACTTGTACTCGACTACAGATACAGTGCTACTGTAGACTACAAGTTTGCACGATTCAGTGTGTGAAGGAGAGAGACTGCTACAGTCGCGACTCGCGGCGAATCCGCACTTTCTCTCAGTGAAAGTCTCTCCGCGTCCCTTTCTAAACCACAGAGACACGCCACATCAAATTACTTGCTATTACACAGACCAACACTTTCAATTTGTAATTAAGTGCTTCTCACAGCTCTGTACTATTCATAATGATACTTATAGTTTCTATAAACCTGATCAACCATGATTTATTTACGAAACATACAATTTTTACAAGACATTTTTTATACAGTCCTTAGATCCTAAGATGTTATAATATAGCTACGTACTGTATTATATCATTGAAATCAGGGCTCTACTACTCTGGCTTTAAGAACTTTTAAATACCTGTATCCTGATAATTTAAGTTACTAGACTTCTAAGCTTCCGGATACAAGACGAAACTATTTTATCATAATATCTCCTCGAAGAGTTGGATTCTCTTACCTTTTGCCTTTCTCCTTTGAATTTTCAGGTAATTTGTGTTAGCCGATACTCTGATCTCATGCCCCCCTCCCCCATTTACTTCGTAAAATCCCTAAACTATTGCGTTTCGTATTACAGTACTGGCACTTTAATAAAACTGCAGTTTAGTTCACTCGCCCTTTTAGATTTAAATGTAGGGCTGGGAACAATATTGGCTATTATAATTATAGTAAAAAAAACAGAGGGCGATTATTTTGAAACTTGTAGACTTTTGTAACGAATCTCGAGATGAATGTTGTAGAATATAGAAATTTCTATTAAAGACCACGTAGTTGATACGATATTCACAGCTTCAGGATTGTAACTAGCGATTCAATTCCGGGATTCGGGGTCTCAGGATCTCAGTATTCGGGGCAGTTTTTTTTAAACCTGAAAATCTCAATACGGGAATCCCGGGTTTTCTGTATTTAAAGTCACGACATTTTACTCAAATTAAGTCATTATTGAGCACGTTTGTAGCAAAGACGTTTAAGTGTCATACCAATTAATCTACATTATGTTACCATCAAAATAAACTTTCAGTAAGACAATAATAGTGTGTAAAGTATAAATAAATAAATAGTATAAATCCCACCTAAAACAAAACGAGACGCGTTACACCGATCATTAAAAAAAATACTCGTTTTAAAAAATTGGAGGCACTAGAGGACGTAATTTATAACTAGTTTACAACCATCTATTGATAATACAACCACCAAGTGTTGAAGCAGTGAGTGCATTTCATCTTCGGGCTATATGTGTAGGCCTAACAAACCAAGAAACCGATGGGAAATAAAACGTTAAATCCAATCTTTTTTCTCCGCTACCACTTCCAGTCATCAAAATGAAGTACCAGGATTAGTGAAGCATAATGAATAGTGCAGTTTGTATTATTTTAATTGTATTTTAATCTAATTTAATTTGGTCGATAATTTTGTTAAACTTGATTTTTCATATTAGTTTGTAGTTTTGATGTTTTTATTTTTACTCTTTTTAAATATTATCTTATTCAATTCATCCACTGGCTATATATTTAAAACAAACTTCAATATAGGTACATGGGACAATGATAGTCACCTGTATTCATTCAATTTTACGATTTTTTATTTGTACTGTAATTATATTTAATTTGACGAACATTTTTTAAATGTATTTTCTCTTGGCGCTTAATGTGGTATAATTTTACATCGTGAACAAAATAATTTAAAGCGTAAATATTATTTTCAAGCCTTTTTTTACAAAATATAATATGTTACATAACGGGTAATCCGGTTTTTTAATCACGGGGTTACAGGGGACTGGAGGGAATATCATGCTTTCATTGAAAAGCATAATTTTCTCAGGTTTGTTTAATATTTTATATGTTATTTATATAACATATAAAAAGTATGTAAATAATTTCATTGTATATCAAGTCATATTTTAAACTTTAACTTCAGTCTAAATTTTCAAAAAAAAAAAAAAAAAAAAAAAAACTGTTTTGTGATTCATATATGTGCTGTATAAATCATATCCTTATCCTCAACCGGGTTTCCTTGCGCCTATTTACATTTACAACATTGACTTTAAATGTCTTTAATATCTCGTAAAGTGATAAAAATGTTTTTTGCTGTTTCTAGGGTATGAACCTTAAAAGCTATAGGTGAACATTTTTGTTTAATGTTCACTATCTAAAATTAGAGCATAAGTTAATTACACCCCAAACCTACGAGATATGTATTAGGTGTAAATTTATACTGTACTTAACATGCACGTAATCTTTTGTTAGGTATTGGAATAGTAAAGTAAAAACAATTATTGTATTCCACGATCACATTACCAAAACGCGTGCATAAGACAATAATTTATATCAGGGACTGACCACGTGATTGTCTGTCTTGATTAAAAACCTCTCTAAAATATTTTATTTTTAGTTCAAAATCTGTTTGTTTTAAATATTATTGCCTCTTACCTGGACACCCTTAACTTATTTTATTTACATAACTCAACGTCCATCACGATAAACGAAATGTGAAAGAATATTACGAGGTAACGGAAACATCTAAAAGCTGTAACACTTTAAAATATCGCCAATACTTGAAATGTTAGTCACCTCTTTGGGGCGATATCCTAGTTTTCATGATGACTCTTAAAAGTATGCAATATAAATACACATTGTTGTAATGTTTGGCCTGCCGCTGCCGTTTAAAAACGCAGTTAATTTGCGGACTGTCTGAGCAATGGTGTTATTGACGATAAAGTCCATTGATAAACCTAATATAAGGTTCGGGGTGTCAACAATGGTAACAATACACGGGGTGGCGCGGACGTTCACCCTTCGATCCACACCTTATCTGGCCGTTGCCCCCCGCCATCCACCCCCACCAACAACGCCACCACTGAGTGGCCAAACACCCTGTAATTGAACACCCCCTCACATTCACAATCTTACCTCCACTGCAGAGAATCTCACACCTAACAAGTCCACTGTTGACAGACAGATTGTGAGTGACTACGATTAGTACACAAAACATAAAGAGATACTTTCATTGTTAATTAGTGCTTAACAATATTTGCTAATTATCTACTGTTACCTGTTCTTCGTGTTCAAACCATTGGTTCAGCTTTTTTTTTTTTGTTAAAAACCAAAAATAAGAAAAATATCTGCTATATTTTCATACTGGAAAAGTTACCAAGATACCCACCCATTAATTACCACACATTAACGCTCTGAGTGCCAAACACCTTTTGATGTTTCGATCCTAAAAGAGCTACTGCATAAACTCAATATAAAAATGCTCAAATGTCAAACTTATATAAATTTACATCGAGGAATTTATTATAAATAGAGGAAAATAATAGAGTGGTTATGTCTCGATATCCATGCAGTGCATGTTAATTAAGTGTTCAAAAACTATAAGGAGGAGAATGTACTGAAATTTTTACAGTACAGTTTTACAGTACAATACACAGTACATTTGTTGGTTAAGTGTATTTCGTCAGCGGAAAAATTGTACGCGAAGATTTAAAATTCAATTTAATTCAACTGAAGTTTTTAAACGTATAATCAAAAGTACAGATACGCTCGACCGGTTAACCTCAATTCTCGTTCGACTGATAATTCATGTTGCCTGTCACTCGAGAGGCTGGAAAATGTCATTTACGTCTGTCCGTCTACCCGTGCGACATCTCAACATCGAACTAACCTATACACTTGACATTTTGTATGTAGCTTCATTTGTATTAATAAACATCGACTGGTGCATGTCACTCATAGAATATGGCTGAGCGTCAGCGAACATTTTTACATTGGTCTTATTGGTGACCATGATGGGCACTAAGAAAAATCGCAGAATAAATAAATTTGTACACAAAATGTTTAAACTGTATAAAAGTTTTACAAATGACATATTAACACGTGTAGCCTAATGAAATCACCTACAGATTGGAAATTTTGCATGCAACCTCAACGATGCCTGTTCGACACATACATTATTTGTTTAGAAGCAACAATTGCGTTTACCTTATTGCAGATCTCGTTTTACTGTGGGAAGTTAATTGCACACTCCACGAGGGAATATTGTTATGGATTAATCATTGAAGAAAGTAAGTAATGTCCATTTTGATGGATGCAATGGACTTTATTTGTTTTTTATCAGTATCAATAGATTACTTGAACCATAGTAAATCAATTATTGGAAATATTACCATTGGTTGAAACTTTTTGATGATGTAAAAATTGTATTATTTTGCCTTGAAGCACTAAACATTACGCTATATTTCCACTGTCTACAGCATACAGTTGTACCAAGTGGATTTCCGTACTGTATCAAGGACTCGGTCATTTGGCCCACTTGCGAGAATGATGTGGCTGGAGAACAGTATCTGCCATAACATTGATTTCTTCAATAAAAGTGCCTCGACAATTCGAAGAAGAGTACTGGCTGTCTCCTAATAAGCTTCCGAACTAACATTTATACTAAACATATTTAAGTCAAATTGTGTTACATGTAGTTGGTTGTAGATTGCTGATCCCCACTTTGTTTTCTTTGTATGTCTTCTTTAATTAATATTGTTTATAGTTTTTTTACTTTGCAAACACTGCAAATTATTCATTTACACATTTATATAATTCTTTACATGTTAGTATATTATTATTGGATTTTTCTCTATTGTTATATATTCAATTTATAGTGTATATAATGTTAATGATTAGCTTTCGTATATAACAGATAGTATGTAGCCAACTCCTGATAGCTTGTTTGTATATGTAATGGTATTGCCGTTGGAATGAAATAAAATAATAAAATAAAATATAAACTACATTGCCTCAGATAAAACAACTAAGAGTACTTCCACTGTGCTTGATACGCAAAATTGTGCAGAGAATGGTTTCAAAGAAATAGCAACTTAAATTTTTAATGAGCTGAAAAATACAGATATACAGGTTTCTGAACACTTTCTTAAGCAAGAAGGTTTTAATTCCTTCTGTCTTTCTGGTTTTTCAATTTTGTTTGGTTTTTGCTATTGGTGACTGCATATGGGTGGAGTTTTTATCTTAAAACATATACTTTGCAAGTTTTCAGTCTTTTGTCTTTTCATACAAGTTTGAAGGGAATTTGTGATCTTACTTTCATTAAAGTGTCAACAAATAATTTCAATTATATAATTGTAGTTGTTTATAGGATACTAATACACATCCAATCTCAAAAGTCAATGAGTCTTTTATAATTCCAACGCGAATTGTCTTGAGTTAGTTACAAGACGCAACATCCTATTATTGTCGGTAGCGTTTTCAACGTTGACGCCTCGGTCAGTAACAGTAACATTTCCAGGCAGTTTATTAACTTTAATGCCTTCTTCATACAGAGAATTGAAATTTTCATAAAGGAATATGGTACATCGAGATCGATAATTCATAGCACATTTACAAACATAATTGCTACTAAACTTGATGCTGTTGTCCGTGTAACCGGCTTTGGCGATCATTATGCGCAAATTGCTGATATTAAACTTGACTCTCCATGAAAAGACAGCATACTTTACAAACAGGTTAGATCTTTCTGCAAATATAACACTCACATCTTAATTTCTTACAAAATGAAAATTCGGGATGATATCTTTCACACTAATGATGTTTCGCTTTGTGTCTTCTTTATCTGAATAGCTTCTTACTATTACAGCTTAGCATTTACTGAGATATGTTACTTATGTACTCTATCTGTAGGCATCTTGAATTTAATCATCCCTTAAAAATTCAATATAGATAAGTAAAAAAAGAATTTAGGGACAAGTATGGTATCTTCCACTTAGATAGACCTTACACACACACACACACACACACACACACACACACACGCGCGCGCGCGCGCGCGTTATATAGTGTTTAAAAGTCATATATTGGTATTGTTAATACTACTTGTTGTACACTTGGATTATTTATATATAGACTATTTATTTATTTGGTTTAGGAATGTCAGATTCAAATATTTACCACTGCAATATTTATTACTTATTATCGTCATCACTGTACTAATTATTTGTTACTTATTTGTAATCTATTTAGTTATTGATTGTAGTCACTTAGAATTTTAAGTTATTAAATTTCAAAGTATAATGCTTGTTATCACCTACAGTATATATTTATGTATTATTGCATTGTTTTTGTACGTATTACTGTTAATGCTACTTTTTCTAAGTTATATTATATTACTCTCCTTGTATACTATTTATAAAATTTAAACTGCATGCTGCTGGTTTGTAAATTTTGTTCAAGTGAAGACAATTTAATGGGAATATAAATTGGACAATGAGCACTAAGATAATTAATTGTAATTATGATTCAACTGAACTCCCGCACGCACCGCTTGAGGTGCACTGGGAGGTAAATTGTATGTGTATATGTATTTTGAGAAAATAAAGAAGATTGAACTTGAACTTGAACTTGAACATATGTTCATTAACTTTTACAGTATGTATGTGGAAGATGACTGGAGGTAAGACTTTTTTATTTATTAAATCATTAATTACCTTAATAAATGCGTTATTAAATGTAATTTTTTCTTCTATTTAATTAAAAAAGCAAGTTTTCTTGTATGTAGCCACGTGGGGTGGCTCATACAACGGTACAGAGGGTATGTACGGCCTTCCCTGACGAACATGACCCACACCGGGGGTTGGGGGGAGGCCGACCACTAGGTGACACTGACGGTGGCCCAGTTGGGAGAGTCGGTCAGTGTCGTGGCGAGGTCGTCCAGCCCGGTCTGCGCTCACGCACCGCAGCAGTCTTCCTCGAGCCCAATCCTGTCCTGTCACGTTCATTAGTGTTTGGGCCTACACGTATATCTCGAGCGAATTCTGTTTATACCACGTCAGCTTTATATTTGTGATCTAGTCTAAACACAATACTAAATGTTGCTAGAAGATAATAGTATTTGGCCTGAACCCAGAAATGATAAATGAACAACTCCGTAACAAAATCGTATTCTAGAAGTGGCTTGTGGGTGTCCACAGTGGTAGCTAGGCCAGATCAAGCTGACACCAGTAGTACCTCGCGGTCCCCTCAGTACGGAAGGAGATATCCACAGAAGGTTGACGACAAAGCACATGCCCGTATGTAGGCTGGGCCTTGAGCCGTGAGCAGGGCCACGCGCCTCTGTACGACGGCTCGCACTATACCGTGCAGCTTTCCATCGACACTGGGTCAGTGGGTCAGACCGGCAGGACCTTACCTCGCCTCGCCTCGCCTTGCCATTGACTCACTCACACTGTTTACATCATCACTGCCAACTTCCTTCACTTCCCTTTCCCTTACCTTACCTTCCACTCTCGCCTCTTAAGGACCAGAGGTTAAATCGGTAGATCGATAGAAACGGCCTCACTCAAAAAATCAGTGAGTGTAAATTAGTTACCTTTCCTATATTACTTTATGCCAAATACAAGGCCTGCAAAGTATAGCCTGGTAGTAGGAAAGTGAAGAATTGCGAACGGGATGAAGAATTGTTACGTTTGGGTGTGAAGTGATTCCGTTCACTTACGGAACGATTACGTCATAGAGAAAGTTGTTTGTGTGATAACGAGAATCGATACAAGAAGTGAATCTGAATGTATTATTGCACATAATGCTTAATTAATGTAATATTATAGGTAGATGGTGGTTATTTTTAACACTACACGTCTTTTCTTCAAGGGATAGAGTATTTATATACCCCCATCAAAGCTCGCTTTAATTGTGTAAAATGACAAATCTATTTCATGGTACAAATTTCTTGGAATAAGTTTGTGCGATTACACCATTTAAATTATTAAATATTTTCTCATTATGATTTTGACAATTCTCTAACGAGTAGGCTAGGTCATGGATTCGATTCTTGGGTAGATCAACTAAAACGACTTTACAGTGGTTTTGGGCTATTTTTGTTCAGGGGCACTCTGCGTCACTGCCGCTGTCGAGGTCGAAATCAAATAGACGTGAGGACAATGAATTATTGTGTTTCCGCAGTAAATAAACGCCACGTTCTAAGTATTGTTGTAAAGGCCGTTTCACTCTAGGTTCCTTGGATTTTAACATTTTGAAGTAATTAAGCTCTGCCAGTGGAATTACACAAGACATAGCAAAATAGAAGTTCACATCACAATTTGTATAATACGATTAATTGAAATTTGTATTGACAATTAACCAAAAAGAAGAGTAAATACATATTTGTAAAATAAACGTTAAAACATTAAAGCTTTTTTTTTGCGTATAGAAATACAAATTTAATATTGCTCTTATAGAGTTTTGAAGTAGAATCTTTTAGATTTACGTAAATGGGAAATTTAATAGTAAAGTTTGTACAAAAACACCTGACAACCTAGAAACTTAACTGGCCGCGGCCCAACAAGATGAGTCGATATTTCTTACGGAGTTAAAAATGTACATCCCGCCCCCGTTAACTGTATTGCCGATGATTAATCATAAAAATACAGTTCCTATTGCATTAATAGAGACTATATGCTAAATTTCAAGCATTAACTCAATTTAGACTACTAAATAATGTTGTTATGACAAAATACAAAATATCAGCAAATTCTTCAAACTATATACTTTACTATATACATATACAAATTTCTTAGAAACCATAGCATCATCACTCGGAAATGTGTATGCTTGATTATTACACTTTATTACACAAAATACAAAAGGATTGTTCTTATAGTCATCATAATTTACAAACTATACTTTAAAATGAAAATATATTAATACATTAAATTTATTATTATTTTCTATTAGGTTTTATCATATGGTAATATTTATGGCCCTATCAACTGTATATGCTTAACCATTAGGTATAAATTGTATAGAAAATTTTGCAACATCACTTTTAGAATGTCAAAAATATGTTCCTAAAGTGCGTTTTCAGACTACAGCAAAAAACGAGAAAATTACTGTTGATTTGAGGTATTTATTATTTTACATACTTTAAAATCTTTCTGGGCAATATGGGGAGTAATTTCTTTCTGATAAAAGGCTCGGTTGCTTCCTGTGCAGCTCGATGGGCATTGCGAAGACGAACGTCACTGACTTTCTTCAATGTCTCAATGATGTTCATGTGAAACTAATTAATTTCTAGTTCTTTCAAAACTTGTAGTCTTCCTAAAATTTCTTCTTTAATTTTGACTTAGTATTAAATATGTTTTTTTTTTCTTTTTTCATGAAACAAACACGGTTTAAGGTATTTTACTCCAAAGTATATAGTTGAAGAATTTGTTTATATTCTGTCATAACAACATTATTTAGTAGTCTAAATTGGATTAATGCTTCAAATATAGCATATAGTCTCTATTGATGCAATAGTAACTGTATTTTTATGATTACATTCTTTTTATGGACATCTTTATTGTGTTTTCAGGTATGGTGCTACCGCTAAAGCACTTTGAAAATTGAGCAAAATGCTTAGAAAACTAATTTCCATATCAAAATGTAGAAATGTACATAGAGAACAATGTATTACATTAGGACTCTTCTCGGGATACCACCTGCAATCAAGGTTATCTTATTCTCTCCCTCAGAATACGTTAGTGTTACTGCGAATACTGACTGGCCATTGACCTATGAACGCCATTACAAACATTTAAATCGTTACGACAGTTTTAAGAAATTTAAGATTCTTTAAATTTACAGCTAGTATGAACAATAGCTATAACCAATAAAGGTCGGACACAAACAAATGCTATTTTCTGTATTCAGTCAAGATATACAAGTATACTTCTATCTGAAACTTAAGATAAATTATTTGAAATATCTTAGAATGTTTCCTATAGATAAATAGACAGACAAATAATATGCCTATCAACAGTGTATATTAGAGAAAGTAAGTTCTTAAAAAATTGCAGAAGCAAAAGTTTGTTAAAAATGTCTAGTGAGTTGCACAACATACACAGCGTAGGCGCCGAACACCTTTTTTCGTTTGAGTCGACCCATTCAACAACGCAAGTCCATAAAATCCGGTTTCAATACTGTCCTTGAGTGTTTTCCAGTAATATGACCCGCCATTTTGAATTCTTAGCAGCGCGCCTCACAACCAATCTTATGACATCATCTCGAGGTTCATTGCGCGTATTGTTTTTGGACATATCTACCATCTCGACTACGTTTCTGAAAGTCCATTTTCATCCCTTTACTTTCGAGCCCAGACAAGTCCTAAGCAGTATTTTCCCCATCTGAAAACTTTACTAATGATGAAAGCATAAAACGATATCGGACACTTGCCATCGTGTATGTAAGTAACACAACGTTTCAAGTGGACTCCATCCTCTTTCCCAGTTGCCAAAACACCTAAGTTGACCCCTTAGTCGCAAAACTTTCTCTAGTAGCTTAAGATCAGCTATTCTCAGCATCTCTCTCTCTCTATGTTCACTGTGTACTGTAGTGGTATGATCGGTGCTTCAGATTGCTCTAAGGCTTTCAGGTATATGCTGACATTTTGAACAACAATTTTATCTGTTGTCAAGTTTAATTGTGACGAGTGAGTGCATTGCCATATACGGATTTGTTCTTGTATGATAAACCTTATAGCTTAAGTTTTCTTTGCCATTATGACACATTATATGTCGAGAAAATTGTTTATTATCTTAGAAATTGTATCTAGGAACCTAAACATTAAGATTAAAGAAACTTTTTTAGACCACATTGATATCACATCACAGGCGAAGCTTAGTTAAGCGTCCAAATACAAGCTCTGTGTGAAAAACAAATTAAAAACCTACTCTTGGGTATTTAAATTTCAAAACATGACAACCCAATACGGTCATACTGTCCAGCTTATGTAACGGGAACAGATGTTTAAGGTTAGCGTACTTTAATAGTACTTCAGCTGATTGTTCAGGTTCCTATTATAAGGTAAAGGAAAACAATCACTGTATGGACCAACTTAAGTATCACAAATAGCTGTTATCTTTGCAGTGTGATAATAGTACAGTTCATTCCGAGTCTGAAAAGCACCTTTCCAGTGCACAGTAACGTACGCGTGTCTCGTTTGAGGCGTAGCCGAGCGATCGACCACTAGAATTGTTTTTCAGAAGAGTTATAAACTTCATTACTTTACATTATTTACAAAATATTTAGTCGTCATATACTATTTAATGCATGTATAAGTACAGTAAATTACAAAGAGTAATGCACGGAAAAGTCTATACGTTCATTTAGGGAGGAGTCAAATAAAACAACAATATGTATTAAGGCAACAAAATCTTTATATGTAATTAACTTATGACCTTTTATATAATCCGCTCGTCACTAACTTCACGCTTATGTAAACTTTATAAAAAGTAAACAATTCTGTAAGCATTTAATTTTCACTCGTGACAAATTAATATTAAAATAAGAGATGCACATCTGTTTCAATAGGCATGGACGGGACGTAACGTTATGTACTTTTCCCCTTCGCTTCTACAACTTACATTTAACTTTTCTCTGCACTCGTGATGAGGGAGTGAATCAACACTTCTATAGACAAATAAAATATTATTTTGTTGTATAGTATAATGAATAATGTTTTTTTATCTGATTGAAAATATTAAATAAATATATGTGTTACAGTAATAGCTGGGTTGTTCACCCCCCGGAAGGTCGGCGGCCAAAATCTGGCAGTGACACGCGACGTGAGTGGGTCAGGCAGGGTTACTACACCCCAGCCGTCGCTAGGCAACCTGTCCCACCCTCTCCATTCATATACAACGTATACTCTGGTACGTTACATAGTCTAGGGGTTGTTCACCCCCGGAAGGTCGGCGACCAAAATCTGGCAGTGACACGCGACGTAAGTGGGTCAGGCAGGGTTACTACACCCCAGCCGTCGCTAGGCAACCTGTCCCACCCTCTCCATTCATATACAACGTATACTCTGGTACGTTACATATTCTAGGGGTTGTTCACCCCCGGAAGGTCGGCGACCAACATCTGGCAGTGACACGCAACGTGAGTGGGTCAGGCAGCATACTATACCCTCAGCCGCCGCTAGGAAACCTGCCCCATCCTCTCCATTCATATTTAACGTATACTCTGGTACGTTACATATTCTAGGGGTTGTTCACCCCCGGAAGGTCGGCGACCAAAATCTGGCAGTGACACGCGACGTAAGTGGGTCAGGCAGGGTTACTACACCCCAGCCGTCGCTAGGCAACCTGTCCCACCCTCTCCATTCATATACAACGTATACTCTGGTACGTTACATAGTCTAGGGGTTGTTCACCCCCGGAAGGTCGGCGACCAACATCTGGCAGTGACACGCAACGTGAGTGGGTCAGGCAGGGTTACTATACCCCAGCCGTCGCTAGGCAACCTGTCCCACCCTCTCCATTCATATACAACGTATACTCTGGTACGTTACATAGTCTAGGGATTGTTCAACCCCAAAGGTCGGCGACTAACATCTGGCAATGACACGCGACGTGAGTGGGTTAGTCAGCAGAATACTATACCCTCAGCCGTCGCTAGGTAACCTATTCTACCCTCTCCATTCATATTTAACGTATACTCTGGTACGTTACATAGTCTAGGGGTTGTTCACCCCCGGAAGGTCGGCGACCAAAATCTGGCAGTGACACGCGACGTAAGTGGGTCAGGCAGGGTTACTACACCCCAGCCGTCGCTAGGCAACCTGTCCCACCCTCTCCATTCATATACAACGTATACTCTGGTACGTTACATAGTCTAGGGATTGTTCACCCCCAAAGGTCGGCGACTAACATCTGGCAATGACACGCGACGTGAGTGGGTTAGTCAGCATACTATACCCTCAGCCGTCGCTAGGTAACCTATTCTACCCTCTCCATTCATATACAACGTATGCTCTGGCACGTTACCTAGTTGAGAGGTTGTCCACCCGGAATGTCGGCTATCAAAATATGTGATAGTAACACGCGATGCGAATGGGTCAGGTGGGGTTACTACACCCTCGACCGTCGCTAAGCAACCTGTCCTACCCTATCCATTCATAAAATGTATACTCTGGTTTGTTACATAGGTTATGGTTTGTTCACCTCTGGAAGATCGGCGGCCAAAATCTACCAGTGACATACGACATGGGACAATTGGGATTTCTACACACTCGGCACCCTTAGCAGCCTGCCCCGCGCTCTACATTCATGTGCAACGTATACTCTGGTACATGACATAGTCTATGGGTTTTTTACCCTCAGAAAAAATGACTAACCATCATGCAGTGGCACACCATGTGAGTGGGTTGTGTGGTGTTAATGTACCGTCGACCGTCGCTAGGCAACCTATTCTACATTCTCCATTCATTCTTACTGTACATAAAAGCTATTACATGATCCAGGAGTTAAAATATTAGCAGATAAATTTCAAATTTTTACATCAAGTAGAAGGCAGTTATGGAGTTATTAAAGTTTCGGTGTTCGCAAGGCAATATATTTAATATACTGCACTCATTTATAGTACAAGGAGTAAATCGTACACATTTTGGAAAATGTTATGAACAGAGATTGTTACGGACAGAGATTGGCGTTGGCGGGATGTGTATACTCATGGTCGTTGCTAGGCAACGTATCTTCCACTCTCCGTTCATTCATTCCTACGCACTATAAATCCCGTAATAAGGGGAAGGGGTTAAGAACCCATCGGTCCGATATTTTTAACCCAGAAATATTATTAAAATGTTGTGTAAAATGTCGATTATATATATATATATATATATATTTCCTTGCCTTTTCAAATTCTCCCGTCATTCAGTGTATGTATATCTGCCAAACAATATACTTTCATGATACTTTTAACAAAAAAGGTTGATCACACACCTGTTGTAAGTCATCAAATATTAATTGTGAAATTATTTTCCTATACACAGCATTTTTACCAATTATTAAATACTAAAACGCAGAATAAATTTAAAAGTTTGTATATTCAATTCAATTTTGTATAGTCTGACTTCGAGTGTCAACACATTTAGACGCCTCTTATGTTCTTTTTGAACACGTGCATGTATAGACATGATCAGTAATTAATAGCCTAATTGACATAAATTTATACGCTATCCACATGTAATTGATTTGCATCGCTTACACACTTAACCCTATAATATTAGGTAAATAACGTGCAGTTATATTTCTAAACAAAAAACAACGCATGAATTGTTGTACACAAGTTGTACAAATATATAACTAGCTGTTACTCGCGGCTTCGCACGCAATTTTTAAAATCAAAGTCCGTAGCCTACTTAGTTAGATCACTTATGATGTTATATATTTATGACGATCCGCTATGATATTTTTCAAACATAAGCATACGATCCGTATGTACGATTTCAATGGTTAGACGATGAGAGGTTGAGGGACAAAATCTTATGCTGTCAGAAAACAATCTTTACACAGAACAGTTGAGTTACATCTAAAAGGATCTTTCAATTAATATTTCGTAACTTTAGAGACTAAGATGAGAGTTTTCGTTACTTTAGAGACCAGTGGGAAATAGCCCGGTGGGTTTTCGAAATAAGAAAAAAAACTATATCCATCCCAGAGACCATAATAATGACTATTTAAAATGTCAGTGCAATCGGTTGAATAGTTTACGCGTGAAAGCAAAACAAACAAAAAAGGCACTTTCGCATTTTATAATAGTATCACTAGCATTTAACCACGGCTTCACCCGCAATTCCTCTGCGTTGCATTGCATCTAACATTTCATGTACGAGTATTTAATTGAATATTTACAACGATTTCAGTATCAATGGAACAGACCAATGTGAAGAAACTTCAAACTCAAAGTTCTTAGCTTTCTCAATGAAAGCATTTATGATATAATACGATGGATTGAAAAAGGACGCAATGTCCTTCGACGATTTATGTCATTCAAAAATTGCATGTAGAATCTGGTGTATTGCTTTTCAATTTCACTTACAGTTAGTTATCTGTGGCTTCGCTCGAAATTTCGTAGGCTTCATACATGTATAAGCACTTCTGGTTCGAGTGAATTATTTCAAACGCTAATGTTTGTGTTTGCCTTGTTGCCACGATCAAGAAAATCTATCAAAATGTGTATATTAGTAAACATTACTCCAATCTTAGTATTTTTTGTTATATAGTTGATTTTGCCTTGTTTCGTGACTAAGAAAATATATATATACATAAGTCTGAGAAGCCTACTTATGCCAAAAGATAACTAAAATGGGTTTTATAACTGTCTAAATTTAACTTAAGTGTAGACAATAACTTTGTTTTGTATATCTGCGATACAGTACTGATCAAGCACAGCATTGCTAAAATGTACAGTTAAAAGTATAATTTTAATAAAATTGTTAATTTTTTTTCTGGATACTTTCTTACGCTGTAATAAGTGTTGGTAATACGTAGCTTACTCTATGCTTTCAAACTATAAATGTAAACAAATTTAAAATAGTGTTTAAATTAATGAAAACATATGGTTGTGCTTTCATAAAACAATATTTATACACAACAGTTGATTAAATTTCTCAGGCTCTTTCAATTACTATTTCGCAACTATAGAGACCAAGATGAAATTTTTCGCTACTTTATGGACCAGGGGGGCGTAAGCCGATGGGATTTTCGAAATGAAAAAGGCCTATATTCATACCTGGGACCACAAAAATGTTCATGTAAAATTTCAGTAGAGTCGGTTGAATGGTTTACGCGTGAATTTAAAACAAACAAACAATGGCAGTTTCGCATTTATAATATTAGGATAAGATGCTTTCAAAATTCGTAAATGTATAAATTTTTATCTAATAAATCACATGCATTTCCAGTTATTTGATAGGTTCTATTACGATATAGTAGTGTTACATTTAATTTGATAGCAAACTGTTTGCATTAAAATTTGTCTGGTGTAAGTATATTTACCTTTTCTTCTGGACCATAACAAGTATCTTGTAGACATTTCTCATTGCCTTGAATCACTTTTTAAGGTTCAAGATGAACTGTAAATGTCCTTATGTCATTTAAGAACAATCAATCGAACTAACTTTAGGAGATAAAACCTAGGTCTATACTATCAAAATTCACCTCTAGCCAGCACGATTTATTTGACGAACCAGCCTCATTGTTACTAGCCTGATACTAATGCCCCTATAGTAATGGCAAGTGTTCAGATAATAAGGAGTAAATATTTGGCAGTGTTCACTTAATATTCATCAATGACCAAAGGTCGTTGCCCCCGCGGCTGTCAATGCCCGCACGGACAATAGCTGTGGCAGTCACTCTAGTTGACTTTTAAACTAACAAACAGACTCTCTGGCTGTCATTAATTACGCCGTCACAGGTATATTCGTCTGGTTACCATCGCATCGGCACCACACTCGCACCACACTCTTCATCTCTCATCTCTTTTGACATGGCTGTCATTAATTACGTTGAATCCTCATCTCTCACATGGGTGTCTTTAGTTGACAATTCATTAATTACGCCGTCACAGACGTCTGGTTACCATCGCACATCGTCATCCTCATCTCTCACATGGGTGTCTTTAGTTGACATGACAAACAGACTCTCTGGCTGTCATTAATTACGCCGTCACAGGTATATTCGTCTGGTTACCATCGCATCGGCACCACACTCGTCATCCTCATCTCTCACATGGGTGTCTTTAGTTGACAATTAAACTGACAAACAGACTCTCTGGCTGCCATTAATTACGCCGTCACAGGTATATTCGTCTGGTTACCATCGCATCGGCACCACACTCGTCATCCTCATCTCTCACATGGGTGTCTTTAGTTGACAATTAAACTGACAAACAGACTCTCTGGCTGTCATTAATTACGCCGTCACAGGTATATTTGTCTGGTTACCATCGCATCGGCACCACACTCGTCATCCTCATCTCTCACATGGGTGTCTTTAGTTGACAATTAAACTGACAAACAGACTCTCTGGCTGTCATTAATTACGCCGTCACAGGTATATTCGTCTGGTTACCATCGCATCGGCACCACACTCGTCATCCTCATCTCTCACATGGGTGTCTTTAGTTGACAATTAAACTGACAAACAGACTCTCTGGTTGTCATTAATTACGCCGTCACAGGTATATTCGTCTGGTTACCATCGCATCGGCACCACAATCGTCATCCTCATCTCTCACATGGGTGTCTTTAGTTGACAATTAAACTGACAAACAGACTCTCTGGTGTCATTAATTACGTCCGTCACAGGTATATTCGTCTGGTTACCATCGCATCGGCACCACACTCGTCATCCTCATCTCTCACATGGGTGTCTTTAGTTGACAATTAAACTGACAAACAGACTCTCTGGCTGTCATTAATTACGCCGTCACAGGTATATTCGTCTGGTTACCATCGCATCGGCACCACACTCGTCATCCTCATCTCTCACATGGGTGTCTTTAGTTGACAATTAAACTGACAAACAGACTCTCTGGCTGTCATTAATTACGCCGTCACAGGTATATTCGTCTGGTTACCATCGCATCGGCACCACACTCGTCATCCTCATCTCTCACATGGGTGTCTTTAGTTGACAATTAAACTGACAAACAGACTCTCTGGCTGTCATTAATTACGCCGTCACAGGTATATTCGTCTGGTTACCATCGCATCGGCACCACACTCGTCATCCTCATCTCTCACATGGGTGTCTTTAGTTGACAATTAAACTGACAAACAGACTCTCTGGCTGTCATTAATTACGCCGTCACAGGTATATTCGTCTGGTTACCATCGCATCGGCACCACACTCGTCATCCTCATCTCTCACATGGGTGTCTTTAGTTGACAATTAAACTGACAAACAGACTCTCTGGCTGTCATTAATTACGCCGTCACAGGTATATTCGTCTGGTTACCATCGCATCGGCACCACACTCGTCATCCTCATCTCTCACATGGTTGTCTTTAATTGACAATTAAACTGACAAACAGACTCTAAGGCTGTCATTAATTACGCCGTCACAGGTATATTCGTCTGGTTACCATCGCATCGGCACCACACTCGTCATCCTCATCTCTCACATGGGTGTCTTTAGTTGACAATTAAACTGACAAACAGACTCTCTGGCTGTCATTAATTACGCCGTCACAGGTATATTCGTCTGGTTACCATCGCATCGGCACCACACTCGTCATCCTCATCTCTCACATGGGTGTCTTAGTTGACAATTAAACTGACAAACAGACTCTCTGGCTGTCATTAATTACGCCGTCACAGGTATATTCGTCTGGTTACCATCGCATCGGCACCACACTCATCATCCTCATCTCTCACATGGGTGTCTTTAATTGACAATTAAACTGACAAACAGACTCTCTGGCTGTCATTAATTACGCCGTCACAGGTATATTCGTCTGGTTACCATCGCATCGGCACCACACTCGTCATCCTCATCTCTCACATGGGTGTCTTTAGTTGACAATTAAACTGACAAACAGACTCCCTGGCTGTCATTAATTTACGCCGTCACAGGTATATTCGTCTGGTTACCATCGCATCGGCACCACACTCGTCATCCTCATCTCTCACATGGGTGTCTTTAGTTGACAATTAAACTGACAAACAGACTCTCTGGCTGTCATTAATTACGCCGTCACAGGTATATTCGTCTGGTTACCATCGCATCGGCACCACACTCGTCATCCTCATCTCTCACATGGGTGTCTTTAGTTGACAATTAAACTGACAAACAGACTCTCTGGCTGTCATTAATTACGCCGTCACAGGTATATTCGTCTGGTTACCATCGCATCGACACCACACTCGTCATCCTCATCCCTCACATGGGAGTCTTTAGTTGACAATTAACTTAAGAAACAAACTCTCTGGCTGTCTTTAATTATGCCATGACTTGTAAATTAGCCTGGTTACCATCGCATCAGTCTTATCCTTGCCCCCTTCCCTCGTTACCCGAGAGGCGGGTGACTTTAGTTGACAAATAAATAGTAGCGGTTCATCGGTGCGCAAGCTCAATTGTGGCAACTAAGACGTGATCTAAAATTTAATGGTAGTTTTACAAGGATTTACCTTTACAAACCGAAATTGTTAAATATTTCAAATATAAAAGGATTACAGTTTTCAGACATTAACTATTGTTAATGTTACAAAAATAGTACACTACGTAACTGAGGCTTCATACATACAATTAGCAATCAACCTCTGTCAACTATCAGTTGAAGTTAAGTCACTTTAGCCACTAATATCAAAAATAAATTAACTAGGAATCTAAAAATTGTCATTAAAAAAAACTTGAGCCAGTAAAATTTGACGTCACAATGTGACCTGTGTGAAATGTAATGCTAAACAAAAATGTAAGAATGAAGGCGGATGTTTTTACCCCTGCCCCTTTAGATTTCCCTTAGTATTTAATCTTCTCTGGTGGAACGGTTGTGTTGTGGAGTGACATGGTTTGATTAGAAAACAGGAAGGTTCTGCACAATTTCATTCCATGAAATTACACTTTGATTCTTGTTCTAATCAATTTGAAGACTTAGGTACACGCATGATGTTTTTGTTTATCCACGACTTCCGCGAGTTCATCACTATATACTGATTAATTAATTTATGCTTAACCTTAGATTTTGGGATCCATGAAGAAGACTATATATTCCAATCCTCGAAACGTAAGGATCCTCGATTCCTTCCAGAGACCTTAATTGATGTCAGCGCTACTTGGAAACATCTGTGTTCTGTAGCTCTAAAGAAGAATATAAACACAAGATTGGCGAAATAGGAATAAAGTATTATGCGATTAAATATCATAATGATCCTCAATTATTTGATATATGGTTGGGGACAGATCTGCGTCCATGTTTGATTCCCGTTGGCTGGTGATTCCAGGTCTGGTATTGTTGCTCGTGGGCTTCAGCATCGTAGTTACTAATATTTTCTTATACATAGAAATGAATTACAAAACGTGTTGCTCTAAGCGCTAATCTCAATAACTCCAAATCGGCTAATTATTTTTGTAAAATATTTGTTGAAATCCGAGTAAAAAAATTATTACCTAGAATATTTAGGAATTCAAAAAATGGTAGTATTTATTACATAATCAAAATTTAACTGACACTAAACAGATGTGGACACTTTCAGATGAAGTTTGACAAACAGGTTGAAACATTAGTTTACACTCAATTAAAAAAATATTAATTGTACAGTAGTGTAATACAGAAAGCAAATACAAATTTAATATTACTCCAGATTGCACCAGTGACGAATTTAAAACATCTAATGCATTGTAAATAGTATTTAAACACTGTAATAAAACCAACCTAAAAGAACAAAGCAGAGCAATTAACACTAACATGCCTCACCAATCCATTCTTTCCCAGACTACTACTGTCCGATAAACAAGACGTTGTGAAGTCAAAACTTTATAAACCTTAAAATAACCATTGTGGATTGTTGCATTAACTTAATAAGAATTTTTTTTTAATATATATATATATATTTCAATTTGATTACACACAAGTATGACACATTTTTTGAAGTATTGCCAAGTTAAGTGATATTAAAACTTACGGTACATGATTATTACGAGTATAGCCCATTTTAATGAGTCGTAAAGAACTGATAAATTGTGTTCGAGAAATAGTTAATGTTATCTGTATTTAGGTTGAAGTCAGAAATGTGTCGACGTTAACATAATAGATTTAATATATAAATAAATTCGTGGAGTTACATTAAACAAGTAACGATAAGTCCTTTGGTTTTGTCAAATTGTTAACTAGATGTTATCCGCACATTCACACGCAATTTTCAAAATCGAAGTCCTTATAATGCTTAGTAAAATCAATTATTATGTAATATGATGGAGTCCTATGAAATGTTCTAACGTAAGTAGGCATACATTATATATATATATATATATATATATATATATATATATATATATATATATATATATATATATATATATATATATATATGTATAATGAAATATGAATGATTTTGTTCATCAAGTACTGCAAGTAGCGATTTTTTATTTTAATGTAATTAGTAATCAAGAGAGTCGTTGTGTTTTAATTGGGTCTTGAACCATGAGAACTTCGGGATTTATTGTTAATTCATTTTTTAAGTTATTTGAAGCCATAACACTTTTCCAGTTTCAGAGCATTGCTAAAGCATATTTTAGATTCAAAGCGCTTCAACAAGATGACTCCGATTATGGGTTTGTAAACCAAATGTTATTAATCTTTGAAAACGCTAGTTTTCAAAAATTTTGAATTGTAATTGCCTTAATCATAGATCAATACCTATAGATAAATAAATTATTTGTATTTCCTAATATTGCTATAGCAAAATATTATTGTATTCCTTAAAATATTTCTAGTCTCTTTTGTCTAGCATACGAAAATATTAATCGAACTAGAAGTTCACTAGTTAAACACAAACATGAACTAAGTACTCGCCGATTATCACATTATAACAACGAAGTACAGAAAATATTATTTTATGACACTGATATTAATTTTGCGTTTTAAAAATATTTTTATGTCACATTCATAGATTTTTAAGACAACTTCCACAAATACAGAATTTACAAATATAATTTCCTTTAGTCATAAACGAATAAAACATTTACTTCTTCAAGCTATAACTTGACACATGAAGCATACTTATAAAAAGACATCAAACTTTTACAATTTTATCATCAGCCGTTTTCATTTGGGCCTGATTAAAAAATTGCCAATTTATGCTTGGAGCGATAATAAAATCTACTTTTTCTCTGCTTAGGGAAGTTATCTTATAGAGCTATAAATTTAACGTAAAATATTTGTCAAACTCAAAATTTATTGCACTACCTTAAGCGTTACGAAGCTCTTACTTGCTTAATTTTCATAGACTAGTAATAACATTCTTAAATCAAAGTCGAATAAAATTTCCAAAGTAAAATTTGGCGACACTTTTCTCCAAATTGTATTGTATTGTATTGTATTGTTTGTAGCGAATAAAAATAGTTTTCAACAAAATGTGTTAAGAAAGCAACTTTTAATTTTACTTATTAATGTTTTACTGACTAGTTATTTACGTAATCTGAGTGAAATGTGTGAGCTGTGAGATTTGCCGATGCCGAAACATGCAGCTGTAGCGGTGGTCGTGCCCCGCCTCCACCGGGACCTGAGGCCCCACGACTGCCGTAAGCCGCTTAAATCTTACCGCACTCACAAATACAATCAGCATAGCAACAGGCTTCGGCCTTGCCCAGGGACACTTCAACAGGCAACCTATACTCCAATACAGCTGCTCTGCAATGTGGGTCTCGAGAGCCAGCGGAAGGATTTTTGTCTAAACTTTTGGAATAACGGGTTTTAAGCCTCAAAGGACTGGCGTAATCCTTTACTCCAGTAAAACTGTTATTTTCATTAAAAATAAAACTACATTTAGCATTGAGTATGTATAAGATAACGACGTAAATTATCACGTTGTTCAACAATTGAATAACAAGGGAATATTCTTCAATACTAAAAATATTGAAAACAAATAATTATTATACAGCAAATAAAAAAGCACTAAGAATTATGAGTATTCGTATAAAAATGCATAATAAAAACAAAGCTTGTTATTTAGTTGCTTTCATAAGAGCCTTGACATTCCTAAACGCCAAAACGAACTAATTGAGGTAAGGGTATCATGAATTCCAGAAAAAACTTTGAAAATAATGATTTATGTGCCTTTTAAGTCGATTCCTTTACCTAATAAAACTCTTATTTTTAGTAATAATAAACTAAAAATACGTTGCTTGTATGTAACTACGGTGGGAAACAAAAAAATGCGGATTAAACAAAATTAGCAAAAAGTAAAGTAAACTGCATAAGTGAAAATAATGTAAGAATATAATGAAATACTAAGATTTATGCATATTAATTGATTGATATAAGGAAAAATGTTTTAACTAACGTAGGTTTCTCTCTCTAGAATCACGAATAACTTGCTTTCGGTATTAAATGTCGATAATTAATCGAAACTTTTTATGTTAATGTTTTATCATTTTTTAAACAGTATATGAATTATAAAGCAGTGTTATTTAGGAAAAAATTATATAGGTACATTAATTTTTAACATTTTACTTGCAAAATGATGTGGTCCATGAAACACAACTTTGTATTTCAACCCAAACGAAGGAAACAGAATCTTTTAGGAAATTTTTATTTTACAATGAATGAAATCTGTTCTTAAGGTTTATACTTTTACTTTCTAACAAACACCGTTTACCTATTAATGCCAATGTTGCATGTTTGTAGACGTTTATCACCATTGTTTCCAAGATATGTTTAATAATACCCCTATTTCCAAAACGATATTTCCAAGTCTATTACATTTTCACTTTTATTATTTTTTTAGGTAATCCCAATAACATTGCCACATTTTTAGACACCTTTTTGAAATATGATTATATATACTATAAAGATATGATTGACAAATTCATAAATTAGTAAAATTGATAACATACAAATGCAATATACGCTATATACAGAAATGTAGAGTTTATAGTATATCTTACTTCGCAATTTGAGCAAAGCTTTAGAAAATAAGTTAAATTTCTAAGAATAATATATATTATATAAAACTCTATACACAAAGATAACAGCTACTATATCTATAAAAAACGAAAACTCTAAGTTACTAATAACAACCAAATTAAGTTAAACTGGGAAATCTGAATCCAATTAAATTATGTAATTAGATGTAATGCTCTTCTCTTAATATACAACTATAAGATTCACAATTTTATGAATTCGACGCATTTGTTTTGATTAAAGTTCATACCACACACATTCTTTGATATGTATTGATAATCCAGTATATAATGTAAAAATAATAAAAAACAAAACAAAACCTAAGTATATCGAGTAAGCTAAGTTAAAATAATAAGGTTCGTTATGATCACATGAGGATAATTGCTGGTGTATCAGTGAGAGTCAAAGCGTCTTCAGAAGTCATAGCCTGACGATCCTGGCAGTTTGTCAGCATCTCGTTGGTCTGCCTGCCGTGTTTCGTGATCGTGGTCTAGCGGCAGTTTCTCCAAAAATCTGTACTGGCGAACAGCGCGCAGAATAGAAAGCCGCACTTTCCCCACAAAATGAAACAGAAAGCGTTTCTGTCCTTGCACCGCACGGTTGGGGGACAGACTATCAAGGCTGGAGTCTAGTCCTACCTCGTCCTCCACAGGCTCAGGTGCAAAAACACCCAAGGTCAACTGAAATATGTTTCCGTCCTTCCACCGCACGGTTGGGGGACATACAGACTATCAAGGCTGGAGTCTAGTCCTACCTCGTCCTCCACAGGCTCAGGTGCAAAAACACCCAAGGTCAACTGAAATATGTTTCCGTCCTTGCACCGCACGGTTGGGGGACACACAGACTATCAAGGCTGGAGTCTAGTCCTACCTCGTCCTCCACAGGCTCAAGTGCAAAAACAAGTCAACTGAAATGTGGTACTGTCCTTGATCCAATCTAGTCCTACCTCAATACAAATCGCTCCAACTTTGTTATAAACCAAATCTGGTCTACAGTATCTCGTATCATGATCTTGTGTCACAAACCAGTCATAGACGGATAAACCTGTTACCACTGTGTTGGATAACGTATCAAAGCGCTTCATTTACTATGTCAACATCATTTTATGAATTTTGACATAGTACGTTTAGAAATTAATGTTGAAACATAGTGAAAATAATTATATTATACGGAAGAAATATAACATAGTATTAAGTGAGGTATATGTTTTGCTGAATGACAACCTGCATTTAATTCCGTTTTCTCCTAGAATGTATTTTTGTTGAAATTCTTAGAAAATCTAATGTAAATTTATTTAAACTGAAGATTTAATCCTGAACCGAGACGCTGAGTGAAGCTGATTCTATCTTAGCTGTCAAATGATTTACATTTGAATTCCACCCGAGATGAATCCGCCAGATGAACTATGAATTGCTCACTTTCTCTCACAGATTCTCAAGTAAGTAACAGTTTCTCTCCGTCGTTATAATTAAAGCAATACATGTCCAAGCACTTCGCTTCTCAACCTATTAAGAACGGGAACCTGCTGCAACTACTCAATATAATGACTGAAACTCGTTTACAGACAATCTGCTAAGCATCACACCGCAAATGGCGGAATCAATAGAGGAGATGCCATTCATGCTTTCGTCACGCACACTAGCATATGAAGATCTTAAGCATACCTTTGAACAGTTGTACCCATCAAAATTGGGCACAAATAGAGTGATCTCAACTTTTCCAACGTTACTGTACTAGATATAAAAAGTCTAATTTAATTAACTAACTGGGAAGAAAAAAGGAGCGAAACCATTCAGGCTCTACTATGATTGCAAAGGAGCCTTAATTATTAATTAAGATACGAGGGAAGGTCGCAGCCATTTTCATTGCACTTTTATTCCGTCTCAGTTCTAGCTAACGACGGAATTTTGAGAGACACCCTGAAGAAGTTTACACGCAGGATTAAGAGAAAAACCACTAGTCTTGCGCTAAAACGTTATTTCACTTGGTCAAGATTTGTGTAAATATTTTGATTCCGAAAAAAAGAGGAGGTCACCATTGACGCCCAAATAATTTGTTCATTGACTATCAACCTAAATGTCAAAATCTCGGGGTAAGATCCTCGACATCTACACCAAATCATATCCCTCCTTATACCAAGGCCCACATAAACCTACGTTCTTACTCGTAAAACTTTGTCTTCCTCCGTGCATGTAGATTTCACGTGTCCTTAAGATATATTTAGTACTGTAAATTTACTTAAACATATTTCTCATTCTAGAGATAGAACAAGGAAAAGCCAAAACTTCCATCGCACTTGTAACTAGGTAACATTTAGGGGTATAACATTGTCGGCACAGATTGCGTCCGCCTTTCGCTGAGCGGAGATTTTATGGAGATTTTTACATATGCTATAGGCAAAAGTCGAGTATCTGAACATAACTGTAATTTTTAGCTATGATGAAGTGAAAGAGGTGAAGATAGCGGGTGTGGGACGATTCCGCTATAAAAACAACTCTGAAAGCCATCAGACGACAAGGGAGGTATATGGAGCTATTTTATCTCCAAACATAAAGGTTCTGTACCAAGATATACATCTAAAATTCCGCACTACATTAAGAAATTATAATAACAAGATTTGGATTTAATTTTTTGATTGTTTCCCAATCACAATCGTTATTGGGAAGACGTGAAAGTGTTAACTATACGTATTATACTTTTGTTACGAATGTTGTACAATAGTTTTTAACATGTAGTACAAAGGTAACGTACAGTAGTTTAAACAAACAAGGCACCTTTACTTACTTAAGTCCTACTATGATGACTTTTAAAGAATTTTTTTAGCGTAAAACCTTAATAAAGGTTAAGCGTTCACTAAAAACAATAAATTTTACTTGAATAATTGGAAATTAATCATTATAGCCTGGTATAACTTTAATACACAAACTGCATAAAACACGCAATTTGCTATTTAAGGAAAATAAATATGACGTAATTATACAAAATAAAAATTATTGTTAATAATAGTTGTTATGTAATGATATTCCACCGATTCACAGATAGGCAGGCTTTTTATTATTGGCACTAGCATTTTCATATTCATCAATATTATTGTAAAGCTCGTGAAAGTTTTGGCTTTGTGGATGATAGGAGATACAGTCTGCAACAGTTTATAATATTACTTGAGGGTAAACCCATGTGACTATATATCAGCTTGTAACATTTCTCGTATTATATCTGAATTCGAACTCGATCCTCTGGAGAGATTGATAAGCTGATGTTTGAAAAACTCATGCACAAGAGACAAAGCACTGATAATTATAAGAAACTCTGTGTTTTATCTCCCAAAAAGTATATTTTTAGAAACCGAGACTCCTAGAGAAACTGTGATTATTATCGGAAAACGGAAAATCTGAGAATATCATTTGACTGAAAGTTATTTTTACGCATTATTCCATTGGTGGACAGAAGCAGGGCAGGGCTAACTGCGGTGATTTACTTGGCCTTGAGATGTCGGCGGTGCTGTCACCTCCTCGTGATCACTGGACGGCCCACGTCATCCCATACATTAGCAGAGCTGAATATTGGTTTTAAAATTGAGCTGTGAGTAAATTTGACCTGCAGCCAGCCAGATGTTCGTCGGGCGCGCTACGGCAATGTGGGGACATGTCGGTGCTGCTGGGATTGCCGCTATTTCTCGCAGGCGCTGGTTGCGCACCATTCCATTTGTGATTAGAATACAATTTTTAAAGGTTTTTTTGTTTTGTTCATTTTGCATCACAATTAAAACAATACTTTGAAATTCTGCCCTTTTAATCTGTTACATTTTTGTAAATAATCTTTCGCAACATTCTAGAAAAAATCAGTAAAAACAATACCAGGTTCATATTGTTATAAAGTTACAATTAAATAAACGTTACAAATTGTATTAAAAATATATTAAAAAAACTGTCACTAAAGCATTAATTTAAATGAAATGAAACTAATTTAAATAAATACAATACTTCAATAATGAAAATAATAATTTCACTGCATTGGACCATACTAGAACAATTAATTGCTGTATTAATTAAGAATGTGTTAATTAAGAATATGTTGCTGTATATGTTATATATTTCAGAATAGCAATAGAAGAATATGCATGATTACGTTCTTCATATTGTTTGTTAATTTAAAAAAACTTCGTACTCGTATTCCATTGAAAATAATTCTGGATTTGTACAAATACTCATCATATTTCAACATTTATAGTATTTATATCTACATAGAAAGAAACGTTTCAGTCGAGTTTGGAATTAATAAAACTATGTGTGTATTAACGCTTTTATGGAGCTTGATGAAGCTGGCACGAAAGACTGAATACTCGAATTCTTTAATTTACTGTTTATAAACGTGATAGGGTTCATTGCTTCATATTATTGAATATCCGGCCACTTTCCCCAAGGCGGGAAATAAAAGGACAAAGGAATGTCTCTAGTCAAAAAATTGTTGCTTTTCATCGAGCAAATTACGTTATTAGATGAGCTAATTTGATTGAGCTAATAAAGATTGAGCTTATGAGATAATGAACTGGTAGCAGAAAAATCCACGCTCAAATATTGTTGGAAAATGATTGACCAGCACAAAAAATCTGAAATGTACAAAATGCTTAACATTTTAACATTTTCTAAAATTTTAATTCTTACACAATAATATTTGTGGAGCCACGAATTCTGTTCTTTAGTAAAATATACCAAAATCAATACAACAATCTTACTAGGATTGAAAATACATACTTCTAGGCAAATGTCCAAAAATGTGTTATCCTTTCAAGCCATCCATCGCCATTTACCAACTTTAAACTAAAAATAAACAACTCTAAGTCGACCCTTAACTCATTGTCACGAGGCATGTTGGCAACGGAAATATACTGGGTTTTCGGCAACCATATGCTGCCAACTTGAAGATTACTTTGAAAGTAAACATAGACTACAAAAACCGCTTGGTCGGCCATTAACCCTCCAACTGGCGGTCATTTTTTCCTGTAGTGGCGGCATGTTTTCGAGCCTCGTGCAAGGGTTTTTTAAAAATTTATTAAAAATATAAATTAAAAGTAATATATATAGAAGTATATATATTTGTGTTCAGAATTAAACATATAATAATATTAGTATTTAAATTTGGCCTTAAAAAAAATGTTGACTAAAATTTTTTTTACATGAAATTCAAAATTTACATTTTCTTTTTTTTTAATTTGGGGGGGACCATACCTAGCAAACCAAGTTATAGTAAGAAAACTACAAAAGTGAGATTACCATTTTGTGTCAAATTTATTCTAGTTTCAGAAACACATAAGCATTATACAAATTTATGAAACTATAATAACACTATATAACAAAAAGCAGCGATGCGCATAAATTGTGAAAATAGGGTGTATATGTAAGAGTTTGCTAATAAAAGTTTTACTAATACAGTTTTTACTTCAATACATGTTATATTGCATATTTAAAACTATAGTATTCCTTAGGCTTTTTTTATCCCGAATCTAATGGTACATGAATCGAATCGATACGTTGCCGGAATATACTGTAATGAGTGATTATGCAAGGGAATGTTTGTTTATCAAAATTTTGATGAACAACAATCATCAATGGGTTATGTTTATCAAAATTTTGATGAACAACAGTTGGAGGGTTAACTCATTGTTACTAACCAAATGTCATCTTTAGAATTATACCGGCTTCGCAGCGACCATGTGTCGATTGGAATACACGTGACAAACTGAAAAAACAATGCTATGCCGACCATTATCTCATTGGTACTAACCAAATGTTATATTTGGAATTATACCGGCTTCGCAGCGATCATGTGTCGATTGGAATACACGTGACAGACTAAAAAAAACAATGCTATGGCGACCATTATCTCATTGTTACTAACCAAATGTCATCTTTGGAATTATACCGAGCTTCGCAGCGATCATGTGTCGATTGGAATACACGTGACAGACTAAAAAAACATAGCTATGGCGACCATTCACTCATTGTTACTAACCAAATGTCATCTTTGGAACTATACCGGCATCGCAGCGATCATGTATCGATTGGAATACACGTGATATACTAAAAAACAAATCTATGGCGACCATTAACTTATTGTTACCAACCAAATGTCATCTTTGGACAATGGCTAGAAACATACACTTTTAAGATTTTCCGCATCGTGGCAACAATAAAAACTCTACATCGGCATTGGTAATACATATAATTCACTTGAACCAGAATTGCACATACACGGGCAAAGCTTACGAAAAGCGTGCGAAGCCGCGGGAAACAGCTAGTATTTAATAAAATGTTATGAAATTTGAATAAAGTAAATTGAATACGTTGAAATTGCCGATTGTATACGGACCACATCGCAAAATGAATTTAACATACAACGCTATGTGAATAACTGTAGCATTTATCCTCTTATTGTAATCATTATAGACTTAATAATTTACTGTTAAATTTATATATTTCGTTGCAAATATTTATCCATTTCAAAAGTTTACTCTTTTTTTGTTTTATGTTAATGTGAATAGATGTTGTAAAGCTTGAGTTAAATTGAAAATAAATTGAATGTAACATAAATGCTATGCTCTTTCATGACAGTAGAATATTCAAATATTATTTCTAGAATTATAATAAAAGTATGTCAGAACAGTATGTTCGTTAAACATGTCATCAGACGATTAAGATTGATCAAAAGACGCAGAAAGTATAATGGGTAATGGGAATGAGTAAATTATACATTGTTGGGTATATTATACTTATTATTATACTTTATTATACTAAATAATAATAATTGTTTATTGTTTAGCTGATTGTGGATGTACCTATACCTACATAAACAATTTATAAAAATATAATATTGGTAAAGAACAGAATCTGGACTTCTCATGTACAATATTTACAATGAAAGTGAATCAATATTTGGGAGGGAACACAAATACATTATTACGAAGCTCTAGTCAAATATTTATTATCGGTATTGCGGGCTATATTCATCTAAACGATCTTAAAATAAAGTATATACATACTTTTAGTAACCATGTAATACATGTTTCTATTGAATATAACTCAACAGGTAATAATTAATAGGCAAATAACTCTATCTTGGAAGTTTGTAAATAGCATCGTGTCTGAACAAAGTACTACGAAAACACTATGTAAGTAATTATATAGCGCAATTGAATAACACAATAGATCAATAAATTGTTATTACATTCCCTTTTCGATGGGGACGGGGAATAACAGGCTGAAGAAGGTCTTTTTAAACTAGATATATGCGATAGTAGTAAATATTTTGTAAACTTTTCGAACCCAAAGGTTTTATCATTAGGTAACTCTTTGTTGATGACTCTCTTTGCCTGATGATGAAACCTTAGATTTCGAAAGGCCTCATCCAAAAAATAAACTATATTTGAAAAGTATTGTTTTAATAACATTTACTACTATTAAAAAAAATTCCAATTGTTACAAGAGTCTTCAATACAAATAATGCATTCCGTCAATTTAGGCATTGAGACTAATGCTTTTGTATTTTTATGCCCGAGTTTAATAAAGATCCACAGTGGTGTGTAAATAACAATGTTTAAATGTTTTAAATTACCAGCAACATAAATAGTAGCGTGAGCGCCCAATATTTCCAAATATTCTAACCCATTTTTAATTCATCCATTGTTAGACTTGGAAGAGATTGACAAATTAACTGCAGCACCTGCAGTTCTGATGGTCATTTCTCTTAATGAAAGGTCATATTATAGTTGCTTCGGAGAATCCTAGCGATGATTGCTCTCAGTCGACTCACACAAGGATGGACAGCGGCAAGATTATATTAATGGCCTCGAACTGTACTTCTGACAAAACAATGATTGGTTATCACTGGGCCAGCATCCGGTGTGTTAACCACCTGACTACCAGTGACTCACAGGTCGTTTACACGTTTCTCTCCGAGGTTTATAACTATTCTCTCTCATCTCAGCTTCAGTAACCCTACCGCGGCTTCTGTTCAGGGATCGCGGATTGTTACTTGTCATCATTTTTATTCTTCAGCGCGGTTTTGGGAGGCTCTTGATTCGGACTGAAGACAAGGTCTACCCGGTGTTCATAGAAAAGCAGATTCGACCCAGGCGAAAACATTTGGACTCTCCATAACCTACAAACCGGGCATCAAACCGTGAAGTGCTCCAGTCTCCCACTTCTTACTTACGTACTTTGTAAATAGATATTTATTTACACCACCGCCACGAGTATGAGCTCCTCGACACACTCGGTACGTGTTACCATTGCAAATGCCAGGGATGGTGATTAATGCGAAATTTACAGTATTTCCAAGCATCATGCAGGAGTGGTTAAAACCAAAGAGGAAAGCGTAGTCACAGTAGTGACGACCAACTTTGCACACACATAATACGTATATATATTTGGCAGAGGCAATCAATCATCACTGAGCCAATAAACGCTCACAGTGATCAAGAAACTTCGTCTTGTACCACGTTACTTTGTTAAAAGTAATACTGAAGGAAGTAAGGTGAAGAAGAAGGATAGAACATTATCCGATAAAGATACAAGTGAACGTCTCCAAGCACCTTCTTTGTTCCCGACTCAACCTTTAAATCAACATGTATGTCGCCACTTCCCAGAGATAAACATCTGTGGAATATAAGCGTATTATTCCAATGTAAACATGAGAGCGGAAACTACATTTGTATTCTCAACTTGCCGGGCGAAGAGACAAAAAAACTTTACGATTTCTGAGCTGGAGTCGCCTGCTCCGTCCGTTCAAACAGTTTAAAACTTTTATTTAGCAAACAATACATGATATCAGCAAAATCTATAAAGGTTACTCTCAAACTTAAAACCAACATCCCGGGGCATGTCCCTTAACACAATATTCCCAACATAGCAGAGCTATATCGATGACAATGGAGCACCAAGCTTTGCACCATGGTCTACGCGATAATATCGGACACCTTCCCTCCTACTCCAAACATCACCGAACTTCGCTTTTAGACGTTTATCGCGTTCTCTCGGCCCTTATTTGGACCTCTTTATTCTGTTAAAACTTTAGAAACTGATAATTTTCTCACACTATTAAGTGGCCTATCGACATTCTGTTTGAAGCTGACGCAATTCCGATAATACATGAGACAAAGACTTCCTCAACACAACCATCGCAAAAGAAGCGTTGATGCAAGTCGATTACGTTAACTTTTCGAAGGCGGTAGTCCAATATTTTATGGAGGTGTCTGACGATTACTGACTAGGTGATGAGGGATATGAGGTTGACTGGCTGAACAGGAAAAGTCTCCATAAGAACAAACTATAACAAAAGGGCTACAGTACATGCTCGAACCTAATTCCTCTGCCTAGGGATGATGAAAACCTCAAGCACGAGTGCAATCGAAAGAGGGGTCTTAGCGGCCAGACTTCATCACTGGCTATAGTATTCAAGAGGAAGAACCAAACACGCCTCCGAGATACCGGCCAATCAGCTGGGACGATTGCCAACCTCAAACGAATTCCAATGCCTCAATATCACAGTCACAGGAGGAAGTTACTGTTTCTGGTTAGCGTTTCTTCCTTAAGCTCTGGTCATATTTTACCAGTATACCTATTGTTTCGTGCATACTTCTATCTCGTTAACATAGTACTTGAAGCGTTCCCAAGAGAATAGCGTCTCTTCGATCAACTGAACTGGGGGAAAATCCTAACTGGACCCAGTATTTCACAACTTCTTGCCTTGACTATTCAATAAATCATTACCTAATTGATACAGAAATTTTGAATATCAAATACGAATATCTTCTACTAATTGTAGTAAAGTATCGAAAGCAGGACTAGGATTATATCTGCAGTGCCACCCATATCTTGGCCAGGCCTTACCTGACTGTTACAATCGGGGGGCACCTTCCTAAATCCTTAGGTTTATTGTCTAGGAACCACGGTTCTCTAACCACCCCTATCGTTCATGGTACTGAATTTTCCATCTTTCATAAGAATCTGTACTTTTAAATCTTCTAAGTTATACACACTGGAGGGCTTGTACACAGTTTATTTGCTGAATGTAATGCAACTGGATTAAGTGCTTTGATTCTTGCCTGCACACCTCTACACTACGTACCAGATATACTTGAGCAGTTGTCAAATCTCTAGCCACGACTATCCTTAAAGTCTATTTTAAACATTTTTAACTTTTAAGTTTAAAAGTAAAATAGTTTAAATAGTTATGGCTTGTTCCTTTCTCCTGTTTTTTAAACACACAAAGTACAAAATCTTGATTTTATACTTCTTTAGTTTCCTTACTTACATACCTCAAAACGAGAGGCTACAATTTTTTATGAATCTCGACCCCGGGCTCCACGACAAGAGTCTCTATTCAATTCAATCCCTCTGTGCGGTCCTACTAGTATATGGCTTTCTACTCAGGTAACGTTGATAGATATTACATAAAGGGAGAAACATTGCCGAAGAATGAAAGAGACGTGATTGTAAAACTGTATGTTTTAATGAACATTTTGTGGTATGAATGTAAAAAATTTTAGATAAAAATCAATACTTTTGCTATACAATGATTTGATTTGATTACATGTGTATAGAACACCTCGATAGCAATTGCATCGAAGGTAACCCCCAAGGCTAGCGGATAGTAGTGAGAGAAGACACAGCTTCATATCGGAAATCAGCTAAACCAACAGTTGCAACTTGTGCGGTTGTGTTAACTCGTACATAATAACAGGAACGATAATAATAAGGTTAACCATCTTTTTAACAAAAAAAAACGCAAGTCCTTCAAAGTCCACATCTTAGGAATTTCCTGTCAGGAAACTCATTTTGATGTGCTTATCACCGATGACCCGTAAGCTGATCTTTGGAAACTCGTTGATTCAAACGCTATAGGAGCGGCAAAATTATAAAATTGTAAGATAATGGTAAATTTGGGGGAGAGTCGGTCGAAAGAGAGATCTGAATTCCTTTGTTATTCCTGACTGATAAAGGAGAGCCTATTTTGACTCCAATCTAGACGCTAAAACGCTTCATGATAAGGGCCAATGTACTTACTAGCCCCACCATCTATCAGTTACTATAATACAAATAATTACAAGTTGTAGCGAAAGTGTGTGAAAGTTAAAACGGTTACACATGAAATTCTTTGTTTGAAGTTTATTTTTGACGATAGAAGGATTGTGAAGGAAACAGGATTTTTTTTACTGATTTTTTGTTTCACTGAACGATGGATGGCAAATGTCCGGGAAAATCCTGCTTCCTCCACATATGAAATGTTTGACACAATATAATGTTATATAATGTCCACGCGATCCTGCAAATTAATTGTTAGCTATTTAACAAAGAGAAAACAATGTGTCAAAATTAATAATTCTTTTAGTGACTTCGGGTTTATACAATGTGGCGTACCTCAAGGGTCGGTTTTAGGCCCAGTACTTTTTATAATCTACATAAATGATCTTTGTGATTCAAATTTAAATGGAAATATTACATCTTTTGCAGACGATACAGCTTTATCGTATGTAAAAAATAATTGGGATGATATAGAGCAAGAGATGAATTCAGACCTTAAAGCACTGCAGTGGTGGTTTTCAAAAAATAACATGTTATTAAGCCCAGAGAAAACTAAGTACATCAATTTTAGTTTAAAAACAGATCAGCAAATTTTTAGTAATTCAATTTTGTATCGATGTGTCAATTGTTTGTGTAGTAACATTCAGTGCCAACAGAACTGTGCTGTAGTATCCCAGTGCGAAAATTTAAAATATTTAGGAGTCATGCTAGATAGAGAAATCAACTGGAAGACACATATTGAAATTTTAAAACGCAAACTAAACAATATTTTAAGATTTTTTTATTTTTTACAATACATTTGCACTGAAGAAGTGTTAAGAATGCTGTACTTCTCTTTGGTCAATAGTAGGCTTGACTATGGAATATTTTGCTGGGGTGGAGCCTATGAAACAAATCTAAAGCCACTTCTAACTCAACAAAAGAAATTCATAAGGTTGATTAAACGAAAACGAAGAATGGAGAAATCTTTTCCTTTTTTTGTTGATTTAAATATTCTTCCCCTTAAATATATGTTTGTTTATAAAGTTTTAAAAATATTTTATGTCATAAGTGGCAATTTACCAGAATTAAAAAAATAGTTACAAAAACAAATTAAGAAAGCAAGAACCAATACCAGTTCCAAAGCCTAACTTAGCATTTTTTTCAAATAGTTATTGTTTTTTGGGACCTAAAATGTTTAGTATAATTTCTTCAATTATTAGTTGTGAGAATATAAAGTTATTTTCAAAAACATTAAAGAAGTGGTTATTGGGTTTTGATAAATTAGATTTTCTTCTCTGCATAGATTCCTAGTTAATTAAAGAAAGTAACAGTAAATTTTAGTTTGAATTTATTTAAGTGGATTTTCATTTGCTTTGTAACTGCAGCAGCACACTTTTAATCAATTTTTTTAGGAGCTTATAAAAAAATCAAAGTTTTATTGAAATTTTCTTTGAGCTAAAAAATACTTTTGTAATAAAAGGAACCTCTCCACAGGCACTTGCCTCTAGAGGCCCTAGTTATTTTTTAAAATATTTCTTTTAATTTACGAGTGTTTTTGTTTTAATTTTATTTACAAGAATGTTACATTTTTATTTAAGTTTGCTCATTAAGTTTGTACATTGTGTATACATTTGGTTGTTTAGGTTACTTTATTGATGTATTACATTGTGTATACCAATGTATATAATGTGTTATTGTAATATTTTCAAAAATAAATTCTATTCTATTCTATTCTATTAATTTATAAATAATTATTGTAAGAATTATAAATATTATAAAAAATGTTTTCGCTTAAATATAAGTCAAAAGTAACATCAAACTAGCTTGTGAAAGAGCTAAAAGTTAGCCTATATTCCAAGATTCGTTATGAAGAACTATGCCTGTAATCATTTATTAAAATTAGAAACTAATGGTGACAATATAGATCAATTGTAAAGTGGGCTTTAACAATGGAGGAGAAACAAGACAGAGTCAGGGAGTAGCTGTCGCGGTAGGCCCGGCAGCCAACAATGTGAACCCCCAGCTATTTGGCAGCCGCTGCCTTGGACACTGCCCCAGCAAACGTGCGACTGCGACTGGCTCACTGACTCTTCCTTGACCATGCACTATACTCTCCTAATTAATTACATTCAATATCAACACTTTCATTCTAACGCACAAACCAAACAGTTTATATTAAATATAAATCTATCCTTGTTTACATAAGTATATGGTTAATTCCGAATTTACAGAAGAAAATTCGTATCCGAAGATGTCCTTTTTTATGAGCCAAGATATTTCCTGGCTCATGTTGGGATACAACATTAGTTACATCACGTCGAGAAGTACATTGCTTTGTTTACTTGTAAATAACTTTAGTAATCAAAAATCGTGAGGTAATTAATTTAAAAATTGAAACAGTAATTATTAGTAATGAACAGACTCGATCAATCAGTAACACTTCTAATCCATCCGCGTACTTGTTATAAAAAAAATCAAGAAAGACACAACGATTGAAACAGTATCGAAGAATATTGGTATTGAACTGTAATTTCAATTGTATCTTAACCAGATAGCTCTTTGATATCACAGTATAAATAAAAATGATAAGTGGAGTTCCCTACCTTCCTACATTTCTCACGTTACGAAGAAGGCCAAGATTGGCTTCATCTCAGAAGTACATAGTGTAAAGGAGACTACGACCATTTTTTGTCACTGACACTGAGGAAATAAATGGAGTTCCTGTTTGAATAGTTTTTACGTTACGAAGAAGGTCCAGACTGTCTCCACCTCAAAAGTACATATCAAAAAGTCCCCTAAAGTAAGGGTATCCTTGTTTGAATTGCCTCGTTTGAAATTTAGAGGTATCGGTCCACCTATATGAACTTGTTCATCCTTGAACCAAGAATAATCTATGTATCAAGTTTCGAGCGTCTAATATCAAGCATTCTCGCACGGATGGGTGAACAGGCATATGGAGAGACAAAGACACTATTTTAATACAGCAATGTCCAGCCCTTCTTCTTCTTCTTCTAAGGGGATTCCTCTAGGGCCTTTTGCTCACCCCGGAAGTTTAACATGAGGCCAACCAATTTACGGTTTCAGTAGTTCTATAAACAGCCGAAAACTACTAATTAGATCCTCCTGGAGAAATTTACCACCCTTGTCTAGATTACCAAAGATAGTGTAGCGCTCCTTTAGCATTGCAGGACAGTCAAAGAGCAGGTGTTCAGTAGTTTCCACCTGTTCGTCACACATATGCAGACTTCCTCAGGAGACTATGTCCGCGTAATCGGACCCATAACCTGAGAAGACATCGATCTACTTATAGAGAGAAGGTCAGGCGTCACCCTGGGTAAGGCGACTATAGAACCATTCAACTCATTCTTAGACCTGGATGCAGCCTCCACTTTCTCTCATATTCAGCTTTAATTCACTTCAAGACAGCCCTAAAGGATTCATACCTATAAGTACCACAGAACATTTGTTAGACACTGAGCCCAAGTTGGCTAGGTTACGCTCAACTGTGGGCAATGTATTCTTCGAGAACAGTGATAAAGGCTAATTGTATCATCCATAGTTTTCGTTCAGATCAACTAATCACGGATACCTTACATCCGCCCATAGATCTGAATTATTTCTGCACGCGTTCACCAGCTGTGACACCATATCTGCCCTTATCTAGCAAGGGAAGATGGATATGTTGGGTTGTACAGTTGGTTGACGTGGCTACGACATCCTTGCAAACTGATGCCATTCACACCTAGTTAGCTTCTGCTTGAAACAACTGTCTTGAGGCCGTAAATGGAGGGGAAAACTAATATATTAACACCCTCCAATAATCTGCGTTCTGCCAACGCTAAGATCTGCCTAGTTCGTCTGTCCTCAACTGAAGAGGCTGCTGCTAAGCATTTATATTGCACATGCCATCAAGAGAAGAAGTGGTTAAGGATAAACAAATAAGCCACAATTGAGGTTTGACCAGGAAATTGCTGCGCGACCTTCTACAAAAGTTCCAATCCCCTTAAAGGTGCATTGAAGGAAGCCACACATACCAGAAAGCAAGAAATGTATTGCTCTATGTATGTATTGTCCGAGAAATATATGGCAGAATGATCCCACGGTCGATATTGGAGAATCTGATGACAAAACAGAGATGCATATACCACGAGTGTCTACTAAGATCCATTATGAACCAATCCGACCACATACATTTTACTACTTTTAAAATACATAATTATAAACAATTCATTAATGTTCAAAATAAAAATATGTATTAACTAAATAAAAATTTACATATATAGTATTGCCTTTCTTCTCATTTACAATATGTTCTCTAAATCATCAGGTTTCTTTTCTAAAAAAAATCAATTACCCAAATTCTATCTACTTTAAAAATATAAGAATAAATTATTCACTAGTATGTAGCTTGTAGGGATGCAAATCCAAAAAACTAAAACAGTCTCAAGAGTGTGAAGTTTTTCGATTACAACGCAGCGAGTTAGTTTGTCGTTCGATTGCAAACTCGGTTTTTACTTGGTTATAAAAACGCATACGTTTTTGTGTTTACAATGACTGCCCTACTTAACATACAAAACAGAGCAAAGCAATTAGTTAAAAACACAAGGTTTCATCGAGTTAAATATTTTACATGTGCATTTATTAAATGTAATTGTCTATTAATTTACAGGCAATAAAACTGTTTAGCATGCCATGTAACCGCTATCTACATCGATAAATGAAGACACAGTGGGGTTTTTAAAGGGAACAAAATAATATCTGAACCGTTGTAATGTTCGCTTGCAGGGGGTCCACACGGTACGCGACCAATTCAGGATTACAAGTGACGGGCGTACGAGGACATCGCTCCGGTACATAATCCCCGCAAGTATAACACAAACAGTATTGCCAACACATGCGAGGGCGAGAGGCTAGGCTAGGCGCTAGGCGCTGCTGTGTCCCGCCGTGTTATATGACCTCATGTTGTTATCGGTCGTCGACCTGCAGCTCCAGAAGTTTACACGATTTACAACTAGTTATTAGCTGTAAATAGTTTCCAATTATTGTTTTATCGCGGGAGGGCAGTGCCCTGTTAGTGTGGCCTCTCATCTACTGATAATGACCTCCTCTCACAATCTCTTTCTCTCTCTCTCTCTCTTCTCTAGTATCGCCTCAGCTACTGTTACTGCCTCTGACACCTACGATAGCGATAGACTGATACTGCTCTTGCTCTGTCACTTGTCACTCACTGTAATGACCGGCCGTGACTTCATTCCTACATCAATACCGTAATTTGAGATTCTCCGACATTTAATTTTCGGCACATTACAAATTCGGTTCCTAGTTACAAATTATCTATCCTGGTTCGTACAGCATTGTTATCGAAGCGACTAAATACGACTCTGTCGTACGGAAGACGTCTGCAGTTAAAATTTGAGCATTTACTTGGGCAACTCTGTACTCGAAGTTCGGTGTAGTGTAGCATGTGTGTGAGCGGCGGGCGGCGCGGCGGCGGTCGCGTGTTTGTCGGGGCACGGGCTGTGCGGCGCGGCGGTCCAGGTTCAATGCTCTGGAAGATTATGACGCTCCAGCTCTAAACATTGCGATAGTGCCGCTTGCTATCTTCACCAGCAACTTGCCGCCAAAAATATCTCCATCTAACACCACCACAGGAATTAGCTGCTGCAGATCCGATCTTCTTGTCTCAAAATATTTTACTTTGGCCAACCACAGTAATGTGATACAGTATTTAAAATTTTGTTTGTTTTGCGATCCATGAAGCGTCGACACGTTGTGCATGACACAATTAAATGATTCGTTGAAATCACGCATTCACAAGTCAAGAGTTATATATAGTTACCGGATCGATTCAGTTTGTTATGTAGAATGTAATATAGGTAAAACATTTAGATAAGGCTGAAAAATTTTTAAAACACTTTTCATGGGCTGTAAAAATTAATTCGGAATGAATAGAATTATGTAATATAAGAGCCTAATAGTCCACATAGCTTCAAACATGCGTTCAAACCTACTGCTGCATTGTGGTACTTACCTACCAACACTGCGTTTTGTGGCTGACCCACATCACACGTGGTTTAGTAGGGAAATTGAGGAATATCGTCAAGATAACTCAAGAATTTGTATTTATAACCATTACAGGACCTACTTCTATTTGAAACCTCTTTTAGATACAAATTATATCTGTAATGTTAGAAATACAATATGGTTCTTTGAACATCAACGGCAACAATTGTTATCATGTTGGTTTAAGATAACATAATAATATTATTTGTTGAAATTATACATGTACAATTAGTACACACAATTAATTGTTAGTAAATGTAATTGAAGGGGGTTTCAACTTTCTATCTTGGAGATTTAAATAAAGTATTTACAGTCAACAGAAGTTCGACGTTATGTAAATACGCATACAAACATATAATTTAATTTCTTAAGTTAAGTGAAAATATTTAGATTTACGGCTACGTAACTGAAATACAGTAGGAGTTAAGAGCAAACTGTACATGCCATAGAAAATACGATATTTAGATCTGCTAAAGAAAGGGGAGTTCCAACGAATTGCTTCGCAAAGTAAATTGCAGCTGGCCACACTTCAAGCTCGCACTTGGTTGTTTATTTTAAGATAAACCCATTTATCCTGAACAAACTGACCGAAAATGTAATGCTGTTTATGTAAATAACACATATACTAATGTTCTGTACTGCCTTGTGACAGTTCTGTTTATAGTGGTTCTGCAAGTAAGTTACTTTACCATTGTTGACCTGCACTTACCATGATATTATTTATTTAAATGAGTGTGACCCCTCCCAGGACGCGACAGTTCCCCGTGGCCGTGCCGTGATAACGCTACCACAACAAACAGGTCATTGACCACAGCGTCCTCACTGCCGAGTCGGGTCCCACTCGGTAACAAATCAAGAATTGGTGACTTACTGTGTCGTATCGGTGTTATCCAGGGTGGGTCACGTCACGTCACGTCACGTCAGCTACTACACACCACGACACACAACACTGAGGTCGCTGACCGGACCGAGACAGGGCCGCGCTAGCCGCTCCGCTACTGAGCCGCTCACACACAACACGCTGCGGCAAGTCGCTCTGCGCATGCTCGCACTATATTGTTGTCGGTATCACCTCTACACGAACTTCGCCGAGGGTACAACTTTACCTGTACACACAGACGGAGCACGTACGCTATCAACTGCAAGTAACATTACGGTTCAGGGGCGTACGGACGAAATAACGTGGGGATCAATATGTCAGATGAAATAACTTAGCCACACACTGTATCGCGTGTTGTAAATGTTGATTTTTATTAACATGTGTAAATAATCTAAAATTGCTTGCAATGTTGTAGTTTATTTAAAAAGAATGTTATATGAGTGATTATAAGTTTTACAAATATAATTATACAGTTATGCAAATTTATACTTTATAAATAAGTAAGCTCAAGGATCATTTCAGCTCTTAAATTATAAAGGTTGTGGATCCAACACGCTTCCACTGTTGTTCAACACCAATAAATGTATTATTATACTTAGATATGTATATATATATATATATATATATATATATATATATATATATATATATATATATATATATATATATATATATATAGATATACGTAGATAGAATTTGCTCGAGTTGCAGAAAAAGTAGACATTTAAGTATTTGATTTTTTTGAAAAATAAAACCTGATGATTTACTGAACATATTGTGAATGAAAAGAAATGCAATAGTACATAATGCCACTTTTTATTTAGTTAATACTTATTTTAATTTTGAACATTAATGAATATCATTGTTTATATTGTGTATTTTAAAGTATTGTAAAAAGTAGTAGTAACACTTATATGGTCTGATTAGTTTGTAATGAATCTCAGTAGACACAGTGGCAGCAACTCCAGAGGTGTAGGTATCTCAATTTTGTCATAAAAACTCTTCAATTTCGACCATTCTGCAATATCTTTCTCTGACAATACAGTACATATAGCAATACCGTTCATAAATAATCAAGTACCTGCTAAAATATGGTATGGAAAGTTCTATCTCAATAAATTAATAGTATTTGGATCCAAAGTATGGTTAGTTCAGTTACCGAAAGATTCCAAATTTAAAGAAAGAGCTTTGGAAACAAGAATGGTAGGCAGGCTCTGGTTGCAGGCTCTGGAATCCAAAAACGAAAGAAATGGATGTCATATCATATGTCGAATTCTACGAAACACTAATTTTTCAAGATCCAAGTAGAAAAACCAAACATTGAAAACCAGAACTGTATTTTGAAGAAGGTATATTCACATATTGGTGATGAAAATCAAAACAAAGAAGAACAAACAATGGAACATCAAAGATATAAGAATGAACAACCATTTAGTACTCGAAGTGCCATCAAACATATCAAAAGCTTGATAACTATGAATTATATTCAACTCTTTGTTTGGTGGCTGAAAGTGATCCTATAATTTATCAAGAAACTGTGAGTAAATGTAAAAAAGTGGCCAATTCAAAATAAATTGAATGCCCACAAGAAAATGAATACATGGATAATAACGTCTTTACTAGAAGGGAAGAAAACAATTGGTGCTAAATGGATATTTAAAATAGTGGAGGATGAAACTAAAAACTCTCGATTGGTCACAAGAGGTTTTCAAGAAGAAAATAATCTTACAAATTAATAGATATTCACCAGTCAAAATAAGATTACTTGTACAGTATATGGAGAAATTTATACAACAACTGGATATACCAACTGCTTTTCCAAACAGTGAGAATAAATATGTTACCCCTTCTTTCGATATGTAGTGTTGGTTAACGAGTCATTCTTTGTTTCGGAATAAATTCGTATCATGTGCACTAGTGATTTTAATTATCTGAATCCATGGACGCATTATTTATCACATCCAGTTATTAAATGAGCAAATTGGGAATTTTTATTATCTCTCACTGCATGGGCGGCTCTGGCAAGGTAAGACTGTAATACAACCTGGCCTTGCTTTAGGCCTGTACAACGCGTGCAACATGGTGCCGTTTAGAGAAAGGTCTTAAATCAAAATAAATATTGAATATATACACTATAAAAGTTAATTTCACTTTACAATTATATCTATGACGAGAGTTGATATAGTTTTATAGTATCACTAGTGATCACTATCACTAGGATTCCGTAAGCTCCTTCGTTACAGGCACTATTTTCTTCAACCGTTATTCTGAGAATTGAGATAAAGACTAATTTGGTGGTTCAGTGCGACTGTCATGCTCAATCCCCACTCACGCCCTGATCGCGATTTCCAAGTTTTTAGTTCAAAATCGGAAAAATAAAATAACAGTGCCTATTGTCGAATATTAGGAGCTGTTTGACAGTTATAAAATACAAGAGGCTTGGAATCACTTTTTGTCCTCTTCCGTAGGTTATAGTCTCGGCTCTCTAACCGAGAGATCACGGGTTCAAATCCCGGGGAGGTCCAATCATGTACTTTGTACTTTAAAAAAAAAAAACTAGTGCACTTCGAAGCTGGCATAGCTGACGCTGAGGCTCAAATGAGATTAGACCAAAAAAAGGCTTGGAGGTATCTTTTCCTGAATTGTTGGGAAAAACAATCCTCCAACAAGAGTGTATTTTACTTATAACTTGGTATAAAATATTTAATTTAAAATATTTATAATTAATAAATAATAATTAAACATCTATAAATATTTCAATTTTAGAAAATCTTAGTTTTAAGAATTGTTTTTATAGACAAATTAGAAGTTATAGCTTTACGTTAGTTATTTTCTTTATTTTGTTATAAACACATTTTCCAATATCATGGAAATCTCTACAACTAAAATTATACATTAATTTCAATCAGTCCTTACATATTTACCTGAAATAACATGCTTGAGTTAAGCTTAAGGCTTAACTTAAGAATTAAAATGTTGACTAGGGCATACGCCATAGTGCGCAAGCTATGGTGTTGGTATACTTAAGATTACTCAGTAGGTATAGAATCGCAATGAATGTGTTGAAGCTAAAACCTCACTCGGGTGGCTAGAACTTCTTTTCTTATATTTGTCTGTATGTCCCATAATATGTTGATACGGTAGTTAATTAATTGAGGTTTAGACTTCAAATTTGCATGAAACTTCTATCATATAAAGGAAACATCAGGTTTTATGATGGTGAGTGACCCTCCATGGGATTTTTCTGAGCATTAGCTTAACCTTCAGAAGGATGTTTCGAAAACCGATTGTGCCGTAGACTTGACATTCACTACTGTCTGCGTGTCTTCCGCAGATTATCTCGAGAACGTATTCGAAATTTTATATAGTTCCTTTTATGTATAGAGAGGTTTGATGTAATTCTCGTGCTTGTGCCTTCATGACGAAGCCTCTAACACTATGTAGGATACCTTGAGGTGGGTTGAGCTATTATAGATTTTTATATATTTTAAATTGTATATATTTTTTGTTTCACTTAGGGGGTTAACAAAATTTCCCTTATCTCTGTTTTCCTGTCCATTTATTTTTTACGGAATATATGAAGAAAGGACTAAGCTATATACTTAAAATTTGCCATTGAACTTAATCTATATAGTTCTACATACAACGAAGTCGGGTCAGTTACACCATTAAATGGCTAAAACGGTTCAATGATTTCTGATTCTTTTTGTTTCTTCTCCGCCCCGATAAACAGAATAATTATTAAAATATCGTAAAAGTTCATGAAAAATTTACGTAAATCGAAAAAGATTTTATATAACGATTGAAAGAGTCTATTAAATGTAATCAACTGTTCTGAAAAGTATCGTTTTACGATAGCTGAATATTTATTTACTTTGTTAACACAACCACTATTTTCAATTTGTGTACATTTATAGCCTTGAAGGCATAGAGTAAGCATGATAGTAACAATTCTTATTTCATCCTTTTCTGCAACCATCGTTGAGCACAGAATAAGAAAATATCCAGATAAGGAAATTGTTTTAGTAAAAATATAATTTTTGCTGTACATTGAATCAAATATTAAGATATACAGTGCTTGGTCAGTACTGTAATGAACATATCAAAGACAAAGTTACTATCTAACTGTTACTATAAATTTAAAGACTGTTATAAAACCGATCTTGGTTGTCTTTTGGAGAATTAGGCTTCTCAGACTTGTGTATGTATATATATTTTCTTGATCGTGGTAACAAGGCAAACTCAACATTGGCGTCGTAAATATAATTCATTTAAACCAGAATTGCTCCTATACGTGCAAAGCCTACGTAATTACGTGCGAACCTGCAGGTAACTGCTAGCTGTTACATAAATAACGTGAGTATTAGTCCATATAGCAATTTGCTGAGCACCACCGAACCCTAACACTCGTAGACTTGGGGAAATTACTCTTCTATCTGTTTACCTAAATGTTTGTCAGGGAACTGGCCAAAATTTCTCTTCTGTGTATTTATTTGTTTGTCTGCCTGTTGGATATCTTAAAAGCAAACTGAGCTATAGGTGTGAAATTTTGTATATCACTTCAGCGAAGATCTTTACACAATATGTGATATGCAATACATTGTATGAGATACCTAAAATTAAAAAAATCAATATTGTATCCTCTCTCAAATATGAGTATGAGTCATATGGTTTTGACCTCAACTCAAATCTTGCACACATTATCAACTTCTTCCCCACTTTTAACTCATAAAATATACTTGTACTAAAACTATGTACAGCTGTGAGTTGTTTTTATGACAATGTAACGGATACTTTAGTAAGTTACAATAGTTAATCTTTGCTACCTCTAGAAATTTATTTTTTATTTGATTTTTTATAACGGAGGGCCAGGTTTTTTACGACGGGTAATTGCCTCTCAGACATTTGCTAACTTATAGGAAACTCCAAATGTTGGTTCAGGACCAGTAAGAGGCTCCTAAGTTAGCATAACTATCTGCCCCTTCATTACTTGTGATTCCTCTATACTCAGGCACCCATGTTTGAATAATTTTATTGGTTTCCGCCAGTAATTTCAAGACCTTATGGCATTCCCACACTGTCTTTGAGATACAGTTATGAATAGCCAAGCCCTGTAGAGCAGCCCTGCTATCCGAGTTAATGTAAACGGTTTTGCCTTTGTGGCCGCAAAGCCTGAAAGACAGTTACCAGTTTTCCTAGTCTAAGGTAAAGCTAGCTCTAGGTCTGTCTCCCTAAATACTTGCCCTAGTATCCTTTAGAGTCTTCGACCCTTCCGTGTACCAGGTTACAGCCTTCTTCATATAGGTAAGCTCTACGTTTGACCATTCCTCTCTTTAAACAATGTTGACTTGAAATGGTTTTTCCTAATCCTTTGACATACTGTCAGACATTATCTCTAGAATGACTACTTTGAGAATCTTGGAGAGCTTGCTAGCATGGTCATGATGCCAGTTTTCATTGTACTGCAGTCTGTAGGCAACCATGCTAGCATCTCCTATGACAAATATGTCAAGAGGTGGCAGGTTTAGCACTAAATCCATAGCAGCGGTTGGTGTGCCTTTCATGGTGCCCATTTTCCCCAAGCATACCAACTGTTGTACCTTAGACAGGGTTTTGCAGCAGCGACATGTTGGGTCTAAGCCCCCACGTGCATCGTACCGCACGTCTCACCATCATCAATGTACTCTGGGGTTGGCTGATTATGTATTCTAGATGACTGTCCAGGCGAGTTCATCCAGTTTGACTCCTGGATACAACCGACAATCGGGTGCCTCTTCTTGAGGATTTCGAACTCCCCAATCCGCCTCATCTCCGCAGTTGGCGGTGGTTCTGAAGAATCGTATTGGAGGTAAACTGCCGCAAACTAGATTCTGATGTTACCATCACCTGTCTGCAAGTGCACCTCTGTCACGGTTGTGTAACACATTTGTGCCATTTTTAGAGATTTTATTTTATTACGGTACTGACATATACAGGGAGTTCACAAAAGGGTGTAACAAATTTCTGTGGGTGGTGATAGTATTCATAATTTCAAGCAAAAAATGCCCTATCAATGTATGCCCTAGGTTTGTTACTGCCAGAATTATAAATCAACTTACCTTTAGAGGTGCTCATTTGCATCACTCGACTGCCAACGATCCATGGTTCTTGAATTAGGCGTGTCGTCGGCAAAGATCTTCTGGCAGAGCGTCGCCGTAGCTGCACTAATGTGGCGAAGGTTTATCTGGAGCACCGCTATTTTCTATTGATCATTACCTCTCTGCAGCTTGAAGGTGATCCTGTCACTGCCCAAAAATGGGCGCATCACCAGAGCCTTCAGCTTATTCAGGGAGTCTTCGTCAACGTGTAGGACCAAGAATTCGCCATTGGTGCTTGTTTTCCCTCCAACAACAGACCATTAGCCCGTTTCAAGGCCATTCTGGTTTTTGAGGGCTTCGAACAACTCTCGCTTGCTGTTCACCCCAATGTCCTTGGGAATAAATGTTGATACCTTAAAAACCTTGACCAGGCTTTTGGCTGGGCCCATTTCCAGCTGAATTCCTTCAAAAGGACTCAAGCTCCTGGACCAGCTTCTCCAGCCACTCGTTGGTGTCTGTGTTGACACAGCAAACCACCATCACTCCAACTTCAACATGACAGCTGGACATAATAACGTTTTTGGCCTTGAAGGCACGTTTGCCCAGCACTTTCTTCAGGTTGCTGTCTTCTTCCATTAGCTTTTTTCCCTGAGGGAAAGAGACGATTGTCCCCACACTTAGTGCTAAAAGTACCTCTGCGCCACCCTAACGTATATTTGTATCCTCAGAACCTGAGACTTTTACAGAAGGCGATCAGATTTGAGGGCTCCTGTTCTCTGATGTCCTTGGGGCTGAGTATAAATGCCTAGGAATATTTTCCGAGTTTTAGATAGGCAGGAGAGTTTAGCCAAATATGCTCTGCTGATTCCTCCTCTTCTCCGCAGAGTCTACATTCGTCAGTATGGCTAAGGCCCATCTTCAAGATGTGTTTTTTAAGGGGGCCTAGTCCTGTCAGCATCCCTATTATCATTCTTATATCCTCCTTACTCTGATCTAGGAGAGATTCCTACCCTTTTGCACAAGGAGAGATAAACATTTTTAATTGTCTTATTCCTGAGGTCCTACTCCAAGTATTTCAGCCTCAGGAAATTCCTGGGTTATTTTCATGTGACCTTCTGAGGTTTTTTATTACCTTTGTATCATTGTGCTTAGAGCGACCGTCCTCATCACCTCCAGCCCCAGAGAAGTGTATCCCAGAATCACTTCAAGTGCCAGAGTTGGACAGGAGCTCATCGCTACTGTGATACTTGAGCAAACGAGCATATGAAGACTCTGTAGCCCTCTTGGCAGCTGTTTTTGTTCTACTTTCGGCCACCACACTAATAAAGCATATGTGACCATTGGTTTTATAATATTCTCATGTACCCAATAAACCACTGTAGCTTAATTTTAAGTATGAGTAGTAAAAGCAATTTTTTCTACCAGTAAATTTACAATATTGAAATCAACACCTTCTTAAGCGCTTTAGATTGACAACTCTGTTCAATCCTTTCAAATGGTGCTGCCTGCAAATTGAAAACATTTTTTTCTTGCTTTTTATGAAATTTTTTGGTTGACAAGCACTTGGTATACTTGTCATCTAAAATGTTCTTGTTGTATGGTTAGGTAGACTGGCTAACTATCAAACACTATAACTCAGTCAATGTCAAGTTTAGCTCCAGTTCACCTTCATCTTACCTACAGCATCTGAAATTTAATGCTCTTGCAGACTAGATTTCAGATGCAGTACCTAAATGAGAGAAAGGTGAACCAGAGCTAAACTTTACATTCACATTGAATCAGCCCTTCCCACTATAGCTGCGTTGTACTCAGGCCCGTACACAGCTTTAAAGGGCCCCGTCATGTCCCACCACCCTGCCTCCCTTCAAACCGCTTTTCACCCCCCCCCCTCTGGTATACCATTGAAAACATCTTATTATTTTTTAATGATAGTATGATTCAATATATGTTATTAAAAATAAGTATAGATAAAATCTTATCAATTGGACCACTTTAAGTATTGTTTTTAATTAATTTAGTGAACTCTAAAAATGTATAATATTTAGTCTAGTAGTTGTCCTATTTAAATTATATTTTTAGATATTAATGATTGTGAGAATACAAATTTAGCCTATCATACCGTTACAGTAATTAGATTGAGCTATCTCGTCCAGCACTGTTCCTTCAAATAGACGTGTGGCTGGGCCTGGACCTGGCCCCCTAAAAGCTCGGGCCCTGGTAAAATTGTCTGAAAAATGTGGTATGAATATGGGCCTGGTTGTACTATAACTATGTTCTGCCCATAGTGTGATGTACACTATTTTTATTATTATTATGAACTATTTCTCCATAGTACCCTCATTTGGCTAATCAATAAATAAAAGATGAATAAATAACTCTCTCTCTATTACATATGCAATGCCTGTTAGATAAACACTTCTCTTCCTGTAATCCACTTTCAAATATCTTCATCCTTTATAACTTTGTATTATTTGTTGCTCCCCAAAAAAGATTTTATTTCTTCAAGTGCTTTCAAAAAATAATTCAAACTGAATGGGTTACTTTCATATAAACATTTTGATGCCAAGTTTATTTCGCTATGGCAAATAATACTGAAATAGTAAAGGTTTTACTGAGTACCATCCCTGATTTTAAACACATTAATAGTGATTAATGTTGTTTAACTGCTGCTTAATCTTTAGCCGACAGCTGAAATTACTTAATCACTGCCATTCTTTAACGGTTCTTATTAACTTTCTTGGATGCATTAAATGTTGTATTGCACAAATTGATCTTTAATTTTTTTACTGTCACCAAGTACCAATTATTAAGCATACCATAGTTAGTTTACACAATATTATTGTTTTGTTTTTTTAATGAGTTGATTTACTAAGGAAAGTAATTGTTCATTACTTAAGCTAAATTTTCAGAAAATTATTACATTAACTTAAGAACTTAGCTAGCAAAATATTCTGAGGGGGGATCCAAACAACTGATATTTTCTGGAAAGTTGACAGAGAGCAAGGCCCCATTTAGTTCCTTAAAAAGTTCTTGACCTATTTCTTTGTTGAGAACGATCTTTCAGCAGTGCATGTCAGTAAAACTGAATTATTTAAATAATAATAATCGGTTACTAAAAAAAAAGTGAAAAAATTGAAAATTTGGGGGACTAGACCTCTTGCTGGCTACGGTCTTACATTAACTAAAATAGCAGTAGTAGGCTACTATAAGCTCATTGCTGTCAATTGAATTTAGTAAACAGTCTCATTAACAGTAAGAAAAATATAGAATAATTAAATTACGTAAATGAACTAATCCTGTTATAACTGGCATATAAATTCCGCAAAATAACATCAATCACATAAAAAAATTACATAACAAGTGTACAAATTGTCAATACCAAGCAGGTAACTTCATTTGTTAATTGCAGCAATTAGCTGATTATTAATCAGCAGTTAAATAGCACTAATAACTCGATTAGTATATTCCAGTGAGGAAAGGCGCTTAAAATCTGTATTATTACATTATTATTTGGCGTACCAAAATAAACTTGATATCAAAATGTTCATATGAACGTAACTCATATTTCCCTACTCCTGTATATTTGAGTTATTACAGTTTTAAACTATGTAAAACCACCATTTTGAAACCTGATATATTTTTCTGAAACTATTTTTAAAGATGGTTCTTAAACATTTTGTAAAATTTAAACTTAATATTTGTACTCAATTTAAAAATATTTTTCCTTAAAACTGACAGACAGACAATAAATAAAGCAAAACAGGACAATACTTTAAAATGTGATAATTCTTACTTATTTTTACCTGTCAAATCAATTAGTGAAGTTTGGTGGATTTATTTATGGACATCTTGTATATTATTGGATCAATCTACCTATAATGATAACAGTGTATGGTGACGGAGCTCTTGCCCTGAGAGGTTGCAAAATTTAAGTTCAAAAGGTGTAGGGAAAAGGACAAATGAGAGGAACAACGACTTTTGGGGAGGGGGGAAAGCTCCTATAATGAGGTTCTAAAAACTGGTAAAAGTTCTGCTTATCTATAATTTTCCCAGGCAATCAGTGATTTTATTCCTTCTTTTACTGGTGTATGTACATTCACGATCACTACATTCTAGTTTTTTATATTCTGGACCACTTCATTTTCTATTCTTGTCACAGATACAAGTATGTTATTGGAGGCCTGGAAGAAGGAACATATTTTTCTAGTGAAAATGTTTTATACATTTTATTACTTACTAGCCTATTCAAATATTCATGGTAATAATTATTTTTCTAGTGGAAGAATTGCCATCCAAAGTAGTCAGTCGACTCATACTAAAAAATGTTATTCTCCAGTAAATTCTGGACTGGTAAAGGTACTTTGGTATAAGTTTTGATCCTAAGAGGATAAAAGTACAAACTTAATCAATACGAACACATTTGTTGCTTGAAGCCTAGGGTCATAGCTGAGTGATCGAACAAAGTTTAATGTCCTGGTTAATCAAATTCTTTTACAAAGTTGATACCAATAAAGAAACTAGTGCAGCTACACAGGATAGAACGTACGATGTTTCTCTTATTTAAAGCCAGAAAGAAAAAACTTTAATTTTGTTGCATCACCTTCCCCATTTTGCATATGCTGATATAATATTAAACTGAGAAGATTATATCTTCATTAACAAAACAGAAAACAAAACACAATATGAGGATTGAACTTGTATCTTCTATGTTATACTCCGCATGAAAACTAAATTATTATGATAATAATGTTTTGAAATTGTTTTGAACTTATAATAATTAAACTACAGCCTCCCTGAAACTGATCAACACATCTTTATTGCAGTCTTTAAAGGCAAAACTGAAAATAAGTTTGTATAATAAAGAATTATAAAACCCAATGTTTTACCTTCGATACTGAATTCTGAGAACCCATGTTGCACATTAAAATGGAGACGAGATTTACATTTTTGATATTTGGGGATTTATATTTTCCACTGATATCAATTTCGCACTGACACTTTTCCATAGGAAAAAGGATCTAATAAAAACCCCATAATTTTTACCCGTTTTGTGGAATTTTACAATATTATTTTTGTACTAACGTTCAAAATTTTTTAAATATTATTTAGTACGAAATGTAATAAATCATAATGAATTTTGATCATATTTATTGTGCAATAAATTATACAAATGTAATAAAAAATAACTTTCATAAAAACAATTGTTCAACACTTAAAGTTTCTTTATGAGAAGTTTATTAAAAATAATAAACACTAGACTTATCAGATTACTTTATATAGAAGTAATTGAAAATCAACTTTCATTACTGTATCACAACAAATAAAATGCATTGTTACGGAATAGTGTAGTCTCCCTGGCCAAGTGAGGTCCCAGGTACATTTATGAGTTGCAAATGATTAATTATGGTAAGAAAAATACCGTTATATTTCTGTTGCAAAAAATCAAGCAATCTGTTAAGCTATATTAAAAATAAGACGGTAAAGTTGATTTACATTTTGTATATTTTCTACATTATACCACTTCAGAGAAAATTTCAATGAATAACGTATGTATGTACTGTCAATTATTTTGATTACTGATTTAAAAATATGTTATTAAATATTTATCTTTTGCTACAAAAGGAATTCAGGTGTGTAATTGATATAATTAACATTATCAAAATATAAATTATTACATGTATTTAAATATAATAAAAATATACAAAACAATACAGAAGATTTATAAATGAGTCAACTAAACACTACTATCTGCTGGAGGTGCCATCTGTCTGTTGTCTGAAACCTCGTAGGACAACTCCATATCTACATCTTCATCTTCCTCATCATGGGTGTCACTCTCATCATCATCGTTATCATCCTCTTCCTCATCCTCCTCCTCCTCATCTTGACACTAGAAACAATCACATGTCTTCACAATCTTAATAATTTACACTACTTGCCAGACTGTCTAAATGTTTGTAAAAATAAACTTGATAATGTGTTGAGATTTTTTAGTTTCCAAGGAATCATTCACCATATTTAATATCACATTTACAACAGTGTCACACACAAAAAAATAATGAAAATGTATGTATATTTGGGTGTAAAAAAGTTAATTCATGGTTTATTATGTTCTAAACCTAATAAGTAATGGTATTATTTATTCTGCTTAAAAAGTTAGTAATAATATACTGATTGGTGACACACAGGTTATATCAGGTTATATAACCTGTATAGCATAGGTTATATCACTAAAAAACAATGTGTAATAAAACCACTTGTACGAGTATGTTATGGTAATCAGTCAAAAATGTTAGTACCTATATTGTTTCAATTTTCTTTTTGAAACAGATTAACTACCATACTCAATTTGTTTAAGACAATTATTGTTACATTGATACATTAAATATGTATTAAATATCTATTTTGTCGTTTATTCACGAAATTTGTGTAACTTCACCTGTCAATCTCATTGGTATTGAGAGCTTACTGTATTCAGATAATACAATAAATATGTATCTAATGCTCCCTAAACGAGATTTAAATAATGCCCAATGCATTATGCACATGCACTAGCATTATGCCCAACTATAATGTGAACTTTATAACAAAAACTTATTTCTCACATATTAATGAATGAGGAATAATATAGATTGCGATACACATCAAATGAAAGGTTTCATAGCTGAGCAACTGCAGTATATAATTTACCATTCAATAAAACCTTACTTTTAAAGTATTATTCAGATTACTTTTTTAACCATACAATATATAAAATGTTTAGATCTTCAGAGACAACTAATTCTTGGCTTTCTTCTCATGGAGGTCAAAGTGTATATATTCAAGGTTTAAGGGAAGTTAATGTTACTCTTGCTGTGTGGTAATTTTATATTAAATGCCCTAAAATGGGAGCTAAAACAAAATGATATTATTTAAAAAATCCAAAGTATCTAGAAGGGCTTATCAGAAAATTTGATATGAAAAACTGTAAACTGTCCAGCAACAAAGCTGTCAGATTTAATTTCAATTAACCATTGATCCAACAAGTAAAAACATAAATTCTCCATTTCAGATCTTGATTGACTCTTGGATGTATTTTGTAGTAGTTATTCTTACATATCTTACGTAGCAAACTACTGAAGTAAGAAAAATCTTTATGGGAGGTACAGGCAGTATATACAAGGGAACTTCACAAAATGGCTGAATTACACTAGACATTGTTTTATTCTCAATGGATAACTAAAATGTTTGAACTGAAGAAACAGCAAAATGTTGTGTTACCCACATTGGAACCTGAGCACACTAAATCAGTGGTTTAAACAACTTAAGAAATCCTGTGACTTAAATACAAATTTTAAAAGACGCCAAAAAGACTTTAAGACATTTGTATGACAGTAACCAATCAGCAAATGTTATACTAAAAAATACAAATAGACTTTACGACATATACACATCAAAGAACAGTATGTAACAGAAGTAAATTTTCTTGGAGCCATCAAGCTGACATCGAAACATGACATTGAAAACATCGAAGCTAATATCTTTACAAAACTCGTACTTAGTCAAAAATTTTACAAATCTAGCAACTCAACTTGATATAATTTTAATAGTCCTAATTTACTACTCAAATAAATGTAACTAATACAACTTAAGTATAAGATGAGGAGTGTTGTTAACATTTTGTAATATTCTTTACGTGATAACCCTGTAACTCAAAACTACATTTAAAACATTGTTTGTCATAAATGCATTACATTTGAAAAGTTGATCCAAAATAGCTCAGAGAATTTTTCAGTAATATTTGTGCATGAATAACGTGCAGGTTAGTTTATAGTATTCCAGTACCGATATGTTAGTATTAATTGTAAATTGACTAAAAATAAATGTATGATGTAATAACTAACCTCTGAAGCAGTTTTTCCAATAGGAGCCAAGTCACAATCACGCTGACCAATGCTATTTAACTGAAACAACATCTAAATAAACCATCAGTATAAAACTTATTAAGTACTTTTATTACCATTCAGAGATGAAATGTCACTTTCTATAAGATTATATAAATTACCAAAGATCGAAATAGATAAAAATGTTATCAATTAGTTAACATAAATGTACATTTTATAGGAGTGAAATAATTAACCCTTTCATACACAAATACAAAAGATCCAATCAATATACTGTAAAGAATCTCCTTAGAATCTCAGCACTTTTCCTTTTACTGCAAATCTTAGCAAAAAACTTGTATTTTTTAACTCATTTTATAATTATTGATTTTTATTTTTATTTTCATACAATATACAAATTATAATATTATTGTATGTGCAATACATTTTACAAAATATAAAAAATAATCTATAGTACAAAATTATCATTTCAATCCTTTTTGGTATTGTATTCATGTCAGGTATGAATTTTGTATTCATAAAATTATATTTTTAAATTGGCCATTAAACAACATTTCAGCTATCTCACCAAATAAATCAAATATAATACTTTTACAAAATTTATATTTTTTCAGAAATGTAGGCCTATTTAGAATTAAATAGACTAAAAAGCACTAACATTACCTAACTGAGTAATCAATATATGAAATGTATGATAATATGGAGATTGTTTTTACAAAAATTCGAACTGGTTCAATTCAATAATGTTTTGAAGTCCCAAAAGCATAAGTAATTACACAATGGTGGCCTTTGTACATACAGGATGGACTTAAAGTTAAAGATTATACATATCCGAACAGTCCATAGCTAATAACAAATCGAAATAATAGATCCTAATATAGGAACAAACAGTAAAAAGAACTGTCATCTAATCTTCTAAAAAACATGAAGAGAGCCAAAGTTGTGAAAAAATTCAGTGGTCATCAAGACCCTCACTTAGTTCTTAGAGCTGTGCAGGATTTACAGATTTTTAAGCCCTAGACTCAGATTTTTCTGTAAACCCCTCTCCTCCTTAGTTATCTTAAATTAAATTATGAATATATTAATATATCAGTACATAATTACTTGCAATTATAGTTAAATTTGAAAAAACCTTGTAGAATTACAAGCATGATTTTTAAAGCTCTTTTAAATATAATTTTAACCTAAAAACATACATATATATTTCTTATATTTATAGAGAGTGTATCACTAGCTGAGAGTAATCAGTTGTATGTGATGTTTTTATGTTATGGGACATTCAAAATGTTATACCTTCAGTTCTGTGTACTTCCTTTGTCTTGTAAATAATTGTTTTATGAACAACATATTTATTAAACAATAGTTATTTGGTAATCAGAAATCTAACATTAATCATTAGATGAAGAAAAAATATAATTGTGTTCCACATAGAACCTTTTGAGTTAAAAAAAAACACACACACACAATGCATTATAATTCTTATTCGATGAGAGTAATAGGGTTGGTTGTATATGACATTCTTATATGTTTGTGTGTTACTTAGAGCCTTATAACTTAAAAGCTGATTTAATTTATCACATAGAAGTAACAATTATGCTTGTAAGTTTTGATAGGATGATGACAAGACCAAGCTAAAAATTTTTTAATACCTTATAACCCAAAATCCATTAAAAACATAATATAAAACCCTACTACTATTGGCAATATAGCTTCAGTTAGCAATGACAATAAAATGGCTGGATACATTAAAAACAATATGTTGTCGTAATATAAGTATAATTGATCAATGATACCTGTTTTAAGATTTGTAAAAAGAAATTTAAAAACACTGTGATGGATTTTGTGTGAATACCAACCTCTCTATCCCGATTATAGAACTTCTGAGTTTCATTTAAGTTGTGTAGTGATTTTGTTATCATTTGCATTTTTATAGTACATTACAAGGTTATCATCATACATATTTCACTAAACTTGATTGTAATGTCACTAATTGTAATGTGTAATTACTTAGAAGAGTATTTGAATGGTAATAAAATATATTTTTTCAAATAACTTGAAAACTTAAAAAGAGAGAAATAAAGTTTGCATTTTTTAATCATATTTTTGAATTACATTTAATTTAATGTGCCATAATATGACCTATGTTCTCATTAAAAAATTTTTTGGCACGGAACTGCAAAGGTTTTAAAATTTTTGAGCTGTAAGAAAAACACCATACCGTTTGAAAACTTATCTTGTGCTTTTCCAACATAAAACATTGACATTCACAAATTTAAATACAAAAGTACCACAGTAAAAAATAAAAACTCATAGATTTGCAAAAAATTTTGCAATTTGGAGAAGACTCAAGATATTATCTGAATTTAAAGACCTTTAAAATTATGTGCCACATGACCTTTTGACCTATCTAGCTAATTGAAATGTATGAGGTCCCACCCTAATTTTGGGGCACACTCCATATTTTAAATGTGAGAGAAACAATTTTGTGGTGTTTGCCACATGAGATTTTTTACGGTTTCAGTTTATTGCATCATGCAATGTCAAACAGTTCAACCACAGGTGATTGCAGTCGAGTGGTCTGAAACATCCTGTATATTTATTGATTTATTCATATTTAAATAACTACTACTCATGGATCAAAATGTCTAGATACCAGAGTTTGAAAATTAACCACAATCTAACAAGAGCAGCTAAAATAAAATAATGGTAGTTATATTCAAATTTAGCTTTGTTATTTATTCATTGAGACATATGAAACAAATAATTTACTAAAAATTATTTCGTTTTAATGGCAATAACATCGAAAAAGAGATTTTTGGGCACTTTTCAACCAAACTGCATCTTTCAAAAATCATACCTTGGAAACTTGTAATCCGATTAAGACACCAAACTTTCATACAATATAGGTACAAGTGTACTGTTTTTGAATTTTAGAACTAAAATTAAAAAAGTTGTTATTATATTACCATCTTAACTTTATTCTCGACTGGGTGGTTCAACAAAATTCTTGTTATATGGAGTGTAATTTTGCAAACATTTAATTTTATCGGAGATTTAATTGAACAGGTTCTGTCATTTAAATTCTGTCAAATGGGATATGCAGGACTTATAAATAATAATAATATAGTAAGAGGGTTGTAATATAGTATATAGTAGACTACGACTAGAATATGTATAAAAAGTTTTATGATAATCAGCCCTCATGTTTTTGAGGTACGGGTCTATCCATAGGTTTTTGAGTACTTAGCCTGTTAAATTGATATAGCTCCAATAATAGGAGTTGCCTAAGAATGAGAATTGTAATATAATATAGGAGACTATGTCCATAATGTGTGCAACTTTTTATGAAAATTGGCCGTTTTTTAGGTACGGTGCCATCCATAACTTAGTTTTAGTTCTTGTATGTAAAACAGATATATCTTCGAAAATAGGCGCGGCCTAAGAATAAGAGTTGTAATATAATGTACTAGACTATGTCTAGAATGTGTATGCACAGTTTTATCAAAATCAGCTTGTAAGTATTTGAGGGACCATCCATAAGTTCTTCCAGTACTTAGCCTGTTAAGTTGATATAGGTCCTAAAATAGGCGTGGCCTAAGAATGAGGGTTGTTCTATGCTACACTATGTATAGAATGTATATGCAGTTTTATGAAAATTGGCTTGTAGGTATTTAGGTACAGAACCCTCCAAAGGTTTTTTTCTGAAGTTGGCCAATAAAATCAGAATAGTCTTGAAAATAGGTGCTGCAAATAGTGATTATTATAATATAAATAGACTGTTAAAATAAAACATTTATTTGAATTTTATTTAAGTAGACTATAACATTTGTTTTGGATTGTATCTTCCATGTTCTAAAATTAATAAGGATTTGGTATATAATTAGTTCAGAAACTAGATTAGGATTTAGTCAGGATGGTACTTTGGGATTATACCGACCACACCCAGATACGAATCGTTATTTGACATTTTGCTTCTACTGATTACTAGATTAGCGTAGAACAATATTTCGTCAATATAAAACAGGAATTGTCTTATCGCAAACCCCTCCCCACCCTCAGACAGAGGTCAAAGTCGAGCGGTCTAGTAGATAACGTGATTGCAGAGTCTCGCCGCCCGTTCAGCTGGTGCGTCGCTTTGTTATACTTCCGTGTTTTACCTCTACATTTCTCCAAACACAAAATTCAACAAAAACAAACATTACCAAACTAAAACTAAACTCTTTATTGAAAAAACACTCAAAACTTGTTTTTATTCTTGATCACACTCCGCCACCCAAAATGCGAGTGCCTCCAGCCGAAGGTGCTGCCGAAGCCCGCGCTGATGTCAGCGAAAGAAAAACATCCCTCGAGATAGTACCTATCAGTAAAATATCAAATTCTAGAGGGGCTGATCAGAAATATAAATTGAATTGTAATGGAAAGGCAATTATGTACGGTACCGTGAAAATCATGTGATGCCGCGCCCTGCCCTAATCGGGATTCTCGAGAAAGATAAGATAACAGCGACAACAATACCGATCACAATACCTGGAAATGTTTGTAATTTTGTAATTAACAGTTGTTTTTTCGTTCTATCATGTTTGTTTCTATAAATTTATATTTTTGTGTTCTTCATACTGGTGTGGTCGGTATAATCCCAAAGTACCCTCAGGATCTATAAGTAAACCGCTTACAAAAAAACTGGGTGATTTGAGTTCACGCAGGGTGGGGTAAATACCCTTCCATCGATGTGATGCCGCCATCTCCCAATCTCCCCACCACTGCACGGCGCTCACACTATCGGATCATCTGACTGATCCAGCTCAGTCGGTATCGTTCACTGCTGCGATCCATTCAATTAAACTGGTCAGTGCAGAGATTCTTAGCCTTCCCGCTAGAGCGTGTTATACCGGTCATTGTGTTGACCAAACAAAATTAATGAATGAACGACAGAATGGAATGACCGAGTGAACGAAAGGAGGCATAATAAATTTCTCATTGTTTGCATGAAACAGCCTAAGCTGTTTCTGGCCACCGAGTAAACCCAAAACAAAAAAATCGTTATTAGAACAAATTATTCAGCCCAGCGGTTACTGAAACAACAGTAAACTGCTCGGTAATAGGTTATCACTGAATTACCTGTTACTGACAATAATACTGGATATGTGTAATAACAGCAAATGCAGTGGTAATGCAAATGTTTTATTTGTGAGACATGTTTATCCTTCAAAATAGTTTAAAATTGAGTAAGCGTTTTACTGTTTTGTTTGTTATATTTTATAAATACATATCTTGCATTGTTTTTTTTTTATTCACCATTAGATTAGGCCTATTATTTTTTATACAGTAATTTGAAATTAAACTTAATTAATATATAACATAATTTGGTATAAGTATTTGTAGGGAAGATTCTTTACTCATGAATATTGATGATTTGATATTATAGATCACTCGAGTGTTGGACGCTTATTCTACTGCAGCCTTAATATTATTATCCTATATATCTTCACTCTAAAGAACAAATCATAAGAGTGGGTCTTACAAGTACCAAGTTAAGTGATGTAGAATTTAATTTACCCAAGTCTGGTGCTCCTGTTCCTGCTGAACTAGTTCACTTTCATCATTCCTGGGTTTGTCTATACTAAACCACAGTGGGTCAACAATTTTGGGTGTTAATGATGGAAATAGAGGTATTGACATTGGATTGATGTTTTCAAGTAGGCCTACTCTGCTTAAATCCCAATACTAACATCCAATTAAAATATCTTTTTGTTTACTTTACGAATTCAATTTTTATGATACTCCAATACGTGTATTTAATTTCACACGAATGCACGAATAAAACAACAGTCAACAACTCAGATTACTTAAAATGTCACTTCACTTGCTCAATTCACCGTTATCTCTCTTCTCCCTAAGTGTTTTTGAGTGAGCGTGAACCGTGAATGTATCTTTATGTGAATATGAAAGTAAAGGGAAGGTTTTAAAGTTATGTTACAGGTGTTGTGAGGTTACTTAAGCAAATCAGGTGATACAACTGATGTGAAAATTACGAACTGCAATTAATTAGGTGGTTGGTAGCAAGCCGCAGCAGGTTTTTTTAAGATTATTCATACTGCCAACTTAACCGTATTTATTCCACATTTAATTAAGCCTTGTTTACAGTTTACGTTTCTATTAGTCGTGTAAGAAGGCGAGTGTGGACAAGACCCAGACGTTTGACTGTTCATATAACCCTTTCCCCTCACCAACTCTACTAATATGAAAGATTGAGTGAGTCAGTTATGGGTGAATCAAGAAAAATCCGACTTTCATTAGTCGGATTAGGAGAGCGATTAGAAAGCCAAGAGAAGCACAGAGCCCATAGCGAGTTCGCCAACGAACCAGCGCAGCTCAGCCCGGCCCGAATTTTCCAGGATATCAATACATATTATCAAGTGGACATCCGCCCACTGCGACTGACCAGACCAACACCTTTTTGGTATTTCAAAATACTTGTAATCCAATGGACAGCCGCCCACTGTAACCAACCCGGCCTTTGTAAAATTGATATACATGCAATTAAATGGACACTCAACCACTCCAATCCTCCCAGTGCAGCCCAGCCCGGACTGGGCTTTTTAAATTCGAAACAAATATAATCAAAGACACCAGCTAGCCCACACGGTACCGGTACAGTCGCCCAGAGAGCCGACTAGGGTAAGAAAAAAACAAAAGAAACTTCCTGGGTTTTGGAAAATATCAAATCCATTTGATAAAAAAAACAAGAATAATGGTTCCCTGAACGCTATTTATAGTTTATACCAAACAAATTTTGTGAAATCCTTCACGAACAGTCACTTTAAAAAAAACTGACAAAAATGAAACTAGCAACAAACATACAAACCTAAAAATGTAAGAAAAGGTTCTACTTGATTTACTTGATGGACACAGTAATCGAACAATCGTTCAGATTCTTGGTCCAATTCAATGTGTGGATTGTCATCTATTCACATTGAAAGTGAAAATACAAGTTCAGTCAGCTTAAAGGTAAGTACTTCATAAACACAGTTGCCTAGCAACAAATTTATACAGCCAAGTTGTTTAACAAAACTAAAAGGTTACTTACAAGACTGATAAAACCCGAGGCTTTTTTTGACTCTATAACTAAATAAATAAATAAATACATTTCTTTATTGCCGTAATAACAATTTTTACAACATTGCATGGCACGCGTCAAGTCGTGTAGGTATTTAAACAAAATAATATTGTAATGTTTTACAAAGTTATATGTAAAACTAAACAAATAAAAGAAAGAACTTAAAATTTTAATTATCAAATAAAACAAAACTTAAATAGAGAGAACATTATGGTTTATCGTGTAGGCCTAAAGCTTGGCACCCCCTCTCAACGGTTGTACCAACTAACCTCCCTGTCCACGAACTCGCCAACGGAGTAAAAGGCCCCTTGCACTAATAAGTTCCTTAGCTACCTCCTAAACAGTGGTTGCCCATTTTCAGCCTGTAGGTCAAGAGGCAACTTGTTGATAAGTTTGGCCCCGACCTCAGATGGCAGGGCTTCGAAAGCCCGGAGCCTGTGCTGCGCTGGTCTTAATGCATCCCTCCCTCTAGTGTTGTAGTCATGGACGTCTCTGCCCCGCGTCATTTCACATTTTGTAACGACAGTACAGGACAGTCTCGTACATGTAGAGGGATGGGAGCGTTAACAAATCAAAACTTTTGAAGTGCTCCCTGGAAGATTCTTTCATTCCTATTTTCGAGATGATTCAGATTGCTTTCTTCTACAGGACAAAGCACCTTTGGAAGTGGGTGTTTGCGCATCCTCCCCACAATGTTATGCCATAAGACATGTGTGGGTACACAAGGCCATAATAGGCCATTTTTAGAATAGGAATTGCACAACATTCTGCTAACTTTCTCAGAGCAAAGATGCCCGAGGACATTTTGGCACAGACTGCGTCTACATGATTGTCCCACGTTAGACTTTTGTCAATGTGGATTCCTAAGAATTCAATGCTGTTTAGTTCTTCAATGACTGTGTCATTTAGCACAACTGATGGACCACAATCATGGGATACTCTCCAACCTGAGAAATAGATGAAATTAGATTTTGAATCATTTGTTTGCAGATTGACCTTAGATAAGAACTGCAGACAAGAATTTGCACTTACAAAACATTCCACTTCCAATGAGGCCCTGCATTTACTTTTAAAATAGACAGTTGTGTCATCTGTGTACTGATTCATTTGGCCAGATGATATAGATGACCTGAGGTCATTAACATAAATTAAAAAAGGAGCTGGGCCGAGAATTGATCCCTGTGTGACACCATATTTTACGTGCGTTGTTTGATGAAACTCCATTTATATGGACTTGTTGCAGGCGGGAACTCAGGTACGACTCAAGCCATGAGAGTGGTGTACCTCGTATCCCACAGTCATGTAATTTTGAAATGAGAGTCTGGTGGTCCACACAGTCAAACGCCTTAGGCGAGTCAAGAAATACGCTAAGCGTAGGTATTTGCCTGTCCAAGCCCTTCACAACAGTGTCGATCAGTTTAGTGACTGCATCAATTGTCGATATTCCCTTCCGGAAACCAAACTGTTCCTTACAGAGAATATCATGCACGTCCAGAAAGGAAAGCATTCTAATGAGAAATAACTTCTCAAATATTTTACTGATTGTTGGAAGAATGGCAATGGACCTGCAATTGCTTGGAGATTTTGAATCACCTTTTTTGAAGAGTGGAATGATTTTTGCATTTTTAGGCCGTTTGGAAATCGCCCAGTTTGGTTAATCATTCTGGCCAATGGTTTCAAGATTTTGTGGAAACACTGTTTAAGAAGCCACCCCGACAACCCATAAACATCCCTAGAATGCTTGATCTTTAAGTCCCGAATCACCGCAGCCACCTCACCCTCTGTAACAGGTCTTAACATAATCGACGCTGCTGGGCTGCATGACCCCCTGCTGCTGTCAGAACTTGACAATGGCACATTACCACTCTCCATCGCCACATCTACAAAAAGTTTTTGTTTAGCATGTCCGCAATCAAGCAGGGTTCTCTGATGACATTTCCTTCAAAATCAGCTCTGAAGGAGAGACTGGATTTCTGTATTTACTTTGTTTGTTAATAATATACCAAGCGGTTTTTGATATATTATTAGAATGTCTTATTGTTTTTTGTTTACATCATATGCCTTAGCTGCCTTAATTACTTTTTTGTAGATTTTTTATAATTTTTAAAGAATGTTTGGAAATGCTCATTTGTTGTTGTTCTTGAAACTTGGTAATATTCTTTTAATTTTGCCCTAGAGACTAATATTCCGATAGTAATCCACCTACTTTGACAATTTTTATGTTTTTGAACAGTTTTTTTCTGGGGACATGCAACATCTATGTAATAGTTTAATACCCTATTAAACGATATAAACATGTCGTCAGCTCCAGAACAACCATCAAGACAGTCCCAAGTTTCTTTTTCTAATAGCTTACAGGAAGCAGCAATATTCTCAGGTCGAGCAGCTCGGGAGACGACTGTCTGTGGCGGGAAAGTAGCAGGCGCAAAATCCGTCAAGGTGACCAGCTGCGCATCATGGTCCGAGATGGCTGTGACAATCAGGGACACCGCCACAGATGGCATGTTGGTGATGACGTTGTCAATTGCGGTGGCAGTGGTAACTCACCCTAGTCGGCGAGTTTACGGACCAGTGCAGATCAAATGTTTTCAAGAGATCCCACAATTTCCTGATTTTCATGTCTGTTACATTGAGTACATCAACATTAAAGTCCCCAATTATGATAAACGATCTATTTTTCTGAAAAAGAATTTGCAAAAGAAAACTCATTTGGTACATGAAAACTCGAAATTCCCATCAGGGGATCTGTAAAGGCCGATCAAAAAAATTTTGTTTTTTTGCATTAAAAGTGAAATGGATGCCGCTTCAAAGTCCTTTTCAGAACAATTCACATGACATCCACTTTCATACTGAATTCCCTTTTTGACAAACAAAGCAATACCCCCACCTTTAAAATTACTTCGAGCAAAGTAATTACTCAGGTAATAGTTTTCCAGTCGAAACTGGTGAATGTTGCATTCATTGAAGTGATGCTCAGTAATAACCATCACTTCGGGCATGACTTCGTTTGCCATCAAATTTAAACAGTCAATTTTATTTGTAGCGGCCTGAGAGTTTTGGTGCAAAATTTTGAATTTGGAATTTGTTGCACTTTGTTACATTGTTTTGGCAGGGAGCGCCGAAGTCGAAAGTCTACGCCCTATTGTACAATGTTTTTTTATAAAACTTGGCTTACTGCTAAAAAATGTCTATGGTCGGTTGGAAACTCGCTTACGCTCTCGATGGACATCCGCCGGTCGGCGATCACAGAGTCCGGGTCGCCGCTTCCCACGTCCCTGGCCGCCGCTGGTGGCGAGGGTTCAGGCTGATGTCTCTCGCTGGTTAACGTCAGCCTCAAGTTGTCGCTCCTCACAGCGTCCGCGTAGGTGTCAAATGGAAGTGTGACAGGTTCTGGCTCTGGCCTCCCAACCGGTAGTGGCATCTCTCTCACGAAGTTATTGTGTGGAACTCCATTCAGCTGAGTTAACTGCTGGTTCGCCGTTGCAGCGTTGCTGGAAGACTCGCACTGTTCTCGTCTCAAGCTCTCGATCGCCGACAGTAGTTTATAACAAAGAGCTGCCTTGCCTTGCCCGTTGAGATGCTGGCCGTGTCTGGTGAAAAGACGCCTAAAAAATCTGGTGACATCTACAACACACACACCTTCGTTTTCAAGTTTTAGCAGTTTATTGTTAGTTTGTTTTATTTCTTTATTGATGCGGCAGTTATAAGGTAAGTCGTGTCGGCGAAACAAATTAAACACAATGTAAGATTGATTTTGTTGTGATGTGACGTGTTTTTCAATCTTGTCTGCCAAATCAGAGTTTAATAAGTTGTTCTTTTTATCAACGATCCCCATGTCATTATCTCCAGCAATGATTACAATCGGATCTTTTCCCTCAACATTTTTTGTCATATCTGCGCTATTTTTAAGCACATAGTCCATACGCGCTCCTGAATTTGCACAAGCAAAAACTGAGTTACCGTCTTTTATTTTTTTCTGGATAATCGACGACAGACCTTTAGCATGGCTGTCACCGAAAATGTTATTGTTGAATCGGGTATTGCTTGTTGTTCCGGATGTCAGGCAATTCCGATGATGGAGTTTCTTCTCGTCGGTCTTCTTTTTATTGCCTCTCAGTTTTTTTCTTCATTTGACAACTTTTCGATTCCCTGTGCCAATATCTCTCCCATGCAGCTACTCCTCAAAGTGAATAAGCGGCTATAGAATAGACAAAATAATACTCTGTTCGAAATCAGGGTTTTAAAGGCTTCTTGTTAACTGTTATTTTAATTCATCAGTAGAAAAAGATTTTGCTTGAGAAATTTGGTTTATTCCATGAAAGTCAATACAATAGTTCAATTTAAAAAATTATATGTCTCTAATACGTTGACCTCTATCTCTTAACTCTATTTTGCGAGTCCTGTGCACTACATAAGTCACCATCATCACCTTTACCAATTTCTGCCATTTCATTAAAACCCTGATAATTCTGAAGAATGATAAAACACAATAAGTTAAGGCATGTTTGCTAAGGCAATTCTACATGGTTATTGCAAAAACGGAAATATTTGTTTTAGTAGACAAAAAACTTTTTAATTATTATTAATCCTTTTTGACTCGAATAATCAGTTTTACGTTTATTTTTCGTTACTATCTGCGTTTCTATAGGAAGTCCTTAACCAAGGCTCAATAGTTTGAAACAACCAGAAAACAGTCGTTCTTAATTTCTGTTTTATAACTGAGTTGTTCCACCTCCTTGAATCGTGTCAAGGTCAAATTGCAAATTGCAACGTTGTAAATACTTCCTTGGCATTACATGTGCAATGTACATTTAAAGAGGCAAATTGCATTCTATTCAGGTATTCTTCTCCATATTATTTTGTTATAATTTAAACAAGATTACAATTAAAATCTCCATTGTAAGTTGGAATTCTAAATCAGGATTCTCACTGGTGCTTTGCCTCCGTTATTTCCGTTTAAGAATCTAGTAATTTATTCCACAAATGAGCATTTGAACAATTGCATGATATACTTTTGTTAATATTTTACACACATTGCTAAAATACTTGCATTTTTGTTTTGAGGTTAAAGCTCCTCTTCTCTAAAGTTTTTCTTAGGAAATAACTGATCACTCATCAATGATACGTTTTCTTCAGAACATTTATACAGGGATTTGTAGTCCTTTGCTTATATGTGTATCCTAGCTTTACAACATACAACATCGTAAGCAGGAATACTATTGATATAATATTGTTCAGTTACGCAAAAGTAGGTGTGATCTTGCAGAATCCACTTTTTGTGAGCAAATGCTCTTTATCAGGAGTTTTTGGTCATTTTTATTCATATTGAAAGGAGCAATAGCTACTTACTATGAGCATGTACTTCCAGAATGTTTCAATGAGCACGAAGTTGAGCATTTGCTCTTTTTTATTTATCATAAAAGAGGCATTTATCAACCAAAAGCAGGAGCATGTGCTCACTTTTTATTTATGCGGCCAAATACTGATTTGTTCTGATTCTCAATTAACAAAAAGAAACATACAGTAAGTATAACAAGTGGTATCAACTTCAAGATTATCAATTTGTTAGTACACTCAAGTAAAAAGGTTCTATTTCAATGGGTACCAGGCTTGGCTTGTTGGAATAAAATATGATGAGATGGTGGAAAAATTTGCCAATGAAGCATCGACTACTGAAGTAAAAACGTAAAATCTTATTGGAAAAATCGGCGACTTCAAAACCTATTACAGTGAAAAATATTCATACAATCTTTACATGTGTAGAAAAAACAAACCAGTGTACACCAGAATTGTATTGGTATTAAATCATTAGCCTGTCTATTAATTGGTGAAAAAGAAGAAAAAGATTGACTAATCTATTAAACAATCTCCAAATGCCACTAGCCAGTTGGTTAAAAAAAATTAAAATGAAAATCATTGAACGAGATACCCTTGTCCCTTGGTTTAAATAGATACCTAGAGGCGGCATGGGATTTCCCGAAGCCTACTAGCCTAGAGCTAACAATTAGAGAAGAAAAAAAAAATAAATAAATAGATACCCTAGTTAGCCTACTTGCAAAACTTACAACTAGATGGAAGATTATTAATGTGATGAGAATGGGACATGTTTGTATAAAATTAAGAGATACTTTACATCTCTCTGCTTGAATCATACAATATTTAAGAAACGCACTATAGAACATGTCCTATTATAAATTCCAAAATAATCCTATGCAATTTTGGAAGATAACAAATTTTTAAATTGATAAAATAACAACCATTTCCCAGAAACAGAAGTTTTATATATAGTGTTCTAACATAGCCAATCGGCAAATCAGAAAAAAGTGTAATGATTGCATTATTGGACTAACTGTTTTTTTTTTAATATTGTCTCACATGTTTGCATTGCACAGTCTATAATACAGTGCCGACAGATAATTGAGGTTAAGTTTGTTTATGTTTTGATTTTGTTAATTTTCTTCCTCTTGCAAGATAATATTACAGTTTACTCTTAATTATTAATTGTTATTTACTATGAATAGTTCAAAAAAGAAACGGGATTTCACATTCAGCAGGTAGTACATATATTCAAGTAGGTTAATTGTATAAGCTCTATTTAATTTGTTTACATAAAATAGAGCTGCAGTATAGTAAGTGGGTGATAAAAGTTGAATTTAAATGACATTTTCCCTATTACCTGTCTTAATTTTATTGTTTGATTAATGGTTATGGTTCCTTTATTATTTGTGACATTACGTAATTGTTTAAACTATTAATTTGAAACATGTGACTTTTAGTATTTTAAATATGTTGATATCGATAGTTAGTTCTATTATTCAATATATAAAGTATCGATGATTGTAATAAGCAGTATAAAAACCAGGTCTGCTCATCGTACTCTGCCCTAAGAAAATAAAGGTATGGGATAGTACTGTAGTACAAATTTACAATAGATATAAAAGGGAGGAAAGCTTAAATAATAACTGAAATTACATCGGAAATGCCCCTGGCCATCACTGCGGGCTTAGGTGGGTGCCACCCCACACTTCTAGAAGAAAAAAGAAAAACATCCTCGACATAGTACCCCAATATGATCTCAGATTACCTGAGTACTCACTTACCACCCAAAGTTCGTCCAACGTGATCTGACGTGAGAAAAGAGGCCTACACGGGAATGTCTTTTTTTGTATATAAATAAAGCTGAGATATACTGTTATTTGAAATACTAATAAAGTTATTCGGTTTGATATTTTGTTTTTAGTAGTTTAGATCATTATAAATATCATTGATTCGATGGTGGTAGTGGTTGAAGTGGTTTGAAGCCCCCCAGACTTCAAAAGTTCTTATGAGAGTATTTCTCTTTGGATTAAAGCAGCTGAATTGCTGAATACTAAATCATACACGTATTGCTCAGGCAGTTATTCTCAATCCACTGACCAACATATTATATCATACACATATACATAACACACATACTTATATCTGATTGGTAATAACATTCATTAACCAACTTAAAATCAGCTGATTGGTTGCAAGCTGATTGTTTTCTTTGTGTATCAGAAGACATATATTTATGAAAATATGTATATATCTTACATTATTTTGTATTGTAATAGATTTTTAATTAATTTTTTTTATTTCAGATCTTTAGTGCATGGTGCTCTAGCAGCTTATATTGTAACTGGTCAGTCAGTCAAGAACCCAGTCCAATGTTTAGATCTCAGTATGGACAGTGAAGAGAGTGGTAAATGGATTAATGCATATGGATCTTCTGTAAATGTAATAGAATCAAAATTGCAATACAGTAGTCCAGCAGAAAGTGATTCCAATGTTTTACGGTCCATTGAAAGCAGTTATGCTCTCATTGAAAAAACAGATTTTAATTTTATGTAAGTACCAATTATTGTCTTTAGAAATTTGAAATTTAAGTTAACTGTTAAAATGACTAATCAAATACTTAGTGCGATGCTCCTTGTATGTAAGCTATTTATATATGTGATTATAAATGTGTTATGACTGGAAATAAGCATGCCTATTGAATTTAAGTTATCAAATTATATTTTACAGAAATTGAAAATTTTTTATAAATACAATAACTTTGTAAACAAAGTATAAGACAGCGAAAATATTGCAACGGTCTATACATAGAGATCTAACACTCTCCCCTACTGGTATAGAGTATAGTCTTGTATACTCTGCAAGGTATTTAGATACAGGTATAGTATTGTAACCAACCAGGAAGCCGTCTCCGTTGTTGGGGCTGAAGCGACTGAAGATACTATGTTTCAAATGCTGCATGGTTCTCATTTTCAATTCTTGGAGAAATGGATTTGTTTGATCTTGAGAAATTGATTTGAACTCTACTCTACTGAAAATGGTCTAATTTATTTAATTTTAATGCATTTTTTGCCTTTGGGGTGACATAGATTTATAAATAGAATCAAGCCTGATTATTTTTTACCTTTTTAGCTAAATATTTACCTTTTTAAATTAATAATTAACCTAAGTATATAAATGGACTTGCTCTGTTAGTCAATTAGTCACTGGATATGCAGGCGCAATATATTTTTTGAGAAATTCTTTTCTTTTTACAATTTGAAGTTAACTCGTCACTGGTGAAAACCTGTATTGTTGGACACAAAGAGGATACCAATGAGTTAAAAATATATTCTCTGTTAATTTAATAGTTGAAGCACTGGTAATTGCATATCTCCCATTTATTTTACATTGGCCGAGTTTGATTTTGTGTCAACAATATTAAGAAATAGTAGTTTTCTAAAGTATTAGCATAATCTACATAACTTCTTTCCCATCTGGGTATAGGAACTTCCCAATGATACACAGAAGTATTTGCAGAGTTTGATTTTGTTACTGCGCAGGCTTCACATTTTCTTACAAAACTTTCTATGTCATTGTAATACCAGGTCAATACACATAGAGCCAAGCAAGTTGTCTCATCTTGGTGATTTTCAGATGAGTTTCATAAAGCTCACCGAGTACACTGGATGCAGTGAATTATGAATTACACCCTGTCTTTCTTAAACAGTATTGCATCAAGACAGTATATTCCTAATCTTTGACATTTCTCATAAGTCTTTATATAATTTTATTTAAAATTTTATTCTTATTTGTTTAATTCATGATGGTAACTAAAGTGATTTTTTTATTAGATATTTTAAAAATAGCTTGTATTTGATTTACTTCTTCACAACAGTGAGGTTTTTTATCTAAGTTCATTTGTAAAAGCATTAGTGTTTACTTTTATCAAAGTCTGTAACAAACAGTCCACCTCTTCTCTTCTTGCAATGAATAAAACAATTGAATCCTGAAAGAAATAACTCATAACAGAGAAAATGGAAAGAAGTCATTTGAGGAAGAGATTTGTTTGAACTAAGTATTCTCTAGGGGGTTCTCAAGTAAGGAGTGTTTGCCATAAAAAATTGTAAATATTTCTAACTTCAAAAATGGATGCCAAAGCTTCTCTATCTAACTGTTATAGTTAATTTCAGAGTTTTTAAGAGAACAGAAAGTATATGCAATAGGTTCCTTCAATTTGATGACTGTGAATAGCGGCAGCCCCTGTAAGTATACAGGACAACAGGTAGGTTGATATCAAATGGAACTATGATTTGTTCGGAGCCTCAAGGCCCCAGAGGATTAGGCGAACTTCGCAGACACTGCCCAGTTTCTTTGGATTCAAAATGTATGCAATAAATTGTAAAAAAAGAATTGGATTCAATACATTTTAGACAGATGAATAAAATATAGTCTAATTAGTAGCATAGGAGAGGTAATTTGAAAATGAAGCTAAATAAATGTGACAATTCTTTAGAACAACCGATATTTTTACAGCTATGTAGAATGTACAACCGAAGGATCCAGCTACTTTGACTGTGTGTTCCGCAAGATAGCCAGGAATGGAGTGTTTGCTCTCTCCACGAGTGATGATCCTGCACTGTATGGTAGGCCGGCAGAGCCTGCTTTACGTTGTTATGGTGGTCTCATCTCCAGGACATTTTATGCACCAGAACTTGCTGTTCGACTAGTTGCTGCAGCAATGGCTAGGTAATATTATAATTGTATTCTTGCAAAAAGCTAGAACACTTTTTATTTTTATAATTATTCATTGGTTAAGTTATACAATTTTGTCAGATTCTAATAACTATTACCTGATTAACTTTGCTTCAACCGTGTTTTACTACACTTAAATAAATTTTGTTCCTACAAATTACATAAAGCGTTTTTGTTTTAACAAATTAAAGATAAAGATTTTTATTCCAACCACACTTTACAAGAATCAAACCGAGTACTTAGCTTTGGAATTATTCACTACCACTGCTACAAGTTATATGGCTGAACAAAAAAATACAAAACAAAAATTATGTATGAGTCCAGTACAACACCCCACACATCATCAGCCTCTCGTTTCCCAGTTCTCTCAATTCCCAATCAGAAATCAGAAAACTTTATTCAATTTCATCAAGAAAAGAATAGGTGTCAAAGTATTACAATATGAAATAATTTACATTACATGTCATGTTTTAATGAAAACTGTTTATTGAAGTCTTGAACTCGTCAAGGGTGTAGATGGATCTGTCTTTGAGCCAATTTAGCAGTCTTCTTTTTAAGGTTTTGGTGTCACAATTTTTGAAGTCTTGAGGAAGTAAGTTGAACAGCTTTGCCCCAGCGTAGCAAGGTTTCTTGGAGAAAAGTGCTGTCCTGTGTATCGGTAGGGAGAAGTCATTACCATGTCGCGTGTGATGATCATGGACAGCACTCATTCTGGGCAAGTTCCCACGTGAGGCTGCGTGATTGATGACCTCGATGATGTAGATGGACACCACTGTGAGAATTCCAAGAGACTTGAAGGCTTCTCTACAGCTATCCCGAGGTTGAAGACCAGCCATGACCCGAACAGCACGCTTCTGTGCAATAAGGACTCGTTCAAGGTTGTCCATTGTAGAGCCTCCCCAGATGATTATCCCAATTGTGCTTGATCCTTCATTCTCCACCTTCAAAAGTCGATCCATATACTTGCCAATACTGTATTTTGTTTTAAAAAATTATTGTCTTTTTTCTGTTTTCTTATTTAATATCCAATATTCAGATCCATATAGGAGCACTGGTATGGTAATTTTTGTAAATTCGGATTTTTGTTGTATGGGATATCTTAGAATTTCTCCCTCAACTTGTGACATGCTGAAAAACTTTTGTGAGCTAAATTTAATCTATTTTGTATTTTATATCTGTGTTATTGTTATTGAAGTGAATAGCTCCCAAATATTAAAAACTTCTTTTTTGAAGTCATCAACCTCAATATAGGCCTGATTTTAGTGATTTGCTTAAACATCATTTTGCCTCCTTCTACCTACTAATTTTAATGTTCACCTCAAAGTCTGCTGATTTTTCTGTGTTTACTTTTACTTTGCATTTGGATCCTAATAACTCAGTTTTGCTAAGTTCTTAATATTTTTGATATTTCACACTTGTCCATATTACTCCATAGAATTTCTAGTTTATGGTGTCATCTGTCTTAGAGAAGTCAATGAAGAGACAACAGAATGTTTTGTTGAATACATAATTATGTTGCTATTGATTCTTAGAATATAAGTTTACCTCATACATACCATATATTATATAGGCCTATACAGTACTATAAATCCAGATGACCCAGATTTTTTCAACACAATATAAAATTGTGTTTTAAAAATTACTGTCTGTGACTATGCATGACGATCATTAGATGCTATACAAGGTTATTCAGTTGAGACAAGATAGATGATCAACTGAAGTCAGCCTTCTATGAGTTTTGCTGCTTTGTTCATCAGATCATGTATGTACCATGTACATATGTTTTTTATCTATAATTTTATTTTATGATGTTACAAAGACTGAATACCTTTGTACATAAAAAGTCACTCACAAACAGAAGATAGAGTGGTTAGTAAATCATTTTTTATTTTTTCAATCAGCTCAGGTGTTTCATTCCATTTTTTATAAATTAATTTACAATCTTTAAACACACACCTGCAAACATACGAGGGGGAACCCAAAAGTAACAGGAATTGGGCTTTACTGAGTAGCAAGAGTATGGGAAGCCATTGTTAGGCCGGCCATACATCAAGGTCATGCCTCCTGAGTCAGTATGCGCAGCTGTGTCGCTTTGAGTGGATCAGTCTGTCTTTGAGAATTGTTTCAGTAAAACAACTTTTTTCATTTTGGACTGAAAAACGTGATGGCGGATTCTCAAGAGCAACACGCTGCTCTGAAATTTTGTTTCCTGCTAGGGAAATCCATCCCAGAGACTATTGTAATGCTCAAGATTGCTTATGGGGAAGCTGCCTTAAGTAAAACCCAAGTTTACAAGTGGTTTACTTGTTTTAAAATGGAGAAATGTCAATTGAAGACCAACCCCGTTCAGGAAGGCCTTCAACATCAAGAACTGACGAAAATGTTAACAAAATCAATGCCCTTGTTTGTGAAGACCGTTGCAGAACCATTGATCAACTTTTTGTAAGATGTCTGGAGTGTCATGGAGTTCAACAGATTTTATCTGATGATTTCGACATGAAAATGGTTGCAGCGATATTTGTTCTTTGCCATCTTACGGACGAGCAAAGGGAGCGTCAACTTCAGGCATGTTTTTGAGCTTCAAAATCAGCTTGAAGAGAACCCGGATTTTTTTTCCAAGGTGATTGCTGGTGATGAATCATTGTGCTATGGATACCATCCTGAAAAATGCAAAAATCAAGCCAGTGGAAGACAGCTGGCTCTCCTCGTCCAAAAAAAATCTTGCCAAGTGAAATCAAAAATCAAGATAATGGTAATTTGTTTTTCCATTGTAGGTGTGTTGTGCACTCGGAATTCATTCTACCGAGTCAAACTGTCAACCAAAATCCTCTACCTAGTAGAGGATTTAAAGAGATTGAGGAAGAGCATTTGGAAATAAAGAGTAGATCTTTGGCGCACAGGCGACTGGTTCTTCCATCACGACAACGCGTAGGCTAACACCGTTCACCGAAAACGGCATGACACTGATTGTTCATGCCCCCTACTCACTGGATCTAGTACCGTGTGACTTCTTTTTGTTCCCCAGACTCAGAGGGACATGAAAGGAAAGCGTTTTGCTTCCTTGGACGAGGTAAAACAAATATCGCTTGAAGGCCTAAAGTACATCCCGATAATGGAATTTACTAAATGCTTTGAACAATGGAAGCAGTTTGGAGAAGTGCATTATGGTCAATGGTGAATACTTTGAAGGTGATCAAAATTTGATGTAGAAATATTAAGAAATAAGGAAATTATACTGAAATTGCCTTTTTTTAATTTGTACCCTTTTGTCTATAATATTATTATAACTATATTACTAAATCATGTTAGTGAAAGAATGAGAGAAATACACCTTTTCAATTATGACATTATTATATATATGACAGGTTTTAATGTTTGTACCACAGGTAGCATTCATCACAAGAGAATTTATACTGAAAATAAGAGAATTGAAATGGTACCTCCATAGTGCTATATTATTTCCAAATACTGCTGTGTTTGAAGTAGACATTAAATAAGAGATTATATTGTGTAGTTTTTAGTTTACACCAATTAAAAATGTATATTTTTATTATTTTTGATTTAGTAATTTGTTTTTGATATAATGCATAACCTGAATCTAAACATATGTACTTGTCCAAATTGCATCCATTTTGGCTAAAAAATGCAATTCCAGGGAACTGAAGTGGAAAAGATTAAAGAGCTATCACTGGTAAAAACATATTATTATAATGTTGATGATTACTTTGATTGAATATGATTTCATTCTAGTTAGTCATTAATAAGCCTTTTAATTATTGCCTTGTCCGTACTGTTCTGTTCTGTTTAATCTACACATAACGTAGTTATGATGGAAAGGGTTAACTGAATGTAGAATTTTGAGTGCAGCTCAGTGCAGTGTCTGAAATTTGACACTGTCCCAGACGACTCGTGGAATCTAGAGTCCACGACTGTCTAAAGAGATCCTAAAAAGGACAGTGAAGATGTTCAAAACGAACTATTTACATTGTTTTAACATCAGAGATACCTAGAGGTATTATTGTCTCATCAGGTGCTCAATTAAGTGCATTGCGATGTTTTAGATATGATCCTAAAGCAAGTCAGAGCAATTGAGTTATCTACACATATCATAGCTATGGTGGATGGGATGGAGTTCATTGCAAATGTTGAGTTTAGCTACGTTTCACCTTCCGCTCAGTGCAGCGTCTGAAATCTAGAGTCAAATCTATGACAGTCAGATTGTATGGTAATGCCTGTCCAGCTGTGCATATGCCCATAGCCAAAGCCAGTTAACTACAATATTAGACCATGCATTGTAATGTTGCTTCATATACTTTTAGTGGTTCTAGCTCAGAAATTATGTATAATGAAAAAAACACTAAATTTATCCAAAGTAAAATTAATTTCACCACCCTATTTTAACATTTAGAATTAATACAAATACCAAGGGATAAGAAGAAAAGTTTTAATTACTGAAGATTTTGATTAAACAATTAAAGATTATCATGTTCTACTGTGTTATGTTTTAAAAGTCATAAATTCTAGTAGATGCCATTTATTGTTGAGATTACTGGAACAATTTCTGAGGGCTAAAAAGTAATGAAAATGTTGTTAAAGAAAAATCTGGCTTATTTTTGTCTACATGCGTAGTCATCAAATGTTGCATGGTTTATTTTTTTATAAATTGGTGCAACTTGTTTATTAATCATGAACTCTTCAGTTCTAACTTGTTTATTACTCACAAAAAATGTTTCAGGTCTGCAGCTCGCTTCAGTAAAAGTATTGAAGTATTATTGGCTGTGACAGTCAAGAATGCAATAACAATCATAGTAAAAGTAAAGAAAGGAGCGGATTCTGCTATTAAATGTTTAAAGAAAATCAAGCTTCTGGCGCATTGTTCAGTTTGTGAAGAAAGGTGCTTCCTTCCTGATAATGATGGATATATTTTATGTAGGTATATTATTTTACTTAATTTTGTATATTTCCTCTCAAGGGTAGATATAATAATAAAACCTTTTCTTTAGTTAAAGTAGTTATCAGCCAAACTAAATTAAAATACTCATGACAATTATTAATGTTTAATACCAGTTCCTATTTTAAATTTTGTTACTTTCTAACCTAGTTCTGAAAAAGAAAGTAGTTGTGTTATTAATATTAATTAATCTGATGATTAATCATTCCTAAAGAAAGTAAGTTTTAACATTGCAAATAAGTGATAATGACATTATGGCACTGTGTTATAAACTAACAGTATACAATCTTTGATAACTCTAATAAATGTGTCAAAATTTTAGTTGTTTATTTCAATAAAATGTATAGCACAACATTTCTTAGAACCCGTATATGGAGTAGTAAATGAAATAATTATGTTTTTAGGTTAGGCTCATTATTTTGAGCACTTCATTGACACTATCCAACTTTTATGCAATGTCCTCTTTGGGTGTTTTGTGAAGGCTCTGCATAAAAAACTGACACAAGTTTAGATTCCCTAGAAGTTAACGCTGCAATGTCCTTTTTCAAAACATCTGTGTGTACAAAAAAACATCTCAGTTGATGTTTGTCACTCTGATTATATGCCATGCCATGTTGAGAAGGGATTCAAAATTAAAAGGTGATTCATTTTGAGAAAAACATTTTTTTACAAATGAATTACACTCTTGAACAAAGGTCATCATCAAGAGATTAAAAAGTAACATCTAACGGATGTAGGTGGTGTGACAAATGCGGAGCAATTGTAACAAGTAGAATATTTACGTACTTACTTATTACGAAGTAGAGAAAAATGAACAGCTGTGTTCATATTGTTGTAACTAGACAGCAGCACTAGGACAGCACTCAAGTCACCTCTTAAGGGCCCCATACACCTGCGAGTCTGGCTCTCGAGCCTGGCTCGCCGAGCCTAGCTCGCGAGCCGGATCCGCTGATTGTTCACCATACACCTACGTATCTTGTTCGCCCAGTTGCAAACATGAGTTTTTCGAAGAAGGTTGTAGCTGCGGTCATAGTGTTAGATGAGCTAGGTGTATTGTATGAGCTATGTAAGAAGAAACGGAAGAAAAGGGTAATGTGGTCAAAGAATTGGTTACTAAATACTGTAGAAAGAGATTTAGTCTCATGAATTTATTGAATTTTGTTAGGAATGATAGTCGCCAAGACTATCAGAACTATTTAAGGATGTCAGCTGAAAGTTTTAACATGTTATTGGACAAGGTTAAACCGCTTATAACAAAAAAAGGCACTATACTGCGAAACGCTATATCACCAGAGGAACGCCTCACTGCTACTCTCCGTTTTCTGGCTACCGGACAGTCTACATAATAAATGCTATCGGCAAATTTCGATACTCTTCAATAAATGTTGTTAAAAAAATCAGGGCTCATAAATAACTTGGAGTCAGCCATGTTAACTCAAAACAAACAAAACACCTTACCCTTGGCGGAACGAGTGGTGCGTAACGTTTGGCCTACAGTAGTGAAAACGGAATGAACAGATTTTTCGGTGGTGGGGGCACGAGTCCGATCCGTAATGCACCATACACTGGCGAACTGATACTCGAGCCGAGCCGCACGGCAAGCAGTGGCGGATCCGGCTCGGCTCGCCTGAATTTGACTCAGCTCGGTTCTTTATTGTCCATACACTGACGGATTTGATCCATTTCTAGGTGAGTCGAGCCAGGCTCGCGAGCCAGACTCGCAGGTGTATGGGGCCCTTTAGACACTATACACTTATTGTACTTTATCTCACTTGCTTATATATTATGACCTAACTATACATTTATTACCATTCATTCGTTTTAGTTCATGGGTGCTTCAAATGCATTAAATAATATGATAACTTTTACATTAAAGTAAATCTATATATTTTATGTACCCTAGTGCTAGTACAATACTTGATATTGTGTAATACATTTACCTTGATAAACGGTTCATTACAAGTTACCAAATTTAACACGGATAGTAAAATTAGTTTAAATTTTATTTTTTACAGCCAGAGAGGAAGTACAGTCATATTTGAGTTGTGACTGTAACTCTCACAGCGTAGGTCGTACAGTGCTAGGACTGGGACCTCTGTGGGCTGATGCTATTGGCTCTCCTTCTTTCGTTGCTCTTCTTCTGCCTCACTTGTCGCACTCACTCCACCTCACTACTTTCCTTCAAGATCTCTTATCTGAACTGGGGTAAAAGATTAATTTTAATCTGTAATCTAAACACTTTAAGTAGAAAATATTGAATAATTTAACCATGTGTTGTTGCTAACTAGATCAACAAAATGGTGTAATCAATTGAGCACTGGTCAGACTAACCAGCACAACGTATTAACCAATGACAGACTAAAGAGGTTCTACTGCAACTATGATAATAATAAAATTGTCATTTTTCAAATTCTATACAAAACCTTCGGCTTGCTAGAGGTATGCCTCCAGGCTCCTATGTGGGGTGTTAACGAATTCAGAGATAAGAGGGATTTGGTGATTGGTTAATTTCGGACATGACGTTTCCAAATTTCATGTTCATACATGTTTCCTTTCTCAAGAATATCACAGGTCGTAAAGCTTCGCTATCGCTCAGCGTAAATGATGTGGGATATATATATATATATATATATATAGGGTTTTGCAGAAAAATTAAGTAATGCATTACCAAAATAGGCAAGAATGATTTGGTGATAACTAAAATCCGAGATTAGGTTTGCCAGGAAGTAAAAAGAAGATGATAGTTTGTTTAATTTTAACAAAACTTTTGACTTTTAGGGTGTTTTGTGGCTTAACCGTAGGAGTTATGACAAAAAGTGACTTGACCTTTCTTGCCGGAAATTTAATTTAGTCTTTGTTTCTGCACTTGATTTAAGCTATGACTTCTGGTTTAGCTGGAACAGAGCCTGGGAGAAAAGACTGCATGGGTCACCTTATATGAATATTTAGAGTAAATAAAACTAAAAACAAACTAACCAGCTTTCAGGTATTTTCTTACAACTGTACCTAATTTTAAATTTATAGCATTCCAGTAAGAGGGTTAGACAAGCTGTTTTTATTACCTGAAGTGTAATTAATCCAAAACAAAATTCATACTATTAGGAGAAAATTTAAATGAAAGATATTTCATTTTCCAAGAACCAGTGAAATTAAGAAGTGATAAAGGACAAACATAACTAATTTATTCCACCAAATCAACACACCTATTTAAAAAAAATCTTCGAAGGAGAAGTAAAATCTGAAACCTTCTTATATAAAAAATTAACCTCTAGCCTTCTACCAAGACAAAACTTTATATATATACAATTCCGTTTAGTAAAATTTAATTTGCTTTTATTTAGAGGCCTGAAAGAACATGATAAATATTTCTCAGAAATTATAGTCAATATTATACAATTTAAGATTTCTCTATTCAATTAAAAGATGTTAACATTAACAGGACGTACAATTTTATCCCTAACATTCGCTACTTGGGTCTGATCTTGGATGCTTGCCTTCATTCTATGACACTAAGTTATCAATATTAATATTTTTGGTCTAATTTGTAGCAATGTGAAAAAGACAACTCTATACTCCTTACGCAATTTACATCATAATAGATTTTATTTATATATTTTGAATAAAGAATATCCTTTTCAAAATAAAAAAAATTAATGCATGTTAAGGCGTTAAGATTGTTTTTACAATATAACTTCTAAGCATCTTAATCCATATTATAAATGTGAATGTGCCTTTTGTTTGTTTTGGCACTGAAATTTTACATGGAGATTCTTGCGGTTCCTAGGATGAATATAGACCTATTCTTATTTCGAAAAATCCCTCCTGACTTCGCCCCACTGGTCTTTAAAGTAATGAAAAAATCCCATCTTGGTCCCTAAAGTTGCGTGATTCCTCATTTGATTTGATTAAATGAGTCTGTCAAAATCAAATGTAATCAACCTTCTGTATAAACCTTGTTTTATTATTTTCAATTTGTTTACATTTATAGTGAGTACATTTTCTAATAATTTATAACACTGATTTAGATTACAGTCATTAAGTAAGAACTAATATAGGCATATCCTTGAATATTTTCTTGAAGATATAAGAAGGTCAGAATTTGACTCCAACACTTCCTATGACGCAGTTGACAAAATGAAATTTTGCTGGATGATTCTTCCAGCTCTAAATGTTCAAAAATATTTAAAAACTTTTACTATGATTTTAAAAAACTTATATAAAACCCTTCTAGTTCTCTTTTGACAGAAGTAGCTTCTCTGATCTGAGTTATATATTTTCTTGATCGGGAAACAAAACTAAATCAACTATGGAACAAAACGTATAAAGAACGAAAAAAATTACAGTTGTCATAATTTTAAGCTTTTGATGTTAGGTATTTTATTGGTCGTTGACAACAAATAAAAACTCAAAATTGGTGTCGGAAATATAATTCACTTGAACCAGCAATAGTCATAAACGTTCAAAGCAGCGGGTAACTGCTTGCAGTTCAGATATAAGACAATGTACAGTCTAACTTTACTGTACATTTAAAGACTGGTGGATATGAAACCTATCTGTTGACAAAAAATTGGCTTCTTAGAACTGTGTATGTATATAATATATATTTTTTTAGAGAGAGGTAAAATCAGCTTTGGAACAAAAAATACTGACATGGAAGTAAATTAAAATTACCATAAATAAACACGTGTTAACATATTTTCTTGATCAAATTCAACATTTGGCATCGAAAATCCAGTAGGCTTATATGATTTATTGGTTACAAACAAATCAATTGTCTTTTCCATAAAACAATTGCCCTAAATAAACTGTCAAATTCAGATGGTGCATTACATTGTGAGTCATTTTTTCAATATTCTTTTCTGGATTGTATATCATATAAAATGTATTAGACTTCAGGTTCATAATACTATGAAAGATCAAGTTAGCTTCTTCCTTTTTTCCAAGGTAGGCCTAGTCTGAATTACATGTTTTCAGAAAGTTTAAAACTGCATGTGTATCTGAATATATTTTGGCTATATATACGGGAAAAGAGGAAATGCACTTGTAATCTAACAGATGATGTATGTAAATGAGCATTAGGAAACTCTTCTTTACATTAATAGATTGAAAACTTTATAAAACCCCTTACTTTTTAAGCTAAATATTTAGAGGTTTTAAACAGGCATTCATAATGACACTGCTTTAAATCCCAAATTGGGTGATATAGAGTCAACTTTTAACAAAGACTTACAGACATTTAAAAATAATATGTCAGGACTGGATATAAAACCAAATAAAAAAACATCTCAAAATTTTTAATTTGATTTTATAAAATTATGCAAATTTTTAATTATAAACTCACAACAAATTGAAAAATACAACCACTTATACAGGGTGTTTCTGAAAAAAAAAGGTTGCCCATAAGTCAGGGCGTGATTCCTCACATCAAAATAAGAAAAAAAGGTCTAATTAACATAGGTCCGAAAATGCTTAGTTACCAAGTTATACAGGGTGAAAGATTTCGTCTGAATTTCAGTATCCCCTGCTGCAACGAAGCCCTACGGGTATTTGTTGGCTGTTAATTAAGATGTACAATTTAGCGTACTTTATGTAAAAATGAACTGAAAAATTGAATAAAACCGTTTCCAGACCTGTAGTCTATAGTAATTTTTAAGAGATGTGACGAAATACGCGAAACTTGGTCCCGAAAAACAAGTTACATTTAGGTTTGAAGCAGATTTACTATGTTAAATGTACAATAAACACAAAATATTTTTTCACGGGTACTTGTAGAAAATTAATTTCGAAGAGAAAGATGTAAAATAAGTCTATAATAGACAAACGCAAACTTTAAAAAATAATCCTTAATTACATACAAAACGCATGAAAAATAAGACAAAATCTGTTAAGCTCTCTACAAATGTAATATTGAAATTAAAACAGCTGTTTTATTAAAATATTTGATTTGAGAAACAAAATAATTTTCTATTTAAAACATATGTTTTAACAATGTAACATTGTTTATAATAATTTAAAATAAACATTACAAGCAGCTATTTTTCCATTGCTCATTAAGTGCGTGTGTTGATCTGTACTTTAATACAAGTTAGTGCGAGTGCCGTTGAAGTTAATTTTTGATAGCTAATAATATCTTATTCATCATGGCAGGTAATATGAATATTATGTACACTAATGGTGAAATGGCAGACATGCATTTAATGTACGGTCTTGCACATTGCAACAGTTCGTCAGGCTAGACGGACTCTATCAGGAACATTTTCCTCATAAGACAGTTACCCGGACTCATAAAATGTTTTCTTCCATTCATAGAAGGCTAAGCGAGACGGGAACCTTTAAATCTGGAAAAGTTGGTAGATCAGGACGGCCACGTACAACGTGTACAGCTGAATTGGAGGAGGGCGTGTTGGACGAAATAGAGAATCATCCTGGAAGAAGTACTAGAGAACTAGCCTTGGATTTCGGTGTTAGTAATTCAATTGTCTGGAAGATTTTACACGAGCAGCAGTTGCATTCTTATCACTATCAAAGGGTCCAGGCTCTTTTGCCTCGAGATTACTTTCCTCGTGTTCAGTCTATGCCAATGGCTTATCCAAAGGTGCAGAAATCCACATTTTTTAAATTACATTATCTTTACTGATGAAGCAAAATTTTCAAGAATGGCTATTCTTAACACCCACAATACTCACATGTGGGCAATTGAAAATCCACGTGCTATTTCAGAGAACCGTCACCAATATCAGTTTTCTATAAACGTATGGGCTGCTATTCTGGGTGATAAAATTTTTAAGCCAATATAGAATCATCATGTGTAGAAGTTCTATGGAGGTACCATTGAAGATGATATACATTCCTCTAGATAATTCAAATGGATTGAGCCCTCTTGATGTCATTAAGTTTGATCAAAGTTTGCAGAGGAAACTGCCACAGCCACAATGATTATGTTCCTGAAGGGGTAATGTCCCCATTTTATGGGGCTTTGTGGTGATGGATGATCTTTTTACAAAGCGGAAGAAGTAGGTATATCAGTGTTATGCTGAACACCTAGTGCTCATGATCAGTGACAGAAATAGAGATACTTGGAATACCTCACCCCAGATGCAATTTGGCTTTTACAAGCAACTTGGTGTCATGGTTAGGGCCTACGAGGTGTGTTCAAAAAGTATCGTGAATTTTGAATTTTCGCGGGTTACATACATTCGAATTTCGATTTTTTTTTGTGGCGTTATGTTGGTACATATGTCTCTCACTTATGTTGACAATTTCGGCCATTTTGAATGTTCAGTTAATTTTTGACAGCTGCTTTGCTTGCACGTGTTTTGGTTTGTCTTCGATTTTTACCTATTCAAAAAAAAATGAAACAAAGAACCTGTATCAAATTTTGTCTGAAAAACTAAATTAAGTGCGTGGATGCATTCCGAATGTTGACTGTGGCATACGGAGAAGCTACTTTGGACAAAAGCAACGTTTATCGGTGGTACAAAATGTTTTCAGAAGGCCGAGAAGATGTGAACGACGAAGAGCGAGCCGGACGCCCGAGCACTTCAACAACAGACGAAAAAATTGATGAAGTGAAGAAAATGGTATTGGCCAATCGTCGAATCACCGTTAGAGAAATTGCCGAGGACCTAGGCTAATCGATTGGCTCGTGCCATTAGATTTTAATCGATAATTTGGGCATGAGACGGGTGGCCGCAAAATTCGTACCAAAATTGCTCAATTTCGATCAAAAACAGCATCGCATGAACATTGCTAATGAGATGTTGGAATCTGTCCGCGACGACCCGAATTTGCTCCAGAGGGTCATAACTGGTGACGAATTGTGGGTTTATTGTTATGACGTAAAAACCAAAGCTCAATCATCTCAATGGAAGCTACCGCACGAACCAAGACTGAAAAAAGCATGCCAAGTTCGGTCGATTGTGAAAGTTTTGCTTACAGTTTTCTTCGATTGCAGGGGCGTGGTGCATCATGAGTTCTTGCCACAAGGTAGAATGGTGAATAAGGAATATTACAAGTTACAATACAATATTGCAAGTTATGCGCAATTTGCGTGAAGCAATCCGCCAGAAACACCCGAACTTGTGGAAAAACAAAAATTGGCTTTTGCACCAAGATAATGCCCCTGCTCACACATCGCTGCTTGTACGCGACTTCTTGGCCAAAAACAACACACTAATGATACCGCAGCCACCGTATTCCCCAGATCTGACCCCCTGTGACTTGTTCTTGTTCCCGAAACTGAAGAGGCCCATGAAATGACGACGCTACACCACAATTGACGAGATAGAGACAGCATCGAAGGAGGAGTTGGACAAGATACAAAAAAATGATTTTTTGAAGTGCTTCGAAGATTGGAAAAAACGTTGGCACAGGTGTATAATATCCCAGGAGGATTACTTTGAAGGGGACAAAATAGATATTCACAAATAAATAAATAATTTTTGAACATACACAACTCACAATACTTTTTGAACACACCTCGTATAACAAGATTAGTAACATTCACCAGAAAAAGGAACCTATTCTACTAGAATAATTTATTCCAGTGTGTATTCTATAATGTATCAAATAGACGTACATTGAATCCTCATATAGAGAATATTATATCCAATGCAACAAAAGCTGCTGATGCTTCTAAAAGGCTCTTTTGATACAAATGGGAATTAAATGCCAAGATGATGTATTGTATTTCGGAAGCCATAATAAAACCAATGGTCACATAAGCAGCTCTTGTGTTGTGGCCGAAAGTAGAGCAAATCATAGCAGCTCAGAGGCTACAGAGTCTGTAGAGACTGGCATTCGTAGGTATTACCAGGGCAGTAGGCTCCTCCAACTGCAGGAACCCTCTAATGGAAGCGGTGAAGAGAAACAAAGTTCCTGTTAGCATATTTGTGCCTTTCCAAGTATGTTGATGGGTTTAACACCTTTATAGTAAAAAAGGTTGTGCAAATGATTATATGTGCAAGTAAATTTTGATCTCATAACTTTCAGGTACCAGAATTGGAAACACATTGTCTGCTGAAACTATGCTAAACCCAACAATCTTAAGAGCTTTTATGCCAGCATCAGAGTTAGAGGAAGTAACTAATACAAATATATTATTCTCATATCAATAGTCCTGTATTTGTTAACACGTTCACTGCTAAATATTGGAAAAAAATTTTAGAATATGCTAAAATAAAATATAATTTTTTTACTTACTATATGGTGAGGCCAGTTTTGTAGATAGGAAAGAAGCTGCCAGAAGTTAAACCTTGCACCCGGAAGTGACGTCATAAAGTTGTGGGACGCCGGTCACCCATCAGCACTGCCGAAAACTCCTCCATGTGGGACACTGGTATCCCATGCGCACTGACTAAACTTTTAGGGCTGTTCGTGCTTTTCCTTCACAACATCGTATTGTTTATGACAAAAAAGTCATCAAAATAAAATTAAAAACTAAATAAAACCTATTTACATGTATTTTACATCCCTCCCACCACCCTTTCTTCTAAACAGTCCCCTAAGCATGGTGTTTTTCAAAGCATGCCACAGGACAGAGTGAAGGTTCTCCTGGGCACTGTGCACAAAAGTATGCAGTACGTTTTTCTCTTCCTTCACTGTGGCAGACTCTGCAAACGTTTTCTCTTCTGCCGATTTCCTGTTGTCCTTCCCTTCAATCAAGGAGACAACGTGCAGTGCCTTCTCATTGCTTCGGCGAGGACGTTCTGGGGCTTGTAGCTCTTTCTCAGGGACAAGGGATTCGATGACAGCTAGCCTGAAGTCATAAAGATTCATTGTTTCTTGGGGATTGGAAAGGTTGTACAGCTTCAAGGCGTTCACCAGTGCCATCTGCATTATGTGTACAAAGATCTTTTTGTACCACCTCAGCGTTTTTCTTTCGCATGATAGTACGCTAGCATTTGATCTGCCCTATCCACTCCCTTCATAAATGTGTTATATTTCACAATGGGCAGGGGTTTTACTCTAGCTACTCCATGGCGATTCCGTGATTCAACCATGTTGTTTTCAAACTCTGTAGTGATGTATGTCACTACACGCTTGTCCTTCCACTTGGCAACAGTGACTTGTTCTGCACTCCGAGCAATTGTCTCACCTTTTTTTACTTTGGCTGATTTTACCTCATCTGGCAGGTACTTTCTGTCTGCTCTAAGTGTGCCAGTACAATACGTCTTCTTCCTAAGCAGTTGGTAGGCCAAAGGAAAGCTATTGTAAAAATTATCCATGTACAACGAGTGACCATGGTTGAGCTTCCCTCTCATAAGATGTAGTACTACCTTTGTGGCATGACCTTTCCCACCTAAGTCACTGAGAGATCCTGAGTAGACAAGAAAACGAAGTATGAGACCACCAGGTTCACAAAGAGTGTACAGTTTGATGCCATACTTGTGGCGCTTTCCTTTGATGTACTGTCGGAAAATCAACCGACCCCGCGCCACAAAACCATAGCCTCATCCAAAGAAAGTTCTTTGCCTGGATAGTAAACATCATCCATCTTTTTGTTGAAGTGGTCAACTAGCATCCTTACTTTTGACAAACGTCTTCCTGTACACCTTGAGCTACATTTTGATGATGTGAGAAATGAATGCATCGTAATATAATCAAAAACCGATCACGGCTCATATGGTCACGGAAGCAATTCAAGATTGAACATTCGATGGGTTTTTCCAGTAGTCATTGAGGCGGTTCAGTTTGAACGTACCAGTGTGAAGCAATAGGCCTATGAACTTTTTTAGTTCGTCTAAAGTTAAGTCCTTCCATCTGTGAATACGTGATCGTGGCTCAGTGGAAAGGCCCAAAAAACAAGTCAAAAGCGTACCTGTTTGTATCTGCTACGATACTTTCCAGCAGCTGATCGTCAACCAAAAGCAAAAACCAATCTACCGGCTTATTTTCTCTTGGCGTAGGGACTAATAGTTCATTTTGTTTTGTGAAAGGAATAACTGTAGGGGGTTGTAGCTGTGCAGACCATGCAGGGTTTAGTGGAAAAGTTCCGTCATCATCCAAGTCACACTTTCGGAATCGGTATCACTTTCCTGCACGGAACTGTCTGATTCATTGTCAAGGTCATTGTCTATAACCTCCCGTTCAATCTGTGAGTCACTGAGTCCGGCAGCCATTGTTATAGTCACAAGTATTTGTAGGAAGTATAAAAAAACTACATAGCAAATAACAAATATAACAACAAACACACACGACACACTTCACGACACTAGCAACGAACAAAGAAAGGGCGCCAGCGGGACACGAACAGTGCAGTGTAAACAAAAGATGGCGGTTTTCAAACACCGCACAAATAATCGCCTTCCTTGTACGGAGCCTGAGCAGGCACTAAACGACCAACGTAGTGATGGTGTGATGGGAACGCCGGGCACCCATGGCGCATGCGCAAATGGGATTGGTATGGGACGCCGGCGTCCCACGCGCAGTGAACGTGTTTTAATGGTTTTCTCATAGCATATGAGACAAAAAATTCCAAACACAAGGTAGGTAATATAGTGTTGCCACTTGTTCAATCAATCACACAATTCATGTAGCATATCATACACCTAAATCAGCAATATAAATCTGCTGGTTAGTAAAGTGTCAGGTAAGGTTGTCTATACAAGCAATTTGACAAGGTGATATAACATTCTCTTATCATTTGTCTTCAGCTGAACAAACATTTGACAATATGTAAATTTTACTAAATGGAGTTAGGTTTTAATAATTTAACTCAAATTAAACAACTAGTGTAATGTAATGTTGGGATCTGCTATGTCACCTACTTAATGACAGGAGAATTAATCAGGAACATTTCATCTGTTTTCTTCTTTTATTCTTAACTTCTAAAATGCTACATTTCTTATAATAGTATAATTTTAAATATTTTTGTTTTGTGTGTAACAGATGCAGCAGTTGCAACAGTGTAAAAGAAGATATTTTATCTAACAAAAACTCCAATGCTGAAAATCAAGAACAGAAAAAAGAAGACATTAAAGAAACAGTTAATAAAAATTTTATTCAATCAAATAATTCACTTAAAAGGAAGACTGAAACGGATCTGTGTGATTTGAAAAACAAGATCAACAAATGTGAAAATAATGGTTCTGAACCAGCTCCACAATTTTATTATAACCTTCACAAGCATAAACCTAAAGGTGCCCAAAAACTACTTAAGGTTGAGAAAATTATAGAATCTCTGCACCAAAGTGGCTTTCGAGCAAGTAGAACACATTTTGACAGAGCGGCTGTAAAAACAGATGCAACATTGAAACAATTACATTCTGTTCTATCTCAAGTGATATAAATTTGACATAACTGCCATGACTAATATTAATTTATGATTGATAAACCCTACATTATGAACACTATGCCCTTAGTATATCCTATAGTATATATTAAGTGCAGCAAATTTTCTTTAGTAGACGTGTTTTTTTGTTGCAAACTCAATTAGATGGTCAGCTTAGCTGATTATTGTGTCCACAATAACTAATCACCGACATGCAAAATTTAAACCTAAAGTGGCATTTACCACGAAATTAGGAATAAATAAAAAGACTCAATTTCTAAAAATATCAAATGTATTTGTTATACTCAACAAAGCTAAGTTACAATGTTTTATTGCGGTAATCAGAGATGTATTCAATTTATACTTTATCTTCCATACTGCTTTCGAGTTTTAAAAAATGTCTCACTCTATGAGCAAGGTCTCTGTAAGAGGATGCCTGAAAAAATTCATTCAATAGATAAAATCAGGTTGAAAGATTGTAACAAATCACAAAAATTATTGTTAAGAGCTGTGACTTACTATGGGGCTCGAAGGGTGGCTGACTACAACTGGCTTGCCTTCATCACCACAGTGAGAGATGTCTGGATGGAGTGGAATATCTTGCACAACTTCAATATCTGTAAATACAGATTGTTTACACCAACGGGCTACTTCCTAATAACCATGTCTCTTGATGCTGGTTATGTTTATTAAACTAAATTATATAAACACAATTATAAACAAATAGTTTAATAATGTTTGCCAAATTCAAAAATTGTAAAAAATAGTATTTTTCTACTAGGTTTCTTTGACTGCAAATTTAGCTATAATTAACTCCACATTCTTGTTAACTACTTTTATAATAACGTATACAAGTATATTTTTAACTAATCTTTTTCCATTGAAAACGGTCTATGATTTATCGATCTAAGCGGTCTTAGAATCCATCTTACCACCTTTTAAATTGTATATCCAGTAATGACAATAATTCAGTTTCACCTGTTCATTTTTTATATAAGGAGAACTGTTTGAACTAGAACCTACAAATAAATTGCGAACCAACTAAATAAGCTATTGGTTATCTGATAAAATTGGTTTTAACTGGTTCAATTTACAGGGTGTTCTTGGTATAGAGGAATAAGAGTTCATATCTCGAAAAGTTGGTCAATTGATACACCATTTTAAAGCTTGTTTTAAGCCAAATAATGTAATTGGCTTTAAGGTTTTATTTTTATAGGCATACCCAGTCAGTGTCATGAAAAACACTTAAGTTTTCCAGTTCACACTGCCTCGAAATATTGCTTATACAATTTTATTACATTCTTGAATTAATCTATATTTTAAGTTTTGAAACAAAACAGGAAAAAAGTTATGTATATGAAAGGAGCTTATGCATATGAATTTAGTCTAAATTAATTTAATAGGCTGTATATTTTTCACTTCTATATTTCAGAGGATTTAATACCCCCATCTTCAGGAAGTTTTAAATATAAATTAATACAAAACGTAAACAAGAATCAATAAAACAAATATATATATAATATATATAAAATTAAAAATAATGCAGTATAACAAATATCAAATATGTATATAAGTACTGTATTATTTTTATATTATGATATATTTGATACAACTGTGTACTTTACATAACAACACTAAAAAAAGCATCAAAAAAGTATCTCCAACATATTGAAAATATATTTTACTTCGATCTAACAAATTTCTTATTGAGGTATAATGAACAACTAGTTGGGAAAGGGTTAATGATTTTCAGAGGTATGAGTTTTCTAGCTGTAGTGGGGGAGAGGATTGTACATACATACTCATACTGATTTTTATATTCATATTTTTAACTAAATGTGTATGGATTTGCATTTCTAAATGGACATGTTAAAAATGAGTAATTTCAAATGTATAAACAACCAAACTGGATTTATATTAAGATATTTTGTTTAAAGGTTATATGACTGAGGCAATACTATATGTTATATAACATCTAAATTCGACTTGAATAATATATTACAAAGTCGTCTTTAGTGGAGCAAAAACAATAATGTAAGTATAATGACATGTTACGTTCACCATAATGACAATTAATAAAATATTCTTACCTAAATCTTGAGCAAATTTTTTTATTTCAGGCCCAAACAATTCATTTTTATGACTACAGTTTGTGCAGACGACAGACCCCATATTTTGTACAACTCCAATAATAGGCACTTCCAGCTTACGGAACATAGTGACACCCCTCCTTGTAACCTGCAGTGCCATCTGTTGTGGAGTAGTCACCACTAGAGCACCTGCAGCACAATATTCAGTAATATTACAATTTAGAATGTTTAATTTATTTTATGTTGTTAACCCTCTCAAGTTCTACGGACTCATCTGTTGGTCTTAATTTTTTTCTCTTCTAGACTGGCCAACCTCGATTATTTATGTGAAAAGGCCATGTTGATTCATCAACCTGTTTCTGTAATATTTGGATCTTGAATTTATTCAATTTATCTGTTTAACCCATTCGTGACTGAATAAATTACTATAATTTTTGGACTACAGAACTGGATATTTTCCATGCTTTCGTGTAAGAACAGGTGCACATTGCATAACACTTAATGTATAACATGCTATGAATATTATACATTTACTCTAGTTATTCCTTGTTATTTTATGAACACAAAATGTTAGTTTTTTTTATATAAATATATTTACACCATCTACAAATGTTTAATATACATCTTTAGAAGTTGGTTCGGGTGTGAAACACCTCAAAAAATTTTCCCAGATGAAGTGGAACATGACACATTTTACATTGGTACACTGTTTCACTTCTTTTCCCCTGTGAGGCACAAACTTTACATTTTCTTGAGGACCTGGCTTTGGTGGTTGGAGGTATTTTTTCAATAAAATGCCCCCAAAACTTTCCTTGAAGGCGCAGTGGTGATTCTCCACAAGCGGGAAGCCTACCAAAGGGTTACCTGAGCCCAACAGGTTTCGTCACAGAAGTGATTGAACACATCTGATTCAGTGCAGTTTTCTCTTAACTACCTCGAAATGATAGGATTTATTCCATCATTGCCGGTAAAACGCATTGTACTAACAGTATTTGGTCCAACACTTCACGCAAAATCACAAGGGCTAGCCGGTGGGTTATCGTCACTTTCATTATCACTGCTGTCAACGTTTGTACCATCAGACATTTAATTATTTTCATGTATCATGTCATCTTGTTCACTGTCACATTCCTCATCACCACTTCATCTAAAACATTAACAACGTAAGCCGCAAAATCATCCGAATTTACGAACACATCATTCCGGTCGCGAGACGCCATCTTGACTGTTTACAAACGAAAGAAAGCTGTTTTGCCAAGATGATTTGAGGCAATATCAGATGATTTTCATCAACGAAGAAGAAGAAAAACATAGACTACAATATTGAGAACAAAATATGCAACAAATGTGAATGCCTCTGCGATCTATCGGCAATATATTCAACTACGTCGATGTCGTGTCTAGCGGACGGGGCGTTGGGCCGCGCGAAGTGAAGGACGGAAACTGCCCGTCCAATGTCTTGAATGGGTTATTAAGGCTTTAAGCATAAAACAGTACTTAAAGATTCTTGTAATATAAATTGCTAGACATTACAATGTAATTATTATCATTAAGTGCCAAATTAAAATAAAATCTGCTGCTGACAGTTGTAGTTAATTATTATTGCACACTGTCATTGCCATTACTTGTGATTTGTAAATGTGTATTGTTCAACGATTGGTCAGGAAAATTTACACTCAAGCAGATAGGGAGCTAAACATTTGACATTTGTAGGTGAATCTTTTGGAGACTTATGACAATGATGGTCCTTTTGACCCTTCATCATGCTATTAATGACCTCCTAAAGAAGGCAACAAACCCAAGAAAGGAGCAATTATGCAGGTTATGATTCCTCTGACTGTGACAAATCCAGCTAGCTCTAAGGTCCAAGAGGTTAGCTCAAAACTAAAAACATTTCTTATTTTTGAATCTAACTTGATAAAAATGGTATAATACAGTGTTATATACGGACTGACAAATTTTGTTCATAAACTATTAATAACTTGTGGTATGAGAACTTTCTTGTGAAAGCAAAACAATTAGAAACCAATATGCAGGATTTTTAGACCATCACACTTATTTCCAACCATTAATATGATAGTTTTGCACTATAAGACCAATCTCTAATTCGATTACTAACCTGAGACAACAAGGTTCTGCACAAGAGAGAGGTGGGTATCACCAGTTCCTGGAGGAGTGTCCACCACAAGCACATCGGTGGGGCCCCAGTCCACCTCAAACATTAACTTATTGACGGCCTGCATTACCATCAGACCCCGCCACATCACAGCTGACTCTTGGGAGACTAAATATCCCATAGACATACTGCAACAGTACCACAAACTTATTACATAATACTAATATTCCTCTACGAAGTTGAAAAGATCTCATGTTTACAAACTCAAATTTGTACTAATAAAACATTACCAATGTCACGCAATCAATATTTATATTACTGGTATTAGTAGAATAATATATATAATAGTATATCAACATCCTTAATATAATAATTGATACAGTTGATAATAATATTGTCCTGTATGTATATATATATATATATATATATATATATATATATATATATATATATATATATATATATGGCAATTGTTATTTTGTTCTGTGGTGTAATACTTATCCGGTAGTTTACTACCCAAACCTGAGATATATATATATATATATTATATATATAATTATAAAGTATATATATATATTATATATATATATGTAATTATAAAATATATATTGTATATATAATTATATAATACATATATATACACACATCTTTTTATTATTAACAAATTCATAAATAAATTCCAAGACTGTAGAAATAGAAATGAAAGAAGGTGCACAAGGTTGAATACAAAATGTTTTAACACCAGTGTTTAAAACAAGAACTTAATAAATAAGATGTCACTTTTTCTTGTAAACCATCTAATAAAATCCCTAAAAAATGTAAGCCTCGTTAAAAAATCCTACTTATAAAAAAATTTTATCATTACTGATAAATATTATACACATCAAATAAAGGTACGTGTGTTGGCTCTATTAAACCCTGTATGTTTAGTCTGTAAAAAGCTAAATTATATCAAAAATGAGAAAAATCAAACAATATAACATTTTATGAGCAAGGCAAAGTTAATCCTATCTGTCAAATCAAAGCTTAGATATAATGATGTCCTAACTTACCAAAACATCTTTTAAAATCAAAGAACTACAAACAAATAGCAATAACAAATAATACCAAAACATGATGTTGGCACTTTCCCAGCGGAATCCTTTTTTTTGGAGCCAATCAACAGAGCTTTCACATTATGAACCAGACTGTACACAAGAAAATTAATAAGCTGATGGTCAAATAGTTTTAGTCATACTTGAGCACTGTCAGGCTGGCTCAAGCATATACTTCAGAGTATTGACACATTCGCGACGTGTACCCCATCAGTTACAAGCGATCTTTTACAACTGCTGTTGTGTACCCGATCGGGTACACACCGGGCTTTTGTAAAGTGTGTAATATGTCCGATGGGGTACATGTTGCCATGCATTTCATTATTGCCTTTTTATTCTTAAAAATTTTCACTTCATTTAAATATGTAAATGCCCATTTTCAACAAACAATAGTTTTTTATAAATTTAAACAATAGTTTTTTTTTAATTTAAACAAGTGAACAAAACTGCTCATCACTGAACATTTTACTTGCCCACTCTCAGAGAATTAAAAGTCCTTTTGTACTAATATGCTTTCTACATTATAAATGTATATCAACACATAACTATACTCATGATTTTTGTACAATGTACATCGTCATAACCCTGGATTTAATATAAATCATATGAGATCTCTTACCTTTTCACGCCATAGTTGACGAGAGGTACCATCAAATTTTCTGTAAATGAAAAGATTTCTAACAATAAATGTCTTAAATATGTGTCCAGGTTTATAGACAAAAGCATTGTTGTCACTTGCGTTTATGATATAATGAATGTGCTTGTTGCTTAATTTTGAATTTGTACTGATCAAAATATATTATAGGCAACAATAAACTATTAGAGCTCTAATTAAAACTTATTAATTGTCACAACTGAAGAATTTATGCTAGACGCAATGGTCACTGGTCACAACTGTTACATCAATTGTTCAATTGCAGATTACAAGAACTAGTACAAATGAAGGATGGCACCAAATTATAAATTTAAAATAAAATCACATACGGAAAAGCACCCTTTCACCAACATAGGGCACTACAGTGGCTCAGGGCATATGTATGTTATAAAGATGATAACAACTTTGAAATGGCTATTAAACAGTATCTCACAAATAAAAGCACTGAACTCTGTCCAGAAATTTCTTGATGGCGTTCAACTATAATGTGTTATTATAACAGTTAAAACTGTAATTAATATTGATATTTTAAATAAAGATACAGATTTTAAATACTGAACGTAATTAGGCCTAATTCAAATTCATACATCTTTATTCATTACTGTATACATACAGAAAATACAGATTGAATAGTCATTGTATTGGCTTAAAGTACGAGGCATATTTTTAAGTAAGTACAGTTTTGAAATTTTATTGTCGCAACAGTCGGTTTCCCACACTTGTGCACTGTCTATTAGCAAGCCACAGATGCAATTACGAGGAAAATAAATAATTTTTACATCTGTCAATGCATATTTAAAATGTCCCTGTCACTTGAGAATCCTACAGACGGTGAACTACATGCTGTTATTTATTGTATTGGGGCTAATTGCTTGAAACAGTTGAAATTCATCGTCAGAATTAATTGTGAAGTGTATGGACGGAATATTATGAGTGATGAATTTAATTCAATCAGTAATTTTGTTGACAAAGACAACAAAAGCATCAAAATGACTGCTTTGTAATCGCTGTTAAATCAGATGGCAATCTTCTATAACAACATTATAATAAAGGTTGTTTTTAGATATGGTACATGCCATAATATTGATGGGAGTTATGTAGAAAAGTAGTACAAAAGTCTGGGTTTTCATATAAAATTAAATAAAAAGTTTACTATAATACATGATTGTGGACTGTAGTCCACCTAACCTAATGACTCGGTTGGTGTATGTTAGGAAACGCTCTGTGTAGTGGATAATCTGAGTGGAAAAGTGCTTTGAAAATTCGTTCCAATGCATGCACAAGTGTATCAATCTTCATGGAGAATATTTTAAAAAATAAATAAAACCTTTTGTCCTAAAATAAAAGAATTTACCCTTAAATTCTTGTATTTTTATCACTAGGTCAGAAACGTAAATAGCAGTCCTCATACCACATACAATCAGATAACCTTATAATGGCATTACTCGTGAGTAATATATTTTAATGCCTTGTAAATATTCTATTATTTTTAAAAATTAGTCGAGGTACTGATCTTACACTGTACCATATTAAACGATATTTATTTTATGTTTATGAAAAATATGTGAAAATAATATTTATTTAAACATCTACAACTTGTTCATAAATATAAAAGTTGCATTATATTCATTTATCAATAAACAAGATTTTCTTAACTACAGATTATTGAAGTAAATTAACTTTACTAAAAAATACATGAACAAACCTGATGTAAGTAGAGGTTCTCCACTTAAATTCATCATAAGCGGAACAGATGGGCCAAAGACATCAGCATCCAGCAACCCAACTTGTAATGAAGGTTTAGTTTCAGCCAATGCTGTTGCTAAATTTACTGTTAACATCATAAAAGTGTCAAAAAATTCATTGCATGGATCTGTATAAACTTACAATTATTACTGTTGTTGAAGAATTTAGGTTCCTTTCTTTGTTATTTTATATTTATGATTTTTAAATGCCAATACAAATACACATACAATACATTTTTAATACACATTACAAAATTTCATTCACTTAAAAATGTAAAAAAATGTACTTAAACGTTCATTGAACAAATATAATCAATAATCCTGTTGCTTTTGTTAAGTTGAGTTGAAAGTAGGTATTTGTTATTTGGCACTTTTGATGTGGCAGTCACTCTTCACTATTCAGAGTAGCATTCAGAAATGTGTTAATTTGTACAATATTGTGAGGTTTTTTGTATCCAAATAAAACTTAGGACATGATGCCCAATGTTGCAGTAATCTTAAACTTCACTGCATTATTTATCCTGGGCAGTGTATTAATACCACAAACTATAATATGTAAATGGGTAAGAGTAATCATCAACACATTTTGAATTCATATGAAGTGTCCAGGGATATAGCACCCATCTCTCCCCTCTCCTAACTATCACAGTAAAATAATATCCTCAGAAAAAGGGTATAATTCAACTAATAACCTTAATATTAATTATTTCAAATAAAACTAACAATTATGCTGATGTTGTAGATCTGCATTAATTACACTTCCAGCCAACTTTAAGACTAGTATTCATGTTTTAGACTTATAAATTTAATTATTTGGACAAATTAAATAATAAATGAATAAATGAATTTATTTCCAATTAGTAACAACAAATATAAAAATACATATACATTGTTTGGAAAATTAACTGGCCACTGTATCAAGTTATGTGACCAGTTTTGAAAGAAAAATATTTTAGAAACATATAAAATAAAATGAGTCTAGCATGTACTTAAAAAAAAAAAAAAAAACAATCGCCACCTCTGCAGTGTTTACATATCTAAAATTAAAATTTATGGAAGTATACAAAATAAACTTAAACTTTACAAACATAATTCCTTTTAGACGTGTATTATAAAACAAACAGGAGAAGCAAAAAAGAAAAAAAACAAATAAGAAAAAACAAAACAGCAAAATTATTTTATATTACATTAACGTTAAGATAACCTATTGTCTTGTTGCATTGAAAGCCAAGTAATTGATTTTTTTTTACAAAAAGTTTTTAAATTAGCTGCATTTTTTATATCAAGTGGAAGAAAATTAAAATATTTCGGACCTAAATAAGTAATTGAATGTTTAAAAATGATTTTGTTCACTTTTGGTAGTCTGTAATTTCTGTTATGTGCGAATCTTGTTGCGTAATATAAATTATTGGTACCTAAGTTACCACTTCTGACAAAAAAAACAATCTTAATACTTTAAAAATGAATAGATGCTGAATAGGCAAAATCTTTAATTGGCTATAAAGAGGAAAGAGCTTTCTCTCTTTGCCTTCTTTAAAATTATCCTTAAGAAATAGTTTTGTGTTGTTCTTAATCTGTTTATTAAAAAGTTATAAGTTCCACCCCAACACAATATGCCATACTGTAATCTGGAATTAATTAGTGCAAAATAAAGAGATCTTAACAATTCAATGCTACAAAAATTTCTTAAAAAATAAAACTTTCTAATAGTAGATGTAATTTTCTTATGTAGAATGGAAATATGTTCTTCAAAAGTAAATTTTTTATCCAATGTAATTCCTAAATATTTGAAAGTGTTTACTTTTTCTAATGGTTGGCAATTTACAAAGAATCATGTTGCAAGATGCAGAATGGAATTTTACAGGAACTGGCAATTCAAAATTTTGAAAGAACTGAAATTTAAAAAAATTTAGATTTGTTTACATTAACTTGCATTTTGTTTATGAGGCACCATTTACGTAATAATAATAGGTCACTATTTATTTGTTCGCTAATAGTTAATTCATTCTCATGTGAGTAAAAAATGGCTATATCATCCGCAAAAGCTGTAATTTTCCCGTTTAAAATTCAATGTTAACAAAATCATTTATAAATATTAAAAATAAGACAGCAGATATCACCGATCCCTGCGGAACCCCAGATTCAACCGTTCTAGTTGAGCTGAAGGTATTTTGAATCTTTTACTTGTTGTTTTTTCTATTTGTAATGAGAGTCCTAAAACCAACTCCAAGCAATACCTCTAATTCCTGCATATTCTAACTTGTTTAATAGAATTTCGTGGTCAACCAAATCAAATGCTTTCTTGAAATCTATAAAAAGTCCTGTACATTTTAATCTGGAATTCAAACTGCTATAAATGTTTTCTGTTATGTAAGTTAAAGCGTTCTTCTGTAGATTTTCCTTTTACGAAACCAAATTGTCGTTTACTAAAAAAATTCAAATTGTTCTAAATATTTTAGCAGTCTTTTGACCTTATTTTTTCAAAGAGCTTAGAGAAAACAGAAAGCAAACTAATGGGTCTTATATTGTCCAATTGAAAAGAATTATTTTTCTTTAAAATTGGAACAACTGAACTTAACTTCAACATTTCAGGGAAAATGCCCGTGCTAAAACTAATGTTGATTAAATAAACCAGTATTTGGAGCGATTTTCATCTATAATGAATTTTAACACTCAACACTAATCTTATCAAACCTGTTGATTTTTTATTCTTTAAATTTTTCACTGCATGTATTATTTCATTTAGATCAGTTGGTTCTATAAAAAATGATTGCAGATACGAACGGACAAGTGGAAAAGTAACTGTGGGAACTGTACAAGGTCGGTCAGACTGGACAGAGATAAGGTATTTGTTTATCTCGTCTGCGATGACGCTTGGTTCTGCCGTGAATGTTCCGTCTGGCAATTCAATGCGCTCTACATTTTTGTTGGAGGTCACTCCTGTCAGACTATTAATTACTTTCCACTGTTGTGATACATTTCCACTGCAACTTTCAATTTTTCTTGCATAAAAATTATTTTTTGTGAAGGAAACCTGAGTGCTTAGGTCTGAACAAAATTTGTTAAAGTAATTTTTTAAAAACGTTGTCATAAGGTCTTCTTTTTACAAATTTTGAAAATAGTTTCTTTCTCTTTTTGAATTTATTCAAAATTTGTTGATTAATCCATGGACTCAAAGACTTAGCCTTCAATAATTTGTGACAAACTATTAAATGTTTTACTACAGCTATCTACAATTTTAATTAACAAATCATGGAATTTACGATAACATAAATTTACATCTCTTTCTGAATAAACTTCTTCCCAACTAGTACTTTGTAATTTATTTTTAACTAAGTTAAAATCAATAATAGATTTGTTAGGTGAAATTTTATTATTAATTAAGTTGATGTTGTCGTTATTTCTAAAACTAATTCCTAATATACAATGGTCTGTTATACCTTCATCAAAGACAGCACTTTTATATTTACTTATGTTTTCTGCTTCTCACAAATACATGATCTATACATGTTTTAGATATATTGGTTATCCTAGTAGGATCATTTATTAATGATACAAATCCATTGTTATACAATAAAGTGCTGTAATTATTCGATACTGCACTAGTAGCAGCTATGTTAATGTTAATGTCACCTACAAAAAATTACATTATTGTTTATATTACTTAAAAACATTAGATATTTCGTCTAAAAATAAGTTTTCAGAAAAATTGTGCAATCTGTATAGGCAAAGTAATTTGAAATAAGATCTATTAAACCTGACATTCAGAAGCAGGGCATCAGCTGTTGTTCATGTTTTAACTGCAATTGATTACAATCAAAAACTATTGTCTACATAACACAGAACACCACCTGATCTATACACATCATTACATTCAGCAAACAGAACATAGCCTGGAATATTAAATAACTCTACTTCGTCAGTACCGATCCATATCTCACTGAGTATGATAATGTTAATTCTATTAATACTATTGTTTATATTGATAATGAAAACTGTCAAAATTTTTTCTCATGCTTCTTATATTAGTGTAGATGATATTGAAACCTCCTTGATTACTCTCTAAGTTGAAAAATGTATTAATGTCTGATTGAGTATTATCTGTCATTATACAAATAAAGATATTTTAATGAATATTACTTTTAATACATTTAATAAAAAATGGAATAATAAATTTAAAATATTGTACTATAAATTTACACAAAAAAATGGTCATACGAAAAATTTTATTTTAATACCAAATAAAGATTACAAGAGAAGATAATTGCTAAATTTAAAATGTTGATTTTCACAGATAAAAATCAACAATACAAAAATAAAACATTAATTCTAGTTTACTTTGATATTAACAACATTCTACAAATAAACATTTACTCTACAAATCTTTGGCTTCTATGTTCACCTAAGTTTGTCAATAGCATCGTAAGATTCAAATCCTAATATATTTGTCTCCTTGTGACCTTCTAACAAAAAAACTTTCCGTCACGGCACCAGGTGAAGGCGTAACCTAGTTCCTTCGTCTTAGATTTGAGTTTATTTAGAAATACCTTGTTTTCCGGTGAAAGGTGTTCGTTGATATACAACTTGTGCAGTGGAAAGGCTGCGTTTACATTATGTGCTGTCATCCCACCCCTTTTCTCCCTGAACTTGTTGATGACGGTCTCCTTAGTCGATCTGTTCACGAACTGGACCACCAATGAAGGCGTACGGTTCTTTTGGAAGGTCGGGACTCTATGAGCAGCAGAGATGTCATTCTTGGTAATCTCCAAAAACCCAGAGACGATCCAACATCCTTCACGAGGCTGATGACGTCCTCACCCTGAGTAACAGGAAGACCACTTATTTCAACGTTGTTTTTTCTTGTATATTGCTCTAGTGATCTAATTCTGTCCTTCAAAGAGCAGACCTCCGACGTAAGACTGGCATTCCTGCTTCGCAGCTCCTCACACTCCCGCTTCACGGGACGCAATGTCCGACTTAACCTCTTTCATCAGCTGTGTTGATTCGTCAAGTTTACTTGATATAAATTGAAACTGACACAGAAAGCTCACTCATCTCATGTTTGAAGTTCTTAATCTCCCCAAACACCTCCTTCTTGAAGTCATCCAAGACTCTCACAATAAACTCTTTTGTAATTAAAGCCTGTAGTAGAACTATCATTACTCTGAACAGATGACGGATTTCGGCACTCTATACACTTCCATTCACGATACGAACGGGTTTTCTTGCCAACTATGTCATCTTTAATGCATCGCGTATGAAAATATTTCTCACACACGCCAGAACACTTGACTATCGCATCACTTTCATCAATTCCATAGGATTGATTGCAAGCACCACAGAGAGATGACATATTAACTAATAATTTAAACACATATAAATATAAAAATGAAAATAAATGGCTAGTTTCAGTGAAATAAAACACTAATAGAACGACACCAATTTGCGTGTTGAACGTTACCAAACAAGAGCGATAAGGCGAGGCGTGTGTTATCAGCTCGACGGACGGAGCTAGACTCTTATCATTTATCATAAATATGTAAACTGGGATACAATATAAATTCTACAAATAGAAATTAGTTCTAACTTAGGGTAGGGTATGATAAGCGGACCCAGTTTTTTATATCGAAGAATGTAATCATCGATGCCTAATATTCGCATCTCAAATCCTAGATTATAAAACGATATAAAGTATCTATAGTTCTCAATAACAATCATATGTTTTAAATTAAAATATGAATCTAATATTTACAGTGATCAAACAAATTTTATAACAAAAATTAGGAAAACTGAAGACGACCATATTTGCTCCTCTCACAGTTACAGTTGTTTCTTTCCCACAAATTTCACATAATGGGTTTTTCCGCACGAGTCCAACATGTTGAAGTCATAAAAAACATATCTTATAATCTTCCATAGCAATGTCGTGTAGTTTTCTAAAATTGACTGTCATTTTGAATAATAAAATGTTACTTATATAAAATTGAAATATTACATTAAGAGTATTATTTGAAAGTGTTTACAGCTATTGATATAGATTATTTAATTAATCAATATCGATGGTTATGATTAAGTAATATCGTTTGCCAATTTCGATATAAAAAACCGGGTCCGCTTATCGTACCGTATCCCTAACTTTATATTCTATAATCAACTGCTTGCTTGGTTACATATTTGCATTTTTTTTTTATTTTTTGTAACCTATCCCATTTTAAGCCTTAATTTGCCTGTCCTCAAGGGCCACTGGCTTGTGTGAAGATCTTATCAAACAGAATAAGAGAGAGAGAGAGAGTAGATACAGTACAAGGTTATGGACCTGTATAAAAGGTTATAGATCGCTTGGATATAGGTACTCCCAATTTTTTTAACTGTAGGAATTTGTATAAAATCTTCAATAACAAGATTTGCAGAGTTTTCGGAGTGGACTGCCACTCATAAAAGATTATCTGTAAAAGCATAATAAATACTATTATTCTTCAGGTTAGGCAACTTCTGCATAGTCAAGAATGCTCATACACTAAACGAAGAGAAAAATATAACATAAAGTTAAACAAACTTTTGTTTAATCTATTTAACAATTCTTTAAAGTTTTGGTTCACTCTGTTAAAACTCCATTTTTAATGCGTAGTAAAAAATATAACAAATTATTCCCTCTTCACAATGAAACGTGAAGTGATGATTGATACATAAAAATACTAAAGTCCCCCTCCTAAAGCAAAATGCTGAATATGACACTAAGACTAACATACTTTATATTAGTATTATATATTTGATTATTATTATTATATAAAAAAGAAAATGTGAAATAGAAATTTTAGCAATAAAATAGGATAACTTAACACACTATTAAGCAGAGGAAGATGATATTAGATTGCTGATCTCAAAATCCAATCCATATGGTATAAGTAAAAAGTTTCAAATTTTCCATTTTCAAAAATGTAAGTAAAAGACAGAATAACAAGTTAATTACACTGATTCTTGTAATAAATATTATTAAAGTAAGATTAACTTAAACTAGTATATGTCTAGTTGTTAAGTAATTACATTGAAAGATGCATGCACACCAGCAGTTGTTGATTTTCCAACTCCTCCTTTTCCAGACGCAACGAGCACTATATGTTTTACACCTGGGATAAGTTTCTTCTTGGGCAAACCTCTTGCCATTATTTGTTGTTGTCGGTTATCCACTTTAGAGTCACTATGGGTTCGGAGTTGTAGTATGCAACCAATCTAGAATAAATTATTTCTATTACTGATTTTTACAAAAGCTCTCACTAGAATATTATACTATGGAACCTCTTATATTTGGATATATTGTCATTATTCATTAACACATTCCTTGACAATACAGCCAAAACATTGTATAACTACATCAACTACTGTTATCAGGTTCGACATATACTATCTTTATACCCTTTTTGCTTACAATTGCTTTCATTCATATTTTGAATAAGTCAGTTGTTCATCAGTGTGTGTTTCTCAAAGCTTTGTCAGATTTTTTCCCTCAAAAATGATGAAATGTGAAGACGAGGGGAAAGACATTTTTCGACTCTGTGAATATGTGGTTCAACCGTTTTAAAAATGACCACAATTCATTGAAAGTGATTCACATTCTGGTTGGTCTCTTTCAAAGCAAATCCTTGAAAAAATCAAATGTTAACAATTAAAGCGGACAATTGTTTAACAGTGCACAGGTTGAAGGAAAATTTGGACATAATAAATACTATTTTTGCCAAAAATCTGTCCGAGGACTTGGGATGAAACAAGTAGTTATAAAACACGTCCCAAAATTGCTCACCAAAAATCAAAACGAGTAAGTTTTGAAGTCGCACAAAGACATATCTACTGACCCGGAATTTTAAAATAGGGATCACAGATGATGAAACATAGGTTTACAGTTATGATCCTGAAACAAAGGCCCAATCATCAGCATGGATCAAACCTGGAACCTAGTTTCTGAAAAAATATTAGCTAGATCAAAATAAAAGTCATGATGACAGTGTTTTTTTACTACAAAGGCGTAGGTGCACCAGAGGGTTGTACTATTACCTTAAAGTTTCTATACTGTATCAGGAATGCAGTGCAGCGAAAACATTGTGAACTGAGGGCCAGTGAAGACTGGATGCTTCACTACAATATTTTACTAGCTCATTCATTCCACATGATTCAACAGCTTTTGCCAGAACTACACCAGCAAAGTATTACATCTTTCATAAAGTATTGTTATGGCACCATTGACTTCTGGCTGTTTCCAAATTTTAAATCTCAGCTCAAAGAAACCAAACAGTTGAATTGTCCTTCTCCATGACAATGCAAGACCGCACACTGCATGTGAGACCCATGATTTATTGGACAGTTGGCTGGGAAGTTTTTGACCACCCACCCTACAGTCCTGATCTTGTGTGGAGCGACTGACATCTGTTCCTCTGTTGAGTAAAAAAACTATCCTATTAATGTATATTTAATTACCAACGTGCAACTGGCCATAGGTTCCATCCATAGAAAGAACAAGTACCCGGACCTAGTTGCCAACTGAATCCTAACCAAGTTCCTGAACTTAACCCTCACAAAAACCAAATCAATTTAATAATTTGTGTTGATAAGTACTACAAATACACGCTTTAAATGAACAAAGTCTACTTTTATTATAATAATTGCCATTCGTAGAGGCTATTTTCGAGACTACACTGATTTTACAAGAAAAGTTCTAATAAACTCTACAGATGGCCCCGTAATGTACAAGCCGATTTTGATAAAACTTTGCATGTGGTTCTAAAAATAGGCGTGGCCTATGAATGAGGGTTGTAATACAATATAGTACTGTACTGTATTTATTGAATATGTATGGAAAATATTATCAAACTAGACTCATACTCATGTTTTTGAGGTACAACCACCCATAGGTTTTTTTCAGTACTTGGCCTGTAAAATCGATATTGCTCCAAAAATTGGCACGGTCTAAGAATGCAGGCTGTAATATAATACGGTAGACTATGTATTGAATGTGGATTGAAAGTCTTATCCAAATCGGCCTGTACATTTTTGAGGTATGACCATCCATACGTTTTTTCAGTAGTTGGCTTGTAAAATCGATATAGCTCTGTAAAAAGGCATGGCCTAAGAATGAGGGTTGTAATATAACATAATCAAATCAAATCAAAAAAATCTTTATTCATCAGATATATACACTAAGTATACAATTGAATAGTGTCCAAAGACACGCAGTCTGTACATCTTAAAACTACTAATACAAGTACATCTAAATCTATGAGGAGGTGGAAAAGTACTCCTCCAAAGAATACAATGCCTTGTTTATCAAAAAACATTTAACTGTGTTTTTGAATATTCTCAGATTAGTTAAATTTTTTATACTAGTGGGTAATGTTTAAAAAATTTCAGCCCCATGTATGATGATTTTTTCTCATAATACTTTAAATTGTGATGAGTTGTTACAATGTATTTTTTATTTCTGGTGTTGTATGGATGAGATTCAAGATTTAATTCATTACTTATTTGATTATTTTTTGCAATTAGAATCATGTCAAAGATATATTGGCCATATATTAGACCCTCTATTAAAACTCCAAAATAAAAAACCCGAATCTTTAGTAACCGCAACATTGGAAACTTAAAATCACTCTTGAAACAGCAGAATTGGAGTACAGTCCTAAGAATGCAAAATACTAATGAGGCTTACAACACTTTCAATGAAATTACGCAAACAAATTTAAATTCCGCCTGTCCTCTTGTGCTTAAAAGAGCTAAAAGAAAACAGAACCATTTTCTATGGGACCAAGAAACAGAACATCTAAGACAAAATTACATCAAAGCACTTGAAAGGGAATTGTGCACAGGATTGGAAAATGACAAGAAGGAAACAGCTGAGAGAAAGAAAGTATATGATATGAAATTAAAATCTTTAAGAAAACAGCAAGTAAGTCAGCATATAGAAGAATCTGGCAACAAATCAAAAGCACTTTGGGAAGTAATTAACAAAGAAAGAGCAGCTAAAACGATATCTAGCAACAAACTTGCTCTCAATATAGATGGGAAATTCACAGAAAATCCCAGTAAAGTTGCCAACCATCTCAATTACTTCTCTGCCAATATTGCTGATGAAACACTTAAACAGAACACCTCAAAACTTGCAAAACAATCACAGCACAACTTCTTAATAAAAACCCAGCTCCTTTTCACACCATCAACACAGAAAGAAGTACTTGCCATTATAGATAGTATGAAGCAAAAAACATCAGCAGGTCTGGATGATATATCCTCAAAACTCATAAAAAGCTGTAAAGAGGAAATCATTGTCCCCTTCACACACATCATTAATAAGTCACTACAAGAAGGCATCTTCCCAGACAAACTGAAAACTTCAAAAATTTATCCTAAGTATAAAAATGGCCCAACCACAGAAGCAACCAGCTATCGTCCCATATCACTTATTCCAACATTTTCTAAAATAATTGAAAAGGTTATCCTAACAAAACTTCTTAATTACTTAAGCAATAACAATCTGTTGACTGAAAACCAACATGGATTCCTGAAGGGCCGATCTACCACAACAGCCATCGTACAGTTAGTTGAGTATATCATTGACCAAATTGAAAGTGGAAAAAACTGTTACAAGCTTGTTCCTAGATTTTAGTAAAGCATTCGACTGCATAGACCACTCATTGCTCCTAGAAAAACTACACCAACTGGGAATCAAAGGAACATCAGCTAACTGTTTCAGGACCTTCCTCAGTGGAAGACAGCAGTTAGTGGAACTAAAACACAACCTGAACGGAACAACTACCAAGGTTCACTCAACCCCACTTCAGGTGAATAGAGGAGTACCACAAGGGACAGTGCTTGGACCTGTCCTTTTCCTCTTGCTTACAAACGACCTACCTCAGTACCTGACCAACCTCTGCCAAACAATAATGTATGCAGATGATACTGTTCTAACATTAGCTAACAAAAATAAAAATCAACTTGAAATAGATACACGAACCATCCTCAACTCAGCAAAACAGTACTGTAGGACAAACGACCTAGCTTTGAATGAGAGTAAAACTGTACAGATGACGTATAGCGCAAGAGGAAACACAGAATGGGATACCTGACTTAAAGTACAAGATAATTTAAAATATTTAGGTATTAATCTTGACATGAACCTCAATTGGAAGGCTCATGTTGATGTGCTGTGCAAGAGACTTGCATCGGGCACCTATGTCATAAGAAGGATAAAAGAAATATGCGGAACATCTGCAGCAAGAATTGCCTACTTTGCTCTTTTTGAGGCACATGTTAGATATGGCATAGCAGCATGGGGTGGAACTACTAGCTCCAACATGGAAAGAGTTTTCTTGCAGCAGAAGAAAACAATAAGATGCTTAACAGGCCTTGGATTTCAAAGCAACTGTCGAAGAGCATTCCAGGAGCACAAAATACTTACAGTACCTGCACTTTACATAAGCGAGGTAATTCTACTAGTAATCTCATCAAACAAGCCAAAACTTGGAGATTATCACCAATATAACACCAGAAATGCCTCAGATTTCTCACTTCCAGCACATCACCTGAGCTTTTCTGAAAGGAAGCCAACCTTCAGGGGAGCACGGTATTTCAACAACCTGCCACACCACATCAAACAAGACACGGGAAAGACCTTCAAGGGAAAACTCCTTCGATGGCTTGAAGATCATCCCTTCTATAGCGAAAAGGAATTCATGGAGTGGAAGACTTAAAGATAACACTCGCAAGATAGAACTTCATTTTTATGTAACATTGTTTTGACGCCAATACCGATCTCTATGATTGTGTAAATAAAGAAAGATTGTCTATTGTCTATTGTTAGAATTTGTAATTCTTTAAATTTCTCCTTTACTGTTTCACTGTAATCTAGTCTCAATATAATTCTAATTGCCCTTTTTTGTAGTTTAAGAATTTTATCCATATTTTTTTTTGTCGTTGCACCAAAGAGACATATTCCAAAAGATAAATGAGAGTGGAAATTTGCAAAATATATATTTCTTAGTGTTTTTTGGTTACAAAAAAACGACATCCTATAAAGAGAAAATATCCCCGAGCTTAATTTTGATAATATTTTATCCACATGTTTGTCCCAGCTTAAATGTTGATCTATTGTTAGGCCGAGAAATTTTGTGCTTTTTTTACTCTCAATTTCTTCTGAGTTGTACATAATTAATGGTTCGGATATCTGTTTGTTGTTGTGTGTTTTAAATCTTACAAAGTTAGTTTTTTGAGCATTTAACATTAAGTTGTGCTGCTTAAAGAAAGTTCCAATATTTTCTAATCCAATGAAACTTATTATCTCAACCTGTTCAACAGTATTGGCTGCTACTTTAAGATTTGCGTCATCTGCATAAAGACACAGATTATTTTTGGGTGCACGTGTGAGTGCGCTCCCTACATCATTTATATAGCATAGGAACAGAAGAGGGCCCAAAATCGATCCCTGAGGGACACCATATCTAATCATTTCAGTTTCTGAAGAAACCTTTAAGACTCTATTTTCATGCGTTCTATGGGTAATTTCTACAAATTGGCATCTATTGTAAATGTACGATTGAAACCACTTAATTGCATTTTTTTGTATTCCTAATGATTGTAATTTAGTTATCAGGTGAGAATGGCTTACACTATCGAATGCCTTAGATAGGTCCATAAAGATTCCTGCTGTATATTCACCTTTGTCTACTGATTCGATTATAGACTCAACAAAAGATACAGCAGCGGTTATTACTGATTTTTGTGGTCTAAAACCGTGCTGAATATTAGTTAGTAATTTAGAATCCACTAGGTATGTTATTAATTGTTTGTTAACTATTTTCTCATAAATTTTTGAAATTATCGGAAGAAGGGAACTGGGCGATAGTTTGACACAGTTTCTGGACAGTTTTTCTTATGGATTGGTATGATTTTTGATCTTTTAAGCTGATTTGGGAAATTCCCTGAAACAAATGATGAATGTATTAAGTGGCTTAAAATTTGGATTAAATACTGTTTGGTATTTTTGATCACTTTTATAGGGATTTCATCATATCCGGCAGAGTTTTTGTTCTTTATTGAGTTTATGGTTTTTTCCACCTCCTCTGCATCAACAAATTTAAAGTTAAAACCTTTTCTAATACATTGTGCTTGTTCCTTTTTGCTAACTTCCGTATTTTGACAATTAAATTCACCGATCTCCTGAACTACATGTACAAAGTATTTATTAAATATATTAGATACAGTTTTGGACTATACCAACTTTTATTTCCCTCTTGCAAGGAGATGTTTTTAATTTCATTCTGATTTGTTTGCCCAACTTCAGAGTTAATAAGTGCCCACACTGTTTTTTTGTATATTTGTAGATTTTTCTATTTTATTTTCAAAATAATCGGTTTTAGCTTGTGTTAATTTTATTTTATACTCGCATTTTCTTTGTTTCAAGTCTTTATTTAAAAGAGCATTTGTCTTTCCTCTAGTTTTTTTAGCCAATTGTATTAGTTCTTTTTTGTCATTTTTAAGATCTTCTGAAATCCAATTTTGTTTACAAATTTTTTCAGTAACTAAGGTTTTAGGAAAAGAAATATCAAAATAATATTGTAAAGTATTATGAAACTCGTCATATTTTTTTTCAACAGAGGCCATGTAAACGTTCTCCCAAGCTTCATTTTTAGGAGCCTATTAAATTCACTCATGAATGTTTTGGGCTGAAAACTTGCGTATTTCGCGCTTTATAGGTAATTTTTTTTCGACTTTTATCTTTGGATTGTAAATATGCAGCAATTGTCCGTCATGATCTGAAAGACAGGTTATTACCCCCTCTACAGTTAGTAAGGAATCATGACAGTGTTTTACTATGAAATTGTCAATTGCTGATGCAGAATTTTCTGTTACTCTTGTCGGAAAATTGATAAGATACCTCATGTTGTGACTTTTTAATATATTTTTGAATAATTTGAGTTCATGGTCATTGTTTAAAACATTTATGTTAACGTCTCCCCCTATAACTATATGATCAAATTGTTTAAAAAAATAGTCAACTAATATGCTTAACCTACCTAAAAATACTACACAGTCTGACCTAGGCGATCTATATACCCCTATAGCCAACATTTTAAAGGAACCAACTCTATAGCTACAAGCACTAAACTCAAACTGTTTTTCTTCGGGTAATCTGTCTGACAAAGATTTAGGTACTTCCACCCACTTCAAATTTAAACCCTCCTGGCAGAGCATCATGACTCCTCCTTTAGCAGTGTTCTCTCTACAGTAAAAACTGTTAATTTTGTACCCTTGTATATTAAGTCTATTCACTTCATTATTTTTCATATCATGTTCGGTTAATATTACAATCTGAGGATTTAATTCATCTAGGATGACTAGTAATTGTTCAATTCTTGAAGCTAGATGTTGTATATTTTGGTGGAAGATTGTTAGACTACAATCGATGATGATGAAAAATACATTCATAGGTACATAGTAGACTACATACTGAATGTGTATGCAAAGTTTGATCAAAATCGGTTATCAAGTTCGCTCAGTGATACGGATTTTGTCATCAAGGAATCTGCCTGCTCCAAAAATTCAATGGGTTCAACTGTACAAAGTACGTCTGTCAATGGTATCCATTATAAGTTTGGAATAGCAGGGTGCAGAAATGTAATTTTACTTCATCTTCTTCCCTCATCTTCTTCCCTCATTCTTCTCCAACACATACCCTAGCCACCACTTTTGGTCATGTGTAGGGTTTGTTTATATATCCATTTCTGCCACTTTTAGTTTTTCAGGGCATTTTTGGATGTTAACTAATTCCTTTGTTGTATTTCAAAGAATATTTTTACATAAATTTTGAGTGGGGAAGGTAAAATTAATTCCAGACAAATTTCTATCTACCCACTCATATATTGGGAAAGGAGTTAAAAATTGAAACCGTTTGAAATATTTAAGGGAAGATTAGCAATCGCATAATCTATAAGAGGACTACCTTCACCAAATTTCATCAAAATCTGAGGTGGTCATGTTTATACCCTGTGTTGATTTAATATGGAATGACCCGTTGATGTAAATAAAGATTAGCTAATTTAGTAACACTGTGTATATTGTGGATTTAATTATTTATAACTTTTTCCTAGCTCCAGTTCTAATTGCTTGTTTGATCGTTATAGCTCCTTTATTATTTATGAGATTGTCACTATGTGTATTACATTAATTATTTTAATTTCAAGTATGATTGTTATTATGAATATGGATATGTTGATATGATAGATAGACTCGTATTCGAGAGAAGAATATTAAAGTATCGATGACTACACTGATCGATATATATATAAACCGGTCTCCTTATTGTACTCTACCTTTAGTTTGTTCTGTGGATGGAATCTATGGACAGTTTTACACTGCTTATTTCATTAATAGCAAATTTAGGTATAATTAGGATGTTTTGTTACATCCTATAAGTTTGTGTGTTTAATACTAAGGTTAAAAAAATTTGACTTAGAGTTTAATTGGGTAGACTTTAATAAGCCGACTACACTTGTTATTCTGTTGTTTTTATTGAATGGTTCATGTTTTTATCTGGAGGAATAATTAGATATTAGAATTTATTTACTTAGCATCTAATTTCAACTTATTAGTTATAGTAATTTTAATGTAAACAATAAACATCAAGAAGTAACATATTTAGAGACTGAAAATTTCCCTGAATATGAAAAAAATATGCGAGATATTTCTTGTAAGTGAAGAGATTTGTTTAAGTGGCTTCAGCATGTGGGTTTGGGTCCTGGTAACCCATGGGGAGAATTCTTTCCTCCATTTCACAAAAGTGGTTACTCATTGATATCAAGCTTGGTTATAAATTATTAGAGGTTTCTTCATATCTAAGTCTAGGCCATAGTTGGTTTTGTAACTGTGTTAATTTTTTTTATTCTACGAGTATTCTGTACGATATTCTTGTTACAGTAATTTATTTTGTACGAAGTTGGATAATATATCGAACTATTCGATAAAAATAATTGAAAAACTAGTGTAGGCCGCTTCTTAGTCTCCCTGTTTAATTTATTCGAAACAAGTTCAAATATTTTACAATTGCTCCAGAAATCTAAATGTTGTAGTGAAACCTTAGAAAAATAGTAAAATTGGCTGACAATTACCAGTTGAAAATTAACAACTCTGGCACTAAAAGGATTCATAGTTGTATTTTGAATTGTGTAAATAGGTTATCTGAATTTAATTTAAGGTTAACTTACAGTTAATCTTGCATTTGAAAGAGTTTCCGATTGCAATTTTAGTACACTTAATTTCAGCATTGTTATCACAAACAAAATAAACGACACAAATGGTTTGCTGATTGCCAAATTACTTCTAAATAAAATTTATTCCGTAACTTCAGAATCTCATTTCCTTATAAACCTAGACTTCTTATCTACCACCGTGAAGTTAACGAGCTCCTCCCGTTTGTGTTCAATGTGGTGATCGTGACAGGCGGAGAGAAAAAGTGGGGATGGAGGGGCCCCTCCTGCCAACTAGAGATAGCCCGCGTATTAGAATAGTGGAATAAGCAGTCCGCGAGTTCTCGCTCTGTACTCCTCTGAATTTAATAGAGCCTGGTGGTGTAATATGTATATGTATGTATATGTATAAATGTAATATATATATTACATTTTCAAAAGCTGGATGCTGCAGGATGCAGCGCAATTAAATTTATTTCATTGAACCGTGATTTTACAACGTAATTAATGGCAGGCAATTACTCTTGTCTACATACAAATAAAACCAATACAACGGAGTATCGAAATACCAAAAAAAGACGTAAGGAAGTCTAATGTAACAAAGTAACTTCGTTACATTCAGTGGCGTAGCTATAAAACATTCGAGGGTGGATTAAACATCCAGGAGGATTAAAAAGAGCCCTACTTAGCATAGTAGTTAAAGAATTTATCTTCTGGGTCTCCAAACACAAAATCAACAATTATGTTGAGTTTTTTAATTGCATCTTTCGTATTAAAATGTAAACCAATAAAATTGTTTTCGTAACATTATATTTGGTTCATTGCATTTTCAACTGCCTTAATCAAATAAATATAATTTGTAGGTTACATTACTATTAGTTAGAAATTATTCGATAATTTCCATGTACTATAGATCAGATCAGCATTATAATCGCGTACGCCAGACGACACAAAATGACACTTATCAGGCTTGGTCGAAGTTGCATGCACAATTTCAAGTCTATAGCTTATTTCTCATTCTCTATATATCCAACAAACAGACAGAGAAATATATTGCTATTGCTATAAGTTAAAACTTGATCGTAATAATTTGAGGTTATTAAAATATGAATACTTAACAAAGTGTTTCAAATACTAAAGTTCTCAAAAAGAAAATACGATAAGATATCAAAGGACATGCCACAGAAAGGAGATATGAGGTCAACCAATACTGCAACCCTGCACCTGGCGTAGAAACGCTGGCTTGACTTATCACTAGTTTATCACGATATATATATATATATATATTTAAAACTAAATAATTTGAAGTGTTTCTCATTAAATGTAATGTTAATCTACGGCCAATAACTTCCAAAGGTAAGTTGGAGAAATTGATTTTGTAATGGGTACTGTAAAGATGAAATTGCTTTCAGATTAAAACGTATATAAATACCAGAGTTTTAAATAAACCACAGAGTAACCACTAGAGTTACAATAACAGGAACCACATTTTCATTTAGCTGGTTTATTTTGTAGTTTAGGCATATAGCTGGATGGACATATAGGCTTAAATGGCTATAGCCAATTTCAGCAAATTTCAGGGAGCGAAAACATTTTACAGAGAAATGTATATCATGTTTGTGGAATAGTTGATTTTAGTAAATTATGGAATGATATTAATAATCTATAGACAAATTTTGAATCTACAAAAATTACTAACAAAATTATCTTAAATTTAGTCCAAATAGAGGGGTGTTGGGGCTTGTTACACCCACAGTGGTAAAAACATTCGGGGCAAATTTCAACTTGAATGTGTTAAGCTGAAAATCATATTCGTTGTCGACGCAAGCTCTTAGTTGCTCCACTGGCAGAGCCATCTTAGTCATTTAGCAAATATTAATAATAGTAATTGTAATTATTGGAGTTGTAATTAATAGTAATAATTGTAAATAGTAATTTCTTTCAATTAAAGTAATTATTTGTCCTTATTGTAAATTAGCTTTAATAAAACATTATTAATTGTAACTAATAATCGTGTTGCTTATTTGTAAACCCACATAAGAATTATTTAGTTTGTAAAAACGTAAACATTGGTGTCAGAAGTGGGATTGATTTGTTAAAGCAACACTTTAGATATTATTTATTATTTATTTATTGTATTAATATTATTTTAAAGTAATAATATAATAAAACGATGGCTTCTAGTGGGTTTAAAGTTAGCAGATTTGAAAGTGGCTGATTTAAAACGGGAGTTAGAAGAAAGGGACTTAGATACTTCTGGGACAAAAACAGTTTTAGCTAATAGACTTAAACAGGCGATGATAGAAGCAGGTGAAGATCCCGAAATATTAATTTTTGAAACTGAAGCAAGTAAGCTTACCAAAGTGTTACAATCTAACTTAACTAAAAACATTGGAAGAAAAATTAAATAGTAATAGTAAAACATTGGAAGAAAAATTAAATAGTAATTGTGAAACACTTCAAAATGACTTGAAAAGTATGAAAGATGAATTAGCTACAGAGTTTAATTTAAAAATTTGTAGAGTTGAAGAGGAATTTAAAAAGCAACTAGAAGCAGGTATAAATGGTTGCTCCAAACAATTAGAAGACAAGTTAAATGATTATTCAAAAGAATTTGGTGATAGAATTAGGATCTTAGAGGAAATAGCTCAGAGAAACAAGGGCTCAGAAACCTGCACAGAATCCATTGTTAGCCCAGAAGATGGGAAAACCAGAATTAATTACGGAACCTCAGCTTAATTCATGTCCACCAATGAGTAATGCAGGGGTGCCAAACCTTCGACGGTAAGATGACCTGGGAGGATTTTCGGACACTGTTCGAGACTGCTGCCGCCGTCCACCGTTGGCCGTCATCAACAAAAGCGTCCATGCTCTGCCTTTCGCTGCGTGGAGACGCGCTAAAGGTCCTGCAGACCGTGCCACCTGCGGAGCGCCAAAACTACGGAGAACTGGTTAGACGACTGGAGATGCGGTTCGGACATAAGCACATGGAACTGGTCTACAGGTCTCAACTCAGGAGTCGCCACCAGAAGTCCAATGAATCACTGCAGGAATTTGAAGCTGATATCGCACGACTTGTAAGAGGTGCTTACTCTACTTGTGATGAGGCTGTCTGCGAGAACTTATCCATCGACAAATTCCTCGACGGCCTTCGAGACGCTGAAACACAGCAGGCTGTAAAGTTGGCTCGTCCTAAGACATTACACGAGGCGCTAACACAAGCACTAGAATTTGAAGCAGTAAAACAGTCTGTGCAAGGACATGCACGTCTTCGAGGGGTCTGCGTGGAAGAAGGTTTTAAGATAGAAGACGTAGTCCAGAGAGTGCTGGATGCGCTGAAGAACAGGAAGAAGGAAATCCGCTGCTGGAGTTGTGGAGAGTTGGGCCATCCCCGAAGCAAGTGCCAGATGGAGCCTCTCGGGGGCAGATGCAGGGAAAACTAAAAAGGGTTGACAGGAAGGGGGCAATTGTCAACCCAGCAAACTGAGGCCCCAGCCGACAGCATTATTGTGGCATCTTTGTCAGGACAGACTAACAGCTCTACATAGATGGATTTAGTCAACGGGAAGCCCAGAAGCCTTCTACTAGACACTGGGGCAACGATGACCATAGTAAATAGAGATGTTTGTTCACCTCCCAATAAAGTCACTCCAACAACCTGGACATTGAGGACTGCGACTGGGGACTTGGCCAGTGTTCACGGGGAGACAGTTGCCACCTTCTGCATCGGGAGTAACATGCTTTAAACATCGCACTCTCGTTGCTAACATCGAGGAGGACGTTATACTCGGCATGGACGTAATGATGAAAACTTGGCCTTCAATTAGACCTCAAGAAAGGGGTGACGACTGTTGGCGGAGAAGAAGTCGTCCTTCAGCTTAGAAAAAATCTTACTTCTTCGGTGCGGTTATTAAAAGATACCACACTGCCATCTCGTGCTCAGGAAGATCGTGAGAGCAGAAGTCGACAGAACTGTACCGGAAGGACAGAACTTAATGTTAGACCCAGCTGTAAACGAAGAGGAGCTTGGCCGAGGTGTCCTTGTAGGGAAGGACACTGTTTCAATCTTCCAGGGAAGTTCCAGTCTGCATAATGAACTTAAACGACTATCCTGTTACTTTAAAACAAGGCAAGCTCTTAGGTACCTGTTACTCAGTTTCTTCTGTATCGCAATCTGTTAGACAGACAGCATCCTGCCACAGAATCTTCCAGAAGACATAGCTAAATTTGTGAGAGATGCTTGCAAGGGAATGGACTTGGAACAAACTAAACAAGTAGCTAAGTTAATAACAGAGTACCAGGATGTTTTCGAAACTGCTACAGGGCCAAGAGGCAGGACGACTGTAGTTCAGCACAAGATAAATGTTGGAGACGCACAACCAATCCGCCAAATTCCTAGGAGACTACCCTGGGCGAAGAGGGAGGAAGCTGAGCAAATAACAAAGGAGATGGAGCGAGATGGGGTGATCGAGCCTTCCAGCAGTCCATGGAATTCGCCGGTGGTACTAGTGAAGAAGAAGGATGGGACTTCTAGGTTCTGCGTGGACTACCGACTACTCAATAACGTCACCAAGAAGGACAGTTACCCTTTACCGCGGATCGACGGACACACTGGATGCTCTGGGAGGCGGCAAGTTCTTCTCGACCCTGGACATGAAGAGTGGGTACTGGCAAGTAGAGATTGCTCCAGAGGACAAGGAGAAAACGGCATTTTCCATAGGGAATGGAAACGGACTGTGGCAGTTCACCGTGATGCCTTTTGGACTATGCAATGCACCAGCTACCTTCGAGAGATTAATGGAGAAACGTGCTTAGAGGTCTAACTTGGGAAACCTGTCTAGTGTATCTGGATGATATCATAGTCATTGGAAAGACGTTTAAAGACCATCTTCAGAAACCTGGAAAAGATCTTTATAAGGCTTCGTTCTGCCAACTTGAAGCTTAACCTGAAGAAGTGCAACTTATTTAAAAATAAGGTAAACTATCTCGGACATGTAGTCTCGTCAGAAGGAGTCTCTGTGGATCCAGAGAAGATACGAGCGATAAAGGAATGGCCCACACCACGTAACAAACATGAGGTAAGAAGTTTCCTCGGGCTGTGCACCTATTACCGCCACTTCGTGAAGGGTTATGCCGATATTGCTAAGCCACTGACCAAGCTCACGGAAGAACAGCGCAAGTTTTGAATGGACCTCAGAGTCGAGTGAAGCATTTGGGATACTCAAGACTGCTCTCTGTAGTGCTCCGATCTTGGGATTTCCCTCGCTTTGGAGAAAAGTTCATTGTCGACACTGACGCCAGCGACGTGGGCATAGGAGGAGTACTCTCGCAAGTTCAGGATGGCCAGGAAACCGTGGTAGCCTATTTCAGCAGAACACTATCTAAAGGCCGAAAGGAATTACTGCGTCACAAGGAGGGAACTGCTAGCAGTCGTGAAGTCCCTAGAACACTTTCATAAATACCTCTATGGACAACCTTTCCATTTAAGGACAGATCACTCCGCCCTGACTTGGCTACTGAACTTCAAGAACTTGGAGGGGCAGACAGCGCGATGGGTGCAGCGGCTTCAGGAGTACAACTTCACGTCTGAACACCGACAAGGGAAGAAACATTCCAACGCTGATGCTCTGTCACGTCGTCCTTGTCCAGAAGGCTGTAAGCACTGCTCCAAGGTAGAAGAAAAGAATCCTTCGGCAGAAGTACGTTGTGTCACCGTGGAGCCTGCTAGTGGATGGGAAATGAGTGAACTTCGGAACGAGCAGCTAGGAGACACGGAGATCGGACCACTCCTGCGAGAGGTGGAAGCTGGAACTCGACCTAGTTGGGAAGACATCGCGGCTAGAGATCACCTATACAAGAGCTACTGGGCACAGTGGGGACTCTATGAAGATCAAGAACGGAGTACTAATAAGGATCTGGGAAGCTCCTAACGGGAAGAGGAAAATCGAACAGATCGTACTCCCAAGAAGTAAGAGGAGGGAAGTCCTTATGGAGTTGCATAACGGAGCGTCTGGAGGTCATCTTGGTGTCAACAAGACAGTGGAAAAGTTGCGACAACGGTTCTACTGCTGCACCTTAGGGCTGATGTTGAGAAATTGGTGCCGCCAATGTGATGTATGTGCTGGAAGCCGAGGGGCCTCAAACAAGAAGTCGAGGCAGGATGCGGCAGTACAACGTTGGATCACCTTCGAGAGGATCGCCATCGACATCGCTGGACCATTTCCCGTGACAGACGCAGGGAATAAATATCTCCTGGTGGCCATGGATTACTTCACGAAATGGCCAGAAGTATACGCCATACCAAACCAGGAGGCATCTACTGTGGCAGGATGCTTGGTGAACGACTTCGTCTGCCGGTACGGGGTACCCGTGAGCTACACAGCGACCAAGGGACGAACTTCGGTTCTATCTTGATGAGGGATGTTCTTCAGCGTCTGGGAGTGCATAAGACACGGACAACCCCGCTTCACCCGCAATCCGATGGGATGGTTGAGAGATACATCAAGACTCTCGTCGGTCATCTCAGGAAGGTTGTCTCCACCAGCCAGCGGGATTGGGATAAGAAGGTGCCAGTTTTTCTGCTGGCCTACAGATCTTCTAGCCATGAAACAACTGGTGTTACCCCAGCAAGAATGGTCTTCGGAAGAGAAACTTCGGCTACCAAGTTGATCTCATGTTCGGCCTACCACCTGACAAGGAGAGGCCAGCGACTGACTTCGCCTCGGAACTCGTTGATTCAATTGCACGACACTCACGAGTTTGCTCGCCAGCACCTGAAGGTCGCCAGTGACAAGATGAAGGCTCGCTACGACCGACAAGCCAACTCAGCTGGATTCCAGGAGAACAACTTGGTTTGGCTCTACAGTCCCCTGCGGAGGAAGGGAAGGTGCCCAAAGCTTCAACAGGACTGGATTGGACCTTATCGTGTGGTGACACGAATCAACGACGTGGTCTACCGAATCCAAAGACACCCAAGAGGCAAGATGCTCGTCGTCCACCTAGATCGTCTAGCGTCTTACCATGGTTCCAACACTGATCGGGACGATCAGCCTTAAGGAGAGGGCAGTGTCACGGAGCTGGCCGTCGCGCGGCCGGCTGCGGTGGCGGCCTGGCTGTTGACGTAAGGGACCGCCATAAATCCTTCTGCGAGAGCCATCAACACCCTCATAAATGGCTGGGCCAGTCCTTTCTTCTGAATAGGCTGATGACAATAGAAAGTCTAGAGCAGTCTTCCTGGTAAAAGACTCACTGCCCATTGATTCCGGAATCTTCTAGACCTTCCAGAGCCCACCGGTATAGACCCTTCTAGCAAGAATGCTAGAAGGTTATATAAGGCCGTCTACTGGGGAGCCGGGGGGACTTGTGAGGACCAGTGAGGCAGTGTAGTGAGTGTCGTGACACGGATCCTGTGATAGTGAGTGCCTGCGGAGATACTGCTGTGGGAATCGTCGCATCGTGGGATCGACCGGAAGATTCAGCGCAGTATTGGACAACTCCTGTGGAAGGATACGACACCGGGGAAACCGTAAGCAAATTGGACTTAAGCAGAAGAGACAGTAAAGCCACTTGTTAATTAGCTATATTTGTGATTGCAAATAATATTAGTTTTGCAGAAGCCATCTTAGTCATTTAGCAAATATTAATAATAGTAATTGTAATTATTGGAGTTGTAATTAATAGTAATAATTGTAAATAGTAATTTCTTTCAATTAAAGTAATTATTTGTCCTTATTGTAAATTAGCTTTAATAAACATTATTAATTGTAACTAATAATCGTGTTGCTCATTTGTAAACCACATAAGAATTATTTAGTTTGTAAAAACGTAACATTGGACAGCAAACTGAGGCCCAGCCGACAGCATTATTGTGGCATCTTTGTCAGGACAGACTAACAGCCTCTACCAATGTTACGTTTTTACAAACTAAATAATTCTTATGTGGGTTTACAAATAAGCAACACGATTATTAGTTACAATTAATAATGTTTATTAAAGCTAATTTACAATAAGGACAAATAATTACTTTAATTGAAAGAAATTACTATTTACAATTATTACTATTAATTACAACTCCAATAATTACAATTACTATTATTGATATTTGCTAAATGACTAAGATGGCTTCTGCAAAACTAATATTATTTGCAATCACAAATATAGCTAATTACAAGCGGCTTTTACTGTCTCTTCTGCTTAAGTCCAATTGCTTACGGTTTCCCCGGTGTCGTATCCTTCCACAGGAGTTGTCCAATACTGCGCTGAATCTTCCGGTCGATCCCACGATGCGACGATTCCCACAGCAGTATCTCCGCAGGCAACTCACTATCACAGGATCCGTGTCACGACACTCACTACACTGCCTCACTGGTACTCACAACTCCCGGCTCCCCAGTAGACGGCCTTATATAACCTTCTAGCATTCTTGCTAGAAGGGTCTATACCGGTGGGCTCTGGAAGGTCTAGAAGATTCCGGAATCAATGGGGCAGTGAGTCTTTTACCAGGAAGACTGCTCTAGACTTTCTATTGTCATCAGCCTATTCAGAAGAAAGGACTGGCCCAGCCATTTATGAGGGTGTTGATGGCTCTCGCAGAAGGATTTATGGCGGTCCCTTACGTCAACAGCCAGGCCGCCACCGCAGCCGCCGCGCGACGGCCAGCTCCGTGACACTGCCCTCTCCTTAAGGCTGATCGTCCCGATCAGTGTTGGAACCATGGTAAGACGCTAGACGATCTAGGTGGACGACGAGCATCTTGCCTCTTGGGTGTCTTTGGATTCGGTAGACCACGTCGTTGATTCGTGTCACCACACGATAAGGTCCAATCCAGTCCTGTTGAAGCTTTGGGCACCTTCCCTTCCTCCGCAGGGGACTGTAGAGCCAAACCAAGTTGTTCTCCTGGAATCCAGCTGAGTTGGCTTGTCGGTCGTAGCGAGCCTTCATCTTGTCACTGGCGACCTTCAGGTGCTGGCGAGCAAACTCGTGAGTGTCGTTGCAATTGATCAACGAGTTCCGAGGCGAAGTCAGTCGCTGGCCTCTCCTTGTCAGGTGGTAGGCCGAAACATGAGATCACTTGGTAGCCGAAGTTCTCTTCCGAAGACCATTCTTGCTGGGGTAACACCAGTTGTTTCATGGTCTAGAAGATCTGTAGGCCAGCAGAAAAACTGGCACCTTTTATCCCAATCCCGCTGGCTGGTGGAGACAACCTTCTGAGATGACGACGAGAGTCTTGATGTATCTCTCAACCATCCCATCGGATTGCGGGTGAAGCGGGGTTGTCCGTGTCTTATGCACTCCCAGACGCTGAAGAACATCCCTCATCAAGATAGAACCGAAGTTCGTCCCTTGGTCGCTGTGTAGCTCACGGGGTACCCCGTACCGGCAGACGAAGTCGTTCACCAGCATCCTGCCACAGTAGATGCCTCCTGGTTTGGTATGGCGTATACTTCTGGCCATTTCGTGAAGTAATCCATGGCCACCAGGAGATATTTATTCCCTGCGTCTGTCACGGGAAATGGTCCAGCGATGTCGATGGCGATCCTCTCGAAGGGTGATCAACGTTGTACTGCCGCATCCTGCCTCGACTTCTTGTTTGAGGCCTCGGCTTCCAGCACATACATCACATTGGCGGCACCATTTCTCAACATCAGCCCTAAGGTGCAGCCAGTAGAACCGTTGTCGCAACTTTTCCACTGTCTTGTTGACACCAAGATGACCTCCAGACGCTCCGTTATGCAAACTCCATAAGGACTTCCCTCCTCTTACTTCTTGGGAGTACGATCTGTTCGATTTTCCTCTTCCCGTTAGGAGCTTCCCAGATCCTTATTAGTACTCCGTTCTTGATCTTCATAGAGTCCCACTGTGCCCAGTAGCTCTTGTATAGGTGATCTCTAGCCGCGATGTCTTCCCAACTAGGTCGAGTTCCAGCTTCCACCTCTCGCAGGAGTGGTCCGATCTCCGTGTCTCCTAGCTGCTCGTTCCGAAGTTCACTCATTTCCCATCCACTAGCAGGCTCCACGGTGACACAACGTACTTCTGCCGAAGGATTCTTTTCTTCTACCTTGGAGCAGTGCTTACAGCCTTCTGGACAAGGACGACGTGACAGAGCATCAGCGTTGGAATGTTTCTTCCCTTGTCGGTGTTCAGACGTGAAGTTGTACTCCTGAAGCCGCTGCACCCATCGCGCTGTCTGCCCCTCCAAGTTCTTGAAGTTCAGTAGCCAAGTCAGGGCGGAGTGATCTGTCCTTAAATGGAAAGGTTGTCCATAGAGGTATTTATGAAAGTGTTATTCTAGGGACTTCACGACTGCTAGCAGTTCCCTCCTTGTGACGCAGTAATTCCTTTCGGCCTTAGATAGTGTTCTGCTGAAATAGGCTACCACGGTTTCCTGGCCATCCTGAACTTGCGAGAGTACTCCTCCTATGCCCACGTCGCTGGCGTCAGTGTCGACAATGAACTTTTCTCCAAAGCGAGGGAATCCCAAGATCGGAGCACTACAGAGAGCAGTCTTGAGTATCCCAAATGCTTCACTCGACTCTGAGGTCCATTCAAACTTGCGCTGTTCTTCCGTGAGCTTGGTCAGTGGCTTAGCCAATATCGTCATAACCCTTCACGAAGCGGCGGTAATAGGTGCACAGCCCGAGGAAACTTCTTACCTCATGTTTGTTACGTGGTGTGGGCCATTCCTTTATCGCTCGTATCTTCTCTGGATCCACAGAGACTCCTTCTGACGAGACTACATGTCCGAGATAGTTTACCTTATTTTTAAATAAGTTGCACTTCTTCAGGTTAAGCTTCAAGTTGGCAGAACGAAGCCTTATAAAGATCTTTTCCAGGTTCTGAAGATGGTCTTTAAACGTCTTTCCAATGACTATGATATCATCCAGATACACTAGACAGGTTTCCCAAGTTAGACCTCTAAGCACGTTCTCCATTAATCTCTCGAAGGTAGCTGGTGCATTGCATAGTCCAAAAGGCATCACGGTGAACTGCCACAGTCCGTTTCCATTCCCTATGGAAAATGCCGTTTTCTCTTGTCCTCTGGAGCAATCTCTACTTGCCAGTACCCACTCTTCATGTCCAGGGTCGAGAAGAACTTGCCGCCTCCCCAGAGCATCCAGTGTGTCGTCGATCCGCGGTAAAGGGTAACTGTCCTTCTTGGTGACGTTATTGAGTAGTCGGTAGTCCACGCAGAACCTAGAAAGAAGTCCCATCCTTCTTCTTCACTAGTACCACCGGCGAATTCCATGGACTGCTGGAAGGCTCGATCACCCATCTCGCTCCATCTCCTTTGTTATTTGCTCAGCTTCCTCCTCTTCGCCCAGGGTAGTCTCCTAGGAATTTGGCGGATTGGTTGTGCGTCTCCAACATTTATCTTGTGCTGAACTACAGTCGTCCTGCCTCTTGGCCCTGTAGCAGTTTCGAAAAACATCCTGGTACTCTGTTATTAACTTAGCTACTTGTTTAGTTTGTTCCAAGTCCATTCCCTTGCAAGCATCTCTCACAAATTTAGCTATGTCTTCTGGAAGATTCTTGTGGCAGGATGCTGTCTGTCTAACAGATTGCGATACAGAAGAAACTGAGTAACAGGTACCTAAGAGCTTGCCTTGTTTTAAAGTAACAGGATAGTCGTTTAAGTTCATTACGCAGACTGGAACTTCCCTGGAAGATTGAAACAGTGTCTTCCCTACAAGGACACCTCGGCCAAGCTCCTCTTCGTTTTACAGCTGGGTCTAACATTAAGTTCTGTCCTTCCGGTACAGTTCTGTCGACTTCTGCTCTCACGATCTTCTGAGCACGAGATGGCAGTGTGGTATCTTTTAATAACCGCACCGAAGAAGTAAGATTTTTTTCTAAGCTGAAGGACGACTTCTTCTCCGCCAACAGTCGTCACCCCTTTCTTGAGGTCTAATTGAAGGCCAAGTTTTCATCATTACGTCCATGCCGAGTATAACGTCCTCCTCGATGTTAGCAACGAGAGTGCGATGTTTAAAGCATGTACTCCCGATGCAGAAGGTGGCAACTGTCTCCCCGTGAACACTGGCCAAGTCCCCAGTCGCAGTCCTCAATGTCCAGGTTGTTGGAGTGACTTTATTGGGAGGTGAACAAACATCTCTATTTACTATGGTCATCGTTGCCCCAGTGTCTAGTAGAAGGCTTCTGGGCTTCCCGTTGACTAATCCATCTATGTAGAGGCTGTTAGTCTGTCCTGACAAAGATGCCACAATAATGCTGTCGGCTGGGGCCTCAGTTTGCTGTCCAATGTTACGTTTTTACAAACTAAATAATTCTTATGTGGGTTTACAAATTGAGCAACACGATTATTAGTTACAATTAATAATGTTTATTAAAGCTAATTTACAATAAGGACAAATAATTACTTTTAATTGAAAGAAATTACTATTTTACAATTATTACTATTAATTACAACTCCAATAATTACAATTACTATTATTAATATTTGCTAAAATGACTAAGATGGCTTCTGCAAAACTAATATTATTTGCAATCACAAATATAGCTAATTAACAAGTGGCTTTACTGTCTCTTCTGCTTAAGTCCAATTTGCTTACGGTTTTCCCCGGTGTCGTATCCTTCCACAGGAGTTGTCCAATACTGCGCTGAATCTTCCGGTCGATCCCACGATGCGACGATTCCCACAGCAGTATCTCCGCAGGCACTCACTATCACAGGATCCGTGTCACGACACCCACTACACTGCCTCACTGGTACTCACAACTCCTCCGGCTCCCCAGTAGACGGCCTTATATAACCTTCTAGCATTCTTGCTAGAAGGGTCTATACCGGTGGGCTCTGGAAGGTCTAGAAGATTCCGGAGTCAATGGGCAGTGAGTCTTTTACCAGGAAGACTGCTCTAGACTTTCTATTGTCATCAGCCTATTCAGAGAAAAAGGACTGGCCCAGCCATTTATGAGGGTGTTGATGGCTCTCGCAGAAGGATTTATGGCGGTCCCTTACGTCAACAGCCAGGCCGCCACCGCAGCCGCCGCGCGACGGCCAGCTCCGTGACACTGCCCTTCTCCTTAAGGCTGATCGTCCCCGATCAGTGTTGGAAACCATGGTAAGACGCTAGACGATCTAGGTGGACGGACGAGCATCTTGCCTCTTGGGTGTCTTTGGATGTCGGTAGACCACGTCGTTGATTCGTGTCACCACACACGATAAGGTCCAATCCAGTCCTGTTGAAGCTTTGGGCACCTTCCCTTCACTCCGCAGGGGACTGTAGAGCCAAACCAAGTTTGTTCTCCTGGAATCCAGCTGAGTTGGCTTGTCGGTCGTAGCGAGCCTTCATCTTGTCACTGGCGACCTTTCAGGTGCTGGCGAGCAAACTCGTGAGTGTCGTGCAATTGATCAAACGAGTTCCGAGGCGAAGTCAGTCGCTGGCCTCTCCTTGTCAGGTGGTAGGCCGAACATGAGATCACTTGGTAGCCGAAGTTCTCTTCCGAAGACCATTCTTGCTGGGGTAACACCAGTTGTTTTCATGGCTAGAAGATCTGTAGGCCAGCAGAAAAACTGGCACCTTCTTATCCCAATCCGCTGGCTGGTGGAGACAACTTTCCTGAGATGACCGACGAGAGTCTTGATGTATCTCTCAACCATCCCATCGGATTGCGGGTGAAGCGGGGTTGTCCGTGTCTTATGCACTCCCAGACGCTGAAGAACATCCCTCATCAAGATAGAACCGAAGTTCGTCCCTTGGTCGCTGTGTAGCTCACGGGGTACCCCGTACGGCAGACGAAGTCGTTCACCAAGCATCCTGCCACAGTAGATGCCTCCTGGTTTGGTATGGCGTATACTTCTGGCCATTTCGTGAAGTAATCCATGGCCACCAGGAGATATTTATTCCCTGCGTCTGTCACGGGAAATGGTCCAGCGATGTCGATGGCGATCCTCTCGAAGGGTGATCCAACGTTGTACTGCCGCATCCTGCCTCGACTTCTTGTTTGAGGCCCTCGGCTTCCAAGCACATACATCACATTGGCGGGCACCATTTCTCAACATCAGCCCTAAGGTGCAGCCAGTAGAACCGTTGTCTCAACTTTTCCACTGTCTTGTTGACACCAAGATGACCTCCAGACGCTCCGTTATGCAACTCCATAAGGGACTTCCCTCCTCTTACTTCTTGGGAGTACGATCTGTTCGATTTTCCTCTTCCCGTTAGGAGCTTCCCAGATCCTTATTAGTACTCCGTTCTTGATCTTCATAGAGTCCCACTGTGCCCCAGTAGCTCTTGTATAGGTGATCTCTAGCCGCGATGTCTTCCCAACTAGGTCGAGTTCCAGCTTCCACCTCTCGCAGGAGTGGTCCGATCTCCGTGTCTCCTAGCTGCTCGTTCCGAAGTTCACTCATTTCCCATCCACTAGCAGGCTCCACTTTATCGTCCAGACAGTCTAGTGCATCAATGTTGCAGTCATCAATCTGAAGGCGTTAACAAAAATTCAAAAACTGAGATAAATTGTATAATACTAATTATAAAAACGATCTTTTATAAAATCAACACAGTTTTTTCTATTTATTACTTTCCACAAAGGTTTCCCATTAAATGTGTAATGAATAAAAATCCCAAATATAATACCAAAGTAAACCGTAGGAATGTATCGTAAAATGGACGTCCTCTAATAAAAGCCACTCCTGAGATTAAAACAAACAAGTGCCCGCAATTAAACTTTGTACACAGATGCTCTGTAAGCTGAACTTTAATATACCAACGTCAAAAAGGTGGTGTCGGCCGTCAGAGGTCCTATCGTCTAAATTAAATGCACCGTTGGACGGGCGTTCTCGTATAAAAGTCACTCCTGAGACTTAACCAAACAAGTGCCCGCAATGAAACTTTGTACACAGATGCTCTGTAAGCTGAACTTTAATATACCAACGTCAAAAATGTGGTGTCGCCCGTCAGAGGTCCTATCGTCTAAATTAAATGCACCGTTAGACGGGCGTTCTCGTATAAAAGTCACTCCTGAGACTTAACCAAACAAGTGCCCGCAATGAAACTTTGTACACAGATGCTCTGTAAGCTGAACTTTAATATAACAACGTCAAAAATGTGGTGTCGGCCGTCAGAGGTCCTATCGTCTAAATTAAATGCACCGTTGGACGGGCGTTCTCGTATAAAAGTCACTCCTGAGTCTAAACCAAACAAGTGCCCGCAATGAAACTTTGTACACAGATGCTCTGTAAACTGAACTTTAATATACCAACGTCAAAAATGTGGTGTCGGCCGTCAGAGGTCCTATCGTCTAAATTAAATGCACCGTTGGACGGGCGTTCTCATATAAAAGTCACTCCTGAGACTTAACCAAACAAGTGCCCGCAATGAAACTTTGTACACAGATGCTCTGTAAGCTGAACTTTAATATACCAACGTCAAAAATGTGGTGTCGGCCGTCAGAGGTCCTATCGTCTAAATTAAATGCACCGTTAGACGGGCGTTCTCGAATAAAAGTCACTCCTGAGACTAAACCAAACAAGTGCCCGCAATGAAACTTTGTACACAGATGCTCTGTAAGCTGAACTTTAATATACCAACGTCAAAAAGGTGGTGTCGGCCGTCAGAGGTCCTATCGTCTAAATTAAATGCACCGTTGGACGGGCGTTCTCGTATAAAAGTCACTCCTGAGACTTAACCAAACAAGTGCCCGCAATGAAACTTTGTACACAGATGCTCTGTAAGCTGAACTTTAATATAACAACGTCAAAAATGTGGTGTCGGCCGTCAGAGGCCCTATCGTCTAAATTAAATGCACCGTTGGACGGGCGTTCTCGTATAAAAGTCACTCCTGAGACTTAACCAAACAAGTGCCCGCAATGAAACTTTGTACACAGATGCTCTGTAAGCTGAACTTTAATATACCAACGTCAAAAACGTGGTTAACAGTTAGAAAACAAATCATTGTAAAACATTTTACTAGATTAGAGAAGCATTTCATTATTTTCTTTATCATATATAATGGTGTATGTTATTGTGTGTGGTATTGTAGTAGCCTATTATGCTGTTTATCAATTCCCAATAGTTATGTTTAATGTTTACTTTCTGTAAGTCTATTATCTAATGTAATAAGTTGAATAATACCATTTAAGTTTGGTTAAACTTTAATCCATTTCATAACAATTTTATTCAACTTAATTGTATTAATCATATTACAAGTGATTTTCACATTAAGGGCATTAATTGAACAATTCTTTAAGCCAGAACGCTTATATTTAAATATTTAAAGAATTTTCCAATTGCTCCAAGAATCTTCAGAACGCTTATGCCTGACCCAAATGAACATCATGCTGATGGCCATTGGAACCACTGGAAAGCAACATTTGAAAACTTTACTGAAGCAATATGCGCTGCTGAGGAAAGCAAGTTAAAGCTTCTTATAAACTTTGTCAACTTCAGCATCCATGAACTACTATCAGGAGCTGATTCGTATCCTGAACCTATAACTATCCTCGACAAACTTTTTATAAAACCAACTAATACGATATAGTTCCGTCACCAGTTTGTTGGCGACTAGAAGGCAAGGACTTGGTGAAAATATCGACCAGCATTTGTGGAAACTGAAAGAACTTGGCAAAATATGTAATTTTAAGGCAGTCACGCCTGGTAAAACAAAAACGAATATATTCGGAACACTTTAGAGGAACCACTTAGAAAAGGACTTACATTGTAAATGTTTCAAACTTTGAACCAGCGTAATTTTTAAAGAATGAACCTTTTCAGGTTATATTTGCGGCATTGTATTCTAATAATAGAGAACTTTAATGTTATGTACTACTCGACCTATCCTTCAATGTAAGATTTCCTTCTGACTCTTTTCAGGTCGTCTCCCGAGATGACAAAAAATGGTAGTTACTTCTAAAAGTAGATTTATAGGTGCAGTAATTTATACCTGTAATCGTTCGGGAATCATCCTCATCCCCAATCCCGTTTTTGTTACACCATGTATAATTTTAAATGCGGTAAGAGTCCCTTATTGGCCTTAGCTGTCTTTTCTAAACTGCAAACCGTATATAACGACAGTAGGTTTCTGTAAGACTCAGATTTTGAATTAAATTACAGAGGATATGAGTTCAGTGACTAAGCACCTCGGAGTCCGGGAGTAAACGTTCAAATATTAAAAGGATTTAAACTTTACATCTATTTTGATTAACCCAGCGGTAACAAAATAAAGGACAATGATAATTCAAAAATTAACCTTAAAATACCAGTATGGTGGAGCTCTCACTTTGTCGCCTTAGAAAATATGGCTTTAGCGTGACGTCATCAATACGCTGCCATATAATAAGAGACGAACGGTAACTGGACATACATACTTTGTGAACTATTATAGTGACCGCTTATTCCTAAGTAAAATGTATACAGAATGCTTTTACAGTTAAAAATGTAAATGCCGTGAATTTAAATGATTCAAAATTCTGTGACTTAATTTATATTGGAACTAATAAATTACTATTTTTACTATTTACTATTTACTATTTATTAGTACTTACTTACTTACTACGCCCCGGCAGTAAGTAAGTAAGTAAGTAAGTACTAATAAATTACAAGCGCGATGGCGAGCGGTTTAAACGTCGAATTTTGGATCTGAGAAAAATAGCGCAGGAAAAATAGTGGCCTCTCTGTAGCCTCCACTTTTTATCAGTAAGTAATAATTAATTACATTATACTGTATCGACTCTCCTTCTTATTCTTTTTGATAAGATCCGTCCATGAGGACGGCAGAACAGGGCTTAAAAGGAGATCGGCCTCTCTTAACAAAAAAATAAATAAGAAAATAATGTTGTCTTTTCTGCAGGTCACTAAAGATTTTGCGGTTGGCTCCTGCATTGAGCAATTGCATGGCTATAAAGTAACTTAGCTAAACATATAATCTGACCAGTTAAGTGCCTGTAAAAAAGTATATAGACGATAAAGATATCAAAGACATCAGTGGATGTGTGGGGAAAGCAAATAGCACCAGCACTTTCAAATGGACAAGATAAGGCTGCGAGGTAAGGGTTCAGGATGGACTTGGGTTAAGTAGTAAAAAAAACTATTTTTTCACTCAACAAATTCCTTTGTGATATTTGGAAGTTAATCTGCGTGTTAGTTTCAGTAGTTATGAACAATTGAAATAATTAATTTATACAATCCGTAATTTTTAAGAGATAAACTTTTACTGCCAAAATATTACATATGAGATTCAAAGTTTAATCGTATTTTTACAAACCATAAGAGAGTTGTTCCAAATGATGGTTTGAGAATGAAAGGCCAAGTCTTAGTAAATGGACTATTTAAATAGAACATTTAATGTTTAACATTTATTTTGTTTATACCTTTATTGTAAACTGACACAGTCAAAGTATTAAAAACTCTTGCATAGTAAGTACTTTAATACTATTGTGGCTCTATACTGAGTAAACTTTAATACTATCACTCTGATTCTATGCCGTAAGGTGTCTGACACAGTCAAAGTATTAAAAACTCTTGCATAGTTTATCCAGTAAATGGACTATTTAAATAGAACATTTAATGTTTAACACCTTTATTGTGGCTCTATACTGAGTAAACTTTAATACTATCACTCTGATTCTATGCCGTAAGGTGTCTGACACAGTCAAAGTATTAAAAACTCTTGCATAGTTTATCCAGTAAATGGACTATTTAAATAGAACATTTAATGTTTAACACCTTTATTGTGGCTCTATACTGAGTAAACTTTAATACTATCACTCTGATTCTATGCCGTAAGGTGTCTGACACAGTCAAAGTATTAAAAACTCTTGCATAGTTTATCCAGTAAATGGACTATTTAAATAGAACATTTAATGTTTAACACCTTTATTGTGGCTCTATACTGAGTAAACTTTAATACTATCACTCTGATTCTATGCCGTAAGGTGTCTGACACAGTCAAAGTATTAAAAACTCTTGCATAGTTTATCCAGTAAATGGACTATTTAAATAGAACATTTAATGTTTAACACCTTTATTGTGGCTCTATACTGAGTAAACTTTAATACTATCACTCTGATTCTATGCCGTAAGGTGTCTGACACAGTCAAAGTATTAAAAACTCTTGCATAGTTTATCCAGTAAATGGACTATTTAAATAGAACATTTAATGTTTAACACCTTTATTGTGGCTCTATACTGAGTAAACTTTAATACTATCACTCTGATTCTATGCCGTAAGGTGTCTGACACAGTCAAAGTATTAAAAACTCTTGCATAGTTTATCCAGTAAATGGACTATTTAAATAGAACATTTAATGTTTAACACCTTTATTGTGGCTCTATACTGAGTAAACTTTAATACTATCACTCTGATTCTATGCCGTAAGGTGTCTGACACAGTCAAAGTATTAAAAACTCTTGCATAGTTTATCCAGTAAATGGACTATTTAAATAGAACATTTAATGTTTAACACCTTTATTGTGGCTCTATACTGAGTAAACTTTAATATTATCACTCTGATTCTATGCCGTAAGGTGTCTGACACAGTCAAAGTATTAAAAACTCTTGTATAGTTTATCCAGTAAATGGACTATTTAAATAGAACATTTAATGTTTAACACCTTTATTGTGGCTCTATACTGAGTAAACTTTAATACTATCACTCTGATTCTATGCCGTAAGGTGTCTGACACAGTCAAAGTATTAAAAACTCTTGTATAGTTTATCCAGTAAATGGACTATTTAAATAGAACATTTAATGTTTAACACCTTTATTGTGGCTCTACACTGAGTAAACTTTAATACTATCACTCTGATTCTATGCCGTAAGGTGTCTGACACAGTCAAAGTATTAAAAACTCTTGCATAGAAATATACATAAACATTTAGTATGTTATTTAACTAAATCTAATCTTTTGTGTTACTAAAAATAGTATTTGGGACATGATAATTTTAAAAATATATTCTGAATCAACACTACCAACCAAACTTTTAACAAATTAATAGTATTCATTCAGATCTCAAATTAAGTCTTTTCTATTCAACAATTGGACAATTTTGTATTGTAACTATAGAGATGATTTATAAAAACTCATTTAAATTGTGGAAGTGACATAAACATGAGTAGATAACATTTCTGTTACAATCTAGTAGAAAATCCTGTTGTGCTTAAAATTTGATGTGCAAGATGTGAATAAATTCCAACAGCCATTAACTGTAATAACGGCAGAGTTTTGAAAATTTGCGTCTCCTTCAAACTGTACATTAATATGAAGAGACAAGTGGAGATACAAAATAATGAATCAAAACCCCAGGGACAATGATAAAACAGTCAAACAACAAACATCTACACCCATCACAGTTCAACAGAGGATCCAACATTCTAAAATCCTGCTTGATAGCCCCTAGACTACTGATATACAATACAGTAAAGAACACATACCAAGGATCTTACCACCACATGGTGGATATGCACCAGGTACCTAAATTCCTGTTTGCAGCTGCAGCACTATTCATCCAATCTGAAGACATGTTGTGGATACATACCAGGTACCTAAATTCCTGTTTGCAGCCGCTGCACTATTCATCCAACCAGACGACATGTGGATACATACCAGGTACCTAAATTCTTGTTTGCAGCCGCTGCACTATTCATCCAATCTGAAGACATGTTGTGGATACATACCAGGTACCTAAATTCCTGTTTGCAGCCGCTGCACTATTCATCCAACCAGACGACATGTGGATACATACCAGGTACCTAAATTCCTGTTTGCAGCCGCTGCACTATTCATCCAATCTGAAAATAAGTTGTGGATACATACCAGGTACCTAAATTCCTGTTTGCAGCCGCTGCACTATTCATCCAATCAGACGACATGTGGATACATACCAGGTACCTAAATTCCTGTTTGCAGCCGCTGCACTATTCATCCAATCTGAAGACATGTTGTGGATAATCACCAGGTACCTAAATTCCTGTTTGCTGCAGCTGCACAATGTTCATCCAATCTGAAGGCACGTTGTGGATAATCGCCAGGTACCTAAATTCCCGTTTGCTGCAGCCGCACAATGTTCATCCAATCTGAAGTCACGTTGTGGATAATCGCCAGGTACCTAAATTCCTGTTTGCTGCAGCTGCACAATGTTCATCCAATCTGAAGTCACGTTGTGGATAATCGCCAGGTACCTAAATTCCCGTTTGCTGCAGCCGCACAATGTTCATCCAATCTGAAGTCACGTTGTGGATAATCGCCAGGTACCTAAATTCCCGTTTGCTGCAGCTGCACAATGTTCATCCAATCTGAAGTCACGTTGTGGATAATCGCCAGGTACCTAAATGCCCGTTTGATGCAGCCGCACAATGTTCATCCAATCTGAAGTCACGTTGTGGATAATCGCCAGGTACCTAAATTCCCGTTTGCTGCAGCTGCACAATGTTCATCCAATCTGAAGTCACGTTGTGGATAATCGCCAGGTACCTAAATGCCCGTTTGATGCAGCCGCACAATGTTCATCCAATCTGAAGTCACGTTGTGGATAATCGCCAGGTACCTAAATTCCCGTTTGCTGCAGCTGCACAATGTTCATCCAATCTGAAGGCACGTTGTGGATACGCACCAGTTGCTAAAATTCACGTTGTAAGCTATTGGCTGTTTGCTCACCACTATTTCTTACATTTTTCATTTGAACACAAGTCACTGGGGTTGCTGATAAATGGATTTAGTTGTGATGTATTTCCTCTCCACATCTTCATATTTGTAATTTTTGTCATTCATTCAATCGTGTAATTTCTAATGTAACAATAAAAAACTTTCTCTTAAATCTCACTATTTACTTGTCTAGATTATATAAAAAACAAAATTGATGAAGAATAACGATTAAACCTCTTTCCTTTGCTATCAACTCACAGTGTAGGGGTGGTTTATAATATGCTTATGATTAATAATTGATACCCTATTAACATTATGTAATCTTTATACAGGACATAATTGTAAACTGTAATCTAAAAGATTTTTAAGCAGCTCTTAAAATGCCAGATTTTTGACAAATAATTACAAATATCGGTTTTTTACACCTAGAAAATGTAATCTCTACTACATCAAAACATTTTTTCAGCAGTGACAGTCAACCTCTGAAGTTATTAGAAGAAATCTTCTCATGTTAATAATTCCATCCAACAATACAATTTGAAAGGTAGTGTGGAGACAGCGATGTAAAGGAGTTACAGTGAGTTGAGAAGAGACCTTATTTCAAAACATATCCCACCAGGAATTCTAGGTAATATTGATGATAACTGGGATGATCCTTGTGCACAGGCCAAAGACAGGTCTTCAGTATGAGTAGATATCCAAAAATAGCATTTCTGAAGTCAGTGATCATTATTGTGATGAATATAATAATTATAACTAGCCCTATTTCATTACATCACGGAACATGATTGGCTACTCTAGTGACCACTGTAAGGTAAAGTATATCTGTTGTCTACAGAGAAAAATACATAAAGAAATCTTGATGCATTTTCCAAAATCAGACTTGTTGCATATTGTTATGAACTTTTAGAAGGGCTTTAATCAGAATTTTTACTGTGATTGGCTGCTAAGCTTAAATTTTTAATAATAGTCTATGTTGCCAACTTGTGCATTTATTTTGCCACTGAGGGTTATACAGTAATAACAATTTTATTTAACTAATAGTTAATTTGGCTTTAGTGAATTATTTTCTTTTAACCCAAGGTTTCATGATAATTATTTCCTATTATTAAATTTAAGTTTAAAATTGGTTTTTAAATAGTATTTATTATGGAAATAGTAATATTTCATAAAGTTCAGTCACTTCTCATGTACATACTGTAAACAGTTTATATCCTTATCTTAAACCATTTTTCCTTGAGTCTGAATAAGCCCCAAATTTTTATATCAAATTCCTAACACTCCTCATGTAAGAAAACAATTTTTCTATATGTTCCTCTCCTCAGAAGTAGTATTTAAAGGGCTAAGAGCAACCAGTTCTTTGGAATCAAAAAAATTTATTCCAACTGACCACCTTAAAGGTTACTACAAGAATAAGTAAACTATAAACGAGACTGGTTATCTAAAAAATTCCGAATGAGTCATTGACCTAAAATTGCTTGATGTGTACGTAGCTTATATACTGTTGGGGACAGAAAGAAACAACCGCAACTCTCAAATTCATTATTAAGTCTTGGCTCAGGAAAGAGTAAGCCTAACCGAAATTTTGTAATGTGATGAAAAAAGTTCAGGGACAATATCTTGCGAAAAACATGTGTGTTTACTTGGCACAAACAAATTTTTGAGGGATGTGAAAGGGTTGAGAATGAGTGCCACAATTGTCGCCCAAGGACGAGTGAAACCGAGATCAACATTGAGGAAGTCCAAAATCTCATTGAGGAAGATCAGCGCATAACTTGTTTTTAAAATGTTGAAGAACTCAGAATCAGTTACAGTAGTGTCCAAGAGATCGTGATAGAATACTTGGGATATCACAATGTGTCTTCTTGGTGAGCTCCACATCTGTTATCGCAGGATGACAAGTGACATCAATTGGATGTTTTTGAAGCGGCTCTTCAAACCATTTCAACAAAATGATGCCTTTTTGAATTACATTTTTTCTTGTGACGAAACTAAATCTTTACGATGGAATAAAAAAAAGCTTCCAATTATATAGAAATAAAATTATTTTAAGGGTGGGAGAATATTAAAAAAATAATATATATCCTTTGGTTTAGTTAAATAAAGTTATAATTCTTTACAAGTCAATTCCGAGCACATGTCATACACCCTCATATGATGCCTTCAATGCGTTATGTTAGTTTTTTTTAAACAAAATTGTAAAATTTTGTACGTATACATATATAGTAAGATGTTTGTAATATAAGTGTTTGAGGAACGAAATTTAAACTTACGTACATAGTGCATGTTTATGGTAAGTGTGTAAATTTGTGTTCAGTGTTCTTTGATTGTTTTTTAAATATATATGAAATATCTTTAGTGAACTATGGATAAAAATGAACTAAAGATTTGCTTGGAATTAGTTCTTCAAAATATTGTACCTTACAGAAGAAGATACTGTAGTCCATGAGCCAAGAGCCAAATTGCATTGCATTAGCACACAATGTAGCTTTTCATAAAATTGATAGATAGAGGAATTTTCTCTTAGACATTGTCACGCTAATTCTGATGGGAATAGAAATAGGATATCGAACAGTTTTTTCCTGAGTCAATTGGTTTTAGTTTAAGACAATTAAAACAGAGATATAAAGAAAAGTTAAATCAGAATCAGCCAAAAATACGGAGACCGACTAAAATTCAGCATTTTCTGACAACTCTTTAGTAACACATCGGTTATTGGTGTACTCTGCGAGCCAATAGTGCTAATTTTTGCTTTTGGAACAATTAATTCAAACTATTAGTCTAGGAGCTGAGGGCTAACTTTTATTATATTGGCTTACAGCCGAGTGTTTTGTGAAATCGACAGAAGATTTTTCCCTAAGAAAGAAATGAGTCATCAGTTTTCGTGGAAGTTGGCTGATGACATAACTTTATTGCATGTCTGATAATTATTAGATTTAAGTAAGTCAAGCTAAAACAAAATATGAACAGAGTAAAATATTATCATTTCGATATACTTTAAGACTTTTGACATTCTTCCATTTCAACCTCCATGAAAACTATAATAGATGACAACTTTAGCGGAAAATCCTCTGCCAATTTCACAAACAATCGGCTGAATGTTCTACATAGTGCAAATTAGCTTTCAACTTCTAGACTAATAGTTTGATTTATACAAAAAGTAAACCATAGCTAGGCGTGTCAAAATTTGTTGAACTCTTCATATCCTCTGCTCTTTGTTACTCATAGCACAATAAAAAAGGTTTCCAGGAGAGCTCACTTCTGGATGGCTTATATCTGCCAGGACCTACACTATTGGCAATTGGCACTACCAGCTATTTAGCATTGGCTAGCTGGGTACAACAATAACCAGTATCACTTAAATCTAGGCTACCCAATAGATGTCCAGGAGTGGCAATTCGCGAACTGTGAATGACAAGATTTATGGGGGGAGGGGGGTTGGAAGTCATCAATAGGTCTGGTCCATTGCAGAGGATGACTGTTGGAACGGATGGACTCCCTTAATGTTGGTTCACCTACTCACTTTGAATGGGAGAGGCTGGAACAGAACTAACCTCCTCTTCCTCCAAGGTGTTAAGATTGAGAAAGTGCTTGTTATCCCTCATCATGAGATCTCAACAAATCTCCTTACCCATCCTGAATATCCAGAAGGAGAGCAAAGAGTCTTTTACGACTAAATGTTATGAGAGATATTCTCATCTTGTTGTCCTAGATGAACATAACTATAATAAACGTTGGAAACTTCAACATAATTAATTGAGGATCTTAAACAGAATGTATGGAAATTGTTAAGTGCTTCCTTTGCCTACTTAGAACCCGCATTAAATTATTGCTTGTATTTATCCTTCACGGATGGATACAAGCACATCCGCTAATGACTTTCCTTGAAGCAGACAATTTGCTGATACATACGTTGAAGATTAGATTTTTCACATATGTTACACGTATCATCCACAAACTATACTAGTATATTTTCCATTTGAAACTGCATTTATTGGAAATAATTTACAAAAATGTTCACAAAAACTACCAAAGCCTTACTTTAAAGACTATTTGTAAGATAAATGTGTTTTCAATTGGTAATACTGCAGTAACTTGGTGGTCCCAGCTGTCAAAGGAAGGTATATCAAAACTTTCTCAAACAATGAACTTTGAGTATGATATATTGTTTGTTATGGTATATTCATAATGATTTCTTGTACACCTTGTGTGTTTATTAGCTCATATTATCTTATTAAAAGCAATAGTTTTCACTCAAATTAATTGCTTTTATTCTTATCCATTGAGTAGGTAACATAAAAGTATTATTCACAAAGAATTTACTAATGATAACAGATGGATATTTGCTAATATTATCGTCAAGTAAGAACCAGAGGCAGATACATCAGCATGACTTTTTAATGGTAAAAATATTAGTTGGTGCAAACTTACTATTACACAATAAGTTTTATAGTTAAAAAAACATGTTTTTTTCACAAAATGTTGTCCCATTCCAAAAACATATTTTGCCAATCTTCACCCAAGTACGAAGGATACATACATATAGTTATATGTACTAATAAATCATAAATAATAAATAACTAAAAATAGAATAATAGCAATTGTGGGATTTGAATTTTGAACAAGTAACAAACTTTGGTGTGTGCTGCGAGTGTGCTTGTGGTATACACACAGGTTCTCATTGTCTGGCATGTCTAGGCTTTCAGTTGTCTAAATTTGGAATAAAGAGTTGTAATGTGTAAATTTTTAAGGTGAGATTTTCTTTACAAAATCAGCCTATTGTAATCACCCTCACGGTAGCACTTACCAAATATTTCTACATAACTTCATTGAAAATGATCTCTAGAGCCCAAATCCACCCCGTTCAAAATTGTACGTGGTACAATCACTAACTACTTTGTCACCATTTCGTTTCAATACATGGCTGCCTTTAAACTAAAAATTCACAACTTCGTTATTTAAGAACTTGGAGAAAAAACAAAAAGTGTTCTGGAATATTTATAAAGTTTACTAAAAATATGGTAATAAGTCAGGCTTTTTGTATCTCAAATGGTTTTCGATATACTGATTAAACGTAAATCCCATAAGAACTTTTCTACCACAAAGAACTGGTGGTAGGAATGTTGAAACAAGTTCAAACTCGGTACAAATATTGACCTTTTAAATACATTGATTTAAGTTTCTTGACCAGATTGGTACTCCATGCCTTTCCATTAAAATAGCCGTTTTACCTTTTAAGAATTCACATCTCCATTATTTATGAACCTAGAGGAAAAAAACAAAAACTGTTCTGTATGCTTATAACATTTCCTAAACTTTTTGTCATAAACATTTTTTAGTATCTTCAAACAGTTTTCAAGATATTGAGTACTTGTAAATCCTATGAAAATAAATTACTAATGTTTAAGCTGTCGCAAAACCTATCTACGTTTTCCGAATGAGGCGAAAGAGAACAATTAATTAATGCTTCTACGTGTTTTGTGTACAAAGCCATGTGAGTGTGATACTTTACCAACAAATTTTTTAAGATTCAAAACTAATGGATATTAAAACTACATTTCTAAAGATATCCGTCAAAATCTGTATTATTTTACTTAATGTGAGGTTCAGTTATAAATTATGGGACTATGGATAGATATATTTTCTAATGTGTAAACTAAGACACGGAATAAACATTGTGATAAGCATATTGTGTTTAAAATATTTATTATAAATGTACATTTCAATAACAAACTTATAGTAAAATTATGGTAATACTGTGCATGGAACAACATTATATAAAATTTGTAAATTTTTAACAATGGTAAAATCTATATAAATTATGAAACATTTCCTGGTTTAGTTATAAAATGTGTTAATTTTTTAGTTTATTGTGCAATCTCTTAACACTCAAATATGATTTTTAATACAACATAACTTTATTTGAGTAATAGGATATGCCTCAAGAGTTACACTTTTACATAATTAACTCAGAGATGGTTCGACTTATTTACATGAAATTTGACAAGATTTCCAAAAAACTATACAAAACTGAGATGCAATCTTAAAATTAGCTCTTTAAAAGTGTTTTGGCCCCTATGAACTTAATTACTTCATAAAAATTAAAGATCCCAATGGGATATATGCTTTTGAAATAAAAAAATATACAAACTGTTACTAACCACCAATTATATTACATGTGCACAAACTATCATGGTATTTGGTAAAATGTTTTAAATTTATAACATTTTGGATAAATCTTTTCATAATTTTGCTAAAAACAATCAAACCTTCTCTGAGTTAATTGAATACTCGTACAAATATGTGCATAAAGTTAACTACTTACAAACGTCTAGATATCGTACAAAAATATTTCAATTTTTAGATTTAGTTTTGAGTGTTTTGATATTACAGAAGAAACGGTAGTGAAACTATTTTGAATGATTAATTTTACTTTTATTCTTTCTAATTGTAATGGCTAATCCAGGTATTTTTCAGTCAATCAGGTACAAAGATATTGCACTTACGTCTAATAATCTAGTCTTTAATTAAAACTAGGCTATTACATTCATTCTTACACAATGGTAATGCCTTCTATTGTATCAGATCTTAATGTAGTACGAGGCACATTATTGCAAGCCTGGCTGTATGTGCAGTTACCACTCTTCACTTCCCATGTAACCTGCAGCGTTACCACATTGTTACATCAGCTGATTCTCAGTATGAGGCGACACGACGATGTCTTGCTTCATTCCGGTTGTGTTTATCTGTTTTGCTCTTCAGCATTCAATTATTTCGCATTAATTTTATTATTATTTCTTACTCACAATCTGTGTCATAGTGTAAATAATTACAGTAAAGGTTTCTCGAAGATAGATGAGCAGTAACGATGAGCAGTAACACTCGCCTGTTGAATTCAATCAATTATCTGATCACTAGTTATTCTTCCGTTAAAGCTGGCAACACCACGCCACAACCCAGGCTTGCATTGTTATGTCTCGTACTAAAAACTATTAAATAACATAAAATACTTCTTTGTCATCTATTTTCCTCAGACTAGGATACTAAATATTGCAAGAGGGCACCCAAAAGAACCAGAATATTTTAAAAATATGTATTCATCAACAAAAATTATGAGCTTGTGCTATACATGTCTGACAGAAGACTGCAACCCCCAACAGTGCTATTCTGCTTATTATTGGATAAATCCTCATATTTTACATTTTTTTTTATATATGAAACTTAGGTTGGTAAGAAATATATTTTTTCATCAATGGAATATGGTCTGATCAGATAATGGGTGAACATAATATGCTTATAAAGTCGAAACTTCACTTAATTATTATTAGTCTAGGACTGAATTATTAGGGTTGAAAACCAATGAATATTAGTAATGGATAAGAGAATCATCAGACTTACCTTAAAAATATCCTTCTGGGGCCACTGATTTGGAAGAAACACATAAAGACATATTTAGAAATGTTTCATTGCACAGCAATCTATCTCAACCAGTTCAGTTTAAGTTTCAGAATCAAGGTAGGTAGTAGGGTAGCCAATTTACTTTTTCTGGACACTGTTGATGCTACAATTTAGTACTATATATCTGTATTAGGTAAAGTATTGTTTATAATATTATTCGTACAAGGTATAGTACTATAACATACTACTCAAATATAGTATCAATAGTTAGATCCATATGTTCCTTTCAAATCAGTGAACCCGAGAAGAAAGTTTTCAAGGTAAGCCTGATGATTCTCCTATCCATTAATAATGATTACTAGTTTACTTAAATTACGTATTAAATGAACAGTATTTAGTGATCAGTGTTTGAAAAAGTGACAAATTTACAAATGTTTTTTTAAACAAATGAGTTCATGTATGGTAAAACTGTGTAAATTGTAAAACACATCTTCAAGAAAATAAACAACTCTTAAAACAGTCGACTTCAATCATTAATTAATATTGCCACGATGGGTTTTTTTAAAGGTTGAGTCCTTGGAAATTTGAAGTGATTAATTTATTTGTGAAAGATAACAATTTTTGTCTTTGATTTAATGACAAAAAGATTGAGTGATGTCCACATCATTACATTACCCACTCACAAAAAATCAACAATATTTACAACTTCTACAAAATAAACAGATTCTAAATATTTTTTACAGAAGTTTTAAAAATTTTTGGCCTTTCAATCATTTGAATACATAATTATTATTATATTTATTTATTATTATGAACTTATACAGAATTTTTGTTTACATTATAATATAAGGTTATCAAAGAATCTAGCGTCGCATGCTAAATTTAAAACAGTTTCAGATAGAAAAAACTAAAATCGGTTAATTTAATTAAACTAATTTACTATTTAGTATAAGTTATTTATAATATGAGGGTTGCGTCCAAGGGACATATATTACATACAATATACATATATTAAACGTTCAAACAGCTTTTTTTTATCATATTGATGATGTTATATGATTGTATTTCAAAAAATTATCTGTAAACTAGATTTTCCAATCTTGAAGTGTCCTTCAGGATTTTTACCCATCACTAACTGGACTGCAGAAAGAGGGTTTTCTGTTAACCCTGTGTCAAGAATGTGAAGAGAAAAACTATTTTACAAGAGAAACTAAATTCTCTAATATTGTTGTGTTGTGAAAACAACTTAACTTTCGGTACAGACTTTTCTGACATTATAAACAAGTTTGCAAAGCTGAAAGCCAGGAAAAAAGCTTTGATTTAAATTTGTTCAATAAATTGTTCTATATTAGAGATCATTAGCTATACTGTGCAAATAAATTGCAAAAGTTTTGTAAGAAACGCCAAGCAGCCTTTGTTGTTATTTCCTGTGGCACACATGTACAAAATTAGTAAGTCTAGTGCTTGTAAAAAGCATGGATATTTTCTGTTATATGTATAGACTACCACTTTTGAATTTTATAGACACTACCTAACCTAAATTTTATTGATAACAATAGCTAAGCCAGCTTGGGTTAGGATGAGTTATGCCATTAAATTAGATGAGAATGTGGTGTACGTAGTGTTTATAAAGGAAAAAATCTATAAGCTTATCATGATAAATGAAAAACACAATATTAGCAAGTTACCGTGTGGGAAAATGGGGGACACAAGTTGACAAGTCTGATATTTCAGAAAACTAGCTTACCAATCACAACCAAACTTTAGTCTTCCTCAAAGTAATTTCCATTAGACATAATGCACTTCTTCAAACGAACCTTTCACTTTGAAAAATAAGTTGTAAAATCTACCCTCGGGATTTTACAAGTTCTGCCTTCAATTTCAGGAACAGTTAGATGTCAGAGTCATTTGTTATGGTTTCATACATGTCTTGTGCAATTTCCTTTTTTTTATGAGCAATTTTGGGATGAAATTTACATTCACTCATTTCAAACGTAATTCCTCAGACAGAATTCAGGATCTCATACATCCCAATCTTCCTCCATATCATGCACTGCTAAGCGATTGTCCGGTTTTATCACAAACCTCACACGTTTGATTATTTTGTGGGTTAGCGTTAAGGAAGGTTGACCAGAACGTAGCTGGTAGATCACTTTCAACCAAAACATGGGCATTTTTTAAATGGATGATCCAGTAATTTATGGAAGTTGGAGTCATGCCTTTCCCCTGAAAGGCTTGCTAGATCATTTGACTGGTCTATGCACACATCCTCCTGGGTTTGAACCAAAACGATGCTAATCTTCAAGTTCCATCTTGTTTTTTTAAATCTGATGAAGGCTAGAGAAACTGCAGACTGAACACTGACTAACAACCAATTTATTAAAGGTATGAATGGAAGCTATTCTCAGAGCAAGTAGAAGTATATAAAGATAGTAAATGCTGAATCTGACAACAATAGCGGTTGTAGATAAGGAGTAATCATCGAACATAGGATACTTTCCAAATAGCCCCCATACATGTTACAGTTAATAATAGCAATGTGAATGGTACAGCATCATTTCTAGAAAAGCAAATTCTAGAAATTGAGCTGGGTGTTGTTAGCCTCAAAGCAATCACTAGTTTGGGACGGTGGAGTCACTGTCCAGTACTTGTAGATGGTTCCTTTTGTTACTCCATTCTCCTTGCAAAATAAATATTGTCTTGAGCCCTTTTGTTGCCTTGACATAACATGTGTGGTGTTCCATTCAGCCTTTCATGAGAAGGACCTTGGGCTATGTAACCTCTTGGACTTTTGGTCTGCATGTAGCTTTGTCTTTTACTAAACCCAACGTGATACCCCAGTAGGGTACACTCCTAGCTTGCCTGCCAGTAGAATCTATACTGGGTATAGCAAAAACAAATCTGGGCGACCAAATTTGTCACTGATGCACATGTTCTTCAGTTTTGGATTTCCCAAACTGACAACAGGGTAATAGTGTAGAGAATAATTTGGCGATACTTTATGTACATATTGAGCTTTAAGTAGACAGAAAAAATATATTTGAATTACTTACACTGCTTTGATCTGAGCTGCTAACAAAGGCTGCCTTGATGTATTCCCGCTCGCTGTCACTGATGGAAGGATGGGTGTCCGGGGAATTGGCACCTAAAAATAGCCAGGCCACTGCCCACAACACACCACACAGTCCAGTGCTGTAAAAGATACTGGGCCAACCCCATGGACCTGCAGTCAGATACCCGGCTACGAACAGCGTGACCACGGTACCAAACTGGGTGCCTACACAGAAAACAGTTTAAAAGTTACATTTAGTATTGACAATGTCTCCAGTAGACAGAATTGTATAGCCTGTAAACATTATGATTAATTTCATAGTATATGTACTTTCATAAAATAAGTTCTATAGTTATCCACCAAATATTGGAGGATCAAGAATACTTCATTAGGAAGCTATAAAATGATAATTCACCAGTATGCTATTCAACTTTAATTGTATCCAAAACTCAAAAGTCACAGCTAGTTTAAAAACTTTCTTTCAGGGTGTCACATTTTAAAGAAACTACACACTCTACACTCAATTATACACAGTAGAGAGATATATAGAAGGATATGACTAATAACATTTACAAACACATATAAAATTACATAAAAATACAACATGCAAATAACCAACAAACCAAGGGGAACCAGTATCACAACATACAGCATAAGCCAAAGAGCAAGCCAAAGTTGAAAAAAGTTCTTTTTTGAAAATATTCCATCAAAATATCCAGAATTTACCAACTAGAATTGAAGCATTAGAAGTGACACTCCAAGAAATTAACCCTGATATAGTTGTCCTTTGAGAACACAAAATGACAAGTATTGAATTAGAACGGCTCAATATTTCTAGATACTATTTAAGATAATTTTTTTCACAAAAGGATTATAGTAGTAGTGGAGTTATCATATTATCAAAGTACAATGTAACGGTTGAAGGATTAAATACACTTTCAATTAATAGTCTTAATACTGAAAAAGAATTTGAATGTTGTCTGGCTGAATGTAAATTGGACTCTTTCCAGTTTGTACTCGCTGGTATCTACCGTTCACCTTGTTCCAATGCAAATAATTTTCTGACAAAATTAAATGCTATCTTATTAAATGTGTAGTATATTTAGTTCTTTTAGATTAGCATTTGACATATGATATCATTCTTTGTATTGATGTACAATCTATAAATAAAGATTATTTTGAATTTTAATACCATCTTAACTAGAGTGTGGCTAGACTACAGATAATTTTATATATGCATATCGTCAGCTGGAATCAATGTTTCTTATGGGAGTCACTCTTTACGCAAGTTATTTTTTTGGTGTTAAAGATTTTTAGCTTTTTAAATCATGAAAATATACCTAAATATACCAACGATTCTTTTTGGTTGCTATAAAACTCATCTGTTAAAATAATTGTTCAAATATGCCAGAGTTTTAGGAAAAGCAAACAACACACTTTTTGACGTGACAACGTCTTAAATTAGGTTGCGGCTCGGAGTCACTCATGAAAAAGTGTAACGCCCGGTAACGTTACGATGCCCGTCCAGTGGGTCCGCCGCACGGGATCCGCACGGGATAAAGCAGATAACTGTGGGTCCGCCGCACGGGATAAAGCAGATAACTATGTTTATTCGTGAAAATGTGGAGTGCTTAGATTCGTCATTTACAACAACTACAACAATAAAGGTAAATAATTGTACACTGATATTTCATTATCGTAAACTATGATTGATTGATTAATTGTTAGATTGACACAAAAGTTGAGAAACTGAGTTTATAGGTTATGTCATACTATTGACAAATGTCAAATGGGAAATTCCATTTATGTCTATCTATCAGCACAATATCGTGAAAATTTCATTTCTATCTGACGAACAATGAGAGATATTATGATGCATGCGACTACATTGGATTTGGGTGAGCTTTAGCGAATATTTTTATTTGTCTATTGGTAACCATAATGGCAACGAGAAAACAGAAGAATAAATATTACCTTCAACCTCGTTTTATTAAAATAATAAATATATTTAAAACACCTTCCAGTGTTCTAAGATGGAACAATAGGCAAATAACTTTATTGACATATTCACAAAGAACAGTACACTGCAACAAAGTGTGTAAAGATTACATTTTAGTTAGGTTTATGAATTCGTTTTCTGTTTAGAATGATTTATCTTTTAGTCACTGGGTTAGATTGTGAAGGAAAATCTTGAACATTAAAATAACTATTAAAACTATTCATACTGCTTCCAGCTACGTTTAAGTGTCGATTTAGGAATATATAACTTATGCATTGCTACACCCTCTACAAAAAATCAATTTAAAAATTTTTTTCTGGAAAGTATTAGTTGTCCGTAAATATCTAAAACATTTTAGAATTATTTTGTAAAGTATGTCAATTATACTGTAATAGGCTTATGAAATATTTTCCATATATTTACGATATAACTACAATCTACCAGGATCTCTCTCTAGAAGAGCACTCGCAATAGAAATTGTTTATGATTTTTCCAAATATGTATATTTAAAAAATAATTTTCAAGTAATAAAAAAACAATAAATAAAAATACTATTTTATTTAGAGAGTCTCTAAGTATAGTACACAGCTTTACAGAACAATTCAAGTAAGTCTTAATTCTAAGATCTTATGCTATCGTTAACTTAGCATTCGATCTTTCCTAATAGTCTCTACGTCCTTAAGGTTAAAAAGTGAAACACATTCCAGTGTCTCAAAGTACAAAATGGATGTAAAACAGTAATTAATTAATAAAATGGTTATTTACTTCAAACTAGCTTTTTAATCTTTTAGTGCAACAATACTTAGTACACGACTTACCATTCCTTTGTCGCTTGTTGGTATTTTCTCATTCTTGATGGTGTCTTCAAATGCTGAAAAACACACATAGAATCAAGAACAGTTATTTACTTTTGAGTATTTTATTAATTTGATGCCACTACACAATACCACGTTTTGGACTGAACATGTCTTTTATAATAAAATATTTAAGTTTTTGACGTGACAACGTCTTAAATTAGGTTGCGGCTCGGAGTCACTCATGAAAAAGTGTAACGCCCGGTAACGTTACGATGCCCGTCCAGTGGGTCCGCCGCACGGGATCCGCACGGGATAAAGCAGATAACTGTGGGTCCGCCGCACGGGATAAAGCAGATAACTATGTTTATTCGTGAAAATGTGGAGTGCTTAGATTCGTCATTTACAACAACTACAACAATAAAGGTAAATAATTGTACACTGATATTTCATTATCGTAAACTATGATTGATTGATTAATTGTTAGATTGACACAAAAGTTGAGAAACTGAGTTTATAGGTTATGTCATACTATTGACAAATGTTGATAGTGTTAAGTAAATTATTAGTTTAAATCACTCTGCAATCAATCGTAATTCAGTCGATTGAGAAGAAACAGCGCGTATTGCTAGTCAAACATTTAAAATAACAAATTATAACCTCTAACCTGTCATAACAGTGCGACCAAACAAACGAACTAAACCGACCAATCACCACGCGCGGAGTTAGAATTTAACTGTGTTTAGCAAGAATTTCAAATTCCAATTTTAGTAAATTTTTTATTCAACTTTACCATTTACAATAACAAATTTTAATTAATTTCAAATTATGTACAATGTTTTAGTAAACAAAATATATTTCTATAGTTAAAATTTGTGCAATTCTTATTTTCATTCAATTCCTTGTTCCTATTGTGCAATTTAATAATATTCATATCAATAAATATTCTACCGAGAAAAAGACGTTGTCACGTAAAATCTTCGCCCGTAAAACCGACTTTACAGGCAACCATAATTTTTTTGATCCTGTTTTTTGCTAAAAACTAATGACCAAGTTGTATATATTTTTTTATCTGTAATAAATTTTTCTTTATTCTGTAATTTTATTTGAGTGAGTTTAGTAAGGGCTATACTAAATGTAAAAGATATTAACAAAAAATTAAAACCGTTAACTTTTCAACAAGGCAACAATTAGTAATTGTAATTATTATTTCCTTATTCTGTAGCATTTGCTAAAAAATATGTATATTATATTGCACTTTACTTATAATAAAGTGTATAATAATATATAATATATTAATTTTTATTTACTTTCAATACATGCTTGTAAAACTCCTAAAAAGCTTGTAGCACTGCAGTTGAATATAATCAGCACTAACTGGGATAAATAATCCATTTAGTAACAAAACACACTTGATTTATTTTGATTTACTTTCAATACATGCTAGTAAAACTCCTAAAAAGCTTGTAGCACTGCAGTTGAATATAATCAGCACTAACTGGGATAAATAATCCATTTAGTAACAAAACACACTTGATTTATTTTTATTTACTTTCAATACATGCTTGTAAAACTCCTAAAAAGCTTGTAGCACTGCAGTTGAATATAATCAGCACTTACTGGGATAAATAATCCATTTAGTAACAAAACACTCTTGATTTATTTTGATTTACTTTCAATACATGCTTGTAAAACTCCTAAAAAGCTTGTAGCACTGCAGTTGAATATAATCAGCACTTACTGAGATAAATAATCCATTTAGTAACAAAACACACTTGATTTATTTTTATTTACTTTCAATACGAGAACGCCCGTCCAACGGTGCATTTAATTTAGACGATAGGACCTCTGACGGCCGACACCACCTTTTTGACGTTGGTATATTAAAGTTCAGCACTTACTGAGATAAATAATCCATTTAGTAACAAAACACACTTGATTTATTTTTATTTACTTTCAATACGAGAACGCCCGTCCAACGGTGCATTTAATTTAGACGATAGGACCTCTGACGGCCGACACCACCTTTTTGACGTTGGTATATTAAAGTTCAGCATACAAGGCACCTATGTACAAATTTTCATTGCGAGCACTTGTTTGGTTTAGTCTCAGGAAACACTTTTATACCAGAACGCCCGTCCAACGGTGCATTTAATTTAGACGATAGGACCTCTGACGGCCGACATTACCTTTTTGACGTTTGTATATTAAAGTACACCATAAAGGGCACCTGTGTACAAATTTTCATTGCGGGCACTTGTTTGGTTTAGTCTCAGGAGTGACTTTTATACGAGAACGCCCGTCCAACGGTGCATTTAATTTAGACGATAGGACCTCTGACGGCCGACACCACCTTTTTGACGTTGGTATATTAAAGTTCAGCATACAGGGCACCTGTGTACAAATTTTCATTGCGGGCACTTGTTTGGTTTAGTCTCAGGAGTGACTTTTATACGAGAACGCCCGTCCAACGGTGCATTTAATTTAGACGATAGCACCTCTGACGGCCGACACCACCTTTTTGACGTTGGTATATTAAAGTTCAGCATACAGGGCACCTGTGTACAAATTTTCATTGCGGGCACTTGTTTGGTTTAGTCTCAGGAGTGACTTTTATACGAGAACGCCCGTCCAACGGTGCATTTAATTTAGACGATAGCACCTCTGACGGCCGACACCACCTTTTTGACGTTGGTATATTAAAGTTCAGCATACAGGGCACCTGTGTACAAATTTTCATTGCGGGCACTTGTTTGGTTTAGTCTCAGGAGTGACTTTTATACGAGAACGCCCGTCCAACGGTGCATTTAATTTAGACGATAGCACCTCTGACGGCCGACACCACCTTTTTGACGTTGGTATATTAAAGTTCAGCATACAGGGCACCTGTGTACAAATTTTCATTGCGGGCACTTGTTTGGTTTAGTCTCAGGAGTGACTTTTATACGAGAACGCCCGTCCAACGGTGCATTTAATTTAGACGATAGCACCTCTGACGGCCGACACCACCTTTTTGACGTTGGTATATTAAAGTTCAGCATACAGGGCACCTGTGTACAAATTTTCATTGCGGGCACTTGTTTGGTTTAGTCTCAGGAGTGACTTTTATACGAGAACGCCCGTCCAACGGTGCATTTAATTTAGACGATAGCACCTCTGACGGCCGACACCACCTTTTTGACGTTGGTATATTAAAGTTCAGCATACAGGGCACCTGTGTACAAATTTTCATTGCGGGCACTTGTTTGGTTTAGTCTCAGGAGTGACTTTTATACGAGAACGCCCGTCCAACGGTGCATTTAATTTAGACGATAGCACCTCTGACGGCCGACACCACCTTTTTGACGTTGGTATATTAAAGTTCAGCATACAGGGCACCTGTGTACAAATTTTCATTGCGGGCACTTGTTTGGTTAAGTCTCAGGAGTGACTTTTATACGAGAACGCCCGTCCAACGGTGCATTTAATTTAGACGATAGCACCTCTGACGGCCGACACCACCTTTTTGACGTTGGTATATTAAAGTTCAGCATACAGGGCACCTGTGTACAAATTTTCATTGCGGGCACTTGTTTGGTTTAGTCTCAGGAGTGACTTTTATACGAGAACGCCCGTCCAACGGTGCATTTAATTTAGACGATAGCACCTCTGACGGCCGACACCACCTTTTTGACGTTGGTATATTAAAGTTCAGCATACAGGGCACCTGTGTACAAATTTTCATTGCGGGCACTTGTTTGGTTTAGTCTCAGGAGTGACTTTTATACGAGAACGCCCGTCCAACGGTGCATTTAATTTAGACGATAGCACCTCTGACGGCCGACACCACCTTTTTGACGTTGGTATATTAAAGTTCAGCATACAGGGCACCTGTGTACAAATTTTCATTGCGGGCACTTGTTTGGTTTAGTCTCAGGAGTGACTTTTATACGAGAACGCCCGTCCAACGGTGCATTTAATTTAGACGATAGCACCTCTGACGGCCGACACCACCTTTTTGACGTTGGTATATTAAAGTTCAGCATACAGGGCACCTGTGTACAAATTTTCATTGCGGGCACTTGTTTGGTTTAGTCTCAGGAGTGACTTTTATACGAGAACGCCCGTCCAACGGTGCATTTAATTTAGACGATAGCACCTCTGACGGCCGACACCACCTTTTTGACGTTGGTATATTAAAGTTCAGCATACAGGGCACCTGTGTACAAATTTTCATTGCGGGCACTTGTTTGGTTTAGTCTCAGGAGTGACTTTTATACGAGAACGCCCGTCCAACGGTGCATTTAATTTAGACGATAGGACCTCTGACGGCCGACACCACCTTTTTGACGTTGGTATATTAAAGTTCAGCATACAGGGCACCTGTGTACAAATTTTCATTGCGGGCACTTGTTTGGTTTAGTCTCAGGAGTGACTTTTATACGAGAACGCCCGTCCAACGGTGCATTTAATTTAGACGATAGGACCTCTGACGGCCGACACCACCTTTTTGACGTTGGTATATTAAAGTTCAGCATACAGGGCACCTGTGTACAAATTTTCATTGCGGGCACTTGTTTGGTTTAGTCTCAGGAGTGACTTTTATACGAGAACGCCCGTCCAACGGTGCATTTAATTTAGACGATAGGACCTCTGACGGCCGACACCACCTTTTTGACGTTGGTATATTAAAGTTCAGCATACAGGGCACCTGTGTACAAATTTTCATTGCGGGCACTTGTTTGGTTTAGTCTCAGGAGTGACTTTTATACGAGAACGCCCGTCCAACGGTGCATTTAATTTAGACGATAGGACCTCTGACGGCCGACACCACCTTTTTGACGTTGGTATATTAAAGTTCAGCATACAGGGCACCTGTGTACAAATTTTCATTGCGGGCACTTGTTTGGTTTAGTCTCAGGAGTGACTTTTATACGAGAACGCCCGTCCAACGGTGCATTTAATTTAGACGATAGGACCTCTGACGGCCGACACCACCTTTTTGACGTTGGTATATTAAAGTTCAGCATACAGGGCACCTGTGTACAAATTTTCATTGCGGGCACTTGTTTGGTTTAGTCTCAGGAGTGACTTTTATACGAGAACGCCCGTCCAACGGTGCATTTAATTTAGACGATAGGACCTCTGACGGCCGACACCACCTTTTTGACGTTGGTATATTAAAGTTCAGCTTACAGAGCATCTGTGTACAAAGTTTCATTGCGGGCACTTGTTTGGTTTAGTCTCAGGAGTGACTTTTATACGAGAACGCCCGTCTAACGGTGCATTTAATTTAGACGATAGGACCTCTGACGGCCGACACCACCTTTTTGACGTTGGTATATTAAAGTTCAGCTTACAGAGCATCTGTGTACAAAGTTTCATTGCGGGCACTTGTTTGGTTTAGTCTCAGGAGTGGCATTTATTAGAGGACGTCCATTTTACGATACATTCCTACGGTTTACTTAGGTATTATATTTGGGATTTTTATTCATGACACATTTAATGGGAAACCTTTGTGGAAAGTAATAAATAGAAAAAACTGTGTTGATTTTGTGAAAGATCGTTTTTATAATTAGTATTATACAATTTATCTCAGTTTTTGAATTTTTGTTAACGCCTTCAGATTGATGACTGCAACATTGATGCACTAGACGGTCTGGACGAATAAATTTATCAGGAATTCTTTGTGGTAAATAATAAATACGAAAAACTGTGTAGATTTTGTGAAAAATCGTATTTTACTAATTCGTTTTATATTATTATTTTAGATTTTGAATGTTTGTTAGCGCCTTCTGATTGTTGACTGCAACATTGTTGCACGGAATACAAACGGACGATAAAGTGACGCTAACTTCACGGTGGTTCTTATCTTCACTTCAGACGAGCTGCTTGCTTGCTAGTTGTTACTAGTGAGTGATGGCGACGCCCGACGGGAGAATCGAACAGCATTCGAATACTGCCCAAGTATTCACGTATTCGAAACCTCAAAGTTAATTTGAATACTTTTGAAATAAAAACAATTTCGCTGGAAGAATCGAGTTCAAATCTACAGTATTCATTCGTTTGGATTAACAGTATTCAATAAGGCATAAAGAGTACAAATTGAAACGGCAATCCAGCCAAACACTGCCCAACACATGCCCTCTAAAGGCACCACGTGAGAAGAATAATTGACATGCACAAAGCTAGAACTTGGTCTTAAAAACGTACCAATAGCCACAACAAAGGGCTTTATGATTTGTATCTTTGAATGAAGAAGATGGTGAGCAGCAAACGTCAGATTTGTCCTATGGTGTGTTGCCCAAGAGCTGGATTGTAATTATGGTCTATTAGCTGCATATGAGGTAGTGACATTCTTGCAAAACGTTCCTTCGATCTTATGCACGAGGGCACTCTGAAGTTTATTCTTTCCAGCAGATAAGAACAGTTAAAGTTTCCGTTTATCAACTTGGACAAAAAGTAAGTCCTGACTGACGCGCCGCTATTCAAGATAAGACAGGATTAGGAGCAATGATACTTCACGCAAGGGAACACACACAACCAAAACCAAGTATTGTACCAATCAGCCTAAAAAATCGTCTCTGGACCTTATCTGTACTCTAATCCAAAATAACTAAAGGAGAGACTACACAACACTATTGTATCTTAGGAGAGACCCTATCAAAGAGAAGTATAATATTTTTAGAACATGCAGATCAATAAAAAGGCCTTAGAGATTTGGAAAAGGAAGTCAAGAATTAGAAGAGCCTCTATTTATTAACATTTAGTAATAATTAGAAGAGCCTTGTCCATATATTGTGTGCACAATGCTCTCAGCTTAAGAAGGAAATAAAAGTTGTTCCAATTGTTATATTTAACTGCAACTTTATGGTGTCGGTAAATTCCGAGCCCTTAAGGTCTTGAGAATGTAGTTGCCTCGTTTATCAGAATAGGCAAACAACAAGCCTACAAACAAACTCGGTCGAAGGCTTTTGAGAAATTCTTTTCAATTAAATTGATCTGCTTCAGAGAGTAAAACATGTGCTTCTAAAATGTGACATTCAAAAATAAAGATGTTGGTGGGTGTAGCCCTGTTAGATATACTCTCATGCTGACTGCTAATCAATGTGTTGTCAACCTTTATTTTTCCCAAAGCAATCTCAAAAACTTAAGCCAGTACCGACAATATAGCTATGGGCCTATATTTTTATCGCTTCCTAAACCTTTCTTGTGGACGAGGACCATCTGAGAAATTTGTAGGTCTGCGAAGACGCCACTAAATAGCGTTTTGTTAAAAAGCAAGGTAAGGTGGTGGACAATGAAATACACTAAAATTGCTTGAATACAAAAGGCGGCATGGTGTTATGCCCTAGTCCTTTTTAGGTGTCCAGATTCTTGACCATTTTAGCAGTTCATCAGATTTTATAAGACAATAAGAAAATTTTTCACATGATATTGAACTAAGGAAAATATGGGTTTGAGACTGATCACTCATGTAGAAAAGACTGAAAGAAAAGTCAGGGAACATGTTGATTATATCCCTTTTGAAGTATGATGAGGCACCATCCAGGCGCATAGCGGAGTATCCTGAATTGTTTAGATTTAAAATAGCTCCAGTATATCTTTGGATATTTGTTATTGCAGTCTTAACCTTAATCACATAAGGGTTGAAACAAGCATAATTTCTTCACCGAGCTTTTAATTTGGCGATTTGGTTTTAAACTTGCAGAGAGGGGGTGGGGTTACTTTGAAAAGTTTGGGAAGACATATTTTATCTATCGTAAGAATGTAAAAAGACATTAAGTCAATAGAGAACCATTTTGGAAAGGCAGATAACTAAATTTTTGTCATGGGAGAGACACTTCCCTGATTGTGTTGATGAAGACATGGATAGCTTCGTTGACGTCCTCGTTGGCACCTATGCCGGTCGTATCTAAAGTCTGTAGCTCCCGGAGAATATCTTTGCAATCACATCGCTTCACGTTGGGCTGTTATACAGCGTTTAATGGAAGAGAGATGATAAACGACAAAGCTGGTAGGAGGATATTTTTTCTAAGTAGCTGATTCAGGTCAAGACGTACTGTAGTCACTTGGTAAGCGGAGAAATATAGATTTAACGATTAAACCTACGATGTTTCATATCTTTTTGATTGGCAATGAGGTCTGTGCACCTTATATTTTGATATTGCAATCAATATTCCACTTCCACTTGTCTTATTAGTAGTATTAAAAGCTCTGCGCTTCCTGAAAACTTGCTAATTTAATAGGCCATGCTTCCTAGTTTTAATGATAGGCGGGATATTTGTTTCTGTACGATCACATCATGCATGGACGCAATTAAAGCTAGTAAGTTGAGTCCTAAAACAATGTATGATTTGATATTAGATATTCAGTTCATTTAGCCGGTTGGATAAAGTTGGTTAATCATTTTTGGAATTCCAATGACAAACGTTATAGTACATACAGTTTCTTATTGCGAGAATCAAAGGTTTTGCGGAGGGTTTCTAGTCTTTCGTTCATTGAGAGTTCTGTCATGGGAGATGCAAACCTAAAAATATACAAGATTCTTTCAGAAAATCAGTGGAAAGGTTCTGAAGAAAAATTTTACTTCAGCTGGTCTCTGCAGTATGAGTTTGACATGGCAGGTGACTTAGCCGAAGCCTTCCTGATACGGAAGAAAGCAAAGCTGGAACGGAGACTTGATTGCAGCTAAATAGTGTTGGCTTTATCCAATCCATGTGCCTTTTTCTCAGAGGCCTGTGTACTAGTTCTTTAGTGGACATTAAAATGATAATGGAATTGATTGACATACGATCTACTATTTCCTAGTAAATATCATCGGCAAGTTGTGAATTGTTCCGTTTTTTAGAATTTTTTCAAAAAAATTAAACTTTACCTTCAAGTTTGTTAAGACGTGGTTCAGTCTCGGATAATGCCTTTGAGAATGTCTCAGAGTTATCTTTCAATGCAGCAATATCGTTGGGAATGGATTCAATATCATACCTTATGCTAAGTCAGTACATTAATTTAAGGATGTCTTCCAGTTTACCTGAAACCTGAATCGGAGTAGAACCAACTTTGTGACAATCCAGCACTGCCGCAATGCCAGTTTAGGGTAACAACATTTGCGTAACGTTTATATTCTGAGGGGTTCATTATTGTTGAACACTACTACTGATTATTTAAAGTACTATCTCATTCTGTAATGTTTTTTACCTCTTGACCAGTGGTTGTCATGTGTGTTTTTTATTATAGTGATTTTCCCCAGAAGGCAAAATCTGATTTGTAAGAAGCCCCAACCATCGCCTCTCCCTGAAGCAGTTAGGCGAATTAAAAGTTACCTATACCCACTCCACAATTAATTTTCTTTTCTATTTTATCTATATCATTTCACAGTTTGTTTAGGGGAATGGGATATCCCCTAAGTATTTATTCTCTTAACTGTATGTAACTGTCTCCAGTAACCATAAATAAAAGAGATTTACTGTTTGTTTTGTTTGGAAGATAGTACTATTCTGAGCAAATTAAGTAGAAAAGCTGTTATATATAGTTCTTTTATTATTTATATTTTTAATGCATCAAATGTTACACGTTTTCCTTTAAATTGCCTAAAAATTACTATTTATTTTAGTTGTAAAAAAATCTCGACTTAATATGTCTACGACACTAATAAGAACAAAACAAAAACACATTAAATAGATACCTCCTATGATTCTCGAGATAAAGGTACATGACTAGGAAAAATGCGTTTTTCAGGAATCACAACTTACAAATGTAATACTGTGGATAGCAGCAGCTTTCACTACCTTAGTACATTTGTGCACCATAAACTGGGTGATCTGGGTATTCCTATGCTTCATAATTATTCTCCAACTTCCTTTTAGCCAACTGCCGCTTCTGATGACATTTTCTTGGATTTCTTCTACCGCTTTTCAATTTACGCGAATCGTTTTTAATCAAGAGCTGTCATAACTTTTATGCAGTTTCGTGCATGCTTTATTCCCAGTCTTTCTAATAGTCTACACCTTATTATATTTCCATTGTTAAAAGTAACTATTCCTTCATACACAACTAGTTCAAGGATAGCTTCATCATAAAGTTGGATTTCGGTATTCTGGTCCAGACTAAGCTATTCAGTCTCTATTCAGGTTTTGCATACCACCATGGAGACAGTCTAGGTATGGGTTTTATTTAACCCATACACATTGAGGAGAGGTGTGTTTCATTGTCCAGATTGTACTGGTCATTATAATTTTAGCCTTATTAAATCTGGACAGTCGTGACATAGCTCGTACATTGGCATTTCTTTGGAAGATAAGAGATATCTTCCAAAGCTCAGCCCAAACAGCTCTTTGCATGTCTCATAAGCTGTGAGTATTATGCCTTATTACTAGGCCATAGTAAAATCAGATTTCTTTCATACCAGTATCAGTTAACCGTCCAAGACCGCCGATTGTTTTCTTATCAGATAGTTTGGTTTTTCCCATTTTTTTTTAGTGTCACAGAAGGCGTGTATCCATGCGTTTCTGTACGTGACCTACGCACTCTATCTTTGCTACTGCAAAACTAGAACCACAGGGTTTGGCTGCCATGACTGTTAGATAGGACGAACTGTTCCCATCACCAAGAAAGTTTTTATATCTAATCCCATGAGTTTTCACATATTTGAAGTATATATCCAAAATACCCTGTACTTCCAACTCCTTGTTCCTGAGTAATTGGCTTCACAAATATATATATATATATATATATATATTATATATATATATATATATATATATATATATATATATGCTCGTGCTGCATTCCAGCGATACTTGTTATAATATGTTTCAACTGCACATACAGTGCAATATGTAATTATTTGTTATGTTTATATGTACACATATTGTATTATTGTGTAATCGATTGAATTATAATATTTGATTTAACTTCGCATTATTATTATAGCATGGAAACATATTTTCCGTAAGCATCATGTAATTTATTATTACATTGTAACTGCGTTCTAGTATTGTATTTCATCTTATACATGTATTTTTGACGTAGTCTAATGCTTGTCTGTTGAATGGTTTCAATAATATCATTGAATCATCCATTATGTTCTCTTCTGTTTTCGTCAGTCTAGAACAAGAATTTGAGCAAAAAATTAGTGTACTTGATTGGAAAACAATTTGAACTTTCGTCTCTGATTACAGTGTTCATCCATAGCGACTGTGATTGGTTAGTCTCGGCCAATAGCCAGTTGGAAATGCTCGGTTTGGTTGACTTCGTCTGATACTGGTGTAGTGTATTGGTTTGGTTTGGTGTTGTCTGTGAGTACGTAGAGAGACTAGAGAGTGTGGGGATCGTGAAATGGTGGGCGAAGTCTTGTAATATTAGTGAAGAACGTGGTTGTGCAATGTGTACTCAATTATGGCTTCATATGACAACAAACACTGGCTTTTATCACATATAAGGAACAGTTTTATATTTTCAGATGACACAGGCAAGTTAAATGTAAACCACGTGTATCATAACGTGAAATTCTGCATTGATCTTTTAGGTTATGTTACTTGTTATGTTCAATGTTATGCCGTAATAATTTTTTAAACTGTATATTTTATCATTCATAGATCTTAAATACATTTTTATTGCATATTAAAAAGATTCTTTGATGAAGAGTATATATCTACATAGCTTAAAATAGTTTATCATTTTAGTCAAGGTTAGGGTTGGGTTTGTTTGGGTGTGAAATGTTTTGGAATTTACAATTTAAAAAGATGTATTATTCTGTTTTGTGTTGTTGCTTTTGTTCTTTGGTGTATTCTACTCTCTAATTTATTACTAACTTATCATGAAAGTTATTTATATCACTTAATAAGTAAGTAATTAAGGCAATGATAAAAATCTGGATTATTTTAATAATGCCTAATCAATGTTCCCTATTATTATTTCTTATCATATAGCCTATGGTATTTATGTACCTAACATAATAATTCTAATCTAATATCCATAATGTGTTAACTAATGTCTAGAGTAGGCCTTGTAGACAATTACAATTACTGAGTTTCTTTAAATATAAAACATAAATTTTAGGTAATTTCCTGTTTATGTGAATATAATATTGCCTTAAGCAGATATAGGCACCATCTGCTTTTTAAATAAAATATTTTTATTTTTAAATAAAATAAAATATAATATTGCCTTAAGCAGATATAGGGACCAGCTCAGTTAGTCTAGAGTAGAGCAAATGTTAGTCTACTTCAAAACTGCTTAGTTATTTATACTTAATGCTCACTTAAGACTAATTATTTTTAAATTAGAAGTTGGCTTAATTCCAGTTGGGAAGAAATAATCATTATTTTACTTTGGTAGGAATAAGTCTTTTGAATTCCTATATGCCTACAAATATTCATAATGTAACTTCAAAAGTAGGCCTATTCAATTAGTTCACTTGTATCTCACATACGTGTTTATAATTTCCTGAATTAAGTTAATAGGCTACATGAAAAATTTTGTAAATTATACTATTAACAAACTTACTTGTTTTGGCCCTAGGCCTATTTAATTTATAATTATTATCATCCAAAAAAATATGTGTTATATAGATAATAAACTATCTATATTTATTTCATAATGGTCACAAATATGTAGTAACATATTATTCTAAACACATCTCATAAATAGGCATAGGCTATTATATTATGAGACATCATTGCAAGCCTGGCCTAATGGGCAGTTAACCCTTATAACGTCAGTATATCTTTTCACGACTTCCAGCAAACGGCACAATATTAAAAAAAAAAAAAATTTTTTTAATGTGTAACGTTCATTTTTATTTTTACTTTCTATAATTATGGTAAGTATAAAAAAGTAAAAATTTTTAAATTATCTTGTACGTACATAAATTTATGGGACATTAAATTGTAGATATAAATAAAGTCAAAATAAAAGGCACACAAAATTTTATTAGCTAAACTATAAACATTACCAGACAATTATATAAATTACACATGTGATAAAATATAAAAAAGAAATGCATGATTGTAAATATACAACTAACCTAATAGTGTTCTTTTGAATGGTAGTCCTCGAAACAATCCTCTGGATGTAGGGCTGGTTCTCCTGTGCATGTCTTGCAGGAGTAGCAGGTCTCGCGCCGTAGGCCTCTCTTTGAGCACACAACGCAGCGTGATTTCTTTTTATCCCTCTTCTTTAGGAAATGTTTTCCATTGAGTCTTTCAAGGAGAGGTCCTTCTGATGGTCTACCTTTCCTCTTTCTTGATGGTGTATTTCTAACTCGGTCCTCAACAAGATCTCGAACTAGACTTCTCCGGAACTGTAGGTGCGTGAGTGGTTTTGTCATAAACTTTATCTGCATCATTTTATAAAGAAGATAAGAATTGGTACTTTGGGATTATACCGACCACACCCAGACATTAATCGTTATTTCACATTTCGTTTCTACTGATTACTAGATTAGCGTAGAACAATATTTCGTCAATATAAAACAGGAATTGTCTTATCGCAAACACCTCCCCATCCTCAGACAGAGGTCAAAGTCGAGCGTCTAGTAGATAACGTGATTGCAGAGTCTCGCCGCCCGTTCAGCTGGTGCATCGCTTTGTTGTACTTCCGTGTTTTACCTCTACATTTCTCCAAACACAAAAATTCAACAAAAACAAACATTTACCAAACTAAACTTTTTATTAAAAAAACACTCAAAACTTGTTTTTATTCTTGATCACATTCCGCCACCCAAAATGCGAGTGCCTCCGGCCATCAGCGCGGGCTTCCTGCCCCGCGCTGATGTCGACGAAAGAAAAACATCCCTCGAGATAGTACCTATCAGTAAAATATCAAATTCTAGAGGGGCTAATCAGAAATATAAATTGAATTGTAATGGAAAGGCAATGATGTACCGTGCAAATCACGTGATGCCGCGCGGCCTGCCGTAATCAGGATTCTCGAGAATGATAAGATAACAGCGACAACAATACCGATCACAATACCTGGAAATGCTTGTAAGTTTGTAATTTTGTAATTGAAGAGTTGTTTTTTCGTTCTATCATGTTTGTTTCTATAAAATTTCTATTTTTGTGTTCTTCATACTGGTGTGGTCGGTATAATCCCAAAGTACCTAAGAATTTATCATCGCTACTTCTAAAAGCCAAAAAAAGAACTTTCTGTACCATTTTTTTGTTCTCCTTAAAAACTGATATGTAGAAATAAAATGATCACTTCTATCGACGCCACCCATACGTTTGATGTAATCCAATATAACGTTTGGTTTAGGTGTAGGTGCAAGATGAGGCCATTTACTTGGGACATCAGTCATGTGTTGTATATCCCCTTTCCATTTAGTTGATAGCATTGTAACCACTCTCTTATCTCGCCAGGAAAGGACAAGAATATTATTGTCTCTCTCTGACAAAATATCTCCTTTTTCCAGCTGTTTAGTCCTGGTCTTCAAGTTTGGTGGCATGTCGATACGATTTGTCATTACTGTTCCGGTCAGATGGCAATTCAGCTTCAAAAGTTCTACGGCAAGTTCAGGGCTGGTATAGTAACGATCCGTATAAATATGTGTTCCAGTTGTTGGATTTGACAAATCTTTCAATAAAACTGACTCGGTGAGTTTTTTTACGACCTGTGTCGTCTTCAAGAGCGGAGAATTTGGAATAAGCTCCTTTTTTCCAAAGTAAGGAATGAAATCACATATATATCCATTTTCCGAATCTGATGCAACAAAAACTTTCATGCCAAACTTATTAGGCTTTAGGGGATTATATACCTTGAATCCAACCTTTCCCTTATAGGCCACTGTACTTTCATCAATTGACAAATTGCTACCAGGGGTGTAAAAAAGTTTGCACATTTTTTTTATATGGTCTATTAGGGGACTTATAAGGAACCCTTTTGGTCTCTCAGAAATTCTACGGGGTGTTTCGTCATGGTTAAAGTGTAGATTCCAAAAAATATTTAGGAAATCTCTTTGGGAAAATATTTGTGAAAAAAAAGGTATACTTGTTTCCCATTTTGTGCTGAAATAAGATTCAACGGTAGGCATTGTTATCAAGCCCATATTGATTACAGTCCCTAAAAAGGCTTTGAGATCAGTGTCATTAATTTCTTTCCATTGTCTAATCCGTGATTTAGGAAATTGGTTTTTATTTTTATTTTCGTTAGCATTCAAGTTTGTTTCATTACAAATGTAATCTCTTATTTCGTTATTGAAAAAGAGAAAAAATATTCAATAGCCTGAGTAGTTTTGTCAAAATATGATGGTAAATTTGTACCTTGATTGATATTATAGATAGGAATCGTCTTACTTGGCCCGGGGTCGCTGGCAGTCACATTTCTCCATTTGCTGGGGGTGGGAACAGTTCGTGCGGTCTTTGTTGGTCTTTTGTTTGACACAGTTTGTTTACGTTTTCTTTTTTTCGAGATTACAGTACGAATACGCACATTAGCGGTCGAAGTAGAAGGTAATGTTCCAATTGGGAAGGAAGGCGTAGTAGTTATTGTGGTTTTGTCTGTATTATCTTCAATGTTGTCTTCATCACTTGAAACAATGTCTCCATAAGTACTAGATAAGGTTGCGTTCATAAGATGACTAACAAAGTCACTGTACTCAGGATCGTCAATGTTACGAGACATGTTATTTATCACTAATAATGAACACTAAATAGGTGACACTAAACACTAAAATGACACTAAAAACACTAAATGAATACTAAAACTAAGATATCAATACTTTTAACAAATAAATAAAAACCATATAAACAGAAAACACGACGAAGGAAACCGACTCAGCGATGGTTAGACACGCACTACCTGAAGCCAGACTGCAAACAAAAGCGCCCGCGCTGTACGGCGTCTGTGCCGTGTGGCGGGGAGAGTGTCTAGACACCGCGTCTATTGTTTCAAACAATGTAACGCGACAGCTATATTTTGACGCTTGACATAGGTCAATAACCCACACACATGGTTGACGCATACCGTTAGTGACATTGATCGGATTTAAAAGGAACTTAAATTTGCTATAGACGCAGTTTTGTGTCGATGCGCCGTACCGCGTCTTTGCCGTTTGGAGATAGTTTGTCTATGCGCCATACGGTGTCTGTGACGTTATAAGGGTTAACACACCTCTTTTCCTCCTCACCTTGTAGTGTTACTGCATAGTTATATCAGCTGATTCTCAGTAAGATGATGTTTCGCTTCGTGCCAGCTGTTTACATCTGTTTTGTTATTTAGTATTCAAATATTCGGCATGTTGCTATTTTATTATTATTTTTGCTCTCATTCTGTGTGATAGTATAAGCACATGTTGATTTAAAACATCAAATTTTTGAACTCTCTAAAAACCAGTCAGAAATGAGAAAACAATTAACACAACTTCAGAAAGAGAATGTAAACCTGATCGCGAAGCTGAATGAGGTGGGTTTATTGGTGGATACGTCTTTAATATCTCAAGAAAAAAACAGGATTCGTATGCTGACAAACTTAAACAAAACCCTATTGTAAGAAATTCTCAGTTAAATGGTGCTAATAATTCACACGCTCAAACATTCAGTAAATCCGACGGCAATAATTATACAGTTTTGACTTCAGAAGTCTCGATTATTCCAGCAGTCGATAGTCAATCAAGTGACAGTTCAATTACGAAGTCAAACACAGTAGTTCAAAAAGCTGGAGAATATACCGAGAGACCGGGAAAAAAATGGAGTCGGAGGGAAAAAAAGTCCCTTCATCATAATCTTGCTTCTTCTGTGCAGGACTTGGAATCGATTTCTCCATGTGCCTCAGAAACTGAAATGGCCGACGGTGGCGAACCTCAGCCACAACAAAGATGAATTTATTGAGGTTGAGAACAGAAAGCGTAAACACAACAGACGTTTCAATAAAAATAATTCTGGTTTTATAATTGGACGAGCTAATAGTGATGAAACACTGAAGATAGTGGACAAACTTAGATACCTTTTCGTATCAAGAGTAGGAGAAAATGTAGATAGTGACTCTCTGAAACAATACCTTAAAAAGAAAGCGGAAGGTAACTATGTAATAACCAAGTTAAAAAATAAGCGACCTGGTTACAGTTCGTACAAGGTAGGTGTACCTATATCTTTTATGGGAAAAAATCTTTTCACCTGACTTCTGGCCTTCGGGAGCCTTCGTAAATCGATTTCGATATTACCGTACAAACTCTTCTACTAGAAGGGACTCTTCTTTTTTGGAACAGGACCAATATGTGGAACCGAAGAGCTAGACCTAAGTTCAAAAACAAGTGGGACTCAGAGTAGGCCTATGTCTAGTTTGTGTAACTCACTCCGTCAAAAGAACACTCTAATTGTTAGACTTGAGTATAGATAAAAGTGGGACTCAGTGTAGGCTTGGGCCTGGCATGTGCAACTCTGTCGAAGAAAACTCTGAATTTGATAGTTGCACATCTTAATATTCAATCAATAAAAAATAAAGTAAATACTCTGGAAGTTTTTCTGAATGATGTCAAGTGCGATGTACTGTGCATTAATGAACATTGGTGTACTCATGATGAGTTGCACACATACTCACCAGTAGGCTACATATTGGCTGCAAGCTACTGTAGAAATGTGTCCTATGGGGGTGTGGCTATATTTGTGAGAGACTATCTTCAAAGTTGTTGTGAGGTTGTGAACATTGACTCTTTGTGCGAACTGAAGCAGTTTGAGGCAGCTGTGATCGCTTTCACTTCAATTAACTTATTAGTTGTGTCTATCTACCGTACTCCGGATTCCTCTGTAGAAATTTTCACCGCAAAGATGTCCAAACTCTTTGACACTCTTGACAACATGGTAAAATATAGAAACTTTAAAATTTTAATCGCTACTGACATGAACCTAGATCCAAGAAACAATGACAGTCAAGTTAAAAATTTTTTAAACATGCTAAAGTCTTATGACTGTTTTTGTCTGAACTCTCAACCAAACCCGTAACTCTTCCTGTTTGGATAACTTTATTTCCAACCTGCAGCCTACAACTTTTATCTGTGAAACAACACCCCCTCATCTCTCCGACCACAGTGGACTTCTTCTGAAAATGAGCTTCCTTGGCCTAACTAAGAAAAGTAAAGTGTTCCCATCAGTTGCAGACTGCACACCGAGAACTATAACTTACAGACTATTGAATGAAAAATTGTATTAATAGGCTTAAATGTAGGTTAAGTCAGATTAACTGGTTTAAATGTATTTTTACTGGCAAGTAAAGTTGACGAAGCTTTCCAGTCTTTTATGCAAATTTTAACTGACAATTTCAATGAATGTTGTCCTTTAAAAACAAAAACTATCAAACAGAATAGCAATGAAAGCCGTAACACGGTAAACAAAAATTGGTATACTCCTTACCTTGCTAAAGTTAGGCTACTCCTAGATATATGTTACGAAAGAAGTAAGTCTAATCCTAGCCTAGTGTGTATCCACAGAAATTTGAAGAAATATTACAGAGAGCAAATAGACAATGCAAAAAGAATGGCAAATGATAAGTATATAATGGAATCCCAATAATCACTGTAAAGCTGCATGGGCGGTTATTAACTCTGTTACTGGCCGCTTAAACAAAAAAGGTCTAAACCATGATACACCTATTACAGCTGGTGAGTTTTAATGACTTCTTTGTAAATATTAATGATATTGTAAAAAGAAATAGTGATAGTGTAAGCACTGCTTGTCCTATAGATGTATTGAAATCATCGGGTATTAAATCACCCAAATCACCCTCTTTCACTTGGTCTGAAGTGAGCATTGCTGACGTGTGTAATACTGTAAATAAGCTAAGCAATTCTAAATCTGAGGACGTCTTTGGCCTCTCGATTTTGTGCTAAAAAAAATTATTGAAAACATATCCTGTCCATTTAACGTATTTAATTAATTTTATTCTTAGCATAGGCATTTACCCTCAATGTCTAAAAGTTACTGTCACTGTTCCTATCCACAAGAAAGGAGATAGGTCAAATATAAGCAATTATCGTCCAATCGCCCTTGTGGCTGTTATATCTAAAATAATTGAAAGTATTATGAAAAAGCAAATTGTGAATTTTTTTGAGCATAACCACTTGTTTACACCTGCTCAGTACGGATTCAGGAATAACTTGACAACTGTTAAGGCAGTGGAAAAATGTTGTATCTCATGTATTAGAAAGTTTTGAAAACAAGGAAGAAGCCTGTGCACTACTTTTAGACTTAAGTAAAGCATTCGATATGGTACCTCATAATGAACTCATAGAAAAGCTAAGTTACTATGGTGTTGAGCACAAGGAAACTGTCTCTGTTCACTTTCTTACCTGACTGATCGTTTGCAGTATGTGAGGGTGGGCACAGACCTGTCTAGTCTTAAGCATGTTACTTGTGGAGTGCCTCAGGGCTCCGTCCTGGGCCCCTTCTTGTTTACTGTTTTTGTAAATGACTTGCCTGCCTTTGTGCCTAACAAAACCATACTCTATGCAGACGACACAACTCTGTTAACATCAGGTAAAGATCGTAACCTGAATAATGTAATTTTTGAATTACATGAAAGAAAGATCCCACATATGGTTTCATGCAAACAAATTAAAGGTTAACCAAGAAAAAACAGAAAACATTGTATTTAGTTTTAAGTAGTAGACCTAAAGGCTCTGAAAATAAATCTGTGAAACTTCTAGGAATTTAATCTAGATTCTAGCCTTACTTGGGGTGTTCATACCAACTCACTCTGCTCTCGCCTTTCTAGAGTTATCTTTTTGTTTAAAGAAACTCAAGTTATGTACAAGTCCTAGTATACTTATCAATGCCTACTTTTCACTTTTTCACTCTCACCTTTTGTATGGCACTATTCTTTGGGGCAACTCTGCTGGTGCAAAGGAAGTATTTAAATGTCAAAAAAAAAGCTATTCGATGCCTTGTGAACATAAGTGAAACAGATATACTAACGCTGCCAAGTATTTACATTTTGCAAAGCCTGGTTTTTATCAAAGAAAATCTGACTTCGTTTAGCCTAAGAAACTCTGTACATTCTTATAATACCAGATCTGTAAACTTAATTGATGTGAAATATACTAGGCTGAGCAAATCCCAACATAGCTATATCTACATTGGTACAAAACTATTTAATAAGTTACCTCTCAAACGCCAAAAACAATGAGCACTAAGAACTTTAAGAATATGTTAAATTAAGTGGCTAAAAGTGAAAGCCTTTTATTCAGTTGAGGAATTTTTATTTAAGTGATTTTAATAACATTGAATGTTGAATTTTAAAACTAGTTTTTAAGGAATTTTAATTAGTTGTAAATGTTGAATTTTAAACTGGTTTTAAGGAATTTTAATTAGTTATAAGAAATGTGACAATTGATGTGGCCTAACTCATACCAGCTCTGACATTGTTAATACTTTTAAGTGGACAACAATAAAGATTCTTGATTTCTTGATTTCTTGATTTCTTGAACATGAAATAAAGGATTCAGGAAGACAGATGAGCAGTTATGATTATTCAAATGTTGAATTCAATCGATTATCCAATCACTAGTTATTCTTCCATTACAACTGACATCTTTGTGTCACATCCCAGGCTTTCATTTATATGTCTCGTACTATAGTTTGTTTGCAAAGTACTATATTTGTTTTATTTCCAACGTTATACCATTTTAATTATTATAATATTATTAAATTTTGGTACTTTGGGATTATACCGACCACACCAGCATGAAGAACACAAAAATATAAATTTATAGAAACTCACATGATAGAACGAAAAAACAACTCTTCAATTACAAACACAACGATTATCAATTGTTAATGGGGTCAGATTCCGTTATATGCCCCAACGCTTAACTTTTTTCAATGAACTTAGTACGTTTTTAAACGATGTAGTTGAGTAACAGAACTAACATTCCATCAATCAAACAATCATTTCCAGGTATTGTGATCGGTATTGTTGTCGCTGTTATCTTATTTTTCTCGAGAATCCCTATTACGGCAGGCCGCGCTGCATCACATGATTATTTAAGTTTTTTGCACTGTACATAATTGCCTTTCCATTACAATTCAATTTATATTTCTGATCAGCCCCTCTAGAATTTGATATTTTACTGATAGGTACTATCTTGAGGGATGTTTTTCTTTCGTTGACATCAGCGCGGGCTTCGGCAGGTGCTGCCCCGGAGGCACTCGCATTTTGGGTGGCGGAGTGTGATCAAGAATAAAAACAAGTTTTGTGTGTTTTTTTCAATAAAGAGTTTAGTTTTTGTTTGCTAATGTTTGTTTATGTTGAATTTTTGTGTTTGGAGAAATGTAGGGGTAAAACACGGAAGTACAACAAAGCGACGCACCAGCTGAACGGGCGGTGAAACTCTGCAATCACGTTATCTATGATAAGAACTTGCGATAAGACAATTTCTGTTTTATATTGACGAAATATTGTTCTACGCTAATCTAGTAATCAGTAGAAGCAAAATGTCAAATAACGATTCATGTCTGGGTGTGGTCGGTATAATCCCAAAGTACAGTAGAGTCCCGTTAATCCGACCTAATTGGGACCGAGCCCTATTCGGATTATGTGATTGTTCGGATTAGCCAGAATTACAGAAAAATACGGTTTTAAACTTGAGAATGGGTCTATTTTGTTATACAATTATCAACATTGTTTATTAAAACATGTTTTCTGACTGTTGCATTGTATTTCTTGACAAATAAACGTGTTTGCGAATACTAAGCACATTTACCGTATTTAGTGTGAGAGTTCTGTTGTTAAGCAATGTGAGCGTACTGGATATTGTACGGGTCCACGCGTTCAATAGTTGTACGAAACTACGCGTCATCCAATAGACTCTCTTTAATGTGACAGAAGACAATAACTGAATTTATGTCTTTTAACAATTAATATTGTACTCAATAATAATATCAGTACTGTACGTCCAATTTTTGTTTGATTTCACTTCTTAATACAGTAATTTAACTCATACTTAACCTATAAGTTTCAATTTGGTACTGTATTTAACTTCATTATTTATGTACTGTACCGTACACAATTTGTCTTAATAAAGTACTGTATGTCTATTTAATTAAAGTTTTCTTTGTTTATGTACGAAATGATGCACCCATTTTCATTTTTTATGTAATTAGTTCCTATAACTGTTCATTATCGTTATAAATAATTCCTCTTGGACCTGTTCGGATTAACCGACGTTCGGATTACACGTGTTCGGATTAGCGGGACTCCACTGTACTTAAATTTTTCATAATGATTTCATTTAGCCTACTTCTGTAAAAGTTCTATTATGAAAGCATGACTAAAAGTTTAAATTGGTGTATGAGTAGTTTACTATGATGTTACAATAAAATCTTTTTGTAGTTGTATATATGTGTGTTCGTAGATTAATAGATTTTAAATCAACGATTATAATAAACTTTTTATTGAATTTAATGTTATCAGATATGATCAAGAGATGTCTAGAAATCTGGAAAATAATACCAATAGCTCCAAAGGAATATGAAATGTAATTATTCAACTGAAATTAAAAGTGTAAATACAACCAGAGTAGTATTTTATTGGAATCTTTATAATTTTATTTGTTACTTTCTGATTAAACACATGCCACCCGTTTAACAGTTAAAAAAGTAGGTATATAAATAAAATTCGATTATGAATAAAAAAAAAACTATACCTTTATGAAATATTTTACAAAATTATAAATACACATTTATTTTTGAGTAATCCAAAACTCGACAAGAGCAGTAATAAGTATGAAAAAAGCGTTGTTGTCAGCCGCCGAGTGCCACATTCAGCAAGATAGGAATCTAAACGATGGCGAGCTGTGCCCCGATGTTTTTTATTTTGCCACTTTGCTGATCCCCACATCTCCCTCTACGTGTAGTGTGTGTACACCTGTATCTAAGTTCACAAAATTGTACTTATGGTTAACTTTTAAATGTTCATAGCTTGCGTTTTCTAGATCCTCTTTGTTATAACCTTTCAAACAATGGGATATAATTATTGAGCCCGGCTTGATATGTAGTTGTATCTGCTCAAACAATGTTTTAGCATTTCGATTGGAGACTAACCAAAAAATGTTCTCAGTTTCCCAGCTTAAAACACCAAAAATCCATTGTTGGGGTAGAACCCGTCCAGTATGGTTTTTACGTTTAGTAAACAAACTTTCGTCTATCTCCACAATTTTACCATCCCCACCAATCTTACTTTGATTTTTCCGTTCGACAGAGAAAACTCAAATTTCTCTAATATAATTTTCCAATCCACAGTAGCGTTTGGTGACATTTCCAATTGTTTCTCACACCAAGATATGGATGTTAATTGTTAAAGCACCAACAATATAAAAATCGGACCATTGTGACAAATGGCAGCCTATGTGAGAAAACAACGTATCCACACGAAGTCCAATATTTTTTTGGCACAATCTAGTGTTACATTGCTAAAATGGATTATTAGCAGTGGAATACAATTTCATATTATGACTATTCACTCATTGTTTTTTTTGTCATAGTCATTTGAGTGCATAAAATTTTAAATACTTGCCCACTCAATCCAGATCATTTACAATAAATCCTATTATATGATACTTTATTTATTGATTTATTTATAGTAAACCAGGGTTGATGCTGAGTTGAAAAATTTCTTGGCAATAATACTACAAGCTCTTCAACCTTTTTAGCAAAAATGTTAGTCTTGTAGCATTTATTAATAGCATTGTTATTTCGCGAAGATTACAACAATATTTATCGAAAACAATTTGCAGTTCTATAATACTTTAACCTACTGAACCAATATTTACATTAATAAAATTCAGTTGTTAACATTTGAACACGTGTGCACGTCAGCTCCGTATTTTCACTTTCGCTCACCAGGATTTATCTCATTGTTTTTAGTAAAAGTGTTACTGATGTATGCGGAATTTAATGCATTACTTTTGCACAAAGTCCTTCAAATCAATAGATATGGCGTGTAGCAATAAAATACGTTTTAGACATTGTATTTCATGCAGCGATCGCCACTGCAGTTGAGGTCCAGGTTCAAAGGTGAGTCTGTCTCATTATCTGGCAGTACTGATAAGAAGCTTGTGCGCTCCTTATCTTCGTTGTCTGACACGACTGTCATCACCGACCTTGTCGGTAAACATCTATCTTTGGACGACATTTTTGGCCAGCTTGTGGTCTGCATCACCCATGAGCTCAAAGGTGTTGTCGAAGAGGCTATGCGAGCTGCGCTATCGTCAGTCAATGATGAGGTGGGAAGGTTGTTGGTGGGCACCTTTACTGCGAGTCTGGAAGAGTTGGACGACCGGCTGCAGGGGTGCTGTGAAAATATGGAGCAGTACCAGAAACGCCAGAACGTGCGCATCTTAAGAGTGGAGGAGAAGACAGGGATACTGACCGCATCGTAGTCGACCTCTGCTGGGATAAGCTCGGTGTGAACCTGCCTGCATCTGCAATTTCCAGGTTGCACCGGGTCAGCGGTCAGCCAAAGCCTGGCCCCGACGGCAGGAAGAGACACAGCCCCATCATCGTTCGCCTTGTCAGCTACCAGGACCAGCAGACAATTTATAACAATAAAAAGAAACAAGAGTACGGGCATCACCGTGCGGAAAGACCTGACCTCGCAGCAGTTGGAGGGTGCTGAAGAGGGTGACGGCGCAGCACGGGGTTTGAAACACCTGGGACCCAAGACGGCAGGGCCATAATGGAATGTCGACCCATCTCAGAGATCTACAGCCCTTGAAGTAAATCTCATCATCGTAAATATTAAATCGAAACTATTATTATTTATTATATTTAAAACATTTTCACACTAAATATTATTTATTTGTTTATTTTCACTTTTTATATTACAAATTATAATTTTAATGTTTGCTTATGTCAGGTCTCACCTTTTTACTTCTATCATATTCTTATCCGACACTACTAGGGAGGGACGTCCAGAATATATGTTTCTGAATGTTAGTGTAAAATTTGAGCTTACACTTATCGATCTTATGGCTCATTATAATCATGTCTTTATCATGAGAGGCATGTACTCTGACCTAATTGGACCTGCTACTTACTACCAAACATACTTAAGTACAATGTTGCAATCTTGTAATCTGACTTTACTTCTGTTAAGCTACTCACCATACTACCACGACCAACACTTAAATGGATATCATGGATGTCACCGATCTGGCCCATGTGGCACACCACAGACAACTTCCTGCCCCTGGATTTTCAAAGCATGATCTATTTTTTTTTTTTTCCGCCAATAAACTCCAAACCCCAAAATCTATGCCAAAAATCATTAAGTATCGGACATAAAGAGATTTAAATCATGTTGCTCTTCTCACTGATGCTGCTGCTTTGTCCTGGCATGAGGTTACTTCCGCCAATAACGTGAATGACATGGTATTCATTTTAACCGTTTCCTTATTAATTTATTTGATAAACATGCACTGATTGTCACAAAAAGAATCACTAATGTTCCTGCCCCTTGGATAAATGATTTCATAAAAGATTTACAGAAACATAGAGACTCAGCTTTCCGTAAGGCCAAAAGGACAAAGTCTTCACAAGATTGGGCTATATACGAACACCTGAGAAATCGTACGCAGCAGCAAATCAGGAATGCCAAAGTTACGTTTTACCATAAAACTGTCTCAGCGGCAATCCACGAGGTCGTTAGGACAATGGCCTAGTTATTAGAAAATTAAATGTTGATACCCCTGTTACCTTTGACCTCGATGTAATCAATATTTTGCAAAATTACCAATAGATGATTGTGCAGCTCGCGATTATGTCGCCGAGTTGAGGGCTGTTTCTCAGTATGCAGCCGTCTGCCGGTTCTCGTTTGCACCTGTGAGTGAGGCCGACGTGCTAGCCGCATTTTTGAGGATGACTAGCAATGCGGTCGGGGATGATAATATACCTTTACGCTTTCTGAAGGATACCCTACCAATCACATTACATATTATAGTTGTTCTTTTCAATTGTGTATTGAATACTTCTGTTTTTTCCTGTATTTGGAAATGCCCTGTTTCGCCCTTTGAAGCACTCTCTCGTGTCTCAAAATTTCTCGAATGAGTAGTCCACCAACAGTTTTTTTCTTATCTTAATAATTATAATCTAACCAAATTCCAATCTGTATTCAGATCTAATCACAGTACCACTACAGTCTGATTGAAGATTGCTGATGATATCTGATGGGCAATAGACAGGAGACTAGTGACAATTTTGATATTATTTGATTTATCCAAGGCCTTCGACTGTGTATACCACCCCCTCCTCCTTATCAAATTAAAGAAGTATAGTTTCTCCGAAGGTTGTGTTAATTTGGTTGAATCTTACCGCACTGGACGTCAGCAATACGTGAAGGTGGGGGGGGGGAGAATAAATTGTCTGACTGGAAACCTGTTACACGGGGGGGTCCCACAAGGCTCTGTACTTGGGTCTCTCATATTTTCACTTTATATAACAACTCACTTCAATTATAACACATTCAAAATTTCATCTTTACACCGACGATTTGCAAATATACGTTCACTGTTTACCAAATGAACTAGCCACTTTTGTGTTACTACTCAACCTGGATATTGAAGCCATTGACTCTTGGGCAATACAACCAGGACTGAAACCAAACAAAACAAAACGCAAGCACTGATAGTTGGTAACTCTAGAATGATAAACCGAATTAATCTTCATACAGCACCTAAACTTAAACTTAACAGTTGTGAACTAAATGACCAAGACAAACTGAAAAGTCTCGGACTCACTATGAACAAAAATCTCAAATGGACTGACCTAGTTACGATAATGTGCAAAAGAATCTTTGCTGGCATCCATGGTTTGAAGCGGTTTGCCTTATACCTGCCATTCAATGTTAAGGTGATGCTTATTAAGACTCTTATACTACCACACTTTGACTACTGTGATGTGATGAATCACATGACCGTTGTGCAATTTGACAGACTCCAGCGTGCTCAGAACTATTGTATAAGATTTATTTTTAATCTCAGATGTCATGAGTACGTTACACAATATTTTCAGCAATTGTCACTCATGAAACTTCATCAACTACGTAAAATCCACATTCTTTCTATTCTACATTTAATTATCAAAACCGAATATCCTGTTTAATCTAACGAATAATTTCAACTTTAGCTTCGATATTAGGAACGACCTACAAGAAGGGGAGCCACATTACTATCAATTCCAATTCATTGTTCAACAATTTTTAATAGGTCCTGTACTGTTTAGGCTTGTTGCCTTTGGAACGTTCTCCCTGATGGTATCAGATGTATTGAGGACCGTGCTCATTTCAGGGTGAGGGTTGGGCGCTTGCTGCCGGGTGGAGGGGCCTGTGGAGGTGACTGGTGGTACTGCTTGTTGCGGTCATGTAGCCAATTGGTGTGTTAGAGTGATTGAATGTTTCTTGCTTCTTGCTCTTTATTTTGAATTATCTTGTATTTATCATAAAATTTATAAAGTTTTTCTTTTGTATTTTAAGTATTCATTTAAATATATAGAATCAGAATCATTTTATTGTCGTCCAACAATTACAAAATTGTATTGACAAAGTCAAATATGATATTAAAATACAGTGGAGTCCCGCTAATCCGAACACGTGTAATCCGAACGTCGGTTAATCCGAACAGGTCCAGGAGAAATTATTTATAACAATAAATAATGAACAGTTATAGGAACTAATTACATAAAAAATGAAAATGGGTGCATCATTTCGTACATAAACAAAGAAAACTTTAATTAAATAGACATACAGTATTTTATTAAGACAAATTGTGTACGGTACAGTACATAAATAATGAAGTTAAATACAGTACCAAATTGAAACTTATAGGTTAAGTATGAGTTAAATAATTACTGTATTAAGAAGTGAAATCAAACAAAAATTGGACGTACAGTACTGATATTACTGTACAATATTAATTGTTAAAAGACATAAATTCAGTTATTGTCTTCTGTCGCATTTAAGAGAGTTTATTGGATGACTCACATTGCTTAACAATAGAACTCCCACACTAAATACGGTAAATGTGCTTAGTATTCGCAAACACGTTTATTTGTCAAGAAATACAATGCAACAGTCAGAAAACATGTTTTAATAAACAATGTTGATAATTCTATAACAAAATAGACCCATTCTCAAGTTTAAAACCGATTTTTCTGTAATTCTGGCTAATCCGAACAATCACATAATCCGAATAGGGCTCGGTCCCAATTAGGTCGGATTAACGGGACTCTACTGTATCACTATGTAGGCCTGTAGAGCCTAAAATAAATACAGTCTATCTATGTTCAACTTGGTATCAATATAGATTTTTACCTTAAGATCATTTAATTTTGTATAGGTTGAGCATTTTTGTTTTTTCAAAAAGAATAAGTTAATAATTTACCACAATTGAATTAAACTTTTGTAAATTTACTGTATACAATATGAGGTTGAGTGGTAGAGATGGCTTAATAGCCCTAACTCCGCCTCTTTAATTAAGGCTTTTTCATTTCATTACTTTTAATATCAGTTTATCTTTAAAAAACTAATTAGGCCCTACCAACATCATTCAATCTGTAGCCTTCTTAGTTTTGTAAACACCAATATGTAAACTTAATTGAAATGGACCTTTCTATTAGTACCTTCAACAGACATCAACAAATTGTTTAGATTGGTTATGCTTAACTTTTTATGAATGTCTGACATTTCAAAATAAAATCTGACTATAACATAACCTTAAATCTCCAGTACTAGTTACAGATACCAAAACAAAGACGTTTAGAAGCGTACAATGTGTGTGCTTTTGTTCGTGAGTGTCAGCCATGGCGCTGAAATATCAGTATCTGAACCGCTGAGCCGACGTGAAACTGTTATAGATTTCATCCATAGAAAGAACGAGTACCTGAACCTAGTTTCTAACAGAATCCTAACCTAGTTCATCAACTTAACCCATACAAAATGTATGTTAATTTGATAATGTGAAGGTAAATACTAAAAATACAGATTTTAAATGAACAAAGTCTACTTTTATGATAATAAAATTTCCGTTTATAGTGGCTATTTTTGAGACTATACTCATTTAACAAGACAAGTTCTGAGAAACTCTGTAGATGGTCCCGTACCTCAAAAACGTAGCTGATTTTAATAAAACTTTGTATACACATTCAATACACTGTCTAATGTATTATGTTACCACCCTCATTCTTAGGTCACACCTATTTTCGGAGATATATCGATGTTACAGGTCAACTACAGGAACAACCTATGGGTGGCCGTACCTCAAAAATGTACAAGCCTATTTTTATAAAACTTTATATACACATTCAATACATGGCCTACTATACTTCAATATAACCCTAATTCCTTAGCCAGATCTATTTTCAAAGCCACGCCGATTTTACATGCTATGAAATGAGGTACAGTCATTTATAGATTTGTTTTTTTTTTTTTTTTTTTTTTGCATTTGGCGTGTGTAATTGAGTAGTCTTTGTTCATGAAAACCAGTATTTTTAGTTTTAGAATGCTAGTTAAGTAGATTCTATAGATTTTTTTTGTATTTGATCTTTTTGTCTTCAAATAATTCAGCGTACTAAATAAATCACTGTAATAAAATCAGTGTACTAAATAAATCAATACTAAAATAAATCACCGTACTATATTCACTCAAATATTCTAAAATTAAAAGATCAAAGATTCATCAAAATTCTAAAACTAGTTCATTCAATATTGAAATGTGGTTTTCCAAGATATTTTTCTGAATATTTTAAATCTGTGTCTCATGTAGGTGTAAGAAGCACTCGCTCTGGCTCATACATTTTGAGAATGCCTCAGCACAGGACTGCAGTGTTTGATAAGTCATTCTATGTAATGGCTTGTAGGTTGTAGAATGCCCTTCCCCAAACAATTACTTCTATCGATAGCCGTTCCCGGTTTGTGGCGAAACTGAAAGATATGTATCTTGAGCGGTTAGCCGAGGCAGTTCCGGTCTGAGATGCTGTGGGCGTGACACTGGCAGAGGGATGAATGTGAGATTGTGTGTGATAAAAGTTAGCAATAAATACTTTAATTTATTTGTATATTAAAATTATAATTTTATTTAAATGTTTTAAGAATAACAGAGGTAGTTAATTTATTAATGTGTTAAATTTTAATTATAACACATTAAAATATTACATTAATTTCAACACATTGTGTAAATGTAATTATTTCTTTATTTTATTATTTTTTGTTTTATTCTTAAGATATCATTTTAAATTTTACGTTGTCGCAGGTTAAGTGTAAGAAAGGGCCATGCGGCCCTAACTTTGCCCTGTATAAATAAAGAATTTTTAATTTCATTTAATTTTAATAATAAAACTAATATAGTTTTGTTAAGTGATCTGGTTCAGGAACTAGGGTAGTAATAGTTCAGGTACCAGATTAGAAGTAGTTCATGAACCACGTTAGGATCCATGTCAGAGGATTAGTTCTTTCTGTGGATGGAACCTATGGGCAGTTTCACACTGCTAATCGCTATTATAGAAACAAGCATGGGCGTTCGTTGAATACTACTTTCGTTTCAAAAAGTACAGATAATGTATTTTGAACATTGACCACAAACTAACTAGTTGAATGAAAATCACGGGTGATAAATTAAAATGTAGCTTGTTTATTTATACGTCTAGAACTAAATCAAATTGTTTACAAACATTAAATTGAAGTTGGTAAGAATGAAAAATAGTTCCTGTTGAGGCGATTTCAACCAAACTACAATTTTGAACATTCATAACCAGGAAGACTTAACAATAGTACTAACTTAGAGACTAATTTTTGAATTATATGGATAACAGTTGTTGTCGAACCAGTTTGTAAGCCATTTTAACCTTTATTCCCAGCCAGGTTCGGTTAAAATAATCTGCATTGGTCACGCTATTGAGCTTATAGACATTATTTTTATTTTAATGTCAATTTATTTTTGTAAACACAATTTAAAACTATTGTTTTTAACACCATTTTAACTTAATTAAACAGATTTTGTTTGTTTCCCCTGGCTGGCGCTTGCTTGGCACGTGCAGACCGTCGAGGGTGATGTTGCAACGATCGTGTGCAAATTAGTAAATGAAACATTGTTTCAAAATATTGGACCATTTACCATCAGCTTTTTATATGAGCTATGGGCTTCAAATGGCAGGTTTAACAATGAATAATTTAACTTTCAAAATTGCAATTTAGTAGTAAAGCGCCACAATCAGGGCCGCATTTACAAATTCGGCACCCCTAGGTCTACAGACCAAAGAGCGCCACCCCCAGAGGACTCTGATTACACTGACGTAGAAATCCAGTAATTTTCTTAATTATGTAATTTTGATGAAAGATAATTAAAATAGTATACATAAATAAATATATATATATATATATGTATATATATATATATAAATATAAATATAGGAGTGTTTTGAATAAATAAAAGCAATGAACCAGTTGCAACATAATATTCTAGCTATTGTTATAATAACAGTGGTCATTTGTATGGTGTAAAAATAAGTTAAAACATATGAGTTTTTAAAGTCTTTTATTTGATTTTCAATCAAAAAATGAAAAAACGTAAAATACAGCTAGAAATAATAACATGAGTACACATAAGATAATTTGAAACATATTATATTTGATGAAAAAATTAATTTAGTCAAAATAGTCAAATAGTCAAAAATCTTTATTACAATTTCTTTAAGAAATGTACATTCGTCAAGAGATACAAGTTTATATACAAAGGAAATAGGTCCTTCAAGTTTCGGTCTTGCTTCAGTCATCTTGTTTCAAAATATTCCTTCATTGAATAAAATGGTCGCTCCATCAGCCAGTCTTGCAGATGGCGTTTCAGTTGTTGGCCGTTGAGGATTTTCAGATTTGTTGGAAGTGAGTTGAAAACTTTCCGTCCGATATATGATGGTTTTCTGCTGTATTGTGTGGTGCGGTGCGCTGGAAGATGATAGTCTGCTGCTCTCCGTGTGTTGTAGGAGTGAATGTTTTCTCCTGTGGTAAGCTCTGCCTGGTCTGTGTAGACAACTACTGAGTAAATGTAAAGGGCAATGACAGTCATAATCCTCAGTGATTTGAAGGCATCTCTACAACTCTCTGTTGGAGTGAGGTTGGCGAGTGCTCTTATAGCTTTTTTCTGTTGCACCAGTATTCTGTCAAGGTTCTGTTGTGAAGTTCCTCCCCATATAGTCAGGCCATATCTTATGTGTGATTCTACCAGCGCATGGTATGCTGCTTTTGCAGCCTCTTGTCCAGCTATCCACTTTATTCTTCTCACAACAAAAATTCCAGGTCCAAGTTTTTTGCTCAATGTATCAGCATGTTCAGTCCAGGAAAGATTGGTGTCTATTGTCATGCCCAATAATTTAGAATGATTTTCTACCAAGATGTTGGGAACTTCTGGGATCTGTTCATGTCTTCTACTGAAATTTAGCTGAGTGGTTTTTGACGGATTGATTGCCAAGTCATTTTGTAGACAGTATTGTAGAGCTTTTCCAGTTGATGTAGTGATTGTTGAGTGTAGTCCCTGCGCTGTGTCATGTTGAAGAAGAAGTGTAGTGTCATCTGCGTACATAATGGGGAGGATGTTGTTGTGGTTAATGAAGTCATTAAAGTCATTGGTAAACAGCACAAACAAGAAAGGACCCAGGACTGAACCCTGGGGCACCCCTCTAGTTATTGGCTGAGTTTGGGACCTAAAAGTACACGATTTATTATTTATGGTTCTATGGATTTCCACAATCTGGCTGCGATCTGCTAGATAGCTTGCCACCCAATGCCTTGATTTGCCTTGGAAGCCTAGAATTGATAGTTTCTTCACAATCAAATCATGCCCTAAGCAATCGAATGCTTTTGCTGTAGTCTAAAAGGATGGCTGAGACAAACTTATTATCTTCTAGTTGGTCTGTGATATGTTCTACTAAGCTTGTCATTGCAGTGATGGTGGATCTTCCCTTCAAGAATCCATGTTGGCAATTTGATAGCAGTTCTTGTTCTTGCAAGTGTTGTACCATCCTTTTTAGTTCAATTTTTTCTATAATTTTTGAGGAAAGGAGAGATTAAAGAGATTGCTCGATAATTTTCAAGTTTGGTTTTTGATCCCTTCTTGTGCTTTGGGTAGACTTTAGAGAGTTTTTAGTTTTGAAGGGAAGTGACCATTATCAAAGGATTTGTTAATTATTGTGACGAGTGGGGCTGCTAATTGGTTTGCACAATGCTTGACTGCCTTTGATGGGACTTCATCAATGCCACATGACAGTTTAGGTTTTAATGTATGTATTACAGACAGTACTTCATTATGTGTGGTGGGGGCCATGGTTAGTTGTGGGTTCTGTTGGATATTTGCAGTGGGCTGTGGTGGAACAGTATTAATTTGGAGAGCACTGCGATTTTGATTAAGAGTGATATCTGCTACCCGGCAGAAATAGCTGTTTAAGTGCTCTGCAATTACCATCGGGCTGTCTTCTATTTTTCCATCAATTTCTAGCTGTCTAAGTGTGTCATCAGACTTTTTTTGCTGTTTTTCTCCACTGATGATGCTCCAGAGTGCCTTAGATTTATTGTCAGAGCTGGCTATGTGCCCATTTGCAGCTGCTCGCCTGAGTTCTCTAAGTTTTAGGTCATAAGTTTTCTTTTTTTTGTTTCATTGTGTCCTTGTCAAGTTCACTTTCCTGTCAGTTCATATCTGTACAACCCCTTAAGGAAATCTTCTTTAAGTGTGTTTACTTCAGGGTCATATTGGAACTTGAGTTTTGGTTTCTCTCTAGGCCTTGATTTTGAGAGGGGACATGCAATGTCTAATGCTCTCCTTACAATGGCATGAAATGAGTTATATGCTTCTTCAGCATCTTGGGCATTGTGTACACTGTCCCAGCTTTCTGTGATAAGTTCCATTTTTGGATTATCTAGGTTTCGCTTGCTGAAATTCCTCTTGAAGGAGTTTTCCTGTTTTTTAACTTTATTCCCTTCATACTGCACCTTGCAGAGTTGGCCGGTATGGTCGGATAATCCGCTTTGTATGATACTGTAGCTAATATTGTCCTCAGGTACATTTGTGCAGATGCAGTCAATTGATGTTGCAGTGGTACTGGTCGTTCTTGTTGCTGGGAGTGGTAGACGCTTGATCCCAAATGTTGATAGTTCTTCTTCAAATAAGTCGTTATCTTGGTTTGCTGTCAATCTATTAAAATTAACGTTACCCATTACAATAATTTGTCTTGCATCTGCCCGAGATGTTGAAAGAATTGCTGACATGACCTCTATAGCTTGTTTGGTGTTTCCTCCTGGAGGTCGATAGAGGCCAAGTAGATGGAAGGAGCATTGTTTAGTGCCAATTTTTGCCATGGCTGCCTCACAGAGGAGTTCCATGGAGTGGTTTTTTTATGTCTAGCATTTCTACACAGATATCTGCGGTTTCGTCAATGTAGATAGCAACCCCTCCTAATTTGTGTTGTTCTCTGCAAAAGTCTGTTATTAATTTGTAGCCATTGACTTTTGTTAAGAGCAAGGTTTCGGAGCTTAACCCGTGTTCAGTCAGAATTATAATTGTAGGCTGGAGGGTTCTTAAGAAATGATTTAGTCTTTCTATTTTGTTGGTTAGGCCTCTCACGTTTTGGTGCAGTATACTTATTGTTGAGGTTTCACTTGAGCTTTTAGTGCTGTATTTGGTTGGAAAGCCTGATTTGTTGTGCGTAGAAAAATTCTTGTTCTGTAACGTTGTTTTTTGTATTGAGCCTGCTGTAAAAAATTATTAGGGGTAAAATTTTGCAGCTTCGATATAAATACTTTGTACAAGAGAAGAAAGTTTGGTGTTTTGGGCAAACATCCAAATGCCCAAAAGAAAAGCCAATTAGCCAAAGGCTCAAAATCATTAAGTCATTACAATTTTCTTTTTTGCTTTGACTCAACAAAAGTACGTGTTAATTCTTCTACGTCCAGGCTTTCAGTGAGGTCGGATTCTATCGCCATAACAGAAAGTGCATTTAATTTGCACTGGCTTAGAGAGTTTCGTAAATGGTTTTTTTCACTCGTTTTAAGACAGAAAACGAGCGTTATCACCGCTGCAGTTGGTGACAGCTGTACTTAAAACTGTTCTTAAAACAATTTCCATGTTTGGAAATATGTGCTGCAAGCTCTTGCCATAAATGAATTGGAGAAGAGTTTTGAAGGATGGTTTCTGTTTCGTCTTATTTTTGTTTTCCTTTTCCCTCTCTGAGTTTTCAACTTTTTAAATAGAACTTAAATTGGACACACTCATCTAAGAAGCATTCTTCCAAATCATCTTTGTAGAGTTCCAACTAGCTCTTTGCATTTTGATTTGATGACGTTGTCTTCCAATGTCTCCAACTTCAACAAAAATCCAAACTTGTGCTCGACGCCCGTGTAAGCGTTTGCCCTTTTGTCAATTACGAAAAACACGTTGACTCGGAACATTTCTTTGGGGTCAACAGGCTCGTTATTTTCATTGTTGTTGGCAATTTCATATGGGGGGGTGGGGGGGGGGGGGGGTGGGGGGGGGGGGGGGTGGGGGGGGGGGGGGGTGGGGGGGGGGGGGGGTGGGGGGGGGGGGGGGTGGGGGGGGGGGGTACGGAGAGTAAGAATCAGATTCAAAACAACGCTGCAGAGTTATATGGAGCAATTAAAAAACACGCTTTAATAAATTCTATTTCAACACTTTACTTAAGCAAGTAGTGAGAGATTCGATATTACGGAGAGTAAGAATTAGACTCAAAACAACGCTGCAGAGTTATATGGAGCAATTAAAAACAACGCTTTAATAAATTCTATTTCAACACTTTACTTAAGCAAGTAGTGAGAGATTCGTTATTACGGAGAGTAAGAATCAGATCCAAAACAACGCTGAAGAGTTATATGGAGCAATTAAAAACACGCTTTAATAAATCCTACTTCAACACTTTACTTAAGCAAGAAGTGAGAGATTCGATATTACGGAGAGTAAGAATCAGAACATGACAATTCATAACATAGTAATCCTCATAACAGTCATTGTAAATACCTCGAATGAATAATGAAAGATAATAATGTAATATTTAGTATAATACATTGCAGAAATGAATATTCGAAGTCATGCTAGTTTCTGTGTTGTTAGACTACTATTATAGTAGTCCTTTTTCTTTCCACCTTTTATTCTCTCTTCTTTTTTTCTTTCCTATCTTTTCTTTCTTTTTCCATGAACAAGTTATATCATCACCAGACGAAAAGGGTAGGTTTCAATCCTCTAAATGTTATGTTATACGTTTTGTAACATACAACGATGGCAAATATCCTAAACCTTATTATCCCTTCAAACCTTCCATCTTTATTATCCAAATCTAAACAAAGAACTACTACAGTAATACAAATTTCTCAAAATTTGAGGAAGAAAGAGTTTGTATGAGTATGCATGAATATGTCAAATTGCTGACTGACACCATCTACACAAGCACTGTGTCTGAGCTGGCCTTCCCTCGTCCATGCGAGTATTAAAATATTAAAGTATTAAAATATATGCAAAGCCCACAATTTTTAATTGAATTTATCTTAAATTGAACTTTTTATCCTATTTAAAATTAATTTAAATCCGGGGTTTTATTATTAGTTCATACTTTGTTTTTATGTTTTAATTCATTAATTGTTTTTAATAATTACTTTTCTCGTAAACATTTTTCATAAAGTAAATGGTCAAAAACATCTTTGAACCTACACGAGGAAGAAAAATATTTCTGTAGTGCTAGTCAAATACGATCGATGTATGTGTAGTTACAACTATTCTGTAGCAGTCTTAGTATGCACTTATTTTTATTAACGTATACTGTACGTACATTTCTAAATTTATTTTGTTCTTTAGTGTAATGTGTTTCTTTTTTTATCTTTCTTTCTGTCTTTTTATATATTATGAAAGTAAGCGCACAATATTTTAATGGAACTCATAGAGCCTCGCACAGGATTCGTCCCATGTGGCTCTTTATTCATATTGTAATGTGTGATTGATTGGCAAATAAAGACTTTCTGATTTCTGGTTCTATTATGAAACCACTTCCAAATTCTATTTTATTTACATACGAATATAACAGGGCGAATCAAAAAGGTGAGAGATGTGAAATTTAAAGACAGCATGTTTTTTTATGGAGGGGAGAAGAATCCCCCCAAAAAAATTCAAGATAAATCTGTAAGATCATCTCTAGCGCAAGTCTAACATCTGGAGAGTGCCTATGTACTCTTAGCGTTGGGTTTTTTGACTGGATAATGAGAACACACGGGGATTCCCCATGATCTGTACCAGAACAGAGCTACAGAATATACTTCCACTGATTTCAGCCCGATGACGTCAGAGCACCGATGGCGTGTCGCGGCCTTGTCAGTAACAATGTCATTGTAATTCACATTAGAAACCCCCACAGTTAGATTAAGACTAATATTCAATCACAACTATTGATCATTAATATATCAATTTCTAATCTTTACTGGTGTCAGAAAGGCCGGGAGGATAACGATGGGGGGGGGGGTTGTATAAATAATCTCTACCATCCTCGAGATTTTCTGCTACTGTCGGAACTAATTTATTACAGTGTAGTTCAGACATTCACTGCTATGAGTAATATGTCCAATAAAACATTGATATAAACACAAGTGCTACACAGTTTTCATGAAATCAAAATCCGGCTGAGCAATGATGGAAAAGTGACTATTTCGGCTAAGTGACTTGGGGCAACTGTGCCGGTGCCGGATGGGCAGAGTCCGCCCAAGCCGTGATGAATGTGGAAGTTCAGATTAACAGTTTTCGACTGTTATACGTATTATTATTAAAATAATAGACATTATTACAAGAATGTCTTTGTGTTGTATGCAGTTTTAGGTATCTAAAACTATTATTTTATACACGCACATAAATTTGATATCAATCGAAAGTTCTTACGTTTTAGATACGCTTATTGTGTATTTGAAATACATTAGACGATAGTGATCTGCCCCGCCGGCTTCCAAGTCTACAATCTGATCTGATAAGTTTTATTGTTTAGTTTAAAACAGTTAATTAAGAAAAACACGCGTGTTGCTCGGACAGATATTATCAATCCACTAGCCAACTTAGTATCAGCTATTAATATGGAAGTGCATACAAACATAATTCTAGAACAAATAAGAGTTATCAAAAGTTATTAATATCTTGGGGTAAAAATTAAGAACCAAGGCTGCGGTTGGCGTGTGATGAGCAAAGGGCCAAAAAGAACAACATCCATTTTCCACAGTCATCATCCAAACAAACTTAATAAACTTCTTTATATCAATACTATTTATCTGCTAATTAAACAACAAAATGTGATATCGCGTCAGGGGATGATCCACGAGAAGTAGTGATAAGATAAAAGTCATAATATCCGATCTTGTGGCAAAACCAGTAATAACGTTTTATAACATATCAGGAGATATTTGGCCAACTGCTCGGTGATATACTGAATAAACTTTTGTCTCTTGGCAGATTTTTTTGTCTGAGAATACATTTGCTAAGAAATTTGGTGTGTATACACTTCACCATAAGACTCAGTTTTCACAAAATCCAACTCTTCTGTTAAACTCGTCTTCTAATAAATACTGTACGGTACGGATTTTACCTTATGCTATCCCTTGGGTTATTTATACTTGTTTACAACTTAACATGAGATATTGCATAAGAACCAGCTTTGAAGTTAATTTAAAGAGGCGTTAACAATTCTCTTTGAAGTCTTGCACTGGGTGGAGAAAGGCAGGAGAACTAGTAGCATTTCAAACATTTACAAACCCCATCATCTTGAAACCTTTCTTTGTAAACAATGAGATTAATACATTTAGCTACAATTTTGAACATATGCGGTATTATATCAAGGTTTTATAGAAAATTACTAACAAAGAAGACTCGGTCACTAAATCCTTAATCCTCTGTAAACTAAACTACATAAATCCAGAGTAGTACACAATAGAGAATACGAATGCGAAGTTAATGTTTTATTACATTCTCGGTAGGATGTCTCACTGGCAGTATTATCAGTGCAAAATCCATGAAATTTCTTTCTCAAGTCTGCGATAATCCACAGTCGATGTGGAAGCTTGAGTTTGAATTCTCCACTCATGTCAAACATGATTTGCGGAAAACCTAACCAACTTTCTCTGCAAGGACGTATATAAGGTTTTACCGTATAGCTATCCACATCTTTTATAGCACATACAATCTGATTTAGCGATTCGTGTAGTAGCACCTCATCCTGGTCTTTTGAAAGCCGACCATCGACTATCGTCTGGATGCGGCTTGATTACTCACTATGAGAATTAATTGTCTATATTACATTAACTGAATTGCATAGCTTTACAGATGTCACCTGCGGTAGAAGTGAAAGGAAGCATATGCAATGATTAACCCGCCTATCGACGGTCCACCTCAACCACTTAAATGGTAATTAATAAGTCATCATGTAACAAAGGATCTCGTCAGCCACTTTATGGACCACCATGAAATTAGCCTCACTCACTTGAGTACAATCGAAAAAATACCTGAATAATGTTTGTGCTTGTCCAGGATCAGAGTAAAAATATGGGTGGAGCTAGTGTCATTGGTACCGCTTGTTTACAAAATACGAATCATCTTGTACTAGTAAGCGTCATTAAACAACGATGACCAGTATAAGCCATTATACTGGTAATGGCTTATAGTGTGTCAGTTCCACCAGGAGACTACGAAAATCACTAAAACGCAGTCTAGGGAATAAAAATAAAATCTAGCTCGCCAATAAAATCCTAAAAGTGAATATTCTGTGTTTGTTAAAACCAACCACTATGGCTATGGTTTTCGATCACATTACATTATTGTTTAGATGGAACGCAATAACATGAACCATCGCTCTGAGAGGCTAACCACTGATACCGATTCAAGCTAATTAAAGAAAAGATCGAGGAAAATAAAAACGTTTACAACAACAGTCATAACGATATTGATGAAATGCCTGGTGAGAAAATGAAAACACTCCTGGCGTGATAGGCGGAGAAAGGCAGGAGTGGTCCAGGCCGGTCGCCATGGGCGGAGAAAGGCATGAGTGGTCCGGGCCGGTCTCACTGGGCGGAGAAAGGCAGGAGTGGTCCGGGCTGGTCGCACTGGGCGGAGAAAGGCAGGAGTGGACCGGGCCGGTCACACTGGGCGGAGAAAGGCAGGAGTGATCCGGGCCGGTCGCACTGGGCATAGAAAAGCAGAAATGGTTCGGGCCGGTCGCATTGAGTGGAGAAAGGTAGAAGTGGTCCGGGCCGGTCGCACTGGGCGGAGAAAGGCAGGAGTGGTCCGGGCCGGTCGCACTGGGCGGAGAAAGGCATGAGTGGTCCGGGCCGGTCTCACTGGGCGGAGAACGGCAGGAGTGGTCCGGGCCGGCCGCACTGGGCGGAGAAAGGTAGGAGTGGACCTGGTCGGTCTGGGTCGAGCCGGACGCAATGGACGCCGTGCTTTAGAGCAACTCCTGGAATCTGACGCTGTCATAAGCTTGATTCCTGGAATCTGGAGTCATGTTTGTCTGAAGGAATCCAAAAACGTTTGCGACGAAGAAGCTCAGAATGAACTCTTTACATTGTTTTCAGATACACCTAGGTAACATAATATAGTGTAATCTAGGTGAAGAGGTATTATCATTGTCTCATCGAGAATATAATTGAGTGCACTACGATGTTTTAGACACGACCTCTAAGCACGCTGGAGCAACCGAATTTTCTACACAAACCGAACATAGTCGGTTGATTCAATGTAAATATTAAGTTTAGCTCCAATTCACTTTGCTCAGATTCCACACGCTGCACTAACTGGAGCTAAACCCAACATTCACATTGAATCATCCCTTCCCACCGTTACTCTGCGATATGTGTAGAAAATAGCTAGGTTATGTATAAATGGGCTATATAAAAAATAGCAATGCTTGACAGACAAACAGTTGGTAAATGCTGAATTGTAAGGAATAAGGAGAAAGTGTTAGAAAGAGAAACGCAGACAATAAAAGATATTTATCCTTACCGCAATGAAAGATTATTAAATCAATGTTTCGATGAACAAATCAGTCATTAAATGGAATTCCATAAAATTAAATATGTAAATAACGACCATAAAGCTTGGTAACCCCCAAATTTATGCTCACACCTAAAATATTTAAATAGGTGATTTCAAACTTCGGCCAATAAAAACATTTTTTAATTTAACCTACAATTTGTAATCTACAGATATTACGCAATTTATGGATTACATTACAATAATTTTCCTTCACAATATTTTCTGTGGACATAAAAATAAATAATTATGAAACATAAACATGTGTATAAATGGTCTAAAATATTATAAAACAATAGAGGACGTACTGTGGAAATATTAAATGCTCAAAAAGCCAACCTCAGTTCAGTTATCAAACTTTATACATAGAGTCTGTTTATAATGAACATTGCTGACTGGCAGGGTGAGAAGTGAACTTACCGTACTTAGTAGGGGGTGCCATGGTGCTGCTACCTGAGCAGAGGCTGCGAGGATAACTGCGAGCAGCTCACTCCTATCATCGCTATCAGCTCTCCGACCGTCCCTGATAACAACCACTCCAGTTAGTCACATCGACAGATGTTCTATGTACGAGTATTATGTCTAATCGTGTTGTGTAACAGGAAAACCTTTGTAATTAATTATCCATGAACCATTTTAGGTCGCACTCCTATATATTCAATTAGTGCAAGCTCTTGAATAGTAGCCTACATTATTTACTACTTAGTTCAATTTGATTGCACCAAAACAATTTAATGTTATTTATAATATTATCATCATCAAAATATTTTAATTCACTTTTTGTTTATGTTTACAAAATCAGCGATAAATTTGTTGTTATAGTAAATTCACCATAAATTCCACGGTTCGGGTAAACGGCCAATTTTATATTTCGGTTACAGAAGCTTCCTTCACAGGAGCGTTATAACACATTCCTTCCATTACATTGTATACTGTCTGTTGCATCCTACTTCGCTCGGTATACTTAGTAGTGTGTGAATCTGAAGTTCTTCTCACCTTACGTATAAACAAATATGCATACAAATGAAAAGTTCTGTGTTAGTTTTAGAAAAATCTATACGTCATTTGATTTGTAATGCCGTCGTTGTCTAATAATTTTAATGAATTAAGAAAATGTATTTTCTATATACTTAATATTTTCATATAACTACTAAATAAAAACACGAAATTTATAAATGTACCTGTAAAACTATCTTGTAGCAACGGCACGCCAAATGTTTATAAAAGTGTTTACTACTAATTACAAATTAATGCAACTAATGAGCATTACTTTATCACAGGAGTTACTGAAAATTGTAAGATGTTTTCATTTTACTTTAAATTATAGTATACTATGTATATTAAATAAAATTATCAACTTGATTGAGCGAAAATGCATTTAGGCTTAGTTACCGCATACATATCGTTAAGAGTAAGAGTGCACCGTTACGAGTATCAAGGCTGTCTTGACAATATTTGCACTGCACACGAGGTCTGATAGTTACTGTCAGGTAACGATAGTTGTACCTTTAGACTGTGTAGTTAGTTAGTTGCGAGTGAAAATAACTAACGAAGTCTCAATAATTATTTTTAAGCCAATTATTTCCACGTGGAAGTATGGCATCATCGTTTAGTATCATTGTTGTAAAGCTATTATAAAGCAGGGTAAAATTGACATTGATTTTATTTGGGTTATGATTTAAATCTATAACCCCAACACTGACTACTGTACATGTATATTCTTGGTAATGTAAATAATTTTAAAATTGAAATAATTACAAAATGAGTTCACATATTCGACCAAATTGATTAATCGGAAACAACACACCTATTCATAATAATATATCACATTTAATCATATCACCGACACTAGTTTTTATAGTATATTTCCTTTCTAAAAACCTACCCCAAAGATGTGTAACAAGCTGACAACATGAGTGTATAGTGTATATAGTGCATATAGTGTATAAGCGTTTTTGCTAGTCGGAGTCACCACGAAGGCATTTCAGTCTCGGTCATGTGGAGACGGAGGCATTCATTCAATCGCCATACGCTTCATCATTTATTTTATAATACTGATAATCTCCCTTATTTTACATATATCTTTGCTTTAATTTCAAACAATAGCACGGCAGCCAAAATACCATCGTTGTACCTCGACATATCATCCGAATACTTTAGTTTATTTATTTTATTTTATTCCTTATTATTTGATGTGATAATGTGTTCCTAATAATTATGTCATATCCATTCTGAGCGTACGTTAGTATTTTAGGTTATATGTAAATGCGAAAGTGCTTTGTTTGTTAGTTTAGTTTTCACGCATAAACTACTCAACCGATTGTACTGAAATTTTACATGGCGATTGCTAGGGTCCCTAGGATGAACATACCTATTCTTATTTCGTAAATCCCTTCCGGGCTACGCCCCACTGGTCTTTAAAGCAGCAAAGAATGCCATCTTGGTCTCTAAAGTTATGTAATATTGATTGAATTAGCCTATCAAGTGTAATCAACTGTTCTGTGTAAACATGTCTTATTATTTTCTATTTATATGTTATAGTTAGTAAATTGTCCAGAGTAGATTTTTTATTAAGAATTATGAATTTAGATTTCAGCAATTAGGTAAGTACTAATCTACCTTAGAAAATATCATAAAACATGAGAAGGTCAAAATTTAACTCCGAATCGTCCCTTTAAAGAAGTCGACAAGAACTGCGTTAGAAGAAATTTCGCTAGACAGTTATTTTGAACTAATGTACTAAGTCTACCTCTAAATTTTCTAAAATAGGCTATTAAAAAAAATTGTTACTACAAATTTAAAAAGTTGTATAAAACCCATTTTTGTTCTTTTTTTGACAGAAATAGGCTTTTCTGATTTGTGATATATATTTTCTTGATCAGGGAAACAAAAGAAAATCAACTATGCAACAAACCATACTACGAACGAAGTAAATTCGTTATCCATAAATACAAATTTTTGACGTAAAAACTGGAAAGTTCTCATTTGCTAAAGAATTAATAAAAGAAAAAGCTGATATTTAACAATTCCTAATAAAAATGGCAAGAGAGTTGCAAATTTCATAGATATTACTTCAAAGCCTAAGCTTTCACAAATATAATAAATCGTTTTATTTTTTATTTAAGTACAGTTACGTGAGTTTCAAGATAATATAAAATACGATATGATCAAAATTTCATTAGCAAAGCACAACTGGTTTTATATTTTTTACAGTGTCACAAATTACTCTGCAACAGATATATTCTTGAATTATATCCTGATTTAAATAAAACTTATCTAGGAAGTAATTACTATGCTTAAACACTATTACTTGACCAAATCTGACTACCTCATCTTATCATGAGATAAGGTCTGACACCAATGAGATATTTGGTTTGGATAATTTTTATTTGTAGTGGATTGGAGTCATTTACTAGTTAGCAGCAGTGATTTAAATATGTCGTTTACAAATCAGGAATATGCAGAAATTAATTTTGTGTATGGTTTCTGTGATGGCAGTGTTACTGCGGCTCAACTCCACAGTACGCTGTCCGATATCCTGGTCGGCAAGTTCCTAGTACACAAGTATTTACAAGGCTGCATCAGCCTTTGGTAGAACGTGGATCTGTGTACAAGTGGCGGAGTGAGTTGGGGGCAGCGGCGTTGGATTTGAACAGAGATGAACACATATTGGACAGTTAGTAGACAAGACCCGGAGATTAGTAGAAGGGATCTTGCAGGTGACATCGGCATCAGTAAAAGTACAACTTTGAAAGTTTTACAGCAAAATAAGTTCTACCCTTATCATTTTACAAACGTGTACGGCTTTAAACCTAATAATTATGCTGTTATACTAGACTTCTGCCGCTATTCATGAAACCTGACATTAAACAATATATTTTTATCTTATGAACCGACCAAGCTATTTTTACAAGACAAGGGGTATTTAACTTTCACAACAAGCACTTCTGCAATACTGTGAACAAAAAGCTGCAAGAGAGCAGTCATATCCGAGAAGATTTAGTATTAATACTTGGACAGGTGTAGTTGGCGATCGTTTCTTGAGACCTCAAAGTTTAACTGGAGATATGTATGTATAATGATTTTTTGCAACATAATTTGCCTCAAATGTTGGGTGTGTTCCATCCATATATACACCGCCAAGAAATTATTTATCAACAAGATGGCATCACTTTACTCCTCCTCCTCAAGGAAATTGGATAAATGCTAAATATTTTCTGCTTTTTATTCTTGGTGGAAGTGAGTAGGTTTTAATGGAAAAGACATTTTTTATACTTCCACATTAAATGTCTTTTGTGGAAAAACTGATGATGCCTTAACCGGTGAAAGCGCTTTTTAAAAAAATTTAATGTGGAAGTATAAAAAATGTCTTTTCCATTAAAATGCTAACTATCCAAATTGGATAGGCAGAGAAGGTCATATACTTTGGCCCTCAAGATCTCCAGATCTCATCCTCATGACCTTTTTTGTGTGGGGTTTTCTCAAGTTTGAGGTGTATGCAACACCTGTAAATAAGGAAGAGAAACTTTTGAATAGGACCCTAGTTGCAGAACAGAAACTTAGGGAAAAGCTAAGCCATAAAGTGACTGCTTGAGCTAGGCGAAAGAGAGTCAGAGCCTGCATAAGAGAGAACGGGGGACATTTGAAAATAAACTAAAATGAAACTCTAAATTGGTATGTAACTTTATTAAAACAACCTATGTCTAACTTATGAATTTGTATAATCAATATTTAGGTATCTAATAGCAGTATCTAATTTAGGTTTTGTTTTGATAGCAAAATTTTGATCATATCGTGTTTTACACTGTTGAAACTCACATCACTGTACTTAAATTATAAAACAAATATAACGATATATCATATTTTCAGAAAGTTTAGGTTTTTAAGCAGTTTCTATGACATTTGCTAGTATTTTTTTTTATAAAGAAATGTGAATGTCAGCTTTCCACTTTACATTAAACTTCCCAGATTAGGTTGATTTAATTAATACTTCCGGGGATGCAGACTCGTTAAAAGTTATCTATACTTACTCAAACTTTAATGTAGAGTACAATGGTATTAGACCTAATAAAGTTCAAGAAAGATATAGAAATGTCATAGACATTTTAAATATTTTACGAAATGTTCATGTTTTATTAAAAAATAATACAAACCTCCTCTCCTCTCCACTTCACTCCTCCCCACCACTCCTCCCCCCCTCACTCCCTCCCAACCCCTCCCCATCCTGGTGAAAACTTTTAAAAACTTATCTATCTGATTTTGAAAATAGACGACAAATTTTTCAATTCAGGGAACAATAGTGTAACTGTGTATGTGAAGAACTGAGTATGTTTGAAACAATATTTTAATGTTCTAAACATAGACTGTGAAAGATAAATACTTGCTTATCGACACCATTTATGTTTGTATCGACTCATCAACATCGATAAAGCCGTCTGGGGTCTCCTCTCAGATGTTTAATTAGTGTCGAGTTTGTTGTGTTAGAGCAATCAGATAACGTTGAATTGTCAAATATATGACAGTTAACTCACGTTCCGTTAAGTGTCTACTGATAAACAGTTTTGAACATATTGACTATTGTGAACATCTAGTGATCTTTAATATATTAACAAATAGGTGGTCGGTAACTTAATATTATAGTTTATTAATCAACGGAATAAATCAATCAACAATATTAATAAACCACAATATGACTGATATTGTAATTTTGTATCTTCTTCGCAACGCAAACATACCATTCATCTATGTATGAACAACGCATACTAAAATGGTGTAATTTCCTGTTTTTTACACATTTTTCCACCATGATTGGCTATGACAAAAACAATTGAAATGGAAGAGGGTCATGTAACTTCATACGCTGAATACCACAGGGTAAATAATATCATGTATTCTACCAAACATGACAGTAGACTATTTAGTAGCAATTAACAGCATGCTTCTGTCGTTTTAAATATTTATTGAAAACGTAAAACCTATAATTTTATATGCTTGTCTACAACTAAAATAAGTCTAGAGTAGGCTACTACAATAATGTTTTGATGTAGTTTATTACAGTAACTTTAACTTTAACGTATCATAGCGCAAGTTGCTCCCGATAAAGTAGAATCAACTCTACCCAAACTTATTACTCTTGTCGTTGTAATCGACAGTCACTACAGTATTGGCCAACCGAGGTCGTGTCAGACTCGAGATAGCTCTGGCTGTAAAGCCGAACGCCCAACCAACAAATCTGTCAATTATGGTGGGATGGAGTGCGCGTACGTATTCGTCGACCCGTTCGATCTTAATATACTCGGACAATATGTTCCATAGTGTGTGGAGGTTAGACATCAATCCCCCGCCTGCGTTTTCGCCCGTCGCGTTGCCTACCATCATGCCGCTTGCTGCGCCTGATCCAAAGTTGTTTCACGACCCCACTTCACAAACAAGAATGCCAAACAATCGACTCGCTGGATCTCAATCTGAAACAAGATATTGGCGTCGGAGGACGCCCTAATAACAATATCACTAACAATGTAACATTGGAGGAACGAAAACAAAAATTAAAGATATTGACATTCATAAACACTAAATAACATTTGTGGTGTGAATTTAATTGATTACAAAATACTTCAACTTTGAAGTTTGTTCACAGGCTTGTCTGGGATTCAATAGTGGAGTTACTACAGGTAAACCGATACACCGGAGAATCGAAGAACCGGACATTATGTAAAGAGTGTTTAGTGGATTAGTGAAACGATTATCGATAGCTGAAAATGTAATATTCATGCTCAGCCTATTTCATGCTTAATAATCGTGGAAAGTTTCAGTTTGTGTCCTTGAGAAGAACATTACATGTTACGAGGGTGAATGACGGTGGTTTCATATCCTGACTAACCTAACTTATAACAAAACCGACTGTGACGTTTTTCCGTCAAAGTGAAAATAGAACGTGGATACATCAAAATGTTCCTTTTTCATGCTGATTAAATCGTGGAAAACTTTAGATTGTACTCATGAAAGGAACACAAAAATGTATGAGGGGTTTTACAGAGCTACTTGCGACTTTGCTGCTCTTTGATTATTTGACCCCAAACTTAGTTCTTCCTTAGACCAAGAGGAATCTATGTACCAAATTTTAAGCCTCTAGGATCTTTCCATTAAGTCATCGCACAAACAGACGAATAGATGGTCACGCAGACGTACGGACAGACAGACAACATTCACAACAGATCGATTTTAAGAAGGATCTGTCGGGTCTTAGTTGAACTAGAACTTAATTTAATAATTATTTACTGTACCCTTTGGGTGTTACTAACCTTTTCGTGTGGTTGAATAATTTGAAATCGACATAGCCAAATTACTTCATTAAAATGATTAAACCAATTTATAACAATTAACCTCAAATGCTAGGGTTTTGCATGAGTTGTTTAAAAGGAAAGATTCTTAAGTTTGAACTACATTATTGACAGTTTTGGAAAAAAAGAAGAATTTGGAGAAAAGGAGAAAATCTATATTAATAACAGGGTTGTTATGAACATTCTCCTTCTTCAATGTATGCAATTTGAGTACGGATCTAGAACGGATAACAATACCCTATGACTGTCGAAAATCATAATTTTGCAATACTTCTAGAACTTGGAACACAAATATTATTTCCGCGTGCAATGTCCGAGGAAAGTAACCAATAACGTAATATGTGATGTCAGCGCTTGACCTTTTCTATAGAGAGATAGTAAATAATTTTAGGAACCATAAGATTAAAATTTGCATACAATAAATATATGTGTAGGATACCTCTCTATGTCAAGTTTCATACAGCTGATTAGTTTACACTAACATTTCAATGGTTCAATTAATTCACCTTAGTAGAATCTTATATACGAAAATGAATCGCAAAATGTGTCGCTAAGTGTTAATTTCGAAAACTGCTAAAACCAATTGGACTAATTCTTTTTGTTAAATATACATTGAATCCGATAAAATTTTATATGAAAAGAAAGATTAAAAAAGTTACCGCAAATATTTTGTAATTCTGGAAACTAGTAGTATTTAGGTTTCACAATCCAAAATTTAACTGATAAAAAACTGCTCTTGACATTTTCAAATAAAGATGTACAATTATTCTGGACCAGCTTACATTCACATCACACACAATCAACATTCACATTTTATATAAAGCGATTAATATAAAATTACTTGTAAAAATATAGATATAATTAATTTGAGCCAGAAAAGCTCCTACACGCACAAACAATTATAATATAAGAGTCAAGTTACATTCTTGTACTTTTAAGCACGAACACTTAATATGTACCTGATGTGTGCTTACTTACGTTTGAAAAATATCATACAGACATCGATTTGGAAAATTGCACTCAAACAAGTAAACAGGTAGTCTTACGAATAAAAATGAATCACAAAATGTGTTGCTAAGAGCTAATTTCGAGAAGGTTCGACTAGTTCGGCTACTTCTTTTGTAAAATATTTGTTGAAGTCCTATGAAAGCTTAATGAAAAGAAAGATTAGGAAAATTATCTGGAATATTTTGGAATTCTCAAAAAATGGTCTAATTATGTTTCATAATCCAAATTTAACCGACACTTAACAGCTGTAGACACTTTCAGAGTGACGTTAGGCAAATTGGCTGAAACATCTGAAAATTACTATTCAAATGCTGTTTTAACTCCAAACCTTAATAAACAAAACTGTTTATACATAGCCTAAAAACTCTACAATGGTTAGCTACGTGGACATTGAGATATGACATTTATCAGTGGCTTAATGAAAAACAGAGACATGCTTAAAGGATCGTTTCTTTTTCAGACTACAGTCCAAAAAAACACGACTTCTATATCGCAAAACCTTATAACCGATTATTTTGGAATGCTGCATGAACTTAATAAAGATTTTCCCCTTACATCGGAATTAAATAGGAAGTACGTGAGATATATTCTCTTGGTCTGTAATAGGCTTCTCAATCCTACGTAGGCTAGTTATTAACACTATAGTTTCTTCATCAGGACAACAAGGCTAACTCAACTATTGCACTGGAAATATGTTAGACCGAAAGTAGATTACAAGAGGCGGGAGTAAACTCTTTTTGACCGAAGTAGATGTCTAAGAGTTATATACGAATATAATTTTAGATTGGGGCAATAAATAAGACAAATTAAACTAGGGTGAATTTAAACGTCCGGAAGTAGGTACCTTTAAGCCGAAGTAGGCTTCTCAATCTTACGCATGTATATTTGTTTTCTTCGCAGGGATAAGGTAAATTCCACTATGTTGCTGTAAATACCTAGGACCGGAAGTATATAAAAATAGCTAGAACTAAACACTTTTTGGCCAAAGTAGTTTCCGTAACGTGTATTTATTTTCTTTATCGGAGTAACAAGGCAGATCACCACATAACGTAGCTATGGTGGGAAGGGTTGATTCAATGTGAATGTTGTTTAGCTCCATTTGACCTCCTCTTAGTGCAGCGTCTGGAATCTTCTTCGTCAGCGACTTTTTATGGAGATTAACATGAGTCCATATTCCTGGAGTGAAGCAGACTTCAAACGTTGCTCTAAGGGGATGGTGAGCTGAAGCTAAACTCAACACACACAAGGAGTGACGTAGGAAATGTGATTAATTTGAACCATAAATGCTCCTACACGTACAAAACATGATGCCAAGAGTCAGGTTAAACTCTGACTCTCTGAACCATGAACACTTATATAATACCAACCTGAGGTACCCCTCCCTACTTACGTTTGGAATACTTCATATACTCCATCATAAGTGCTTTTGCTAAGTGGTATGATTATGATTTTGAAAATTGTGTGCAAAGCCACGGGTAACAGCTAGTATTAATACATGAGCTCTATACGACTTTTGTGTTAGCTCAGTCGAATGTTAATGCTTGATGAACTGGACTGTGAATGGGATGCAAATACGACACACTCTGATCGTTAAAATGCTGAAACTTCAGGAAGTCGTTTCGACTAAACTTTAATTAGACCGACCAAGTCGAAGGTTTGTTAAAACTCTCGTGGAGGGTGAAATTCGGTTAGCTCCAGTCGATCTCGGAAATCTATTCAATATGGGACTTGAATTACTCTCAGTCGAGAAATTGGTGTAAATTGGATCAAGTCATAGTCCAATCGATGGCAATTGCTGCTTCACGTTAGATTTCAACCAATCACAGTCGGATATTCAGGAAACTATAGAAAGTGGTAATTTGATCAGATTAAGTTGATTTGTTAGGAAACCAACACAGAGCCTACATTACGGTGGTGTAATCGGTTTTTAGTTAGGTAAGTTTTAAAAATTCGAATTCACATACTTATAGGAAATAGTCTTTGAAGAATTAAAAAATATAAAAATTAGTACAAATGAAATTGTTTGTATTCTGAAAATTTTGATTTATTACGGGCAATGAATTGGAAGGCCATTTGCTTTAGAAGTAAACTTTATTACATCCTATATTTTAATATTTTAAAAATGCTGGATTTTTAATTTAGATATTGAAGGTGGTTTGATTATAATAAATGTGTGTGTGTGTGTGTGTGTGTGTGTGTGTGTGTGTGTGTGTGTGTGTGTGTGTGTGTGTGTGTGTGTTAAAAAAAGTTCATGTTCAAAAATGCTTTATTCACAAAATTTGATTTTACAAACAAACATGCATTGCATTATTTCTCAAGCGCGTGCGGGATGAGAAATTATTATTATACTTAAATATTACAAACTGTTCATTAGCCAGTCTTTGTGGCAATCGAACGTAAACACTGGAACCTGCAGTAAAAACTGGTGAGGGTAGGTGAAATCGAACGTAAATACTGACACCTGCAGTAAAACTGGTGAGGGTAGGTGGCAATCGAACGTAAATACTGGCACCTGTAGTAAAACTGGTGAGGGTAGGTGGCAATCTAACTTAAATACTGGCACACCTGTAGTAAAACTGGTGAGGGTGGGTGGCAATCGAACGTAAATACAGGCACCTGTAGTAAAACTGGTGAGGGTAGGTGGCAATCGAACGTAAATACTGGTACCTGTAGTGAAACTGGTGAGGGTAGGTGGCAATCGAACGTAAATACTGGCACCTGCAGTAAAAATGGTGAGGATAGGTTGGCAATCGAACGTAAATACTGGCACCTGCAGTAAAACTGGTGAGGGTGGGTGGCAATCGAACGTAAATACATGCACCTGTAGTAAAACTGGTGAGGGTAGGTGGCAATCTAACGTAAATACTGGCACCTGTAGTAAAACTGGTGAGGGTGGGTGGCAATCGAAACGTAAATACTGGCACCTGCAGTAAAACTGGTGAGGGTGGGTGGCAATCGAACGTAAATACAGGCACCTGTAGTAAAACTGGGGAGGGTAGGTGACAATCTAACGTAAATACAGGCACCTGTAGTAAAACTGGTGAGGGTGGGTGGCAAATCGAACGTAAATACAGGCACTTGTAGTAAAACTGGTGAGGTAGGTGGCAATCTAACGTAAATACTGGCACCTGCAGTAAAAATGGTGAGGGTGGGTGGGAATCGAACGTAAATACTGGCACCTGTAGTAAAACTGTGAGGGTGGGTGGCAATCGAACGTTAAATACAGGCACCTGTAGTAAAAACCGATGAGGGTAAGGTGGCATTCGAACGTAAATACTGGCACCTGCAGTAAAAATTGGTGAGGGTCAGTGGCTAAGAAGAAATATGGACTGACGTTAACACAGTACAGCTGTTAAGTCATCCTCAAGGCCAACAGCAGAAAGCGTGACATGTCAGTTTCTGGAGACGAACATCTAGGTCGGGCTGAACATTCTCTTTCCGGTTATAGTTTTGGTGGAATTGAATGAAACAATATTTTGAGGGTTTGATCAAACGTGTTTTTAGTTACCTTTATGTAGTAATGTAAACATTGCTTGAAACCTTATTACAAATATTAAACACCACATGGAAACACTAGCTTGGTTATTAGCCAATCAAAAATACAACAAGATGGGGTGTTTATGTCACGCAAGTGTGTGTTTATGTAAGTATAGTACACTTTCTCGTTAACAAAATGTGTATCAAAAAGCGAGTTACGGATAATAGGAGCGACAGTTTAAAGTAACGCAAAATAATTATCTTCGACTCCTTTCATAACAACCGGTCGTTACAATATATGCACGTCATATTTTTGTAATTAAAGTATGAACCGCAATGTCGGTGTTATATGTATGGTGCAACAGGATGAAACTATTATGTAATGTTTTAATCTAAACACTTGAAGACAGGAAGTGATAAGGATACTTACGAAAATCGGAGATTTTAACATTATAAACTTCCTGTGTGTTCCTCAAAATGTTAAGTAAGCTACATGGCTTTAGTTTGTTAATATTTTTAAGTTTAAATATCAGCCAGATAAGAGCCTATAATATTCAAGCTAAAGCATTTTTTCCTTAATTCGGTTTAAATATTTACGGTAAAAATACAGCTTTCGGTAAAAAATTAACCGTAAAATTACAATTTTTTATTTGTTGCAGCCTACTACCACAAAAAACTATTGGATTTAAAAAAAAGTTCAAGTTCAAAAATGCTTTATTCACAAAATTTGATTTTACAAAACAAACATGCATTGCATTATTTCTCAAGCGCGTGCGGGATGAGAAATTATTATTATACTTAAATATTACAAACTGTTCATTAGCCAGTCTTTGTGGCAATCGAACGTAAACACTGGCACCTGTAGTAAAAACGATGAGTGTAAGTAGCAATCAAACGTAAATACTGGCACCTGCAGTAAAACTGGTGAGGGTAGGTGGCAATCGAACGTAAATACTGACACCTGCAGTAAAACTGGTGAGGGTAGGTGGCAATCAAACGTAAATACTAGCACCTGCAGTAAAACTGGTGAGGGTAGGTGGCAATCGAACGTAAATACTGACACCTGCAGTAAAACTGGTGAGGGTAGGTGGCAATCAAACGTAAATACTAGCACCTGCAGTAAAACTGGTGAGGGTAGGTGGCAATCGAACGTAAATACTGACACCTGCAGTAAAACTGGTGAGGGTAGGTGGCAATCGAACGTAAATACTGGCACCTGCAGTAAAACTGGTGAGGGTAGGTGGCAATCTAACTTAAATACTGGCACCTGCAGTAAAACTGGTGAGGGTGGGTGGCAATCGAACGTAATTACAGGCACCTATAGTAAAACTGGTGAGGGTAGGTGGCCATCGAACGTAAATACTGGCACCTGCAGTAAAAATGGTGAGGATAGGTGGCAATCGAACATAAATACTGGCACCTGTAGTAAAACTGGTGAGGGTAGGTGGCAATCTAACTTAAATACTGGCACCTGTAGTAAAAATGGTGAGGATAGGTGGCAATCGAACATAAATACTGGCACCTGTAGTAAAACTGGTGAGGGTGGGTGGCAATCGAACGTAATTACAGGCACCTATAGTAAAACTGGTGAGGGTAGGTGGCCATCGAACGTAAATACTGGCACCTGCAGTAAAAATGGTGAGGATAGGTGGCAATCGAACATAAATACTGGCACCTGTAGTAAAACTGGTGAGGGTAGGTGGCAATCTAACGTAAATACTGGCACCTGCAGTAAAAATGGTGAGGATAGGTGGCAATCGAACATAAATACTGGCACCTGTAGTAAAACTGGTGAGGGTAGATGGCAATCTAACGTAAATACTGGCACCTGCAGTGAAACTGGTGAGGGTAGGTGGCAATCGAACGTAAATACTGGCACCTGCAGTGAAACTGGTGAGGGTAGGTGGCAATCGAACGTAAATACTGACACCTGCAGTAAAACTGGTGAGGGTAGGTGGCAATCAAACGTAAATACTAGCACCTGCAGTAAAACTGGTGAGGGTAGGTGGCAATCGAACGTAAATACTGACACCTGCAGTAAAACTGGTGAGGGTAGGTGGCAATCGAACGTAAATACTGGCACCTGCAGTAAAACTGGTGAGGGTAGGTGGCAATCTAACGTAAATACTGGCACCTGTAGCAAAACTGGTGAGGGTAGATGGCAATCTAACGTAAATTACTGGCACCTGCAGTGAAACTGGTGAGGGTAGGTGGCAATCGAACGTAAATACTGGCACCTGCAGTGAAACTGGTGAGGATAGGTGGCGATCGAACGTAAATACTAGCACCAGCAGTAAAACTGGTGAGGGTGGGTGGCAATTGAACGTAAATACAGGCACCTGTAGTAAAACTGGTGAAGGTAGGTGGCAATCTAACGTAAATACTGGCACCTGTAGTAAAACTGGTGAGGGTGGGTGGGAATCGAACGTAAATACTGGCACCTGCAGTAAAACTGGTGAGGGTGGGTGTCAATCGAACGTAATTACAGGCACCTGTAGTAAAATTGGTGAGGGTAGGTGGGCCATCGAACGTAAATACTGGCACCTGCAGTGAAACTGGTGAGGGTGGGTGGCAATCGAACGTAAATACAGGCACTTGTAGTAAAACTGGTGAGGTAGGTGGCAATCTAACGTAAATACTGGCACCTGTAGTAAAACCGGTGAGGGTGGGTGGGAATCGAACGTAAATACAGGCACCTGTAGTAAAACTGGTGAGGGTAAGTGGCAATCTAACGTAAATACTGGCACATGCAGTAAAACTGGTGAGGGTGGGTGGGAATCGAACGTAAATACTGGCACCTGTAGTAAAACTGGTGAGGGTGGGTGGCAATCGAACGTTAATACTGGCACCTGTAGTAAAACTGTGAGGGTGGGTGGCAATCGAACGTTAATACTGGCACCTGTAGTAAAACCGATGAGGGTAGGTGGCAATCGAACGTAAATACTGGCACCTGCAGTAAAAATTGGTGAGGGTCAGTGGCTAAGAAGAAATATGGACTGACGTTAACACAGTACAGCTGTTAAGTCCTCAAGGCCAACAGCAGAAAGCGTGACATGTCAGTTTCTGGAGACGAACATCTAGGTCGGGCTGGACATTCTCTTTCCGGTATAGTTTGGTGGAATTGAATGAACAATATTTTGAGGGTTTGATCAAACGTGTTTTAGTTACCTTTATGTAGTAATGTAAACATTGCTTGAAACCCTATTACAAATATTAACACCACATGGAACAGTAGCTTGGTTATTAGCCAATCAAAATACAACAAGATGGGGTGTTTATGTCACGCAAGTGTGTGTTTATGTAAGTATTTTTTTTTTTTTTTATTTTTTTTTTTTTTTTTTTTTTTTTTTACTTTCTCGTTAACAAAATGTGTATCAAAAGCGAGTTACGGATAATAGGAGTGACAGTTAAAGTAACGCAAAATAATTATCTTCGACTCCTTTGATAACAACCGGTCGTTACAATATATGCACGTCATATTTTTGTAATTAAAGTATGAACCGCAATGTCGGTGTTATATGTATGGTGCAACAGGATGAAACTATTATGTAATGTTTTAATCTAACACTTGAAGACAGGAAGTGATAAGGATACTTACGAAAATCGGAGATTTTAACATTATACTTCCTGTGTGTTCCTCAAAATGTTAAGTAGCTACATGGCTTTAGTTTGTTAATATTTTTAAGTTTAAATATCAGCCAGATAAGAGCCTATAATATTCAAGCTAAAGCATTTTTCCTTAATTCGGTTTAAATATTTACTGTAAAAATACAGCTTTCGGTAAAAATTAACCGTAAAATTACAATTTTTATTTGTTGCAGCCTACTACCACAAAACTATTGGATTTAAAAAAAAATGCCACCCCTTGCCTACTGTGACTGGAGAGGCTGGTTTAGAGCTGCTCCCCATTCTTCCGGGGAGACATGACTTTGAGATGTAGTGGCCTAATTCTTCCTCATGGATCTCGATAGGAGGCGGCCCCTACTCCCTAACTTTACCCATCCTGAATATCCTGTCACTCCGGAAGCAGCGCAAAGGTTCTTACAGGACTAAATGCAATTTATAAGCTTCTTGTCCGAAGAGAACCAAAAAAAAGAAAGATTTATGATAATCTAATCTAAACCTACTTATATGGCGTAATAACAATAAGTAGATAGAGACAGAGTGGCATACTTCTTGTCAACAACAATTGCTTTTGAGAGGCAGAAAAAAAGAACCGATCATCAAAATGATACAGATAATTTTCATACTAAGTAAAATAAAATCTGTTCTTGGTAATAATGTAGATTTTTAGGTCCCAGTTCCAAAAACAGTGGCCTCCGAATAATACCAAAGTATCAAATGCGGTTATAACCTCATTTGTAGACTTTCTATCTACAAACAAAATAAGCAAGGTTTGAAAGAGATTTCAGCATTACTTTTAAAGTATCAGTTGATTTCCTAAAAACCTTCATACTAAAGTTCAGCGATGGTGGGGGGGGGGAGGACGCACAATAGGGAGAATCAGGAACTTTAATTGCACATCTTACCGTAGCCTATGAATAAGAAACATCTCTCTTCTGGATTTACTTCCCTTATGGACAGAGCTTAACTAATGGTCGTTACATCTCGTAGGGTCAGATCCATGAAAACCTTTTTTTCATTCCAATACCAGTATCCAAATTTGCTCAGTACTGTGGTTGAAATTTTGTTACAGTAATGGGATTGGTGAATTGGCAAATCATTCTGTGACATGCCAAACTGCACCACATCTGAATTACTACTGATTCAAGCCTGTTTCAGTTTTGCTGGTAATTCATTAAATATATCCCAGCAGGATTTTAAAGTAGTTTAACTGTGAATGACGTCGTACTAAGCTATATTATAAAATACATTAAGACATTATACATAATAACATAAACAGTTGTTCTCGTAATTTTTATTGTAAATAAACCGATGAATCCGACAAAACTTTAGGATAGACTCATCGCACAAGCGAACGACTGACCATAGGCTATTTGACCCCCAAAATCAATTGGCTTCTTCCTTGGACCAAGAAGAACCTATTTACTGAGCTTCATTCGTTAGGATCCTTCTATTCTCGCGTAGACGGTCAGAGACAGACAGTCAGACATTGGACCCCAAAATCAATAGGTTACCTCCTTGGACCAAGAGGAACCTATTTACCGAGTTTCAGTCGTTAGGATCTTTCTAATCCCGCGTAGACGGTCAGAGACAGACGGTCATACATTGGACCCCAAAATCAATAGGTTTCCTCCTTGGAGCAAGAGGAACCTATTTACCGAGTTTCAGTCGTTAGGATCCTTCTAATCTCGCGTAGACGGTCAGAGACATACGGACAGACATTGGACCCCAAAATCAATAGCGTTCTTCTTTGGATCAAAGGGAACACTACTCCTATGTACAAGTTTCAAGTCTCTGGCTGATATTAAGAGTTATCGCGCAGAGAGACGGACAACATATTTCTCAAGACAGGCGCCCTAATGTAAACAAACACTGAACACATACCAAATTAACATTATGTATTTTAGCTATTCTAATGTTGTTATATAACACTTTCAGCTCCAGAATGCTGTATTACTGTACAGGTAGTGTAAATACCATTGCCATAACTCTTCCCGTGAGCTGAGAGTGTTAATGAATACACTTTCGCACGGTTAAATTTATATTTATATTAGGGCACGCACAATAGCTAGTTGAACTAATTATAATCTTTGTTTTTATGCTGCTTGGATACAAAGGCATGGACTGTTCACTTACTGACACTTCATATAACTTTTATTGTAGATTTACGTACGGTAGGGCCTATGTAATATTTTTATGCGAGTTACCCTATAGCTTTTGTATTATGTAATGAATAAATGTGTGTGAATTTTAGACAATAATTAAGACGCATTTTTTATAAACCTCTTTCGGATCAATAATAATGTAAAAAACATGATTGCAGTTAAATTTCGTGCAACCAGGATCACAGTGTTGCTCTAGAGTTGGAGTACTGTCTACCAAATATCAAGAAGCCAGACGATTCACGAAGTAGTTTGTTGACTCACGCACAGTTTACCTATCGCAGGTTCCATGCGATCGTCTAACAAAACAGAATTTTAATTAGATCAATACCAAACGACCTGTATACTACACGCACAGAATGCTAATATGCACTCATTCTGTTAGACAGCACCAAACCCTAACAATACTTTTACTTAAATATTTATTGTCTTAAATTTTGTGTTGAATAACAGGCCATTATTTCCCTAAATGTAATTATTGACAAAGAAATACTTTTCTAATAAGAACCAATTTTATATAAAGAAGTGTAATAGTTATTGCTCTTTCGCCATTATTTGTAATAGTCTTTGTTAATTACTAAGGAATCTGAATATGTCGGTATCACTCTGTGCAATAACTCTTCACAAAAACGTCCAAGAGACGTGAAACTAGGAACGTAGGTTCCTTTTGACGAAAGAATAATTTTTGATCAAAAGGTAACAGGTCAGTCAGTCCGTCTGTCTGTGCGATAACTCTTAACAGAAACGCCCTAGAGACGTGAAACTAGGAACATAGGTTCCTTTTGATCAAAAGGTAACAGGGCAGTCAGTCTGTCTGTCTGTGCGATAACTCTTAACAGAAACGTCCTAGAGACGTGAAACTAGGAACATAGGTTCCTTTTGATCGAAAGAATAATTTTTGATCAAAAGGTAACAGGGCAGTCAGTCCGTCTGTCTGTGCGATAACTCTATCGTTACGATTTTTCGAGTTCTTAGATACTTCCTCTACTGGTTTATTATTAATACATTCGTAAAAGTTATATTTCTACATAGAAATTATTTATAAAGGCGACCAAACAACATATTTCACATTTCTGTATAGTAATCCTATTAAAATACCATTAAGTTTCTAGCACATTTAACAAACAGTAGATATATACTGATCTACAGAAACTGATAATCTACATGTTATTGTGCTACATATTTAGCAAATACATGATAAAAGAGATATATGCCTTTGTAGACGTAGGTATGTTACAAACAACGCGAGTTGATATTATTTTATTAAGATGAGAGGCATTTTTACCGAATATCGTTCTATTTCCTAATAGCCTTGAGGTGGCCATGTGGTGTGAATTGTGAATGTAGGCTTGCATATAGTTTTTGATTTAAAATCTTTTTAACATTTGTTTAATTTGTGTTAACTTAGATTAAAACATACAAATTTCTAGTACTAGTGGTGTATGAAGCAAGTGTGGAATCATTATAATCATCTTAATTCGTTGTTAGTAAAAAGTTAGTAGAAACATAATCTTTTTTATTCTCTCTCATACACATCGTAAGTAAAGGTGTTATGACAGTAAAATAAACTTAATTTTCTGTGTTAAGTTTGAAATATTTGTTGTAAGACCACTCGAGCAAAAAGTTGTGGTATGTGGACGAATTCCGACCGTGACTTTTACCTATTAGGCGAAAATCAACACAACTCCGATGTTGAACACATATGGCATTTAGAAGTATGAAAAACTTGAACGCATTAGACACTTAAAACAATTTACAAACTGTATATTAAAAACTTGTTATTTTAATTTTGGACACAATGAAACCTAATTGAAAGTTATGTCTAGTTTTGAAAGAACTTATATATTATATAATGCGTGTAATTTACAGTCTACATATCCAAAGTATTTTCGTTATTACCAACTGCAGTGTTTATCTTAATATGCTTTTTATTCCATAAATTTAATAACGATTCGTCACGTAAAAACGACTTACCAAAAAGTCCAGTGATTTTGGTTTTGTTACACCTATAAATGGGTAGAATAGTACATAAACAATTCTTAACTGTTTGACAAAATTTAGTCGTTATTTCGTTAAAAGTGTACAGTTAAATACCACGAGAACGTGTATACGACGTCTAAGCATTCATCTTCCTGTACTATGCGAGGACAATATCCAATATTGTTCTAAACATTGGAAAGTTTGTGCCATATTTTAAAGTTATTTATTATAAAATGTGACACTTATACACACACCATTAGTTTAACGCTTACTATTCCAATTACAATTCAGTCATTTTTCTATAACATTTACACAAAATGGTTATTGCTTCACTTTCATAAATCACATATTTCAATTCTTAACAAGAGTAATCCGAAAATTTAATACGCCTTTATAGTTTAGCAATATGTCTTTATAAACAATACAAAAATAATTTTAAAGGGGGTATTTATTATTATTTTCTCTCCAAGATTCTGTATAAAATAGTTATGGTAAGTCCTAAAGTATTGGCGAAATTATGAACCGAATGGATAATTTCAAAAACACGAAAATAAAAACGGCAAAACACGGAATAAGTGTGCTAAAACATGATTATTTTAAACACCGAGCACGGAATATAAACGTAAGAAATATATGTATATATATGTAGAAGTCGCTTCCTCTACGTAAATCATTAAGTTAGCTTATTGGCACAGTATAAGTTAAGTGAACAGTTGTGTACAGTAATTGTTACTGAGTTATCGCCAACTAATTTATCTCCCACGGTGTTGTGTTTTAGATACGACAATTCCCTTACATTACTATTGGAGTTGAAGCAGTCGATGGCTTGCGCTTCGATAAGATTACTTAGAGGTCAAACAAGTAACTAACAATTTGATGCCTCGACGAAACCCATGGAACTATAACCCTTAGCATGCTGGAAACCACTCTGCTGTAACTATTGTCATGCTACGTAATACAAAGGTACTTATTTCTTTCAACCATTTTGAATATTATGTAAATTGTAATATTGCGACCAGTAAGTAATCTCTTGGGTTAGGATTTGATCATCTTTGAGGGAGAAATTCTAGTTAAGATTGGACTTCTCAACGTATTTACAGGAATCACGATTACAGTTCTCAGAGGCAGTAATATTAACTTAGGTGGGTGTTATGAAGGCCCCCACCAGAGATGCAGGAAATGTACATATCCAGATAAAATGAATTAACAGGGTTCAGTATTATGGTTAACAGTCGCCATTCTGTTATTCAATTCCTTTCCTCTTCTTTATCTTGACTAAATTCGTTCATTCATGTTGCTACACATTTAAAAGATCCGTAGCAACTAGGCACTGATCTCATAGTATTGACTGACCAACACAAGCAACTCTGAATTCTCATTTTATCTGATGTTGTACGCGGTGAAACACGGGCTTCTAACCACTTGGGCAAGTGTCTAATATTAGTAAGTTATATTACTTTTAAGGAGACTTTACTAGGAGTAATGGGCCGCGAAGTCCATTTAACAGTTATGCAAGAAACGTAAGTGTAGAAGCATAGAATAACACAAATTTTGAGTAGGCTATATGGTAGAAGTTAATACAATGAGTTATTATTAATGAGTCTAGTTAATATGATTAAATTATGATTTCGTATTTTCTATTTATTACCAACATATTTTTTTACCATTAATTGTGTTTTCTCTTTCTGTTTCTGGGGGGGGGGGGGGGGGGGGGTCATTTCGCCAGTTCCGTCTCCCCACCGTGGATCTTCGCCTATCATAAGGTTTGAGCCTGCGTGAGTCGTGAGTCCATGTTGTTAGGGTGAGTTCAGTAGCTTCACAAACTAATAGAATCTAAAGCATCTGAATTCTTCTCTCGTTCAATTTTTGGTTATAATAAGCAAATACTTTTGTGTAAACAATAGAATAGAATAGAAAAATTATTCCAAAAACATATACACCTAGCCTATTTACAGTTGATAAATTGTAAATTACCTTTTACTATACTTACCAAGCGGCGATAAAATAAAAAAAATTTGTACAGTAGTTGGATAAATATTATTTATATAATTTAAGTATGAGTTATTAAACTATATATTACAGATAAACATATAGTCTACAATGTAAATTAGCCTACATGGGCAAGCAGCCTGTGCGTAAGCTAGAGTCGTACTAAAATGTTTAATGTTACTGTATCTAGATGTCGAAAAAAATGTTACAATATCCAGTAGCATTCCACTGGCTTCCCACTCTTAAGAATTACGATATACTGTATATTTGTTCCAAAATATTAAATAATCTTACAAATATAAGATTATAACTTTACTAATGATTCGTACGATGATAATTATAACAATTTACAAAAGTAACTTGTGGTATTGCTAAAATGTTTAAATGTAACTTTTGTGTAAATTTCGGCATCATCTTTCATTTTATATACAGCAATGAATAATTTATCCCATTTTAATTCGATAATAATAATTCAAAATCTATCTACAAGTTATACATCTCAGATTAGTGGGTAAAGGCGATTCACTACATCGATACTGTTAGTATTAAGTTCATATTTTTATATTAGGCCTACTCGTACTTAAATTCAACCTAATTTTATCAAAAAATGTTCATGTTGTATATCAATTAAATAAATATAATTTATTGTGTGTTTAAGGCTCCTAAATCTCTTTTTTCGATCTCTTTCTTAACCCTCCAAAAGTTATCCACTGTCATCTCGGCTCTGCTGCCATTTTTATGTTAATCTTAAAACTCTTTAATGTTAACCATTACAATATTTTTCGCAAATCTCTTTTGCCTGTCTTTAGTGAAGTTCCTCCTGCTACTTGAAAATGGTAGGAATACACCCTCCTCCTCGCTGGTCTGCCTGGTATCTGATTCCAGTTCCAGCTTTATTTATTCGTAAGATGTCGGACGTCAAACCATAAGTGAATGTAATGTGGAGTGTAAAGAGTCTGAAGTAGCCTGAAGAGTGAAGTATTGTGTATTGAAGTAGTATCGTATCTAGTGACAGTTACTTGTAATGACGTTAATCGAACCGGTCATCGATCGGACTATTGATCGAGTGTTTGAAACAATAGAAAAACTTACCACGATACCACTTTAGATATGACGCCTTCGCGCTTCTCAAACCGAATTGAACGTGAATTACCGAACTTACTGACTTACTCACTTCCAAACATATGTTTGGACAGTGTAAAGACATCTGAAACATTATTTGTTTTACTCTTTTTACGGAATTGATTCATAGTTCGTTATCGGTGTGTATAGCAGATATATTGTGCATAATATGCATATTATGTACATATTATGTACCACAAGATTACAAGCCGCATTCGAGATTAAGTACAAACTAGCGGTTTGATGTTCCTTGATTCTGCACAATTTTAGCCACATAGGCAACTAGTATCTAGATATCGTTAGTGTGTAGTATATTTCAGACTGGTTTATTTTATCCTCGTTGGCTTCAAGCTGCGTTTACTTTTTAAACTTAAATTTCTACATCTAAACGGATTAATAATGTACTCGGTTTATATGAGAATTAAAGAGAGAAGATTTAGTGAAAACTACAGAGGATTTAGTAAAACTTTATTTATTTACACCAATGCCTGATTTTAAACATATTCACGCACATCTGTTTTGCTTTACTTTGGTACATATAAAACTTTCATTCAGGTATAATCGTATAACTATCCAACAATTACACTCTATTAGTAGTCTATATTTAAGAAATTATTTCTTGTATAAAATATAAAGGACTTTTTAAGTATATATCTATAGAGCCTTGATCTAGAATAGCTAGCAACAACAAGGTAATTTGTTATTAAATATATGTTACAAATACGGCCTTTTGTATAAAATCCAACAAAAATATTCCACTAGTTTCAAAATGGCGACCACTTTCAAACTAACTCGTCTTACTCGTGCAACTAAAACTTTAAAAACTTTAATTTACAAAACTAACACGATAGCAAAATATATCGCAAAAAATAATAGCCCAAAATGTATTTGATCAATTCCTAAGATCGGATAGAAAAAGACCAATACATATTATTATCGTAGAACCATATTAGTGTATAAATAGTATGTATCAGTTTATTCTTTAAGTATAAATAAAACTGACGTTTCTTTCAAAATAAATATTGTTCTCATTTTAAAATTCAATATTCGAAAATGATTAAACCAAACACCCCTTTTTAGACTAATTCATGTTTCTTGACCAATCTAGGGGGCAGAGTGCGATAATCGGATCCGGTTTTTATCTCGCTTATTACAATCATTGATACTTAAAATATCGAATAACAGAATTATCAATCGGTATCTTTTATTTCTCTCTTTCAAGTCTCAGCTCTCGGCTATGCTGGCTTGTTTAATTCACTGTTGTTGCTATTCCTGTACATATTCCTGTAATATGACCTCCCCTGGATCTGAACCCGTGATCTCTCAGTTAGAGAGCCGTAGCTATATTCATTAGTCTACGGAGGGGGACAACCGATAACAATGTATCTAAAATACTAAATTAAAGTCACATGTTTCAAGTTAATAGAAGTAGTTTAAGCAATTACATAATGTCATATATACTAAAGGAACCGTAACCATTAATCAAACGATAAAATTAAGACAGGTGACAGGAAAAATGTCATTTAAATAATAAAGAAAATGTAACAAAACAAACTTCTTGAAACCGAGAAAGACAGAGTAAATCTCCTTTAAGTGTCATTTAGTTTAGTTTTCTAAGTTAAATAACTTTTCTTATTTAAAAGAAGTTACTTATAAATAAGAATTGTGTTAGGTAGGATATGAAAATGTGTGGTATTTATAGTTGGTAAAGATGATTTACTTATTGTTCAGATTAATTACTATTGGGTGATTATATCGATGTGTATAATAGTTAAATATCGTTTGATAATTTCGATATAAAAAACAGAGTCCACTTATTGTACTCTACACGAAAAGTAGGCTATAGTAGAATCCATCACAAAATAACAGATCTGTATTTTTTTTTAACTATAATGACATGTGATATTTAAGTAAAAATACAGACAGAAAACTAAGCATTTTGTTTATGTGAAGGTTTAAAATTGTTTGGGCCTAAGTACAGATTCACTATTAAATAATCAATAATTCCAAAACACTATAAAAATATAGTTTTATATTAATATTTTGAAATGTAATAATAATAACATAAAATATACAAATTTTATATCTTTAATATCTGAACTGTTGTACTATTTCGGGAAAGTTTGGAATGTAGGCTACATCAATGTGATCAGAACACTGACTACTTTATTTAAAAAAAGATAGAATCAATAATGATTAGAGTAGAAAATTATTTAAAAAAATTCACTACAATCTCAAACGCTGGTATTATACGACTACTTTGGTATTATACAAGATTGATTTCTATGAGAGCCGATTACGAGAAAGTTAAGTTAATCTATGTTATAAATAAGATCTTTGGCACAGTTATTGAGCTATTGACTTTCACATTTTTAACACGACAAAATTAAATTTGAAGTAAGTAAAACGTAAATAGTCTGATACATAAAAATGCCTCATAACACAAACACAACCTACAACAAAACTGCAAAATGGTCTGTAACTAACAAATAATCAATTGTTACGTCTATTAAAGCCTATGTTTTGCCCAATAAAGTTCATTTTAATTACCTTGATTCGTAAAAAAGAGTTTAATAATTCGTAGACATATTGTGTATTAACTAATATAACTGGATAATGAAAGATGTCAATTTATAAACCATTACTAAGGTATAGAATCCATTGAGAGATTTCTGTCACGCTAGTTAAATGCAACATGGGCGAGGATCTAACAAAATACTATGTATGCATCCGGTTTCCTCCGGAAGTAGTAAACACCTCAGTTGTTGCGTTAAACGGCTAATAAATCACCAGTCCAATCAGCTGTTTAATAGGTGATCATAGACGTTTTACTCTGACGTAAAACCATTGGACATAGAAATTAATTAATAATTATACATCAATGGTTTAAACGGAATTAAGTAATGCTAAAAGTAATACACTTAAACTAACATATTCGATACCAACGGTCACAGGAGCTATTGTGTTCAATACTAGACTTAGGCCGCTTAAGAACCTAAAGTGTTAATCACAAGAAAAATGTTACTTCCAAATAAATGTAATACAAACAGTTGTTTAGATATGTTGTAATAAACAGATTACAGCATATTATTGTTAAAATCGGTTTTGTTAAAAAAAAATAAAGTGCTAACACGTCAAAGACAAAAGGTTCAGCATTCTTCCTAAACAAAAGAAACTAATAGTGCAATGCAGATTCGCTGACAGATTATGAAAACCAAGAAACAGACTGAGATCAGCACTTTGTAAACAGAGAATTAAGAATAAACATTACAACTGTTGGAGAACAAAAAGTGGTGAACAAGATGAAACGCCACTTAAAATGTTAACAATGCGTTTTTCATTGTAATTAAAACAAAGACCTTGTTTGACCAGTGACTGACTGACTGAAGAGACACGATAATTGTTAATTAAAAATGACTCACCACTTATCTAATTGCTGTTGCGGCTAGAACTGGGATTATTGAGTCACAAACAAGAGGAAAGCAGAGATGTCGCGGACGCGGTGTCCACGCCACAAACACAGACTGAGTCGATCAGCTGGTGTAATCCCCCCACCCCTCCCCCACCAACCTCCCATACACAGACTCTGCGGCCAGTCACGTGGAGGTCAGTGCTAAGAATGTAGACCAGACCGCTCGCCCACTGCTACTTACACACGATAGACCTATTGTGCTGACACCGCGTCCGACGTCCCGTCACCGTTCTGACTTGTCATTCCATTGTTCTTGGCAGGCAACACACGTCCTTCATTCCTCACTGAAGCACCTGTTACTGCCCCATAAGACTGTATTAGTTCTCGAATATTATTACGCTCACGTGATTTTAGAATTATGGAAAATATCTCATGTTCATGAATACACTCCAAGCGGGTTTTTAGTTTTTCGGTATTGATTCGCCTAAATGGCTCACGATTTGTAATCAATCAATCTTTGATCTGAATTCTTTGTTTGAAGGTTATTTTTGACGATGGAAGGATTGTGATAGAAACAGGATTTTTCCGGACATTTGCCATCGTTCAGTGAAACAATAAATCAGTAACACTACGTTTCGAAATCTGCAATCTGATCTCTTCTTCAGGTAAAGAACTAACCTAATACATAATATTACAAACTAGGTTAAAATAAACAAATCTTACCAAAGCGTTGTGGCACGCCTAAGTCAGGAATCACAACCTACATGTTGTTTGTCAGACTTCACTGAACTCTGACAAACAACATGTAGGTTGTGATTCCTGACTTAGGCGTGCCACAACGCTTTGGTAAGATTTGTTTATTTTAACCTAGTTTGTAATATTATGTATTAGGTTAGTTCTTTACCTGAAGAAGAGATCAGATTGCAGATTTCGAAAGGTAGTGTTACTGATTTATTGTTTCTTTGATCTGAAGTTAAAAATACAGTAATGACAGTTTTTTCCTGCTATCTGTACACATAAACCCTGATGTGCTGGAGTTAGAAGACTAACAGTAATACTCATCAACTTCCTGTTTGTCCAGCAGCGTGGTAATGGGGAACGTTTTAAACGTTTAACGACTAGTTCTTAATGAAAAACATTAAAAACGTATACTCACACTTTCTAAGAAAGTCCCAAAGTGTATGGATTACTGTAATCATATATAAAATTAGATTCCCATAATCCTACAACCATAAAATATAGTAAAAGTGTCTGAGGTTTAATTTTGTTCTTATAGAGTAAAACCCTTGATTATAGATCCTTATGAGGATCTAGCCTACAATCAAGGGTAAAACTCAAGGTGGTTTCATATACTAGGAATCAGCTGCAAGATTTTCGAAAAGGGAAAGTTCATAATGACGGTGAAAAGGCTCCAACAAAACTCTATGAATTTGAGTTATGTTATGAAAGTACTATTTTTCTTGTTGCAACTGTTTGAGTGTTTTAGCGTGAATTGAATGTGTCCCATACTTTTTTTGTTCGATCATATTTTAGACCCGTACGTGTTCTCATACAGAGGTGTTGTAACATCCGTTGCCTACGTCATCGCTTGGAATTAAATGGCTTGCATATCAGAGTCGCTAGAGTATTAAGCGTTGATAAGCCGCTTACCTCTTCTATCTGCCGCCACAATCAATAAATTATTTTCTTGTTGTAATCGAATAATCGTTGTTAATTGTAGCAGTCGCATGGCCTTTCTTGGTTTATTAATGTGGCCAAATGTGTTCGGAATTCAATTGATAGTTCTGTACTTTGACCACAGAGTCAACTGTAACACACTTCGCGTATTCCAAGGGGGCGAGATTTATTGTAGAAAAATTGCTGTATTGGTTCTTATAACTCTATTAAATAGTAAGTTAATGGTGTATATAAATCTCAGCTACCTACGTAGAATCGTAAGTACATATATGTACACAATGTCAAGTATACACAATGAACATATTCCTTATTCAATTTGTTCTGAAGGAATAACGATACAACTTATCCCGTTATATTAGGCATTGTCGTCATTATCCCGCAGTGCATATTGATTTAGACCACGTTATATAGACTGTATTCGAGTTCCTACCAATAGGTGGTTATAAATAAATATTGGATTTGAACTAAGATTATACAACAGTGAAAACTTCGTTTTATAAGAAAATAGCCTGTGTTTAATTTCCAAACACTACATTGTTTTGATGGTCTTGTAGTTGGGCTGTTTTTCAATAAAATCCGTTAACATTTCATATAATTTAAATTTTTTTCATTAGTTAACAACTAAATCAAAATATATTCCATAATAGTGTATCAAATAATTATTATGAGATACATTGTCAGCTGGCACAGAGATCTATAGAGAGGACAGCTGGGAGTAAAAGTAATAATATACAGTCCGATAATATACAGTTATCAAAATTATTAGGTCTACATTCAAATCCATCAACTCAAGATGTTAACGTAGCTATCAATTCCCCCGGTATCAATCAAATTTAGCCAAATCACATCACCATTGCATCCAAGATTATTCAAATTCAGTTACGCATGTTGATGTCAACAATAATATACAAAATCGATCACCTATTCCTTTATTTGAATCCAATTTTATATACAATTTCTGAACTAAAATTGAATATTTCTCAAACTACAATCCAATTAAACATGAATGGTCTGTTTTAGAAAATGGTTTAACGTTGTCGCGTTCTCCTTAATTTGATAATATACGAATAGTCACAGACACTCCAGACTTTGCAAGAACAATAAATAACAAGAGCCATTTCAACCAAATTGACGTTTTTAGTAATGCATCAAAAACCTCTTTTTTGGAACCACCTGAAATCATCCAGTACAACAATTTATTAGTTTTTATACTAACCGACCTACTAACCCACGTTCATTCCATAATTTTGGGAATTCCAAAAATCTGTATCCAAGTGAATTCAAATCTATTAAGACGTTAACAAATAACAAAGAGATAGTGCTCCTTCTACCACATAAAGGAAACACGATTGTAACACATTTGTGAATGTTTTAATAAATCAGAACTGTTATTAAATAATACGACGTTTTATATTAAACTAACTAATGATCCCATAACAAAACCCAACCAACAAATCAGAAAGTTTCTTTTAAATCGTGATCCAGAAGAGGGCTTGAGAAAAGAACTATAAATGTACTAACACCTAAAACTGCCAGAAACCCAGCCTTCTACTCTATATCTAAAATCTAAATTAGATTAGACAAATAGTTTCGAGTTATGGCTGCCCAACTGAAGGATCTCCGTCTTTGTGAATGATGTTCTCCAACCATTTGTCAATCATTCCATTTTATATGAAGAACAACCATTTTATATATAGTCCGTTCCTATCAAAACTACATGAAGTCCCACAACCACTTCCTGAAAATGTTATCGTAGTTACTATTGATGTGAAATCATTGTACACCAATATCCCTCAAGTCGATGGTATTGATGCCTATAAACACTTTCTTAATACTCCTCTAATCAGTGATAAACAACCATCCTCTTTTATTATCAAATTAATGATAATGATTCTCACTCTTAACAGTTTCACAATTTTGAGCAACCAATAACCTTTAAGTTAAAGGTGGTACTACTATGGGAACTTGGATGGCTTCGACCTTTGTAAATTTGTTTATGGAACTTCTTCTGCAGAACTTCCTCACTACCCAAACGATCAACCCCTAAAGAAGATCAGACACATAGACAACATCTTTGTAATCTCAATAGCTTGGACTCACTACAAAAAAATTTACTCGATTAAAATTAAGTAAATTTAAATGGTACACGTAAATTAGTAATTTTCCTGAATGTAGACGTTCATTTTAGAAAATAATTGTTCCGAAATCGAATTACACATAAAAAAGTACGTAACAAAATGCAGTGGCGTAGCTAACTACCTTGGGTGGCACCCGGTGCGGAAGTTGGTGGTGTCACCCCATCGAAAGTAAAAAGCAATACATTTTATTTGATAAAGGTCATGTATATATATTTTTTTTATTCTTTGTATTATCTATAACTATAGAATAATACACGTTTAACAATTCACGCCAACCAAACACAACACACTTCACGAAACAAATGAGAAATGTTGCTACTGAAATGTCAAAGTTCGCGAGTATGAGACGAGGAATCCCCCACGACAGCGTCAGACGGGAATCCCCGAATTATACATAGAGCTGAGCTAGTATTAGTTGAAGGAATCCCCGAAAAAGACATTTTTGTGCTAGAGATTGTTTTGTTTTTTGTTTGTTTGTACATTGTTCTTAAAGTAAAGAGACCAGATGGGTGCCACCTTTTTGGGGTCGACCCCCCCCCCCCCCCCCGCCCCCCCCATCCTTGCTACGCCACTGACAAAATGTTATATCTACTCTACACTAGTTATTAAACAATGTATGTTAAACTTTAAATTCCCAAAAGTGTATCTGTTAGAGAAAACAAATTTATAGTCAACAATCTGACTTTGAACAAAATATAAGTACACTGAAATTATAGTAGACTATAAACGATGATGCCTTCAACTGAAAACATGTTGCCCCGGCTGGCGCAATCATAGGCCTACATTTAAAATGGCTGTACTAGTTTATGCATTAATTGACGAATTTTATTGGAAGAAGTACTGTTGGAATTTTAACAGATATCGAAAAGTAGTCCGTGCCTTGCAAACTTGTTATAACAATACTGGTTTTCGTACTTAAAGATGTTTATTCATAAAACAAGATGTTTGGTAAAATGGAATATCAGTTACTGGCAAAAGTATTTTCTTACCATCTCGATACTGTTTAAGGTAGTTGAGTGCTGCAGTTTGAAATCTGCTGCGTTTTAATTCACTCCTTAGCTGAAGAGGCGAATTGAACAAAACGCAAAAATCGACAAGAGCTTGGGCTCATAGTTTTGTTTCCAACTACTGATGAGTTTCAAAAGAACGTAAACAGGATCACGCAAACTGGTTCTTAACTTTACCCATTTTGCTTCGACGTAAGCAGTCCGCGAAAAGGCCTCTTTCACAAAGAGATCGGTTATCCGTTTGGGATCCGTTACTAAAGTAACTAAGTCACCAAGAGATCGGTAACCCTTTTGGGATCCGTTGCTCAAGTGACTGATTGATTTGACGTTGATTTTGTGTTTGAAATTATGAGAGTTTGTGACATCCTTTACTGGACACTCTGTATGTATACTGTAATTATACACACGCGGTGTCCAGAAGCAAAATGTCTTGTTGAGTTGAATAAGTAAGAGAATAATAACCTCACGAAAATTAAACACGTCACATTTTATTGGGCATATATCAAGGACTGGGTAAATTTTGTAATGTTTACTATATAAAAACATAAGTTGTTTAAAACTAAACATCAATTGCATCATAAAAGTCACCACTTGAATAAAGTATATTATGAATAAGAATTAGATTCTACAATGCTAAACATCTCAATATAAATATATAGAAGACCCAAAGCAGTTTAAATAGTAGAATATACTCTTTTGTTGTTTAAGAGATTTTAACTTAAATGTTATTAAATCTGTTAGAACTGGCCTTCTACAGATTTGATGAAGTTTTTGCACATATGCAACAAATGGGAACGACTAACGTGGTTTGGTTGGACAGGTTGTGACAGAGTTAAAAGAATATATTAACGTTTATTTTTTTTGTTTCTTTATTGCAAGGTTATGTTATAAAATAACAGATCATCCATTTTTGTAACTGAGATACAAAGTATTTGAAAAAAAGCTTTTTCTTGTAGAACAAGCTTATTTGGCAAAACAAATTAAAAAACACCATATTATTTCATAATCCATACACGAAGAGGTTAATAAATAATACAGGTAGAACCATTTACGTTTATTTATCTAAGTCAGTGTTGTAGAGTATAGATTAAATAACAATACACGTGATGATGCATTTCGAATTACACTTGTACAGCTAAATGTAATAAAATAAAAAGTATATTTTCAAGCAATTTTGGCAAGTGAATGAATAGGTACTTCATACAATATATCTTTAATTTTATTGAACATGCAAATCATTTGTTTTAATTAAATGGTAAATAGGTAATAGTATTTAATTACTCGTAAGTTAAGAATCCTTAACAAATTCGGAATGCTAAAAAGTAATAAATAAATAGACAAGTCTTATTATATCATTAACTATTAACAAGCCAAAATATGATGAATGTACATATGAATGTACAAATACAATTACATTAAAAGTTACGTAGTGCTCGTTTAAACGCGAAACTCACGCTGTTGGGCAACACCGCCCCGGACAGTCTGGCGGTTTGCGCGTTCAAACGAGCAGGCGCGGCCGCGGTAAACTTAACCTGTACAATTAAATCTGTGCTAAAGATTAAATGTTTTAAATAGTGGTTTACATAATTACACACCCAATATAATGATTTAAGACCTTCATAACGAAGGCAATGTCGAGTTTTCCGCCTAGTCAACAATAAAAGTTATGGTATTTTAATAATAATTTTTCATATTATTCATATTGTATAAAAATAAATAGAGCAAGAGCCCGCGACGCCCAGACATTCGTTATTTTATAAAAGCTGACAACTTGTCAGTATACGAGTACTATACAGGTATAAACGTACCTCGAGTATGAAGCCTGGTTCGCGGTGGCTTCGGCAGGTAACAGGTAGTAAAGGAGAGTGAAATCACAGTTTAAATTCGTAATAGTGTAAAGCTCAGTTTTTATACATTTCAACATTAAACAACGATAGAAAGCTGCATGTGCGATGCCGGACACTTAGTATAGTTCCAACCCCCTGCCAGACACCCCTAAAGTACGATTAATAAAATTAGTACTTTCGTCATATTATAAAACCTGAAATTTATATATGTTATTAGGGGAACTATAAAAAGATGTTTTCTCAGTTCCCAGACACTTTCTATGGTTTCCTTCATGCAGCCAGACACATCAAAAGTTACTGTAGGTGCGAGCGCGAGAGATATACATACAAGCGGGTGCGAGTGAGATAGTACGTAATGTCTACGGCGATCTTTTACTGCGCATCAGCTGTCTTATATTCCGATTGTTTGTTTGTATACATAGTAGTGTGAACGGTTAAGACAGCTGATTTTGGTCGAAAAACCTTATTGTATTTACAGATATCGATATTTGGAAATCCGTTTGAGGTATATAAAGCATTGTTTGTAACATAAAACGGTGTAAGAAATGTTTATATGTATTAAAAAAACGCGTTTTACTTTTTTTACTAAGGTATACAAATAACTCTCAAGGATTTCCCGAAGCCTACTAGCCTAGAGCTAACAATTAGAGAAGACAAAAAACTCTCAAGAGTTTTAAGTTTGTAAAAAACAATGTCCGCAATATTATAAAACATACAAACTTTAAAAAAGCCATAACTCTGTTATGTACATGACAATACTGGGTTTTGTTCAATTATACTTGGAACTCTCTATAAAAAAAACATATTAATATTTAAGTTTTCACAAGTTCCACCTGTTTATTTCGACTGAACCGGAAAGGCTAGATAGTGTATACAAAACTACTAACTTCATTATTTTTGGAATATCAGTTGATTGTCTAAAGCTTGTAAATGTTTGTTCAATGGGGGTTGGGGGTGAAAAAATCACAAGGATGGAATCGAGCCTATTGGGGAAACAATACGATGAAAGGTACGCTATATTTAATTTATAACAATATATCCAACTAAAAATCATTGGAATTTGCCTCTTTATACAAAACACATTATCACGGATTCCTTCGTCCGTTAAATACTAAACAATGAAGTGTTCTCCAGTTACATTTACAGGTCCACCCGTTCGTACCGTGGTACGTTGTTTATGGGCGTACTGGCTTAGGCTACAAAATTGTTATATGTTTAGTGTGAACTAAAAATCGATTTCTTTTTTTGTGTTGTGTAGATATATATAATAGATTTCCTTAAAGGGTTGTTAAAAATTAAATCAGCATATAATTAATAAACCCAAAAAATGGAGAATTAGGATGTGGGTATGTACATCCAAGCATAAATGGCTATATGCATTGCTTGGAGTTAAACGGAGGAAAGAAACATGCCGTTACAGCCTAAGGTCCAGTTGTAGACATGATTGTAATATTGTGCCGTGACATCAAGAACAACAACAATAAACTATTCATGGACAATATCTTTTGTGACACTATTTCCAGAGACAGTCAACAAAGAAGGGTTACAGTGGTATGTAATAGTCAGTATTGGTTACAGTTATGTTAACTGGATAAAAATGCTGCAAAAAATGTTAGTACTGTATCAGGAAATCATTTAAGCGCGGAAATTGATCAATAACGACATCAAGTGGAAATATAAATGTTTTTAGATGGATAAACAATAATGAAGTTCTAACCGCTTCTACTTGTCCTAGACCAATGCCTTAAGATGTTAAAAAAACTTTACGACAGGAAAGCCAAATAAGTCATAATGATTACTGGCCTCATGTTATATCCGAGTAAAACTCCTTCGTGGGGGAGTCAACATGACAGACAAAGTGATAGCACATTATCTTCATGGTATCAAGTTTAAGTACCTTTAAGTATTATTTCACCTCTTAAATGTCTCTCTAGTCCATGCCTAGTTGTGCTACAATAAACCGATTAATGGACAAAAGGACTGTTTAACTTTGAAACCGTCTGTATTCAACTCCCTCGTTGTGAAATGGCTATGTGACATTAGTACTATTTAAGTTATAATTTAATATAAAAAGCTGTTTACTGTACAAGTACGTAGCTAATTCTCAGTGTTATGTATACGAGTAAGACAAAGAGAGAATGGCATTACTTGCTGTGCAGTTGGGCCCATTGAATTGGCCAACTTGTTTCCGCTCTGTACAAAATGCAGTCAGTCGACTTCCTCTGTGAGCCAAAATGCATCGTGTTCAATTTAATCTATTAATTAAATATTTTGGCGTCTTCGCATCTAGATTCTAGGCTCTTCTACTGGGCTTTGTACAAGTGATTGCAGTGTCAGACATACTCGATTTAATGTGAACCCTTTCCCCTTCCTTGTTGGCATAATTCTGATAGAAGGTGCTGTATTTTGCAATGGACATTCGTCCATTCTCACTGTAAATTGCTCAATTTATATACTTTTTAAAAGGGAACCAGGTAGTGAAATATTTTATAAAAAAAATTTTTTTTATTATTTATTATTGTTGCCAATCTTTTTTTGAACAATTTGATACCAAATATATGCAAATCTAAGCACTAATTCATATTAATTTTATTTTTTTTGTGCGGGAACGCACTGAGCTGATACACATATCAGTAGGATTTCCCATTTGTTTCCCCTAAAGTTTCCCTACACCCCACTAACAATTTACCAATTGCTGTGATGGAGCACATAAAAACCAATATATAAAGACTTAGCAGACCCAAATTATTAAAAAAATGTGTTCACGGAAAGGACACAAAACCAAAACGAGGTCCTTCAATAATATGATTTGGACAAGGATTTCCAAAAAACAATTTTGTTGGGGACTTTCCACTTTGACAATTGGAGTGCAAGATGCAATTATTGTGTTTACAATGATGGAGCTCTTGGGAAGATAAAAGTTCTTGATAAGTTTATGTGGCCACGCAGGAACTAATTGTGTTGTAGGACTCAAGCGACAAGATGAACTCCGCATATTTGAAGCTGAAAAAGCCATGAAAGATATAGAAAAAAAAGCAAAAGAAGTCAGAAAAAAACCAGTGAAACGTAGAATATTGAGAATGAGGAAGACCCAGATGACCCAGCCTATGGCTATGGGGCACACTAATTATGTTCAAGTAGGGTAGGCCTATACACATTTGTTAGTTTTAGGGCAGAGTAAAATTAAATGTTGGTTTTCCGAAAGTTTTTTTTTTTTTATGTCATTTTGGTACCATTATTTTGCAAACTAATGAACTTTCCAAACTTGACACACATTCTTTGTATTATCACAATAAACAATAATAAGATGTATTATTACATGAAAAATAAAAAAAAAAAAAATTATAACACTTTTATGCAAAAAACATGTTTTAAAAAATGTTTTAAAATTCAAAAAATCAATAAAAAAAAGTTTTTAAAAAAATATATGTTTGAAAATCCTTATTATTGTTAACAGAGCAACAAACAAAATAGTGTGAAAGTTTCATTGCAATATCTCTTTTAGTTTTTGAGAAAGTGTACCTAAAAAAGGTAAATTTTACATGGGCGAGATTGCCACTACCTGGTCCCCTTGTTAATTCTTAACCTCTGCACCGACATAAAAGGTGCTGGTCCTTCAAGAATTAAAATTTATCTCTCAATTCAATTCATTTACCACATTCACGTTTTGTTCAGACATGAAGAAGAGATGGAGGTCCTCGTCAGTATATCCTGGAAGTACTCCAACAGTTAAGAAGAAAAATCTACCAGTAAAACCACGTGCCAGTGTAAAACATGTAGTTTCATTTGTGTACAGAATGTAAATAGGAGTTTTTCATGCCAAAATCTAAACAAAATGTGTTTATTGTTAGGTTTAGTTTTAGAAGAGAATTTCTATTTAAAAAGAGTTTTCAATATTGAATCTTAAACATGAAGTGCATTGTTATACATTTAAGACTTAAATATAGTGTTTATTACATTTACATGTAAACTTAACACTAAGTGAATGGCACAATTTATAATAGTATAGAATTATTGAAAAATCTGGTATGTCGTTGTCTTAAATGCAGTACAACCTTGGTTTGATAAGTATTAGGGCGTCGAACTGAGAAGATGCTGGAACTAAGAGTAATATTGTGTTTCAAGGGTACTGAAATCGGTACACCTGTAAAGCAAAACTTTTGCACTATCAAAATAATAACGATAATATGGTGCTCTACCTCACCGCTTTGGCAAAACACACGGGCAAGCGGGATTAATCACTTATTGGATTTGCCTACACTCGTATCCAAAATTGGTATGTTCTTTGTTGGGTTTAATTTTTCATTAAAAAATAGAATGTAGAGGAGAATTATGGATTTAATTTTGCGCACTATTTATAGAAAAAAATCATAATGCAAGTGTACTCTAACAAATTATATATAAATGTTAATACAAGATATACCTATAATTTGGTTTTCTTACTTCTGTAAAATCCGAAAAACAACATTGTGTTCCTTCAGCTAGCTTACATATTTCAGGGAAACTCTCTATATTAAACTAACAGTATAAACTACCGCTGATTGACATTATTTGGAAATTTAACTTAAACATTATACACATTAATACATTTCTCTGTCAGCCAAAATGCATCGTGTACCGGTACAATTTTATCTATGTACACACACACACACACACACACACACACACACACACACGCGCGCGCGCGCGTTTTTTTAAGTCATAAATTAACAGATACATTTCTTTTATTCGATTATGATAAGTAGCATATACGTTTTCACATACTTCTAAGAGATTTATATAACAGTACGCAGTTGTGGTAAATTAGGTAGGCATAATAAGTTAATGATCTCTATGTATTGTGGAAAAAAGTAAGCATGAAGAGAAGCGGGAAAATTGTTTGTTGGTAGTTAGTAAGATAGAGATTCACCAATGACAATCAAGCATAAACGCAGTTGACAAGGTCTTTGAAATCACAATCTGCCAAACCAAAACAAACGAAGAAAAGTAAGGTTAGGAAATTAACAACAAGCATCATCATCGGTGACAAAGTTCTGATTTAGTATACGTTAGATGATATCAGTCTTAGATTTCAGTTATTTTAAAAATGAATGAAAACGAGGTCAGCAATTTCAACAGCATGAGATCTGAAGATTCCATGAAAAAAGGACGGCGTTCAAGTTTCTTCAAAAGGAGGTCTACTTTTACTGCAGGTGAGTAGTAAATCGTGATTATATTAGTTTGCCTCCCAAAAAATATACATCTCAGACAAATTTTAATCTATAACAGTTAAGAATGTGAATTTTTCTAGATCTCAGTTTTATGACGGATGAAATTTTGTGTGAGTCTGAGGACAAAAGCAGTGATCAAGAAGTGGAACACAAATTAACCCAGTAAGTTATAAATAATAATTTAGTAGTTAAGGTCTTTGTTATTTTTAAAGTAAGTTTTACCCTTTGGATCCAATGAGTTTTGAGGCAGTATTTATAAAAACTGGTAGCTTATCCATTGAATATTTCTATAAAATCTTAGTATAGAAATACTGGCCAAAATTGCTGTGTATTTTCTTGTTTTTTTATTGGAGAAAATTGCAGTTGGATCTAATATACTTATATAATATTTACTTTGTCCATTTTAGTTTACCTAAAACCATTTTAACATATAGTAGGCCTAGTATATCTTGGAGGTTACCAACTTAAGGTTACATATATATCTATATAGAGAACGCTCATGCAGTCATGATCAAACCCTCTAAAAATTTGAAAATTTACTGAAATACTGTCTCAAGGAATGTTTTCCATCCATCAGCATCAGCGTTAATAGCCAGAGCATTACTATCTGCCTTTTCATACCAGTTCCTTTTTCAAGTAATTTTTAATTTTTTGGGCTTTCCCATAGTTAAATTTGTTATATTTTTTTCTATTCACATTAAAGAGGCGTATCATTTTACTTAAAAAAAATTATAAAAATGGGAAAAGTAATTATTTACAGATTGTGCTAGGCAATATTATTTTTATTTATAAGGTAGGAAAATGCCACATCATGTGTCACGTAACAGGCTTTACTGAGGTTGTTTGCAAAATATCAAATCATCTAAAGCTCATGTTATTCTTAAAATATCCTGTAGACAAATATCTATTCGTAGATGTAGACAATTACACAGAAAAATAAATTTTTTTTATCCTTCATGGAAACAAAAGAGAAATTGTTTCAGTAATGCTCAGCCAAATTCCTAGGTTAGACATGCACCTACTTAGAACTCTTTCTTGTCTTTGTAGAAATGAAGTTTCATGCAAAATTAGAAGTTTACAGATGAAATCTATTGCAAGATAGTTTGCTACATTTACATTTTTATTTGTTAATTTAGGTTTCATAACAATTTTTGGTGAGGTAAGGAAGGGTACTGTTATGCAAGACAGCGCTGAAATCAAATCTTGTCACCAGTTGTATAACATTGACTTTCCACTCTATTATTTTTTCTTTTACCTCTGTGAATAAAAATGCCACGTGTTTGAAGCCTCATGATTGTACTCAATTTGTTTAAAAATTTCTTTATTAATAATTTTCTCATTCTCATCATGGTTACACATAAGACCAATGTAAAGATATTCAGTAATACTCAGCCAAATCCTATGGAGCGACATGCACCATCACCAAACTCAGTGTTGCTCATATGAAAATGAAGCTTCATGCATACTATCAAGTCTATTTATTAGTACGTTTTTGACATTTATTTGGACAGACAGAAATTGAATTATTTCATCCTCTCAAGTGATGGGCTTCGCTAACGCTCAGCCAAGTAATGGATTGCCACACTGTAAGGACATTTACAAATTCATTGTATAATACAATAAAATGTAGGCTACATTTGCGCTTTTACAAAAATGTTTCTAATAAAGACGATAACTAAATATGTATACAATACTTATTATTTTTATTTAAATGCTATAGAAGATATAACTTAAATGATAGTTTTCCAATTTGCTATGTTTCTAGATGTAAATCAGCTGTAAATGACAACTGAACTGCTGTACGCAGTTTATTGTTGAGTAAGCATTGCATTATTGTGGTTTGATTATTATTTAGTTGTGTTTAATATTGTTTTTACATATTTATATTTCTTTTACGCCAGTGTTTTCTTATATAATGCTACCTCTATTTAGTGTGACCTAAATAATCCTGGGTGAACTTTTGATTTCTGAATAATGTGAGTTATCATTTAGAGCTGTATTATTATTTCATGATGAATAAAAAGAAAATTAAATCTTCAACAGTTAAAAACTAAGTAAAACTTATTTTCTTAACAAACATTTTTATAAAAGGGCAAAATAGTTTTGGGATTTTAGCAAATTTTTCGTAGGAAATGATCACTTTGTGCACTAAATCACTGGTATTTAAAGTAGATACTTTTTCAAAAGTGACTGGGATTAAAAGGGTTAACATAGAACATAGTTCATTTTTTTTTTCCTTTAAACCATTCCATTAAAAATAATTCTAAAACACTAAGAAATGTTATCTAAGGTTATACAAAGATTGGGAGGGTTTTTTTAATTTCATGGTTTTAAAATGTTTGAGATGGATTAAAAACAGAAAAAAATCAACCTGTTGTTACTTATTATGTTGCATTTTAAATACTGTACTTAAAGTTATATTTTTAATACTAAATATGATGATGAATTCTATGTACAAGTACCAGCTGACTGATCAATTGACAATCTATACAATCTTTGTAAAAACACTACTTTTATTCAACGACAAATCTGCACATTAAACAAATTTTCAAACTTGGCTCTAATGAAACTGCATTTTAAACAAGAAAACGTTGATTACAATTTTTGAAATTTGATAAAATGACAAAGATTGCTTGTAGAGAATTTAGTTATTGTAAAATATATTTAAATATTTAAAGTACAGATATTAATTTACTAAATGAGTTAAGATTAACTATCCCACCTCCACAACACATGCCAGTGCCAACATTAGTGTGTCAGTTTGCGGTTACAACTAGGGCAGACCCATTTTGATTAAATTTGGCTTGTAGGTATAACTTGTAAATATCTCCAGACAAATTATCCCATTTCGTAATTAATATAATTTATATTACAAAACTATGTTTCAAATAAAAAACCAGAATTTGTATACACGTTTTTGGTACATAACGGGTTTTGCGGTCTTCGGTCTTATTTCTATACTTCTGCTATAAGCAGTATCATTAATTTATTAAAGGTAGGGCGATTTGCATTTTAAACATTGGTTTTATAGTTTAAATAATAGTATACGGACTAGTGTATTCCAAATTAATAGCTATTGTGTAGTTAATTATAGGTTAACATAGTACAGAAAAATATTTCATTTTGGCAATATAACTTATTATATAGAGTTTACATGATTCAACAAATGAAAACGGGTTGAGACTGCTCACTTTAGCTAGTTCAACAAATATGAAATTATGTAGCACAATGTTCCCAAGGAAAAGAATTCACAAAGCTACATGGGTTTCTCCAGATGGGAAAAACAAGCAACCAAATTGATCATGTATTAGTAGACAATAGACATTATAGCAGCATTACAAATGTGCGCACAGTCAGAGGCGTAGAATTTGGTACAGACCACTATTTAGTCTTTAATTAGCTTAAGACAAAGAATAAATGTGAATAAAAAGAGAACACCTAGGAAAGAACAATTAGCATCTGACAAAATAACAATACCAGAAGTGCAGAGGGAATTTTAAAATTAAATTGAGTAATAGATTCCAAATATTGGAAGATGAAAGCATAGAGACACAAATGACTGAGTCAGACAAGATTGGAAAACAATGGAAAAATTTACAAACTATAGTCACTGAAACAGTAAAGGAAGTGTGTGGCACAAAGGAAAATATGAAGAAGAATCCTTGGCTTACAGAGGAATGCAGGACAGCCGTAAACAAGAGAAGAGAAATAAAGCACAGGTGGTTAGCAAGCAGGAACAATGTGGATGAAGAAGGCAGAAGAATGACAGAACGACTTTAGGACAGAATACTGTGAAGCTAACAGAAATACCAGAGTGGTACTTAGACGAGCGAAAAGAGACTTCCTAAACGGAAAACTTACCAAGGCTGAGAATGACAGAACAGCAAATAACGCAAGAGATTTTTACAGAAACAATCCGTTTTTTCAAACAAGGCGTCCTCAGCAAAAAGCTATGGCATAAAAGACAAAAAATGGACAGTTAGTGATGGACAAAGAATCAGGGGTTAAAGTGTGGGAAAGACTACTTTGAAGAACTCCTGAATTGTGACCACTGTACAAACAGAAGCGTTGACGATGAATTAAATTAACCAACATGTACAACCGAGGTGATGCCACCCTCTACGCAAGAAGTAGAAGACGCGGTAGCGAAGCTTAAATGCAATAAGGCTCCTGGTGAAGACGGAATTACAAGTGAGATTATTAAAAGTGGAGGAAAATTCCTGATAAAAGAAATACATAAACTTATTACAAAAGTATGGGAAGAGGAAATTAATACCAGAGGTATGGAGAGAAGCCGTGGTAATTCCTCTGCACAAAAAGGGGGATAAACAATTATGTTCTAATTATAGAGGAATATACTCTTTTGAACATCGTCTACAAGATATTTTCAAAAATATTACTATCAAGATTAAGTCCTTATACTGAAGCAATAATTGATGAACAGCAATCGGATTTATGAAAGGCAGGTCCACAATAGATAAAATTTTTCCTACTTAAACAGGCAATTTTCAAAATATTATGAGTTCAACAAAGGCTTCTATGGAATTTTTATAGACTTCAAGAAAGCTTATGACAGCATAGATAGGAATGCTCTATTCAAGAAGATGGAAAAAACATGGAAATCCCCACAAAAACTGATAAGAATGTCAAAAATGTGTATAAGTGACTCAAAGGCCAAAATAAGAATAGATGGAGAAATGTCGGAAAACTTCCTTATCAACACTGGAGTAAGACAGGGAGATGGGATTTCTCTCCCACTCTCTTCAACCTGGGCTGTGGAAGAGGCATTACAAAAAGTTAAAAGACTACAAAGAGGGGTTAAATTAGGAGTGGACCTGAACATAATGGCATTTGCGGATGATGGATGACCTCTCCACACTAACAAAAAGTTTTATTAAAGAATGTCAAACAGTAGGCTTAGAGCTAAATGAAGATAAAACTAAAATTATTCATTTTGGAAGACATGCTGGAAATGTGAGAACAAACTTAAGCATTGACAACTACTCGATTGACTGTGTAGAAAGTTTTAAATATTTGGGTGTAACAATAAACAGCAAAAACGTGGAGGATATAGAGATACAAAGCAAATTAGCTAATGCAAATAGGTGTCTTGGGGCGTGTACAAGACTCTTTACGTCAAGATTGTTGTCACAATGCTCCAAAATAAGAATTTATAAAACAATCATTCAACCAGTCCTAATGTATATGGAAGTGAAACATGGACATTAACGAAGAAAAAATGAGGGGCGGTTGATTGTTTTTTGAGAATTAAGTTCTCCGAAAAATATTTGGACCAATATGTGATGAAGGGTGTGGCGAATAAGAAAAAATAGAGAATTACGCAATGTATACCAAGATCCTGATATTGTGGCTTTGGTGAAGGCAAAGAGAATTAGCTGGCTAGGACATGTACATCGGAGACAGGAGGGCACAAGGTTAAAAGAGGTCTACCAGGCGGTACCGACAGGAAGGGCGCCCTTTGGGTAGGCCAAAGATAAGATGGTGCGATCAAGTGGTCGAAGATGTGACCCGGTGTGGAGGGTCTGTGGATCTGGCGGAAGACAGGGTGGCGTGGAAGAGGCTCATAGACGAGGCAAAGAATCGACTGAGATTTGTTTACGCCCCGGCAGTAAGTAAGTAATATAACTTATTGCTTCATACAATATTTTAAACTTATCTTGCAAGCCATTTGTTTGTTTGAAATTAAATTCAGCCAAACTTTGTAACATATAACAATGCCAAATCCAAGTTCCAAATCCTATTATCTTTCAAAATCATCCATTGTCATTATCAAACTGAACTCTTCACTGTTCCTTCCCTTCTCTTCCTATTTTAACTTTTTCTTGCAGTTTACAAAGTCACAATTTATGGTAATAAAACATTGCAGGAATGTTTTTAAGTTTCTCGTAACATTAAAATTGTTCATATTAATGCTCTTGTCTTCTCAAATTATCTAATGCCCCTAAATAATTCTGTTTTAGTTATATCTATAGTCACAAAGAACCGAGTGGCATTAATTCATTTTTCCAGTTTTCATAATTAACAACTAGCTTACCTATAGTTTTAAACTAAATGTTGCTTTTACAGGTATATAAAAGAATTAAAAAGAGAGAAAGAAGACTGGAAGAAAATATATGAAAAATTAAAAAGGGATAACAGAGAATTAAAACAGTAAGTATGTTAATGTTTTTAATATTTATGGGTTAAGCAACAAATAAAGTAGGTTGTATTTGCATCCAGTTACTAAGAATGTGTGTGTGTGTGTGTGTGTGTGTGAATTCTTGTAAATAAATATCGCAGTATACAGAATCCACAGTTAGTATTGTGCATCCAACAGGTATCCGTCCCCTGGAAAGTAAAATCGATTGGCGAAAAGTCAAATAAGGTAACAGACTAGGATTAACATAGCAACTGAAAAGAGAAGTTAATGAAAGCTAGAATGGGAATCAGGCATTGGAAGATGTACATATAGTTTTTCTGATTACATGAGCACAGGTTCTTGATAAAAACCTTGACTCCAAATCACTATGATAATTTACTCTTTTTAGTATCTAAAATTATATAATTCTTTTTGAAATCTAACTTTTCACTGTTTTTCAGAATAAAGCTATAATAAAAAAATATATTTTTTTAAGGAGATGCTGATTCCTTTTTAAGCCTTATTCTGCCATTCCTCATGGGCAACTGACGACCTTTTTGTGGATTTTATCAAACAGAATAAGGGAAAGAGTCAGTAAAAGGTTGATGGTACCGATAAAAAATTATACGGTCACAGACAGCATTTGAACCTGCGCTACTAGCTCAGTCAAAAATCTTGAAATCCATGTCAATTACTTTCCATGACATCTCTATACCAAAAATTATTGTTAAATGAAAACAACCCTGAAATAGTAAACCATTTTTTAGTTTAGGATAACTTCTCAAATTTTTTAAATTGAAAAAATTTGCTTCTTTTCAGGTAGCATTTATAACTGCAGTAATAGATTTTATTAAAAATAAACATTGCTTAACATGTTTTTACTATACACTCTTAAAAGAAACATCATTCTCAGATGTACTCAAAATAAACATTTTCAATAATACAAAAGAACTGTAAATGCTCCTTCAGTTTTATTTTTAACGGTATGTTCAAAATGTGAACTCAAATAAATCCTTGGTATTTATCTCTTGACATGTGAGGATTTACCAACAATTTTTTTTCCGTTGTGTGATGGGGAGCAGTGGATAAGATATGGTTTACATTGCCAGCTGACCGCACGAAGAATAACGCATTGTCGGCGTAGAGTGCGAGGTCCATTCTGAGAGTCAGCACGAAGTCATTGGTGTACCATAGACATAATATCGGTCCAAGGACTGATCTAGTGGCACACCAGCAGAGACTGGTTGGAGACTAGATGGTTGGTCCTTCTGACACAGCGAAACAAGTCTTTAAGATATGACACCAGTACTTGGAATATACACCAAGAGAGAGGACTGTGTGCTAGCTTGAAGAGGAGTCCCTCATACCACACACAATCGAAGGCCTTGCTCCTGTGTATTGTCACCGCCATGGTAACCAGGCCCATGTTCATGTTGTCCGTTAGCTAAGTAACTACTCTGAAGAATGGTTGAATGGCCTCTTCAAAAGTCATATTGGTCGTCCCGGAGTGAAAGATGGAAGTCCTCCGGGAATCTAGCCAGCAAAAGTTTCTCCAGAACCTTGAAGAGGGTTGGTAGGAGAAAAATCAGACGATAACTTTCCAGCAGCGTCAAATTCTTCGCCGGCTTTGGTATGAGGATCACCCATACCATCTTCCACGAAGCTGCAAACTACAATTAATGCATCTTGCATGCAGTCAGCGAAAACTTCCGCCTTTTCAGCAGCAAAATACACAAGGCTGTTGGTCCACCAAGTGGTCTCTCCACTCTCTTATCTAAGGGTTTTGTTTTGGCAAGTCACCAGAGTCAGTCGTGTTCCAGTTGAAGAGAATCCAGAAATTCTGCCTATCTCTCCTTGCTATTCTCTTAGAGTATCTCTCTAGGACGTCGGGTTCTTTGCCAAATGTTTCTCAGTCTTCGTCTCTCTCGGACTTCATCATGTGAGTTGAAGTCCGAGGTCAAGTACCTAGGCATGATCCTAGATAGGGTTTTAAACTGGGGACCTCATCTAGGGTCATCGCCAGGGGGAAATGGTCTTAAATTCAATGCAGACACATGATAGGTGGGTTTTGGGGACTTAATCCGAGGCTTTTGTACTCCGTAGTCAGACCTGCACTAATGTATGGGGATGTTGTCTGGTGGCCAAAAATGGAGGCCAAGATGGTGGTAGTTTTTCTGGCTGGCATCCAAAGGATGGCTTGCTTTGCTATCACTGGGGCTTTTCCTAGTGCGCCGGGTGCAGCTCTAAACTGTTGCCTCAACCTCGCCCCCCTGAAATTGTCATTCAGGCTATGGCCAGGAGGAGTGCCTACTGTCTTTAGCAAGTGGGACTCTGGACGGGCTGCAGCAGTGGGCACTGTAGAGTAGGCATCCTGATTAAGGGGGATGCTCTGCACATTGTCTCTGATCAGATGACGCTCAAATTTTCCTTTGACAAACTCTTTAGGATTGTGATACCTCCTAGGGACTATTAGTAGGAGGAAAGGAAACCTCTTCTACCAGCGGAGCTTAAATGGTTTACAGACGGCTCTAAAACAAAAAGTTAACACCCCCACAGGCACTGGAATTGTGGGGATGAGACCATGCAGGGAGCTGGTGGTCCCTATAGGTCCTTATCCTACAGTTTTTCAGGCGGAGGTCGCACCCATTATGGAATGTGCTCGTGAGAATCTTCGTCGCGTTATAGGAGTAAGACGATCAATATTTTCATGGATAGTCAGGCAGCACTGATGGCGCTGGACTCTTGTATGTTCAAATCCAAACTTGTCTGGGATTGCTATCAAGTCGTTTCTTCCCTTGCCAGAATCAACAATGTGACTGTTTGTTGAGTTCCTGGTCATAAGGAGCATCAATTATGACAGGCCCTCAACTGTTCTGCAGCATTCCAAGGTGTGAATCCTTTGGGGCTGTCTCGAAATGGGTTCGTGCTGAACATGAGAGAAGGTGGAGGTTGCATCCGGGCATGAGAATGAGCAGAATGGTACTACAGTCGCCTTCCTCCAGAGTGGCGTCTGACCTCTCACTAAGTAGATCAATGTCTTCTCGGATTATAGGTATGATCACGGTGAAACCGTACATCGCCGCTCGCACACCCACAGCAAACCATCAGGGAAGCGCGCGCCCATGGTGGCGAACGGGATGCCGGATCAAAACAAAACTAGGTAAAAAAGAACACCGTGGTCAGTATACTCAGGTTCATTTACTAAGACACAGCATAGGCCTATCCAGTCAAGATAAATATATAAATATATACTATAAATAAAAAAAAAATAAAAAGTGCCTGCAGTAGTATACCTCAAACAATCCTCGTCAGGTGCACCTGCATACAAAAATTAGAAACACCATAATTTGAAACAAGAAATGCCAATTCCACCCGGTATCCTTCGGCTAAGGGCGGGCTCCTAATGAAATCCAAGAAATAACTAAATAATATCTAAAACTAACTTAAAATTAAATAACAAAATATAAACTATATAAATGGCAACAATAACAATAACAAATAAATAAAGAATATGGGCAGGGTATCACAGATGTTGACTAGTAGAAATGTCCATCATTGTGGCCGTCCTTCAGCAGAGCGCAAAAGCGAAGGTTCTCTGCGACCACGCATGATGGAGAGATGACAGCAGAAAATCAACTCATCTCCTGGACCTCATCAGTGAGGGGCCGTAAACTTAGCCGCACATGTCAGAAGGAAAACAGCTCAGCAAAACTAACAAACACTTAATAAACAAAAATTTTAAACTGGAGCTACTCCTAACTAGTACACCACGGCTCGGAGTCTTTGCCACTCTACCGGAAAGGCCAAACGCCTTCAAATGGTCAGTGGCCTCTGCAGCCAATAAACCACACACACATACACTATATAACACACATGAGCCGGGGAGATATAGGTATTGAACCGGCTCAACGGGACATGGTCATCTGAGGAAGCATCTTCACAGAGTCGGCATCCTTCAGGAGGATCCGCTCTGTAGAATGTGTGATGAGCAGGATGAAACTGCCGAACACTTGCTCTTTGATTGTCCTACAATAGCAAGGGAGCAGTATGCCATCTTTAGTAGTTTGGGCAAGGGTGGTGAATTTCCCCAGGAGGACCTGATAGGTTTTTTTTGGCGGTTTGTGGAACTGCAGAAATCATAGACTGGTAGGCCTCATGGTGTGCTTCCGGGGTGCGTAAAAGGCCCTTGAGGCTTAAGTGCATGGCAGTAGGCTGCCCCAAAGAAGAAGAAAAAATTATGTGAAAAAAATGTTGCTTATCGTTATAGTCAAGTTTAATATTGTCTCCTTCAAAATAGTTCCTTCCTGATTGCACACAATTTTTCCTGTGCTTGTGCCATTGATGGCAACATTTCTGGAACTCATCTTCTGTAATATTCTCCAAGACCCTCGTCACAGCTTTTTTGACATCTTGTGTTGTTTGAAAATAGTGTTTCTTCACCGCTGTATCGACTCTTGAAATAGAAAAAAAGTCGCACAGAGCGATATCTGGTGAATAAGGTTGCTGTGGTAGTACTGTAATTTGTTTTGAGGTTAAAAATTGCACACTATGGAATGGGGCATTATCGTGATGCAGAGTCCAATTATCAGCAATGTTGGCACGGACACGGAAGAACTCTTTTACAAAGTTGTTACTTGACGAACCATTATTATTGATTGATGTTCAGTTCTTCTGCAATCATTTTCACGTACAATCTTCGATCAGATCGTACGAGTTCACATTCCCTGGCCGAGTTGACATCCGTCTGTGAGGTTGATGGTCATCCATTGCAATCTTCATCTTCAAAATTCGTTCTGCCTTAATAAACAATTTTTGTCAACGAAAAACTTGAGCTCTTGACATAAACTCCTCTCCAAAAGCCTTCTGAAGCTTACCATAAGTTTTTGTTGCGTTTTCACCCAATGTAACACAAAAAGAAATTGCGCAATATTATGCGATTCCATTTCCGTAACAAGAGACACAATCACGTGTTAACTTATTACAGCAAAACTCAAAACTGAGCAGTTGCATCGATGAGCCGCTTGGTCTAGAAGCAGCTTACAGATTAAGGTTAAAGATATTGTACCTATGCAAGCCTGCAGGGTTACCACATCTTACAAAAAAATCAGTCTTATTACTATATTGTCGGATCTCGTATACCATTTCCCCCCAAATAATTACACTATTATAATTTCTTGTTTGATATTAAATTTTCATTGATTCTTTAAATGTTCACAATTATTACTTTATTTAAAGCAAGTGGTAGAACTTATAATAACTTAATGACTAATTATATAGAAAACTAGATTTATTATTTTTTTATAAAATTTCTTCAGCAGACAAGTGCATTTTTAAGACTAAAAAAATACATGTCACATACGAACTGTGGTGGGCAACGTAATTAAATTGTAAACTTAACGTATCAGATATTGAGCCAAGAAGAAAGATAACTCAGTTGTACTGGTCTAAAATAAAATCTTTTTGTGCGTTCATGTTTGTGTGTAACCTTGACATGGTTCTCTAGTAGCTGACATATCTTAACCTTATAAGCTAGTATTCCTTAGACATATTACTAATATCCAGTATCTGTCATAATTTGTATTAGTAGGAAAAAATCTGATACTAGGTACATACCAAACCTCTTCTAATTAACAATCTTGAAGCTACCCTAGAAAGATCAAAGCTTTTGTCTGTGGCTTAACTTTTCAGCGATAAATATATAGGTTACCTGTGTAATTTAATTATAAAGTTATGTAAATATAATTTTATATCCATATAAATATTACCTCTCATTCAAATAAGTTTCAATGTGAAATTTGAGTTATCATAAGTAGCACTTTGTCTCTTATTGCAGGAAATGTTCCCAACTGGTGGACCACTCTAGTAGTTGGGACCTATTATTGCCACAGGACAAAAGGTTCCTACAGGAACGGCCGGACTATGTGAGTGTGGGTCGTCTAGTAGACAGGACAGCTGAGGCCATAGCGATCAGACATAACCGCACCACTGCTACCACTGACAAGTTGCTACACCTTGCAGAGGACTGTCAGGAGACGATATCATACGTCACAGCCACCACAATCTTACAAATCATGTCACAGTTTAATGAGTTAGATGTACATTGTCAGGATGAATCTAAATGTGAATAAACCACACTCAGAATGGATTTAAGCTTTAAATGACATTTATTACAAATTTTATCCTGTCAATCTTACTTTAGTAACAATATTTTAAGATTTTAACACATAGTTACACGTTCCTGCAGCAAAATGCCTCAAAGCCAGATTTTCTTTAATATTTTCTTTGTTTCGTTGAAAGGATTGAAGCATCCATTTTATCTTCATGCCCTACTTCCACTACCTGATTTTTGGTAAAACCAGTCTGCAGCGGTCTTCAGTCTTGTACTGATTGTTCATTAAGTTAATGTGTTACTATTTAGTAAACAGGCATGTAATGGTGGACTGTTGTTTTTTTATCTATCTGAGCATTTTGCTTGCAGGCGTACATTTACTTTATTTTCTTTTTACTTTAAATTCTCTTTATTCTTGAATATGTTAAATTAGTTTATATATTATAGTGACAGAAATTGTGTTACAGAAATGTGTACATTTGAAATTATGGAGGAAATACATATTTTCTAATTCAGAAAAACTATTTCCATGTTAAAACCACTATGTGTGAACTAATTATGGAAATGAACTAATGGAGAAACTTGTTCACGTTTTGGAAGATTTATTGTTAGTTTAGCAGATTATACAAGATGTGAGCAAATTGCCTAAATCTAATGAAATAAATGGCCATTTGCTCTCTTTATTTTATAAACTTACCTTACCGTACTTGGTTTATCTCTAAAAATATATTAAATGACAATTATTAAACATTCAATTGCCACATCCATTTGCTTTTATGGTTTATTCAGACATGTAGGAGAATAACAAATATTTTTTTATTTCCACAACTTATCAACCAAGTCACTCAATTCCAAATCCATGTTCTTAATTTTATTTTGTTTCATGTTGACTAAGTTTATTGCAAGTAGAACAAAGTTTACTTTGTTGACTCGATCCAAAGAGGACTAATGTAAAAAGGATAAAAAGTTAGAATCTAATATTAAACAGACACAACTTGAAATTGAATTTATACATTGAGTACGATCGAAAGCATGCATATAAAAAAAATCATTGGTTATGAGTTGTTAATAGTTTAGTTGGTAACAATAAATAATGTAAGAACATTTCATATTTTTTAAACCACTGTCAATCAAGGAACATTAAAAACATTTGGGTTTGTTATCAATCAAGTCATAAAAGTAATTTCTTTTAACAATTATCTCTTTGTATTATTTACAATTATTGTCACTGACCATAGTATAATGAAGTTTGGGCTGGCCTATAAAGTTAGGAGTCTCCCCTTTATATTTATTTTGGTATACTAACTTCCTTTGTTCAATTTCAGGTTTTCTCTGATATCATTATATTTTTAACAATTCTGTTCACTAGTCAGTATAGAAGGATAATTCAGTTTGTTCTGAATCATACAAAATGTTTATATTTTATGGTTTTTTTATAAACAAAATTTAGTTATTAGAATTTAATAAACTTACAAAGCATTCATGTATAATATTGTGGATAAATTTTGAAGAAAGGAAATTACGAGTTAAAAACCACATTAAAATACAGTAGAACCCCTCATATCCGGCCTCGGTTTTACCGCACCTCGGTTTATCCGGCCACTTCCCGGAAGCCAATATCGAAATTTATTTACCACGGCTTGCAGACGCGCAGTTGCATGCACTAGTCTCCCACGACTCTTGCGTTATTTTTGTGTATCTATTTGTTTACATTTTCCTGTGTTGTCCTCAGTTGAGCTAATAGGTTTAACCTGTAAACAGTTCGTTGATTATTTCCAGTGCGGTTAGTACAGTACAGTACAATTGTTTTGTTTTGTCAAGTGCTGTGTACTGTAGGTTGGTTTATCCGGCCGAATCGTTATCCGGCCAGGGGCTCGGTCCCGTGGTGGCCGGATATGAGGGGTTCTACTGTATATAGTATTAGCAAGTTTAATTTTTGGTCAGAAATGTTCAGTGAAAGTGAACCATTTCCCTTTATAATAACATTTAACCCTTACTGAGTCATTTAAATATGTATAATATCCATAGAGCCACATTACAAAAATTGTTATAGTTTTTGGACTTTGGTAGGTGATGGGATGGAGCCTGGACCCCAGCAAAAATATCTGAGGAATCCAGTCTGACTAAAGCCTTGGTGGGTACACATTGTTAATCTTGTAAACAATAAATGAGTGTCTGGCCATGATTTCCCCCCTCAAAAACAGACATGAAAGTCACAACTAGTCTGGGCTCTTGTCATTACTGTTTATTACATCCTAATTTATGGTTCATTATACATTGATAAGTACAAGGTATTAAAAAGAAAATAAGTAATATTTGGTCATTTCAAATTTATACATACCCTTAATAATAATAATAATACTATTTTATGTATGACTTCTATCCAAGTTCATGCCTTGTTAAGACGTGACTGTATAATTTGTACTTTTTTGTGTTGTAATCTACAAGCTGTTGTATATTTTACTTACTGGGGTTACAGAGGTTTCAGTGATAGATGTTAAGAGGATTACATAACGTAACAGTGATATGTTTAGTTCAAATATTATTAATATTTGTATTATTTACAATTATTTTAATGTCTGTGTAGAAAATAAAATATAAAACCAGTTGGTTACCTTAAATTTCTTGTTAATCCTGCATTAATTTTTCCTAAGAATATATTGAAAATTGTTTTGTATAAAACCATTCAACATAATTAATTATTCAATCATGCTGAAAGTAAGTGATACACACATACAATATATTAAATATGTGTATAAATATTATTGCCCAGTGTTAGCGAAACTTATCAGTCATGGCACTGGAAAAATTTCATTTATCTCGATATCTTGAAAACGAACTGATCTTTATACTTGAAATTGTAAATAAAGCTTCATTTTTAGAGTGAGGCAGACCGCCTGTACACGATGTATAGTGGCTGAACTGAAAAACCTACCTTCTTTCTTTCAACAAAAAATCAATTTAAACCCAAAAGAATTCAAGAAAATATCCCAAAATGAGACTGTGGGGGGGGGAGGTAGAGGTAATTTAAGAAATACTTTTTAATGATTGTTTAGAAAAAGTGTTAATTTATTTTGTTTCTTTGGTACAGAGTGGTACAAAATATTAACGTTGTACGTTCCACAGTTTTTTTTACTGTTACTTAGTTAAAAATTTTAGCACATCCAAATTTTTATCCAAGATTACTAAAGAAGTACTCTTTAACACATTCAGTGCTAAGCGGGACCGTTCGGTCCCGCCCGAGCGTCTCGGCACCATTCACGGGTGCGCGCGGGACCTATCGGTCCCGCTGGGCATTGTTTTACTCTCAGCACTGTTTAGGCAGCACTGCATAGAGGCCCTTTCTGATAGCGTGAGCGTGTTGGGCCGGTTTCGTTCTTTGTTCTAGTGTGCATAGTTTCTCGGTTCAGCTAACTATAGTTGTTTTCATCTAGTGCTGTGTTTGCTATTATTTCGTGATTCTTGTTAGCGAAATAAACAATGGCTGGGACATCTAGAAACCCCAAAGTAGTTTGTATAATACATTACCAATGATTCGTGATGATATAACAAGTGCCATGACAATAAGATGCACAATAACAAAAAGTGTTTGGTATGATGTACATATTGTAAATAAGACGTGTTAAAAACTACAAAGAAGGGAGGGGATGGTTGTAAATAATAAAATGATATACTATTAGTGCCTTTCAGTGAAAATTATCTTGTTTTAGAGTTTGCACTCATGTATAAATCGACGAAGACCTGTAGCCAGGACAACGGGACCCATCGGTCCCGCAACATATTACATAATTTTAGGAGTCTTGGGAACATAATGCCTAATTTCTTGTCTTTACTACCATCAACAGTCAGAAGGTTACATGTACACCCCTAAATAATACAATAGGTCTTGGAATCAATGTCATTTTCAGGTTCAATGGGCATTGGTCTCCATGCTGACGGGACCCATCGGTCCCGCAGTATAATGATGTCAAAAAAAAATGTAAATATAGGTCAAAAATAATCTTTTATGCTTTTATGTCACTTCTGCAAGTTATATCTTCTAATTAAACAAATTTAAAAAATTAGCACCGGGGTTTCGCTAATACTCAAATGCTTAGCAGTGAATGTGTTAAGAAAATATGTTGTCACTAATTTTTTTTTAATAGATCAAATTTAGGATATTTCAAACTTCAAAAAAAATCAAATAGCAAGGTACAACTTTCATTACACCTATCATTAACTTTCTTAAAAACTAAAATCATTTTTATTTAAAGTTTGGCTCTTCAGTTTCTATTAGACTGGATTTGCCCCAAATCTCGAGCTAGGCAAAAAAAGGGTAAATGATTACTTACACTAGAGAAATGTCAATCGTCAAAGAACAATTTCTGAAAGTACAAAATAAGATTTTCCTAAGTGGAAGTGCACACGACAGACTTCTACCAAACTTAAGAAAACTTATGACCATAAACTTAAACAGTCGTCAAAAAGCTAATGCTACATACATACACAAAGCAGATAATAAATTGAAAGCCATCTGGAACACCATAAACATGAAAGCCAAAGTAAGTTAGAGCCTGAAACTACTAATATAGAAATTTGTCATGACAAAGAACTGCTAACAACACTGGGAGAATATCAAATCATTTTTAACAAATATTGCTGAAGAAACAATCAATGTAAATAACATATACAATGACTGACTCAGGACCAGCTATTCAACATGTCTAAGCTATTCCAAGAGATACTCAATCTTAGTTCTAACTACAGCTGATGAGATGGATAGCATTATAAGATCTCTAAAGAGTCATCTTCTGCTGGAATAGATGAGGTATCAACAAAGATCTTTAAATTTTGTGCAGAATCATTACACAACAAAATGGCCGACACTCATCATCAAACTGTGAAAGTGCTCCCATTAATTGTGAAGTTTTAGTGAGTAAAAACAACAAAATACTTACTGATCTGCACATCATTAAACACCACTAAACTGTAAGTGTATTTTAGTCATGAAAATCACTTAAAGACGTAACTCAAAAGAAGAGAAAACAATATATGCTGTCACAAACAGACACATTCAAAGCCACTTTGATTAAAGCCACATATTTAAGCATCATTGACAGCAAGCTTTTAGAACTTGAATAATGTTTTTGTTTGGAATTAAGCACAAATATGTCTTAATATCAAGACATCTACAGTGACAAACTTAATTATTTGAATTCAGTACTCTTTTACCAAGCTACAGTGGCAACGCAAACACCTGTGCTGACACAGCAGTGGCAGACATTCCTACAGAACCTACCTCAACCGTGGTTAATTACACTGGCAAGGTCATCACTGCACAACAACATCTAGCATATGACACATTCTACCTCAACGGCTGCATCTACACTATTGAACTGCAAACTGTTGACAACAAGAAGTTTGAAGAGGGAAACCCTTTCTTTCATAAAATTGCTGTCATTTTAATACACTGACAAATTCTGAACCAGCCAAACAGAATTAAAACAAACTGATCAATTTGTATTAATAATTTTTATTAATACTGATAATTTCTTCTTTCAAGGAACCATTTTTGTAAACTGACAGATTCTGAACCAGCCAAACAGAATTAAAACAAACTGATCAATTTTATTAATAATTTTATTAATAATTCTATTATTTTTATTTAATACTGATAATTTCTTCCTCAATGAAACCATTTTTATAAAACTGACAGATTCTGAACCAGCCAAACAGAATTAAATCAAACTGATCAACTTTTATCATTACTGTTTTCTGAACTCCCCTGTCACAAAGAACTTTTAACATGCAAAAAAACGAATTCGGAAACGTCCAAATACCCCTGTGGTGTTTGCAGTATCGGGGTAAGATACTCCGGTATAATATGTACTGGGTCCTGTAGCCAGTGGTACCATGGTGGCTGTGTGAATATATCTGACAAGCACCTAAAAAAATTGACCCAAGATGAAATAAAAACATGGACATGTGAAAATTGTAAGACCTCAATGACTGCCCAAAACGGCTCTATGTCAGAATTAACCTTTGTGGCAATAGGAGAAGCAGAACAACGTCCCACATTTTAAGACACTCAGCCCATCAGGATACCACAAGGTCAAGGAAAATAGAAACACAGTTATATCTGATCTGGAGCTGAGCTTGAGTGCTGTAAAAACAAAGGTAAAAGATCAAGAGGGACAAGAGGAAGGATGATCTTGAGACATCTCTGGCATTGGGCAGCAGAGGTGGGCAGTCTTCTTTTGGCTGAAAAACTTGGAGAGCTGAAAAAGGATGCTGGAGGACCTAAGCACCCGAAACTCAGCGCTGGAGGCTAAACTTGCTGAACTGGAGGCAAACACTGGAAGATCGAACTGAAGCCGAGGAAAAATACCTACAAAAAATTGAAGAATCGGGAAGAAAACTACAAGAAGCTATAGCCCAGATCGCAAAGGAAAACCAAAAATAGACAAGAACTACAGAACTTTTACGAGGATCACGACACAAGACAGACTCTCATTTTGATGAACAAGCAAATAAAATATTAGAACTAGAACAAATAATCCTTAATCTCAAAAGAGAAAAAATCTGGACAAAGAGATCTGGACAAAACGGGCCTACCTCAGACACCTAAACTCACTAGCGCTTCAGAAACACAAACAGATTACTCAGAATTTTATGTTCCCAACTACTCTGCCTCTCTATTAATTGAGCTGACTCAACTGAAGATTCGACAAGACCAACTAGAATTGCTCTGTGGTAACTTTGCAAGAAAAACTGCTTAAGCAAGGTGAACAAACATACCCTGCAACACCACCAGCACTCACACAAAGTACACCCACTGCAAAGAGTCTTCCTTGTTCTAAAAAACCATAACATAAGTAAGAGCAAAAAACAAACTGGGAAGGAGAGGAACCATTTCAGTGTATCTCTCCAAGTAGCCAAAAACAAAGCTCGGCATGAAGAACCTGCCAATGTAGAAACAGGCTTGAGAAGGATTACTGTAAATGAAGGATTAATTGAAGGGATCAGAAGAGAGAAAAAACCACCACTGAGTGCTAAAATCCTCCCAAGTGGAGAAACCCTTGAGGAGTTTGTAACTAGAGAACTTGAAGCCCTCAAGGGATGCTCAGAAAATGACCATTTTCAAACCCAGCAACGCAAAATAAACCCATCAGTAAAAACTTTTCTAACCAAAGTCAACCCCCACAAATATATATCAATATGGAAGTCGCCTCAAAAAATGAAAACGCTTTTTTAGAAAACTGCCAACCAAAAACAGGAAAGACACAAAAAACATACAAAACCACAGGATTTTCATCAACTCCACTCTGAAAAAAAGGACTCAGCCTCAGAAATCTCAATTTTCCACCAGAATATAAGGGGACTGTCTAAAAAAGTTGAGAGGCTTTAAATCACTTTCTGAACCAGTTGCGCCCAACAGTACTGATATTAACTGAACATGGGCTAAATCAAGATAATCTACGCTCAATATCAATTCATGGATATAAACTAATTACAGCTTTTCAGCAGAGGGCAATTCATAAACTTGGAGGAGTTGCGATATATCTGAAGGAAACATCAGGCATTGAGGGAGAAGCAGCGGATATTGCCAACTACTGCATAGAATTAGTGTGTGAAGCAGCAGCCTTGATAAAGATCAAAATTAAACAAACAATCACTACATATATTGGGAGTTTATAGACCTCCAGGAGGACAAAGTAAAACAAGCAATCGAGATGATAGCTAGTATCCTGGAAAATATTCGAGCAGAGACAAATCCAATACTTTTAATGGGTGACGTTAATTTTGACAGACTAACTGACAATCCCAGAAAACCAACATTTTGAAGAAGAGCTGCTAAGTCATGGAATAATACGCCTCCCTCTCCAGAAACACGCATAACTAACACTTGCAAATCATCTATAGACTGCATATGCACTAACATGGCCCAATTTCAACTGTCAAATTCAATATTTTTCAAACAGGCTTATCAGATCACACAGGCCAACAATGTCTTTTACACCTAGAAAGTAAAATCCCACAAACATCAGTGAGTGAACACAGAAGAAATTTCAGTAAACAAAATCTTCAAAATCTTAAAACGGAGCTTATGAAAGTAGACTGGAGCTGTGTGTATAATGAGCCTGATGCTAAAGAAATGTACAATGCCTTTTACAGGAATGTAAGGGCTGAATCTGGACTTAACTTGCCCAAATAAGAAATCAAGAACCAAAAAAAGATCTAAGCAAAATGGCATGTACGATGAAGAAGCCAGGAGATTGAAAGAAATTTTTTCTCGGGGCCTTTCGGAAATATGAAGTAACTGGCAATGCTGCAGATAAGGCTGAAATGATCACTAAGAAAAAAGACTACGACCTCAAGCTTAGAAACCTTAAACGTACTGCAGCAACAGAATACATAAATAAATCCGACAATAAATCAAAAGCACTGTGGACCATAATAAACTCAGAGAAGCAGGCTAAAAATCCAAGTGTAACACCTCTTCAAATGGAAATAAATGGTACATTTGAAAACAATCCCTCGTTGATTGCTGAAAACCTAAATAAATTTTTTGCAGAAGTAGCAGAAAAATACACTGATAAAAAAAAACAGAAATGATCTGCATTATGTCCCGCAGTCAATTCAAAACCCTCCCATTAGGCAATACATCGAAGTGTTCAACTTTGCTCCAACTAATGAAAAAGAAGTTTTAGAAATAATTAGCTCTCTCAAATCAAAATTATCATGTGGTTTGGGATGAGGGTACCATCCAAGGCTGTCAAGCATTGTGCTGAACAAACTCGCTGCCCCCCTTGCTGCTGTGATAAATAAATCATTTGAACAAGGACACTTCCCATCATTACTAAAATTATCGAAGATTTACCTAAAACACAAGACTGGAACAACTACAAAATTAGAGAACTATCGGCCAATTTCATTGATATCCACATTTTCAAAAATAATAGAAAAAATTGCAATCAAAAGGATGACTGAACATCTGCAAAACCAAGAGCTGCTAACAAAACATCAGCACGGCTTCTTAAAAGGAAGATCAACACTAAGTGCATTAGTCAGGCCTAGTTGAATTTGTCACAGATCAGCTGGAGGACAACAAACTTGTAGCAGCTGTTATGGTTGACTATAGCAAAGCTTTCGACTGCTTGGGACACGACCTCATTCTAACTAAACTGGCAACTCTGGGTGTCAGGGGAGGGTCGGGGAACTGGATAGCGAGTTACCTAGAAGGACGCCAACAGCTTGTAGAATTACAAACATCAACAAATGGTAAGAAGACATCCTTCAAATCCACCTTTCAACCCTCAAATAGAGGAGTACCACAAGGCTCAGTTTTGGGCCCTTTTCTGTTTGTCCTTTTTACCAATGATTTTCCAAATTCCATAAATTATAACTCTGTAATGTATGCCGATGACATACTCTCCTTCTAACCACAAATACTGCTGAAGAGCTCCACTCTGACATAATATCATCAACGCAAGAAACACTTCACTACTGTCTCCAAAAAACGACCTGGTAATAAATCCAAAAAAGACAACCTGCATAAACTTTAGTAGGCGACTGGACGAGATATACCAAAAATTCCTGATCTCTTGGTAGAAAAAGAAGCCAAATTACTGGGAGTTACCATAGACTCTGATCTTTCCTGGACTACTCATGTCAATTATTTGAGCAAGAAGCTGGCATCAGGAGTTTTTGTTGTGAGAAGAATGAAGTGGATTGGAGGACTCGATATAGCAAAAGCAGCCTACTACGCCTTGATTGAATCCCACATTAGGTATGGTTTGATAGTGTGGGGTGGCACAACCAAAACAAAACCTAAATAGAATCCTAGTCCTACAAAAGAAAGCAATAAGAAACACTTGCTGATCTAAAACCAACAGAGAGGTTGTAGAGAATCTTTCAAAGCACTAGGAATTCTAACAGTGATAAGTCTCTATATCCACACTGTTGTTACCCACACACACCAGCAGGACTACAGACGAGGGGAGAATATCCACCACTACAACACGAGACGAGCAAAAGACTACATACTTCCACTACACCACACTACACAGTACAGCAAGAAGCCGTCGTACATCGGACGTAAACTGTATAATGCACTACCAGAATCACTGAAGAACCTGAACACCCAACAACTGAAGAGACAACTACAGGACTGGCTGGTGGAACGACCGCTATACACATTGGAGGAATTCTTCACCATGACACAAACCTACTAATTTTGTAAAGCAAGAAGCATGAAGACAATTCTGTATTTTGACGCCATTACATTTTCTTGATGAAATTGTAAATAAAGCATTTTGATTGATTGATTGATTTAAAATGCCTTGTAAGAATCATGAATTTACCCATTGAAAAAGGCACTTTCCCGTCCAAATAAAAAATAGCCAAAATTTAAACAGGGTGACCCTAATACGTTGCTAACTATAGGCCAATCTCCCTTCTCCCAACAATTCCATGACTTATTGAAAAAGTTATTCTAGTAGACTCTTTAAAGTATCTAACAGTTAAGCAATTACTAACTAACAAGCAACATGGATTTATTTCTGGAAAATATATCACAACTCCAATTATTGATCTTCTTGAGTATATCATTGACAACATGGAAATTGGCAACCACCTTGTACCTCAATCTCATTTAGGCTTTTCGTTGCCTTGGACATGAACGCATACTGACAAACAGCACTCAATTGTTTTGCAAGCTATCTCAAAGGATGGAGAAAAGTAGTGAAACTAAAAGAAACAATCGAGGCAGTACAATCCCATCTTCTACCAGCAAAAGAGGGATCCCGCAAGGCTCGATTCTTGGACCAATTTTGTTCATTCTGTTTATAAATGACTTCCCAGACCATTTTAGGGAATATTGTAAAATGATAATTTATGCAAATGACACTGTTCTGCTATGGAAGTACTGAACAACTGGTTCATTCTATTTATAAATGACTTCCCAGACCACTTTAGGGAATATTGTAAAATGATCATGTACGCAGATGACACTGTTCTGCTGGCTGTTCTAATGTTGGTCATATTTTGACAATTACGATACAATGATATATTGTCTGATGCAACAAAGATTTTATTATTATTATTATTATTGTAGCAAATGGAAATACTGAACAACTGGAAATTAAAACACACATAGCTTTCAACAGTAGTCAAGAATATAAAATGAAAAACTAACTTGTTCTCAACGAGAAAAAACAAAACAAATGATTCTAAGCAGTAAAAAGACACTTGTAACTGAACTGGCCAACATCCAAGCAGCTGATAAAATTAAACATCTCGACGTAATTCTTGATGAGAACATACGCTAGTAAAACCACATAAGATAGATAGCCTCTATCTAAAGCTTAACTCAGCACAATTTGCAATAAAAAAGCATACCACGTGTTATTTGAAAGCCTCCTGCATTATGTAGTAGCAGTTTGGAGTGCCTCTTCAGATGACAATCTCCACAGAGTTTTGGTAATGGAGAAAAAAGGCAATAAGACTAATGTCTAAAATCGGACCTTGTGAGAGCTGCAGACACATTTTCAAAAACTGGAAAATACTGTTAGTAACATTCATTTACATCCTGGAAACAATTGTATACTGCATAACCAAGGATCATCCATAGCAAACACCTGCACAGGCATTACCCAGAAAAGCTTACAATCTACAAGTCCACAGAACAGCCCTATTTAAGAAAAAAATCCATCACATGAAACAATGAACATGTTGATGTTCAACAAGCTGTCAGAACACTTTAAAGACAGCCCAGGAGTTATGAAGAGGAAAATTCAGTGTTAGCTGAAAGACCACGCTTCTATACGCTAGATAGTTCTTCTCATGGAATGATGAACCTTGACTTGACCTCTCACCTAACAACATTTCACTTACTGTTTCGACTCTGGAACACGTCTTAATGATATTGTTAGTATAAAGTACATTGTCTATATCAGGCAAGCATATCTTGACCCAAGAAATCCCACAAGCCTAGTTTCCTGTAAATAAATCCGTTTGCTAATAGCAGAAAACATAATTTTAAATCCGTTTGTTAAAAGCAGAAAACCCAATTTTTCGCCATTCTTGGAACGGTCATAAATAGAGACTTCCAGTATGTTTAGTTTTTTATCTCTTTTTCCAACAATGTGTTTACATGTGAAGGGTTGCCATTTGAAAATTTTTAGTTGGGGTACACCCACCCACATTTTTATGTCTAAAAGTAAGTCTCATTAACCTACAAAGATCCTTAAATGTTTGTTTCAATTATTCAAACCGTCTAGAAATGCTAGGAGTAGCCATGTATATATGTATAATGGCATCACATTAATCTACAATTAATTTCAACACAATTTATGAGAATTATAGAAAATATTAATTATTCACAACATTATCACTACAAACTGAAAAACAATGAATTGCTTGGTCGTCATTTGGGAATTTGACCATAAGATGTTTTAGGATTAGACCAATTACGACTATAGGATAGAAAGGGTATTTTGATTGAGGAACCGGATTTTACTTCTTTGTCACACTTACCTGTATAATAGTCCATTTTAGTCTGTGTTTTTGAAGCAAAACATTTTAAAGTTAATTTTTCTCCCATCAACAACTTGCTTCTATTCAACATTAAATTTTAACCTATGATCAACAACTGCTGAATTTGTATAAAACACAAAAAATTAATCCAGAAATTTAGTGTACAGAAGTGGAGTTGTTATGGAGTCATCAAGCTTATGGAAAAACAAAGGTTGATTATCTGATATTTCTAATCTTGCAAGTAAAATTAAAATGTTCATTTCTATCTACAACCACACAAGGCTTATTTTTTTGTCAAATACCTGTTAGGATAATTACTGTCTGCATCCTCTTCAGTTGTTAATGCAACAATTTGAACTTCTGAACAGGCAATTGAATGTCACCTTGTTTTGTGAGTTGAGTAATAGTTTGATTCGTTGTATTGTCATACGATACTCTAGATAATCATCAAATACGACATAAAAGTTTATAAAATTCTATATTCGTTCCATTTTTCTCTAAATAATAGATGTATATTTTTGTTGACGATGTCTCATAATATTATTCTTCATTTAACTAACCAATGATTAGTAAGAGATATCTTCTGCCAATGTGTATTTTAAGCACAAAAATTGACATATTCTTCTTAATTTCTTGTGACTCCATTTTTCAATTTAGTAACAAATAAATAAATTCCATATCTTAGCATAATTTTACAAAAAGCACAAATATAGACTCAGCTCATAGCTGAAGTAGAAATTTAGATTAGTGGTACACTTTGGGACATGCCAATTCCTGGTTATACACTTGACTTTATTGAAATTTCTACTGAATTTATGTTTATACTAGCAGTATTTGCAATGCTGCTGTCACTATCACAGTAAACTCGTGTAAAAGCATTTAATGTGGTTCAAGCATCACTAAAACATTTTAGTTTTAAATCGCCTATGCAGTTTTCTCCTAATTAAGACAAGACAATAAAGAAAACCTCTCACTGTCTTTACCCCTATAAGAGCTTCTGGTGTGAAAGAATATTCAGGATAGTTAAGTATGGGGATTAAACCCGCCTTCTGTCCTGCAGAGACCCCAATATAGGTACCATGAAGAATAGTGGGCATTATCTATGTGTTGCATAAAGAAAGGATCTTTCTCTTTTTGAACTTCTATCAGTCAAAGTAGGCAAGAAAGGGTTCTCTGTCATATTTGATTTGACATAATTCCACCATTAAGGGAGATCCACATACCCCAATAATTTTTTTTACCTAGAGTACTATCACATAATACCTTCCTGACAGGTTTTAACCCTCTTGATGAGACGACCATGGCATTATTTTCAATGATTCGTGAGGTCTCCTTAATATTAATCAGGTAAATTTTAGAATACTCTTGTGAGTGACATTCTCACATTGCACCCACACAAAGCTCCCAGTGCCATGCCTTCTGATAAGCAGTTTTTCTTTGTATCTGGAGACTAATGTAGATTAATGGCTTCAGAAGGACACTGTCATGGTTCTAAGCATGTATCAGATCTGTGCTTTCCTGGTTTAGTCTTTTTTGAATGAATGAATAATTTCTTTATTTATACATGAATACAAAGGTGAAATTAAGGCCACATGGCCCTTTCTTACATTTAACCTAAAAAATGATAACTACTAAACATGTATCTCCTGTGATTTCAGTCATAAGCTGTAGTGTATTTAGTGACATGGAAGTTCTGTTGTTTCTTGCTTCCTTTCCTGTGTATGTCGGTTTTAAAGTATAGAAAACTTCAATGTTTTTTTAAGCAGTTAAATGACAATTTATTTAAAAATATAATATTTATACAACACTGCTGCAGTGTTCAATTTTTGATCAAACTAAATTTTATATACTACTAAAACCTTGAAATAAAACTGGTTTTAATTTTATTACCACTTTATTTCTACATGTCAATTCATTATTGTTTGAGATGCAAAATTAAAAATGAATAATTGTGTTTTCAATTTCCAGTACATTTTCTAAATTATCAGTTTTTTAAAGATACTTTGCATCCTGTAAGTTTATCATCATACAACTGCCTTATTACTGTGTGTCCCAAATTTTATGCACAGTGAAGGGATGTTGGAAACAATAAGAGATACAGCAAAGAAAACAGTTTTTTGAGTGCAGAGAGTGAACAACACAACCAATAATCAACTTGACCACATTAATTTGTTGGTTTTGTTGGACACACAACTCTTGTCCATTTAATCTTTGCTATATCTTTTATAGTTTTCAAGATCCCTTCAGTGTGCATAAAATTTTAAACAAACGGTACATGCACAATATTTTGAAATCTTCAATATTTGGACTATTATAGGATGGAACCCATTAAAATCAAATAAACATATCTGCCCATCAATTAATTGCCATTTCTATGATGAACATTCTGATTTATTTTTCTTTAGATGGTTGACAAAATTTATTTTGATAGACACATAAAAACGGTTATGAACAAGGGAACAAATATACAAATCAAACCAAATAATTTATTCAATAGCAATTAATTTACTCAGTAAATTATAGAACTCATTTTTTAAATATTAATGATCAAACCATATTATTTTTGTTTTCAATAAATATAATTTCACTTAGTATATTTTAAAACAATAACATTACTCCGATTCTAAAATAAAATGTAAAATGGTACATATGTATAAATAGTAAATAATATTATCTTTGAATACAAATAAATTAAATTGTCACTATTAACGTAGACGAGCGAGGTATAGTACACTACTTACAATCCTATAATGACTAGCTCTAATCATCTAGGTCCAAGATGAAAACTTTTTCTTCTATGCGATTTGTGTTCTCTTAAGGTGAGATATTCTTTTCGCCTCGTTGAGGGCTTTAGTTCTAGTATATGGTTAATTTTCTGTACAATTAGGTTTGCGACTTCGGCAGTAGCTTCAAAGTCATGGTGCTTGAAAGAAGGTGTAGAACTTCCACTGCTGTCCAGGCTGGTTGATAGTGCAGTGTTATCGTATACAAGTCTACAACATTCATCACAACTATCTCAATTATCTGTACTATATAATTTAAAGTACATACAAGTTTATAAAATATGCCAAACGTATGGGTTGTTGAAAATTTGATATTACACAGCGGAAACTCATTATCATATATTGACTTGATAGACAACAATATCACTCAAAAGCAGATGTATCAATATCAAATAATCCTTACAAAAACTGATATTTTTACTGAAACATTCATTTAGAACAGACAAACAAACCAGAACTAACCACACATTTAGAATGGACCAATTCCTTCACAGTTTGATTCACGTTCATACATTTAATTTTGATTCTCTTTTATAAAACTAAATTAGTACTACTGACTGTGGTAAATGTAATTTGTTATTAACGCAACTGTCCTGAAGTTGATACATGTCTTATGTCGAAATGAAGGTGTTAATCATGAGATGTTTCTGCTACAATATAATAGTAGGTTATATAGATTTCCAATAATGAATTTGAGTTAAATTCTTTACTACTTGTAACATAGCCATATACTATGTTCATTAACCACATTTTACTTATGGTTTAGGTATTTTACAATAGGCTTACTGAATTAACAAATTGATATATAAAAAACTTCAGTAAAGTCTATATTACACATGTTAAAAAAATTAAATTAAATTGAATAAATTAAATCTGTATTGCTTAAATTTTTAGGCTGTATTTCAGGAAACTTAAACTTATTTGATAACACATGAAGTATTAATGTATCATCATTTAAAATCATGTAAAAAGCGTTTTGTTTGACAATAATATATATATATTATTTTTTCCCTCTCAAAAATCAAGAAAAAACTTTAGTACTTTCATTTATTTGATTTCATACAGATCAAAACCATTACAGCAAATTAATAAACAAGTTAACATTACTAAATAAATAAGGGACAGGTAACTAGAGTAAAATAAACAAATAAATATCAACAGGTTAGTGACGGGGCAGTGTCATCTTTGTGGCACTCCACTGCAAGGTGAGAAGAGTTCTTTTGAAGGCTGCCAAGGAGCCGCAGAAAAGTCCATGTGGTCCAGTAATATGCAACACCTTGTCTTGAAGTCTTATCATTGAACTGTTGGTGCTAAGAGGGCTCTTGATCTGGTGCCAGAAGGAATTTTCAAATTGATTTTCTCCAGAAAAACTGGGAAATCAAGGACATCGTTTACAAGCTTATGCAAGAACAAATTATCATTAGTGAAACATCTTGATTCAAGGGATGGTAGGTTTAGTAGTGAAGAGATCTTATGTAGTGGCACATCCAGATATCTATATCCGAGGTGCACCCCAACGAGTCTCAGACCTTCTCTGGACTCTCTTGATAGCATCCCTAAGGTACTGCTGATGAGAGGACCACACCACACAACAATACTGCAAGTGAGGTCTAACCAGGCAAACCTAAAGTGTCTACAAGACACAAAGGTCTGAAAAATTCTTAGAAACTTTAAAAAGGAGATCAAGAGTTTTAAGTGTTTTATTAGATGTGTTTATGATATGTTTCTCCCAACTTAGACAGATAATAAATGTCACACTCGAGATCCTTGGTATCCTTTACTCTCACCACCAGCGAGTCCATGATACAATACTTGAATAAAACTGGGTCTGTGGTGCGATGGAAAGTGATGCAAGTACATTTATTAAAGTTAAGAGACATGTTGTTTTCATCACTAAAACAAACGACCGAGTCGATACCTTACTGTAGGAGAGCAGCATCATTAACAGTAGAAATATCCAAGAAAAGCTTCAAAAACGTCAGTGAAAAGTAGATGATTGGGTTTGAGAGCAGTAACTACATCATTTATGTACATATTTAAGAAGATGGGTACGAAATGTGAGTCTCGTGGAACACCAGATGAAGCAGGTAAACTGCAGGATAATTTGTTCTTGTATCTGACTTGAAGTTTATGCCCGCACAGATAATTCTGAATCCAGTTGAGGAATTGTCCCCTGAAGACATAGGTCCTAAGTGTAAGGATCATGATGGAATGGCAGACTGTCAAAAACCTTTGAAAAATCCAATTCAATAGAATCTACTAGATGTCTTCGGAGAAAGGTTACAGTTATGTAGGTTTGGAATAGTACAAGATTTGTGGTTGTAGACTTTTTGGCTAAGAAACCGTGTTGGCTCAAATGTAACATATTCCCAACCTTTAAAATGATTTTAGTCAGTACTATCCTCTCAAATACCTTGGCTAAGACTGGCAAGATGGTTATTGGTCTATAATTTGTAATATCGTTGGTCGAGCCATTTTTGTAGACAGTACAATATGACTAATTTTAAAGATGTGAGGGAAAACACCACTAAAGAGAGATTTGTTGTATAGGAGGGAGAGAGGTTGATCAAGCAGTTCTGCACAGATATTGAAAGCAGGATGAAATCTGAACCTGAGCCCTTGAGAGCATTGACCTCCTTTAATACATCTTCCTTATTTATAATAGGTAAATACCACGTCCTGATAAGGTAAATCAATTTTTCCTACATATGGAATGTTGTTTTCTGGAGAATGTACTGATTCAAAGAAGTAAGCAAACATGTTTGCAATACCCATATCAGAATGTGATGAGTTGGTATCTAGATGCATGGTAGACAGAGAGGAGGTGGTACCCTTTATATTCTTCAGATAACTCCACCATGACTTGGGGTTTCCTGGATAGAATTCTGTATCTTGTTGGTATATTGGTTAAAACAGGCATCACAGACAGTATAAAGTCTTTATCTCAGATGATCTACTGTCAATTTGCTATAGTTATAGCAAAATTCAAGTTGTTACCAGCTGCCTGTCTGTGATGTATTTTCTTGTGAATAATGATATGGATAATCTCCTTGAAAAACCATACTGGAAAAACTGAGAGACCAGAGACTGGAGAGTTCTTTTTCATACTGTCAAAAATGGTGTTGATTAAACCTAGAATGTTTCATTTATGTTTTAATGACAAGTGGTCCTGTCCCAGTTCAAACCCTGAAGACCCTAGAAAACCTTTGTGTTGTCACAGCGTCTCACACTGGTGTGGAATTTAACATTTATGCGAGACGATGTTGGCGTAGAAGTGAGTGGTGGTGATCATCCTCAGGAAGAAGGGGATCAGGATCCCAACATGTAGGTATATTTTTTTTAAGGGAGAATACTAAATCAAGTATGACACATCTGTGGTAAGGAATACAAATCAACAGTGTAAGGCCAAACATGGTATCCAATTAAAAAACTGGAGAGGTCCAATCTATGTAAGAAAAATTAAAGTCACCTAACAGGATAATGTTATGGAAGCCATGGGAGTTGACGATCTCCTCAAGATAATCGGTATAAACACTGTAAAGATCAGCGGGTTTGTTAGGTGGTATATATATATATATACATTTCATGCCAACGGAAATTTAAATAGGTTTAATTTGAGAAGGAGCAAAACTGCTCACCAACTTGTTCTAAGGTCAAAATTTCCTTTAGGTTTGAACATTCGTTAATTTCAAAATATTTTTCTCTTTGGTGCTTATGATGAAACATCAGCTGTGAGGTATTTTCCCCTGTTTATTATTCTATTTAAGTTCTTTTTCTTGTTTCTATTTAATTAGTTTAATTATTTGATTTTGTAAATATTTATACACTTTTTGTTTTCTGAAGAAGTATGCTGACATACGAAAATTCATAAAAAGAGTTTACCAATATTTGGTTTTTTATTTTCACATGAAGAGAATACATATTGATATAACTATATATATATCAATATGTATTCTCTTCACGTGAAAATAAAAAACCAAATATTGGTAAACTCTTTTTATGAATTTATATATATATATATATATATATATATATATATATATATATATATATATATATATGACACATTATGCCAGAACAAAGATTTATAAAAACAGCTTCCAGGGGAATAGTAGTAAGAATCTCAGAGCACTTTATGTATTGTGGGATAGCAATAACAACCACACCATCACTAGCCTTGTCACTGGTGTCAAAAGTTCACTTGTGTATATATCCGGCTAATGTAATGTATTTTAACGTAATGCAGGATTGTAGTTTTAAAAATTGTGTTTTGGTGTCCATCAGGTAACCAGCTACAACAGAGTCCATGTCATAGGTAGAAAAGATATATGAATGAAGCTATACCTAAAAGAGGCTCTGTTGTTTGATTTGGTGTCCACCAGGTCACAAGCTACAACAGAGTCCATGTCATAGGTAGAAAAGATATATGAATGAAGCTATACCTAAAAGAGGCTCTGTTGTTTGATTTGGTGTCCACCAGGTCACAAGCTACAACAGAGTCCATGTCATGGGTAGAAGCCTTGTGTCTACCAAACAGCTTGGCGCTCACTCGCTGCTGATGCACCACTGGGTCAATCTCCACCTTGTCACCAGACACTCCTATCAGAACAGAGAAAGAAACATTATTATTTGTGTTTAATGGATTATTAATTATTTGGTAACTGTTTACTAAAGTCACTTCACAATATCTGTTGGTTTTTTTCAAAAAGGAAATTGTTAAAAATTAAATTCTGGTAAGACTGAAACTATTTTTAATCTTATAATAGGAATTAGTAGTTGAACAGGCTAAAAGTTATGCCTCTGGCCATCAGCATGCCTACAGCAGCACTTCTGGCAACCCTGTGCTGATAACGATGAATGAAAAAACATCCCTCAAGATGGTTCCTATCTATAAAATATAAAATTCCAAAAGGCTGGTCACTAATTTTTATTAAATATTACAAACTCACATAACCATATTAAACCCGTCTAAAACAATAACAGCGTATCTTCAACTAAAGGACAATGGCCACCACATTTGTTGCACAAAGAAGAGAAATGTAAAATTCCATGTTGAACTAAAAACAACACAATATCAAAACATCATTCTAACACAAACTAAAAACTTAACAGAGCATCCACACACATTGTCTATAGGTAAAACCATTCTTCAGTTTTAGAAGGTAAATCCATTGTTCTAAAAGCTTAATATCAAACAAACACAACGGCTAATGGTGGTGACAAAACACAAAGAACGTCTTTATTTTGAATTGGAAAATGCAGCAAACATCTGACTACAAAATGAGAATATATAATTTAACCCTTAAAGCGCCAAACAGTTTCAGCTAAGCTCTGGATTAGCGCTCATTTATTATAAAAAATTAAAATTAGATTTTCTCAACGCTAATTTTAATTTCTTATTTTAGGTAACAAAATAAAACAGAAACTGCAAAAAAATATTTTTATCATATTTATTGACCAAAATACACATGATTTACTATGTAGCGTTCCAGCTCCTTTATAAATTTTACCCAATGCTTACTGTTTCCTTTTATTAATATGTATATCAATGATGACATTGCGTGCATATATGTACTAGAATAGAACTAGAAAATAAGTATATTACATATTTAATACAAAGTTATAATAAAAAATTAAATTTACATGCCAAAAATTTGAAAACCAAATATTTTCCAAATTCTTAGTCCTCTAACGGGTGTTGTTTTTATAATAATTACAAAATGGTTTTCAGATGTTTATAGAAGTAAATAATATATTGTAACACTTATTGGAGTAAAAACAAGCCTAAATAAAAAAAATAAACATAAATGTAGAATTTCGGAACAAGAGCTAAAATACATAATTATAAATATAAGGAGTAAAAATATTTCTACGAGGAAAAAAGACTTTTATCGCCATTCAAGAAACTGTTTATTACAAAAGTTTATAAATATATAACTTTCATAAAAAGATGATCATATAACAGATAAAACTACACAGTAGTTTACCGATCAACTATTCGCACTGCTTCAACAGGATATGAAGAACACAAGAGCTGCCCGGCGGCGCGCGGCGAGGCAGTGACGTACGCATAAATGCGCTTGTGGCGTTGAGCAATACTACCAAACTGCCAGCTGTTCAACAAAAACCGGTTCAGTATCGATCGTTAAACACAAAGATTGTCACGTGATGTGGCACAGCCCCGCTACACTACTGTAACATACACCCCTCACAGTCTAGCGGAGAAACTCTGAACTAACAGTGAAAAATAGTAAAAACAAGTATATTGCGCGTCTACGCGCTTACGGCGTTCAGAGCAAAGTCGATCCTCGCGCGCATATGCGCTTACGGCGCTTTAAGGGTTAATAATTTAAAAGAACAGAAAAACTTAAGTTATCCTCATATACAGTTGGTAACCCTACTTTGACATCTAAAATTTCTGTATTTTCCTAATTGAATATTAGTATCCCGATAATCCCCCCCTGCCACCAATGTGTACCCCCTATGTAGCTTGTCATTCCCTGCCAAAAAATCTTGATTTCTCCCAAGATATTGTGCAATTATGGATCACGACTTCTTCTTGGAAAAAGATAAAATTCTTTCCGGAAATTAAAACATAGCATTTTCAGTATGCCATGGTTTTACATAAGTTACTAAACAAGTGGTCACACCAGAAAATTACAAAATTAGTGGTACAAAAAGTTTTATCGTCCTAATACAGTATTCTAAAATAAAATTACCTAAATGCACTTCAGTTTTTGTGCGGTATTTTACAGTATACACTTTAAAAGATTCATATATTGGTGCCCGTATTCTGGCATCTATGTCCCCTTGCTTCTTCTCCGCATCACTTTCTGTTGCTCTCTCTGAAAAAAGACATTTGATATCAAATTTTGCTTCTTTGTAAATTATATTTTCTAACTAATTTAGAGCTTTACAGTTATAGTATTTAACTAGCAACTTTAAAATACTTGAAATACTACTTACATCCAATAAAAATGTTTCTATTAACAACTGGGTTAAGGAATACTGAAACAGGTTCAAACTTGGTACATAAATTGATCTTATGAATATCTCGACCAAAATCATTGGCAAGCTTGGTACACCATTTTGTTCCATTATGTGATTCCAAAAGTGTTCTGGAATGTTAATGACATTTCCTACACTTTTTGTTATATGCAATATTTTGAATCTTCCACAGTTTTAAAGATATTAGTACATATTAAAGTACATGTAAATACCATGAGAAAAAATTAATAATATTTCAGTTGTCACATCTACTTCTTCCATCTGAGCCGGAAGGATTTAATTACATGAACCTATAGATTTCAACCTTATGATGGAATTTTTTTATTTTCTCTGGTCATAAATCCAAAAACCTAAAACACCACCATTATCTGAATTTTTTATATATTGTTTTCATGTACAGCAATATAATACAGGTTTATGAACACAATAACTACAATCAATTTTAATTGATATGATTAAACTTGGTACAAGGATAGTATTTGCAAATACCTTTTATGAGTTCATTAGCTAATCTCGACTAACAAAGATTCAAGATAGAGCTGATCGTATTTGTGGAAAAAATGTAACTCAACTGTTTCCCAACATAGATTTAATTAAAATGATATTCATTTTAATTGTAAACAATTTTAAAGAACTTTCATTCTTGTAAATTTTAAATATCTTTTTAAAGTTTCAAGATAGCAGCCACTAAAAGTTTTGATTAGTATACAATAACAATGCAGAACTAAATGGTGAAAACGGTAACTGTCGTAATTTCTATTTTATAAATTTCAATATTTCTACATGATTTTGGAGGAACTTCTTATTGTAGCACTGTATTACTATTTCAACTACTACAGAGTGATTACGTTTAACCCTGTATTGAACATAGTCATTAACTTTATAAGTCTAAAACACTAATAAAATTGTAATTACCTCGATTTATCTGAGATGGCTCGCTGGGCACTTGAACAACATGTCTGAAACAATGTGATATGATGTAAATCTCAAAGTGCATGATAATTATTTAAATAATATTTACAACATCATTGAATTCTTTATCTTTAATGTTCAAAACAACCAGCATGTGGACCATCAGTTGTTTCATCCTCAGCTTGTATTAAATGGTAACTGCACTGGGACAACACCTTGTATGGACCACCTGATGACCTTTCTTCATGGCATGGTCGGCAAAATGAAAGAACACTTTTCCGCTGTTAGCCAACTAGCAGATTATTTTCCACTGGAAATAATTTAAATTAATTTCCTTTTTACTTTAAAATCCTTCTAATAAAGTAGAGGAGTTTTTATCAAAGAGTTGGCCTGAATTAGATTTTGTAGCCTAAAAGCAGCTCAATTATAAGTGTGTGTTTAACATAATGTGGGTAAATCTCAAAATGCTTTTAAATTTAATTGTAAGTAGGTTCTAATTTGTTGCTATTCATTGACTATTTTTATAATAGTTATTTATTTATTTGTTAACCTATTTATTTATTGACTATCCAAAAACTATTGATTTGTTATTTGTTGTTTATTTATATTATATATTAACTGTTGAATCATTATTGAAATTGAATATTCATTTTATCAATTTGTCCACAATGTCGAAGCACTTCCCGCCTAGGAACTCTTTTAGGTAGCGAAACAAGTGGAAGTCGCTTGGTGCCAAGTCTGGGCTGTATGGTGGGTGTTATAACTGTTTCCAACCAAACGATCTGATGAGATTTTGGGTTTGGTTGGCAGAGTGGGGTCTGGCATTGTCATGCAGCAACGAAACTCCAGCTGTCAATAGGCCACGTCGCTTGTTCTGTATTGCTCGTCTAAGGTTAGTTAGAGTGTTGCAATAAGTGGCCACAATAAATTTTATTGTTGTTCCTCGCTCCATGAACTCGACTAGCAATATCCCACATCTATCCCAAAACACTGTCACCATAACCTTGCGTGTGGACAATGTTTGTTTTGCTTTCATTTTAACCGGTGACGTCGAGTGATGCCACTCCATCGACAGGTGTTTCGTTTCTGGGGTTATGTGGGAAACCCATGTCTCGTCACCCATCACAATGTGGTCTAAAAGTTTATCACCTTCCTGATGATACTGCATCAAAAATTCAAGAGCACTACCCATTCTTCTTTTTTTGTGTTCCTCAGTAAGCAGCCTGGGAACCCAACGTGAGCACAATTTGCGAACATCCAAAATTTCAGAAACAATTTTAAACAATGTGGTTCTACTCATGTTTGGAAATTCTATTGCTAATGAAGAAACAGTGAATCGCCAATCTTCACAAATTTTTTTATCGACGGCTTTCACCAAATCTTTGGTGATCACTGACGGCCGACCAGATTGTGGTTCGTCATGGAAAATTTCCCGTCCATCTTTAAAAGCTCTCACCCACTTCCTCACTTTGCTGTCACTCATTGCATTTGGACCGTACACTTCACTTATCTGTCGATGAATATCCGCTGCGGAAACGTTCCTTGCTGTCAAAAACCGTATCACAGACCGTATTTCACAGTCGGCAGGACGTTCAATAGTTTTAAACATTTTAAAAAGGCACAGACAAGAGCAGACTACAACGATTTCACTGCAAATGGCGTCGTTCTGCACGCAATGCATGCCGGGAGGCAGGGCGCATGCGCATTTCGCTTACTGTTTGTCTGGTTAACACGAATCGGACCTTACTTTCCGAATTACCCTCGTATATTGATTTTGACTTGCCTATGAATATCTTGTGGCTGAATACATATTCTATTCTATTCTAAGCCGAAATGACTGGTAATGATTTCATGGATAAGAGAACATGAAATGATAGAAAATTGTTCACCAAGTTCATCCAAATGAGACTTTGGTTAACTTTAACATGATTGTCAATTTGTATTTTCAGATTCTCATAAACCAAACTGAGAAATGCAGGGGACACCACTTCTGTACTTTAACTTTACTCATAATATTCAAACCATACACTAACACAAGTTTTTGATTAATTTCATCAGATTCCATATGTCAAGCAATAAAGTCTGTGAAATTTTGTATAAACACATCCATCGTAAATGTTAATAAAAATAAACTATCTACAAAACAAGAATAAAAGTTTGTAAACAGCTGGTGGAATAGCGTTGATTATAAATTGTTGTCCATTAAAGTTTTTACGTAAACAACCTTAATCTTCATAAAAAATTAACCATTTGTTTTAATAGTTACCTTGTTGCAAATCTATCCGGAGGCTCTTTTTTGGGATCACGTTCTACCAGTGCAAGGAAGTTAAATGTAAATTTTGTTACACTTTCTGAGATATCAAGAGAGGGGAAATCCCAATCCACTTCTCCATCATCCTCTGCTATGTGAAGAGTATAGTAATCAACACTGTCTCTGTAAGCAAAAATATTTTTAAACAAGTCAAACAAATTGTTTACATCAAAAACAAGGTAGATGTCACAAACTAATGTTACTTATGATGTTTAAACTTTGCATGAGTGTAATAGAATGGTTTATTGCGGTAACACTAGTATTAAAATTATTAACAGGATTGCTACAGGAGTCCAATAATGAAATTCCCTGACTTTTCCCTGATTTCCAGACCAAATTTTTCATTTTTCCCTGACTTTTTTCGACGCAATCCCCAGGGTTTTTGGCAATTAATGGGTGTAAAAAAGCGGTGTTGAGGCTAACAGGGTAGCAAATATAAAAAAGCAAAAAATAAAGTGAACACAGTTTAATACGTACAAAAAGATTGACTTAAATGATCTTTTACAACACAGAAGTAAAATACTTTAGATCACTGCACCATAAGTAATTAGTAGCACATAGAAATTACAGAGCTAAAGAAGGTACATAACTTAAACATCAACTTTTAAAATCACAAAATTGTCAGGTAAGTAAAAGCATGTATTTGCTTTACTGCAGGAACTTTTTATTAACTTAACATACTAAAAGCACCTTTCACAGTTGCATAACTGTTAGTACGATTTTAAAACTATAAAAAATGAAAATTATTGTCAAACATTGTCAATTGCTACCCAAGTTTGGACATAAGAGACGTAATTTCGTCATCTACACTATTAATCTCACTAGTTTTCTCAGAAAGAACTTTTACTCTCTTTGCCTTTAAATCTGCAATTTGTTGCAAAATAGTTCGCTTTCTAGAGGCTTCGGATGCTTTCTCTGCATTCTGCCTTTTTTGTTCTTCTAGAACTTCACTATACTCTGTCCGAGCCCTCCTAAACATCTGAATCATTTTTGGTTCAACAACAACATTATCAATTCCACCGCAAGATTTTATGCCATCATATACTCTACGTTGTGCAATGAGCGAGCGTGGTAACTGATTTTCTACTATTAATTCTTTGTTTACAGAAAAACCTCTCTCTACAAATGCCTGTCCGTGACTCAATATTAGGACTTTCTGTATGAAGGAGTACAGGTTGGAGTAAGCATCTTTCCCCTCCAGAAGTGATCAATGCGCAGGTCACTTCTGCGGTACGACTTACACAATGTTATTACATCAGATTTATTTGTAAGAGTTCTAAACTCGCCCTCAACCTTATCAGCTGCTTGACTGGATATCCAATTCTTAGAGTGAAAATTTTGAACACACTTTTCCAGTCTGTTCCTAGAATCACTTAAATGACTAGCTATTAAAGCAGGATCACAAAATGTGACATTCTTAGTAAGGCTATACTTAATAGGAGATTTGGTAAACAAGCATATCACATATTTTGACAAGAATATTTTTACAATCAGTCTTAAATTCCTTTACTGCATCTGTACTAAGATTGAGTTTCTTAATTTCAGCCCTTACCGCATTCCCAACTTTTACATGTTTCTCTGCTAGAAAGTTGGCAGAATTTTTGAGATCTACATCTGTTACTGACTTTGCTTTGTTAAGGATGTCACTTTTGATAAACTGACTCATAAGGTCCTTAATTAGTGCACTGAGATCACTGTACAGAAAGGGAATCATTGGTTCTTTACACTGATAATCTTTAAGAAAGGGGTGCAATTGCTGTGCAACATACATAAAAAAGGCAAGCCTAACAGGTAAGATTTTCTCTTTCAGTCCTTTAGCCAAATTACTGTAGCTTTTTGATGATATTTTGATACCTTCTTCTTCTACACCCTCGACAAACATTTCTAGGTACGGCAGTGCTTTAAGAGCCTTTTCAGCTACTTCAGCATTCTCCAGCCACCGAACAGCACAAAACTTTGCCGGAAAAAACAGGATTTTCTTCTTCACTGAACTGTATATACTCAGCTCTTCTGGCAGGCACGTCTTTGAAAACATAGTATATACCACGAAGGAATTCAGCTAGTTTCCATGGAACAGTATTAAAGCCAGACTTGAAACTATTATTAACAGTGTGTAGACCACATGACCCTAGCTCGAGAAAGATTGGAGATAAAGGACCATTTTTTTCTTTCAAATCATTGTGTAGCTCTTTCAGAAAAGGAAAGTTCACGTTAGGTCCATCCATTGAAACTTGCAATAATTTTTGGAGTGACAAATCCTTTAGTTCTTCCTTAAAAGCACTGCACAAGTCTTTGGCGCGGGACCGGCCTAGGAACGCAGATGAAAAGTAATGTGTTTCCACCTCATTTGTTTTCCCGGGCGGCTGGTAGGCGAGTCTGTCGCACCGGCCGGGCTACCTCGGCTGCCTGCTTCATGCGCCGTGTCGTCTGCAGGCTTGGACTCAGCGCGGCGGCAGTAAGTTTATTTGTGTAAAGGGATTTTATATTTTTCCCTGACCAACGTCGAAATTCCCTGACTTTTCCCTGACTTGAGACCGGATTCCCTGACTTTTCCCTGATTTCCAGTCCTGTTTTTTCCCCTGACTTCCCTGATTTCCCTGACCTGTAGCATCCCTGATTAATTGAGATATTTTTTTACATTGCTCTTTGTTGGTGTACTGTTTTTATAAAATTTACTGCTGGGTGCTACTTAAATTAATGATAATAGTTTCAGGATCAATATTATTTTATAAATGTACGTAATAAAAACCATATGTTGCAATTTTTAAATCTCTATATTACTTTGTACGTATATAAAGCAACAACAAGTAAATTTTGCCGTGTTTCTAAATGCACACTTCCAGCAACAACTGGACAAGTCAGAGCCAGGAGGTGCAGCTATATATTAGTATTGCAGATTTAAACAAAAAAATAATAATGTAAGTGGTCAACAGATGGAAGAAACTAGTGCTACTTGTGTGTGTGATGTGTTGTATTTCTATTATATCATGGCGCCTGAGTAGCATATACTCACTTGAGCGCGTGTTCTTCTCTTGAGAACTCAGCAGTGCATCTCCAGCAGACCAGGCCAATAAGATCCTCTACCTTGGCTGTAGCCATCACAGTCACTCTCATGGGGAAGTTCCGTTTATCACTCTTTAGCACTGTCAACCAGATTTTAAAGCATCGAACACTGGGACCCCCCCGCTGAGACTATGAGAAAAAGGAATCATTAATATAATTTACAACATTAATCAAGAACATGACTAATTCAAACATAATAGCATACAAATTAGTAATAAACATTGTGGTAAAGAGTTTATATACGACCATTTTCATCACATCACAACCATCTTAACCGTGCCGTGTCCTCCTTTTCCTTAACACTCACCAAAGCAACCGTCTCCAATCACTACAAACTTCTTTATCATTGCTCTTTGGTTTGTGCTGCTATCATACAGCTATTTTTGGAACTACTAATAGAAATATCTATTGATAGTATTGTTGCCCTTGTTCAAATATGCCTTAAAATGTTATGTAGGAGTAATATAAGAAATGTTTAATCAATCGCTTCATTAAGTGATTTAGTCATTTTTCATCACAATTCCTTCAAAATTGTGCCCCTAGCTAACAGAATCATTGGAACTATTGTTTTACTGACATTGTTATGTTGCTATCAAAGTTGCATGTACAACACATAAACATTTTACACAACAGTAGAAACAAATTAATATTTGTTACACAAATGGGTTTTAGTACAGATTTAGTTTACATCATAAGCTTACCTATTTTTTAAATAGGCCCATATTCCATATTATAGAGTAATTAATAATCTTTACAATGGTGAATAATAGGTTTAAGCTTTGATTAATAAACATTTGAGTGATTCTACTGCATCAGAGCAGCAGAATAAACTCAACCTGGTATCACCAGAAGCACATAACAGTAATTCGGCTGGGAACTGTCTTATCCCAGCTTATGGGTATCACCATTATATAGGTTGAATGTGCCTGTGACATAAGTAGTTGGCTGTACCTCAGTTATTTTGGATGAAGAATCTGCTGCTATTGTTCAAATGGCATAAAAAAAGGTCTGACACAGGTAGACTGTTAGATGAGTTGTGTGATAAAATATAATTATCAATATTTGATAATTACTGATTACTGTATGTAGACTAAAATACTGTACTGTACCTCTAATGAATAGTTATAAAATACAACATGTTCTGAATATAAAACGAGGAATATTTATTGTCTATAAATACATTAAAGTTTGTCGTTTTATACTAGTGGGTTGAAAAGCAAATTTTAGAAGTTGATCTTTATACTTTTTTATGTCATAAATGGTGGAAAAGCCAATATTATATTGTTCCATTATCTTATTCCTATTTTCACCTTGTCCCAAATGTTTTATGATGTCAAGCTTTTGCTGAATATTAAGCATCATAACATGCTTACATTTTTTCGCCACTTTACTTGTAGAAACGCACGGTTTAGAAAACAGCACAGTAATTTAGTCACAATAAATCAATCAGATCCAAAATGTTGTGCAGTTTTGTAATGTACCCTACACTAGAAACTTATGCACAATTAACAATCTGTCTAGCAGGGACTGAGCCAAACAGACTGACACAAAATGGAGGGTGCTCATCATCAGTAACCTTTGGTACGATCTCTCCTGACTGAATCTATTCTTCCAAGCATTCTTACTCACTTTGATATGAAACTATACGCATCGGTACCGTCAGTTGCAACCAAATACTTTTTAATGCACATACTTTTGCAAAATTGATACCCAGACTATTGAAAGTGCCGAACCATTGGGTGCTGGATTAGTGGTCTTTTACTATAATTAATAAATAGAGTTTATCTGACAAATTAAAGCTCAGATATAAAACTCATATGTAAAGGTAAACACAATATTTTTTTTTAACTTTTTGAAAAAAAAAATTTTTATTGCAAGAGCACATTAATTGCTGTTCAAGAATGTTTTGCATGGAAAAGTCTTATATTCTGTCAATGATTGAAATTGATGTCACATTGCATTTAAATATTACATGAAATCGGTTATAATTATTTCACATACATATAATCACATAATTATTTTACAAAAGATGTATTTTAAGTTGACTACAAAGTCCACTTTTCTACTTAACCACCAATAAAATCTTGTGTACAGCAATCCAAATATTTTGTCTTTCATTATGTATCAAATACAGCAGATTGAAAAAATGTTTACCTATAAAAACATACGTTGATAAAAGTGTAAAGAAATTAAAACTATTGATAAGATGAAATTAATTACTAACATTTCTAAAACTATTAATTACTTACTTCACCATTAAATTTGGCATACTCTCTGAAAGGATTTGCCGGTGGTCCAGGTTGACTTCTAAGCAATTCACTTAATAATGATTGTGGTCTAGCTTTTGTTTTGTTACTTGAGCGGAAATCCTTTTTCTGAAATAATTCTGCCCTTTCTTCAGCTGAAACAATTACTATCTTGATGAAAAAAATTCACATGTGTCATAGTAAGATATATACACTCATTTTATACATACTAAAAAAATTGTAATTACCTCCGACATTTTAAAACAGCTACACAAAATGTATACTAAAGAACTCAATTTAAATCTTAGTAACTATATTATTTAACATGTTAACTACCATGCCGACCCGATTGGGTCAGCGAATATTTTGTTGCTACTATGCACTGCTGACCGGATCGGGCCTCACTATGACGACAACATAGTTTTACTTTATTGCAGCTACGAGCATTGCGTTTGGCTCTGGTAGCAAACCAGTGGACTAAATGTTCTAAATAGATACAACAATGAACAGAGAACGTTGTTTGAAGTTGTTTAGTTAGTTTTTAGGTTTACTACAGCACTGCGGAATATTATGAACTTTTATCTCCCGATCGGGTCGGCAAATTTATTTTTTACCAATTGTTGATATATTTTTCTTTTATACTTTCGTTAATTGATTTTATTATGTGATTATATTGTTTTATTAATTATTCTCGTTTCATTTACCTCATTATCGTTGTGAATGAAATTAGTAAAACTACTTTGGGTTTATATTGGAATTTATTTATTTATTTATAATTTTATGGCCTACATTGGACCACTTTAGTCACTTTATATTTTCTAGTCTTTCTTCTTTTATCCACCCAATATTTCTTCATCCTTTCCGAGCGTAATTTCCTTTCCTCCTCCGGAACCACTCTTCCTATTCGTTGTTTGTTTCTTTTCAGCTGTAGTGTAGAGTATTTGTCATTCAATATCTTCAATGTGTTTGTCTTGTGTTTTAAATCCTCTACTGTAATTTGTAACTCTCTCATATCTTCTTTTAATTCTGTGATCCATTTAATGTCACTTTTACTATACCACAGTTTTTCTACTATTTTCCTGCTAATTCTATTTTCAGGTGTTCTTAACAAATGCCCCAGGAATGATATTCGTTTCTTTTTAATTATACTTGTAATGGGTTCTATATTTTTGTAGACTGTTTCATTGGAAGCTAGTCTCCAAACTCCGTCTACTTGATAGTTTTTGTTTAAGCAAGTTCTGACTATTCTTCTCTCCATCTTAAGAACCTTATCTATTGCAACAGTATTTGTTGTTTTAAATATTGTTTCACTTGCGTATGTAATTTGTGGCAGAGCAACTGTTTTGTAGTGTCTTAATTTTGTATTTATTGAAAGACATTTTTTATTATACGTATTCTTAGTAGCATGTTTAATCTTAGTTAGTTTGTCTATTTTACTTTGCCAAGATGGTTTTTCATTCAGGTTATAAGTGATTACTTCTCCTAAGTAAATTTCTGCACAATTTTTATATTGTGGTTGTCCAACCTTATTTTATTTGCAAGTGGAGGCTGCGTTAATAAAACTTCTGTTTTTTCAAACGATATCTTTAAACCAATTTTCTGAGCTATATCTTGTAAAGATTTAATTTGCTGTTTTGTTTCCTGAATGTCATTGGCCAAAAGAGCTAAGTCATCAGCAAACCCCAGACAGTTCAGATTAATGTTGTCCCTTTGATATCCAATCTTTATGTTTTTTTGGTTATTTCTTTCCCATTCCCTCATGACGTACTCTAATGCACAGTTAAAAAGAAGCGGTGATAATCCATCACCTTGTCTTAAGCCAGTCTTTATCTGAAATGGTTCTGAAAGTTCTCCTCTAAACTTTATTTTAGACTTTGTATTAGTTAATGTTAGTTCTATTAATTTAATTAATTTGGGGTGAAGTCCAAAATGTCTCAGTATTTTTAATAGTGATATTCTTTGAATGGAATCATAGGCTTTCTTGAAATCAACAAATGTTATCGAGAGTTGTTTATTTTGTTTTCTATAATATGCCATAATTAACTTTAGTGTAATTATTTGCTCTGTACAACTTCTCCAAGGCCTGTTGGAATTATTGTAGTTATTTAGCTAATTATTTAGCTTATATTGGAATTATTGGATATAAAATAATATCTAATATTTTAATATTTATAAAAACAAAGTTTATTTTTAATTGGATACATAAAAGAGGATTAATACTTCTGTAATACAGATTAAGGTCTAATAAATTGTGGATTTTCTTAAAACAGTCTTTGCAGAGATAGGGCTTTCCTGGGCACAGCTCACAGAAAGTTGTCACTTTCTTCAGATTTTTTGATGCTTGACAACCTCCCTCATGCATAGCATTGTGTTGTAGCAAATCTTGCAGTTTTCCTTGATTTCCGTTTGTTTTTTCCCTCGCCAACGAAAGATGTTAACTTAGAAATGTAGTGATGGTCTGTTGTACACACTGCAGACAGAATTTCGTCTTCTAGACCCAAGAATGAATACACTAACTTTTCTCTGAACATTTTGACCGAATACACTTGACTTCTTCTACGTTGAGCAGTAACTTCTACATCATTATTGTACGCTAGCCACGCATTGACAACAGCTATTCCAAAAAGCAGTTATTCTGCAATCTTGTGGTACCAGCGCATTGACAAGATTTCCAAATCAGAAAAGTCAGATCCACTATAATTTTCCAATTCACCATAATTACCTCCATAATTATCACGTCTACTACTCATTGGTTCGTCCAAAAACATCTCTATATCACTTTCATCCAAGTTTCCACTCATCTCTGATATTTAATAAAGTTTAGACTAACATAAACAACCATACAAATATGTAACGAATAACCACAATGAAAGCAGCGAGTGCAAGTGAGGTTAAGTAAATTGGCGTGAACTACGTGACGTATCGGCTGCGAGCGGGAAGCAGTTGGGAACGTTTGTTCAGTCAGCCGTTCATTACACACGCACCATAGAGTAATAAAAAAAACCGCACACTGTCTTCACAGCCATTTAAACTAAATATCCCAAAGTGTACTGAAATTTCTATGTCGGCCCGATTGGGTCAGCAAGAAAGTTTTTCAGGCAATTTTGGTTGAAAAATAAATCTGCCGGTCCAAAGTTAAGCTCCACACCCCATATCATATAATTTGCATAAATAGTTTTTGCATTGAACCGTTATATTCACCACAAAAACAATATCACCTAGAAAACGAGTACAGAAATTTTGACAATACAGGGAACTCTAGAATTCTTTATGGTGGTAGTTAACGTGTTAATCCATTACCAACCAACTAAAATGAAAATATGTTTACCCTCAAGTACCGAATTATTTTTTCATTTTGCAATGGAGATCATTGTATGAGTGCTTAGGGTAAATAAAAAAATATTATACTACCAAATGACGTGTTAAAATTGTATTTTATTATCTTACATTTTCAGTATTTAGCTGCCCAGCAACTCTTGGATTTATACCAGATCTACCACTAAAAATTAAATTATGTGGATCAATACCTTGCCTAGGCCACTCCCAACTTTGAAGGTTAAACCTTGTCACATAATTGTCTTAAATTTATTCATCACCAGTTTCATTCAAAATTTCATCATCAAAGTTACCATCACTCACTTCATTTTTACTTTCATTGTGTATGTTCTCCACTAAATTGCTATAACTTTCAGAAAAGAACAACATTTTACAGCAACATCATTTCAGGCAGCAACTAACTAAAACAAACAAGCAACAGATGACACAACAATCGATTTCAAGTGAGTTGACCAGCTTCAAAATCAAACATGTTATATTTAACAGGCTCGATGTAATAGACAAATGCTAATATAATCAATATCGGGAATATTCTTCGACTCCAATATTACGAAACTTGATGGGCAGCACTGGTTATTATGCCGGGCAATAAACATCATTGGTAGCCAATAGGTTAAATGTGGAGGTACAATCCATCAATAATATACATACGATGAGTGTTTTTTAAGTAAGTTCCATTTGAACATAAGTACGCAACAAAAGATTATTTCAAAAAAGTAAATTTATTTTCAGGAAGCCTTCACTCTATTTTTTGACAAAGTTGCCAAGTTCAAACACTTATCATACCTCTCAACCAATTTTAAAATACCCTTCATAAAAACTTGCTGTCTGCTCCGATAACCAAAAGTTCACTGCTGTTTTCATGTTGTTGCCACTGAGGTGTTATTTGAAGTGGAGGAACAGATTGTAATCGCTCGGAGCAAGATCAGGACTGGGTGGTCAAGAACTTCCCAGCCAAAACTGTCCAATAAATCACGGGTTTGACGTGCAGTGTGAGGTCTTGCATTGTCAAGGAGGACAATTCCCTTTGTCAGCATGCTGCATCTTTTGTTTTATGTCATTCTGTGTAGCTTTCTCAGGGTTTGATAGTGTGCTTCTGCAATGATAGTGGTTCTGGTTGCATACATTGACCAATAAAACACAGATGCCATAATTTTGCGCTGGGACAGGCGAGTGTGTGAGTCTCCATTCCATGCTCTGTTGCTTCTTTCGGGCGTGTTAAGTGAAATCCATGTTTCGTCTCCAGTTACGATCTGACTCAAGAAGCATCACCTTCTTTGTGATAACGAGTCAAGGACTCATTGCACACTGAAATCTTTAGTTTTTGTGGTCCTCTGTTAGGAATTTTGGGACTTAAAAGGAGCACAGTTTCCTAAACTTTAAGTGTTCAAAAACAATGTTGCACACCAAACAGATTACCTTTACATCTTCCATCTATTGTTATATGTAAAAACTAACCTGCACTCATTCACACTTAGACAAGATTTTCATTCTTATAATACTAGAGATAGTGATAAGATTGATATACCACAGCACAGGCTGGCCAAAACAGGTTCATCTCACATGGTGAACAGCATTGCTTTCTTTAATAAACTTAATGTAACAGCTTGGACTGCCTCAACTGGGGTGTTTAAGACTAAGGTATTACATTGGTTACAACGAAATCCATTTTATAATCTAGAGGATTTTCTAAATCATGATGTGGATGTAGAATTTTTATTCCGAATAACTAAATAGTGCCAGAGTAGTAATTAAACTCACACATTGTAAAACCACAGTAATTGTAAAATTGTACTGTAAATTTTACATGTCTAATTTTTAAAATATTTTATTCTATTTTCTCTATTACGTCTATTATTATTGATACATGACTATGCCTATTTCATTATATGTAAAATGTGATCATTGGCAATAAAGATTATGATTATGTAAAGCACTGATCTCGACAACTCTGAAAATTCATTTAAAAGACCTATTGTTGTGAAGTGTCTGTCCTCACAAATCCTCACTTCAACTGAAGCCACCAAATCGTCTGTAACCATGAAGGGTGCCTGTAGTGGTCCTCATCTTTGAATTGTTGTACCCACTTACGCACTTTGCTTTCACTTATAACAGTATCACCATACAATTTGCAAATCTGTTTACACATTTTTGCAGTATTCAGGTACAGTACCTTGTTGACAAAAACCGTATAAAAGTGAACTTTACACGCGGGAGGCGAGTTGATAGTCAAACAGTATGCATGCGAACTACTAGTGTCTACAACAAAACGGTCTTACTTAAAAAACACGCCTCGTATTTAGGTATATTTTGAATGTAATTTATGTATAAAAGCAAATGTTTTAGTATAAAAATCTAATGTTTATATAAATTACCAAAATTCTTTACTAACATAAAATTTAATGAAGTTGTCATCATAATTGTAAAAGAAGGTCCATAATCAACTTAACTAGTCAAAAAAACTAAGTAACTATGAACTAAAATTATTTTTGAAAATATATGTGCAAGAAACAAGAAGTAACTGGACAACCAGGTTGATGAACTGTAAGTGAGACAGTGGAGAAGATACATGGAGAAGTGAATTTAGAACTGAGCCACTGTATCATAAACCATAGAAATTTTTGAGGTTACTTGTTCAAGATAAGCAGGTTCAGGAACTTGGAAAAGCTCTTATGGGTACTTGGAACATAATGACACCAACACACTTTCTTCTCCTGGGAAGAAAAAGGAAAGGAGCTAGATAGCCATCAACCAACTCTTAGCAGACTAAAGTTCAGAACGAATCTCTTATCAGTAAAAGCCATGTCACACTGCCATGGCGTCGCGTCCGTCCATCTGCGGATGGATTTTAAAATAATCGCTAACCATGTTGTCAAATAGGACAAGTCACACTGACATAACCGACGTGGTGCAACGTTCGTCGCGTCGGCCGCCGTCTGCTGGGTTATGCGGCTGGAGCGATGCTTGGCCGACGTCGGCGAAGTTACGATGGCTCGCGCATGCGCATAAAGCACCTTGGTCAATTAAATCTAAAACTTTGTCAAACTGTTCCTTGTTTAGCCTAAAATAAGTATGAAATTTGTCATCATCGGCTTCAAGGTCATGCATTAAATGATGGTACTCGCCAAACATCCTTTGTTTTTTATTGATAGGATGTACCCAGTGATCTCTTTGTGCCACTGAATATAATAACACCAAATCGTCATCACTGCTGCTATTATCGCTGCTGGAATCACCCAACCAAGGAACTACTGAACGTAAAGTAGGGTCTCCTGGTTCACTACAAAATACCGGCACAGACGACATTTTATTGTGTACTGAGCTTCCACCCTCCTAAAAAGATGGCCACGGATGCGGATGCGTGTCTGGCAGTTTGACGGGATTTGAGACCGTCGCGGCATATGCGGACGTTCATACTATGGATGGACGGACGCGACGGCAGTGTGACATGGCCTTAAGACTTATTTTAGTGCAGTAGACAATGTTGCAAACCAAGTAACCAGAAGGAAAGTAACACACGCTGCATCTGTATTGTCCAGCGTGGTGGAAAAAATCATGGTAGGAGTCTCCCTTGAGGTAATGCAGTACGCAATCCTGAGATGAAGAGACGCTTAGAAGATTTGTAATGGGTGAAAATTCCACTCACCAGCGATGTATTGAAAGCAACTTTGATGCGTTTACAATTTTTCCAATCAAAAACAATATCAAAAGAAAGATATGAAGCTTGAACACCTACCAGTGAGTGTAATTGGACATTTTTCCCAGCGCACATGACGCACATTGGCAGCCACTCTCCTCTCCTCATCCATCTTCTGCAGGCGCACAGCTGTATTAGAGCGATATCTACGAGGACGTCCAAAATCTAAATCTGTGAATTAAATAATAACAATTGAATTAATTTAATTTAATTTTTAATACAAATAAACAATATTTAATGTCTACAGCCCTTATCAACACAAAATAAACTGTGTGAAAACCAAACCATCAAGCATCCTACTAAAAAACCCTGGTTGTTTTTACTTGTTTTCTTGATTGTATTTGTAACTAAAAAAAATTAAAGAATGAAAAATGTTTGTTGGAATACTGTGAATTGGTTATTAGTATGGACACTGAATCTATATAATTAACACTTTTCCATCTGTTAAGAAAAAATATGAAAGTAGCGAAGGCTTACTGACAATAATTGAAGTTAAGTATAAACAAAAATTACAAAGTCTTACACAAATATTACTTAGAGATCAGGTAGTACATGTACTACATTTAGAGTACCAGCTATGAGGAAACCCTATGTAGTCTAGTTCAAGATTCTAGTACTCACCTCTATTTCTATTAACACTTTTACCGTATCACCGGTCTGTGAGACCGGAGGGGAATTTCATGTTTCTGAAATTGGCACTACTGGTGTTCGGTTGCCCCCTCCACGCTCAGTAGCTGTCAATCGGTCTCTTCTGAGCCGTTTTTTATTGGTTTTAGTTTGTCTAGGGCGTTTGACCTTGAATCAGTCCAGTTATTTTGTGAGCGCTACGGTCTACAGTACCGGACGATACGGTTACTGTAAGCATTCTACCGGTCTGTCATACCGGGTGATACGGTTAAAGTGTGAATAGCTATTACGTGTTTGTATATATTAGTTTTTATTTTTATTATAACTTGTTATAATCATGAGTGACTCGGAAATTTTAAGAGTGAACGATGGAAGATTGAACGAGCGACTTTTACAACTCCTACATAACGTTGAAGGGGATGATAGTGACGATGAACCTGTTGACGATTCGGATGAAGATCCAAGCTATGTAGTGTCTGATAACGAACTAAATCAAAGTGAAAGTGATGATAGTTTTGCTGTTGATGAACCCCAACTGGAAGATGAAGATGACATCCACTGTAGTGTCGAAAATTATTTGGTTCAGGAATCTGAAGATGACTTTTTTGGGGGGAAAGATGGTAGCGTATGGTACAGAAAGGAGCCACCCAAGCAGCCCAAAACACCTCAACATAACATTTACCTGGGACCATTACCCGGGCCTACTGCAAGAGCAAGAGCCTTAGGTAACAATCCACTCATTACAAGATTTGAATTCATAAAACGTCTGACCTTAAAACTTGTAAAGCCTCACATGACAAGACGCCTAGAAATTCAAAATTTGCCAAGAGACGTTAGACGCGTCATCATGGAGTACGTTGGAGAAACAGAAGCTGCAAATCATAATGAATGTGTTCCTAGTGACAAACTGGAAAAACGGAAGACATGTTCCAAGTGCCCAGCTGCTAAGGAAAGAAAAACCAATTACAAATGTATCAAATGCGGACAACCTATCTGTTTGGAGTGCAGCAGAAAGTTGGGCATTTCATGTGTTCAGAATATATAAAATCTGTGGATACCTTTTTTGTTTGTAATTATGCCTTTTTTAAGTTTTAATTGCTTTGGTAAAAATGTATGTGTATTTCTGATACTTGTAAATACAGCTTTATACTATACCAGTATTCTAGAATATTATTTTCCATCCTAAATTCCCCAAATTATTAAATTTTAAAATTTTTTGCAATTATGAAAATTTAAAAAATATTAATTGTAGTTTTGTTATCAACAGGGAATAATTAATTGTAAATATATTTTGTGTTTAAATCTGAACTAAAAAACAAGAATATCCCAAAAAAAGCAAAAAACCTCCCTCAGGTCTGTGAGACCGGATGATACTGTAAGTGATTGTAATTTCATGATACGGTAAAAGTGTTAATGTTATTATATCTATTTTTAAATGGGAGAATCACAAAAATTTGAACTCATATTAAATATTATTATTGTTTTATATTGAATTAAATGAAAATCAATATGCTTTTTTACCCAATTTAAAATAATTTATATCAGTTTGCAGATCTCAAAACGTACTGGTCCTGATTTTAGGAGTAAACATTTTTTTTAACCTTCGTTATTGAAATTTTGATTATACAAGTTAAAAATTCAATTTGGTTTCTTAGCCGTCAATGCTTCAAACTTAAATTTTTGTGTTTAGGCATTTAACGAACAAAATTTCCTAAATTTGCTAATGCAGTTTTTACTTTATAACTGTTCCGATGGAATCAGAAACTTGGGAGAGGGCAAATAACCCCAGGTTCTAAAATGTTTACAGTTCTAAGATAATTTAATAACCTTAGCTGCACTATAAGTCAACTGAGCAATTCAAGCCATCTACCTGAATTGTGACCTAGACTACAGCAGTTTGGGTTTTAATTGAAGAACAACTGTGGTATAACCAAATTTAAAAATTAAGATACAAATTGAAACTGGACTTCAGTAAGAAAGAGAAGTGTTTGAAAGAAACAATTGCCATAAAATCAAATTTTATTCAGCTTAAAAGAACAAGCAATATAAATGAAGGTTTAATCCTTTGCCGTCAGCACTGAACTTATACAATATTGTCCTTTCGATCGCCGAGGCATTACATGTGGCCGTGGCTGTTCTCTGTGTCAGGTTATTGATTTATGGCCAAGTCTTGTCGCTCAGCTTGGCGTGCCACACCTAGTGATCCTCACTGTTTTAGGCATTCAGTTCGTCAAACCACTACATTTGGCTTACTGTATTGCACACTTATACAATTCAATCCTCATCCAGTTGTGACTGGATAATATAGTGCTGTAATCTCACGGCCAAATATGTAAATAAGTTAATATTTGTCTATTTGCAGCACTAGCCATAGTAAGCATAGTTTAGAATAGTTTATATTGTTTTATACAGTGTCAGTGTCACTGTAGCTGCTTTAGTGTATCCTACCAATTCATTAAAAAAAACTAGTGCATTTGGTGGAGACATACCTCAAAATATGGAAACGAGTTTATATTCTGTTGATACTAGAGACCTTACATATTTGCAGAATAAAAATAGTTTTAAAACAGATCAACCTAAAACAAAAATTACATTTAATTTAAAAGCAATTATAACAAATAACCAATTGATAAAGTTTCAACCACAAAGCTAATGATAATCTTTGAAAATTATTTGAGAGTTTGGTACAGTGGTGACGCAGAACCCAGCCAGCCACTATGCGTGGCCCAACGAGCTGAGAGGACAATTACCTGAGACTCCATTCAAGATGAGCAAGAGATATGTTTGGGCCACTCTTAAAGTCTTTTATCTCTTAAACTAAAAGCTTTAAACTAATATCTTTTGATATAATTTAGTTAAAATCAAAAATAAATTTTAACTGAATTATAACTTGTATATTTACTTTAAATTATTAAAAACACTGAAACAATTTGTGACTGTCAAAGCATATTTTTTTGTATTGTACATAATGCCTAATTAACACATTCGGTGCGGCAAGTCGGGTATACCCGTCACGCGTGTCTACTGCCGCAGCCTGGCGGCGGGTTTACCTGACGCTTGTCCCCTCACAGTTACTGTCTCAGTCTGAGCTCGGCTCTTGAGTGAGGAGGTTGTTTTCACTGTCAGGCCCTCAGATATTACTCCTTTGTTCTTTGTGCATGCCAGTCTAGGCTTCCATTCTGATATCAGTGTATTACCTATACTTTATTGTTTACATTGTATTGTGCTGTGTTTAGTGGTAAGTTTGTTTATTATTTTGAGTACTTTGTTCATGAATATGGCGGAAACTTCTGGTAACAATTCAGAAGACAGTGAAAATGAACTTTCAAGCAGCGAAGACAGCGCGGAAGAATACGACACCGGCTCAGGTGAAGAAGGTACGTTTGATCCAACATGGAGTCCTACTACATCTGGTCTTCGTAATATCCCTTTTACAGGGGAAAACAAACTTCTTTGGCCAAAACCAACACAAAATAGGCCAGTTGATTGGCTTTGGGTTTTGTTTGACATCATACTAATTGAAAATATAATACAATTTACCAACTTATATGCCAGGGAACTATTTTTTGGCCCCAACTTGGAACCTCAGTCACGCATAAATGATTGGAAAGACCTGACAGTAAATGAATTTAAAACTTTTATTGGAATCTTGTTGCACATGGGCACTGTCAGACTGAACAGAATTAAAGATTACTGCAAGACTAATTATCTTTTTGATTTCAAGGTCTTCAGGAACTCAATGAGTCGAGACAGATTTCTTTTGATTTTGAGGTGTTTGCATGTCAATAATAATACTCTGGAAACCACTGACAAGCTGTCTAAAGTAAACCTGCTTATTGACTCATTTAATAATAAAATGGCGCAGATTTAATCTCCTGGCAAAGATCTCTCTCTAGATGAAGGAATGATATTGTGGAGGGGCAGGCTTAGCTTCAGGCAGTACATAAAAAACAAAAAGCATACCTAAGTATGGGATAAAAATTTTTGCTTTGACTGAACCTGATGGCCTTGTTACTAATTTTACAGTTTACAGTGGGAGTGAGGGAATCCTGTCAGGGAAAGGTCATACCTCAAAAGTAGTAAAATATTTGATGACTGAAAAATTGAACAAGGGGCATTCATTATATATGGATAATTATTATAACAGTCCTAAACTTGTTTGTGAACTTCTGCAAAAAGATGCTTATTGCACTGGAAATCTCAGAAAAAGACAGAAAAAAGCACCACCAGACTTGAAAACTATTACACTCAAGAAGGGAGAAAAAGCAGAATGTTATGCGGAGAGGGTTATGGTAGGCAAGTGGAAAGATAAAAGAGTTGTCAATTATATATCAACAGAGTTTGAAAACGACATGGGTGAGGCAAGTAACAGGCGTGGACAAATGAAACAAAAACCCATTCTGATAATACACTACAATGCCAAAATGAAGGGTGTTGATCGCAATGACCAACTTTTATCTTACTACCCGTGTGATCACAAGTCCCTTCGCTGGTATAAAAAGGTTTTTGTCCACGTATTGCAGATGTTTGTCACCAATGCCTATCGCCTTTATTGCTTTGCAAATCCTGAAGTGAAAATTCCCTTATACGACTTTAGGTTGAGTATCATTGAGCAACTTCTTCCATCAAAAGACGACATACCTAATGTCCCAGCAAAAAGACAGCGACTGACTGAACATGTCATTTCGAAAATTTCTCAAACTCCTGGTGGAAAATCCAGAGGAAGAAGGTGCAGAGTGTGCAGCGGAGAAGGGAAAAGAAAAGAAAGCATGTATTTCTTTTCGCAGTGTCCTGAAGAGCCATAATTGTGTGTAGTGCGGTGCTTTGACAAGTACCACAAGGAATAAAATTCGGACCTTTTTATGGGGGTAGGTGGGGATGTAAATAGCTCTAAACAACACATGTGTGGTGTAAATAAACATTAACAATAAATATCCTACAGTGTTAACTTAAAAATGTTTGTTCTTCGTCTTATTTTTTTTGTTTAGCTTATAAACTAAGTTCAGTGGCTTGATGACGGGTATACCCGACGTTTTTGTAATTGACTAATTTTTGTTCCCAGAACCTGAAAAATAACTTTTAAGTGTTAAAGAAATACACTTCAATATGAAAATCTGTGTACTTCATATTGTTTAACTTAGAACTATTAAAATTATGTGTGTTTCATCTGTGGGCCTGGTGACGGGTTAACCCGACGACGCCGAATGATACGTCATTATCATCACAATAGAATCTTCTCAGCTGACTTCTATCAACATTTCTGAGGTCCATGTATGTTAATATAAGAATTTTATGTAAACAAAATTTTAGGCCCATACCACTGTTTTACGATTTGACATGCAGCACTCAACGTGTTAACAAAGTAAATATCAATACAAACACATTTTCAATTAATAGTTTATAAACAACTTGACTGCTTTAAGGATGACGGCCATAATAGGGACCTATAGTGATTTTTTTCATTTACTGGTTTATTATTAATTAAACCAAATCCTATAAGTAGTAAAATATGCGAGCGTCATGAAACACAATAAAATATTTATGTTTTCTCTCTTGGAAGTATTTTTTTTAACTTCTATGTAATTGCTAGTTACTCTGCTACCTTATGTTCAATTACTGTCTTGTTCTTGAGTGCAATGTACTAATATTTTGTTTCCAAGAGTGTACGATAGAAATTAAGTGCTATAGTGAATTAAATAGTTATTTATAAGTGAAAATAAAACAAAAGAAGACATGACAATTCTCCTAATGGCTAAAATATATTAATAAATAATATTGTTTTGCGTGGTGCTTTACATGAATTACATACATTACATAATTTTTAAGGTACATTTTTTTTCTTATATTTCTTTTAATTGTTTGCCACAATTAACTTTTCTTAAATTTAAGATAAATTATACTTATTGTCAATTTTCACACAAACTGCCATTACGTCACTTCTATAAATAATAGGAGCTTTAAATTTTGTTATTTTCACTATAATAGTTTACGGCTGACTATGTATATAAAAATGTTATAGAGCAATGTTCAATAATTATTATAATACTAGCTCTTACCCAGGGCTTCGCATGCAATCAAAGTCCACAGCCTGCTCGGAAAAAGCACTTATGACGTAATATGTAGGAGACCTACAATATTTTTCCCACACAAGTACAGTAGGATATAGGATATTTTGTAGATATAAATCAGGTACATTCTATTTCAGTGTTAATGTTTAAAAGTATTAGAGGTTAAGGGAATGTGACTAACTCTCTTATCAGGTTCTGTGTGTGTCGGAGCACATCATCTAGTTCTAATGAATTATATTTCTGACGCCAAAGCTTAGTTTTCCTTATTGGTCAAGATGGTCAAGAAAATAAATACATACATGCGTACTGATTATATCTTTTAAATGAGACATATCTCATAATTCTACAACTAAAAATAGGTGGTAAAAGTACATGAGTTTTTAACATTGTTATTATGGAGCTGCACTCCATAAATATCAAAATGGCCACTAATACAGTGGGTATCTTAAAAGACTCTATTATAAAGAAGAAAAGGATATGAGATATATTTATTCCTGATTAAAAATAAAATTATTATGATTTTTTAACTAAACATATGTATTCTAAAACTAAAATGCTTTGTCCTTCAAGACATTGACCACCCATTAAAACATGACCTTTCACCATTAATATGTGACCTTTTTAATAGCCAGCCCTTAAAAAGGTTAAATATTTCACCACAAGACATTTTTCTTTTTTTTTACTAGGCCTATGTCTAAAATGCAAATGAGGGAATCATTTGTCATATTTTGGGGCTTTATACAAAACAAACCATTTTTTTAATGTTACCAAAAACATTTAAGTTAATTGCAAACATTAATACACAGTAATTTATTGTTACCTGGATGCAAATCATATGATTGGGACATAACATCCATTTCATCCTCTTCATCACTTTCTTCTACTCCAGGATAACATTCATATTGAGATGGTTGTAACTGATGAGCAATATTTTCTCCACCCATCGCTATTTCACATAACCCTAAAATCAAAAAATAGCTTTTAAAAAATTAAGTTTAATTTTGTTGTTTTGTATGTAAAATTTAAACATTTGTTTGTAAACAACATTTTGTATCCAGTAATATCCCTGCAGTCATATGTTTTATAAGAAACTATTCTCTTATAATTATAACAATTGATTGAAACGTATGGCACAAAAAAATACAAAACTAGCAATTATAAAGGAAAAGTAGTAGTGCTACTGCAGCACAGAAAACAATGCTCAGACATAGAACCAATCTGCTGCTATTATTAGAAGATAGGTAATAGAATCTTATATATTTCCTTTTTGAGTCTATAATCGATCCCACAGTCACCATGCAGTACAGGTGTCGATTGAGAGATAGCCATGCTAATTGCTTCACTGGTAACACCAAATTTAGTGCCGTGCAGGTTGCGTCACCTGTCGCATGAAGGCACATCAGTAGATTTTTCTACTTTTTTTATTTAATACATATCTTTATGTACGCGTTTTTTATCTGTGATGATTTTAACATGTTACAATGTCAATAAAAAATAAGCTTTTTGCAAAAGAGTAGAAGAAAACATAAACTGTGATGAAAACTCGTGCAAGTTAAGACTGTTAGCACAATATAGCACAGCTTGTATCGCGTAAACTGCCATCTGAATAACATGGTTTATGGGTACTGTATAGTGCACATTGTATGTGGAATAGAGTATAGATATATCCACTCCATGTTGATTTCATTCCCTAGTTTCATCAGTGTGTTATAGGAGCTTATGGGAGCATGCTCATGTTAATTAGCGGATCACGTCAAACATGGCAGCTAAAGCTCTGTAGACTGTAATTTAGACTGCCAGCCAACACACTGTAGCAAAGTTACATAGATCAGAAACTGTCCTCCATATTTACAAATGACCAAGGTCGAGATATACTTAAATATCAGCAAGTCATTCTGTACAGTATACTACGAGTATATAGTCAATTTTGTATGGCAGAGATGGGAGATTGAATAAACCACTTTATGTAATGCGATTCTCTAGAGTTCTTGTAGTAATGGCCTGCAAATCTTAAGGTTGCTAATGACCCATCAACACTTCCATGATCCATAACCGTATTTCAAACACATAAACTGACATCCAGAAATTGCATTAAGAAAATAATGGATAGGTTAGGGAAAATTGTGCTAGGGTTGACCAAAACCATTCCATTTTCCAAATACCTATTAAACCAGGGGCATAGCATAGGTTTTGCTACAGGTATGGCCGGGGTATCAAGAAATCACCTTGGAAGCAGGATTGGTACATGTGTAAACACCTTCTGTAACACCTACACTGCAGGTCTATACTGAACTAAACACAGCCTCTGCACCATAAGATATTATCCTGAGGCCACTCTGTTCTTATCTGCTACTTATTAATACAAAATATCAGTAGGTTTAGATTAGGTTAACATAAATATGTTACTAGTAGTACCAAAGTTAAAGTTACCTTTATGAGTTCTCACACCCAAAAATGGCCAGCCACGAGAGAAAATTTAACCACCTCTCTTAGGAGGGTTAATTTTTGTAGTCATTAATGGAATTAAAAACATAACCACTGTTTGACAGCAAGATTAATAGAGAATTGGATATATCTTGTAAATGTTATTTTAAATCAAACTGTATGTGTGTGTGGGGTGCACACGCTGAGAAATTGAGAAATAATTATATCTCAATTTAATATAGACAATTAAAACATTTTTAATACATTTTTCCTGGGATAGCTATTTTGTGTCAAATTTAATATAATTTTATAAAATATAAACTATTATGTAAATATGTAACTGCACTAATGCTGCGAAACAAAATCCAGTTTATCCAGGTTATTAATAATGAAAACCTGGTGATACAAAAAAGTTTAAGAGAGTGGGAGAGATCAGTAACAAGCATTTTGTGTATTAATACTCTAATTCATTATCCACTTGTTCATTGATATTGTAATGTCTAGGCAGAGAGGAGGTGCTACAAGCTGAACTAGTGGGGAGAGTAATTGGAGTAATAGTACACAAAACAAGTGTAAGAGTTTGGTAATAATAACCTCAGTAATATAATTGTACGTAAATATATATTATTTTGCATATTTTCTATTTCAGAATAAAATATTGTACACAATACCATAGCAATGGAATAAATTCTATAATGCACTTTAAAGAAAAAATTACTTTTATAAAAAAAATTCACACAACTGGAGGACAAGATGATAAATCTAAATGATGAGTATCTAAGTAATTGTAAATTTAATTTAGCTTCAGTAACATAAATTTTGTTCAAATCCATGAAATTTTACAAAATACAATATAATAATGTGCATAAGTTATTATTGAGATGCACCAGAGATAAAACATACTCTTTGTAACTTATAATATTCCTTATTCACACAGTACTAAAATTATATAAATTAAAATAAATTAAATTATAATATATTGATAGCTGATCATAAGGTAATAATTTGTTATACAAATTTCAGAAAAAAAAAACATTTATTTATTCTAAAACTTAATTATTATTACTGATAAACTTTAACTTTACTTAGACTGATAGACTATAACATTTAAAATCCTTATAAAACTGCTAATTATTACGTGATGCACAGTAAGGTGAACAAGAAAACTAGAAATGTTTCTCCTTTTTGGTTTGCACCTTCAGCTACGAAAAGGAAACAATATAAATTTTGACAAATCAATTTTTTCCTGATCTAATGGTGCATAAATCACAATAATACATTGACAGAGTTTTTTTATAAGAAGTTATTATGCAAGAGTGTTTGTTTAACAAAAGAATATTGAACAGCACTACAGAAATGCTGTTGTCATGTAAATGTTAAATAAAACTACTACACTGTTTTGTCGAACCAGCTGTAAAGGGGGCGGTGTTGTGGCGATTTTTATGAAAATTTCCTCAAAATTCGAAGATTTCAAGATTAAAAACAGTTTGGACATGAATTTTGAAGCTGAAGGCATCACAATCTTGTCCAACTCTTTCAAAAAAAATAACAATCATTGGGTTGTATGGATCCCCCAATAGCTCTAGAGATTCTTTTTTCGAGAGCTTGGAACACCTTCTGATTGGTCTCTCCTTTAAATCAAAAAGGTTTGTAATAATTGGCGATTTCAACATTAATGTTTTGGATCACACCAACCCCCTTACCCAGCGGCTTCGCGATCTTCTAAATTCCTTCAATCTAAATTGGTCCGTGAATTTGCCAACACGAGTGATAGCCACGACATGTACTGCCATCAACAATGTGATCACCAACATTCCTAACACACCAGTCTCTGTACTGAGTTCTGCAATCTCTGATCACTTTGCGCAGGAGGTCATGATTCATGGATGAAAGCTAGAAAATCAAAATCCAAAATTACTAGGACCGTGTCTTACGTATTGTGTTAATTACTTCCCAAAACATTTGCCACCTCAATAATGTTTAAAAACAGAGTCTTGGGCATCTTTGAGCGGGTGTGGAAATATTGATGACATGTATCAGTCATTTAGTGACACCTTCAGTCATTATCTGGATGTTGCATGCCCGTTCAGGAAAACAAAAAACAGTAAAAAGCTGTAATGTTTGTGGATAACTAAAGGAATTCTTGTATCTCGAGAAAGGCTCCAATTCTTATATAAAATTTTCACCAATACTCAAAATTATGATTTCAAAATGTTTTTTAGAAGGTATCGGAGAATCTATAAGAAGGTCATAAGAGCTGCAAAAGCCTATGACATGAATAGAGCCTTGGGTACCTGTAAAAATGTTTCCAAAACAGCTTGGAAAATAATTAATAACTTTTCTCGAGATGGAGGTTCCAACAAGTGTTCAAAATCTATTGCAATCCAAATTAATAATGAAATTGTTGAAGATAAATTAAAAGTGGCAAATGAGTTCAATAAATACTTCTCAACCGTTGCTTTTACAAATTCGTCATTTAAGAATCCTCAGTCTCACGGAGGAGAGACTGGGGTACCTGTTGCGTCCATGGCTTTGGCTCCTGTGTGTGAGGAGGAGATAGCACGTGTCATACAGAGACTGAAAAAAAAAAAAAAAAAAAAAAAAAAAAACCAGTGACGCCAATGAGTAGTCAGTGTGGCTACTCAAACGATGCTTCAAACATATTTTGAGTCCTCTAACAAAATTGATCAATTTTTCTTGGGAAGTTTTCCATCTCTTTTAAAGACGACCAAGATCACCTCAATTTTCAAAAAGAACGATCCTTGTCTTACAAGCAATTATCGTCCAATCTCAATTCTTCCAGTTTTCAGTAAAGTTTTTGAAAAACTTTTCTACAAAAGGCTTGAAAGCTTTCTGGAAAAATTCGAAATTCTGAATCCAGAGCAATTTGGATTTAGAAAAAACATATCCACAATTGACGCTGTGAACAACCTTTTAGACAATGGTCGATGGTTTGGATAGGAGAGAACACGTGCTTAGCATATTTCTCGATCTGTCCAAAGCCTTTGACTGCGTGCACCATGAGATACTGTTGCACCAGTTGGAGAAATGTGGCATTCGGGGTCTCCCACACTTATGGATCGGTTTCTTACCTTAAGGATCGACATCAGTGCGTGGAGATTTCGAACGTCATTTCAAACCAAATTAAAATAGCCCACGGTGCTCCTCAGGGTTCTATTCTTTGGGCCTCTCCTGTTTTAATTTTATGTCGGCAGATTGAATTCAGTTATCCAGCATGGAAAACTGGTTCAATATGCTGATACCACGACTCTTTGTTCTAAAAGTAAATCAATACAAGAACTGGAAATCACCTCTTTCATGGAACTGAACACTTGCATTCAGTATTTCACTGAAATGAATCTAAAAACAAATCAGTCAAAAACAATTGTAGTAAATTTCAGCCTTCGTCAGCATGATTGAGTGGTGCGTCCAGCCGTATTTATAGATGACGACATTCTCGAAGAAAATAACTCCACAAAGTTTTTGGGAATGATTCTAGACAAAGGACTGACCTGGAGTGATCATGTTGACAGAGTCTGTGGTAGAGTTACCTCACGTATCTATGCTCTGCGCAATCTAGCAAAATTTTGTTCCCCAGAAGTTTTAAAAATGGCCTACTATGGCCTAATCCATCCTCATTTTGCATATGGGATAAGACTTTGGGGAAGTTGTGCAAAAAACAAAATGGAGCGTGTCTTTAGACTCCAGAATCATTAAAAATTTGAATGACAGTCGTGTAGGGAATCTTTCAGGGAGTTGAGGTTGCTAAACTTTGCCTTGCCTCTATATTTTTGAGGTGATCATGTACTGTGATGCGGTGCACCTTGATTCGTGGCAGGAACGTTCATCAATATGAAACTAGAGGCAGGGACAACTTTTGAACTCATCAACGCAGATTGACATTTCTAAATCTACCGCAAGAAGTTGGTATCAGATTAATCAACAGGCTCCCTGAAGAAATCAAAATTTCCAATAATCAAAATCAATTTAAAATGCGTGTTAAACTCCTTTTGGAGTCCAAGGCTAATAATAATAATCTCTTTATTGCATTCTTTTAACAATTTTTACATCGTATCGCAATCGTCAATAGTTTAAGTCAATTTACACGATTTCATTTACACATTCACACAACCTCATACTCACAATTCTTACAATCATTCAGGTCACAATCATCTGTTGATGAATTCATGTCAAACCGCTGGGATATTTGAGATTGCTGGATCTGAGGTCAATGCGATTGTGACCTGAATGATTGTAAGAATTGTGAGTATGAGGTTGTGTGAATGTGTAAATGAAATCGTGTAAATTGACTTAAACTATTGACGATTGCAATACGATGTAAAAATTGTTAAAAGAATGCAATAAAGAGATTATTATTATTATACTAGGGTTAATAATAATCCAACATTTTAGCATTAACTATCACTATATCAGTAGTTTAGGTTGTGAGCAGTTAATTATCAAAACAAATTTCAACCCCAATATATTTTTGATTAAGCAATGATGGAATCCATGACAATGTGAGAAAGATGGAATTGGGCAATTGACAGCACTTTGCTTTGACAACTGACAGCTGGCAAAGGTCGCTTATTGTTTTGTCGCTAATGTTTTAGAGTGTTTACACTGAACTATCATGTTTCTAAATAATTAACATTGACAGCGTGAGAAAGAATTAGACAAAGATTTGGCACATTTTTGTGTCTCAGAATTTATTTCTTGTTCTTGTTATAATTTATTTTTTAGTGTTATCACACATTTAAATTAAAAAAACTCTGTGTTTAATTATTGTGTGTTTTAATATGTTAATGTTTAGGTTTCTAATAAGTTACTACTCATAATAAATTAGTTACTGAACTAACTTGTCTGCCAATATTTGATTGTTGTCAAACTTTACTTATTCATATTAGTTACTGAGTTAATTCGTCTGATGAAAATTTAATCGTCATTTACATTAGTTAAGTTATTATAAATTGTGAAAATTTACCACTTTTGATAGTCAAAATTAACTTATTTTATTCTGTCAGTGTATAATTTATTTATTTTAGTTAAATTGTTATAAAATTTGTAAAATTCTACTTACTTAATCAAATTAACTAAATTAACTTTATTGTAAGTTAAATGCAATTTCATTAGAGTTTACATCAGTTATATTATATTTTTACAAAAGTTCACAGATAATACAAGTTATATCAATTTACTTAGATGATTTTATTCCGAGTCAACATTTAATATTATTCATTTAAGTTTAATTTATATTTTCAAAGTTATTACATTTTATGACTTATGGTAGTCTACAGCTCTATAATCAGTATGGAGTAATTAATATTTACTTCCAATATTTTGCCAAAATAAATTTTATTTTATTTTATTGTTTAATATGTACGGAGGGCATATAGTAAATTTCTTTGAAATTAAAGTACAATAAATGTGAATTCCGAAAATACCAGTACCATGAAATTATTCCCTAGTTCTGCCATTATTCCCTCATAAATAAAAATTGCTTTAAATGCAGCTTAAGGTCAGGTTATTTAGGTTTACGTTATTGTTATTTTAATAGCCTATTACTACTTTTTAGTGCATGATTATCTGAAGTTTTTTCTTTCTTTTTCTTTGTAATTTTTGAATTAGTAATGATTATTTTTGTTAAAATGGTGTTTACTGCAGGGTTAAAGATGCAGGGAGATCGCATTTATCGCATTGTTCAAAACAAGCCAAGAAAATGCAACACTGTTAAAAGCTCTTGCAAAATTGCAACAACAGCAAGAAAAGCAACCATGAAAAGTATATCGATTTATGAAAATTAGTTTACGGCGATACAAATATTGTTTTTCAATGATACTACGAGTAAGATCATATATTTTCTCATCACATTTAATTTCATGTATATATATATATAAACTTAAAACTTGTTTATTTCAGTGTCTAGATGTATGAAGTAAATTATTTACAAACAATAACTAAGTTTCGTGTCTATAACAATGAAAAAGGTACCAATTGTGGCCAGTAACCCCACCCCGCATTTCCCTATAGGCCCACTAGGCCCAGGCCTAGGGCGCAAAATTTTAGGGAGCGCATAAATTTTAAAGTACACAAAAGAAAAAAGTTGCGGCGGCGGGTGGTGTTGGCGCTCGGCGGGGCGGGTGGCCAAGGTCAACTAGGTTCGGGGTGCGACGTTGACTCCCCTTTTGACAAATCATTGAACTCGTACAGCCAGCCACTCCGTGAGACAGTAGCTAATTGCATTGCACCTGTTAGTCAGTAGTCACTGTGTATGTGTTTTGGTTGTCGGCCATTGGCCGTGTCCCCGCGTGAAGTGTTGTCAGTGTTGTGATTGTGATGTGAATCTATATAAGTTGTTAACTACAAGCAGGTCTTGGTTTTATATTTTTTTACTCATTATTGATTATTGTAACTGTCAGACTCGTATATTAATCGTATATTATGCTATTAAGAGTCAGTTCTTGTTCTTTATGATAGTTATTTTTAGTGTAGTGGCTTGAGATGCGATGACTGTTTTAATTAAGATGTCTGCGTGTGAAGAGTGATAGGTGAAGTTTTACTTTCTCACATATACTATAGTATAGTGTAAGTGTTGCTTGTCCAGTTACTGGAGAAATTAATGTAGCAGAATCGGGAAGTCAGATCGTGGATGATGTACTTGAAGATGAAGGTGATGAAGGTGTTGTTTGTGTTGGTGTTGCCAATTCAGAGAACTTGCAAAGTCTATCGGACATTTTAGAGGCAGAGCCAGAATCCCAAACAGAAATAAATATATCTAATGACCCTGCTTTGTGGAACATAGACGATAAAACTAGAGAACACATAGTTAAAAATGGGTTCAAACAAAATGTTGAAGCTGATTTTTTGGCTTCCGAGCGGATTTACGGGGTAAAAAAAGGTGGTGTACTAAGGGTTATTTTGAAAAACGCCTTAAGAATGGTGAAATTAAAACCCGTGATTGGATTGTTTACTCTTCTCCAAAGGCATCAGTTTTTTGTGCTTATTGCAGACTTTTTGGGCACCCTGCACCTGCATCCTCTTTATGTGAAGAAAGATTTAATGACTGGAAAAATGCTGTAGCCGTACTACAGTCTCATGAAAACTCTCTCCCGCCCACCGAAATTCGGTTTTATCTTATGTCAGTAGAGCTACAGTAGAAAACCGCATAGACAAAAAACTTGTTGAAGCTTGTAAATCTGATATAAAATATTGGCGTGAAGTTTTAAAACGCGTTGTTGCGACAATTAAATACCTTGCTACTAGAGGTTACCCCTTCAGAGGATCAGACAATTTATTCGGTTCAAGCAGAAACGGTGCATATTATAGGTGCACTTGAACTATTGGCACAATGGGGGGGGGGGGGTGGGGGGGGGGGGGGGTGGGGGGGGGGGGGGGTGGGGGGGGGGGGGGGTGGGGGGGGGGGGGGGTGGGGGGGGGGGGGGGTGGGGGAGGGGCAGCACTAGATCGCTAGTGGAATCCATATCACCATAAACGTTTTACTAATGTACATCTCATTATTAGATTAGTAAAGTTAATGAAACTTTCATTCTTAAAATGTATTCAACTACTTCTTTTCTTTCGTATCCAAATTTACATAACTTATCGACGAATAATATATAAACCTAACCATAGCGTTGTTTGTAAAATATTAGGATATTACCATCCCTGTAGTAACCACATACAAAATTAGAGAGCAATAAGACTTCATACATCAAATAGAGCCTGCCATATTGGACAAATCAGAAAAAAGTTAGTCATTTGTTGTACGAGGGACTCTTTGTTTATCAAATTATAACCATAAACTTATAGCCGTAACTGGTATTTTGCAAGTTATTTTGTCACATATTTCGTGATCACAACAATTATATTATTGAAAACAATACAAGAAGTCCCAAGGACTATAGTTATAATGACAGACGGTAAGTTCCCTGATTTCAAATTATATACTTATATTGTAAGTTGCATGTAGTCCTATCATCCATTACATTAAGAAAAAATAATTATAAAATTAATAATTTCTATATAACATTTCTAAATTAGCTATATGTAACTACCCTTAAAATTGTCCTGAACTTTAGGATAATAAATGAACAAAGAAAATGTAAATAATGAAGTTCATGACATAACCTCAACTATTCCTTTACTAGACAGTTATTACTGACAGTGTGTTATAAGCCGTTGTTGTAAATTTGGGGGTTATCAGTAAGATTTATGGCCAGAGTAGTTAATCAAAACTTCAATGTTAATAACGTATACTGCTCATCCTCCTGAACAAAATACATACGAGATATATCAGGGGATTCAAGTAACAATTATTTGTGGTTATATTTGTTTACTGTGCTTCTTTTTATCCGATTTTCACCGTTATTTGATCCTGACAAACTTCTCTGCGTGTTCTATAGGTGATTAGAACAGCTTAGTACAGCATCAACAAACGTCCTGTGCAATAGCCTTTGCTGTCTCATGGATAACCATAGCGTCCATTACTCTAACGTGGTGCGTTAACTCTAATACCGTTAGTTTTGAAAGTTATTTACATGTTTGATTGTAGATTACATGAACACGGATTACATGAGCAGATAAAATGGCTACAGTAGAACAAGGTCCAACCCTCGAGTGATTGAATCATTAATTAGTACAACTTAAATGCAGTCAGACATGTTTGTTTACCCTTTTAAGTATTTTTCACTGCCAATATCTTAGCATACAAAAAGTTATATTATTTTCTATAATCTAAAATGTATTTATATTTATTTGACATATTAAACTATAGCTTCACTATAATAGGCTACAATCTTAAAAGCCTGTAATGTAAATCAGTTCGACATTATTATTATTCATAGTTAAATCATGTGTGTTGTAGTTGAGTAATGGTTGCTAGATGGGAAACTGTTTGTCAATACCTATTACAAATTAACGTGTTAAGTTATAACGTTCCTGTAACCTGTTAGTGTTACCGTGGTAGCATGTTAGTATACAAAAATGTAACTAACTACTACAGTGAAGTAGACTAATAAAATAATAAATGTATGAACGGGTTAATTCATATTTGACTATACAACAGAATTAATGGTTACTTAGAAGTCCTTATCTACTGTTTGTTATTAGGCTATACTTACGTACGTATTATAAATAGCCTATAAAAATTAAAGATATCATTAACAAGCGCTCACGTTATCTGAGCTTGAATTTAGGTACTATCTTAAGGGATGTTTTTCTTATTTTACCAGTCATGCGGGTCGTGGCAATGGCGCCACCGAAGCTCTTACTGATGGCCAGGGGCATTTCTGATCGATATTTTTCTCGATCTCAGATTACTTCTCATATCGTCTAACTTCTCCAATGTCAGATCACTTTGTAACATGTAGGATGTGATCTAAAGTCGGGAAAGTAACGATCAGAAATGCTCCTGGACATCAGTGCAGGCTTCGGCATTACCCACACATAGCTGGTGAAAAAAGGAACAACATCCCTCGAGATAGTGCACAAATTCAAGCTCAGATCACATAAGCGCTTGTAAGCACAAATTCAAGCTCAGATTAATATAAGCGCTTGTAAAGGTTATGTTTAACTTTGTACTACTAGTAACATATTTACAATAACCTAATTTAAACCACTTATATCGCATAACAACATTGCATAGTGTAGTAATATTTCCTCAGTAGTAATATATGCCTCATTTCTTGCACGAAATGGCTTGGGCTGTTACTGGTTACTGAGTAACTCAAAATAAAAAAATATTCATTGAAACAGATTACAGTATCCCTGTAATAAGTTACTACTGAATTATCTGTTACTGATTCTAATACTGCAGATCTGTAAAAGTAGCAAGTGCAATAGGTATGAAAATGTTTTATTTGTGTCAGACACGTTTATCCTTCAAAATAGTACAAAGTCAGTAAATGCTATACTGTTGTTTGTTATATTTTATAAATATACATATCCTAAAATGTGTTATATTCACCATAACATTATTATTTTTATACTGTAATTTTAAATGCAACTTAATTTCATTTAAGTATTTATAGTAAGGATTCTTTACTCATAAATATTGATATTGTTGGTCACTTGAGTGTTGGACGCTTATTACACTGCAGCTGTTAAAATATTAAGAAAATTAATTAATTCCTTATTAGTTGGTCATAGTGCGTTTTCAGAGTGAGAGTATGAGTTTGTTGTTTAATCGTGTGTTATTTTTAAAGGGGTAAAGCTATTTTTATATATCGGAACTTACAACATGGTGTTTTAAGTAGATAGTAAGTACATACGAAATTAGGAAGTTACGGTTATGTCAGTTTTATTTAACTTATTTATTAAACATACGTTTCTTTTTTACACTATTTATTAGAATTGTAGAAAGTTAGGTTCACTTGATTTGTACTATTTTCAAATTTATTTTTATCCACACTGGTAACAAGATTTTTGTTATTAACTTAAATTGCAATTGTGGTCCTGAACAAAATATAAGGTTTTAGGGGATGACTATAACAAATAATGAATTTTAGAACATTAAAAGTGGAATTGTGGAACCATATTAGTCCAGGAGAAATAGCAGTTAAAAATGGTCAAATTAATAAATGTTTTCTTACAGCAAACTAATGGCACAATTTAGTCAAATACATTATAAATAAATAAAAAAAAACCATTCCGAACCAAAATCGTCTATTAGGGGGTATAGGAGGGGTGGTTTTTAGGGGTGAAACTGGTTTTTTGCAATTTGTGAGTAAACAATGCATCCTATTGAAAACAGTCAAATGTAAAAGTTGTTGGAAATAAAAAAATCTACAAAGTATGTAGTAATAATTTTTGCCCTAACCTTAAAAATTTCCCAAAAAAAATCAAAAAAACCGATTGTTTTTGTTTTTAATTTTTTTCTTTTACAAAAATGGTTTGATTGAGCTGAAAGTTAGAGCAAATATACTTTGTGCTATTCTAAAAATACTGTATTTTTTCATTAAGAAATATTCAGCCGTTATAATAAAATTTCACTTTAAAAAAATATTTTGATAATTTTCAATCACTATTTTGAAACTTTTTTTTAATCAAAAAAGATTCTCTGACGGCTCATTATTTTCGTTTCTTTATCTATTTTGAAGAAATGAAATAAAAAATATGTAATTTAATTGAAAAAACTGCAGAAAAAATGAAAATAAACAAAATATTTACATTGTATTTATTTACGTGGAAAAATTGTTATTATTTATTTAAAATTATAATTTTTTTTAATTTTGAAGAATTTTCGATTATTTTGAAAAGTTTAGAAACATTGTTGAATGTGAAAGTTGGATTACAGGTATATATAGTACAGGTATATAATAGTGTCCTTGAAGCAAAAGGGCGGGGTCAATCCTATTCTTCTATTATACGGGTTTCAGTATGTTTCTAAGCATCCAATAAGCAGCTCTGCTTTGTCGTCAGTCAAGTTATATTGGAGTAGTGTCGTGAAATAAGCCTCGTGATTAGCAATTTACAAAATTTTTGTCCATATAAAATACAAATCGTAAATAAAACTTTAAAATTTTGCGAAACAAAATTTTATAAAAATTATTAAAAATAATACAGATCATAAAACTTTGTCTCTGTACATACAATTTTACGCATGCTATTTATCTAGTAATTTTTACGTATTTTCAGTATACTAATTTTATCGTGCTTTCTGCATTTTATAGATTCATATAAATGGTGGAAAAGGTACCTTCTTGTATCATTTGTAAAAGCCGCGATGGAGATTTGGTGAAAATAAAAAGTCGAGGGATAGATTACTCTTATTTCGTCAAGTAAACAAAGCAATGATGAGCGGTACAAAACATTTCAGAAATTGATTGAAGCACACATTCATGATGGTTGTCGATCGGCACACAATAGACCTCGATCAATTGTTACAGCTTCCAAAGAACAAAACAAGAAAAAAAATCTATTGGGAAAAAGATTATGAAAGAAGCATGTGATTTTGATTTTGAGCATCATTGTGTTTTTTGTGAAGAACCTTTTAACCAAAATAGAGCATTTCGCGGCATGCATAAGGTTGAGACTAAAGAAAAAATTTTATCAACTTTAAAGGGAAGAGATGTTTCAGAATCATTTAATAAAAGTCTGTTAGTTAGACTGAATTTTCTCAAAGAATCAGATGAAGTTCAAGCTTATTATCATAATAGGTGCATGTCATCTTTTTATGATGAGACAAGCTCAACATCTTGTAGACATACATCGAGTGTTAGATTCTAAAGATTTCATAAGTTACTGCGTGTATTACTTAAAAAAAATCATCCGAGTGCCAATTATCCCTTAACGAAATTAAAGAAGATTTTGATGGTGATATCCCCAACATTAAATACATTAAAAAATAATTGAGTGATAGTTTTGATAATGATTTTGTGTTTCCTTCAATGAAAGGAGATACAATCATTACATTTAAAAAAAGCAGGGAAAAATTGACTAGAATATGGTATGAATCACGATCAGATGACGTACAATATGAAAAAAAGATATTTATATTTTTAAGTTCACTGAAAAAAAATACATAAATATTTCAAAAAAAACTTTTGGAAATAAATAATGGTTTCTTGGTTCAATTTCAATAAGAATTGTAAAAAATATTGTAAAGAAATAAAAAATATATGATGAAAAATACAAATTTAAAAAAAATTTACTAAGACTCGAATTCTGTTTTTTTATTTATTTAAAAATTTCCACGTAATTGTTAAATATGCATGATTCATTATTATTTTGCTTAATGCTTACAAATAGCATTGGTATAAAAAAAATTTTAATTTAAATAAATAATAACGATTTTTCCACGTAAATAATACAATGTATAATGAAAAATGTCAACATTTTTTTTATTTTCAATTTTACTGCAGTTTTTTCAATTAAACTACATATTTTTTATTTCATTTCTTCAAAATAGACGAAAATAATGAGCCGCCAGAGAATCTTTTTTGATTAAAAAAAATGTTTCAAAATGGTGATTGAAAATTATCAAAATATTTTTTTAAAGTCAAATTTTATTATAACGGCTAAATATTTCTTAATGAAAAAATACAGTATTTTTAGAATAGCACAATGTATATTTGATCAAAGTTTCAGCTCAATAAAACCATTTTTGTAAAAGAAAAAAATTAAAAACCAAAAAACGGTTTATTGAATTTTTTTGGGAAATTTTTGAGGTTAGGGCAAAAATGATTACCACATAATTTGTAGATTTTTTTATTTCCAACAACTTTTACATTTGACTGTTTTCAATAGGATGCATTGTTTACTCACAAATTGCAAAAAAAACCATTTTCACCCCTAAAAACCACCCCTCCTATACCCCCTAATAGACGATTTTGGTTCGGAATGGTTTTTTTATTTATTTATGATGTATTTGACTAAATTGTGCCATTAGTTTGCTGTAAGAAAACATTTATTTTTTCAATCAGGTAATACGACTGGACTATATAGGCTTTGAACAAAATTCCATTGACCTATTTAATTACATTAAAAACACGATGTACATGTGTCTGTAAAGCGCCAAAGGCCAATATATAGCCAAGCTCTGCACTAGCATTAAACGTTATTTCAAAATACAACTTGTGCAGTTTTGTTTTAAATTAAATGTAGGACAAAGTAATTATATAGCATAGTAGCATACAATTACCTCAGATTATATTTATGGAGTTCAAACTTATTACTTGGGAGATCAATTTTTATGGATTCAGTTTTGCTTTATTGAGTTTTATGTAATTATTTAAGAAAAACTTTTTTACTCTTATACTTCTCAATGTTTCCCCTCTCATCATGAAAAAAATGAGAGAATAGCAATTGTTTATGTGTAAAGGTACAAAAACTGTGAATTACATTTATTGCTAGCATTTCAATGTAGTGATGAACATCCATTATCTGTGTCACAAGCTGTCAGACTTGTTAAGTTTATCCTTCATATTAGCATTGAGCTGTAAGTTTTACACTGTTTTATTTCTTACATTTAATAAATGCATATTAGATAATTTTGTATTAACCATTAAATTATTTCATTTCTAGATATAAAAACATAGCTGAACTACAACTACTATAATTTGAAATACCTACAATGTAATTCGACAAAGTTCAACATTTTGGTTTTGTATTGTCCGGTACTTTAAATAGTCAGAAATATCGATGATTTGACGGTCATGGTGGCTGCTTATTGTATTAAAGCCTTTAGACGCAATGCCATAGGCAAAAAATATTTTGAGTGGTTTTCATAACCCTACCTCTACTCTATTCTATAGTTTTTGCCTGTCCAATCATTGATTAGTTCTCTTCAATTACTGTATCAACTAATATTGAAATATATTACAAACCAATCATTTGGGACAGAAACAAATGGTGGAAAGACGAACTGTACTAAAAATATAGTCTGCTGTCCCTATCTACTAACTGTATTACAAGATTATAGTTTTAATCTCTTGCTTTCTGAATCACTAACAGTTATCTAATTTAGACCACAAAATCGCTTGTGCACATGTTGAGAGTTGCAATATTTTCTTATCGGACCTTATGCAGTTTCTTGCTAATATAAGGCATACTCTCAGATCAAAAAGTTTAGATAGGTACCAAAGTTGATAGTAAACCACAAACTAACTAGTAGGGCTACAATAATGGGAGTTACATTAAAAAAATCTAGCTTGTTTGTTTCTGTGTTAAGACATAAGAATAAAGTAAATAATTTACAACATAACTTCAAGAATTTATGTTGCTAACAACAAAACTGGTTTTATGTGCTTTTCAGCCAAACTCCAACTTTGGAAATTTATAAGTCTGAGACTTTTAATCCAGTTAAGAACAAATTTGTATACAAGATAGTTACAAATATTATTTACTGTGGCCACTGCCTGCTCAATTGAACACACAAACTGTCAAACTGCTAAGGTAGTGTTACCTTGACTATCTACCTTTTTTATACCATAATCTAAGGCCTAGATAGCAGTGAACTATAGTAGAATTCCACTAAGTGTTTTTTATTTAATTTTAGAGGATGTTATCAGAAGACGACTTCTTATTGATGGAGATGGAACTGGGGATGACAGAAGACTTAACATGTTGTTAAAAACATTTATTAAATGGAGTAATACTAATGACTCACCTAGTGACAGGTTAGTGAAATCACACAAAACTACAAGTACAAACTACTAGTTCTTTAATATAAAATAATTAGTTTTAGAAGGATTTTTATTATTTTAAAATACATTGTAAATTACGTTATATCTTTAGAATAATTTATTTTCACTTTCAGTTGAAAAGCTCTGGACTGACAATGCCTCTCCATTACGAGGTTAAAATGTTTCAGAATAGTAATTATGTTGATAGTGTTATGACTGATGTGTATTGGCAAATTTAGAAAATAGTTACAACACCAGTCGGCAAGTAAACCTAAGAACAAAAGAGATGCCAGTGTTCAGTATTCTAAAGGTTATGTCTGCCAAAATAAATCTTAGCCAGAGTTGCATAAATAGCAATTAGCTTTAATGTGTAAATACCATGATCTTTGATTGGTTGGGTTTGCAATGTAATAACATAGAACTGAATTGTTACTTTCGTCAATAGAAAGAAATATATTTCGTTTTTAGTGCTTCAAATATGGATACTTGTTTTATAACCCTTTTTGCAAATACAATAATATTTCTCCCACTCGAATAATGTTGTTATGTTATTTTATGTTTTTTGTGCTATGATCCGGAATAGATTGTGATTTGCCTTCCAGTGATATTTAAGAGCTGTTATTGAATAATATATATATACTTTACTGTAATAGATATAGCTCAGAACATACATTTAAATGTTCACATAATGTAAAAATTTGTTTTATCATCTTATTAAAGAACTGATAACATGGCATATCTTACAATTTTGTATTAAAAAAATATGTAATTTGAATGGTAGTGTCATTTGTATTAATGTAGTTTGTAGTTTCATTTTTTTAACTCCTTTGTTTTTACGAAATACTAATAGTTAATGAACATTCAAGTAAAAAATAATATTAAGTGCATGCAATACTAATAGAAAAAAATGCTTTGTAACTAATTGTTTAATACTTATTGTTGTTTTTGTACAGTTACAGTAATATTTCTTACATAAATCATTGTTTTACCAAATGTTCTAATAATATACAGTTGAAGTTAAAATCTCCAATAATTAATTCTAACTTATTTGCAGGTTAGAAAACTAGACTCTTATTTGTGTAAATTTTGTGCATTTTGAGGCATTTAATTTGTTTACCATATATGTTTTTGTAATAAATACATACATGATAATAATTAATACAAAATATTTAAAATCTAAAAAATAACAGCTTTCATTCAATTTATTTACAATTTTTCAAAAAAGATTTTTTACTAAATAGTATTTTGAATGTTCATGTAAAAACAGAAATATTTTCAGTCACGTGACTGAAGTTTCATCGATATCACCCAAAGTCAGCTACTTATTATTTTCCAAATACTCTGCAATACAGCTGTTTCACTTTCAGAGATTCTCAGTAGTTCTTAAAATGTTATTTGTTCATTTTCCCCTCCATCAATATTTTAGTCCGGGGCTCAAAGGGTTAAGTGGAATCAAAATACTTTTGTAAACAATTAATCCCACCATTATACTGTTATTATAGTAGCATTTATGATTGATTATACCGTCTTTTCCAGATTATTATTCTATTACATTTTTAAATTCATTAAAAGTAAATAAGTTAAATTATTTTCTTTAGACAGATTATAATTGTATCATAATTTTGTTTTTGTTGTAGTGTGGTTATGCAAGAAAGAATGTTTTCTCAATTAACACAATGTGAGTATGCATTTACAAAATCAAGAATGGTAGCAAAAATGAGTTCTGCTGAACTTCAAAACTATGAGAATCTTTCAAAGCAAATCAGTTTAGAGATAGAAAAATCCAAACAAGACATTGAGGGTACCAAAGAAGACTTTCAACATGCCAAAACCATAAGAAAAAATAGAGTAGAATATGGAGTCCTTGCTAACATAATAAGTGAACAACCAGACAGGAAACAAACTGATGAAAAGTTGACTCAACTTAAAAAAGAAACTACAATCACTTGAAGTAAGTACTTTATATGTTGTCTTATACATATTAGTGAACTACGAGGGATGAAGGCAATAGAATCATGAGTTTGTGTAACACTTTTAACAGTGGCATAATGAAATGCCATAACACATCTAGTGCAATGAAATGAAATGAGGTAGACTTGAAATGTCATATGCAACCTTGGCAAAGCCTGTTACGTGACATGTAGTGTGGCATATTCTTACCTTGTTTATAATTTTATTGAGTTTTTAAGTTGGAGAATGTTGAATTGAGGCATATGCGTGTTATTTTATGTGTTGTTTCACTTGGGTTTTATGAGTACAACTATTTATGTGTGTTGTATTTAAGTTAACTTGTTCCTTTGAATTTGGCATTATTTTTAGCTACATGCTTGATTCCACCTGTTGGAGACATAATTATAATGGTTGTAGCTTTGGAATAATCTATATATATATATATATATATATATATAAATAAATGAATGTTTGTGTGTTTGTCCTTTATGGAATCGTAAACTATTTAACCGACCATTATGAAAATTTGTATGTATATGTATTTTTCCACAGAGAAGGTTTATATACTATGCCCATTGATGTAATTCGCCACCAGGCAGTGCTGCAAAAGATACCAAGTTTTCAAAGCGCCAGCACATTTATAAACTGCAATTACGAGACAGTTACGTGTATTAATTTGCCAAAGACTAAGATTTGAAGGCACTAAGTTAGGATATATGTTTGTCTTTATGATAAATATATGGTTGAACTTAAAGCTTGACTGTTAGACCGCTTTATAATAAAATACATGTACATGCATGAACCAGAAGTGCAAATACACGGGCAAAGTTTAGGTAAAGCGTGCGAAGCCGCGGGAAACAGCTAGTGTAATATAAAACCAGACATTTATTTTGTTTTGTAGTTTAAAATATACACTGCAAGTTTTATATATGAAAATAATATTTTTGTTTGTAAAGGAAACAAAAATGGAAATCTTAAAAACAAATTAAAATATTTTTAATATATGCTGTTGATTGCAAGACACCTTACGGTGCAGTGCGCTCGGTCACACTCAACTCTACGAGTAAATGCACAGTCCTTTATGTAGTACTACACGATCTGATACTGACACTTGACGAGACTGGGATTGTAGTTGTGCTCGATGGCGAGGTTATGATAAAGTGAAGACTCTCGGTGTCATGCTTCACCGTGATCTTACGTGGTGTCGTGAAGATCACAAGTATTATAGACAGTTACTGAATTTAATGGATTCGGTTTGCTGATGTGGTTGGATTGTTCTCTTACATTTTAGTGTGAGCTATTTGTGGTTAAGCGGTGCCTAAAATAAAGTGCTTTTTACAATAATTTATTTTGTACACTCTTAACATCCATTATAACATTATTCTGAATCGATTTATGGGTGGCAATTGAAATTATAATGTTGATTTGACACGCAAGTTTTTGTTTTGACAGTACATAAATCAAAACTACTACCACTATAATATATTTATTCCAATTCAGCGAGAAAGAATTGCTGATTTTAATGATGAAATTTATTTTGGCAACAGTGATGTCACAGTGACATCATGAAACTTGCCAGAAAGATCGTCTTTGTCTTGCCATTTTTAAAATTAGTGATATACTATGGAAATGGTTTATTATGTTGGTTTATAGCCTGCCATTTTTAAAATTAGTGATATACTATGGAAATGGTTTATTATGTTGGTTTATAGCCTGTTATAGCTTTGATTCAGGTTAAATTTTGGAAAATATTGTGTAAAAACTATATGTTTTTGTTAATTTTTTAAGATAATCTTACTTATTGTAACAGATTTAGGGACATCCCACTACTTAAAAAAAACTTGGTTATTAATTTATTTATTGTTTTGTAGTGCATATAATTCTCAAAATGTTGGTATATTTTGGAAATATTTCTTTTTTGTAAATTTTTGAAATTAATCGTACCCATAGTAACAAATTTAGCCATTTGTCTGCTATCTATGGTTTTTTTTACAATATATTTAATTTTTCTATATATATTTCTAATTTTTATAATATAATCACACTTTACCAGAGGCAGTCCCACCACTTTTCAAAAAACATTTAATGTTGTCATTTTTTTGTGGTTTATGCATGTTTTATACCATAATTATCTCCACATTTTCCTGGACAAAAATTTACACATATACATGTTTATAGTAAAAAATGTATATTTTACAAAATGTTTAAAGTATGGGTGCAAAAACACTAAAAATGGCCATCTAAGGAAAAAATGACTGCCAGTTTGAGGGTTAAATTAATGTTTTACACATTTTCATAAAAGCCATAGCATTCAACTAAATGTCAAGAAGACTAATATATGGGCCCTTTCCCTTGCATAGACCTGTAATCTACATGAGGACTTTTTCATTTGAATATATTGACACATACTGTATTACACTATTCTTTTGTGTGTGTGAAAAAATAATTTAATTTGAACTGCGTAAATTTATAGTAACCATAGTTACTGGTCAGACACCAGTTTTATTAACAAAAAACAAATCCTGAATACTATATCATAAATTTGAATATTGTTTGGTTTTTTTAGTTAAATGTAACTTTGTGTCTTAAAACAGGAAACTTTTGAAATAAAACATTAGAAGGATACCTGCGGGTTTTCCTCAAAATTATCCTTATTCCACAGACGACACTCCTCCCCATGTGAGAATACCATATTACAGAACTGACTGCAAGTAATAATATAATAATAAATTGTTTATTCCATAGAACATTTTTGTCAGAAAGTTATTGTAATCGTCAAATGTTGTAAGCTAAAATTTTCCATTCATTCTACCACAAAAGTCTCTTTAATACATACATTGTTTGTAGTCACTCTCTCCCACTCATTCGAATTGTACCACTCTAGTCCTTAGTCAGTCTGCCAATCAAAGGTCTCCCAATTGAATGCTATAAACGTCTGTGTTGTAAAGAGTGTTTGTGTCTAAAGTTGATTTCAGACGAGCTTTAAATGCCTTTGGCATTGTGGCATTTTTTAGCCAATTTGGTAATCTGTTGAGAAAGTGAACTCCTGCCTGGGAAGGCAAACGTTCAAACAGTACCGTCCTGTGTGCCCCAGTTCAGTAGTTGTTCCTGCCTATAGTTACATAAGAGTGTATGTCACTACCTCTTATGGCATTACACTTAGATTTAAAAAAGACAGGACTCTAAAATTTAGAGGCAGGGTAATGTGAACAGTGTTAGGTCTATGAAAAAAGCTTGCCTACACGACCTACTGCGCATTTTGGCAATTATTCGGTTGGTTTTTTTTTAGAATGAAGATTCTTGAGAAATTTGAGTTTATGCACCCCCAAAAATTTAATCCATAGGATAGGTATGGGTAGATTACTCTGTAGTATGCTGTCATCAGTATCTGGGTCGGGCTGTACTCAGATAGTTTTCTCAAAACATAGATTTCTGAGGATAGTTTTGAGCATGGTCTACGTGACTAACAAGTCAACCCTTGATTTGGTGTATTCCAAGGAATTTTGTTGTGTAGACCTCTTCAATCTCAGTATCGTCCAACAATACTGTAGGACTTAAGTCTGAGTTTTTGTTTCACAAAAAGAATTGTATGAAATTTGACTTGGTTTTGAGATTAAGCTCATTTAAGTGTTGAACTGTTATTGAGCTCAATGAATATTACTTTTTTTGAGTTCTTCAATTGAGACAGAGAGTAGTGTGCATCCTTGTTATGCAGATTCGTTAACATAGATGATAAAGAGTAAAGGACTAGGAATAGAGCCCTGCGGAACTCTATACCTTAATATTTCCTGTTCTGAACGTGTGAAATTCCCACAAATTGAACTAGATTACTGAGATACGATTCGAGAAAACTGAGGGGAATTCCTTATATCCTGTAATGCTTTAAATTGGAAATGAGGATAACAAGGTCAACAAAATTAAAAGCTTTAGAAAGGTAAAAAAATACACCTACTGTATCTCTTTAACCTTCAATTCCCTCTACTTTCCAATCAACAACTGAGTCTATTGTCGATTTTTCACTTTGGAAACTCAATTGGTTTACTGAGAATAAATGATGGCTTTCCAAAAAATTAAAACATTATGTGAGGAACACTTTCAAATATTTTGCTGAAGACTGGCAGCATTGAAATGGGGGCTGGTGGTAATTTTGGATTGAGGAGGGATCGCACTTCTTGAAAATTGGTGTGACCTTTGCAATTTTGAAAGGGGAATGGAATGATCAAGAGAGAAAAGAGAGGTTAATTTAATGCTCTAGTGGTAAAAGCAAATGCCTTGAGCATTGCTTGAGGAGCCATGTTGAAACGTGATTTGAGTCATTTGAGCGTTTTGAAGGGAAGTCTTATCATTCTAGCAATCTCCTCTGAGACCAGAACCAAAGCTATGGAGCTTGGTACTAATGAAGGGAGTGGCTGACTGATTTGCTGAGCCCCTTGGTCAGTTCCTACCGAGGCAAAAAAAGTGTTGAATTCATCTGTGACCCTATAAAGATAATTGACAAGTTCGTTGTTGACGTTGAATTTTATATGTTTGTCAGTTTGTATCTTCTTATTGTTAATTATAGCCCAAGCGGTTTTTAAAATATTTGTAGACGTGAGCAGTGCTTTGTTTACATCATAAGCTTTTGCGGCTTTGATGACTTTTTTATAGATTTGTTTGTAGTTTTGGACGAAATCTTTAAATTCTTGATTTGGTGAGTGCTTTTTAATTTCCAAAAAAATAACAATTTTTCTCTAGAAATTAGCATGCCTTTTCTTATCCATGTACACTTTTGTTTCCTCAGGTTTTGTGAAATTTGTTTTAAGGAGCAGCTCTTGTTTAAGTGGTAGTTGATAATTGTTTCAAAATTTTGAAATTGATGTTTGATGGGATCTAAAAAATTTAGTATGCTCTGACTTTCTCTTGAAATAAGAAAATTTAGGAGCTGGATATTTATGGGTCTTGTCGCATGGTTAATTGGTGATGTTGTCAATAGCTGTTGCTGACTCGGTCATACTCTCGTTGGTGAGTTAACTGACCACTCAAGGCCAAATGACCTTAGCAGATCAGCAAGTCTTTTTGTTGTTGGACTATGAACATTCAAAACGTCGATGTTAAAGTCCCCCATTACAATAAAATCACGGTTTTGTAATATTATATCAAACAAAGTCTGTTCAAAACCTGATAAAAAATCATTCTTCGTTGCTGTTGGGAGACGTATATAAACCTATAACGTTGATTTGAGAATGCTTTGTTTGTAACTTTACCTCTGTAACTTCAAAGTCCTTGTCTGTGGGTTTGCCAATTTGTAAGGGGTAAAGGAGAAATTGCTTTTGGAGTTAATGGTTAAGGTAAAAATTGCAACGCCTCCTACTTTGAAGAAGATGCAACAGTAATAATTTGACAATTGATAACTGTAAATTTGAAGATTTTCAATGTTGCTTGGTGAAGCTATGTTCGGTTACAAATCGGGATGAAGTTTCATCACATGTGAGAGAAATTTCATCACTTTTGTTGTGCCTATTTGTACATTTTGGTGAACAAAAATTGATTTTTTTGGATCGTCTTTTTGTGAATTTTAATTTTTATTGATTGTCTGTCAATTTTGAACGGGCTCTAGACGTGGGTTTCCTAAAAAATTATACGTATTACAAGAGGTCGATTCATTGCCTTTATTCTCTGGTTAAAAAAAAATATATATTTCGATGGTATCGGCAAATGTCTCATGCGGCAGAGTGAAGAGCCCTGGAGTCTACTCTGATGAGTCTGTTTGGGGAGGGGGGGGGGTCGTGGTGGTGGTGGTGGAGGCGGGACGACAGCAGGTGTCAGGACAACCTCAGCTGGCTTGGTCGCAGCAGTCAACCCGCCGAGAGCCTCCACGATGAGTCTGGCCAGCCACCACTTGCCTCTAATGTGGAGATGCATCCCGTGCCTCGTGAAGTGCTTCCACTGCACTCTCTTCATATCTAGGACAGCGATGTGGTGCCTAGCAGCCAGTTCTTTGATATAAGCATTCATGAAGGCAGTGTGCTGGTTGATGTCATGCGTAGGGGGCAAGTCACGGCAATGGGGCAGCGTGGTGATGATCAGGGTGGGTTAGGAGGTTGTGTATTTCTTGGTTTAAACTGGTTTGAGTGGTGGATTTTGTTCTTTTTTTTACATGGGCAATAATAAACTAATCCCCACTCTATATCCCATTTATTACAGGGTTGCTTAACTTTATCTATACAAGCGACGCTCAGAATTTCCATATACCAATCTTTCTGTTTAACCAGGTTTATTATAATACTCATCTAAGGCATCATTAAAGAGCAAAATGTTTGAATTTGGGTTGCAATAAATAGCTGATAATTGACAAGGAAGACTGACTCAATTTTAGCCGAGAGATAAGGTGCTCCAACCTCCAAGAGCCTCAGCTCACTGCAGGAAACTGATAACACCCTATCTATATAGATAACAAGCCACCTGATTGATTAATGTAGGATGTAATGTATTAATGTGGGATCTAAATAATTTAAAGCCATCCAAATGCATTAATTCCCTTTAGTTTTCAAACCATGCTTCTGATAAAACTATGCAGTTAAATTAAGTTTTTTAAACTATCCAATACAATTAAAAATTCATTCAGATTTTTATTTATGTAAAATTTGATAATATCCATACAAGTTTCACTGTTGGCTCGTCACAGCGTCCAGGTCACCAAACGTTATCATATCTTGAGATTTCCACAACTATTTATAATAAATCATCAGTTATTACCTCTTACTTCTGTAACTTGCTTTAATGTAGCAATACCAATATAAATGTTTATAATTTGTTATACAAATAATTATGTGTTTCAGGAACAAAGCAATCAGCTAGACAGTAAATTGGAACTTCGCAGGAAGCAGTTCCATGTTTTAATAGCATCAATCCATCAACTACAAGCTTTACTTGAGACTGGAGAGAAAACAGCAGATGATTCACTGGATGTTTTTGATGACGAAGACATTGACATATTGACAAGAAAAGCAGAATCAGATCAAATGGATGTGTCATAATAAACTTAAAATATCTTATTTTCCATTCCACCCATTAAAGATTAATTTCTATTTTATTAGTTTATATTCTTGAAACCTTATAAAATAATTTTCAATACAAAAAACATTAAATCACATAGGTAATGCTTTATTACTTGTAGGCTATTCAGTCCTTGATCTGTGTGACAATGATATTCAAATTTGTCATGGTTTTTAACACTTGCCACCTTATTCTTTTAATCTTCATAAATGTAAGGGCTATGCTAACTGAATCTTGTTATGTACAGTTTTCTCAAAAATTAAAAATTTACTGTCATGTTATGGGGGTAAGAAATATTTTGAAAGGAATCTAAGTTATACAGGAGTTTCAATTTTTATGGAGAATAACACAATATACATAATTATTTTTGTGTAAATGTAAACAGTTTATTCTTAAGAAATTGTTTTATTTTTTGAAATGCATACAATTACTTTATTTATACTTTTAAACTAAAAGTCCTGAAAAACCCCAGTTTTTCACATTAACAGATCAACTGTACTCATAAACAATCAAAATAAAAATCTCCAAACAACCCAATAACTTTATTACAATATTTAAAAAGCGTGAACTGCTTTAACCCTAATCATTTTTTTTATATCTAACAAAAAGAGTGGATGAATATGTGGTAACAATAATTTGTCCATTTTGCAAACTTTGCAAAATAGTTTTTTTTATACAATCAGAATATTTTGTTATGTATAGATATAAAAATATATCTTGTATTTATATTTCATTATGTTTCTATAAAATTTAAAACAAGTTATAATTTGAATGTAACTTGTATCTTTTTATACAAGATTACCATTATTCCAGAAAAATTTCTATTAATTACGTTGGTTCATTGATAAATTTAAGAATTTTGATAAATTTTATGAATTATGTGATATGATTTGGAAAGAAGAATATGAATCTTTAAATATTTATTTAACTTAAAAATCAAGTATTGAATAATTTTTTCCAATATTTAATTGATACATTTACATTTCATGGTGAAGAAGATTGTGTGGAGTTGGAACATTGGGAAAGAATCAAAAGTATTGATGTGTATAAATCTTATTTCCAACCAATTTTATTATATGGAGCAGAGACGTGGACCGTGGACTAAAAATGATTTAAGCAGATTGCAAGCTGCAGAAATGATATTTTTAAGAGGGATAGAGAAGAGTACAAGAAGAGATAGAATAAGGAACGAAATAACCAGAGAAAGATTGAAGGTAGTTTCACTGCAAGAGACAATGGAAGGAAGAAGAATACAGTGGATGGGGCATGTGAAGAGGATGGGAGATAATAGAATGCCTAGAATAGCACTGGAGAAGGAGGAAGGAGGAAGAAGACCAAGAGGAAGACCGAGAGGAAGATGGGAGGACCAAGTGTGGAAAGACATAGAGAGAAGGGGACTACAGAAAATACAGGTGGATGAAGAGGAGACCTGGAAGGATAGACTAAAGTGGAGGAGGCTGTGTACGACGACCCGTGAGAACGGAAACGTCTGACGATGATGATGATGATGATGATGATTTACATTTCACAATTTTTCTAAATAAATGGTGAATTAAACTTTTGAAAAAGTTAAAAATCTTAATCAAATTCAAAAGAAATAATCTAAAGAAAAAATTATAATTGATGGAAAAAAACATGAAATTATTTAAAAAATTAATTTACCTGTGAATTTTGTTATTAACCCTGGAAGCGCCAACTGACCAATTTGGTGTTGATTGTATAATTTCAAAAGTGCAATTGAGCCCGATCGAATTTATTTATATTTTACTGCTAAAGACATTATTACCTGCCGAAGACCTGAAAATTATACATCAATCGAAAGCCTATGAGTTGTTTTTTATGTTAATGGCCTTTAATTTGATTTTATCCTGGTTTTAGTTTACAATGTGCGTGGTTTTTTCAATATGCAATTTTGTTGTTAACCTAAGAGTAGTGAAATTTGTTTGGAAGTTTTTTATTTTAATAGAACAGAGTTTTGTATTACACAGTTAATAATACCTCAGAATGTTATCCTGAATGGTTATCCTTGTAAATCAAGTGATATTCTAATGGAATCTGACATGACGGACTTAGTTGAGTCTGAAGTAGAAGTGTTGTATCTTGTTTTCTTTTTTTATTTATTTTGAAATTAAAACTTACCTATATCAGCTATACATCTCCTATCTTCATAAAAAAGTAGAAAAACACATTCATTTGCATGAGAGTCAATTTTAATATGGTTTTTCATTGTGATGCTTAGGAACTGTCCTCTTTTCTTTATAATCATAAATTATTTCCATTTTACTATCCCCTATATAAACTATATAATTTTGTGTCCACAACTAAATTTCCTACATTTTCACTATTTCAGACTTTTGAAATATCTTATTTTATAATAATGTAAATACTTTTATGTTATATATATATATATATATATATATATATATATATATATATATATATACATATATTCTACTTTAAAATTGTGTAGCTTTTATTCTCTGATTCTTAACACTTTATACACATAAAAAATAAAGATTATTTATGAATTTTACAAAGGGACCCTATAAAACCCTACAAAAATCAACACACACTTTAGAATACAACCAATTCAGAAGAAAATTGTATACATGTTTTTGAGGCATTTTCATGTGAGATGCTTTACAAAAAAATATAAAAAAATTTTAGAATTGAGGGTGTAAAGTTTAGGAAGTAGAACTCATTGTGCTTGCTATTACAAAAAAAGATAAAATTGTTAACTAATTTGATTCATGTAGAAAAATTTAGTTTGACAGTTTGAACATTTTGACCAAAAACTGTTTTGTGAGTGTGTGAACAACACACAACCAATAATTATGTAGTCGTGTCATATTATTACTTACAACTTTGTCCATTTAATCTTTGCTATATCTCTTATAGTTGAATAAAATTTGGAATTTTCAATAGACGTATAATTTTCAATAGAGATTGAATCATGAAAAGTGTTTGCTCCACTGGGACTTGAGCCAAGTTCTTTCATGTAGGTGAGCGGTGCTACCACTACACCACAGAGGTCTTACTTTTTACCATTCATTTATTTTGTATTTAACCATTTGTGTCAGATATGTGTTTAATAACCAAACTAACATAAGATCAGAAGGCCAAAGACTTGTCAAATGTCTTTCAACAATCATTAAATTTGTATAACCGGCAATAGCCTGATTTACATATATTTATACATAAGTAGTGTAAAGGATTTTGAAAAATCATACATAATACAGATTAATTTTTTATTGTTTTTTTTTAAGAATTTACATATACCCATATTTTTTCTTTTTGCCTTCAATCTAAGAAGTATTGTGAAAATTACCAAATTGTCACTTTTTGGAATTTTAGATGCAAAACATTTGAAAATTAAGAGTGTAGAGTAATACATAGTGTGATGCCAGCAGTTTACAAGTAAAATCAATAAACTAATTCAAACTATACTAATGGTTTAATGTCATGCTCTACTCCTGAGCACAAATTTGCAGACATGTGTTCTCATCGATAAGATGTCTTATTTCATCCTTAGAATGTGGTATAAAATATTATTAGTATTAATGGGGTCTGGTATGTATATATATAATCTAACAAAGTAGGCAAAACCTTCTTGTACAATCCTATTACAATAGTGTTTGATGTTCCTCTAATTACAGTTTATGTACTTATTTCTTTCTATTTTTAATTCTGACAACTTTACTGATGCTACTACAGCAAGGCTGGGTGGGCGGTGGTGGGTGGTAGAGGGGGAGAACAACTCGTGACACAGACCCAACAATATAGTTTGAACAGACTTTAACATAATAATAAAAGCACTTTGAATTTATTTACAGCGTAATAGTATAAAAAAACAGTCTTATTAAAAGCACTTTCATCGACAAAGCTTAATTTTTAATTTTGTTGTTTTCGGCACATGCCTTATTGTAAGAGATATCCGCGTAGTGCGGTCTAAAACATTACCTATGGCATTGTTTTGACTAGTTTCACTTAAATTGACAATGGAATCTGTTATGACATCTTGAAGAACCTCTTCAATGGAATGTTGATAATCATGATACATGGAGTCTTGTAGCAGTAGGAGGCTCCTAGGCTCAAGTAAGAGGGAAAAGGATTTCTCTTTAGACTGGACCTAGTAGGAATACATCAAACAATCAGTCATTATATTGCGGAATATTTCTTTGCAAAGAGAGCAAACACATTGTATGTTCTTTTAATACAATAATGCAGTTTAATTTTATCACTACTATTAATTTATGAATAACACTTTTATTAATGTATAACTAGCAAAATGGTGGGTGATGCTAGCAATTTTGGACCTAAGTTTTATTTTTGATACAATTTGAATGCGACAACAGAGAATGTTATATGTAATTTATCTTTTAAAGAAGTACTTGTTAAATTATCACAACATTACAATATGTACTTAGATTTTTCTATCCCCCTAAGCTTAACATTTATCCTCCACTGGATGAAACGTGGGTTAAATTCCCAAAGGCTAAGTCACTGGAATAAACTACAATCTCAAAACTAGACTCACAAGATTTCTTTTCTAGTCAACTAGCAAGTTTAAGGCATCAATTTATGTATTTATTAATTAAAATTTTTTAATACTAAGGACATTTTTTCTACCCTAATCTAATACTTGCAGTTCTTGAAAGATAAAAGAAAGAGCCAAGATAAAAGAGGAAAGGTTTGTTGTTTCATTGTAACAATGACCCCCCCATCCATGCGCAAGGGTCATATAGTTATTATTCATCAAGCTTTCTTAAAATTGTTGGAACACCACTTTTATTCACTAGACTTATCCAAACTGAAGAAGCATCTTAATGAAAAGAAATTTCCCACTGATGAAGTAAAATATAATCCATAAAATAAGTCTGCAGGGTATGTTGAATGGTTAGGTACCACAGTAACACCTTAAATTAGGTCAAAGATAAATCAATCTTAATTTGTTCCTAAGAATATTATTTTTATATCAGTAACCACTCTCCAGATCAACCTGAAATTTAGTATTATTAGACTTTGTTGTTGGCTAGGTATTAGAAAACCATAGCAGTTGTGGCAGTTACTTTGTACTAAGAAGGATTTTAAAACTTTCTGTCCATGTATCTACAAATATATTGAGGTTGGAAAATCAAATAATATTAGATGCAATACTGATAACAAATAAAATAATATTTCTTCACTTAATATTTGTGTTATGAAATTAAACGTAATACGAGATGTAATAAAAAAAAATATGGTGTATAAATATTTATAGCGGCAACTACTAACAATGTACAGTAGAAAACCCCTCATATCCGGCCACCACGGGACCGAGCCCCTGGCCGGATAACGATTCGGCCGGATAATTATAAACCCAACATACAGTACACAGCACTTGACGAAACAAAACAATTGTACTGTACTGTACTAACTGCACTGGAAATAATCAACGAACTGTTTACAGGTTAAACCTATTAGCTCAACTGAGGACAAAACAGGAAAATGTAAACAAAATAGATACACCAAAATAACGCAAGAGAGTCGTGGGAGACTAGTGCGTGCAACTGCGCGTCTGCAAGCCGTGGTAAATAAATTTCGATATTGGCTTCCGGGAAGTGGCCGGATAAACCGAGGTGGTGCGGTTAAAACCGAGGCCGGATATGAGGGGTTCTACTGTAATTTGCCTAGTAACGTGATCAGTTGAGACATGCAGCGCCTAGTTTCAACACGCTGGAGTTGGTCAGTTGACTACCAAAGCAGCTCGAGTGAGATCAAGTTAATCATGTCTATCACGCATCATGGATTTCGAACAATCCATTAACATTAAGTTTTAAGTTGCAAAATAATAACAAAAAAGCTCACGAAATGTTAAAATCTGTATATGGCGATAATTTTGTAACTATAAAGACTGTATACAAGTGGTATGACCTATTTAAAAGTGGAAATGAGTTGGTTGAAGACAAGTAGCGTTCAGGACGTCCATTAACCTCATAAACAGACAATGTGCAAAAAGTAGAAACAATGGTTTCTTCTATCAGGCGAATGACTATTCGAGAGCTATCGGAAGATCTTAACATCTTGTATGGTTCCGTTCAAACCATTTTAACAAACAATTTGCAAATGAAACAAATGAGTGCAAAATTTGTTCTTACACTTTTGAGTTAGGAACAGAAGGAAAATCGTATGTAGGTCTGCACAGAGTTGAAAGAGTGTCTTCAAGTAGATCCAAAGTTCATGGCCAAAATTGTAACTGGAGATAAAAGTTGGGTCTATGGATATAACCCAAAAGTCCAAAATGCACAGTTCTCAATGGAAAATCAGTGTATCGCCTTGTCCTAAAAAGGCTGACATAGTCAAATTCGAACATCAAGATCATGCTCATTGTTTTTTTTTCAATAGTGAGGGCATAGTGTGATCAGAGTTCGTTCCAAGGAGAACCACTGTGAACTCTGAATTTTATAAGGGCATACTGCAATGGTTTTGAAATGACATACGAACAAAGAGACCAGAAAAATTGGTGAATGGCTTTCTTCTTCATCATGACAATGCACCGTGTCACATCTCGCTTCTCACTCACAAGTTTTTGGTTGAAAAAGTGTTCCTGTCTGTCCACATCCACCATACTCACCCAATTTAGCACCATACGATTTCTGGCTCATTCCAAATATTAAAACTGTGATTAAAGGAAAACATTTGACATTGAGAGGGCCACGGCTGAGCAACTAAAGGCTCTTTCGAAAGAAACCTTCCAGAAATATTTTCAGCCGTGGCTTAAACGTTAGAATAAGTGCATTTCCAGCCAAGGACAGTACTTTTATATCAAATTTTATATAAGTTGATAACCTTTTGAAATAAAAAATTATTTGCTGTATTTGTTATATCACACAATCTTATAATCTTTGTTACGGGACACATTTTTATATCAGTTGTTTTCCCTCTCGTTTTCTAAAATATTGGCTTAGCAAATATCATGCTTACTAAGTTTTCTTCAGGAGGTTTCATGAAGTTTCAGCAGAGTGTGAGACCCACAGCTTATGGTTGCCACAGTTGGGTAGAAACAAAGGACCATCAAAATGTGCCTTTAAATAGATAATTTTACATTACTAAACAAATTAATTGTGTTCATATTTTTAGAACTTAACATCTAGGAGCCTTCTATTAATTGTTAAGTACCGACATAAAATAAACAAAACATTAACCTGTTGATTAGTATCGGCGCAGTGCGCCAAGGTATAGGTTAGTAATGACGCAACTGTTGCGGTTTTGAACAGTTTTTACTGGTTAGTTTCACCGCAATACTTGCGACTTGTAAGGATATTGACTTCTAGACATCTAGCAGCTGTGGTAAGTAAGTACTACGGAACATCACTGGCCCAAGTGGTTCTCAGAGTATTCGCTAGATCGTAGGAGCGTTCAGTTTTGTTTCGTTCTGTAACAAAGCACTACAAGTGGCTTCGCGGGAACCAGTAGTTTACCTCTTGCCGTGACATTGAAAACGGTGTTAGAGGTTATGTTTTTGTTTTTCTCATGTGATTAGTCTGATTTATTACAAACCTAATTAGTTTTTTTGCCAATGGCTGGCCGTAGCCATCTAAATAATGATGAAATATGCGAGTTATTTTTGGATTCGGGTAGTGAAGACGAAGAATTGGATAGTGATTTATTTTATTTATAGTGATAAATTAAAAATTGAAACAATTTTTTAAAATTTGAATAACCAAAATAAAATAATCAAAAATTAAAAAAGTAATAAAAACTCACTTTTTGAGCCATGCGCATTAAAAAAAAAAACTCACTAACTAATCAACAGGTTAATTAGATAATATCAGTTAATCTCTATATTAAATCAATTTTTATATTAACATATAAAGAAATATCAATAACACATAGCCGCACTTTATATTGTATCACTGAATGGCTACACGGACGGATGTCTAGTCTCGCTCGTAGCTTGGAAAGAACTGATTGCTGTTTACTGAAGCACCATTCTTCTCCCCATCTCCTCATGACTCCATGAACCAATCAGACATGAGATTACCTTATATGGGATTAGTTTTTATAACGTTGGTTGGTGCCATGGAAATGGCTCACCTATCTACTACTCGGTGGATTTTTATTTGGAAATCTTAATTCCTCATACTACTGTGTATTAAGAAAAATCAACTTTATTTAATTTACTCTATTTTTAAAATTGATTATAATTTTTTATTTTGGTATAAAAACTAATATAATATATTCATTAATTTCAATCCATTACAGTAAGATGAAACCAAACTGCATTAAAATATGTTTTTGCCATTACAATAAATTAGGAGAGAGTTATAGATATATTCCTAGCACAAACACTTATACTATTTCAAAGGAAGACAGTAGTTGTGTGCAACTTGTAATGGCTGTGCATAGGTTTTCTCCATAAAACAATCAGCTGATTCTAATCTGCAACAATTGAGGAGTCTTTAAACCATTGTCAATAGAACTAGTCAAATTACTCTCTGCATTCTAGACAATCTCTCACCTTGTATGGTGAGGAGAGCATTTTATGTGTAGTGCACCTGTAATGTGTACATGGTTTGTGATTTTCCACATAGCTATGAACCTTAGGTACACGTTTGAATTTTTTTGCTGCCAATATTCTTGATTTTGGCGAGTTTATCATCATATATTGATTTGTGGCTGCTTAACCCTATATATTATGTTTTTAAACCTGATGAAAAGAGTAGATTCAATCTTTAAAATGTAGGGTTATATCTTCAGATCTGTTATCTTAGGCAATTCAAACACTCTATCTTATCCAAGGGCCATGAGGATATTAGGATGAACTCAGGGGAGGCAGGTCGGTCAGTGAGTCCTCTTTCAGAGCGTGTCCAAATCATTTTCTTCTATTACAAGGCTGAATGGTAATAGAGAGCCTTTGAAAAACGACCTGGCAAGTTATCATTCTGGCACCAGTGATCATCAGCCTAGATTGCTTCTAAACAATAAATTCAGCATATTTTCAAGACCTCTAGATAAATACAAGCTTGGCCAAAACAACAGTGAATCCGGACTATGGGAACAAAAAAATCTCCTCTGAACTCAGTCTCACAAAACCTTTGGCGACCAAAACCAGCAAAATTTAGATAAACATTAAAGCATCTATTACCATTTTTTACATCAATATCTTCAATGTAATTCCAAAATTACTCGGTTATCATGTAGATCACCCACAATCGACAGTTAATATGACATGAGGATAGTCATCTCCCCTTAAGCAGCAATTCTGTTTATTGACATAACCTGAGAGATTGAAATGTGCCTCATCAGAGAAGGCTTACACTTACACTTTCTTTTAAATCTCAGCATCATCTTCCTGCTGTTCTAGTACCCAATCTGCATAAATTCTTCACTGTCTATGATATCTGGATTTCAGTTCTTGCATTAACTGAATTTTATACGAGTATAAGTGAAATCTTTAAGCAAAATGCGCCAAAGGGAACCACAAGTCAAAGCCAATTTTTCACCAAAGTCTTAGAACAATTTTAAACTGTGGATCTTCGGTCACATTACCATTCACAGCCATCAAATTCTCATCAATCATAGTCAATGAAGATACAAAGGCCTTACTTTATTTCCAATACTTTCTGATTCCTCACAATTTTTCACTATAGTGTGAATTGTTTGCTCAGTAGAATGGTTAAATTGACCATAATTTTCCCTTAAATTTTGATATACAGGTAATATGGAATTGTTATTTCTGTAGAAAAATTGAACAATTTTTATATGTTGAGTTGAGTTTGAAGTACGGCCTCGTTTGATGATTATATCAACAGTATTCCCAATATTTGAAATTGTATTACCCTTTATTTGATAAAATAAGACTTATGGAAATACTGATTGTTTATAGGGCATGTAAGTCAGAATTTCATTCTCAAAATCAAATTTATAGATTTTTATCAGTTTAGATCCTATTTGCCTTAAATATTGGTACTTAGAAAAATATTTAACTATTTTATTTTTCATGGTGGTACGATTGCAACAATGAATATAGGCAGCAGCAACTACTTCCAGTATCAACTGCATCAATCTAAGAATTGTATAACCTGATCCAGAGTCAGGCACAAAAGTAAATGTATGCAGCAGCTTACATCTTCACCACTAAATAAATGTACAGGTACAAAATGACCACTAAATATGAGAATAAAGTATATAAATAAAATATGAAAAAGTGCTAAAGCAAAAGTGTCAAATTACTCAACTCCCCTCTCCCAACTATCACATTCCTGTTTCATTGTTTTAGATACTACAGAAAATGCTGACATTGACTTTCTTGTTAGTGTTGCACTTTTGCCAGTGCTGTTGTGCTCTTGGCTTCTTGTGCTCGTAACTTGCATTCTGTGTAATGACAAAGCCAGGATTCAATTTTTACTGAGTATACTATGCAATTTTCCAGTATGATTGCTTTCTTTTCTTTTTCAATCTATCTTGGAAAAGTATATTCTGATAAAGTGTCAGGTACAAAACTGAATGTATGCAGCAGCTGACTACAGGTACCAATGGCAGTCAATCTTTGATACAGTTGCAGGTATCTTACAGTCTTACAATACTTACATTTGTAAATTTTCTCTATAGTAGAACAAAGCTATTTACCATAATTCCCTGACCAGGAAGATATTCATTGATCAGGACGTGGTTAGGTTTAGTACCACTCTCAAACACCTCCAACTGACCGACTCGATTTACGTACTCTTGAAGCCACTAAAAAAGAAAGAAATATAAAACAAAATAAGGAACAAGTGAGATACTGCGCATTAATATATACAAAGACAGGAGTCATATGCAGGATAGAAGTACGTATCCATTTTGTATATAAGTACATGAATCATAATAATAATATTAATAATAAAAAATCATTTATTTTTTCCCAAAACAACAAACTAAATATTACAACCTAATATTATTGTCAGCTAATATTACTATAGCTATATATTATTGTCAGTGCTTAAAAATTATTTTGCTGTATTAAATAAGAGGATTTAAGCATGATTTACAATTAAAATATTAGGCTTAAACATGTGACATTAAATAATATAAACAATTATTTTATTTATTTATGTATTTCAACAGTACAACACAAATTTTACAAATATTACAAGTAGATCCGAATGAAACCAACAATAGATAATAAGTATACAATCAAACCAAACAAAACAATGTCAAGGTATTTTAACAGATAGGATTAACTGAAAAACAGAGACTACGTACCTCATGCACCACGCATCACTTCCAGTCACTCAGGAAACTAATTTATAATGCTCTAACGTGACTATTTAAATATTATTATAACATAGCAGACTAGACTAACCATACACTAAATTATTATCTTAAACATATACTCAATATCATCTTGTCTGATCAACCATACTCTAATTTTTGTTAGAAAATATATTTATGTTCGTACTATTTTTGGCCAAGTCTGGCAATAAATTATATGAGCTATGAAAGAAAATAATTTTGTACAAATGTGTTTTTTGAGGTTTTGAAACACAAAAGTTATTTGCATTTCTTAATCTCATTTCTATTTTATTTACATTTTTCACAAAGCATGTCCACTTCCAACAATTTTATTACTTTGTAAATCTACATATAACGAAGTAGTAATATGTTCAAGCTTACAAAGAATGTTCCCTGATATTAGCTTTGGTTATTAATCTTTTACAACTCTTTTGTATTAATATTATTATTCCTAAATTTGTTATATAAGTTCCGCCCCAGCAGGAGAGAGCATAAACAATCCTACTATGAAATAAAGAAAAATAAACCGTGTGAAGTACATCTGATGGGCATAACTGTCTAAGAAAATTGTAAACATGAAGCTGATTCATCAATTTTCCCTTTAAAATTGCTTTATGTGTTTTTCAATTTAGTTCCCTATCTAATAGGATTCCCAAATATTTTAGAGTATCAACCCTTCTAATTTTGAAACAAAAATCATAACAAAATGTTGGAGCCTCCAAGCAGTTTAAACATCTGTACACTAACGGATTTTGAGTTGTTTCTTCTCCCCAAAGACTAAAATGTATATAGTTTGATTTCTCTGGACTCATCACCATTTTATCAACTTGGAACCACCACCTCAACAATAGCAAATCGAAATTGAAATGCTGCTCTACATCAACATGACTATTTGCAATATAACACAAGGCAGTGTCATCAGTAAATGACATAACATGTCCTTTGAAATTAGCATTGCAAAGATCATTTCTGTAAATCAAAAACAAAATCCGGTCCAGAACCAATCCCAGTCAGACTCCGTGCTCAATTTCCCCAAAATCACTCAAAAGTCCATTTATTCTAACCCTCTCTTTTCTGGATTTTAAATAGCTGCAAAACCAGTCGCACACAACACCTCTAATTCCACAATTATACATTTTATTTAATAATATTTCATGATATACAGTATCAAAGGCTTTCTTATATTTAAAAATATCCCACTTACCTTTTTATTATAATTCATTCCATGCTCTTCCTAGCTCATAAAATGCAACAACGCAGATTCTGTACTAAAACCATTTCTGAATCCAAATTTATTTTTACTTAAAAACTCAGTTTTTGAAAGGTATTTAACCAGTCTCTGCTTTATTACATTTTAAAATATTTTAGAAAAGGTTGAGAGAAGGGTTACAGGCCTATGGTTGCTTCACTTTGTACTAGTATTTTTTTATGTAAAGGAACCACAACTGCTTCCTTAAATTGATTTTAAAAAATGCCACTTGTTAAACTTTAATTTACTAAAAAAAAAAAACAACGTCTGAAATGTTTGGAAATACATTTTTAATTAGGTTAGTACTTAAACCAACAATTCCAGGATATTCATTATTTTTCAATTAATTTACAATATTTTCCAGCTTATACATCGAAACAGGAAAAGAACATAGACGATAACTCTATTTTTCATTTAAAACATGCACGATGTGTTGAGGAAAGGTAGCAACATATTTTTCTTCTAAAGAAATCTAACAACCCCCAAAAAATATGAATTAAACTCATTGGGTATAATGATAGGATCTCGTTCAATGACATTATTTATTTCCAGGGCATATGTTTCTCTCCCTTTAGCTGCTTGCCTGGTAACTTCATTTACAACTTTCCATGTCGCTTCCTGTCACCTTGTTTTTCCCCCCTTGGGGCGGTCTACAGCCATGCACTTAAGCCTCAAGGGCTTTTTGCACACCCCGGAAACACACCATGAGGCCCACCAGTCTACAACTTCAGCAGTTCCACAAACCGCCGAAAACAACCTATCAAGTCCTCCTGGGAAAATTCACCACCCCTCTCCAAACTACCAAAGATGGCATACCGCTCTCTTGCTATTGAGGGGCAATCAAAGAGCAGGTGCTCAGCAGTCTCCTCCTACTCATTACACCTTCTACAGAGCGGATCCTCCTGAAGGATGCCGACTTTGTGAAGATGCTTCCTCAGGTGACCATGCCCCGTAATGAGACCAATAACCTGAGAAGACATTGATCTGTTTAATGAGAGAAGGTCCGAAGCCACCCTGGAGGAAGGTGGACTGTAATACCATTCTACTCATTCTCAAACCCGGATGCAACCTCCACCTTCTCTCATGCTCCGCGCGAATCCATTTCGAGACAACCCTAGAGGATTCACACCTTGGAACAACGCAGAACGCACCATAATAGCTACGACCTCCGCTTGAAAGACTGTCGGATACGGACCCATAGGGACCACCAGCTCCCTACATGGTCTCACTCCCAGAATTCCAACGCCTGTGCCGCTTTTTGTTTTAGAGCCGTCTGTGAACCATTCGAGCTCCGCTGGTGGAAGAGGTTTCTTTCCCTCTGACCAATCATCCCTAGAGGGTACAATAATCCTATAGGGTTTGCCAAAGGAAAACTTTTGTGGCATCTGATCAGAGATCACGTGCAGAACATCCTCCTGTATCAGGGTGCTGTCACCTTTACAATTTTGGAACAATTCTCTGTAATAGTTTTGTTTTGATTTATATTGAACTTCAGGACATTTCTGTACCGTACAACATTTTTTCTTAATAATTCATTGTTTGGATTCTGTTTAACTATTTTCAACAAATATTTTTTAATTTTGTGTGTTACCCACTTTTAATCTTTTAATTATTCCTTTATTTATGTGTGTTATTTAGTTATGACATTGTTCAACACACAAATTAAAAATTTTTACTAAAATGTCATAAGCAAGAGACATGTCAATGCAGTTATAAACAGCTGTCCAATCCTCATTTTCAAGCCAGCCGTGTGCAACAGCTGATAGTCAATACAACATGATGCAGCAACTTCGGTGGCAGTGGATACGGTCTCAACAGGCCATTTGCTGTTGGAGGGGGTGAAAGCACATGTTATTTTTGGTGGAAGTGTGCCTGTGGTTTTGATGGGTTTGAGTGGACTCGCGGCTTCGAGGGTTGTTGGAGCGCTCAACACGTGAACTGGGTCTGTTGTTTGTAGAGATTTGTTGGAGACTTGCAGAAGGTTTATCGGCTGAATGTTAATATTGACAGGGGGTTGTGCACTGCATTTGACTCCTGTAGTACAGTAACAGACAGTCATTCTCAATCAAGCAGAAGTTAACCTGAAAAACCAATTGCCACATCAAACCTGTAGTAACAGGTCAAGGTCAAGTCAGCTGTTGGCCACCTGACTTTATCTCTACTCTCTGTGTCTTCTGCTCTGACAGTGTCTGCTTTGTTTACATTGTTTTGTTTACATTTGAACTTTTCAGGCACATATTGACTTTCATTGGAAATTAATATACTGATTAAAACTAGACACACATTGCATGTTCTAAAGGCTGATTATTTGTAATTTGTGTTCTTAATTAATTGGTTGCCTGTTTATTATTTATGAATTAAGTCATTGTAAAATTGGTAATCGGTTGTGGAAATTGTTACAAATAATACTATGGCCAAATATCCTTGTGGAATATGCGAGAACAATGTAAGGTCAGCTGGAATTTTATGTACAGGATCTTGCCATAAATGGGTCCATTTTAAATGTGCTGAGCTAACTCTACCTGATATAAAGATTATGGAAAAGGAAGACTTGTTGGGACAGTGGACATGTTCAAGATGTAATTTGAACTCTACTGAAGGCAGAAATATACTATCTTCTGAAAATAGCCAAGAAAACTTTGAACAGTTAAATGGTTCCTCACTAGCCGAAGAGATAAATAAGTCAATTTTACAGGAGAATGAAGAATTAAAACAAGAACTCCATCAAGAAAAAAATAAAACTTCTATTTATGTACTAGAACTTGAAGACAAGTTAAAAGATTATGAAGAGAACATTGAATCAATGAAAAATCTGTTTCATGAGAGAGAAAAGCAACTATTAAATGAAATAAAATCTTTGGAGCAGAAACTAAAAAGCGAAAAAGAAGCAAATGAAAACTTTATTATATATGCTGAAGAGGAGGCCAGGGGCAATTTAAAGGAGGGCTGTTTTCAGTCTGGGAATTGTAGACGTTGTGTGATCTATAAGGAAGAAGAAACAACAAAAATGCTTGACACAATACGCACCCTAGAGAGTATAATTAAAACCCTACAAGAAAAAAGTTCAAGTCAACAAAAACAGCAGAATCCTTCAAGTCCGAAAAAATTTGCCTGCTTTAATTGCTTTCCCCCTCTTACCTATAATAACAATCAAAAACCACCTTCTGTTGATACTGAATGGCAGGAAGTTTACACAATCTCTGGTCGGAGGCAACAGCGAGCATTTAAAGCAATTCAGGCATTGTCAAGTCCAGATTTCACTTCAAAAAATTCCTTTGAAGTGCTCCAAAGTGATTTCGAAGGGTGACAAGTCTGATGTAAGTGATTGTATCATCATACCTAACACTGTCAATACTTCAAACGTAGGTTCACAGACTCACACCTGGAGAAAAACCCATAGAAAAGACTCGTCTGCTCAAAAAGGGGAAAGATGCCACATTAATACAAGAAGAAGTAGCCAAACAAAACAAAAACTGCTATTATGTGCTGACAGCCATGGCCGTGATTTAACATTTCACCTAAATAAACACTCTAAATCGTTGGATGCTGTTGGTTTTGTTAGGCCTGGTGGTTTGGCTGAGCAGATTTTGAATTTTGATAACATTGATGGTGAAGAACTGGGTCCTAATGATGTGCTTGCCATTGCATGTGGATCTAATGACGTTTTCCGCAATGAAGCTCAAAGGGCAATCGATGCAATTAGTGAAACATTGGACAAATACAGCGGTTTTAGAATAGTTTTAGTAGATTTGCCCACTAGGCATGACTTAAAAAATTGGTCATGTGTTAATAAAGAGATTAGAAAATTCAATAAAAACCTAGAAACTATTAGTCAAGAGTTTCCTAATGTTTCTCTGGTTAGGGCTAGTGGAGCAGATAGATATTTACATACTCGCCACGGCATGCACTTAAATGCAAGAGGCAAGTACTGGCTTGCTAAACTAATTTGTGAGGCACTGGAGGAGACCAAGGAGATAGAAGTGTCTAAGATCTATGGTACAGTCGGCATCCGGGGGACTGTTTCACAGTTGCCTTCATCACAGGAAGCATGTTCTAACAACACTGGTGAGAGAGCACCACAGGATATGACTAACTCCAACGCTGATGGTGATACGTGTGCTACAGCCTTCACTTCGACTTCTGAGCTTCTCATAGATGGGGTAATGGAAGAGCGGGCCTCTTTGGAAAACTGTCCACTATCAGATCTGGCTGCACCACCATAGAGACGAGCCTCTATTCAAATAGTGTTAAATTTTGTAGAGGTGATTTAGATCTTGGTTTCCAGAGGTCTGGTAAGGATATGTGGGTGAATGTGCTACATCTTAATGTTCAATCCATAAGAAATAAAGTAAACGAATTAGCAGTGGTCTTGGATGAAGCCACTTGTGATGTTGTTCTAATTAATGAACATTGGCTCCTTGAGGATGAAGTAAAGTTATATGTGCCCAGTGGTTTCCAATTAGCTTCAGCGTATTGTAGAAGCGAGCCCTATGGAGGGGCCTCTATTTTAATTAAAGATTATATTAAATTTGAAATAATTGACGTCTCACATCTAACCTGCCCCAGACTTCTGGAAGCTGCTTGTATATATGTAAATACTTTTAATGTAATATTTATCTCCTTGTATAGAACACCAGATAGTAATAGTAACATATTTTTTACTTATCTTGAATATTTACTACATTTTATTTGTAATAGGAAACCCAAGAGTAAGATTGTTCTGGGAGCAGATTTTAATATAGATTTTTCAAAAGTTAATGATGTTAATACAGTTATGCTCATTAACTTACTTAAATCTTTTAATTTATATCATGTCAATGACACTCCAACTAGGTATAATAATATTATTGATAATATTGTTACAAATCTAGATAAAAACTGTTTTAGGTGCTGTCTGTGGAATTACCAGATTTCGGACCATGAGATGATTCTGTTTAATTTCTGTGTCCCATCTGTAACCCCTATGGTGAAACAGATCTCCTTTCGAAGAGTAAAGGAAAATAATGTAAACTCATTTGCTGAACAATTATCTCAGTTTGATTGGTATAGTCTGTTTGAAATTACAGACACTAATGCTGCTTTTGAATACTTTATAAATAATCTTATGTGTTTATACAATTACTTTTGTCCAATGATTCAAAAGTCTGTTTAATTTACAAAATAAAAAGAAAACTGGTAACTCCAAATGGTTTGATGAGTCTCTCCATAACATGAGAAATATTGTTAATACCTTGGGGGATATGTTGAAAATACCAGCTTATAGGGTCAATGTAGCTTTAAGGAACTGCTATAACTTGCAAAAGAAAATGTACAGAGAAAGAATTAAAGAAGCCAAAATAAGGTGTAATGATACATTTATCAATGAAGCCAATAATAAGTGCTTAGCTGCCTGGAAGGTTATAAAATTGGAAGCAGGAAATCATTTTAGTACTGATGATAATCTGCCACAGATAGCTCCAGATAAATTTAACGACCACTACATTAATATTGGTAAGGAAATACTTAGTAAGTATCAGACCAACAATAATAATAGTTTAAGACACAGTGTTTACCTTGCTAATGCTAAAAGTTCACAGGTCAGTTTTATTTTTAAAGAAATAGACGAGAAACAAATATGTGCCATAGTTAAATCTTTAAAGCCATCTAAGTGTGAGGATATATATGGCTTATCCAATAAAATAGTGAAATTCATTGCTCCTCTTATAATCAAGCCCTTGACTTATGTAATTAATCTTAGTTTGTCTTCCTCACGTTTTCCAAATTGTTTAAAACTTTCAAAAAGTATCCCCTTGTTTAAAAAGGGCGATAGATCCTGTGTAGATAATTATAGAACAATAACGATTGTTTCGGTTTTTTCTAAAATATTAGAGACTTGTGTTAAAAATCAGCTCATGGATTTCCTAGATGTAAATCAAATCTTATCAAATAGCCAATTTGGGTTTAGGCCGGGCTACTCAACAGTTAAGGCATTAGACAATGTTGTGTCTCAGATATTGACAAGTTTTGAGGATCATGAGTACTTGGGATTGACCCTGTTGGACCTCAGCAAGGCTTTCGACAGTATCTCTCATGATATTTTATTAAATAAATTGCAGTATTATGGAATATGTAATGATACCTTACAGTTCTTCAGAACTTATTTGTGTGGTAGACTACATATGGTCAGTGTTGGTGGTCAAGATTCGTCTGTAAAAGAAGTCCTTGCTGGGGTCCCTCAGGGCTCTGTCCTTGGCCCCCTCTTATTTATTTTGTATGTCAATGACTTACCAATCAATTTGAACTGTAATACCGTATTGTACGCGGATGATACATCTATAATAGTAAAGGGCAACTGTGTACATGATGTTCTTAGTAACACTAATAGAGTAATCAATACAGCTTCTATGTGGTTTGAGTCTAATCTCTTAAAAATGAATGATAATAAAACTGAAAACATACTATTCTCTCTAAGAAGTATTGAAATGCAAGACTCTATATTGAAACCGGTGAAGCTCTTAGGGATAACTTTAGATTCTAAGCTTATCTGGCATGAGCATACAAATAATGTAATTTCAAAGTTGTCAAGAGTTTGTTTTTTACTACGTAAACTAAAGAGCTGTGTTAGTAATAAGTTACTTAAAATTGCTTACTTTAGTTTTTTTCATTCTCATTTGTTGTATGCTAACATTTTATGGGGTAATAGTGTAGGTGCAGAAAGAGTTTTCCTGTGGCAGAAAAGAGCTATAAGAATTATGTTTTGTCTAGGTTATAGGGATAGCTGTAAATCATATTTTATTAACAATAATATAATGACTCTTCCATGCATTTTTATTTTTCAAAATTTAATTCATGTACGAGAAAACGTAGAAGATTTTACAAGTTTTAACAATATACATAATTATCACACACGACATGCTAATGACTTAGTTTTGCCTACAATGAGATTAACCAAATACAGCAAGAGTCATAAATATTTGCAAATCAAGCTCTTTAACAAGCTTCCCGAAATGTTGAGGGTGTTAGATTTACAAACTTTTAAATCAAAAATTTCCAAATGGCTCATCACTCAGGCCTTCTACTCTGTAAACGAGTTTCTGAATTCAGAGGTAGCTATTAATGCTTAGCGTTTATCCCATCATATGAAATGTCCATACTTTTGTAGGCCAGTATATTTTACTGTGTTGTTTTTTGTTTTTTAACTGTACATTATTGTAATATGTATTGTTTTTATGACTGACTTTGTCAATTCTGTAAAGAAAAATGGCAATAAAAATGATTCTGATTCTGATTCTGGCCTGACCTGCTCTTGCACGTCCACCACACACAGGCTGTGGTCGGTTATACCCACTTCCACTACGCTCCCCACGACACACAATCTGCTCTTTCCCAATATTCTTGTAGACGTGGTCTAATCAAGTGCTTGAAAACAACGTGCAAGTCGTCTACAGACTGTTCTTGTGGGTTCATTTGTAACAGATTGAAACCCATAACTTGACAATACAAATTTTATATTATCAGTATTCAAAATCATCCTTTAAAATATCAATATTATTAACGTCTCCAATTATAAAAAAATTTGAATTTAGTCTTTTACTGCAATAATGGTCAAGGTATTGTTCTAATTCATTAAGAAAATTAGATACACTTGATTCATGTAATCTATACACTGCCAATATACAAAAATGTCCTTTATAAGCCGAAAAGGAAAACTAAAATGTCCGCAGATGCTATTTTTTCTTATTACAACTTCAATAGTCTCAACTCAAATACAAATCATTAAACCACCCGCCCTGTAATGTTCGTTATAATTTCCAAAGATAGTAAAATACGGTAAACAGTATAAATCTTTTTCATTTCCATAAATAAAAATTTCAGATAAAATAATAAGATCTGGCAAAGTTTGCATAAAATATTTTAATATGAATAAGTCGAACTTTTTCCTCATGCTTCTTATATTCTAATGAACAATTATTAGATTGTTACCTTTTCCATCTAAAATGTTGTTTGATAAGGTGATTTTCAATTAAAATGAGAGTGATATAAACCTTAAATAAAAATACAAGAATAAAACGTACTCATATACATAGCATTGTATAGAAAAATAACTCGACTTATAAAACGTTATTGCCGTTCCTAATAACAGTAAAATATCAACATTTAAAATTAAGACCGTCTTAAGAGAAGAAAATATTTCACCAGAATGAAAAACAACTAATAAAATTAATTCTCTTTTCCCAATAAAAAGGTTAAAAAACACAAAAGAGAATTAAAACCAGAAAAGGGCACAGTTGAACTCACTGATATTTGTCAAGACCTGCTTGGCAGGTGATTGCAATGGCGTCGTTCTCTTCACACTTACACATGAAAATGTTTCCTCCTTGTTGTCACAAAAACTTGAATCCTTTGTTCTTCTTTAATTCTCTCACCTTGACGAAAAAGATTCTTCTGGTGCGAGTCGGGGATTCACTTATGAAGACCAGCCTGTCCATTGCCATCCCATATGGAGAGTAGAAAAGTCATGTTTATGACTTCTGCATTAAGGCTTCTTTGTTTATACGACATACAAACTTCACCACAATACCAGCTGGTTTAGTGAAATCGGTTTTATATTTATATAAATTATAGAACTATCGATTGCGTAGCCAAGTCAGATTTCATAACCAAATGGCTGGCTGTTCTTGAGAATGATTTGTACTAGTGATAAAGAAAAAGTGTGTTGTATATAGTGAGGGAAGCAATATTCCCTCATATAGGAAAAAGGGTTTATTAAGGAATCCCCACCTACTTCTACAGTCATCATACACAGTAAAGTAGACCTATCGACAATTTATACATTTAACATCCATTTATAATATCAATTACCTTTTATTTTATTGAAAATCACTTTAAAAACAATTCTAATAATAAGACTAAGTAGATAAAAATATTACAGTAATTCAAATAAAAATACCTCAGGTAAAGGTTCTGGTATCATTCCTTTTGGATGAGGTATTCCTCCCCAGTTTTGAAGTCTTCTGTTTGATAGCTGGGTCCATTTTGGTTTTGGAGCTGTGTTCACTTTTTCAATAATTATGGCTTCTTCACACTCTGTGATAAAGTTTGGTATATAATATACTGAAGGTGGAGCCTTAAAAGAAGACATATTATTAAAGAATATAGTCTACTAAAGCTTAAAACAAATTTAGAACAATTGTAATAGGTAATTAAATTTGTTTCTATCAATATCATAATAATAACAAAATTTTTACAACATTATAATATCTAATAATATGTTTAAAAATGTCATATTAATATATGTTAAAGAAATCTTTACTTCTGTATAAACATTCTTCTGTTAATATATTACTTACAGTCTCCTTAATCGTTTAAGATATATACTGTATTATTGTTGCTAGTATTTGGTTTTATTAATATTTACTATGAATGTGTTAATACAAAATAATGTTGACTAAAATTCTATCAATTATTCTTTTTTATGGTAAAGATGTGAAATCTGCTGAGATTCTGTGTGTTTCAATTATGTTTCAGTGTACGGTCCAAATGAATGAAGGAAAAGTACGGAAGTGGTTCTCAGCTGCACTGAGTTTTCTTTCTAAGATGTTAGTGCTGGTGATGATATATTGAACAGTATAGTGACGGTAATGAAATTTGGATATCACATTTAAAAAATGAACTCCAATCTGTACAATGGAATCACGCAAACTCGCTGTCCTTAAAAGTGTAATGCACAGTTTGTGGTTACTTTTTTCTGGAACCACCAAGGTTTAACTTTTTTAATTCATCCCTTGAGATGAAACCATAAATGCTAATTTTTAATGGTACCTTCTGATTAAATGGAGGCACCCATTTAGAACATGCTACAGCAATTATGTTTTGAAAAGCCTGAAAAAAATATATATAGTAATTGAAAGTAATAGTTGAACAGACTGACACTACAGTAGTAATGTTTGAAGCATCAACGTGGGCTGCAGCAGCACCCAATCCTGCTTTGTGCTTACGGCGATGAACGAAACATCCCTGAAGATTGTCAGTAAAATACAAATAAATTATAATGTCTGATCAAGAATGCTTGAGAGAGCTAAAAAATATCACAAGATAACAAGTACAGTAAGTGTGAGCATCATTTAATCAGAAAGTACCTTCTTACTGCTTGATCCTCAGAAGACTTTGACAAGCCCTTCTGAATTGTCGGTGTGGGTTATTGTCTAAAGGAGGCCAACACTAACCAATACATATATGTTTTTTTCAATGCACAACAATGTAACTTTCTAAATGGCTAGTGGAGGAATATGTCAGATAATTGTAAATGTGTCTATATAGGATATCTGTACTGAAGCCTCCTTTAAGTGTTTTTGAACAAATGTCTCTTACTTTCTGGACCACCCTTGTTCAAATGCCAGCTGAAAAGATCTATATTTTATAGGTCTTAAATATTCTTTTATCTGATGGATCCCAAAGTTTACTATGGCATCACGCGTCCATCTGATGGATGCATATTAATAACATAAAAACCATGAAGTAAATTCATTAATATCCCTCGACTGGTATGGTGGGGTCTACAGTGACCCCAGGCAGTTTTAGTTCTATTTTAAAACGCGGAAGCGCCACCTGAATGACTCATCACTTTGTGTATTCTCCTACCCTACCCCCTCCTACGCAAAGGCAGTATTGTTCGCGGAACCGGTCTTTACACATCCCTCCTGTGTGAGCGTCTGGGGTCAAGGCTGACCCCACCATACCAGTTGTGTAACTTTCTTAATCTGTGAATGTAGTTTTATAATAGTACTTGTAGGTGGTGAAGTGAATTATTTGTGACTTCTTAGTGTCTTATGGACACTAGTATTCTTAGTATTATGGAAGATGAAAACTTGTTAAATGACAGTACAGAAATTAACAGACTGCTAGATGATAGCGATGACAATATTTCTGTTTATTCCAATGCTTCGACTATTCCTGACGATCATACAAGTGATAGTGTAGAAGACATTGCTGAAAATGAATTGTGGCCTGATGAACTGGAATTTACTGAAGGTGAGAGACATCCAGATTTTGTAAATATTGATTTTGAGGACGATTCAGACCTAGATCCTGATTATGATCCTAGATCTTCTCAAAGATACGATGATGAAGTGGAATCAACTAATTCGGAAGTTGCTAGTGAAAGGGTACGTTGTGTCAGGATTGAGCGAGGACGTGGACGTAGACCTGCTGTAAACATTATGCAGCCTACCGACAATACTAATTACTTCTATGGAGAAAAACAGAATGAAATGGGCAAAAACACCACCAGCTCAAAGTAGAAAGCGTTCTTATATCATTATTACAAAATTACCGGGACTAAAAGGCAATGCTAAGATTACTAAGCCTAAAACTCCTCTAGCTGCTTGGAAATTACTCTTTGATGATAACATTACTGAGAGTATAATTAGTCATACAAACGAGAGAATTACAAATATATCGACAAAGTATGGAGATAATGCATTGAATTGCCAATTTACCCAACATACGGACAAAACAGAATTTGAGGCATTGATAGGTCTTCTGTACCTTAGTGGAGTTTTCAAGTCAAATCATGAGGATGTTGAGTCCTTATTTGCAACAGATGGAACAGGGCGTGATATTTTTCGATGCGTCATGTCATTGAAAAGATTCCTGTTTTTGCTTTTAGCTGTTTGCTTTGATGATAGGAACACCAGAAATGTAAGACAAACAAATGACAGGCTGGCATACATTTCTGAAGTTTTCAACAGTTTTATACAAAACTGCAAAAATAACTACTCATGTGGTGAATATCTCACCGTGGATGAGATGCTCATTCCTTTTCGTGGAAAATGTCACTTCAAAGTGTACATGAAGAGCAAGCCCGCCAAGTATGGCTTGAAAGTTTTTTGTTCGTGTGATTCAAGAACGCGTTATCTTTTGAATGCTTGCGTATATGTAGGGGAAAACAGTGTTGAGAATCCAGAAAGATTGCTCATTCCTACTGCTACTGTTTTGAGCCTTGTTGAACCAGTTACTAATTCAAAAAGGAACGTGACTGCTGACAACTATTTTACTTCCATTGAACTTGTCGATAAGTTAAGGGAAAGACAACTAACATACGTTGGAACGATTCGACAAAATAAAAGGGATATACCGGTTGCTTTTAAACCTGACAAAGACCGACCTGTCCATTCATCTGTATTTGGCTTTACTAGGGACAAGACTTTGGTTTCCTATGTACCGAAAAAAAACAGAAGCGTTACACTGCTGTCAACTATGCATCATGAGGTACTTTAGGATTATACCGACCACATCCAGACATGAATCGTTATTTCACATTTTGCTTCTACTGATTACTAGACTAGCGTAGAACAATATTTCGTCAATATAAAACAGGAATTGTCTTATATCGCAAACCCCTCCCCATCCTCAGACAGAGGTCAAAGTTGAGTGGTCTAGTAGATAACGTGATTGCAGAGTCTCGCCGCCCGTTCAGCTGGTGCGTCACTTTGTTGTACTTCCGTGGTTTACCCCTACATTTCTCCAAACACAAAAATTCAACAAAAACAAACATTACCAAACAAAAACTAAACTCTTTATTGAAAAAAAAAACACTCAAACTTGTTTTTATTCTTGATCACACTCTGCCACCCAAAATGCGAGTGCCTACAGCCATCAGCGCGAGCTTCGGCGCACTGCGCTGATGTCAACAAAAGAAAAACATCCCTCGAGATAGTACCTATCAGTAAAATATCAAATTCTAGAGGGGCTGATCAGAAATATAAATTGAATTGTAATGGAAAGGCAATTATGTACCGTGCAAAAAAACTTAAATAATCATGTGATGCCGTGCGGCCTGCCGTAATCGGGATTCTCGAGAAAGATAAGATAACAGCGACAACAATACCGATCACAATACCTGGAAATGCTTATAATTTTGTAATCAAAGAGTTGTTTTTCGTTCTATCATGTTTGTTTCTATAAATTTATATTTTTGTGTTCTTCATACTGGTGTGGTCGGTATAATCCCAAAGTACCCATCATGATAAGAAAATCAACATAGAAAATGAAAACAAGCCAGAAATCATCGAGTTTTACAACTTAACGAAAGGAGGTGTCGACTGTTTGGATCAGAAATGTGCTATTTATTCTGTAGGAAGAAGAAGTCGGCGCTGGCCCCAAGTACTATGGTTTGGTCTCTTGGATATAGGTGCACATGTCATTCTAAACTCAGTCGACTTACAAATTACCATGGATCGCAGAAACTTTTTAAAGATTCTAGGACTTGACCTTGTTCAGCCACATCTTCAACGGAGGTCTCAGCTTAAGACATTACCACGTGAATTACAAATGACAGTCCAGAGACTAGCTGAAGCACGACTTGCCCAAGGAGAACGGCCCAGACCTGCTACGCTTCAGCAACAAGAACGCCCAAGATCGCCCGCACAGAATCAACCACAATCAACAAGGCGCCGATGTAGCATTTGTCCGAAATAATTTTATTATTTTTATTGTAAAATTATTGAGATTTAATTAAATGTGTTTTTACGTAAACATTTTCATGTATTTTCACTATTTTAATTTTATGTGCTACTTTAAGGTAAAATTTATAAAAGTTGACGTTTGTAACATGAAATTTATTGTGTTAAGAATCGAATGATGTAATAATAAACACAATATATTGCAAATGTCTTTTTATTTTAATTTATTTAAATTGGGGTCAGTGGTGACCCCACCATACCAGGAGTGTTACTTTTTTTCACCATACCAGTTAAGGGATATACACAGAATCTTACATACTATACAATAAGATTCATAAATGGCATTATAAAAATTGTTACTTCTATTGGTAGTACTTGGTATTTTTTACGTAATTGTTCTGTGGTAACATATTTATTTAATTTCATGGTAAACACCTACTTTTTAAGATATAATAGTTGAACTATACTTTAATTTAAAATACCTGTAACTAATTCGTTCAACATTTTGGTTTCTGCAGTTTTGATAATCATGAATATCGATGATAGTTGTCATGGCTGCTTACTATACTACATGAGGATTCTTTAAGGCTACGTCTTAACAGACTAAGTCTAAACATTGCTTATAAACTCCAGTGGTTAATGTCACAGATATAGTACAAGTTTTTTTTATTGAACTTACATTTTCAAGTAACTGTAATTTCATTTTCTAGATTAAAATAATAATTTTAAAACTTACGAAGCATGTATAAATACATTTGACATCACTATCAGTCACCTCATGCTATTTGTTTGTTTACAATAATGTTATTACAATTTTTTTCTACTTTTATGCCTGTTTGCAAGGTTGCAGGCTTGCTTATTTACCATACTGACTTGTTCTGCTGTTTTTTTTTTTTTTATTCATAATTGTTTTGTAATTTTGATTCCTTACACTGTTGCTATATACTTGACTGGCTAGAGAATCAAATAGAATGTTTTATCGATAAGATCATTAACTTTCGTTTCTTCTGAATTCAAATCATTAGGCCTAGTTATTTGTGTTAGTTACAATACATTTTCGTGTTTATATGTGTATGGACTTTCTAACAGTCACCATTATTGCTAGGGTAGTCCTTTCGAAATGAAACTTGTGGCTATTTTCTAAGAAAAATGATTTTTGAAATGAGGTGTAATTTACCATAGGCTTTCATAAGAACTTTTTACTGCATCCTCCTCAGGACGTCCCCTATCAGTGATAAAAAATTACATAGCGCACCAAAAGATAGTTAAAACCATAGTACACCCGTATACAAAATCTCAATATTTTTAACCACTCAAAGAATAAAATGGTAGTTCCACGCATTCACCACCTGTATATACCCTTTTCTTTGTCATGTGATATATAAAAAAGGGTCTATATATTTAGTCAGGCCTTTTGTTCAGTTAAATGCCTGAATAAATAATGACCTGAACGATTAAATGGTTAATATGGTTGATTGTATTTTCCTTTAACAATGCATTTATAAGTGTAGTGGTCGATTGACAGTACACCTTTCACGTTTGTGACCAAACTTCTTATATAAGATATATTTGTGATAAAAATTGGATGCGGTTGTCTTTTCTTGGTCTTCGTTTTAAGGCCTTGATCTATGATTCCAGCTGCTGTGTGCACCTTAAAACTTTACGGAGTTTTTTTGTTACTAGATAAGAATCATTCCTAGTGAAGATTTTCGTAATTTTAAAGTGACTGATCTTTCTATTAAACTGCCTGTGATTTACTTTTGTCACCGTTGCAATAGATTTTTATTGTCTTCCTCATTGATATTCCCTGTAGTCACGATCTGGTTAAAAGGTGATTATTATCATAATTATTATTCACACAACTTGAATTAGAGCTATAGGTGTCATCACTTTCAAACAACGTATCGTAGGATTCGGACATCACTCATAAGTAGCATCTCTGCTTCTTGTTTATAAATAAAACGACTTATCGTACCGTAAATAGACTGTTAGTACATAGTACTTTTATAATATCATAATATTATTATAATAAAATAGTACTTTTAAAATATTGCAGCACCAAAATATTCAAAAAGAGCAGTTTTTGTTTGACGATGGAAGGATTGTGAAGGAAACAGGATTTTCCGGATATTTGCAATTGTTTAGTGACACAAACATATCTCGAAACGTAGTGTTACATGTTTATTTGTATCACTGAACAATGGCAAAATGTTCTGAATAATGAACTAACTTACATTATTTGTATGAATTTTTCTGCATAATATAATACTCTCTTATCTTAATATAGTATAAATTATATACTATTAAGGAAACTAATAAATTCATGTAAAATATCCAGAGCTATATAAACCAACTACCTGTTTCATAAACTAATCAGCTGTTTACACCTGGGAATAGGTTTTTTTTTTATTTCATAGTTCATACTTCAGTCTTCAATATTCAAAAGTTCAAACAATAAACAAACAAGTTTAATTTGTTTTTGTTAGGAACTGTTCAACTTTAGAAGATTTGTTAATTTAGAATACCATAATTTTAAATTTAATCTAGTGTGAATAGTCCAACTGTTAATCCAGTGCAGCTTTATTAGTGGTGACAAGTAGATTGTGAATTGTGATGTAGACGTGAATTTTTATAGGCTATTTTATTGTCGATGTAATAATACTTGAAGGTTTTATTTTCATTGGGTTTTGCCAAATATTGTATCATATAAAGATTATAAGAGTTAAAATGTCACATAGTACTGGGAATGTAACTAATAAAAGTGCAATAAACTTTGAGCTAGAGAAAAAGAAAGAATTAGAAAGAAGAAAAATATTACGTCTTTTACAGGTTAGTAAAATTTCACATATTTGAAAGATGTAGTATTAAGATGAATTTTTTATAAGGTTTGGGATTGGTTATGGGTAGGGTATGATAAGTGAACCCGGTTTTTTATATCGGAATTGGCAAACGATATTACTTAATCATAACCCTCGATATAATCAATCGATACTGATTAATTATTTTTAATTATTAACTTAAATAGTCTATATCAACAGCTGTAAACACTATAAAATAATACATGTTGGGTAATATTTCTATTTTACATAAGTAATTTTAATTACAAAAAATGGCAGTCAATTTTAGAAAACTACAAGACATTGCTTTGAAAGATGATAAGACATAAAATAAAATATATTGTTTTTGTGGCGTCAACATGTTGGATTCGTACCGATAACCCCATTATGTGAAATTTATGAGAAAGAAACAACTGTAACTGTGAGAGGAGCAAATATGGTTGTCTTCAGTTTTTCCTAATTTTTGTTATAATAATTTGTTTGATCACTATAAATATTAAATTCATATTTAAATTTAAAGCATATGATTGTTATTGAGGACTATAGATACTTTTATATCGATTGATAGTCTAGGATTTGAGATGCGAATATTAGGTATTGAAGACTACATTCTTCGATATAAAAAACCAGGTCTGCTTATCGTACCCTACCCTTTGTTATTAATGCTTATTTACCATCAAATCTCAATGTACAGTTGACATCCTCTTATCAGACCATCTACGGGGCTGGAGCTTTGTTGTACAAGGGTAAATTCAGTTAAAACAGATATTAATATACTTTGGAAACACTCAGTTTTTTACACAGCAGCAGTACAAGAAGCGGGGGGGTAGAATACTTGTACTTTACAATAAGCGGACCCGGTTTTTAAATGTTTTTTTCCATAACCTAACCTGTGTTAGTTTTATTGTTTTGTTAATGGTTATGGTCCCTTTATTATTTATGACATTATGTAATTGTTTAAACTATTTCTATTATTTTGAAACATGTGACTTTAATTTAGTTCTTCAGATACATTTAGTTAGTCTTCAGATCGATTGATAGTTCTGTTATTCTATATATAAGTATCGATGGTTGTAATAATCAATATAAAAACGGGGTCCGCTTATCGTACTCTACCCTATGCGGCCACCACCATAATCGATATTCATGATTATCTAAACTACCGAAACCAAAATGTCAAACCGAATTACAGTAACCTATAGTTATTTCAAATTACAGCGTAGTTCATCTGGGTTTTATGTCTAAAAAAAGGGTAAATATTTAATGATGGATAAATAAAATCAAAATAAGAAAATTGATGAATAATGTTGGTCACCCTGATATCCCTCCTCCTCCTCCTCCTATCTTGCCATTCCCCATCCAGAACCAGATTCCATCCCGGCCCACTAGCTGGTTGAATGTTAAGTGGGTATTGTATTGAATTCACAGATACTTTGGTATTATCTGGAAGCCACTATTTTTTGATGAGTTTTCTTACTGGGGTTCTAAGAAAATCTACATTACTAGACAGAAAAAACTTAATTTGAATTACTGTAAAAATTACCTGTGTTCATGATGATCAACTATTGTTTTCTGCCTCACAAAAGGAATCATTGTAGGTGAGAAGAAGGCATTTGTAGGCAATATCTACCCTCTCTATCTACTGCATGTTATTAGGGTGTATAAGTAGATAAATAGGTACACATGTATTATAAATATAAGAAGTTAATGAACACTCACGTGGTATGTGCTTGACTTTAGGTACTATCTCAGGAATGTTTTTACTTTTTCACCAAAAGTAAGTGCGTGGTGGTGCCTCACCGAAGCCTGCACTGATGGCCAAGGGCATTTCCGATCAGTACTTTCACAACCTCACATCATGTGCCAGGCCCATCATGATTTGACATCGAAGAAGTTGCACAATTTGGGACGTGATCTGAGGTCGGGGAAATACCGATCAGAAATGCCTTGGTCATCCGTGCAGGCTTCAGTGGGTGCCTCCCCACACTTCTTGCGTAAAAGGAAAACATCCCTTAAGATAGTTCCCAAATTCAAGCTCAGTTTACATGAGCGCTTGTAAATGTTACCTTTAACTTTGGTATTACTAGTAACATATTTATGATAACCTAATCTAAACCTACCTATATCGCTTAATAACAAAAAGAAGATAGGGACAGAGTGACCTCCTTGCTGATATCGCTTCCTTTTGTGAGGCAGAAAACAAGAAATGATTGTCAGAATGATATGTACTTTAACAGTAGGTCATATATAGTCTGTTCTTTCTAATAATATAGGTTTTTTCATATCCCCAGTAAAAAAAACCAAAACGTAGTGGACTTCAAATAGTACCAAAGAATTAATCCACTTTATCATTGTTATTAATTTTTCAGTACTTTTTAATACTTTCCTTATTAATAGCAATTTCATGGTAATAATGGTAGTTAACATGGTCAGGAATATTTAAAAGATTATTTTAGTGAAAGTCCGTAAAATCTATATTTATTAAAATTATAATTACCTTTATGCAACCTCAAGGCTTTAAAATATAATAAAACTAATGTTATTTAGTCTATGACTGTAGTTCCAAATCAAGACATCAAAATAATTAAATATAATATCAAAGTAAAGTTATTCTTGATTTACCATTTAAACTAAAACAAATAAAATTGAGTTTATCATTACTAAACCAATGCAATTTTTGTTCAATATTTGTTGCTATTTTGTCATAAGTTGAATATAATTATTGAAAATGGCTGTTGGCAGTATGTAGTAAATAGGCTATATTAATTATTGTTATATGTTTGTTCATGTTTAAAAAGTACTTAAACAGCATTTACATAATGAAACTTGTAAAGCAAAAAAAAATTCCAAAATGAGTAAAATGTGATGTGGTAAAGAGGATTTTAAAGGTGAAAACGAGAACCATCAATGACGAAAGCAAATGACTATTTAGAAGAAAATCTTATTTTACTCCAAACAGGGATATGTAATTTCATAGACTACCAGCCAAATATATCTGAAATATGCTGAAAAATAAAGTTATCTGGCAAGGATTTGTTTAATGTGTTTAATTCATACTGGTGTGTTTTTGTGTTGGGCAATTGTATACAATTCACTTGTCACGCATAATGGTCATATTATTTTTCATATTGAGGCATATGTTTGTCATTAAGTGTGTAGAATGTTTAAATTAAATGAAATGAAGTCAAAACACAAAGAAAGCAAAAAAAAATGTTACTATTGTTATAAAAAAATAGGTTCTTCTAGGATGTATATTTGAAGATTGCAGGTGTATTACTAGGACATAGTGGTTCGTACTGAGATCTACTAGACCTTTGATATTTTATTGATTGGTAGGCTGCTATCTTGAGGAATGTTTTTTGTTCATTTCCATCAGCATTGGGCAGTGCACCATCAGCTCATCCCACTCAACTATTAGTTCCTTTTATGAGAGTTTTTAAAATTTCTCGGCTTTTCGAAAACTGAATGTTTGTGTATTAACCTATTGACTTTTTAAGCATTTTTCTTTTCTTTGTAAAAAGAACTACTAGTTGAAATGTAAATGTCTCCTGCCATCAGCATAGGCTGCGGCAAAACCTCAATTTCTGCCCCTCGCTAATGGTGATGAACGAAAAAATCCATATAGTGTAACTATGGTGGGAAGGGTTAATTCAGTGTGAATGTTGAGTTTAGTTCCAGTTTACTTCATCTTAGTGCAGTGCGTCTGTGACAGCTGCAGATTCCATACGCTGCACTAAGAGGAAGGTGAACTGGAGCTAAACTCAACATTCACATTGAAAAACATCCTTCGAAATAGTAAAATATCTAAGTTCTAGATGGTCTGGTCACGAATGGCTGAGAGCCTTTATCTGTAATTTATTTGTTTATTTACCTGAAAATTTATTATATAAGGTTGATAAAATAGCCTATTGTATCAACTTTAATATGAAATAGGCGAAAAATAAACATCAAGACAAAATAACTGAAAATAATAATTAAAAATAATAACATAGTAATCCTCTGTCCTTATACACTGTTTGTTCCTACATGATATAGGTAGGTAAAGGTCCATTCATATTATTGATAGAAAAAAGTTAAAGGTTGCCTTCATGAGTGATTACATGATCGGAATTTGAATTTAGGTACTTATCTCGAGGGATATTTTTCCTTTTGCACCAGAAGTGCAGAGTGGCACCTAGGGTGGAGATCATTGGTTGGATTTAAGAAGCTTGAATGCAGTGGAAGATTGCATTAAGAATTTGCAATGGTGGATATCACTCCATTTCCAGAGATGAAGGCACAACATTATCATCTATGTTGTTCCTACAATGATACTTTTTGAAAGGAAAAAATAAACACACACTACTACTGTATTAAACCACATTATATGAATGGAAACCTTCAGAAGCATGTTCTAAAAAAATGGATTCCTCCAGAGATTAAGGATTAGGCAATTGATTGCAGACATAGAATAAAATGTTAGCTATAACACTATTGCTTTTGAAAATTATTCCTTAGATGTGGCAGAAAAGTTATGTTCAAGATCATTGAACTTTCATTGGCAGCAATTAGTCTACTTTTTGTAAAATGATCTCACTTAATTAGTTAAATTATTAGTTTGATTACTTTAGGATATATCAATATTAGCAGTATTAATAACATTTAATTTCATTCTTGTAATAATGAGAATGAACTTAAAATTTTGTTTTTGGATTAGTCTATGAAGCAATGTATAATGTATGAGGCACGTATATACATTTTAATAACGTCAGTTATTATGACCATATGTGTTATTTTGGGAAGAAGGTTTATTTACTACTTGACATAAACATTTTTAGAATGCTTAGCTTTAACATTTATTTTTAAATGAAATTTCTAGGTTCGTCAACAATCCAAAGATTTTGCTAGTAAACTAAGAGAAAATATTAAAGAAGAAACAATCAACCAGAAAAAACAAGATTTGTGAGATGAAGAGGAAACAAATACAAGAAAAACGATTAGAAGAACTTAACCGTCTCAGAGATATCTATGAAATTTGTCTCAAGTCTGTCGGAGAGGGCCACAGAGAAGCATCTAAGCAAGTAAGTATTTTTGCAATACATTTATGTCTCTTTTACCTATAACTGGATAGAATAAAAGTAGTTGGTGGCACTGATTTTTTTGGGAAATATTTTTAATCTTTGAAATTCATAGTATTTTAAGGTAACTTTCCTATATATATACAACAAATAAAAAAGATGTCTTTGGTCACTCGACAAGAAATGACAGTCGTTTGAAGTAGGAAATTTTGGAAATGTTATAATCAATTTCAAGTAAAAACTGCTGATTATAAAAGTATGAAATTTTAATAGTATTCTAACTACACAGAGATCATATCCATATTTTTTACCATTTTACTTTGGATCTAATTTTAAGATGATCTAAAATGATGCTTCAAATTTGTACAACTCCTTGTAAGACATTCTTTACTTTTTTTTAGAATAATCAAATTTTTTTTAATTTTTCCTGTATGTATTAAAAATATGTTTGAACTCTGAATGGATAACCAAAATAATTAATAGTATTGCACATCAACTATTATATGTTTTCTAAACTGAGAGTAGACACAATTTTCTACATGGCGGGTAAACTAGGCCTAGCTTACTCAACTAATGGAAAACCAGGCTTAAGGACATGACATAATCTAATGTAAACAGGACTTAAAGACATGTCAGGGGCCTTTTAAATTTGTGTTGTTGTCCACCTGTTTGTGTAATAACTCTTGATAGAAAGATCATAGAGCTTGAATCTTGGTGCATTGATTTTTTTTATGTTTGATGAAGAATTTTATTGATTTTGGGGTGTAAAGTTTAAAGGACAGTCTGTACGTTTGTGTGATAACTCTTTCGCCAGAATCCTTAATACTCTGTTGTATCGGTTCAAAGTCATATCATGCATTCACACATGTATGGATAATTATGTTGGTCCTTTGAGCATATGACCTAGAAAAATATAACTCCACAGTTCATCTGATCATTTGGATCACAATAGATTTGATTGTGAGTGCATTATTACACTCATAAAAGTTTTTTACAGTGTGCCATGAAGTGATTGGTAAGAAACTAGAACCATGAAAACTCTCTCTTATTATTACTCTCTTATACCTTTTTATGATCTTAACTGTACTGGTCCCGATAAGTTTGTCACAGTGTTTAATGGCTTGAACGGTAAGAAACTAGAACCACAACCACACAAACTCTCTCTTATTATGAAAACCTTTTAGTGATCTGAACTGTACTGGTCCCGATAAGTTTGTCACAGTGTTTAATGGCTTGAACGGTAAGAAACTAGAACCACACAAACTCTCTCTTATTATGAAAACCTTTTAGTGATCTGACTGTACTGGTCCCGATAAGTTTGTCACAGTGTTTAATGGCTTGAACGGTAAGAAACTAGAACCACAACCACACAAACTCTCTCTTATTATGAAAACCTTTTAGTGATCTGATTGTACTGGTCCCGATAAGTTTGTCACAGTGTTTAATGGCTTGAACGGTAAGAAACTAGAACCACAACCACACAAACTCTCTCTTATTATGAAAACCTTTTAGTGATCTGACTGTACTGGTCCCGATAAGTTTGTCACAGTGTTTAATGGCTTGAACGGTAAGAAACTAGAACCACACAAACTCTCTCTTATTATGAAAACCTTTTAGTGATCTGACTGTACTGGTCCAGATAAGTTTGTCACAGTGTTTAATGGCTTGAACGGTAAGAAACTAGAACCACAACCACACAAACTCTCTCTTATTATGAAAACCTTTTAGTGATCTGAATGTACTGGTCCCGATAAGTTTGTCACAGTGTTTAATGGCTTAAACGGTAAGAAACTAGAACCACACACAAACTCTCTCTTATTATGAAAACCTTTTAGTGATCTTAACTGTACTGGTCCCGATAAGTTTGTCACAGTGTTTAATGGCTTGAACGGTAAGAAACTAGAACCACACAAACTCTCTCTTATTATGAAAACCTTTTAGTGATCTGACTGTACTGGTCCAGATAAGTTTGTCACAGTGTTTAATGGCTTGAACGGTAAGAAACTAGAACCACACAAACTCTCTCTTATACCTTTTTATGATCTTAACTGTACTGTCCCGATAAGTTTGTCACAGTGTTTAATGTCTTGAACGATAAGAAACTTTCTCTTATACCTTTTTATGATCTTAACTGTACTGGTCCCGATAAGTTTGTCCAGTGTTTAATGGCTTGAACGATAAGAAACTAGAACCACACAAACTCTCTCTTATACCTTTTTTATGATCTTAAGTGTACTGGTCCCGATAAGTTTGTCACAGTGTTTAATGGCTTGAACGATAAGAAACTAGAACCACACAAACTCTCTCTTATTATGAAAACCTTTTAGTGATCTGACTGTACTGGTCCTTATGATTTTTTTAAAGATCTCTTATAGTAAATACAAACAATACTTATGCAGGTACTAATTCCATATCTAACTATAGGTCTAACCAAAGACAATACAAGCCCAGACGTCTATTTGAGGTTAATAACTATTACCTGTCAACAGAATTCCCATTGAATGGTGGTTAATACTAATAAGATCTCCTGGACATCATAAAGTATGTGCCTTTCCAAACTATACACGAAAATAACTTTAACACTAGTCCTTAATTTCTTTTATAGATCTATACTTTAACCTCTCAATTGAGTTGTTATACCATATTAACAGACTTTTACTTATAATTGATACCAGAAAAAAATATTGTTAACTGTGTTCTTTTGTAAACACATGAATCCTATTTATAAACCTGAAACTTTTTAGATTGAAGATCACAGAAGTAAACTTTTATTTCTTTTGATATTTTCCCTCCAATTCCAAGAAATAAGATTAAAAAGTTTTCTACATTATGAAATCTTTATGTTCAAAATTTTTTTTTGTAAAATTATATTAACCATTACAAATAAATATTATTATGCCTATAATCAATAGGCATAATTTTAAAACCTTGAACCATGTTTAACATAAAAGGAGTATTTGAGTATACATTACATGAACCTATATATTTTTTTATTGTATTTATATGTATTTGACACATATCTATTTACTATGTCCCAGTCAATACACATATTTTTCTTTTAAATAGTTTCAAAATATTCCATAATAATCCTTTTACAAACAGTCATCATGTTGGGATACACTACATGACATGTGTAGAATATTGTGGCATTTTACACATGTCAACAATGTTAAATTATGATTTGTAAATGTGATGTTTAAACATTTGTTTTAGCCAAATATGACTTCTAAAGCCATAGAGAATGAAACACAAAGAGCTATAAAAGCAGCTTCAAGAGGGGCTGAAGCAAGAAAACAGCAACTTCAAAATGAAGCTTTACATCAGCAGCAAATTGAAGCACCTATTAAACAGAAAAGAAAGACAAGAAATAAAGAAAATTTAAGGTCATTTTATGTATCATCTCTGCCAAAGCATCCACAACTACCTGTAGATTCATTGTAAGAAAATTTCATTAAATCATTTTATCTAGCTAAAAATTTAAATTACTCTTGTGGTAGATTTTTGTATGTTGTTTGTACATGTCATAAAATTGTATAACTTTGGCTCGCTCCAGTTTCGCGCACAGCAACGTGACTATTGCTATGGTTCTGTAACTTCTTTCCATTACCTTGCTTATGCAAAGGGTGAATTTTTGATATTTTATATTTGGTTGGGTATATATATATATATATATATATATATCTTATATATATATAAAAATCTTGAGTCACGATGTATGTTGCCAATAAACTCCAAAACGACTGAACCAATTTCAATCAAATTTCACATGTATCCGTAATTTAGTCTAACTTAGAAGATAGGATAGTTATTATCTGAATTATTCGCTTATGTCGTGAATATAAACGAATAAAATGAAGAAAAGTTTTCAAAGCGCCTGCACATTATAACCTGCAATTACGAGATAGATACGTATATTAAACAGTGAAACACTATTTGAAGGCGCTAAGTTATGATGTATAATTGTCTAAACTAAATTTTTTGGTTGAACTTAAAGGTTGAGTGGTAGACCACTTTGTAATAAAATACATTATGCATGTACAATACATTTTTGACATATTTTTCTTGATCGTGACATCAAGGTAAAATCTACATCGGGGTTGGAAATATAATTTACTTCAACCAGAAATGCTCATACGCGGGCAAAACTTACGAAAAGCGTGCGAAGCCGCGGGAAACAGCTATATATATATATATACAGTGATATATATATATACAGGGTGATTCATGAAGTTCTCCCCCCACTTCTACAGCACATTGTACTAGTAAAAATAATGAAAAAATGTTATATAAACATAGGTCCGAAAACTCTTCGTTAGCGAGTTAAAGCTAGCGAAAGATTTCGCCTGAATTCCAGGGTAAAGAGTAAAATAAAGCCATACTGAACTTTTGGAAAGGTTAATTAAGTAAGAAATATCGTGGATTCTTATGTATTTTTACCTGATAAAGCTAATAAAATAGGTTTCAGAACTGTACCTGTAGTAGTTTTGAGGGATTCAGGGTTAAATGCAAAAAATTGGGGCACGAAACAATGTTTTTTTTAAGTTTGATGTACAATAACTTTGTTAAATTGGTAATAAATACATAAAATCAACAAACATTAACTGTAGAGAATTTAATTCTGAGAAAATTGATATAATCAAAGTCTAAAATAAAACAGAAATAAGTACCAAAAAATCGATTTTATTCAGTATAATACATTACTAGTTTTAAAGCAAAATTAATCAGGTTGGGCCAACCGTACGCACCTTTTTATAATAGATGTTCGAAAATGAGGCCATCATTATCAATACATTTTGCAGCACGTTTGTGTATTGCTTTTGTTGCGTTTCTTAATTTTTCAGGACTTCCCTGTATCTGCACAGTCGAATCCATAATACGGGCAATTAATTCATCACGAGAATTCACTTTTGTCTTGTATACAATGTCTTTCATCCATCCCCAGATGCAATAATCCAATGGAGATAGATCTGGTGATCTTGGTGGCCAAGGGTGAGGCCCTCCACGACCAATCCAGTGTCCAGGAAATTGATGATTTAAGTAAGCAGAAACGGCACGTGAAAAGTGGGGAGGTGCTCCGTCATGCTGGAAGTACAAATTTTGTCTGAGATGTAAAGGAACATTCTCTAACAGCTGCGGCAACTCTTCTTGAAGGAAATGCAAATAGAACTCAGCATTTAGGCGTCCAGGTAATATGAAAGGTCCAATCAGCCGATTGTGCAAAAGGCCACACCAGACATTGACGCTAAATCGGTGTTGAAAGTTCTGTTCCACTACCTCATGTGGATTTTCTTCTGCCCATGAGTGTTCATTGTGCAAGTTATTGACACCATCCCGAGTGAATTGTGCCTCATCCGTAAACAAAATACGCTTGTAGAGTTGATTATTAATATTCAAAAAGTTGCAAAACTCCAAGCGAAGCGGACCATCCCCTAGCTGTAGATGTTGAACCTTTTGTTTATGAAACGGATAAAATTTGTTTCGATTAAGTGACCTCCACACCGTTGACTGCGAAACTCCTATCCGCCTAGAAATACGACGTGTACTTACACCTGGACTGCGATGAACAGCATTAATAACAATTTCATCATCAAGTTGGACAGCTCGTTCATAATTGGTTCTAGTACTTGGTAGTGATCCTGTTTCCCGAAGAGTACGAAAAGTTCCTGAAATTGTTGTGGTATCTGGAATCCTCCTATTAGGGTAACGTAGTTCATATTGTTCTACAGCAGCTCTAGCATTACCATTACAGTAACCCAAAATAAAAACCATATCAGCGTATTCCTCTGATGTAAATAAGTAAGGCATTTTTTCGCTGAATAAACAATCGAATTATAACTCACAGAAAAATTGCATTTAATAACACGATTCACAGAACCCGATCTCCTGCTGTAGCTTGCAAAACACCACTAATACACAGTTCTAACGTAACAGTACAGAATTCCATTGTTGATCAGCTGTTATTCGTGCGTTACCAACTTTGAAATTAATAAAACAAAAAACTGCATTTCGATGATTAGTAAACAATATTGGGAAAATGTTTGCTTCATTTATTTTCGAACATTTGATGTAAATTTTTATTAAAAAAAAAAAATACAACGTAATAAAACATGATATTTTTATTTACAAACAAATTTATTTAACAGTTAATCTTGTTTTCTCAATTTATCTCATCATTAAGGAACAAACATTTTGTTTTTGTTTTATTTTAATTAAATACTGTACAGTATTTCTTTACAGCTAGTAATGTATTATACTGAATAAAATCGATTTTTTGGTACTTATTTCTGTTTTATTTTAGACTTTGATTATATCAATTTTCTCAGAATTAAATTCTCTACAATTAATGTTTGTTGCTTTTATGTATTTATTACCAATTTAACAAAGTTATTGTACATCAAACTTAAAAAAACATTGTTTCGTGCCCCAATTTTTTGCATTTAACCCTGAATCCCTCAAAAACTACTACAGGTACAGTTCTGAAACCTATTTTATTAGCTTTATCAGGTAAAAATACATAAGAATCCACAATATTTCTTACTTAATTAACCTTTCCAAAAGTTCAGTATGGCTTTATTTTACCGACTCTCCCGCCGTGTGGCTGGCTGGGTGTCACACAGGGTTAGTCGGGCGTGACGGTCCGAAAATTGCCGCCGACATAGACGGTGTCGTCGCGATTGTGGTGGCGGCTCTTTACCCTGGAATTCAGGCGAAATCTTTCGCTAGCTGTAACTCGCTAACAAAGCATTTTCGGACCTATGTTTATATAACATTTTTTCATTATTTTTTACTAGTACAATGTGCTGTAGAAGTGGGGGGAGAACGTCATGAATCACCCTGTATATAACTTTAGTTTTTTGGTACATATGAAACATTTTTATCGTGTACATGAAAATGATATACAGCCCCACATGTTTTACGTTATATAGATGTATATATGGAAAAAATCGATTGTTATATCGTTCTGAGAAATATATCAGTTCCACTATTGATACTTTGACTACTGAGAGGACAAAGTATAATGTTACCTGTCCACCACACAGTGCTACTATAACCCTTGCTTGTGAATTTGTAAAAAATTACATTTATACACATTTATATTAGACATATTTTGTTAAAATAAAATAATATATTATCAGCATGGGTACAGAAATCTACACAAAACAGGTAGATAAGATAGGCCTATATAAATATACATATTTGTGATTAATATTTGTTTTAATCAGCTGTAATACATCAGATTTTGAATTTAGACGAATAATTTTATTATTTGAAAGCTTAAATATTATTTTTGGTTGAGGCTATTTAGTTATGTTATTCTATATAATCTTTTTTTCTTTTTGGTGATTTAAAAAGAAATTGTTATACATGTATTTAGTATGTGTTTATTTGTAATAATAGTATTTTTGTATAAATTTGGTCCCATTCATACCCTTATCATGAAAGCTGTTATTTAGAAAAGGTTTAAATAAAAAACAAGATAAATATAATATCTAAAACTGGTTTTTTTAGCAAACCTTTTGAATCAATTTAAAAATACTAATTAATCTTTAACTATTCTATATCTAGTAAGATATTATTTAGGTGTATTATATTTATCTAATTGCTCAACTTATATCCTTCAACTTGTAAAATATATGTTACAATTCTTGTAGTAATAAATGAACCTCTATAATTAGTTGTATAACATGCTTTGTTCTATGATGTAAGAAGCACCTAATAAATTAAATAAGTAAAATAACATTTAGATAATATATACTTTTAGAAACTTAACAATTATTTGAGTATTCACTTTCAGCTCCAGTAGTATATATTAATCTATGACAAGTATAATTACCATAACCCGCCATACTCACATGGGGCTGAGAGTTTTATCATCACGTACTTTAGCTTGTCAGATATTACTATTTAATCATTTCCATAGTATTTTATGTATAAATGTTGTAACAATCATAGGTAGTTGAGAAAATATCTGCTATTGAAATCGTAGTATTCGTTAGATTGTTATTAATTTACTCATGAAAAAACCCCATTTGTTTTGCAATCAATATACAAGACAAGATAACGAAATTCATGGTAGGAGTTGAACCAACTACAAAGATTTATGTTGTAATGATTAGACATTCAGTAATCAGCAGCCTGAAAACCTTTTATTATCTCTTTTAAGTCTCAGCTCTTGGTTGTGCTGGTTTGTCTGAGTCACTTTGGCTGTTTTTACTGTCTGATGGGACATCTCCGGGATTTGAACCCGTGATCTCTCAATTAGAGACCCGTGTCTATTTCCACTAGTCTACGTTGGAGGACTACCTGAAAACCTTGTAAACACACCTTTGCAGTTTGTTTTTGACAATGGAATATTGTGAAGGAAACAGGATTTTTCCGGACATTTGCCATCGTTCAGTGATACCAAAAATCTACGTATTTCAAAACACTCAAGTATGAATTGTTTATTTTAACATAGTTTGTAATTATGTGTTAGGTTAGTTATTTACCTGAAGGAGAGATCAGATTGCAAATCTCAAAACGTAGTGTTACTAAGTTTTTGTATCACTGAACGATGGCAAATGTCCAGGAAAATCCTGTTTCTTTCACACATATGGAGTTATGGATGCCAAATATTTGATAACTGATTATTGTAGTACTTCAATCCTTCATTCAAAACTGACTGGATTAGAGTGTGAAAGTAAAAAAGTCTTACTCTCTTCCCATCATATAGTATGAAATCCTATATTTCTAAACAATTTTTCTAAGCATAACATTGATTCTTTAGGGTTCACTCTCTTCCTTCCTACAAAAAGGTAAAGATACTTTAAAAAATTAAAGTTTTAATACACAATAAAAAATATAAAAAAACGTGTTGCCCTATTACTTGAATCTGTATTAAGCAAACAACAACAACAACAATAATAATAACCTTATTAGAACTATTTTTCTCGGTCAGACTAGGTTAAGTGTTAGAGAGGGCTTCTTAGCCCTAACTTCGCCTGGTAAAATAAGGATCTTTACTTTACTTTACTAGACTGAGGAGAAGAGAAATTGTTTGGTAGTAAATATCTCAGCAATATTGGTAATTTTTACAAAAACGGATATGAATTCTGCCTGTTTACAATGTTCCTTTGCTTTTATATTTATAAATAGCAGTTTTAGGGCTGTTATCTATTGTAACCTAAAAAACTCATGTGGGGTTTAATCCCTTCACTACATGAAAGGGATAATATACTATATTTACAAAATAGATTTAGATGACTTGCAAATCTGTGAGATTTTGGAAAGTTGCATTTTCCTACTTTATACATTTTATTTGAATTACCTCCATAATTAGTCACAATACAGGGTCATCAAAATAGGTGGATCCAATTTTAAACATTAATAAGTAAAGCTGTAATAAAAATAGTTGTTTTTGGCACCAAAAGATATAGAAAAATCCTAAAGGTTTTTTTACTTACTTAAATATGATTTTAAATGAGCTCTCCCTGTAGTATGACATACATCTTTCATAATTGACCTCCATCCAGGTCCATTCAATCATGTCAGGATCACAGTTGGAATCGCAGTATTCATTCATTTCCTTAAGTTTCACAGGACCAGCTCTACCAATCCACTGAATAGGGAATTGGTGCATATTAAGAGATGGTGCATGCGCAGAGTTGCAAATCAGCTCAACTTTGTATCCTAAAGTTACACACTCACTTGTAAAACATATGGTACAATTCTAGTAGTAATAAATGCACCTCTATGATTAGTTGTATAACATGCTTTGCTCGATGTTGCAAGGTCAGCCCAATGACACTATTAAAACTTCAATATATTTTCTGTATTAAGGCGTTAGCTTTCCTGTAATCGCTTCATAAATACTTTTAAAATTATAAATTAAAATTGGGTCCAACTTTTTCAATGCTTTTGTGTAGTGCATTCTTTACATTCTCTTAGTGTTCTTAAAGTCGCAGGCTTGGAAGATTGTTTTGTCCAGGAATGAATTTAGTTCTATATTATCAATAATACAATTACCTTATAAATTAATGATGTAAGTGGTAAATTTTCTGTGGTTAAATTTGAATTAAAACATTTTCAAAAATGTTTACATGTACATTAAACATGATACTAGACATCTAAAATGGTTTATAATTGTGTGGCAATATGTTTATTTTGCATATCATGGACTAAACTTTACATGTGCATTACAATGTTATGTAAAATACTAAAAATAATTCTTGTCTTCAGTGTTTATTTAGATAAATTCTACTCAAACAAGCATTAATTTTGTGTATAATCATACAAAATTTTAATGCTTTTGTAAGTAAAATTTAATATAAAATTAAACATTTGACTACATCTCTATGACTTTGACAGAGAGGAAATTAGTTGACATTTCCCAGCTTTATTATTAATTTGAATATTTTTCAACTTTAGTAGTCTGTCATCTGTTTCTCATAATGTAAATATAAATAACACTATCATTACATAAGCATTATAACATTCATATTTACATAATTCATTTTAATCAAAATTTCACTTAAAATTAAAGTAAAAATTTTAAAATATTCGTACAGCAAAATTTTACTATCAAACAGTATGTATAAATGTTCATAGAGCAGTGTGTGGTGTATTGTTTAGTAGTAGTAATAAACATAACCTTATAACAATAACATAATATCATAAACTGTGGCAGTGCTTTGAAATAAGATTAATCTGTATTTCATACTGAAATACTTATGGTATGTTTATGAAGTTTTATCTATATTTATTTGTAGCATTTACACCACATTGTTGATGTATAACACATTACGGTTATAATGGTAGTGTCAAAAGGTTTTTAAAATAATTCCTGTATAATTTTGTTTGATGAAGCAGCAAAAGTTTACATTAAACACCTTCTAAGTTAAGTGTATAAAATAGTTTTTTTTTCTCAAAGTTTAAAATACCTCGGGTATAAAGGTATATCTTGTATATTTATTATAAAATTAGGATAAAAATTTTATTGCAATATTATCAAATTATTTATGTTCAACTGTAAGAATAAAAAACATCAAATAAAAGGAAAAAAAATTAACTTAAATGAATTTTTATATCTATAAAATATATAAATCTAGGCTTACAAAAAAAAACATCATTAATTGTAAAATTGTGTCCTTATGTCATATGTTGTACTGTTTTTGATGAATAGAAATTAAACAAATAAAATGTTGTTTTAAGTACAAAATCTCGTCTATAATAGTTAATGTGCTTGTCACACCATGTGTTGTGTAACAGACTTCGCTGAGGTTACATGAAAAATTTCAAGTATATTGCTCATTTCATTCTTTAGATGCTCTATGGCAGATATACAGATGGTCAATCATACAAAAAATAAATTTTTACTCTTATTTCTCCAAAAGAGTTGGACATGCACCATCATAGAACTCATTCTTGTCTATGTAGACATTAAGTTTTATGTAAAATTTAATGTCTACAGATACAATTTTTCTCGAGATTTCTTGCCACATGATACATTCACATTTTTGTCCACTGCGTTAGGTTTTATAACAGAGTGTTTAAATAATAAATGTTTCGGTGATCTAGCAAGAGAACTACTAAAATCAAATCTGTTGACAATTTAACCAATTTCAGTCAATACATATTCCAGTTTCTACTCAATTACTTTTTCTTTTACTTCTTGAATAAAAGTTATATGTTGAGATCTTATATGATTTGGACTCAGTTTGTTTACAAATTTATTTATTCTGCTATTTTCCCGTTGCTATCATGGTTACCAACAAGGCCAATATACAAATATTCACTTTGCTCAGCAAAATCCTGTGGAGTGACATGAACCATCATCAGACTCAGTGTTGTCTATACAGAAATAAAGCTTCATGCAAAATTGCAAGTCTATAGATAAATTTGTTTTTGAGATACCGTGTAGACAGACAGACAGAAAGATAGAAATGAAGTTTTTCCAGCCTCTCCAGTGATAGACTAATGCTCACCTTATAGATCATCCCGACTAGGGGCACCAGATGTATCATGGTAACAGTGTTAGCTTTTAATATTAGAGGTTGTGGAATATTACTTACCATGACTTGACACAATGTAATGCAAATTAAGAACATGATCCATAATTACTTATACATGTATAATTACCTTACTAATTATGTTAACATGGTCTGTTATGCAAACTGGTGATGGAGTAACATAATGTGATGGTTATGGTTTAAATTATTTGTGTTTTAGAAAACCACAGAAATCCAGTAATGAAGTCAGTCCACCAGCTGTCGTACCGCAGGTTTTGCAAGAAGTTCCTAGCAATTTAGTGGTCTCTCAAGCCTCTTCAACAGGATCTTTGATTTCTGATGAAAAAACCTGAAAACGAAAAATCTGCTAAAAGAAATTTAAATGTTAAATGTCAAAATCAAAAGAAAGCAAACATTACAGAAAAAGTGATAACGGACCTCAATCAGGAGGAGGATAATTGTAGTTCATCACCAAAGGAATGTTGTTGTGACTATGTTGTCTGCAGTTGTCATAATAGTCCTCCAGTCTCGTAAGTCATTTTCTCAAAATTTATTCAAATTGATAATAAAATTATATTTGTAGTTTCCACTTTGTAGGATTCCATTATCTTAAATCAAAATTGTATAATATTTTAAAATTCTAAAAACCTCTTCCACTTTCTAAATAAGAAAAGTGAGTATTTTATTAGATATTTGAAAAGGCTATTTATTAAGAAATAGTTTTGAAATATGTAATTTCAGTTTCAGAAGACGTTGTCAGTCAGAAACAAGATTAAGCAGTGAGGTCAGTCTTGAATTGGGAATACATCATCCACGCAAAACTAAGACAAGAAGTCGTTCTTGCTCTCCAAGAAGTGTTAGAGCTCTTAATTATCTTGATGCTGGTAACCTCTTTGAGAGTAATCAACGCAATTTTGTGACTGTAACTCATCATTCCTCTCCTCCGAAGGTAAGCAACTTATTAGGCTCTCGATACTGTATTGTTACAAATTAATTGTTGCATCAATTCCTCCTTCAGTTGCAAATAGGAATCAAATTGCTGTTTGGCTCTCTGTATTAATCTTATACTTCTGTTCATGGTTAAAAGCCTCTGCACTGTTTTTTGTTATTACATCTATATGTACTTTTGTACACAATTGTCTTCTGTGTAGAACACTTTTTTATTTAACTTTGAAACCACACCACCATAACATCATTACATACGGTAACCTTAAAATGAAAAAAAGAAGGTACTTTGGGATTATACCGACCATACCAGTATGAAGAACACAAAAAATATATTAATCAGAAACTGCTTGATCCTCAGAAGACTTTGACAAGCCCTTCTGAATCGTCGGTGTGGGTTATTGTCTAAAGGAGGCCAACACTAACCAATAAATATATGTTTTTCCAATGCACAACAATGAAACTTTCTAAATGGCTAGTGGAGGAATATGTCAGATAATTGTAAATATGTCTATATAGGATATCTGAACTGAAGCCTCCTTTAAGTGTTTTTTGAACAAATGTCTCTTACTTTCTGGACCACCCTTGTTCAAATGCCAGCTGAAAAGATCTATATTTTATAGGTCTTAAATATTCTTTTATCTAATGGATCCCAAAGTTTACTATGGCATCACACTTCCATCTGATGAATGCATATTAGTAACATGAAAACCATGAAGTAAATTCATTAATATACACAGAATCTTACATACTATACAATAAGATTCATAAATGGCATTATAAAAATTGTTACTTCTATTGGTAGTACTTGGTATTTTTTACGCAATTGTTCTGTGGTAACATATTTATTTAATTTCATGGTAAACACCAATTTACTATAATTCACACAAACAGTATGTAACATGGGCCAGAAAACCCTAACAAGAGCAAAGCAAGAACTAATAGAGTAATGCATTTGATTATACAGTGTGAGTTAAAAGTATGGATACACTCTGTTTAGTTTTTGATGGATAAAGGTGGAGGGATGGAACTCGAAACTCCTTTCTAGGAAATGTAAGTGAATTTTTTACAACTTTGCCCATTTCTCAAAATGGGATTTTGGGGGTGGGGGCGGCTAAAAATTTTCAAATGTAAAACCACCTTATTTGAAAGGTCTTTTTAAAAGAAGAAGAACAGTGGAAACTAGAGCTTTCTATCTCAATCCAGTACAAAATGGCAGCTTATTAAAATTAATTAAATAAATTTAGAAGGTAAATAATTTCAATAGACAAGCACATTCCTTACAAACTCAAACCTGTTTTAGAGTTGTTACCTGCTGCAGGGCAGGCCTACCTTATCTTATCAAGAGGAAGTCCAGTATTATGTTTAGTTTTGAGTTGGAATTAAAAAAGGTACTTTGGGATTATACCGACCACACCAGTATGAAGAACACAAAAATATAAATTTATAGAAACAAACATGATAGAACGAAAAAACAACTCTTTAATTAAAAAATTACAAACTTACAATGATTATCAATTGTTAATGGGGTCAGATTCCGTTATGCTCCCAACGCTTAAACTTTTTTCAATGAACTTAGAACGTTATAAAACGATGTAGTTGAGTAACAGAACTAACATTCCATCAATCAACAAGCATTTCCAGGTATTGTGATCGGTATTGTTGTCGCTGTTATTTTATCTTTCGCTGTTATCTTATCTTTCTCGAGAATCCCGATTACGGCAGGCCACGCGGCATCACATGATTATTTAAGTTTTTTGCACAGTACATAATTTACATAATTGCCTTTTCATTTCAATTCAATTTATATTTCTGATCAGCCCCTCTAGAATTTGATATTTTACTGATAGGTACTATCTCGAGGGATAGGTTTTTCTTTCGTTGACATCAGTGTGGGGCAGCACCAAAGGTGCTGCCGAAGCCCGCGCTGATGGCCGGAGGCACTCGCATTATGGGTGGCGGAGTGTGATCAAGAATAAAAACAAGTTTTGTGTGTTTTTTCCAATAAAGAGTTTAGTTTTTGATTGGTAATGTTTGTTTTTGTTGAATTTTTGTGTTTGGAGAAATGTAGGAGTAAAACATGGAAGTTGGCTTTGAAACCACACCACCATAACATCATTACATAACCTTAAAATGAAAAAAAGAAGGTACTTTGGGATTATACTGACCACACCAGTATCGGTATACTGACCAACCTGATCTGCAGAATTAGGTTGAAGTTTATTTCGATCTCAATTTAATATTTAAATTGGCCCAACATAGGCATTTTGTGCGGGTCTACTGACTCTTAGTACAACGTTCACAGTGCGACGGAACATTTTACGAAGCCATTACAGACATTAATTAACTGTAAGTAGTATATGTTGGAGATAACGTGACTAACCAACAAGGCGAGCTGATTGTAATCGGACATTGATAACGAGTGAACAGCATTCGCAAACCAGTGCGCACCGGCACTGATTCACCTGCGCTACCAACTGTGCAGCGACAACTGTCCCACTAATCACCGCCCCGCCCCGCCACGGCACTCGGCTTGCAGACACTCCGTTACGACCGGCACAGCGCAGCGCCTTCAATTTTAACTACACTACTGCAACACAGTGCTGTACTGCCAACTCCGGAAATCGGAGATACGGCGCAACAAAATGACAATATAGCTCTGTTGTATAGCAGAAACCTACTTATTTATTTAATAGTTTTTTTAATAAACTGTTGTTATCCTTTGTTGTTATTGTTGTTGTATGGCTCGTAATTGTTGACTCGTTTTTATATTTAGTTATTAGTTTCGTAGTCGTAGTATTTTATCCTTCATTAACTTATTATTGTTATTTATTATTTAATAGTTTGACTAAAATGCCTCCAGTAACGAGATCAAGCGAACTGCTGAATGTTATTGACGGTCTATTTTTTATTGACCAAGATGTTATTGATCTTGCATCTATCTTATATAACGAACTAAAATCTGTTATGGCTACGTTTGGTGAAGGTGCAATTAAACAATTAGTTCCTCATATTAGCTCCCTGATGAGCAAATTAAATGACTTATCAAAGGAGAATAGTGAACTAAAACATGAGGTTGAATCCATAACTAGCAATCTAGCGTCTATGGAACATCGTTGCATGGACTTAAATAATAGTTATAAGGATAAGTCTATGGCGTGTGATGAGCTAGAGGAACAATATGACGCTGACATAAACTTAATGCTCAGCTAGTCAAGTGTAGAGAAGACAACGCTCTATTACAAGAGGCAGTGAACCGGCGGGTTAACATAGACAATGACATGCTGCTTGTAGAGAGCCGCGAAAAAATTGCCGTACTGACAGCGGAGCGCCAGTGTCTGGTGACAAGTATTGAGGTACTGGAGGCCGACGTGAGGGCTCTTCGGGCAGAGTTGAGACAGGCGGAGTCACGGGCGAGACAGTGGCGGACCTCAGCAGACGACAGCCTGCTGGCCGAGATGACCTTGGCTGAGGCTAGCTGCCCTCCTCCCCCTGCTACATTGACGGCGGCTCATCAGAGCACCACATCAACCCGCAACAGCATCGACCAACCTACCAGCCTCTCTAGTCTTCCGGTGCCTCATGCTGTCACCCCCACACCCTCAGCAGACCGTCAGGACTGCAGTTTTAAAAATGTTTTGTTGATAGGTGACTCACATTTGAGACACGCTAGTAGTAAGTGCGTTTTTAAAGGGGCCTATCTTGAGTGCTGTCCTGGGGGGAAAATAGTAGATATTAAGAATAGATTGTTAAATTATGTAGAGAGAGAGAGAGAGAATTTTCTTTATTCCAAAACATACATTGAGCTACATTAAATGTAAACATCAACTGTACATGAATAGCGTCAATAACTATAAAAATCTAAAACTGAAACTAATCGTTAACTGTAGGTTTAAGTTTATCTGTAATTTATATTCATGTTGGTGCCAACAACTTGAGGAAAGGGTATCGGGGGGGGGGGGGGGTCCTGGGTACAACGGAGGGCATGGTAAGCGGGAGGCCCTCCACAGCATGGCGGATCTGCTGTTCACTGTCAAAACCAATTTTCAAAATTCTAAAATTTTCTTGGACAGTGTACTAATTCGACGTGACATTGGCTATAAAGCTCTACATGACTTCAACCTTCAGTTGGAGCTCATGTGCAATAACTTCGACGTTGAATTCGTCGAAGCTAACACTTGTGTTAGCAGGCGGGACCTCACCCGGGATGGTGTGCACTTCTCCAGAAGAGGTGTTACTCGCTTGGGATCTCTATTTGTGAACGCTATTACTGCGGGTTTGCGGTATCTGGATGCAGCACCAGCCAATGACCTGGGTGAGGACATGTCTAGTCTCGGCTTGAGTCCCGGGCCTGGGAATACCATCAGCGGTGACCATGACCCCTCTGGGAGCTGCGATGTTTCTTGGGTCCCGGGAAACTAACTGGGATGGGGAGCACGGGGTGTCTCAAAGTCGCGCACCTCAACATTAGATCCCTCAATACAGGGTTTGAGGAAATGTGCTCATTTGTGCATGACTTTGACTTTGATGCAAGTGGGATATCTGAGACCTGGCTTCACCCCGGCACCCCATCAGACAATTATCAGATGACTGGGTACACACTTCTACGATGTGATCGGCATGCTGACTTACACGGCATTGCAGACGCGGTGACAGGTGGTGGCGTTGCCTTGTATATTAAGGAGGGAATCTCCTTCGAGCAGCACACACTTACTGAGGATGTGGCCCCTGGTATCGAGTCTCTTTGTGTTGTCCTGAGGATAAGGGGAGTAAGGCTTGGTTTATGTGTGGTATACAGGCCACCACGAACTCCATTATGTACTTGGGCGACAACAACATAGATTTATTGTCAAATAGTTGTAATGAAGCCAAGTACTTACGCCGACTCTTGAAAGAATACAATGCAATACAATTAGTAAATGAACCAACAAGAGTGACAGCAACCTCTTCCACCTTGTTAGACCACATAATAGTGGACAGGTCGGTCGAGGTCGAGAGGACCGGCGTCATCGATGCAGCAGGCATTAGGGACCATAGAGGGGTGAAGATAACGGACCACAAGTTGATATATTGTTGCGTAAAAGTTAAGAAAGAGAAAAAAGGGCCAAAAATGATAACCTACAGAGATTTTTCAAAATTCAACGCAGAAAGTGCTGTCAAAGCAGTCGCGGAGATTGACTGGGAGAGAGCAATGCACATTGACAGGGTTGACAATATTGAGTACTTCATCACTACCCATATTATAAGTGTATTTGATTCACATGCTCCAATTGTATGCAAGAGAGTAACAAAAAAGAAAGCCCCGTGGAGGAACGATGTCATAAACAAGCAGACTAAACTAAAAAACAAACTCTGTAAAATATATTGGAAAACCAGGGACAGTAAAGATTGGGAGATGTATAAAAGAACACGCAATGAATTAAATGGGATGGTGTGGAGAGCAAAGAGAGATTTTTTCACTGAGCAATTATCCACTAACAAGGATCCCAAAGATTTTTGGACTTGTTTGAAACAGTGTAATATAGTTATGAAAAACAGAAATGAAAACATTCCACACCAACTGAAGCTTGATGACATCAATCAGTATTTTGTCAATATGGGGAATGGAAATGAAGCCAGAGTTGAAGAAATTGATGTCTTCAGAACTAGTAAGAGAATTGAATCGATGAATGATTTTAGCTTTTCTGCTGTCACTGAAGATGATGTAAAAAAAGCACTAAATGAAATAAAATCTAGAGCTGTTGGTAGTGATGAAATATCCATCCAAATGATTAAGGCTGTGAGTCCGTATGCTTTGGGTGCAATTACTCATCTCATTAACAAATCATTGATGAGCGGTGTGTTCCCGCAGAGATGGAAAATGAGTATTGTTCATCCATTGCCAAAAGTAACGTCCCCTAAAAGTGTCCAACAACTGAGACCCATCTCGATTTTACCAGCAATATCAAAGATTATGGAAAAGATAGTAACACGTCAAATAGCACAGTATATGAACGAAGTAAACATATTGCCAAAAACACAATCTGGATTTAGAAAAAATCATAGCACATGCACTGCCCTGGTAAGTCTGTTCAGTGACTTAATTGATGCGAAAGATAAAGGGATGTGTAGTTCACTAGTTATACTAGACTACTCACAAGCATTTGATTCCCTTAACCATGAACTTTTGTACGCTAAGATGCATTTTTATGGCTTTGGCAAAAATTCAATCGAGTGGGTAAAATCATACATAGGAGACAGAAGTCAGGTTACAAAGATGGGAAGTGGGACGTCAACTTCACTTGTCAAAAGGCGAGGTGTTCCTCAAGGAAGTTGTCTTGGACCTATATTGTTCAACTTATATACGTCTGACTTCTCCAGTTGTGTTCAAAGCTGTGCAGCTCACCTGTACGCAGATGATTGTCAGTTGCGCTTGTTATACGAGCCTGGCTCCATTGATGAGGCTATTGAGAAAATAAATTCCGATCTAGTGAACATCAACACTTGGTCAATTAACAATGGCCTTAAACTCAATATAGGTAAGTGCATTGTCCTTCATCTTGCCCCACACAATCTGGTGCAGGCCCTTGGTCAGAGAGGAGTGAGAGTAAGGCTCAGTGGGGAGAGCCTGTCTGTCTCTGAGTCAGTCAAGACTCTCGGAGTTGTGCTTGACAGTGAGCTCACCTTTTCTGATCATGTCACTCATGCTATCCAGCGTGCCCTTGGTAGGCTGAGGGGTCTGTACAGATTTAGAAGTCTGCTGCCAGAATCCGCTAAGCTCCGGCTTATGAGTTCTCTTGTTCTATCTGTATTTTATTACTGCTATCCTGCATACGGCAACAGTATCTCTAGGGGAGACATAGATCGGATTCAAAGACTCCAAAACTCTGCAGTTCGATTCATTTTCAATTTGAGGCGCTTAGATCATGTATCACCCTTCCGAGATGCTGTCAGTTTGTCCCCCATGGAAAATGTATGCAGGATCCTGAAAATGTGTGGCATGATCCACAAGGTGCTTGCGCTGGGTGAGCCGCGGTACCTGATCGAGAAGCTCCAATTTCGGGAGGAGGTCTCTCAACGCAGTGTCCGCCATGGTGACCTGCTTCACTTTCCCAGAGTCAAGCATGAGTTTGGGAGGAGGAGCTTTTCTTACTTTGGCCCAAAGTTGTACAATGACCTCCCCAGAACCTTAAACTGACTTCTGTTACTGTTTTTAAAAGTAAATTAAGAAAAATGACTGTGCAGTAATTTATTTGTCTTGTTTGGGTGTTTTCTTTAGTCTATAGGTTTTAGTTTTTATTTTTATTTCCCAGTATTGTAAATAGTGTAAGATATGACAAGAGTTGTTCTGTAAAGCAGTTGTTATACTGAAAAACGCTTGCAATAAAGGCATTTTTATTTATTTATAAGTACAACAAAGCGACGCACCGTCCATCTGAACGGGCGGCGAGACTCTGCAATCACGTTATCTACTAGACCGCTCGACTTTGACCTCTGTCTGAGGATGGGGAGGGGTTTGCGATAAGACAATTCCTGTTTTATATTGACGAAATATTGTTCTACACTAATCTAGTAATCAGTAGAAGCAAAATGTCAAATAACGATTCATGTCTGGGTGTGGTCGGTATAATCCCAAAGTACCAAAAAGAATGTCTATGAACCTTAGAAACATACAGCAGAAGTATATATATATATATATATATATAATTATAATATTATATATACATATAATTAATATATTAATTAGTATATATATATATATAATTATAAAATTATATATATATATACATATAATTAATATATTAATTAGTATATATATACTATGTATATATACATATATATATATATATATATATATATATATATAGTGTATATATATATATACGTTAAATTGTATAAATGGCAATAGCCTTATTTAATTTCAATAAACATTGAAATATATTATATATATATATATATATATATATATATATATATATATATATATATATAATAAACTACTACTATACACTTTAAATAAATGGTTAAACTTAATTTGTATTCTGATGATTATAGCTAGAAATAACAAATAACTCAGTATGATACAAATGTGAACTTTAATGATGATAAATTGACATACAGGTTTGAATTTTGAAACAAGATGGAGGATGCAATAATGGTAAACTTTTTTTAAATACAGTTCTTAAATTTTAGGGGAGGGTGGTCGTGCTGGCTTAATGAAATAGAAATATTAGGTATTGTTTTTAATAAAAGATATTGAAATTTAAAAAATAATTTTGTTAAATTTTAATTATATTAATTTTGAATTGTTAGCCAAATCGAATGTTCCTGGGTTTTATGTTCTTCCAATGGATCACTGTTAAATTTAAAAGGAATTTTCTCACCCAATGTCTGTCTTCTGCTTCTCTGTACTTCAGTGATAATATGAATTTAATAAATTAACCTTTCTTTTGAATCAAATACTGCTGAATAAAATGTAACCAGTTTCTTTATTTAAAATAATAATCTTGCGTCACTTCTTCTATATCCGTCTCTCCTCTTCACTTTTAAACCTCTGCTCTCTTCACTCAACAATCATCCCTGCACACTGTATCACTGACTTTAGTTTACTTTATAACTTTTGAGTTTTATATATAATAAGGTGAATTTTGATTAATTTTGATATATTTAATTTTGTATTTATGATTGTTTGTATTAAAATTTGAGACAATTTATAAATAACTATTCCTTAATTATTATTACTAATAAATTTCTAAATTAAATTAAGTATTCATATGAATGTGAGATGGGTGTATGAAATGAGTCATTACAATATATATATATATATATATATATATATATATATATATATATATATAAAACTTGCCGGGTGAATGTGCTACCATTACACCACAGAGCGCTTACTTTTTCCGATTCAATTATTTTGTATTTGGCCGTATCTGTCACATATAATGGTAGCACATTCACCCGGCAAGTGAGAGATCCGGGTTCGACTCCCGGCGGAGCAAGTACTTTTTGCGATTCAATGTTTATTGAAATTAAATAAGGCAATTGCCACTTATACAATTTAATGTATATATATATATATATATATATAATATATATTTATATATATATATGCTGTGGGCATATATATATAAAGAGTCAGGGAAATGCAATATGCATTCCAAAACACATTGACTTTTCTCTAGCTCTATAAATTATATTAACTGAGCTTGAATTAATGACTAATTTTATTTTTACAGATTTAAGCTATGTATTAATATGTCTATAATAATAGAATACATGTTTTGACCGACCACTTAATTATAAAAGTCTGTATTATTTTACAGTTGCTGCAATTAATAACAACATTATTCATTCTAAGTATAGTAAAACAGACCACAATATTTGGATAGATTTAAAAAAAGTAGCATATCTCATTTTTGTAACTAATTAGGAGTCTTTAGTTAATACAGACGACATCAACACTTCTTGCGAGCGATTTGTTTGTCAGATACAAACTATATAAAATATTGAAAAACTACAGAAGTTAAATAACATCTCCCATGAAAGAAATGAAAATAAAGGTCAAACACAGAGATAAGATTAGCAAAAAAAAAAAAAACAACTTTCAATCCTATTGCTCAGTTTAAAACCTAACAGAATTTTTTCCTAATAATATTAACTTAAACAAGAATAACGTGAAATTTCTATGGAAAATATTAGAAAAATTAGTTAATACTAAATGAAAAGAGGCTTTTAAAATTGCCCCATTTTTGAAAGGGAATGAGGAGCTGGATAAAAGAGAGGTTGTGGAACCTTTAATGATTATTATGTAAGTGTTAGAGCAGGGCTGGCCAGTGCTGTCCCTCCCGTGACTGAGCTTTTTATTGATGACAGCTTTACCATGGACTCGGCCCTCCGGCTGGTTCCTCTCACTCATTATGATATTGTTTGGAGTGTAACCAAACTCAGAGGGGGCTTCGGCCCGGGGATTGACTGGATTCCCGCTAAGATCGTCTAAGATAATATTACCAAATTAACACCATTGTTACATATTTGACTGTAGTATTTTAAAAACGATTTATCCTAACGTTTTCAAAAAAGGTGAAGTTATTCAAATTTTTAAGGAGGGTCGAAAACATGAGTGTGTAAGCTATAGACCTGTTATTTTATCCAGTGTACTTGCAAACATTTTGGATAAATGTGTTAATTAAAAACCAACTTGTGAATTATTTAAAAACTAACAATATAATTGATTAAAACCAATTTTAATTTAGGAGCGATAGCAATTTGATTGACGCTTTATTTTGTTAACTAAAGAGTTACATGATGCTGTGGGCAAAAACAGGAAGTCTCTGTTGGTATTTATTGATTTGGCTAAAACGCTTGACACAATTAATCAGGACTTATTAATGAAGAAACTAAATTTCTTTAGTGGCTAAATGCTACAACCTTGGATTGGTTTAAAAACTACTTTTCTGTCTAGGTAGTCACAATTTAGGGGGAGCTGAGTTTGAGGAAGACCATACAGTACGGTGTAATTCAAGGAAGTACTATAGGCCTATACTATTTTTGATATATGAACAATTTAGGTAAAATAAATATGGAAAATGATGATATTTTTATAAGCAGATGACACAGCTCTTTGTTTTGAGGGGTCCAGCTGACAAGGGATGTATGGGAGTGAGCATGGTCTGAACACTGTCAAGTATTGGTTTGATTAAAATGGACTCACTATGAATGTCAAAAAAACAAAGTGCATGGCAGTGGCACTTCGGACGTGTCATGATCTGGACAATTTAAACCTGAGGCTTCACACTTGTGGCGGCGTGGCTGGCTGTGTGAATGTCATGAGAATGTGTAGAGCATGTATATGATACAAGTATTTAGGAGTAATTTTTGATAATCGGCTAAAATGGATAGGTCGTATCCAGTATATAAGAAGTAAGTTAAGGATACAAATTTTTATGTTTAAAAAGCTTTGTAATGTATTAAAATTTGATATTTTAAAACTGGTTTACTGCGCATTCGTACAATCTGTTCTGCAGTACGGAATTATTGCTTGGGGTGGGACATTTAAGAGCTCGCTGTTTACCGTTAGAAATCGTCCAAAAAGCAATTATTAAAGCTGTCTTGAAAAAACCGTCTTTATCTTTCGGAACTGTTATTTGATGAATTTAAGGTTTTTAACATTAGACATTTACTCGTTGGAAACATAATATAATGTACATGTTAACAAAAACCACATTTATATTTTGAACCAAGTAAGCCATAGTTATTTGACCAGATTGGCAGTGTCATCTGGGATTATTGCCCCGAAATTGGAGAAATTAAAAATTCTTTATTTATACAAGCAAAGTTAGGGCCGCATGGCCCTTTATTACATTTAATCTGCGACAACGTAAAATTTAAAACATTAAATAAATATTGCCTTAAGAATAAAAAAAGAAAAGAAATAATTAAATTTAAACAATGTGGTGGAATTAGTAAAATATTTTAACGTTAAAATTAAAGTAAGAATAATGGAAGATGGAGTGGAATGGAGAAGTCTATTAATTGTACAAATTCACACTACATTGCAAATATAATTTTTCTTAAATTACCAGATTGCCTTAAGCTACCTACTAAGTGTTTACAAACCTGACAAAAAGAAAGTAACCTTATGGATACTAAACATAGATAAGGGTGAACTAGAATATTTTATTACTTATTTGTACGTACACTACCTTAATTGTTGATCTTATGTTCATGAGGAGCATTTACAGTGGGTTGGCGTATGATAGTGTCATAATGTCGTAACTTGTATTATGTGTTGAGAGAGAGAAAAAGGTTCTGTTGTGTGGTGTGAGTGTATACGTGTGTGAGATGTTCCAAGTCTCCTAATAAACTGTTATGGATATAATCTTTTTCTTCTATATAAATGAAGTTAATATTATTGGTCTATATTTATTAATCATTCATCATCACATAATTGTTTCTGAAATTGTTATCTTGTTATCTGGTAGTAATTTATTGCCTAACACTAGCTTTGTTGTAGGTATGATGTATTTGTTTCTTGTTTTTTTTTTCTATGTATATATATATATATATGTATATATATATATATGTTATATATATATATGTATATATATATACACACGTTACACTAATACATTTTTATATTGTACATTTCATGTTTTAATTATGTATTTTTTCCATAAAAAAAGTTATAGTACTTATACTGTTAATTCGTATATATTCATGCTGCTGATCGCATCTCTATCTCCACACACAGGCTAAGCCCATGTGGAGATCATTTCCTGTTTTTGTACACTATATGCTGTAATCTGTGTTTATATGAGGAAATAAATATTAATTCATTCATTCAAATTATCATTACTAACCTAACCTATTGACTTAAGAGCCATGCCATGCCTGCTGTTCAAGTAATTGCCACTATGTCAGTGTTATGAATAACATTTATAGTAAAAGTATACCATTATCAGGGTACTATTACGAGGGCTATTCAGAAAATAAGGAATGTTTTGGATTTATAGAAAACCAAGTCCTAGAAAAACATTTTATTGTATACGTATGAAAGAGGGACTAAAATAATACTTTACTTTTCTACTTAATCGCCATACAAATTCAGGGACTTATCATAGCTGTGGACAAGCTTTGAAATTCCTGTATGATAAAATTCTGCTGCCTGTGATCTCAGCCACTCAGTGATGCAAACCAAAAATGCGTCACTCAGCATATTGTCAAAACAATGTGTTGCTAGCCAAGTCTTGATTCTCGGAAACAAGTGAAAATTAATATCTCTGCACTTGTCATGTTTATAAGTCAAAATCCATGACCACCTTGACTGTAGTAGGCCTCCACAAACATCAAAGCTGGCCCCATTTGTTGTTCTTTAAGGTGATCTGCAAGGATTTTTGGAATTGGTCTTTAAAAAATTTGTGGTAGCCTAGCTAAAAAATTTCAAACAATAAAGTCCGTGAAACTTGTGAGAAACATAAAGAAAGCTCAGTTATTGTGAAACGGCGGTTTTTACGAATCCTTTCATCAACGTTGATGACCAGATCATCAGTCACAATGCTCGGATGTCCACTCTTCTCTTGATCATAAATGTTTGTTTTGCCATTTTTAATTTGAATGCACCTTCTTCTTCTTGAAAGAACTTTCAGTCCAGTACATTATTCCTGTACACTTCACATAGTTCACGATGAATTATTTGTTTTAAGTTTTTGCCATCAAGAAACTGATCACAGACCACACAACTGGCAGGATTTGAATGCAGCACAATTTGAATGTAAAAAAAATCAGGCAGCATGAAGATATTCCCGTTGTCATGGCTGGATGCTGATTGAGGTGCCGAGCACGAGCACACTAATATATATGATTGACACACATTTGGTGATGTCAGGTGGAAACGTTCCTTACTTTATAAATAGCCCTTGTATTTTCTAAGAAGTCGGTTTAGGGAGGGAGCCAGTTCCTTGTATACACAATTGCTTTAGTGGTATTTGGATAATGATCTGGGGACTTTAATGGTGAACCAATGTTATTTGTTGCAGTCAAAGGAAGATTTAGCAACATTTATTGATTTAAAGAAGAAAGGCTGCAGTACAAAGAGTAATTACACTAAGGAAATAAAAGAAAAAATTGAGGAAAGAGGTAAAAAAGCCTTAAAGAGAGAACATCTCAAAAAAGACTTTCAACAGCTACTCCATGACTTGAAGAATCTTACTCGCAGAAAGCAGATTCTGAAGAGTAGAATAAAAACAAAAGTAAGTAAGCGTACTTGAATATTTTATTCAAATTAATTCCTCTTCCTTATTTAACAAATGCAAACAAAGTAATAAATATATTTAAATCACCTTAAAAATTACAATTTGAACAAACTTTTAAAATGATAACTTTCAATAAATTTAAATGAAATGGTAGGCATTTATGGCTTATCATCGAAAACAAGTTAATCACGAGTTTGTTTTTAATCAGTATACAGAAGTATATATTTTTATTCAGGTTTTTTGTGCTAGATATTATTAAAACTTAATATGGATATGACTGGAAACTAGTATATATTTATACAATCTCACTTGAATCAAGCTAAACAATTATTATTTTGACGAAGCCTATTGTAATTTTTTGGAGTATTTAATGGCCAATAAAACTTCTGATTTCTTTAGTCAGTTAATTTAGCTCAAATTGATAGTATTTACTAGATACTTTAGTTATAATTTACTATTTATTGAGCAAAATTTTATTTATAAACTAAGCAAGAGAGTATTTTGATATTCATAATATTTTGATATGTTGATATAGTTAAGTTCTTAGATGTTTAGTGTAACTTCAAGTAATTATATAACTGTAACTTTCTACATAAACTGCAATATTTGTATATGACATGAAGATACTTTTCTTTAAGTTACTTTAGCATTTCTATTCAAACAAAACAAAACTAGATGAATAATGCAAAAATGATTAATTTTTTTTGTGTTTTCTGCTCTTGAATCCAGTAACATATGTGACCTCATACCTTTTACTTATAGTTAAACTTGTTATTTTGTACTCATTGAGGTTTCATCCCAATGGATCTCAAGATTCAATGTGGAAATTGTTCAATAACTTATTAGGCTTAACTTTTACATTAGTTAATTTGAATATAAACATAACATCTCAGAATTTATCCTTTAGTATCCTGTTTTCTATAATTTATAGAATGTCTTGAATATAAGTACACTGAGTTATATACAGAGTTTTGTAAGGTTCTAATTGGGTAAAAACAATTATGTAAAAATCTTGGAATTTGGGCATTTTTACAAAAATACCTGCAATTTGATGTATAAATCTTATTTCCAACCAATTTTATTATATGGAGCAGAGACGTGGACATGGACTAAAAAATGATTTAAGCAGATTGCAAGCTGCAGAAATGAGATTTTTAAGAGGGATAGAGAAGACTACAAGAAGAGATAGAATAAGGAACGAAATAACCAGAGAAAGATTGAAGGTAGTTTCAACTGCAAGAGACAATGGAAGGAAGAAGAATACAGTGGATGGGGCATGTGAAGAGGATGGGAGATAATAGAATGCCTAGAATAGCACTGGAGAAGGAGGAAGGAGGAAGAAGACCAAGAGGAAGACCGAGAGGAAGATGGGAGGACCAAGTGTGGAAAGACATAGAGAGAAGGGGACTACCGAAAATACAGGTGGATGAAGAGGAGACCTGGAAGGATAGACTAAAGTGGAGGAGGCTGTGTACGACGACCCGTGAGAACGGAAACGTCTGACGATGATGATGATGATGATGACCTGCAAATTGGGGAACTTTTGCACTTGTTCCTTAATTTTTTTTGGAAATCAGCTATTGAACATTTGTTTGTTTGATATGTTTGATAGCTAATTTAATTCAAAATATTTGATTAACACTTTTTTATTGAAATAATTTTAAATAAGACCTAGAATAAATAATAACATCGTGATCCAAGAATCTGATTATAAATAAAGGGTATGGTTAATATACCATTAAGAATTGGTTATTTTCCTGCATCATAGTATGCAGTACTAAAAAAGTTTCATCAAAGGGCAACGAATAGGTACATTACTTAACACCTGCTGAGCAAGTTTCAAAGTAATTGTTGGTTACATACTGTTATGTGCTCTTTTTTTGGCAGTTTTCTCAAATTCAATTTTAAGATAATTGCTATTAAATTAACTTTATCAATTTGTACTTACCTTTCACAAAATAATTGTTCACAAATATTGGTTTTGTTTACTGACTGCCAATAAACTTGAGATAGAAACATTTACGTTACCATCAGTCCTTTTTTGACATTATACTTGGTCTTTAATTTGTAATCCCCCTATAAAACAACTTATAAGACATCAATTAAATATTCACATTTAATATATTCCACTTAATTTTAGTTTTTGAGTTTGCTTACTTAAATTTTACCACACAATTAGTTATATTTGTATACTTTACATTCTAATGCAAATAAACAAATGTATTTTAGCCTTGTAATATAATAGGGTACACAAATTATTTTACAGTCATGTAGCTTAATTATTATAATTTGGTCTATTTTAAATATCTCTACTTAAATATATGAATATATTTTATGTTTTCAGCCTAGAATCTATCAAAGAGAAAGAGATGTTTTGGCTAGAAATGAAAATAAACAGAAAAAATTAGCTGGTGCATTTGAAACCCTGCTTCATACAGACAAATCCAAGCAGTCCAAAATATCAGGTAATTATTACTATTTGGTTGTTTGGAAATTAAAAAGAGGGTTTCTCCTTAATTTTGAATAATTAATTAACCATGCTGAACCAGTATTGTTTCATATCTGATATATAATATAAGCAAAGAAATATTTCCTTCAAATAGCTACACATATAAGTCACGTATGATGTTAGGAGGAATTGATAGGACTTTTACACACACACACATATATTTATATTGAGTAATAGGCACCGAAAATGAAATCAAGCTCTTCATCAATAACGTTCCATGTATTATTTTCATGAAATGTTAATGTATCTCTCCCTCATTTTCTCATTTTGCCATTAGATGTAATAACGTCTTCTAGTATAGGAGCTAGCAACGTTTTCGAGAGAGAATTTCAGGTCAGCTGAAATTTTGATATGCTGTCTTTCTTGCTCTTTCGGTTGGAGTCCGGGCTATCTGGCTGGCGGTAGTGGTTGCGTTTATTAATGCGCATCTTACCTGCACAGGTAAAAATCCTGGAGCGCTTCGGCAAATGGACAACATGGCGTCAGTCTAAAGTCACATGTTTGTTTTGTGTTTGTGTTATTTGTGATGTTTATTTATTAATTTCGCTACAATCGCCAGTGGTAAAATGAAACGTGTTTCTGTAAAGGGCATAAAGATAAAATCATTCTTTTCGTGGTTGATAAACTGAAGAAGTGCCAGGAAGTTTTGAATATACGTTTAAAATATAAATTAAAGTACCGTGACATTGAACTGCCTACTGAAATAAATGAGACAGGTGGTTTTGAGAGAGACAGTTTGAAGTGCTTTTTTTTAATTACAGAAACACATGTGACTTTAGACTGACGCCATGTTGTCCATTTGCCGAAGCGCTGCAGGATTTTTACCTGTGCAGGTAAGATGCGCATTAATAAACGCAACCACTACCGCCAGCCAGATAGCCCGGACTCCAACCGAAAGAGCAAGAAAGACAGCATATCAAAATTTCAGCTGACCTGAAATTCTTGTTTTAGAAACGTTGCTAGCTCCCGTACTATTCCTTCAGAAGACGAAATGAGTAAAACTGACAAGAACTTAAACAGCACAGTGATTGTTACAATAACTCAAGACTGATCATAGGAACAGCTGTCAATGCTAATGCCAAAGAAAAACAATAAATCAAAGTAAATACAACTTTCCCCAAGAATAAAAAAACTTTCTGGTATTTGACTATCAAATAGTTTAAATTTTAATGAATATGATCACTTTTATAAGGCGATATTTATTTGTTTAATAAAATTATCAACATCTATAGATTATTAGTATTTTAGTGCTTGTTTCAAAAATGGTCTTCACAAAAAACATTTGAGTTTTGTAACATGACATTCACAGAATTGGTTTTTGTCTATAATCATTTCAGATTTATTCTTATACTAGAACTAGAGGAAGATCATCTGTGGTTTTTATTTCAAAATTAAAGGATAATTTGTTTGGAAATGTGATGACACGGGCATGAAAGTTAAATGCCAAAGGGTGCAGTATAATAAACCGATTGTCACTTACATCTGGGCAACTGCATGAACGTCCATGAGTGGCACATCACTAGTCGCAAATGTCAAGATATATGGGTAAAATGGTTGATTGATAGATCTGATCTACTGTGGAGGATGACTGTTGGAATGAGTAGAACTCCTTTAGTGTTAAAGGGTGTTGCTAGCCTAAAGTATCTTCCTCTACTCGCTTTAGGTGGATGAGGCTGGAACAGAGCTAGCCTCCCCTTCTTTCAAAGTGAGATGACTGAGATATAGTCTGCTATCCCTCCTCATGGGATCTCGACAGGGGGCGGTCCATGCCACCAACCTTACCCATCCGATGTAAAAAAGAAAACAGTTGGATATTTGAGTTGTGAATACTAACTTTATGTAATGTTTTAACTGTTTCTTAATTTTGCTACAGGGATCTTTTGGAGAAATATTGAAATATTTAGAATTTGAAGTTGCCTTTTTGCAAAACTACAGCACTTAACTACTATAAATAAGTATATATCTTAAAACACATGTGCTTTCATTTTAAATTCTACTCAGAGAACAATTTTGTTTGTGTTCAAGGTTCTCCGCATGAAACAACATCAAAAACTACTAATGATTCCCCACCACCGACTCTAAATCTTGCGCTGTGTCAACACGTCGACATGCCACAGCTACCAGTAATACCAGAAGATAGTTGTGTTGAGACAGAGAGACAACCTCACAGGACTTCACCCAAGTCAGGATCTCGAGGAACCAGTTCCAGATCCCCGTCTCCTACACACTCAGCAGATCACAGCTACCACGTAAATTCTCTGGTTTCTGTTCGTACTGAACCTTCTGGAAACATACATGTTATTGTAAAACCACCAAATAAAGGGGCAAAACACAAGAAAAAATGTAAAAAGTTTGAGACACCTCCAACAGACTCCAGTACATCAAGTTACTGTGATCCACCAGATCAGTTGACAGCTTCTGAGTTAGAGCTTATAGAAAATTTGAAGAAAATGTTCAAAAAAAACTGATTTGAAAAAGGACTTGAGAAAATATATTGAAAAATTGTTAACTATGCGGCGGGAGAGTATAGATTGTTTGGATATACAAGGAAGCTCCAAAAACCAACCACTAAATACTAAACAAAAGATAGAAAATAGCTTAGTCGAAGTTAGTGACCTATCTGACCATCTTGCCGACAAACTAGATGAATTAGCAGAGATTTACAAGCAATGCAAACGTCAAACTCAACGTCCTCCCCCAACTGGTGATCAGCATAGGCAATTACCATTACCTGAATGTCCTCGTTCCTCATGTAAACCCTCACGATGTTCTAGAATCTGTCCTAGCGAGAGAACCTACTCCCCTACACCCATCCCTAAACCCAATACTCTGACAAAAAGAAGAGTCTTGCCATGCCCAAAAGCAAACTCGTCAAGCCGTCCTCGTGAGAATTTTGAAACTCAATCTCAACCTGAAAATCCTGGAGGTTTCCAAACACCATTTGGACTTTCATCAAATCTGCTACCCCTTCCAAGTGAACAACAGACTCCTGCTTTTACTTGTCCTCGAGGGTAAGTTATGTTATATTTTCAGCTTAATCACAACGATCTATTAAAAGACTTAAAACTGCTAATTATTAGACACTAATGTGCCTTAATGCATTATACAGATAAACAGTACATATGTAAAAAATCATTTAAGTTATCGTTTTAAATTTATTTTAGCTGTTTACCTCAGCAGTACATTTTTGTCAGTGGTCAGTATCATCTTTTTATGGATTGTAAATTAATGTTTCAGTATGATTTTATTTAGACTAAATTTAATTAAAATAAAATGGGATACCTTGTTGTAAAGGAACGTGCATATTCAGAAAAAATAGGATCTGTATTGTTAATTTTAGACTTAAATAGGTCAGACTTTTTTGTTTCTGAACATAATAATTGGATCCTCCATAAATCTTACTTGTAAACATGTTGATGTTCTGTTGTTAACTGAGTATTCACTTAATCCATTAACATCAGAAACTGTAATACGTAGAAAACATACATGTTAGAGAATATTTGAATTGTATCATCTTGTCAGGCAGCATCACATGTGGTTTTCAGATTTTCCACTAGGTTTCAGCACTTATCAAGAAAGTTTTAAACATATTCTTTGAATATTGATTGATACAGGATTAAGCCACATTTCCATGTATTAAAAGTATATGTTGATCTGCGTTTGATAATTATGCTGCTAATAAAAAAAAAAACAAACTGGAATTTACACATTATTTAACAAAATTCAAGATTCTTTATTTGTCTTTAAACGTATATAAATGCAATTGACAGCGTCAGAAAATTCATAATATTCATATAACTAGCCAATACCAAATTCCTTAATTTCTTGTATATAAAATTGTTCAATAAGTCTAAAATAAAATAAAATAACTCATAGTATAAGGAATAGTATACGTTGACTGCGGAAGACGCACTAATGCGAAGTAGCCTCTATACACAAGACAAGAACACTCAGCATAAAGCTTCAGTGAAGGTGTTAATAACATGTATTATAGCTGGACAGTTATTGTACAGTAATTTAACACATTGAATGCGGCAGATGCTCTAATTTGAAGTAGCTTCTATACACAAGACAGACTGCACTACACACAAACAGACATACTAATGCAAAGTAGCTTTTATAATAATATTAAATTGTGTTCTCGAGCATTATCTTTTTGTAAATAAAATAAAAACTTTGTACCATGAAACAAGCTTTCTTTAAAAATAAAAATTTAAATTGTGTGGGACTAGATATCTGTTAAATATGGTATTGTATGGTTGAGTATTTGGACTTGATATTTGGTTTACCTTAATATTTATTATGGTTTCAAAAATATATGATGATGAGTGTACTGTCAGACTACATAATACGGTTAAAAAAAATATTTTTGCTTGCTGCCTTGATTTAAGATTAAAAAATAATTCAAAGTGTTTTTCATTGATATATTACAATATGACATGCCATATGAAAATTAATTAACACTTTAAATGCCAAGTCGGTCAGAGTTGACCGACGCCTATGATGTTTGTACAGATAAACTGTCGGCCATACCTGACCGACAGCGTTGCTACGCAACAGACAACCATTATGCCCGTCCTGTATAATGCACTACACTCTAGCGGAAAATTTATCAAAACTACGTGACCTAGAATGACATTGGCTATTTACAGAACACTGTTTCAGTTCAGATACGCTACAATAAAGTGCTGTTATATGGCTCGAAAGATAGAGTATTTCTTTAGCATCTCGTCGGCCAAAGATGACCGACAGATGTTTTTTGTAATTTTGGTGTAACATAATTTTTGTTATTTTTATTGTAAAAATAGTAGTGATTATAGCAAATACTATTACCCTGTGTTGCATTATAAAATTTAAAGGAAATCAGCAATTTGTATGGTGCTTTTCTTTGTTTTTTAAGATTTAAAGATGTTGTTTGTAAAATAATATACGTATTATGCTGTAATAAAATATACGTTTTATTATTACCACACAAAAAGTGTTAATTATTAATCTGTAACCGAGAAGGTTACTTACATGAAATATCATAATGTACAGTATTATTTAGAATTATACTGTCAGGAATAAAATATTCATTACATAATTCAGAACATTACTACAAGCTTTCTTATAGCTTCTTGTAAAGTTGGCTTCCTTATACCTAAATTACAAATATAATTAACACTTTGTGACATAAGGTTTTTGTTAACTTACCACAAATGAATGATCTAATTTTAATGTCATTTCTTGTATTACATAGTAAATTTTTCATTTGTGAATGTCCTTGAAACATGTTTCACATAAAAAATGGTTTGTCCAGGACACACGCTACAAAATGTAGTGACTTTTGTCATATTTCTTGCTACACTGCGGCCTCTCTGTTCGGACAGTTTTTGATAACACATTTTGCAAACTTTCCTAACTCTGTGTTTTTTTTGCACCTTCTCCAACCATAGCAGATGATGTTAGATTAGTGATGCCCAGTCCTTGATACTTCAGGAATGCGTGGCGTTTTCCTGCAAACAACATTAAGGAGCAAGCTAGCTGTTCTTTGAATTTTGTAATCGAAATTAAGTGCTTCTTTTTAGCATTGGGAGGTTTTTTTGTTTTCAAAAATGTATTGTATGCCAACCAGCTGTTAACCACAGAAGTACCAAGAACGAGTTCTTCACCTTACTTTGTGGTACCATCTCATAGTCTTTCTCACAGCGGTGCTGTATGAAGACATCTGATCAGAAAGATCTATGCCTACTTTAGCCTTATTGTAGGCTTTGTGACAACAAGTGGCTTTAGTACAGACGGCTTGTCTGGGTTTTTTGGATGGAATTTCTACATATTCCGGTTTGTGCACAGTTGACAACATTGAAAAACTTCTCGTTTATCCTGCCACTTAGTTTATAAGGACCCCTTCATCATTTTCTAAACAAATCATTTCTCCTTTCTGGATTTTTTCTTTTGTCAAGTCTTTTGGAATGCCCTTTCGGTTTCGTCTTAAGGTTCCATAAAGATGAGTTTGTCTCGATAAACAAAGAGTTTTGCTAGTTGAACAGAGGTATAATAATTGTCAACATATAGGTTGTGGCCACTGTTCAAATGGTTTGCCATGAGCTCCATTACTACAGAGGTAGCTACTGAGTTGTCTGTTTGCAGCAACGGTACCTTTTCCCCATATAAACTTTTTATACCATAAGTATAGCCAGTTTTTGTCACAAAGTTTAAATATTTTAATACCGTACTTATGAGCTTTGCCAGGTATGTACTGGCGGAAAAGTAACCTACCACGGAATGGTATCATTGTCTCATCGATGACAAGGTCTTGTTCGGCTTCTTTTAGGTTAAAAAACATACCATTTTATAATAGAAAGCAAGGGTTTTATTTTGCCGATACGCCCATCTCTCTTTGCAGATTGTTGTTATCATTGAAGTGCCAAAAGCGTAAAATTAATTGGAATCTATTTCGGCTCATTACTTTTGAGGCACCTGAGAAGCTGTATAAAGCATTTGTGACCAATAATCACTTATTCGGGGAAGTGTTACTAGGCCCATGTACAAAAGTAGGCCTATAAAACTTTTTCATTTCTTCTGGATTGGTGTCTCGCCAATCTTTAAGCCTACTCTTATGGCTCAATCGTAATTTAGAAATTACATCGTGAGCATTCCGATTTGTTTCTGTGACCATCAGATCAATGACATCGGCATTAAGACACTGTTCAAAGAAGTCGATCGGTTTTGAATCATTAGTGGTAATAAATTTGAATGTAGGCTTAGAGTTAAACTCAAAGATCTGCTGTTTACCTTCAAAAACTATGCCAATTGTCACCTTCGTCAGGAGTACTGTTAACTGTCGTTATGGTACTATCAACATCGGCGTCTGTGTCTTCGTTTGCAACCATAAACTCATTTTCAGCAGCTTTCGTCCGAGCCATCACTTGGGTTGAAAGTCAGGGTCTGAATCCGTGTCGTCAACCACACTATAGTCCATGTCCTCAACACTTTCATCTTCACTTAAATCCCGCAAATAAATCACCTTGAGATGAGGGAAGGTCAATTATTCTGTCAATTTCCGATTGTCGCAAAGGATCGCCCATTTTACGAACGCACTTCCACTTTCTAGGCTAAAGCTTCAAAACAATAGCAGGTTTATGAGGAAAAGGCGCGAAAGTACAGTGAGGTGTCGTCCGAGAGTGATGTAATACACAGCTGACTACAGCTGCAGTACAATCCAGTGAGCTATTCTGCACTACCAACCACAAAAACGTAATATCCCACACCTAATATTGTGTCGGTCATGTACGACCGACGGCATATTTTATAGTGTACTATGTAACTGTAAATGATCGTTGTCGGCCAGGAATGACCGACGATGTAAAAACGTTTATATATACAAAAAAATTATCAAATCACAATGGTAAGTGACCAACTAACAGAAAAAACATGAATAGTTCCTAGTTTTAGCCACGGATAATTTTGGCACTCTAACGCTAAAACAGAATATTTAGGCTTGGCATCTAACGTGTTAATGTGAAGTATATTGCTTTTAGTGTTTCTAAATTGCATACTCTAGACATCAGACACAAGGCATTCCTTTGTGTAACCCTTTTATGACAAGAGGTCAATTCAACCAATTTTTCTAGTATTTTGTATTTTTCTAATTTTACCAATATATGTTTTGTACTTGGTATTTGTAGAATATATGATTACATGGTGTATATACAGGGTGTTTCCCGAGAGATTGGCATAACTTCAGGATGTCACTATGGACTTTTTTGTTTTCTTTTGTGTCTTACTATCATATCCTGAAATTGTGCCAACCACTCGTGAAACACCCTGCCTATAGTCTGATGTCATTCCTTTCTGTTATTTGTCATGTAAATTAATTTGTGTTGGGGTGGGGGGGGGGGGGGGTGGGGGGGGGGGGGGGTGGGGGGGGGGGGGGGTGGGGGGGGGGGGGGGTGGGGGGGGGGGGGGGTGGGGGGGGGGGGGGGTGGTTGCAACAAGAGAACCGAGTAACTAAGCTTTTTCTGCAGCTTACAAAACACCCTGCCGTTGCAACATGACAGAAAAAATGTCAAAATAACATAATATGTCGAAGTTACGCTAAACTGATTCATTGTACAAATAGCATCAACAAGGTGTACGTGCTTTGAAAAACGAACATCGCTTATATTGCAGACCAACAGTCATTAAAATAAACATAAAATAACTTCGTTAATGCTCAACCTATCACTAGAAGCTTGTCAGGGTAGAAGTTTTTCTGTCTGTTTGTCCGCTCGAAACTCTTGTACCATGAACTGACTTATATACTTGGAATATTGCGATGAAGCTTCATTCTTAGTTTGAGGAAATCTTGAGTTTGATGATTGGTGGTATATCAACGTAATTGGATTTGACTGAGTCGACGAGACAAGAGGTTTTTATATTGGTATTTTTGTGGTCAACTATGAGGGCAATTAATTCTACAATTTTCCCAGCCGGCCGTAATAGGTCCCCTTCATGATTTATCATAGATGATATGATCATAAGTCTCGGAATAATTCTTTTTATTAGTTGTCTGCTACAAACTCCTTTGTAATACACACGTGCTGTTGGCATGTTTTTTTGTAATTTTTTCTTTTCTAAAATTCAATAATTGTATTTTTACCAGTTACAAAATAAAAAGACTTAGCCCCATGGCGATTTATTTTGTTTTTTTTCCTTTGGGGTTACCTGAAGACGAAGGTGTATATCAACCGTCCCAACTACAACCCTTGAAAGACCTAAGGGAAACAATATTGAGGCTGAAAATGGCAGGAATACCAGTCGACATGCATTTTTAGAGTATAATGAAAACTTCAGGAAATACGTATGCAGCAAGTGTGTGGATCGAACGAAGGGTCGAATAACCTGTTTTAGTGAACAATACTACTCTAAAAATGATAAAATATTCACTAGAAAATATGGCATTTAATTATCTTTAAATTGGAAAATAAAAAACTAAAAAAATTATTAACATAGGCCGAGCGCTTCCCCCCCCTTATTTCCACAGAATTGAAAGCGGAGCGTCGGACAGGTCTGTGTGCCAGCAGGTTCCAACAGTATTCATCCAGTGCTTCTTATGTAGACTTTTGTTACGCATAGAAAAAAATAATAATAAATGAAAATGTCATTGTTTAAAGTAGGTGACAATAATTCTGAGTTCAGCTCACCGGAGCTTACACTATTTCCATAACACAGTTGTGGATTCATAAATTAAATAAAAATATAAATGTAGCCTATCATGAAAAATATAACAGCGTTTATCGATAAAAAATGATTAGCTTAGGTCTATTATAAACGAAGTCTAAGTTGACAAATTATTATTATATTAACACAAGCGGCGCTGTGTGTCGTGTGATTGATGAAGATCGGAGGACGACACTGACGAGCTACTTGACTGATAGTAGTTGTGTGGTTTGGACAAGTTGACAAGAATTTTTATTGAAGGGGCAGATCAGATGATGTCGTAATGAAAGTTGTTTCTTTCTTGCACTTTCTCCGGTGGCTGGCTGGCATTGTGAATTGTTGCAGGATTTATTGTCTGGTATATGCAGGACTTATTGCAATACCAAGCCTTGATACAGTTTGATTTTAGAATTATGATACAATAGTTATTATGGTTTTTGAATATACCAAAACTTATTAAGGGGAGGCGAAAAACTTTGTAATAAATTATGCTAAAATTAGACGAAATAAAAGAAAGAGATTTTTGTTTTTAAGGTATGTATAACACTTTAAAATCTAATTTCAAACGAAAATATAACCTATTTTAGTAAACAAACTTCTTGTTGAAACAAGCGAAGCGCTCTTAAGGTAGCTTGTTCTGAGGCAGCCATAAACGCAGGGATAATAATTAAGCGTTGTCGGCAGCCTCCATTTTGTTTCTGTTTGAGATATAAGCCTTGAAATTTTTAAAAGGTACACTTTTGTGTTTCTAACGTATATGCAAACGTTCATGAGCTAGCTGACAGTATTATATTCATTTGGTAACTGTTCAAAATATGTAAATACCTTCGTGGGGTCTTACTTTACTTAGTTTGAACATACAGGTAAATATGTAATCTGTACTTTACAAAATGACCTCAATCTGACTTTGAAAATTGCGTAAAACTGTTTGATTCATATGTTTATTTACAGTTATATGAACTGTTGAAAATGATTTCAACTCCCGCCCGAACTTCGCCTCAAATCTTGTTTTCACTTAAAACTTTTGTTATAGGGGTACATTGTGTAATTGTTTATTTTCGAACACTTATTTGTCTACGTATATAATTGAAAGAAATATCAGAAATCAGTTGTTCAGCGAGAAACACTCAAGGTTATTAATAGATAAGTGTGAAGTAAATAAAAATGAAATTCATCCGCTGGAACTTAAAAATCGAAGTAGGGTTCAAAAAATATCCCTCAGTATCTTCAAAACCTTATTATTTAAAAGTTGTACAATGATATTTTTACAGCATTGATTGTTGATGGTTACAACACACCAACATAATTATTAATTTATTAGTAGATCTGATTGTATTAGTTACACAAATACAATCAAAGATAGTAGGACAATGTGATTAACTTATATTGTTACAGGCTGCCACAATATTAACTACTTGATTTTTATTGTGGATGGCACACATTAACTGTTCTGTATCCAAGAAATATTACACATATTTTACGAGGATTTTAAAATTAGTTGTTGATTTCCTAATTTACATAATTATAAAGTAACATAAAAATTATTAATTTAGTAAATACAACTTCTCAAAAATGCATAATTTTTGCCAAAATAAAGTATTGTTAAACATTGTACAGGGGAAACTTGATGCACTTGTTTAAAATTGTAAGATTAGTGGATTGCGTTTAAAACAGTTTGTGATAATCGGGTTAGCTCAGCGTTCCGCTAAATGAAACACTCCATTACAAGAGCTACTCTTTAATTAATTACATTTAGAGTGGTGAGTTGCAGATAATGGCATTGATTTATAAACGAGGTTTGTTCGTAATTTAAAGAATACTCTACTGATAATATTAATTTACTAATTTTTATTTAAATATCAGAAGAGTTTTTTTTGGTAAGGCATGACAAATTTTGATGCGTGTTTATAAATTTCTTCATACATGGACAATATTTACAGGTTTTTCTCTAAACCTGCTGTAACAATAAATTAATAAAGTCAAAATTTACTTATTTTACGACATTTATTTCTCAGTAATCACGAAAAGCGTTCCTGTTTTACTATTATTATAATGTATGCAACCCCAAGTGCCCAAGACAGTACATGAAATGCTGGTGTTCTGAATGAGCTGAAAAGGACACTTGTAATAAAGTAGTGAGAGGATGAGCAGCAGAACAGCGGATAATAACACGCAGTGTAGCCAGTATATATTATTCAATATAATCAAAGTTTCAAGACAATTTATAGGAGGAGGAAAGCTCTTTATAATTTGCAATATAATCTACTAAGTTTCAGGAGTTACAAGTAAGATTTCAGGGCTAGGGCAACACCGACTTCACTAGTAACTCTGAGTATTGGATTCAGCAGAAAGTCTGTTATAGACTTTGTGAAGTGTCAAATTGTGTTACAAACCAATGCTCCACCGGCAGCTATACATTATTAAATTAAATCTTACAATAATTGTTAATTGATGGTTACAAAGAGAATAAACGGTATCTCTGTCTTCAACCTAGATTCTGCATTGAAAATCACAGGCTTCATCACGAAACTTGGATCGTCCAGTATCAAGTATGCAATAGGAATAAACGGGATTCGACAGCGTCCTAGTCTTAGGGGAGTATCCCCCTTTTCTAGGATATGTACATTGTACATGTAGGTGTGAATAAGTTTAGCAGTTAATGTGAACATCCAAAATTGTTTTGAACCTATTGTTTTGTTCCACATAGTTATAGTAGCTATGCCATTCATGAACGATGTGTTTATTTAATTAAATAAAAGGATTAAATTAATTTAAAAACACTCCTTGCATTGTAATGCAGTCAAATTCTACTGTATTAGTGTCATTAAATGTGTAATGTAGTAAGTAATTACACACTTTCATACAATGGTTATCGTGCAGAAACAAATTATAATATATTGTTGGCATACACATTCAGATAGGGTTCTTTATATATATATATATATACTGTATATATGCGGTATATATATATATATATATATATATATATATATATATATATATAAGGTATATATTACAAAAAAGTGTAATAATATACTTTTAACTGTAAAATTTAGCAAATATTAAGTATGTAATGCTTGGTCAGTACTGTAATGTAGATATAAATAATAAAGTTACTGTCTAATATTTATACTATACACTTGTTTATAAAACCCATCTTAGTTGTCTTTTGACAGAAGTAGGCTTTCCTGTCCCCCCCCCACCCACCTCACCTGCAAGACCTGCGATACATAGCGCACACACTTGAGGCTGAGACACTCCGCGGGGCGGGTGTTGCTGTTTGTGAGTTAGGAGCTAGTCTCACCAGCCACCCCCCACCCTCCTCTCCTGCAAGACCTGCGATACATAGCGCACGCACACACTTGAGGCTGAGACACTCCGCGGGGCGGGTGTTGCTGTTTGTGAGTTAGGAGCTAGTCTCACCAGCCACCCCCCACCCTCCTCTCCTGCAAGACCTGCGATACATAGCGCACACACTTGAGGCTGAGACACTCCGCGGGGCGGGTGTTGCTGTTTGTGAGTTAGGAGCTAGTCTCACCAGCCACCCCCCACCCTCCTCTCCTGCAAGACCTGCGATACATAGCGCACACACTTGAGGCTGAGACACTCCGCGGGGCGGGTGTTTGCTGTTTGTGAGTTAGGAGCTAGTCTCACCAGCCACCCCCCACCCTCCTCTCCTGCAAGACCTGCGATACATAGCGCACACACTTGAGGCTGAGACACTCCGCGGGGCGGGTGTTGCTGTTTGTGAGTTAGGAGCTAGTCTCACCAGCCACCCCCCACCCTCCTCTCCTGCAAGACCTGCGATACATAGCGCACACACTTGAGGCTGAGACACTCCGCGGGGCGGGTGTTGCTGTTTGTGAGTTAGGAGCTAGTCTCACCAGCCACCCCCCACCCTCCTCTCCTGCAAGACCTGCGATACATAGCGCACACACTTGAGGCTGAGACACTCCGCGGGGCGGGTGTTGCTGTTTGTGAGTTAGGAGCTAGTCTCACCAGCCACCCCCCACCCTCCTCTCCTGCAAGATCTGAGATACAGAGCGCACACACTTGAGGCTGAGACACTCCGCGGGGCGGGTGTTGCTGTTTGTGAGTTAGGAGCTAGTCTCACCAGCCACCCCCCACCCTCCTCTCCTGCAAGACCTGCGATACATAGCGCACACACTTGAGGCTGAGACACTCCGCGGGGGCGGGTGTTGCTGTTTGTGAGTTAGGAGCTAGTCTCACCAGCCACCCCCCACCCTCCTCTCCTGCAAGACCTGCGATACATAGCGCACACACTTGAGGCTGAGACACTCCGCGGGGCGGGTGTTGCTGTTTGTGAGTTAGGAGCTAGTCTCACCAGCCACCCCCCCACCCTCCTCTCCTGCAAGACCTGCGATACATAGCGCACACACTTGAGGCTGAGACACTCCGCGGGGCGGGTGTTTGCTGTTTGTGAGTTAGGAGCTAGTCTCACCAGCCACCCCCCACCCTCCTCTCCTGCAAGACCTGCGATACATAGCGCACACACTTGAGGCTGAGACACTCCGCGGGGCGGGTGTTGCTGTTTGTGAGTTAGGAGCTAGTCTCACCAGCCACCCCCCACCCTCCTCTCCTGCAAGACCTGCGATACATAGCGCACACACTTGAGGCTGAGACACTCCGCGGGGCGGGTGTTGCTGTTTGTGAGTTAGGAGCTAGTCTCACCAGCCACCCCCCACCCTCCTCTCCTGCAAGACCTGCGATACATAGCGCACACACTTGGGGCTGAGACACTCCGCGGGGCGGGTGTTGCTGTTTGTGAGTTAGGAGCTAGTCTCACCAGCCACCCCCCACCCTCCTCTCCTGCAAGACCTGCGATACATAGCGCACACACTTGAGGCTGAGACACTCCGCGGGGCGGGTGTTGCTGTTTGTGAGTTAGGAGCTAGTCTCACCAGCCACCCCCCACCCTCCTCTCCTGCAAGACCTGCGATACATAGCGCACACACTTGAGGCTGAGACACTCCGCGGGGCGGGTGTTGCTGTTTGTGAGTTAGGAGCTAGTCTCACCAGCCACCCCCCACCCTCCTCTCCTGCAAGATCTGAGATACAGAGCGCACACACTTGAGGCTGAGACACTACGCGGGGCGGGTACTGCTGTTTGTGAGTTAGGAGCTAGTCTCACCAGCCACCCCCCACCCTCCTCTCCTGCAAGACCTGCGATACATAGCGCACACACTTGAGGCTGAGACACTCCGCGGGGCGGGTGTTGCTGTTTGTGAGTTAGGAGCTAGTCTCACCAGCCACCCCCCACCCTCCTCTCCTGCAAGACCTGCGATACATAGCGCACACACTTAGGGCTGAGACACTCCGCGGGGCGGGTGTTGCTGTTTGTGAGTTAGGAGTTAGGTTTTGGGTAAACTTGAAAGATATGGCTTGAACGGTGCAGCTCTCTCACTCCTTTCCTCATATCTCTCTGAGAGAAAGCAGACAGTTTCTGTAACAAATAAAGGACAACTTCAAAGAGGTTGGTTGAGGACCAGCTCAGGAGTACCTCAAGGCTCCGTACTTGGTCCTTTTTTATTTTCTATATATATAAACGACCTTCCTTCCAATATGAAATCAGACATTGTTTGCTATGCGGATGACACAACTGCTCTATCTTCTTGTCGTGATATTCACAGCCTCGAAATTATTATGAATCAGTCGTATGTCAGCTTGAATAAGTGGTTTGAGTCAAATGGTCTCCTATTGAATGAAGAAAAAACTAAAATCATGGTTTTCTCACCAACTTCTCGTGATATAGCGGGTTTCAGCGTAAATGGTATCAACCCATCAGAGTCTGCCTCTCTTCTTGGTGTTGTCATTGATTACAAGCTCAACTGGTCTAAACATATAGATACGCTATGCTCAAAGCTGTCTTCAATTACCTTTGCTTTTCGAGTTTTAATGCCTGCAGTTGGTAAAGAAACTATCGTTCAAATTTACTATGCTTATGTATACAGTAGACTGAAATATGCTATTGGATTCTGGGGATCTTCTAGTGAAATTTTAAGGGTATTTAGATTCCAAAAAAGAATTGTTCGCATTATGTCTGCAGCAGGTAATCGTGCTCACTGTAAGCCTTTTTTTCAGCAACTGAATCTCCTCACTCTTCCAAGCATCTATATACTTGAAGTTTTGACTTTCTTCAAAAATAACCCACATCTTTTTGCAGAGAACACTTTTAATCATCAGTACGATACCCGCCACAGGGGTAATATGGTCTACCCGATCCATAGATTGACAATTTTCGAAAGGGGCATGCACTATTCAGCTCTACGGCTCTATAACGCGCTGCCTCGGCACCTGAAAAACATAACCAGCTCACAAATTTTTCTAAAAAACATTAAAACTATTTTGCTTGAAAAATGCCCATATTCTGTTCAAGAATTCCTGTCATATTGCACAAACATGTGAAATAACCTATGTTGACTATTTGATTGTTGATTTTATTTAATTGTTATTGTTATATTTATATACGTACTATTTTATCTATGACTTATTTCATGTAACTTTATGTTATTAACGAAATAAATTATTTCTGATTCTGATTCTGAGCTAGTCTCACCAGCCACCCCCCACCCTCCTCTCCTGCAAGACCTGCGATACATAGCGCACACACTTGAGGCTGAGACACTCCGCGGGGCGGGTGTTGCTGTTTGTGAGTTAGGAGCTAGTCTCACCAGCCACCCCCCACCCTCCTCTCCTGCAAGACCTGCGATACATAGCGCACACACTTGAGGCTGAGACACTCCGCGGGGCGGGTGTTGCTGTTTGTGAGTTAGGAGCTAGTCTCACCAGCCACCCCCCACCCTCCTCTCCTGCAAGATCTGAGATACAGAGCGCACACACTTGAGGCTGAGACACTACGCGGAGCGGGTACTGCTGTTTGTGAGTTAGGAGCTAGTCTCACCAGCCACCCCCCACCCTCCTCTCCTGCAAGATCTGAGATACAGAGCGCACACACTTGAGGCTGAGACACTACGCGGAGCGGGTACTGCTGTTTGAGAGTTAGGAGCTAGTCTCACCAGCCACCCCCACCCTCCTCTCCTGCAAGATCTGAGATACAGAGCGCACACACTTGAGGCTGAGACACTACGCGGGGCGGGTACTGCTGTTTGTGAGTTAGGAGCTAGTCTCACCAGCCACCCTCCACCCTCCTCTCCTGCAAGATCTGAGATACAGAGCGCACACACTTGAGGCTGAGACACTACGCGGGGCGGGTACTGCTGTTTGTGAGTTAGGAGCTAGTCTCACCAGCCACCCCCCACCCTCCTCTCCTGCAAGATCTGAGATACAGAGCGCACACACTTGAGGCTGAGACACTACGCGGGGCGGGTACTGCTGTTTGTGAGTTAGGAGCTAGTCTCACCAGCCACCCCCACCCTCCTCTTCTGCAAGATCTGAGATACAGAGCGCACACACTTGAGGCTGAGACACTCCGCGGGGCGGGTGTTGCTGTTTGTGAGTTAGGAGCTAGTCTCACCAGCCACCCCCCACCCTCCTCTCCTGCAAGACCTGCGATACATAGCGCACACACTTGAGGCTGAGACACTACGCGGGGCGGGTACTGCTGTTTGTGAGTTAGGAGCTAGTCTCACCAGCCACCCCCCACCCTCCTCTCCTGCAAGATCTGAGATACAGAGCGCACACACTTGAGGCTGAGACACTACGCGGGGCGGGTACTGCTGTTTGTGAGTTAGGAGCTAGTCTCACCAGCCACCCCACACCCTCCTTTCCTGCAAGATCTGAGATACATAGCGCACACACTTGAGGCTGAGACACTCCGCGGGGCGGGTGTTGCTGTTTGTGAGTTAGGGCTAGTCTCACCAGCCACCCCCCACCCTCCTCTCCTGCAAGACCTGCGATACATAGCGCACACACTTGAGGCTGAGACACTCCGCGGGGCGGGTGTTGCTGTTTGTGAGTTAGGAGCTAGTCTCACCAGCCACCCCCCACCCTCCTCTCCTGCAAGATCTGAGATACATAGCGCACACACTTTTGAGGGTGAGACACTCCGCGGGGCGTGTGGCGCTGTTTGTGAGTTAGGAGCTAGTCTCACCAGCCACCCCCCACCCTCCTCTCCTGCAAGATCTGAGATACATAGCGCACACACTTGAGGCTGAGACACTCCGCGGGGCGTGTGGCGCTGTTTGTGAGTTAGGAGCTAGTCTCACCAGCCACCCCCCACCCTCCTCTTCTGTACGTTATATTATGATCAGATCACTTCATTTCAGCAAATTAACAATCAAATCATTTGACGTGGACAGGTTTATTGACTCAGCATCAGATGAGCGCTTTCATCAGCGAAATTAATCATAAATAATTTAACCACTGCCTACTCTGTTAGTCAAATTGTGTTAGTAATCAACTATTCCATTCACAGTAAAGAGAAAGTTAGTAGTAGATGTAAATGAATTTCTTAGTGCTCGAAAAGGATGAATTTAGAGTTCTTTTTACAATGATCAACAACATTATTAACGAATTAAAAATAAACTATAAATCAAGAATAACGTATATGCTACTCATTTATTAGTATTTTCTGTACTGAAAGATTAGATTATTAGTCCTTGTATAAATTATAAAAGAAGTAAACTTTATTAACTTAATTCGTAGTTTGGTTGGGCTTGCAGGATGGCTAGAGTCAAACACGCTCTAGCATGTAGGGTGGCGGTTCGGTTCGACGGCAATTTCCACCCAACTGGTAACTCAACACGTCACTCGCTCATAGTTTATCACTCATGCTCCAACATGTTGGCATTATATAAGAAAAATAATTTTATTTTTTGCCCAAAATAATATCTTTCATTTATGTGTTTTACTATTTTAATTTTTATGACTAATATTGACATGTTCTGCTATGTAGTCGAAGGCCTGTTTGGTAAGATTGGTTTACAATAAATTAAATTAAGTTTAAATAAAGGCTATGAGGTATGTATACCGTCCGTCTTGGGCTCTTCTCCACATTTCGCTGACGATAGTCTGTAGTGAATTTTAATTTCTTATTGTTTAATATTATTGTCAACTATGGTATATTGTGCATGGAATTTCTTTTCAATTCGATATTTCTTTAATCAGTACGAGATACGTAGTGCCCTGCCTATACTAGCATTCGATAGAGAGGAGATAGGGAAATGATATACTTATGATAGATATCAAATATGAATGATATACTCAATAAAAAAATACCGTGTATTGGTTCAGCAATTGTCTTTATTAAAATCAAACTGATCAAATACTATATATGTATACAATACTGATACAACGTCGCCTCGCGCATAAAAGCCTTAATTTAAAAAAATATGTTGAAGAGTTGAGTTATTTATTGCTTGTTCGTCATATTTCTGTGGTGTAATAGAATTATAACATATTGTTATTTCAGTGTTACTTATAACATTTTAAATGAAAAAACCCTTTTCACGTCCACAAGCCCCAAAATATTCGACAAAGTAATCGAAATAACATTTATTACCGTGTATGGTAATTTGTTATTTACAATATATTTGTAATGTTGAAATGTAAGGCCTACCCAAATCAAAGTAACCGGTGGAGCGGCAACACAAGCCATGCGAGTGCGATAAGCTGGCGGTCTCACACAATTTCGGCCGTGCCATTATCTGACAGGATGCGATCTGTCGTCATTGATCTCGTCACCACACAATGATCCCCGGGTTTAGACATACAGACGGACGGTGTGTAATCAATCAACCACAGTGGACGGTCAGAGCTTGCTAACAATTGTTACACAACATTCAGTTACACACTTGGAATAGAAAATTAATTAATGCAATCATGATTCGATAACAAATAAATATTATTTACATAAAAAGATAATTAAATTATATATATAATTTAATTGAATGTTGTCTTTATTAAAATCAAACCGATCAAATACTATCTATCTATGCAATAGTGATACAACGTCGCCTCGCGCATAAAAGCATTAATTGAGATATATATATATATATATATATATATAATTTAATTATATTTATATTATATATTAATATAATTTAATTATATATAAAGGGTGAATACAAATTATGGGTAAACCATGTTAACTTTTTAATCACCACACATACAAAAACCAAATTCAGTATTCCTCTGTAGAGTACAAAGCTGCAGGTTTTTATAGATTTTATAGGTCTACGTATAGTTTTATAGTTTTTATATTGTAAGAAAATTAACATTGAAACTTAGAGGTTGACATTTGCCATCGTTCAGTGATTACCGATTTTGTTTGTATCACTCCGATTTTGTTTGTCCACAAATATCACATATCCTTCACAATCCTTCCATCGTACATCAAAAACAAACTTTAAATAGAGGTTAATGTCTCAAGCCAGTTCAATTGGTGACTAATTCAAATTTAAACCATCCTTATGCCTAAAAATAATAAGTTATGACATATGATATTTTAAAATCGTACGAATGGATTGCTTTTTATTATAAAAGCGGAACAAGCGCCATAGGTTTTACAAATGAAAATGTTTGTAAAATTCGCCTTATGTGTTTTCATAACAGATGTCAAACCACTTCTTGTGCTACGGACTGACAATGTGCTAACCTGTATTAAAATCCTTAAATTGGTTTCTCAAATCGTTTATGCACTGTGGTTTTTATTTATACACAATATTTTTAAAGGCACCCAGACAACGCAATTCTTTACGATTTTCTCTTTACAATTTTTAATCTGTGAAATTTAACCTTTAAAGTTGTATAAAACACTTAGGATGAAAATATTCTGTTTAGGTAAAGCAAGTTTAAGCAACCTCTGCACCGATCCTATCAAACCTTTACAGGAAATCTGTGTTGGGATGACAGAAATGTTTATAGAAAATTACATGTAATCATCGTTCAATATTTGGAACTAATCGTTGAAACTAATTAAAATTCGATATTGTATTTAGAACACAAAAGAAGACTGTCAGAATCATTTTAATATTAAAACCCAGAGTCGTATAAAACTTCCGTCCGGGAAGCTCGGATTGCTGACCTTGCACACTCTATCTTCTCGATGTCATTCTATACTGCCGATTGCGATATGAACTGATTCAGGGCAGGGACTTCCACCGATACGAGACCAGAGGTAGGAACAAGCACAGAACTCAACAGCATAGAACGTCTATAGACGAACATAAGCTCCCTGTGAGACCTAAGACGAATCCATGAACAATCAAATCCCGATTTCCCGATTAAGCCTTTTTGTTATAAAAGACATTTTTAATAAAACACACACACACACACACTCACATTGTTACAGATTAGCATGTGTAATTGACTGTGCCTATGTGCCTATGTTAAAATCTAAAAGTGTGTAGTATTTATCGTGTACAAATCTATTGTCAGCCATGGTAGTATTGGTTGAAGTTGAGTTACGTGTCTGACTGTTGATTTTAATCACACCAAGCTAAAAATTATCCGAAAAAATATTTATGATTTAATCCTTTTGATAGCATTCCCTTTCGACCTTCACTAAAACTAGCGCAGCTGAAAATCAATATCTTGAAGAAATTTCCTCTATTGATTAAAAGAAAAACCATGTTTTGTGTTTATTCAGTGTAAATTGGGTATCGGCCTTAAGAGTATCATCACACGCGTTATTTTATACACTTATTTAATACTTTGGCACCAGTCTGTATTGAAAATAAACTTACTTACCGTAACCTATAGCAGACTTTCAGTAATCTCAGGACATTAAGGGCACTTTAGACAAGATAATGGTCCTTACTAAAAACTTAAAAAATGGTGAAAAGTGTTTGAAGTGATATTATCGGCGAGATCAATTGCATCATAATCGGACAATCCCTATAATCTATGCCTCGAGCAGACGGACACGTACGCAAACACGCACGCACATCACTCTATGACTGATTTAAAAGGAAATATGGCTGAAACTCACTGTTAAACTATCCGTCGATTAAAGCATAGGAACAAAATACAAGATCTTTTGCTACAATAATATTACGTTGACCATTACAGGTTGTTTACAAAAAATGTTTTATTTTATCAGGTCCTTTAAAATATTGCTAAATGTATGGGTGAAATTTCATGAGACACAATTATATTGTAAGATGTATAATTTTAAACTTAATGTTATAATAACACTTTTTAATACTAAACATTGAAGAGTTTAGTAAATGCCATCAGCTTAGTAAAAAACATTAAGTATTAGACAACAATGATTTTAATTTTTCATCACAAATTACTATATACATTGAAAGGTTTACATTATGGACAAGTACACATTTCTATTACTCCACTTTCTTTATGACGTAATCGAAAACATTTTCCGTACTACCCCACCTTTCACTGTAGTTATTCTCAGAGTAGAGTCCAGAACTGCAGAGGCACTCAACGGCATTGTAATGTCCGTCCAAACTTTCCTGAACTTCCTCACTTTCCTACCCCATTCAACACCTGCTAAAGCCTCTAGAGTTTTGTTGTACCCATTGTACATCAGTCGAGTGTTTCCTGGAATCCTAAAATTAGCGGTTCTCTTTCAGTCCATTTCACTCGCCTCTTTGCATTACTCAACTGCTTAAACCAACGTATAATTTATTACTGTCTTTGCTTACTTGGAGTAGGCGTATTAAAATAAACACTATAGTCACGTTTTATATAACCAGTAAAAGTTAACACAGTATGCAGACTAATCTTATATTTCTGTAGATTCACTTTGAGGTCTGATATTAGGCACACTCACGCTAGCACAATTCATTGAATTTTAGATTAGATTACAATATAACCCTGGAAAATATTATTTGCAGCGGTGCTTCATTTAAATAGTCATCATAATATAGCCAGCGGCCGTGATTATCACTCACCTTGATATTTAGAAGGGTCAAAGTAAAGAAGTATACGGTAAACATTTAAATTCATGTATTAAAGAAAATCAACACATTTTCACCCATGATTGCATCATATCTGTCTTTGAATCAGATGAAGTACAGACTATTTTAATTCTCTTTGCGACCGACAGCAGCTCCTTCTGGAACCATTATGATGGAGTTCATTCATATTAGAATCGTATAATTGGGGCACGCAAACACCGATATATAAATGAGAGGATGTAAACAGCAGATGTTTTGGTAGTGTTATAAAACGTAATTAATCATGCCATGTCAGTTTCATTATCAGATATCAGTTTACTAGTAACGATGATTTATCAGTTCCCATGTTACAGTGTTTTCGCGTGAAGCTGGAGAGTAACCATTACCCAAAATATGTACTTACCATGTGGAGATTATGTTGTACTTTCAAATCTTGTAGTATACAAATATTGATGCAGGTCGGGATAACAAGAAACAATGCAGTCTTAACAACACCTTGTCTGTTTGCTATTCCGAGGAGAACTCAAAATTAAACACCATTCTCCACCTTCCTAATTAAACCGTAATGCCTGTTGAGCTGGTAGAGTAGGAGGAGTGGAGTGGGTATTCCACTCTCTCCCTCAATTACCTACAATGTTGTGGGATGTTCGTCCTGTAACATGTGGCCCTAACTCTAACATAGCATGTCCGGACTTGTTCTCATTAGCCTAACTTAACATTGGGACATAAACTTCTAAAGTAATCACAAGGTTATGACACAAATTTAAATTAATGACAAATTTAATGACTAAACTCAAAACTCAATGGAATCAACCCTTCCTGCCATAGCTACGTTATGTGCAAAGTTTACGTTGTGTAGTTATTGAACTAAGGTTTATGTTTAAAGTAATACGCTGAATTTTGTCAGGCTGAAACAGTTTGTCTGTAATGAGGAAATACGGCCAAACGCTTTGCCCTATTGATATGAATGTTTCACAAGAATGCTCTTTCTGGGTAGCCAAAGCGTATATTCGCATTATTTGTCAGTCTGCAGTTGGTGTTTTGTGGTCTGTTTAATGTATTACCAACTATTCTGTAGCAATATATATATATATATATATATATATATATATATATATATATATATATATATATATATATATATATATATATAGTGACACTATGTGGTTTGTCAGATTGTCAAATTAATGTTGTTGATTTCATTTTAGCATACCATTCCAAATTTTAATATCTATTACTTTTTCAAATTGTTAAAATTTTATTGCTACATAGAACAGTATTTTTAAACCGTGGTTTTCCTCTATGAATATTCCAAAATGGCAAATATTGGAATAATTTGTCTGGTCATACGTTGATAAATTGATCTGGGTAAAGAAAAATGTGTCTTAATGAATATGCTACGCAAATATCCAAAGTATATATATTCCTGTATTAGTTAAAGTATAAAAATTAACTTTCACTGATACATACCCAAAATAACATTGGTTACCAAAATGACAGGCTAGTTAAGTTTGGGGATTTGCCCTGTGTATATTCAGATCTTGCTATAGATCTTACTATACAGATTCTTTTGTATAGAACAGTTTCTGCTGAAAAGCGGTGTCGTTATGTAAATAAACTGAATCACCATTTCATAACTGAATATGTAATTAGAGGACCAATCGAAATCTCATGCTTGTATATGGAGACGAAAGATCCATAATTTAGTATGTTTCTACGAAAAATGCCAAAATGTTTGATTTACAAACACAAATAATTGTAAATTACAAAAGATTATTAAGGAATACGAAAGATTGATCTATTAGTATAATGCGATTGAATTTGTTGAATTGATAGTGAATACAGAGAAAGTTCAGATTTTATTATTATAAATTCTGCTTACAACTTACAAGCTTCTGCTTACAAGCTTAGGGAACTTTAATTTTTCGAAGCTAAGTTACGAAAAACAATAAGGTTTGGATGAATATTAATATAAAATGGGATCAGGTAATGAGGTGGCTTGTTATTCTTCTCGAGGGTCTTTGTTCATTCATCATTGACTCTTTTTTTTCAGAATAGTACAACTGCATGTGTTTTATTTCGTCATTAAATTTTTATTATTCTGCTTGGTATTCTCTTGTATATATATATATATATATATATATATATATATATATATATATATATATATATATATATATATATATACGACTTAATTTGTATTAATGTTATTAGCAACTTTTAGTAAAAAGTTATAGAGGACGAAAATTTCAAATGCCATATTGTGTTTTTATTTTGGACGTTTTATTTTTCGCCCACGCTTGTCCAAATACATAAACTGGAAATTCAGACAGCACAATACAGGAAAATAAGAAAATGGTGTAGCCTACTTTAGTTTTTTAAACTTTTACTTAGTAACTCGACGATAATTAGTCAATATCGCAACTTAAACTGACTTGAATTAAATTCTCAAGAGCGCTTATACTTTAGAACACAAACAGAGGAAGGCGAAGGATAGGCGAGATTATTGTGATTACATAATTAAGTGGTTGAGTAATGAAGGATGAAATAACTCTCCTACTAACGACTATCCTTAATACTGTAACGCGGACGTAGCATTTACAGATTAGGTCTCATTCATAACGGTAATCTATCTACTTGACAGAGTAAAACTCCCCATAAAGATATCGAACATTTTGAAATGATACATTTCATATTTGATTTATATATATATATATATATATATATATATATATATATATATGTGTGTGTGTTATACACTCTGTTTAGTCGATGGATAAATATGGAGAGATGGAACTCGGGAAACCTTTCTAGGAAACAGAAGTGAACTTTTTAAAAATAGTCCTTGTTACAACTTTGCCTATTTCCCCAAAATGGGATTTCTGGGAGTGGCTGGAAATCTTTAAATGTAAAGATACTCACACCAAAATGAAGTGACACCTCATTTGCAAAACATGAACATCCACATTCAGAAGGTAAATAACTTCCATAGACAACCACTTTCCTTACGAACTCAAACTTGTTTTACAGTTATTACCTGCTGCAGGGCAGGCCTCCCTTAACTTACCAGGTTTGAGGAATTCCAGTATCATGATCAGTTCCTGGTTGGAATTAACACATTTAAGACGAGTTTTTGTTATACTTTACGTTGTAGTGTTTAAGTGAACAAGAGCGTATTATGATCCTGATGATGCGAGACTACGGAGACCAAGTGATATCTTAACCATGAAGTAAGGAATTTATTTAATGACATTTATCCCACTTATTATTTAATAGAAACTGTATCTAAAAAACTCCATGCTACATGTATGTTACATGCAAATTTCATAACACTGTTTTTGCTATCATATCATTACTGTTTTGTCTAGTTCAAACTGTGACACCGCAAGCCAAAAATGGTGTGGTATTGGTTTTGAATAAATTTAATTTCTTTAATAAAAGATATTTTAAACATATTATTCCGTTATTTTATTACTAAAATTCTTAGATGTTTAAGAACTCGGTTTAATTTTATGTTAATATTTGCATTTCTTTAAATACTATTACTAAATAGTATTTAAAATAATGCAAATATTAACATAAAATTAAACCGAGTTCTTAAACATCTAAGAATACAAAACATTAGGAACTAACCTAATGTTTTGTATTCTATATTATACCAGTAATGACGAATCCTTTATAAGATGATAAGTCTCTAGCTCTTAGCGTTTTCTGACTTCAGTCAGTAGTTGTAAATATGTTATTTTGTTGGAGAACGTGTCAATTTTACTTGGTTCATTCTTTTAATCAAGGTAATGAAATTTGACCTTATTCCGTGTACTGTTGTCCCATGTTTTGTCAAAGGGAGCAGGCAATGGTTCGTCGCTTAATACTTTGATATGAAGTAAAAACAACTTCTCATACTGTGTATGAGGTTTGCGGTCTTTTAGTGAAATCGCAATTTCTGCATTCCATCCGCCTCTCCATGAAGTACGAGATTATAACTGTGGTGCTATTCCAAAAAATTAAGTAAAATACATTCTTTCCTTGCATTTTTTAAGATATTTTTTATCGTAGTTCGTAAAATAAATCGTCTACCTAGCACACTAATCAGTCACTGGTTTCTTCACCCTTCACAACTGGTTAAAAGCGCCTTATTAAGGCCCTTAAAGTCTCAATTGAGCCGTTATTTTGGTATAGAGACACGAAGAACGAAAAAGCCTTTAGCAGCAATAATGGCTGAAATTTCAATTGTATAGATTACAATCTATGTACTCTATTCTATGTATTTTACTCACTACACTAGGATGGTTCCCAGGCTCCCTAAAACTGGAACAGCACATTTGATGACTCTTATCTACTGCGGAAGGTTCTTTTATGGCCGATGTATACCTTGCAGTTGAACCTACACTGGGTAAAGCAAAAAAACGATGTGTCTGATGTCGATAACTGAATGGATGATCAGGAACGACACATCTCTTACATTAAATGGATATTGGAGTTAAATGGTTGATTCCTTAGTTTTAAAGGATTTCCTAAGACATGAGCAAGTTTAGTTATAATCCAATTTGACTGAACGAGGCTGGAACGGAGCTAGCCTCTCCTTCTCCCAAGGTGACAAGACTGAGATATGGAACACGCTATCCTTCCTTATGGGATCCGACAAGCAGTGTCTCCTACCCATCTTGAAAATCACATCACTCCGGAAGGAAGAGAAAGGGTCCTTTTGGAGAGTCAAGTGTTGTAACTGACTTCATATAGTTTCATATGGTTTCATATAGTTGTAACTGTTGTACATACCGTAATACTAATAGTTACTGATTAACATAAAATATTATAGTTACGAGTATTTACGGGCATGACACACTGCGGAGTGATACCAGAGTGTGGACGACAGCTGACAGATTCGAGGACCTGGTGATAAACGGGCGCCCTCTCCCACTCCAAACCTTTCGGGACAATGTCAGTTCTGTGGTGTTAGTTCTGGCAACATTGGTCTCGTTTAATGTTATGACTCCTACAAGTCACCTCCTGTGGAGCCTGTAATACAAAGTTGATCTAAACCGTCCGTAGAAAACGTATTTGTATCGATAAATTTAAAGGTAGCATTCATCTTTGTTATTGATGATGGATAATTTTATAATAGGATTTCGGACATTTACCATCGTTATATGTTACAAAAAGTATAAAGAGTTATTATTTTATACAATGTTATAATTATTCTTGTAACACATAACGATGGCAACTGTTCCATATCCTACTATCCTTTCAAGCATTCATCGTTTCATTTGGAAAAAGTTTATTAGGCCTTTTTGTCATAAAACAATTAAAATGTAAATTTCACGAAACAAAGACATGTCGGATATAGGCTCTTCTTCCCATCCACCAGTGGTTGTTGAATTAAATGATGTGTGATGACACCTATTGCTTCACAAAATGCGGCACTCACCAAAATAGGAAGCCACAAGTTCAATTTGATCTGTCTGCTAGTTGAGTAATATTACTCACGGATTTACTGATGTATAAAATATTGAATATGTATGAATAACGTATTTCATATGAGGTAAGTGGAATGACTGAATCGACTGTTTAGCATGTAGTAGAATTGACAAAGTCATTAACAATGGCCCTGTTGCAAATGACAAAATTAGAGGTTAGCCATATCATGTTATCGTATAACTCTTGTTGAGTTTACATACGAATATCGTCTGAGTTGAATAATAGGATTTTCCAAGACAGCGTCCTGGCGTGGAATATAGTTGTCAGAGCAAATCTTGTTGAGTTTATATATGAATCTCAACTGACGTGAATAATGGGATTTTCCAAGGCAGCATCCTTGTGTGGAATACAGTTGTTAGAGTAAATCTTGTTGAGTCTATATATGAATCTCATCTGAGGTGAATAATGGGATTTTCCGAAGCAGCGTCCTTGTGTTGAATACAGTTGTTATAGTAAATCTTGTTGAGTCTATATATGAATCTCATCTGAGTTAAATAACAGGATTTTCCAAGGCAGCGTCCTTGTGTTGAATACAGTTGTTAGTTTATATCAATCTCATCTGAGGTGAATAATATGATTTTCCAAGGCAGCGTCCTGGCGTGGAATATAGTTGTCAGAGCAAATCTTGTTGAGTTTATATATGAATCTCAACTGACGTGAATAATAGGATTTTCCAAGGCAGCATCCTTGTGTGGAATACAGTTGTTAGTTTATATCAATCTCATCTGAGGTGAATAATAGGATTTTCCAAGGCAGCGTCCTTGTGTTGAATACAGTTGTTAGTTTATATCAATCTCATCTGAGGTGAATAATAGGATTTTCCAAGGCAGCGCCCTTGTGTTGAATACAGTTGTTAGTTTATATCAATCTCATCTGAGGTGAATAATAGGATTTTCCGAGGCGGCGTCCTGGCGTGGAATATAGTTGTTAGAGCAACTCTTGGTGAGTTTATATATGAAATTCACCTGAGGCGGATTATTCTCCGAGGCGCCATGTATAGTTCTCATTGTATTTGATTTATTATCTGCAAAATAATATATCTGATACTATTAGGGCAGTTAATAGATAAATACATGCATTTGAATACACATTAAGTATATATTTCTTATTAGCACGTTAACCCATTTCTGTACTTTTTCTCTGCTACTTGTATTAGTTTGTTAAGAATACATACTATTTCTACCTATTCTTTTTTCCATTTTCCATTTATAGAATTTGCATTTTTAAAATGGCTAAAAAATGAATGTATTCTTATGTTAAACTGAAAAGTTTACTGAATACCATTTTAATAAGAATACGTTTTCTAGAAATCAGTTTCCCCTGTTTCCAATGTTTACAATACTGTAGATGATATACAAATTGTTTACAAGAAAATATCATGCCAAGCTTCGGATAAACCGTCCACACTCTACATTTTGCATCACACTTACTCGTCAGGGTTAAAGTCTATAGCATCAGCATGTAAGTCAATACAAAAGGTAATATTTTGTAGAAATAAATATATAAAACAACATTATTTAACATCACGCCAACGTGATGTATAACAACTTATTAGCTTACTTATTAAGCTGATATCGACTATAATACATATGAGTCTGTATATATATATATATATATATATATATATATATATATATATATATATATATGTACAGTGCAATGAAACACAACATACGTTTCCGATTTTTTATACGTGGCTGAGTGAACACCTACTCACGGTGGAAGTGCGGTAAATTCCTTTAGACAAATTAACCTGTCTTAGCCACGAGAACGAAACCCGCGAACACTGTCCGTAAGTATTCAATTTTGCGTCTTAGTAATAGTTACTAGCTCTACCCGCGGGTTCGCGTGCAATTTATATGCAACATTCTACGTATTACATTGAATAGCTCCCACGATTTCAGCAACACTTGAACTATTTTAGACCAATGTGGAGGAATCCCAAAGTCGAAGTCTGTAGCTTAGTGGAGGCACTCAAGATGAAATAAAATGGAGTCGTATAAATGTTTTGAAACGGAAATAGTCATAAATCATGTATCAGGTACACAATTTTCAGCGTTCATGGTTAAGAGAACCAGAGGTTAAACAAAACTGCGTGGAATTCTTATTTCAGGTTTTGTGCTAACAGGTTTTGTTTTATATATATATATATATATATATATATATATATATATATATATATATATATATATATATATGTATATATATATATATATATATATATATATATGTATATATATAATGCAACTAAATAACGGTACAAGATTGTAGGACTAATGAAGCGATAGAAATGGGTTGAGATGAACCGATAAAAAATGGGATATAAACAATTATATCCAAAGACCATAGCTGACTTCTGTGAAACTAGGAGACATCTCGCAACCGAGGCGGCGTTGTCACACGCCTGTTTTCGACGTCTATTATGAGTAGAGTGAGGGCAGAGGTTAGGTGTTCTGTCAATAAGTATAAATGAGCTAAGAATTTCTCGTCATTCAAATGATGGTGTCCGATGACACTACTTGTCGCTCTGCAAGATCTCGAAAAGGTATTGGTCGAGGAGGGTTTTCTGTCAGTAAATATCGTTAATCACATGAATGCTTAGCAAAAAAAAACAAACATTATTAAGTATTAAGTACCGGTCACTTGGGATCTTTAAGGTCCCAGGGAGGTCAACACACTTCCGGGTCTAGTGATAGCCTCAAACTTCTCCTTGAGACTCACTTCCCTGATTGTATCTTTGAGAATGACGACACTGGAACGTCTGGTAACCATGAGGCAGGCTCATGGCCAAGAGCTTATCGTGGTAGCTGGGCCATTGGAAGGATTGTCACTCTCTCTAAAGCCAAATGGGCAATTTCTAAATTTGCCCCTTTCAAATCTGCAGGAGGGGATGGAATCTTTCCGGCCCTGCTTCAACAAGGGCCGGAGATTCTCCTTACCCTTCTATGTGAACTATTCAGGGCGAGCCTAGCTTATGGGTACATACCACAAGTCTGGCGTCTCAACAGAGTGGTCTTCATCCCTAAAAAAGGGAGAGCGGACTATTCTGTCCCTAAATCTTTTCGTCCCATCAGTTTATCTTCGTTTCTACTGAAACAATTAGTAAGACTGGTGGAGAGGCACCTGAGAAAGGGAGTTCTCTCAGACACTCCCCTTCATCGCAACCAACATGCATACCAGCAAGGCAAATCCTGTGAATCAGCACTGCACCAACTAGTCAGTAGGATTGAGGATAGCCTGTCCGCCAAGGAATTGGCATTGTGCAATTGACATAGACATTGAAGGAGCTTTTGACAATGCTAAATTCACTGCGATGGTAAGTGGAGCACAGCGACGTGGCCTCGAGCCAGCTCTGTGCCGGTGGCTTAGGGCCATGCTGTGCTCCAGACGGATCAGGGCCGATCTCAATGAAGAATCGCTTGTGATCGCACCCACAAGGGGATGTCCTCAAGGAGGCATCCTGTCACCTCTACTGTGGAATCTAGTAGTAGATGGTCTACTACTAGATGGTCCTTACTAGATGGTCTTGATGGTCCTTACTAACAATGGAATCTATGTCCAAGGATATGCAGACGACATAGTCCTTATGGTACAGGGAAAATATACAAATGTTGTTGTTGATATCATGAATACCAACCTTCAACATGTACACAACTGGTGTCATGGAGAGGGACTGAAAGTAAATCCCTCCAAGACAGTAGTTGTACCATTCACTAGGAAAAAGAACCTAGAGTCTCTTTCTAGGCTGAAACTCGCATCCACACAGCTTGAGTGGTCAAAGACAGTCAAATATTTAGGACTGACTCTAGACCATAAGCTTACGTGGAATGATCATCTTTACAATATCCTGCACAAAGCAAAGTGGGCGCTCATGACGTCCAGGAGACTTGCAGGAATCTCATGGGGCGTAAAACCCCATATAGCACTATGGCTTTACAAAGCAGTTGTAAGGCCTCAAATGACTTATGGTTCATTAGTCTGGTGGACAAAGGTGAATCAGGTAACTGCCAAAGCCATGCTCGAAAGCTTACAAAGGCTTGGCACAATCTTTGCAACCGGAGCATTTAGGAACAGTCCCTCAGCGACCCTCGAGGTGGCTTTAGGACTTCTACCTCTTGATGTCCATATAAAAGCTGAAGCGCGCAAGTCAGCTTATCGGCTGATGGTTGCTGGCTTGTGGAGGAATGGCGCGTCTAACGCGGGCCATGGCACCATCACTGAAGCTGTAAACCCAAGCGCTATTCTCGAAATGGTCTCCGACATAATGAGAACGGAGTTCGTATTCAATAAGCCATTCTCTGTTGACTTCTACTCCAGAGATGAGTGGAAATCGCAAGATAACATCCCAACAATAAGAAAGAGCTTTGTCTGGTACACGGATGGCTCGCTTATTAAGGGCAGAACTGGATATGGAGTGTTTAGTCAATCCCCTTGAACTGCCCTTTGCGGCAGTTTGGGACGGAACTGCTCCATATTTCAAGCCGAAATCTATGGTATCCTAGCCTGTGCCAACCTAGGCCTCACCAGAGGGTACCAGGGAAAGAACATCTGTATAATGTCAGACAGTCAGGCAGCTCTTAAAGCTCTTGACTCCAACAGCATTTCATCCAGGCTTGTGTGGGAGTGCTTTAACACTCTCTGCAAGCTTGGATCACGCAACTTTGTGCGTCTTGGTTGGGTACCGGGCCACACAGGCATAGGTGGCAACGAATGCGCCGACAGGCTTGCCAAAAGCGGAGCAAGCATGCCATACACCGGTCCAGAACCGAGTTGTGGTATAAGCAAGTCAGCCGCTTACCAAAGTATAAACAAATGGTCCAGGAAGACACACCGCTTGCGGTGGCAGAGTCACCAAGGACAAGCACTCGGCAAAAGACTGCTTGCTGATTCTAGCTCCGGCTTCACCAGATGGCTGATGGGGCTGGGCAGGGATCGGGTTAAGCAAGTGATTTGCCTTGATCACTGGACACGGCCACTTCAGGAAACACCTAAACACTCTAGGTTTACGAAATGAGGACTCGGAGTGTAGACTCTGCAATAAGTCTGAAGAGACTGCAAAACACATAATACTGGACTGTGAGAGACTGGGAGCAAGGAGAAGGGCTCTTTTCGGTGATAAACAACCAGGCGACGAACCAGATGCTAGTATCGGGGAAAAGCTTCTTAGCCTAATTAAGGGCACAAATAGGCTTACCCCTCTAACATCAAAGGGGCACACAATAAGCTCAGGTTGACGTGTGAGGATCTGTGAATCCACCCCAATACCCCAACGCAAAAAAAAGTATTAAGTTATATTCAGTTATTTTTGGGCCCCTTGGAAATCATAGTGAGGGTTCCTGCCTAATAACACTAATTGATTAAACATAAAATAGTACTTGACCTTCGCGATAGCTGATCATCACTGTTTGTAAAAATATAAATCTTAAGTTTAACCATAATATTTTTACGATACTTTTATAAAATTAAAGGTCTTGTGAATATTCTCTTTGTAAGAATATATAATTTTCCTTATATTTATAAGGTTTATATTTTTAAATTTTACAAATTCAAACTAAACGAACGTGTTTAAAGTACACAAACAACGTGTGAAGGTCACAAAAGTATTGCTGAAGTACTCGTATGTCATGATTTGTCGCATTTCGCGTTTATGAGGTTTCCTATTTCTTAGTGAACAATAGTTTTCTTCGTACACAAATTCCAAGAACTAATGATCAAACAGCTTTTACTATATAAGTATTATTTAACAGGAATAATATTAGAAAAATAATTATTTATTAGTGGAAATACAATTACTTCATCCTTTAAAACTGATTCTGAAGCGAAACAATAATAAGAGCGATAATTTTTCGGGATGTCGTTTCTCAAGATTTAATGCGTCAAACGATTGTCACAGATTGAAATTGAATTTCGTCTAAACATATTTGAAAAGAGACGTTTCCATTCTTGACGTTGAATTTCCTGTTAGAATTCAACAGAAGTTTTCCCTTGCCTCGAGTACAATAAGGTTGAGATTGTGTCCGTCCTTCAATAACAAAATAGTCCTTCCGTCTCAGTCGGAATAAGTATATAGAAATTTTAACAACTTAAATATTATTAATTAGTTCTCGTGGGGATCCACACTACTCATTATCTCAAAACCAGTTCCAGATAAAAACAAAATTACTTGTAACAAAAATTTTAAAAAACTATTATAAGCATTCTAGAACAATTTTCCTCTCGCTTTATAAATAACGGAGTTTGAATTTTCTGAAGGTTTTTATAATGGGACTAAATGGAGTACTAAACTGACCGATGAACTTTGGTGACATATTTACAAGATCAATTCTTGTACAAAATATTAATTTTTTTCAGAATTCCTATCGTCAGTTTTTGGAATCCTTTCACTATACAAAGAAATCGTAACTTGTAAATTTGATGAACATTACAAAACACTTAGTTTTTTCTTTAAATTCATAAATAATGCAAATTTGATTTAATACCCGCCACATGGAAACGAATGGCGTACCAAAGAGACCAAACAACCCATTTGAGATTAATATCAGCTCAATTCTAATCTCTATTAATATAAGATAAATTTTTGTCTCAAGCTTCAATTTGTTTTGCTATTTTTAGGACAATTATTGCTTTCATAAGCCGCGTTTTATAGCGTACTTGAACACTTTTGAGCTCTGGGGTCTTCTTCGTCGAAATTATGCAGACATTTTCGGTAAATACTCGCTTCGAGTATATTTGACACTTTTCTTCCTTATGTAGCTTACATGATTAGCTTAAGAGATTGATATTAACTACAATACTGATTATATAATGACTGTAAAAATTGGCATGTTAATAAATTCGTAAGAAGTATGTACACATTCGAATAGCTGCCATGTTTTAAACTTTGTAGTAGTGACTGGCTGTCATGTGGAAGAACTATATATGTACGTCAACATGTGTAGTTTGAATCTACGTAGTTTGTCAATAAAAAAAAAAAATACTTAAGTCAATGTTTCCGCTGAAATTCGGTCACTATATTCAATACATTGAAACTCTATTGGTTGAGATTGGCTAATGAACTTATCAAATCTACTGTGTTTGGAAATACTTTGTATTCACTCGTATTTAGATTACTGAGGTCGGAATCTACTACACATAACGGAGTTATCGTTTCACAAGCTCGCTTGATATTTGAAAAAGTACATACACACTTCAGCATACAAATTTTCGGATCATGATGGTTTTGGTTTCAGGGAAATAATAAGTAAAAAAAAGAAAAAAGGGAAACGTCGTTATAAGGGTGTTGCCTAACAAGAGTACACCGTAGCAAAGTATCAATTTCATGAATTATAAACAGATGAATGACATAGAAAAACAAAGAAGTGGTGATTATTATGGACAAAGATGGTACTTGTTCTCACATAAGGAAAAAACTGAACAATTATGGTATTCAAACCAACGCGCTCATTTATTTATGCTTATCCATAAATATTGTACAGAAATTAAAAGTATAAAAATAAGACATATTCATTAATAATAATAATAGTAATATTCTTTATTGCAGGAAACAATTAACAATAATTGTATTGCAAGCGTCATATAGAAATAAAAGTCCTAATCTAATAACTAACACAATTAATTTTAATTCTGAGTAAAAAAATATTCGATTAAATTTAAAATAAAAATTACTTTTTGGGTATGTGCCACCTGCCGCCGTTTTCTCGATAGTGGCCAAATTTTCTTGGATATCAGAAGGGGAGTTGGAATTTTTTTAATGTTAGTGAAGACTATCCCAGCGACCCATCGCAAACTCGTCAACTGAGTAAAATGCTTTGGACACTAAGAAGTGTTTTAATCGAGATTTAAATTGTTTGTGGTTATTGACGCGTTTGATCTCTTCAGGGAGCCTATTGATTAGCCTCACACCAACCTGAGATGGCAAGCGTTCAAAAACAGTAGTTCTGTGCTGTGCCATACGAAAGTTGTCCCGGCCTCTAGTTCCGTATTGGTGTACGTCGCTACCCCGAAGTGAGACGCACTTGAATCGGCAGTATAGCACGACGTCGACAATGTAGAGGCTAGGCAAAGTGAGTAATCCAAGCTCCCCGAAGGCTAATTTAAACGACTCTCTCTAATTTAATTTATAAATGATTCTGACAGCTTTATTTTGCATTCTAAACACTCTATTAAATTTGTATCTAGAACAGCCACCCCACAATCTTAGACCATAAGCTAAATGTGGATGTATTAGGCCAAAGTAAGCTGTCTTCAGAATATCCAATGAACAGAATTTTGCCAAATTGCGTAAGACATAAATGCCAGAAGCAACCTTTGAACAGACACTCTCAATGTGATCGTCCCATGTCAGCCCTCGATCAAGGTGCATCCCAAGAAACTTGGTGGATTCTTCTTCTTCTATTATGGTTTCATCCACCATCACAATTGGTCGGATTTCGTTTTCATGTAATAATAATAATAATAGTACAAAAATAAAAATTTATGTAGTCATTCAGTATGAGTACAACACTATTTAGTGATGAAGTCGGATTTAACTATATTGCACCCTGGAGGTTTAGTACCTTGAGATACGGAGGGAGAACCGTAATGAAATCGCTACTATTCCTGGATCCATTCAATAATGTTACACAGGGAACACACAGTCCTACATAGGGATGCTTGTTACGGCTTTCCTCCCACAATATTAGTCTGTATGTGGGAAGATTAAGATTAAGAGATAGGTATTAAGAGATAGGTCATATTAGATATTAGAAATAGGTATTCACGTAGTCTTTGTACCAAGTAATAAGAATAACTATTCTACTCATAAATTGAAATACTATATCACTGAGGAGAGAGTATTAATTTTCTTAGCAACTTCCTGGTATATTACGCCCTTTTATACTTCCACTAATGGTTTAGTAGAGAAAATGTGTTATTCCAAATAGAAACAAACGTTACTGTCAAAGGTGGATAAACGATGTTATCTGCCAGTGTTTAAAGTCTTAAAATGCGTGGGATTGCCTTTGTTTAAGCATCACTGTATAAAATATATCAAAGAAAACGTGCAATATTATGAAATTGGAAATGATATACGTGTATAATAAACGTGAAATACTTATATGTGTTACAGCTATCAAGGATGTTGATGGTTAGACTTTGATATTCATATATGTAAGTGGAAATTAATTTCTTTAACAGATTACCTATTGTCACTATGGTTGTAAATATAAACAGATTCTTTAACACCCTTACTGCGCCATTAGTCTTGTACTAACTTTAGGATAGTGTGGGGGGGGGTGGGGGTGAGAGGGGAGTTATCATTGTGTGCCCGCCGCAATCAGCGTGTTTAAGCAAATATTAATTAGCAAATCGTTAATATAAAAAAAACATTTTCTTTATAAATATATACCCTTCAATATTATTTATTTAAAATAAATAATTCGACTTTTCAGCCATATTTTGGTATATACTACGCTTTTAGGTTGTTAGCTATCAAATTATTAAAATCGTGATGGAGTGTGGGATTTTGGCGGACTTGAGGACTAATATGATAGGCTAGCCTCCAATGCACGGATTTTTAGCCATCGGATAGTCTTCTACCATCCCAAATAGTAAGCGTCCAATGGATGTTGCGAGTTGCGACCATTTTAAACAGATGCAAAATATTAAATTAACAATGGAATTTATGAGGTTAGAGAGCCAATAGACTTTGTACGCTTCGCCAGCCGTGACTTCTCTATCAGTAATTCTCACTCGGGCTGGTCAAAATAAATAACGAGCTGTATACACATTCTAAATGCAGTTATTAAAAACACCTGTTAACAACCTTTAACTGCATAAACTTTAAAAACTGTTAATGATGTACAGTTAGACAGAGATGTGTGTGTAGTATCTAGACAGAGATAGGCCTAGTATCTAGCTTTTACTAGACTACAAAAAGCGGCAGTAACTTAATGCAAAGTGGCATTCGTTTAATGCATTAAACTATTTAATGCATTAAACTATTTAATGCATTGGAAATACTATTTAACACTGTTATAAAACACACTTTATCCAAAAAAGTTGTGTGCATAAGGCGATCTCGAAACTATTTGGCATCCTTGGTGTTGTTATAAGGCGTCTTTACAACTTTACAGTGGTCTAAGGAGAGATATAAAATTAGACATGTCTCAACGATCTATTCTTTTCGAGACTACAGTTCGAAACATAGCAAGATTTCTAACTGTAAAACAATAATTTTTAAATATCGCCAAAGTAGTCTTCTCAACGATATATATTCATTTATTTTATGGATCGGGTCAAAAATTAAAAATTCAACTATACTACCAGAAATTACACTAGACAAGGTGATGACAATTGTTATAAGTATACACTTTTTAACCGAAGTAGGCATTTCAAGTAAATATGTACATATTTTTGATCGGGCCAACAAGACAAACTAAAAAAGTTTCACTCTCTGATTTAACAGGCCTCAAAACTCTGATCTTTAAAAAAATTCAAACTAATCTAAAATAGATAAGGAGATTAAAATATCTTCCAATGACCACCAGTTATCTCAGGATAACTGGTGTTTGATATCGCATTTAAAAAGGATATGCCCGAGACGTCCCTGTTCATGAGTCTATAGAGTATCACTACTCAACAAAAACCATCAAATACCCACAAACTTGGCAAATTATCCTAAAGAAATTAGAAAAGATCAAGAGTGTTAACTCCCGATAACTAGCCTACATAGGTAATCACCATTGCTTAACAACACCTACCTTTTAACTGTCTCTATAGTATGGACTGGTGTGGTCTTTAATGGTAGTTGGACTGGAAAGATCCAGACAGGATCTTATGCGCTTTATGAATTGTTTATATTTAACTTTTGGGTTGTTCTATCGATGGAACAGTTATTTTATTTACTTTAGTTATTTTATTTTCTTATGCTACTTTATATTTATTAATGCGAATACCTTTATTATTCTTTCACACGTCAAATCTCTTTCTATCTAAGGCTAACTAACTATTCATTTGGTACTGTCATTCCTCGTAATAATGGTAAGTATGTTTGTTTTGTTTACTCTTTTGAATAAGCGTTTACAAAATGTGATATATAAATAAACAATATTGTATAATTTTACAATACCACTAACCACTACCACCACTATCACCACTATTACCACTATTATCACTTCGTGAAAAGTAAGAAACGTTAAACCCTGAACCTGTCATTTTTCAAAGTTATTACTTAATTGGAGTTTTCATTGTTCTTCACCACTGAAAAAGCAGTCAAGCTCTTTGTCTGCTTCTCGTTAGTTCCGTTCTTTACTTAAGGCCATGTAACACTGCCGTGGCGTCGCGTCCGTCCATCCATAAGTATGAACGTCCGCGTATGCCGCGACGGTCTCGAATCCCGTCAAACTACCAGACACGCGTCCGCGTCCGCGGCCAACTAGTCTTTCTAGGAGTTGCTTATGCATTTCAACTACTTTGAATTTTTTAGTTATACACTGATAGTGGAATTAATAGTTTGTTATAGCTAATTATTATTATAAAAATTATATTTTCATTATTACATGCAATACTATTTCTATTATGAACTTAGTAATTAGGGCATTCAATACTTTGATATACCTCTTTAAAACTATTGGTTTTTATATATAAGATGCACTTGAAAGGATTATTTTGTAATTTTTGTGTTGGTGTTTTCAGTTTTGTCTTTATGTTTTTAAAATTAGGCCTATTTTTGTTATAGATCAAACATAATATGAAAAATAACAAATAAAATGATTGCATATAAACATGACACCACAGTATTCATTAACCCTAGAACTGGCCCTAGTGTCGGGCTGTTTTAGAGCTTCGCGCAAGGGTTTTTTAAACAAATTATTAAAAATATAAAATAAAAAGGAGTAGGTAGTGACAAGAGCTCGCAGTGCCCCGGTGAGGGGGTTGGGGAGGTGCTTTATGCGCATGCGCGAGCCTTCGTAGCATCGCCGACGTCGGCCAAGGATCGCTCCAGCCGCATAGCGCAGCAGACGGTGGCCGACGCGACGAACGTTGCGCCACGTCGGTTATGTCAGTGTGACTTGTCCTATTTGACAACATGGTTAGCGATTATTTTAAAAATCCATCCGCAGATGGACGGACGCGACGCCACGGCAGTGTGACATGGTCTTTACGGCGTCCTTACAGGTCCTCTTAAGCACAGTGGTAATAAAGCAGGTACAGAATCTGGCGATTTTCGTGTCTGAGAGTTCAAAAGTTTTGTTCCAAACAGTTCACAGAATTCTACGCAGTAAAAATCTGTTTGGGTTTTCTGTTTCATTATTTGTATCCATTGAAAACCCGAATACACAGAAGAGTTTAATGCACTTAAACAAGCTACTGCGGCCACAATTCTTACATTCGACACAGGAACAAGTAGGAACTTACAACAGTCAAACAATTTATACACTTTTGAATCAATATTAATAATACCAAAAGGCAATGATCATCAATTACCTTCGAATCTATCAGTTTTACTGGATATCCATCCCTACTGAAAAAGATAATGGGACAATACAAAAATCAGAGGCACTAACATTTAAACTAATGGCCATTTGTACAAAATTTATTTATATGCATGAATGCTACAAAATACAGTAGCTGACATAATTGTTTAGATGCTAAATAGAATTGCAATTTCTTTGACTTCAATCTAAAATACGATAGAATTTTGATGTGAGAATATAACACTTATTATATTAAACAGTCACGTGGCTAAGGCCATATCTTACCAGGTACTCAAGTAGAAATACCAGGTCAATGGTGAATATATGAAGGCGATGTGCTGAGTGTTGTGGTCCGTGACTTGAATACCAAATCCATCTGTTGTTATGATTGAGTGCACCCGTCAATCTTTCTTTGTTTGCTCGGAAAGAATGCGAGGCCAATAATGTGAAGTGAATTTTTGTTCCTTTTATTTCTTCTACAGGCAGTTTGCTCATTTCAATATTACAAAATAACAAAATACAACATGCAAAATATAATAATTGTTTGTTTATACAGACACAATTACTTGAATATCAAACTAGTAGACTAGTACGTACGATTTTAAACTAGTAAATTAATAAATGAAGTAAGACTATACTTTGATTTCACACTCTGTCAATAATATTAATTATGTAGAAAAACCCACTCAAATTTGATGTAGTATAATATGAATTTTAGTATAATTCCTCATTTATTATAATATGAGGAAATATAATTTTGCAACTAACTATCACCACAAAAATTGTGATTGCCCAGCTAGAAATAATTTGTTATCCAAGTCAAATACGAAGCTTGGCGGCTGATTGTGAGGTTAGTAGGGAAATGTATATTGTAGTGCATCATAAAAGCTATGTTCTATCGAAATAATTCGTATTCGAACTTAAAGTATCTTGTTTGTTTTTATGCACATTTAAGGTGTTAGAGGATATATGTAAAATCTAAGATATGTTCAAAAAGTAAGAATGTCCACATACTTACACACCTTGTGTAGTTGCACATACATCTTGTGTAGTTGTACATACACTCTGTGTAGTTGTACATACATTCTGTGTAGTTGTACATACACTCTGTGTAGTTGTACATACACTCTGTGTAGTTGTACATACACTCTGTGTAGTTGTACATACACTCTGTGTAGTTGTACATACACTCTTGTGTAGTTGTACATACACTCTTGTGTAGTTGTACATACACTCTGTGTAGTTGTACATACATCTCTGTGTAGTTGTACATACACTCTTGTGTAGTTGCACATACACTCTGTGTAGTTGTACATACACTCTGTGTAGATGTACATACACTCTGTGTAGTTGTACATACACTCTGTGTAGTTGTACATACACTCTGTGTAGTTGTACATACACTCTGTGTAGTTGTACATACACTCTGTGTAGTTGTACATACACTCTGTGTAGTTGTACATACACTCTGTGTAGTTGTACATACACTCTGTGTAGTTGCACATACACTCTGTGTAGTTGCACATACACTCTGTGTAGTTGCACATACACTCTGTGTAGTTGCACGTACACTCTGTGTAGTTGCACATACACTCTGTGTAGTTGTACATACACTCTGTGTAGTTGTACATACACTCTGTGTAGTTGCACATACACTCTGTGTAGTTGTACATACACTCTGTGTAGTTGTACATACACTCTGTGTAGTTGTACATACACTCTGTGTAGATGCACATACACTCTGTGTAGTTGTACATACACTCTGTGTAGATGTACATACACTCTGTGTGTAATTAACATACTGTGGATGGTAGTTTTATATAAACATTTTAATTAAAAGAATTAAAATAATAAACAAATACAACATAACGTAGTAAATAAACAACTATATAAATTATATTTTTCAGTTTTGTCCGTAAAAACTGTATAGTTTTCCTTTGAAAAGATATATAACATAAAAACATAAAAGACACAATTACATTTCTTCTAATTCTATCCGATGAAATAGCATATAAAATATCCAAAACCCAAAACATGTTAGATTCTGTGGAGCTATGTATTTTTATTTTGATAAACACTCAGATCCAAGTTAGCAATACTGATGCTTTTAAAATAACCGAACGTGTTTTAAAATTACGCAAATAATTTACGCACCTCTATCATATCAGCCGTGCAGCTGATAACTGGTCCACAGCTGATCGCGTCTAACATAGATTCTCTCTTGGTCAAACTGTCACTGCCGTTCAACACAGTTATTGTAAGTGTTGTTTACATTCCTCCTGGCCAAGTTCTCAGTTCCTACACAAATTATGGTAATTCCTTTGATTTAATAGATGTTCATTATAATAATTTTTTATAATCCTTGGAGATTTTAACATTCCGACAATTAATGGCACTGCCTTTGATTTTTCTGTTGCTAAATATTCAGCTAACATTATTAACAATATAATGTGTGAACATAACCTTTCTTCATACAATATAATTTTAAACTGTAATGATTTAACTTTAGATTTGGTGTTAAGTAATTACAATAATACCATTGTTGAACGGAGCTTTAGCCCGTTATTGCCAGTTGACGATTTCCACCCAGCTTTAATTTATATTTGCATAGATAAACCCATAGAGCACAAACCTTGTCCTGATATTTCATCCAAGCAGTATTACTCCTTTAAACATGCACGTTTTTTCGAGCTGTACTGTAAACTTAGAGACTATGATTGGGGACTTATGTACAGTCTTACCTCTGTTAATGAATGTTTAGATTATTTCTATAGTGTATTGTTCTCTTGTATCAGTCAGTGTGTTCCACGAAAGAATGTGAGAGTTCCAAATAAATATCCAGTATGGTTTACTCGTGAAATAATTATGGATTTAAAATTAAAAAACAAATGTGCTAAAAAAAGGAAGTACTCTCGTCATCATAATGAATTATTTAAGTCTTTAAGAAAGACTGTTAGGATAAAATACAAATAGCACATAGAGATTACATTTCTTCGGTAGAGAATAACATAAAATTAAAGTCCTAATAATTTTCTGGTCTTTTATCAAATCAAAACGAAATAATAACCATTTGAGTGTGAGTGAATTTAATAATATGTCTTGTTTTGATGATACATATACTGGAGATAATATACCTGATGCTTTTGCAAGTTACTTTTTCATCTGTTTTATGACCCACAACCCTCCTGTTACAATCTGGACCACTCATTAGTTAGTCAATCCTTAGACAATTTTTTTACACCCAGTTTTAATTCTAGTGATGTAGTGAGTACCATAAGAGAGCTGAAATCAAAAAGGTCTTCGGGCCCAGATGGAATTCCAGCGTATATTGTAAAAGGTTTGTGGGGAGATATTAGCAAAACCACTGTGTTTTATTTTTAATCTTTCACTTTCGTCATGTGTGTTTCCGGACAAATGGAAGGAGGCCTAAGTTACTCCTATTTTCAAATCTGGAGAAAAAAAATAAAATTGAGCATTATCGTCCTATTTCGTTGATAAATTCATTTGCAAAGGTTTATGAGCTTCTTTTGTATAAGCGGATGTTTAGTGCAATCAAGTCTAGGATTTCCTCAGAACAACATGGGTTCTTACCCAAACGCTCTTCAGCAACAAACTTAATGGAGCTTTCTTTGAATATATCAGCTGAACTTGATAGTGGCGGTAGACTAGATTGTAATATATACTGATTTTTCAAAAAGCATTTGACAGGGTAAATCATGATATTTTGCTGCGCAAATTATTTCTCTTAGGATTTTCAGTTGATTTTTGTATATTTATGGCGTCATATTTACAAAACCGAACTCAGTTTGTGTCAATGTTAAACAAAATCTTCTTGTGTTTTATACAAGCTCCTCGAGTGTCCTCAGGGGCTCAAATTTAGGACCTCTCTTGTTTTTAATATTCATTAACGATCTCCCCCGTTGCTTTTCTGACTGTAAATGTCTATTATTCGCTGATGATCTTAAATTGTACAGGCCTATAAAAGATGATTTTGATGTTAAACTTATTACAAAATTCTTTAGACCAGTTGTATGTTTGGTGTTCGACTAATAAGTTGGATTTGAATGTAAACAAGTGTTTTTGCCATGTCATACTCACGGAGGAGGATTCCTGATTTTAACATTTACTTCATAAATAATAAAGCTTTAAAACATGTTTTCTAAAATTAAAGATTTAGGTGTAATTTTGAGTTCTTCATTCCGTTTTAAAGATCATGTCCACATGCTGGTGTCGATTGCATACAAAACTTCTGGGCTTTGTCAAGAGAAAATTCAAGATATATTTTCACAATACTGAGACAATTATGACTTTTGTATAAAACTATGATAAGAAGTAAATTAGAGTATTGTTCTGTTATCTGGAATTCAATAAATGTGTTAGAGTGTAGCAATTTAGAGATAATACAAAACAAATTTCTTAAATTTTTATTTTTACAAACAACATAATTAAGTATGTCCTTACGACATGCCCACTTCTAATTTAAGGGAATGTTTGAGATTAAAAAATTGTCCATAAGAAGGGAACTAGCCTCAATAAGTTTTTTATGTAGTTACTTAATAATTCAGTTGATAGTTCGTATTTGTTAAGTCACATAGGTTTGCATGTACCACATCATATATTTAGAGAATTAATTTATTTGCTTTACCTAGATGTAGAACAGTTTTCTCATTATAACTTTCCTTTGTACAAGACTCTACGGTTTCTTAATTTAAACCAGTCAAACATAGATATTTTTAATGATAATTTGAAATATATTTTAAAGATATGCAGCAACCTTTTATTTTGATTTAATTTATTGTTCATTGTAGAAGTGTATGTGTACAATGAAGCAAGTTGTTATTTTTTTTAATTGTATAGAGTTCATTTATTTATGTTGTGTAAAGAAATTTAAATATTAATTTGTGTAACTGCCAGCAGTTTAGTTTAGTTTAGTTTTGTTATGTAAAGTTCATATTAAGAGTAATTAATTTTTTAGTTAGGATGGCTGTTTTTTGTGAATAATTGAAGGTTTTGTACTTTGTTTGTGCTATATCATGTCCTGTAGCTGTCATGTAAAATTGAAAAATAAATATTTTAATATTTACAGTGAGAAACTGAGAAGTCGATATACAATTACAGCAAAATGTACAAGAAGATAACTTGACCTACTCGACTAAATCTCTGTCGAGTCCTGTTCCGGTAATTAATACCGTACCTTGATGTGATAAAGTAGCTCCTCGCTGTATGATGAGAAAACATCTAAATTCAATTCGTAAATTGCTTTCAGATCTTACAAAGTAATGTTATAAAGACTTCAGAAAATACAATTTTATGATTACATACATTTTAGAACATAGATGTACATTCGAGGGTTAGAAAATGGACATTTACAAGCGCATACAGGTGTTAAAAACTAAAAACACCTGATCATAGAACTTAAAGGCAGAACGATTATATAACACACTCTTGCTGGTATTTATTCATTCCAATTAGAATGCAAATAATTTTACTCATTTTTGCAAAGTATTATAGTTTATAAGTGATAAAATAAATATATAAAAGCTGTATCAAAGAACCTCAATAAAAACCATTAGATTTAAACAAAACCAATAAATATATTATTCTTATTATTTTAATACAATACATTCTCAAAATTCGCAACACACATTTTTAGGTCAAATAGAAAAAAATAATTAAAAACTACATTCAGGTATGTGATAATAATGGATCAAACCGATTACAAATGAAGATTTTTCTATATTTTACGAGATTTCTTTATATAATTTATGACAAGAAGATTCAAATATAATATACCAATATACAATTTAACTCAAAAATTACAATAAATGTCCAACAACCATTTCATTACACAAGCAATATATTAGGAAGGAAAATTAAAAATAAAGCCAATATAATTTTATAATCAATGAAATAACGAAACCAAGGATATTGAGATATTGAAGCCATCCAACACATTATTTCAAGGTCACTGATACACTGACTTCACAGAAGTACCGGTAATCAATGAATCTTATAGCAAGAAGTGATCTTGTAACAAGTCCCACCGGACCACTATATAACACTTTCTTAAAACGAACTCCTAAAACACAATTTCTAAGAAAAATTTTAATTGTGCGTGGATAATTTTTCGAATTTAGATATAATTAACAATAATTAAATATGTAAGAAAACAATATTCGCTTTATTAAATTTGGCAGTGGAGCAGAACTCACGTTCTGTAGAAAAATATATATTACCAATCATAAATTAATTAAAATTTAAGAATGAAAACCGTAATAAAATTATAATAACTCATTATAAAATATAGTTACATATTATTCTTATAATAAAATGGTTATGCTCGAAACATAAAGATTTATTTTAAAACCATTTAGATACAAATTACTTTATTTATCTAAAAGTAAAATTATGGGAAATATCTTAATGCCATCCAAGTAGTTAGCAGTGGTAGAGGACGCTTCCAATACTATCATATTATAGCCATAATCCATATTAACCAGCCAAATAATGAACATAAAGTTAAACAGCAAGAAAAGATTAAGAAGTTCTGTAATTAAGCATTTGTGTGATATCACATGAATTTATTTAGATTGATTCCACAAGTAAATGTGTTTGGGAAGAATATACGAGTATTTTGTTAGTTATATGCAGATAAAATTAGTCACAATTTATTATGAGACATTAGTTTTGATATTAAAATGAAGTAGAATTTCTTGATTATAATCAGAGTGACTTTTAAGAAAGAGTTTTTAACATATGTACGATACAAATATATTTATAAGACGTTTAGAGTGCGAATTAAACATATTTCACATGGAATAATGAATGACAAACTTATCTTACAATATATTAATTATTAGAAGATAAAATATTTTCTCTTATAGAACTAGATAGTCTTCATGTTTCTTTCAATTCCATTTCTAAGTTATAATATTATAAGCGTCATTTCAAAAGAACCGTAAGTCTTTCAGCTCCGGTTTCTTTAAATGATCAAGCGAACATTTTACTACAGCTACTGTAATGGTCTTACTTGATAAATCGTGAAACCAAGTTCTCTTGCACTTAACCAAAACAACATTTGTCATTGCTTTTCTTAAGTGATTTTGTTGGATCTTCTTAGCAAACAATCCAATACTAATTCTCATTTATTGATTATAGAACAATTACAGTTTTTATTGTGTAATTCAAGAAACACACATATATGAGAAAGAGTATAATAAAAACATAAGTATTATGAATATCAGATTATAGGAAAAGGTTCACTTGACCTATTAACTTCACACAGACTCATCCAAAACCTTCTGATTGAAGTAGGAAATGTTTTAGAGCAAGTGAGTCCTTAACTTTCTATGAGTTTTAGTAGCTATTATATGGCGTGGACATGGATTGAAGAATATAAATCAAAAGTAAAAATTAAAACGGGAGGGCATTAAAGTAATTACAGAGAAAGACGTAATTACTTGCATCTGAATTAAATCGAAGATGCATGTATTTATTCATTAAAAGATAAATTGTTATTATGATGTCGTATACGCGGTCAAGAACTAAAAAATATGTTTTTGAAAACAAAAATAATTGTGATGAAATAAAGCCTTACCAATGTGAGAATTTAACTAGGTAGACATTGCTGCCTGCATACAGCTATCCTATTGCAAAAAATTCTATTAAACAATGACGTACTGTAAAATCCCCAAAATTATGGAAGTATTAAAAATTAAACCTAAATCCAAACTGAGCCGAAGGTAGAGCATTATCTAAACAAGTGTAGACTTTTATATAAAAATGTTCTCAAATACTTTGAAGCATATTGGTGATATTGAGTCTATTATTCAGTAGCCTGCCATATTTTTTCTTCTATCCAGCTGCAGACTGTAAAACTTTATTTTCTTTTATAGTCTCTAGAATGAAAAGAACTGCAGACTCGAAATTTTGCATGAAACTTCCGCGAAGTCTCTAATACAACTTGTGGCGTGGCGTATTTCCTTCTTATTTTAAAGTTGGATTAGGGTGTATGTATATATATATACGTTAAATTGTATAAATGGCAATAGCCTTATTTAATTTCAATAAACATTGAATCACAAAAAGTACTTGCTCCGCCGGGAGTCGAACCCGGATCTCTCACTTGCCGGGTGAATGTGCTACCATTACACCACAGAGCGCTTACTTTTTCCGATTAAATTATTTTGTATTTGGCCTTAAATAATAAAAAATATTAAATATATATATATATATATATTTTATATTTTAATTATTATTTGTAGTAATAGAAAGTTAACTGAAAAATGCATGTAATGAAGCAGAACAGAAAGTACGTTTACGTAATTGTAATAATAATAAGAAGAAAAGGAGCTCGACTCACTGCTACAAAATTGCGGTTAAAGTGGGATCGAGTCTTGTCGGTGTACAAATGACAGGGAGATCAGCTGACCACTCGGGATAAGGTTGTCGGACAACAGATGGTCCATTAATCAACTGTAACAATCCCGTGTGTGCCACGGCTCTTTACAGCTATTTAAAAGATTGTGTGAAAAACCTTTTGATAAAATTATCTTATTCGTCAGCTCCAATAAGAAAATTATACTTTTATTTACACACAATTAACATGTCATATCAGGTTCAATAAATAAGGAATTGTTGAAAATTTGCTCCGGAATTCATGAAAACAATTAAAATTTAACAGTTATATTAGTTATTTGTCTAAAGTTAAAGTAAGAATTATCAAAATAAAAATTCAAAACTTAGTGATAAATGCTGACTACTCTGATAGTTTTTAGCGTGTCGGTACACACAAATAAATTTATATGATCGACTGGTATCCTTGAAATTCTTCGACCGATGAAGGGAGGTCGTCGACCCAAGGAATATTGTCAAGCATTCAATGTAATCGTCATTCAATTAGAGTCTTGGAAATTCTTTTCAAGTCCTTTTCACTTACAAAAGTATCGTTCTTTAAAATTTTAATTGTAACAAAGTGTTTCCAAGTCATATTCTTCAAAACTTGACAAGAAAAATAAATAATAACCTGAGCGTTTACGGTTGCGTTCATTAACCTAACTTAATGAACACAAATATAAATGTATCATCTTGCAAGATATATAAAAAAATATTTCATATGCAGATTTTAAATTTTGCATGAAACTCCATTTCCACATAGAGAATGATGAGTTCTATAATGGTGCTTGTCCAACAATGAAATTTGGCTGAGTGTCATGGAAGTCATAACAAGTAGTCTTTTGTTTGCCAGGAGATGTAGAAATGTATTTATTTACTCAATTATTAGTTTTTATTGTAGTTTAATTTCAAAAACACAATAGGTTGTATAAATAACGAAATTAATAATTATATTTAATACCAAAGAGTATTGTCTATCGTACGAAGTAATTTTAAGTACTATCAATCAAAGTTTTTACAAGAGCTATTAACAAATTCCATGAAAGTGCGGCCTGACGGGGGTAAGATGTGCCCGCGTGAAATCAAGTTAATAAGTATAACTATCACATTCATTGGTTTTCTTAAATGAAATAATATTATATTATTTTAGTAGTGTTATAAACTTGCCATTGCAAATAACTGTGTAAAAATACAACTGATTGCAGTTTCTTTTATCTAGATTTAAATAACATGTATTAACATGGTCAACCAATTAGAAGTCGATGAACCATAACTAATAACACCAAGAAGTACAATACTAATATTTGTTTCCAAAAATGTTGTTGTATGATAAACAAATAAAATTATATCTTCAATCGGATCAAGTCAAATTTTCACCATCTCTAATTTTCACCAACCTTCTTTTGACAAAGCTTTCAACATGAAATGGTTTATAGGATGGATATTCACACGATTGACTTATTTTAAACCCCTCACTCATCCCTACAATCCTTTATTTTGTATGAGGGATAAACATAAAAAAAAATAATAATTCCATCGTTCCAAGAATTATTTTGAACCTATACAAGACGATAACCAACCATATGTGCCTACAGTGAATTGGAAACAGTTGAATGTAGTGCGCCTCAAGGTTCAGTTCAAGGCCCCCCATCCATTTTTGTATGTAAATGACCTATTTTATACATTAGTGAGAAGAACCATGATGGTCTATTAGTCAGTAATTCTTCTCTTTATTGTTCATCCTCTTTACAATTTTTCAGGTATCCCCATCCCCGTTGAGGAGTAAGGAGGTTATTTTGAAATCCATTAAAATTATTTTCAGACGATCGATGGTTGTTATTACGTATTTGTCATTTTTTGTATAGACAGTAATATTATACTTTTATAATAAACATCTTAATATTGCATTTTAATATTTTTATATTAAGAAAGTTTCGAGTAATGCTTTATGAATATATCATAGGCTTGCTTTTGGGTATTGTTGAGAGTGTAGGGCAACCTACCGACTTACCCTATTGTCTTACACATCCCTGTAGGCGGTCTCCAAATGTTATGTAACAATGTAACATGATTCCATATCAAGACAACTACGAGTATAACTTATCTCTTCATAAGGCGACCGAAGTTAAATAATTCAGATTATTAGTTTTGTATAAGTCATTTATGGCCTGAATTTCACCTTATTAACTTGTAAGGAAGTCACTAAAAGTTTTTGGGAAGACAGGGAATATGTTTTGTTCATGACATATCATTGTTTTACTTAATCATACTTTACCTTTTTCTTAGATACGTATATGAGAGGAAGAATAAAGAACACATCGAGAAGAGTGAATGTCAGTAAAACAACATTTGAACGATTCTAACTTGTATTGAATAAGTATAAAAACAAGTTCATGTCCAACTATATTCGTTCATGTTAAGGACAGAATATATTTGGGATATGAATTTTCAATTTTTTATACGGGCACTATTTACGTAATAGTAAAATACGCGTACAGTAATTTATTTAAACACATTGATACAAGACAGTATAAGCAGCTTGTGCTTGTATATAGTCTTCAAAAAATGCGCAGAAGTATAACTGCATCATAAGCGGAGAATATATTTAATGTTTCTATTTTCTGTGGTATAAATCTCATCTTGTGACTTAATGGAGGAGGTGTCAGGAGGGTCCACATCATCTCCGGGCCAGTCTCCAACAATCACGACTGCGTTCGTCTCTTGAGCGGTTCAAAATGTATGTCTGTCTTTTAAAATACTTATGAAACTTAAAACACGTTTACAATGGTAAACAAAAGTGATTTAAAATCAATTTACGAAATTTGGTAGATGATATAAGGAAATTGAAAACTAAAATGAGTTTATAATTTTTATAATCCTTGATCTCCATGGCAACCTGGATAGTGAAGCGCGAGATTTGTATAAGATGAAATAAATAATTTTATTAGTTTGTGAACTAAAATAAACATTACAGTTTAAATGGCTCTGATTTTATAGAAATATTATAGTTTTTATGATAAGCAACCTATGGAAGTGCTTTTTTTTAAATTATCGTCTGCTTTTAATAATACTATGTGCCAATGTATAATAAATACTAACGTGTATACATTCTTAAGACTTTACATCGGTTTTGCCTTATAAAAATAATGAATTAGCAATATCACACACACATTTAATGCCATAAATAAGCTGCTATTTTTAATTTTACCCAATTAAGTATTATTAATGATTAAATATCACATTTATAGATGATTACTTTAATTTTAAGAAAAATAAATAAAATGTTGAAAAATAAAAGCAAATAAAAGAGGATTTCAAACTGTATAATTTTAAAACAAGCGATAATTATAATAAATTACTAAATTCTTAGTTAATAAAGTATTAATAATCGAGAATACATAATTTTTGAAAGGAATATTATCCAAATCTCGCACTCCCGAATCCCGTTGCACTACACTGCTTGGGCCGTCGCGTCGCGGCGGTTCCCTTTCGCATGCTGTTACGGATTCCTGGTGATTAATTGTTCTCCACCATTCAGCACACTCTCGCAGATTCGTTGATAAACCTATGCTACCAAAGCCAACGTACTCTCATTACTGGTGTAACAATAGGATTTGTCATTGTTCATAGCTAGCCAATACATTCACTCGGTTGTCAAACAGTTTCACATGTATTCATGTTCATCAATGTGGTTGGTCAGTAAGAAGTCACGTTTGAGATAGGTATATCTTGTAGGATAATTCATATAATTCTTAATTGGTTTGTAAGGATCATGCACGTGGATGTTTCATTACGAGGGATTAAAGATTTAGTGAAATTTAATAGTTCAGGGTCGAATATATTTAATGGTTCTAGGAAGTACATAATCAAAAGATTAGGTTGCTCTGGAGAGTTCTAGGAAGAGGGTAAGATGACATAGCGCGTGTTAGCCTGCAGTCAGTGAGACCAGGAAGTTTCCTTGGGGAAAATATGGTGACGTGAATTAGGGGAATGTCTTACAGTATAAATAACTTTTAATACTGGTACTGTCATAATATAGAATTTTGAGGTGAATAACAAATTCAAAAGCAATGCGACGTGCAGATTTGTTTGCGTTAATATAGTTTCACTTTGACGTCGCGTGACGACCAATAAACCAGAACAGGTTTGACTATCACTGCCACTCTCATTCATAGGTACATACAATATGCACGGTCTATGTGGGATGTGTGGGGGTGGCGGGGATGCGTCATTGTTCATAGCTAGCCAATACATTCACTCGGTTGTCATCAGTTTCACATGTATTCATGTCCATCATTTAAACGAGCGCGCGCCCACACACACGCACGCACCCTCGTAACTCTTAAAATTTCACCTCACAATCGTTTCTTACTAGAATAAAACGCTAATCATTTTAGGCCTACGGGTGGCACGGGTCAGTGACGATAAATGTTTTTGGTTTTGTTTTAAAAATCCTGTAATATTTCTATATGTCTATTGATAGAAGATCGATTATAATCAAGAAATTTTCATAACAAATGGGATACTAACTTCTTTAATTAATGGAAATATTTTTTTGTTTTTGCAGTAGTCTTTAAAGTTTTAAACGATAGTTTTATTACTGTATATTTTTTTTGTTTTCTAGCATTGCGATATAAGTTACTATTTTAAGTAACTTAAATTTAGTAACTTATGTAGTAAATAGTTATAATTATTTAGTAAAATCATTAAATATGTTGATTAAAGATATGGTCAGAAGGATTTGTTCATTTAATCTTAGTTACAAAAGACCCTACATGAAAGATTGAGCCGGTTCAATACCTATATCTCCCCGGCTCATGTGTGTTTTATATAGTGTATGTGTGTGTGTGGTGAGCCGGTTCTATACCTATATCTCCCCGGCTCATGTGTGTTTTATATAGTGTGTGTGTGGTTTATTGGCTGTGCAGAGGCGGAGATGACCATTTGAAGGCGTTTGGCCTTTCCGGGAGAGTGGCAAAGACTCCGAGCCGTGCTGTTACTAGTTAGGAGGAGCAGCTCCAGTTTAATTTATTTTGTTATAAATTTTTAAGTGTTGTTAGTTTTGCCTGAGCATTTCTCCTTCTAACATGTGCAAGCTAAGTTTGACGGCCCCTCACTGATGAGGTCCAAGGGATGAATTGATTTTATCCTGTCATCTCTCCATCATGCGTGGTCGCAGAGAAACTTCGCCTTTGCGCTAGCTGCTGAAGGACGGCACCATGATGGACATACCTACTATTCAACACCTGTGATACCCCGTGATTATTGTTATTGTTGCTATTTTATATAGTTTATATTTTTGTTATTTAGTTTTAAGTTAGTTTTAGATATTATTTTGTTATTTCTTGGATTTCATTAGGAGCCCGCCCTTAGCCGAAGGATACCGGGTGGAATTGGCATTTCTTGTTTCAAATTATGGCATTTCTAATTTTTGTATGCAGGTGCACCTGACGGAGATTGTTTGAGACTATACTACTGCAGGCACTTTTATTTTTTTTAATTTATAGTATATATATTTATACATAATTATATTGACAGGATAGGCCTGTGTTTTCGAAGTAAATTGAACCTGAGTATGCCTGACCACGGTGTTCTTTTTTTACCCTAGTTTTTTTTGATCCGGCATCCGTTCGCCGCCATGGGCGCGCGCTTCCCTGATGTTTTTGCTGTGGGTGGTGCGGGCGGCGATGTCAGGTTTCAATGGTAGCAGAGCGTGGTTAGCTGCTCTCTCAGCTGTCTCTCAGTTCTGGTTTTGTTTGTTGGTGTAGGTTAGTGTTAGGTAGGGGGAGGTCAGAGTACACAATTTTTTTATTAGGAGCTCGCCCTAGCACAGGATACCGGGTGCAAAGGAAGATTGGTTTAGTGTCTTGCCTTCCTGACAGACTTACCCTTTGCAGGGAAAATAAAAGCAAGGGACTCTAAATTGCTTAACCGCTAAATTTATCTAACTGTACTACTACTTCTCCCCTATCAATGTGTTGTTTTGTTATATTTATTGCTTCTGTGTTTGTAGGTTGTGAGTTAGTGTATATTTGCAGGGTATCCTTCTATTAGGTGGCAGGTATTAAGTTCTTCACTTGGACCTCGTCAGTGTAAGCCCTTTGTGAGTGAGTCCACTTAGGTTACTAAGTAATTGTTGTGTACGCTTTGTTGTATTTTTATATTGTCTGAATTGTTTGGTATGGCGTTTTCCTGGTGCCTGGAAATCTGCGCAAGCCCGAGTTGGTTTTTGAGGTCCTGGCGAGAGGACAGAAGCCCGAGGGAGATGTGAGGGCATTAAGAGCTCAATTTACGGGCTTGTATAGCGTTGGACCGCAGCTGGAATGCAGAGTTCCAAATTAATACTGAATTTGAGTTTTGTAAAACCCGAATGGAAGAGTTAGAAGACGACATTAATTTTGAGTCACTTCCCATGTCCGGGTCAGCAAAGGCTAGATTGCATCTCAGCTTTTACATTGGCGTGACAGAATAGTTTTACTTATGTCAGCTCCTAGTTTAGACTCTGAAATTTAAAAGTTGGGCTTTTTCGGCCAGTAATAAATTAAAACAAGCCCTAGATGGTTTGAGTGAGGTGCGCTCGGTGAAGGAGAAGGGGGTGGTACTATTTACCGCTGTCACTCCAACGGAGGTTCCCACTACCATTACTTTTGCTAACATCCACCGGCTCTTTCTTTCGAGGCTCCAGAGTTACTATGTCTCCGATGGGTAGTGGCCCTCCTGAAGCGGCTGGTGAGGTTTCATCTATAGTTGTGCCTTCCTTTTCTAGCTTTGGCAAAACTGCCTCATCCTTTGGGGGAGTGTGTTACAACACTTCCCCAGAGTTGATTGGGCTTGACACTAATTTACTTATCCATTTCCTTCTGGAAGGTTTTTATGTTTGAGAGAATTTCCTGGTATGACAGATGCCATGCTTATGCAGATTTTAGCGCAGTTTTTCCTTAAGGCCGCTTTTTGATCGCCTTCTAGACTGCCTTAAGAGAGTGCCACTTTTGACCAGTTCCATGCCGAGATCTTGGAGTTCTTCTGTACCTGCTCGGGTTAGGGAGCGCTTGCGGGTGGAAACGCGTTTACCGTCTGTAGGCACCAGACACGAGACGTTGAGCCATTTTTGTCGGGGAGATACGGATGTAGCCCGGGTATTGCGCTTGAGCTTGAGCGAAACGGAGTTGGTGAGCCTTATTTTTGGAGGGCATTAAAACTGAAGAACGCTCCCGTTTGATTTTTTGTTTGCCGTCCCGCATCTTTTGCGGATTTGGACCGCCTCTCCATCATCTCTAGAGGGGTTCAGGATGCGGATGATCAAAGGGAGGCCATGTCGAGGCATCTTCCTCACTTGCCTCCGGGGCCGGTCCATGCTCCGGTGCAGTCTGAGCCAGCAGCTGCTCCTTCCCGTAGGCAGCCTCCTACCTGTTATGGCTGCAAGCAAGTGGGACATATTAGACCGTTTTGTCCACGTAATAAAAAAAACTAGTAAGCTTGCGGACGAGTAAGCCCGAGACTCGTGCCGTAAAGGTAATTTTGAGGGCAAATATGTACCTAATTTTGATGGTAAAAAGGGTAGCTGGATTAATACAGAACAGAAAGAAAACAGAAAGAAATAGACTTGGGGACAGTTATCATCGTTGGCCGAGAGGGGAGGTATTTGCTGCTCTTGGCTGCGCAGGGAGTAAGGGCTGCCCGCTCAACCTGCCCACAACTGGATGTGCTTGTGGGGAATGTGGTGCAGAAGGCCCTGGTTGATTTGGCTGGGTTCAGCCCGCAGCCTGATTTCTTTGTCGTTTTTTGAAGATCTAAAATCCTCTGGGCTAATACGGCAAGGTTGAGCATAGTTCACTTTATCTGCTGGACTGTTCACGCACACCTTTACCTATTATCTGTAGTGCCCAGATTCACATCAAAATTAATTATTTTCTCTTGGGATTGGAGCTTTTTGGTGGCTAAGGAACCTGACTTTTCCTTTCATCTTGGGAGCAGATTTTATCGGAAAAAACTGGCATGATTTTTGGATTTTGGGCCCTCCAGTCATGTTTTCTTTGCTTTCGCCAGGGCGGGTGCTCGTTCCCTTTTCTGATGTCGAGTCTCGTGGGAACTGCTGCCTTAGATGATGGAAGATTAAGAGCTTGACTCCTCCTGACCAACTAGGACATCTTAACGCCGAAAGAGGCTGAGGACATAAGGCAGATTTGTTCCAGTTTTCCTGAAGTCCTTACTGACAAACTGGGTACGACCAATCTCTTGGAAATACGAGATTCGTCTTACAGACACCCGTCCTGTACGGTTCCCATCCATATAAGCTTGCTCCGCCCAAGATGGAGATTCTGAGAAATATGATTGATGATTTACTTAAGAGTGGGGTTATCGAGCCGTCTTGCTCAATATTTTTCCAGTCCAGCGTTTCTAGTGCCGAAACCTAATGGGAAGTCCAGATTGGTCCTGGATTATCGAAAGCTCAATGCTCAGATAGAAAATTGACTCCGTGCACTCTCCCCGATTTGCATTCTGCTTTCGACTGGTTTGGTTTAAGGCCAAGTATTTCTCCATTTTTGATCTTAACCAGGCATACCATCAGATTCCCACTAAAACACGAGTCTCGACCTCTCACTGCTTTTTGTGTGCCTTGGAATTTGTATCCAGTTCACCCGAGTGCCAATGGGCTTGGCTGTGGGGGCCCAAACACTAACTCACCAGGACTCCTGGATTCTATCTTTCATGATGTCAAATTTAAGTTCGTGTGTTCAAACTATCTGGATGACCTGCTTGTGTACAGTGAGAGTTATGAGGAGCACTTGACTCATCTGGAGGAAGTTCTAACTAGGCTGCGAGAGTCTGGCCTTACGTCAATCCTGAAAAGGTGAGTTTTGCTCAGCCTGAAATATCGTTTCTGGGTCATCTTGTCTCTTCTCGAGGTGTTTGTATTGATCCAGAGAGAACCCAGGCAATCAGGGAGTTTCTCCTCCTAAGGATGCCCAAGGGATTGCCCGTTTTGTGGGAATGATAAATTTTTATCGTCGTTTCATCCCCAATGATTTGCTGAAGTTGGCGGCCTCTGAACTCTCTTAGGAAAAAGGGTGTGCCAAAGTTTGAGTGGGGTGAAGCGCAACAGGCTGCTTTTGAGCAGCTGAAAAGAGGCAGTGATGCAGCCTCCAGTCTTGGCTATGCCTGATTTCAGTCGTAAGTTCGTCTTTGCAAAACTGATGCTTTCCTCCTTAGCCGTTGCTGCTGTTTTATCGCAAGAAGTAGATGGTATCGCCGGCAGCCCATAGCTTATGCTTCACGCACGTTAACCCCTTGTGAGAAGAAGAGTTGTTGTTCTGTTTATGAGCTGGAATGTTTGGCTGTCGTGTTTGGAATTAACAAGTTCAGGCGTTACCTAGAACATAAAGAAATTTTTGTTGGAAACGACAACCAGCACTTTCTTGGCTCCTTTTGCCCACCCCCGTCAGCTCGGGAAGATTGGTCGCTGTGGTAGTCCAAATTTCTGCCCTTAAGTTCACAGTGCAGCACGTGCGAGGCACCCAAATATTCATAGCGGACACTCTGTCACGGATGTATCACTTACCCCAACGACCACCAGGATTTATCAGAGCCGCCCTGTTGTGGCGTGCTCCTAGACTTTCCTCTGGCATTTTCGGACATTGTTCACACCAACTTAAGGATCCCGAGCTGACTGCTATCATCAATGAGCTTAAAAACGGAGGTTGCCCACCCTCCTTATTTTCTGTACCGAGGTGCTCTATGCTGCCGTGACAAGCAGCGGAGAAAACCTAAGTTAGTGCTGCCAAGCTTTCTTGTACCGATGGTCTTTCAGTATTTTCATTCTTCTCCTCGTGGGCGGACATCTAGGAATTCATTAAGACCATCGCGAAGATTAGGGATCAGTTCATCTGGAAAGGTATATGGACCGGGATATTGCAGCTCGAGTACGTTCTTGTGAACTGTGCTCGCTAAGCAAACCGCTCAAAATACCAAGTTGGGTCTTTTGTCATCTGAGGTGGCGGGAAAAACTTTGGAGAAGGTTTTCATTGACTATGTTGGGCTCTCCCGCGTAGCAAGTCCGGAAATAAGTTCCTACTTGTTTTGTGTGGATGCCTTCTCCAAGTTTGTTTGGTTGTTCCCATTGCGGAGTGCTACCGCGCAGCTTCACGGTTGCAAGCACTTCGTTTAACCATTTCTTTCAACACTTTGGAATCCCTGCCACCTTAGTTTCCGATAATGGTTCACAGTTTGTCTCCAATATCTTTAAAAGAATGTGCTTTGGGCACGGAATCCGCCATGGTGACTACTTCCCCTTTCTATCCTCAGCCTTCTCACCGCCGAACGGTTTAATCGCAATCTTCGATCTGCTTCTCATTGCCTTTCATGCGGAAAAATCAGACCACCTGGGATCAACAACTACCTTGGATCCAATTTTGCCTTTAATACGGCCAGCATGAAAAGTCACAAGGCGGTACCTTTCGAGTTATTATTTGGCTTTCCGCCAAAACAACCCTTTGGCGAACCTTTGGAAAATTAGCGATCTTCTGCCACCTCCTGGTTACTCCCGATGTGAAGCCACTTGGGAGGGCAGCCAGGCGGAATCTCATTCGGGCTAGGGAGTTAGTAAGGAGGAAGTACAACCGAGGTCGTATTGCCAAATCCCTTCAGGTGGGGGATCTAGTTTACTGCAAGGCTCACCCAGTCAGTTCGGCTGTGGACAAAATAGAGCTGCTAAACTTTGCTACAGGTGGACTGGTCCCCACCGCATCTTGATAGTTTTCTGACTCCGGTTGACTGCCCGACTGGGAGATCCTCAGTCCGGGAAGATTTTCAGGAAGGCGCACATTATCCATCTGAAGCCTTGCCGGAGTCATCCGTTGATTTCTCTTTAGTCTGGTGCGGGAAGGGTTTTTAGGTCCAGAGGCCTGATCACCTCTGCTACTTCTTCCTGATCAAGGTCCTGTGTTCTTCTTTGTACCCACACTACTCTTGGAGGGTTTTTCTTGCCTCCAACTGGATTTTCTTGGTTTTCCCTTCTGCAGACTTAAGGGTTTCCGGTTTATATTTCTTCAACCATTGGGGGGAGAGGCATTTTCGTTTGGTTCTTCATTTTTGAAGAAATTAACTGAGGGGGTGTTCCTCCTTTTGGGGGGGGGAGTCTGAGGCCGGTTCTATACCTATATCTCCCCCGGCTCATGTGTGTTTTATATAGTGTGTGTGTGGTTTATTGGCTGCAGAGGCGACTGGACCATTTGAAGGCGTTTGGCCTTTCCGGGAGAGTGGCAAAGACTCCGAGCCGTGCTGTACTAGTTTAGGAGCAGCTCCAGTTTAATTTATTTTGTTAAATTTTAAGTGTTTGTTAGTTTTGCTGAGCATTTTCATTCCTTCTAACATGTGCAGCCTAAGTTGACGGCCCCTCACTGATGAGGGTCCAAGGGATGGAATTGTTTTATCCTGTCATCTCTCCATCATGCGTAGGTCGCAGAGAAACTTCGCCTTTGCGCTAGCTGCTGAAGGACGGCCACCATGATGGACATACCTACTATTCAACACCTGTGATACCCCGTGATATTGTTATTGTTGCTATTTATATAGTTTATATTTTGTTATTTAGTTTTAAGTTAGTTTTTGATATTATTTAGTTTATTTCGTGGATTTCATTAGGAGCCCGCCCTTAGCCGAAGGATACCGGGTGGAATTGGCATTTCTTGTTTCAAAATTATGGCATTTCTAATTTTTGTATGCAGGTGCACAGACGGAGATTGTTTGAGATATACTACTGCAGGCACTTTTATTTTTTTTAATTTATAGTATATATTTATACATAATTATATTGACAGGATAGGCCTGTGTTTTCGAAGTAAAATGAACCTGAGTATGCTGACCACGGTGTTCTTTTTTTACCTAGTTTTTTTGATCCGGCATCCCGTTCGCCGCCATGGGCGCGCGCTTCCCTGATGTTTGCTGTGGGTGTGCGGGCGGCGATGTCAGGTTTCAGTGGTTTTATTGGCTTGCAGAGGCCACTGACCATTTGAAGGCGTTTGGGCCTTTCGGTAGAGTGGCAAAGACTCCGAGCCGTGGTGTACAAGTTAGGAGTTGCTCCAGTTTAAAATTTTGTTTAATTAAGTGTTTTTGTTAGTTTTGCTGAGGCTGTTTTCCTTCTGACATGTGCGGCTAAGTTTACGGCCCCTCACTGTGATGAGTAATTTTTGCTTTCTTTTAAATTTTAGTGATTTATTTTTATTTTTCAAACTGTGAAGGTTAAGAGCACATGGTTTTCCAAATTGTAGTTTTGCTTTTTATTAAATTTTAGTACTTTGGCTGTTAACTAAATTTTCTAAATTGGCTTTCAAATTAATTCTCTTACTCTTTTATTAGTTTTCACCCTTTCTATTCGGCTTAAATTAAATTTCTGTCTCTCAGTGAGGACCAGTCCTAGGCTATATGTTACAGTTCATTTTTATTCTGCAGCCAATATTGTTTGTAATGTGTCACTTGTTATGTAGTTTTTTGTAAACAAACCCAGAGAGACTGACTGAAGGTTCATTTTACTAAATTTTTAAGGCCTATGCTGTGTCTTAGTAAATGGAACTGAGTATTTACTGACCACGGTGTTCTTTTTTACCTAGTTTTGTTTTGATCCGGCATCCCGTTCGCCACCATGGCGCGCGCTTCCCTGATGGTTTGCTGTGGGAGTAGTTGCGAGCGGCGATGTCCGGTTTCAATGGTAGCAGAGAGCGTGGTTAGCTGCTCTCTCAGCTGTTCTCTCAGTTCTGGTTTTGTTTGTTGGTGTAGGTTAGTGTTAGGTAGGGGGCCCCGACGGTTAGAGTACAGTACTTTTTTTTCATTAGGAGCTCGCCCTAGCACAGGATACTGGGTGGAATTGGTTTAGTGTCTTGCTTCCGTGCAGACTTACCCTTTGGCAGGGAGCAAGGGACTCTAAATTGCTTAACGCTAAATTTATCTAACTGTACTCTACTTCTCCCCTTATCAATGTGTTGTTTTGTTATATTTATTGCTTCTGTGTTTGTAGGTTGTGGTTAGTGTATATTTGCAGGGTATCCTTCTAATTAGGTAGCAGGTATTAAGTTCTTCGCTTGGACCTCGTCAGTGTAAGCCTTTTGTGAGTTGAGTCCACTTAGGTTACTAAGTAATTGTTGCGTACGCTTTGTTGTTTATTGTTTGTATTTATTTGTCCTTATTGTTTGGTATGGCGTTTTCCCTGGTGCCTGAACATCTACGCAAGCCCGAGACGTTGGTTTTTTGAGGTCCTGGCGACGAGGACAGAAGCGAGGGAGATGTGAGGGCATTAAGAGCTCAATTACGGGCTTGTATAGCGTTGGACCGCAGCTGGAATGCAGAGTTCCAAATTAACACAGAATTTGAGTTTTGTAAAACCCCGAATGGAGGAATTAGAAGACAATATTAATTTTGAGTCACTTCCCTGGTCAGGGTCAGCAAAGGCTAGATTGGCATCTCAGCTTTTACATTGGCCGTGACAGAATAGTTTTTACTTATGTCAAGCTCCTAGTTTAGACTCTGATATTAAAAGTTGGGCTTTTTCCGGCCAGTAACAAATTTAAAACAAGCCTTAGATGGTTTGAGTGAGGTGCGCTCGGTGGAAAAAGGGAAGGGGTACTATTTACCGCTGTCACTCCAACGGAGGTTCCTACTACCATTACTTTTGCTAACCATCCACCGGCTCTTTCTTTCGAGCCTCCAGAGTTACTATGTCTCCGATGGGTAGTGGCCCTCCTGAAGCGGCTGGTGATGCATCATCTATAGTTGTGCCTTCTTTTCTTGCTTTGGCAAACTGCCCCATCCTTGGGGAGTGTTTTTACAACACTTCCCCAGAGTTTGATGGGCTTGACACTAATTTACTTATCCATTTCCTTCTGGAAGTTTTTAAGCTAGAGAATTTCCTGGTATGACAGATGCCTGCATGCTTATGCAGATTTTTAGCGCAGTTTTTCCTTAAGGCCGCTTTTTGATCGCCTTCTAGACTGCCTTAAGAGAGGTGCCCCCCACCTTTGACCAGTTCCACGCCGAGATCTTGGAGTTCTTTGTACCTGTGCTCGGGTCTAGGGAGCGCTTGCGGGTGGATACGCGTTTACCGCCTCAGGCACCAGACGAGACGTTGAGCCATTTTGTCGGGGATGATACGGGATGTAGCCCGGGTGTTGCGCTTGAGCTTGAGCGAAACGGAGTTGGTGAGCCTTATTTTGGAGGGCATTAACCTGAAGAACGCTCCCGTTTGATTTTTTTGTAGCCGTTCCCGCATCTTTTGCGGATTTGGACCGCCTCTCCATCATCTCTAGAGGGGTTCAGGATGCGGATGATCAAAGGGAGGGGCATGTCGAGGCATCTTCCTCACTTGCCTCCGGGGGCCGGTCCATGCTCCGGTGCAGTCTGAGCCAGCAGCTGCTCCTTCCCGTAGGCAGCCTGCCTACCTGTTTATGGCTGCAAGCAAGTGGGACATATTAGACCGTTTTGTTCCACTTAATAAAAAAAACTGTAAGCTTGCGGACGAGTAAGCCCGACTCGTGCCGTAACGGTAATATTTGAGGGGCAAATATGTACCTGATTTTGATGGTAAAAAGGGTAGCTGGTTTAATACAGAACAGAAAGAAAACAGAAAGAAATAGACTTGGGGACAGTTATCATCGTTGGCCGAGAGGGGAGGTTGAGCTGCTCTGGCTGCGCAGGGAGTAAGGGGCTGCCCGCTCAACCTGCCCACAAACTGGATGTGCTTGTGGGGAATGTGGTGCAGAAGGCCCTGGTTGATTCTGGGTCAGCACGCAGCCTGATTTCTTTGTCGTTTTTTGAAGATCTAAAATCCTCTGGGCTAATACGGCAGGTTTTGAGCCTAGTTCACTTATCTGCTGGATGCTTCACGCACACCTTTACCTATTATCTGTAGTGCCCAGATTCACATCAAAATTAATTATTTCTCTTTGGAATTGGAGCTTTTTGGTGGCTAAGGACCTGACTTTTCCTTTCATCTTCTGGGAGCAGATTTTATCGGAAAAACTGGCATGATTTTGGATTTTGGCCTCCAGTCATGTTTTCTTTCGCTTTCGCCAGGGGGTGCTCGTTCCCTTTTCAGATGTCGAGTCTTGTGGGACTGCTGCCTTAGAGATGGAAGATTAAGAGCTGACTCCTCCTGACCAACTAGGACATCTTACGCCGAAAGAGGCTGAGGACATAAGGCAGATTTGTTCCAGTTTTCCTGGAAGTCCTAACTGACAAACTGGGCACGACCAATCTCTTGGAATACGAGGATTCGTCTTACAGACACCCGTCCTGTACGTTCCCATCCATATAAGCTTGCTCCGCCCAAGATGGAAATTCTGAGAAATATGATTGATTGATTTACTTAAGAGTGGGGTAATCGAGCCGTCTTGCTCAAATTTTTCCAGTCCAGCGTTTCTAGTGCCGAAACCTAATGGGAAGTCCAGATTGGTCCTGGATTATCGAAAGCTCAATGCTCAGATAGAAATTGACTCCGTGCCTCTCCCCGATTTGCATTCTGCTTTCGAGACTGGTTTGGTAAGGCCAAGTATTTCTCCATTTTTGATTCTTAATCAGGCATACCATCAGATTCCTCTAAAACACGAGTCTCGACCTCTCACTGCCTTTTGTGTGCCTTGGAATTTGTACCAGTTCACCGGAGTGCCAATGGGCTTGGCTGTGGGGGCCCCAAACACTCACCAGGACTCCTGGATTCTATCTTTCATGATGTCAAATTTAAGTTCGTGTTCAACTATCTGGATGACCTGCTTGTGTACAGTGAGAGTTATGAGGAGCACTTGACTCATCTAGAGGAAGTTCTAACTAGGCTGCGAGAGTCTGGCCTTACCGTCAATCCTGAAAAGGTGAGTTTTGCTCAGCCTGAAATATCGTTTCTGGGTCATCTTTTCTCTTCTCGAGGTGTTTGTATTGATCCAGAGAGAACCCAGGCAATCAGGGAGTTTCCTCCTCCTAAGGATGCCAAGGGGATTGGCCCGTTTTGTGGGAATGATAAATTTTTTATCGTCGTTTCATCCCCAATGTTGCTGAAGTGGCGGCCCCTCTGAACTCTCTTAGGAAAAAGGGTGCCAAGTTTGAGTGGGGTTGTAAGCGCAACAGGCTGCTTTTGAGCAGCTGAAAGAGGCAGTGATGCAGCCTCCAGTCTTGGCTATGTCTGATTTCAGTCGTAAGTTCGTCTTGCAAACTGATGCTTCCTCCTTAGCCGTTGCTGCTGTTTTATCGCAAGAAGTAGATGGTTATCCGGCAGCCCATAGCTTATGCTTCACGCACGTTAACCCCTTGTTTGAAGAAGAGTTGTTCGTTTATGAGCTGGAATGTTTGGCTGTCGTGTTTGGAATTAATAAGTTCAGGCGTTACCTAGAACATAAAGAATTTTTGTTGGAAACCGACAACCAGGCACTTTCTTGGCTCATTGCCCACCCCCGTCAGCTCGGGAAGATTGGTCGCTGGGTAGTCCAAATTTCTGCCCTTAAGTTCACAGTGCAGCACGTGCGAGGCACCCAAAATATCATAGCGGACACTCTGTCACGCATGTATCACTTACCCAACGACCACCAGAATTTATCAGAGCCGCCATGTTGTGGCGTGCTCCTAGACTTTCCTCTGGCATTTTCGGACATTGTTCCACACCCAACTTAAGGATTCCCGAGCTGACTGCTATCATCAATGAGCTTAAAAACGGAGGTGCCCACCCTCCTTATTTTCTGTACCGAGGTGCTCTATGCTGCCGTGACAAGCAGCGGAGAAAAACCTAAGTTAGTGCTGCCAAGCTTTCTTGTACCGATGGTCTTTCAGTATTTTCATTCTTCTCCTGTGGGCGGACATCTAGGAATTCATAAGTCCATCGCGAAGATTAGGGATCAGTTCATCTGGAAAGGTATGGACCGGGATATTGCAGCTCGAGTACGTTCTTGTGAACTGTGCTCGCTAAGCAAACCCGCTCAAAATACCAAGTTTGGGTCTTTTGTCATCTGAGGTGGCGGAAAAAACCTTTGGAGAAGGTTTTCATTGACTATGTTGGGCCTCTCCCCCCCGCGTAGCAAGTCCGGAAATAAGTTCCTACTTGTTTGTGTGGATGCCTTCTCCAAGTTTGTTTGGTTTGTTCCCACTGCGGAGTGCTACCGCCGCAGCTCACGGTTGCAAGCACTTCGTAACCATTTTTTTCAACACTTTGGAATCCCCGCCACCTTAGTTTCCGATAATGGTTCACAGTTTGTCTCCAATATCTTTAAAGAATGTGCTTTGGGCACGGAATCCGCCAATGTGACTACTTCCCCTTTCTATCCTCAGCCTTCTCACGCCGAACGGTTTAATCGCAATCTTCGATCTGCTTCTCATTGCCCTTTCATGCGGAAATATCAGACCACCTGGGATCAAACAACTACCTTGGATCCAATTTGCCTTTAATACGTCCCAGCATGAAAGTCACAAGGCGGTACCTTTCGAGTTATTATTTGGCTTTCCGCCAAACAACCCTTTGGCGAACCTTTGGAAAATTAGCGATCTTCTGCCACCTCCTGGTACTCCCAATGTGAAAGCCACTTGGGAGGAGGCAGCCAGGCGGAATCTCATTCGGGCTAGGGAGTTAGTAAGGAGGAAGTACAACCGAGGTCGTATTGCCAATCCCTTCCAGGTGGGGGATCTAGTTTACTGCAAGGCTCACCCAGTCAGTTCGGCTGTGGATAAAGAGCTGCTAAACTTTGCTACAGGTGGACTGGTTCCCCACCGCATCTTGAAGTTTCTGACTCCGGTGACTGCCCGACTGGGAGATCCTCAGTCCGGGAAGATTTTCAGGAAGGCCGCACATATCCCAGCTGAAGCCTTGCCGGAGTCATCCGTGATTTCTCTTTAGTCCTGTGCGGGAGGGTTTTTTAGAGTCCAGAGGCCTGATCACCTCTGCTCTTTCTTCCTGATCATGGTTCCTGTTTTCTTCTTTGTACCCACGCAACTCTTGGAGGGATTTTCTTGCCTCCAACTGGATTTTCTTGGTTTTACCTTCTGCAGACTTCAGGGTTTCCGGTTTATAATTCTTCAACCATTGGGGGGAGAGGCATTTCGTTTGGTTCTTCATTTTGAAGAAATTAACAGAGGGGAGTTCCTCCTTTTGGGGGGGGGGAGTCTGAGCCGGTTCAATACCTATATCTCCCCGGCTCATGTGTGTTTTATATTAGTGTATGTGTATGTGTGTGTGGTTTATTGGCTGCAGAGGCCACTGACCATTTGAAGGCGTTTGGCCTTTCCGGTAGAGTGGCAAAGACTCCGAGCCGTGGTGTACAAGTTAGGAGTAGCTCCCAGTTTAAAATTTTGTGTTTAATTAAGTGTTTTTGTTAGTTTTGCTGAGCTGTTTTCCTTCTGACATGTGCGGCTAAGTTTACGGCCCCTCACTGATGAGTAAGTTTTGCTTTCTTTTAAATTTTTAGTGATTATTTTTTATTTTTCAAAACTGTGAAGGTTAAGAGCACATGGTTTTCCAAATTGTAGTTTTGCTTTTTATTAAATTTTAGTACTTCTGCTGTTAAATAAATTTTTAAAATTGGCTTTCAAATTAATTCTCTTACTCTTTTATAGTTTTCACCCTTTCTATTCGGCTTAAATTAAATTTCTGTCTCTCAGTGAGGACCAGTCCTAGGCTATATGTTACAGTTCATTTTTATTCTGCAGCCAATATTGTTTGTAATGTGTCACTTGTTATGTAGTTTTTGTAAAACAAACCCAGAGAGACTGCTGAAGGTTCATTTTACTAAATTTTTAAGCCTATGCTGTGTCTTAGTAAATGAACCTGAGTATACTGACCACGGTGTTCTTTTTTACCTAGTTTTGTTTTGATCCGGCATCCCGTTCGCCACACATGGGCGCGCGCTTCCCTGATGGTTTTGCTGTGGGTGTGCGAGCGGCGATGTCCGGTTTCAAGATGACAAACATATTATGGTTAAAACTTTGTATTTTTCAGCAGATTTTGTGAAAAGCCTGTTTACATAATTGTAATGTAAATATTTCAGACACAGCTCCCCCCTCTCTCTTTCTCTACGAGTAATTGGATATTGAGCCTCATCCATCTTGCTACGTCGTGTGAAACTATTTTTTTAATTCCTTTTTCGGTAAACTTCATAAAACATTGATAACGTCTAGAGCTCAAGTGAAAGCTGTCATCAGCTTACAGTTGTTAGTGTGAGTCTAGTGTTAGTGACGCCTTCTGTCACTAATTCTGGTGTCCATCAATATCCTTCTTCGGTCATATGTGTATATAACAAGAATGTGACGGAATAAAAATGTAAAAAATTGTTACACTTGATGGTTGTTGTAAGTATTCTTGGAACGTTGTCTGTAGATTAGAGAATAGAACATTATAGTCCAGGAGTCGAGAACCATTTGGCACAGTATATACACCCGACCTATTTTCTTGCAATTAATTGATAAAGCAATTTCTCCTACGATAAATTGATCGTTTACTATGCTAATTTTTTGGATGTAGAAACAGGAGGGTATCGAAACTATTAAAATTAATTGAAACAATGTTTTTTCTCAGACTACACTTTTTTAGCTTGATACACTTAAATCCGACCGTCAGACACATACTTAACAGTTATAACGATGCTATGTTAGGCAAATATACAGAGACAAAAAGGTCTCATTTTTAGAGTCTGTGGTATTCTAAAAAGTTCTGTTGACTCGTCCTTGTTACAAACCTCAGTGGGATGTCTGGGACCAGTCTTTGACTAGAAGTAAATATTTTTTTTACTTGACCAGTCTTTGACTAGAAGCATGTCAATAAAATATAGTAAATAATTTAACAAATAACTGAAGCCGGGTTATAATTATGAATAATGAATAAATGAATAAATGAATAAATGATTTATTTCCATCAATAAAATAATTTTTTAAAGTAACACTTTTATAACCCAGGGGGAAATAATGCTGGTCAGTATCAAGTAAGCGACCAGCATGAAAAAAATATACATCTATTTTAAAAAGAAATTAACAAATTTTGAGTCCAGTTTCTACTTTAAAAACTAAGAACTAAGAGAAAATTAACAAATTATGAGTCCAGTTCTACTTTAAAAACTAAGAACTAAGAGCTCTCCGCAGCGTCCAAATAACACCATGCATCTAATATAACTAAAAAAGAAAACAAACTAAATAAAAAATAAAAATACAAAGCATTTCTTCTTAAACTAAATAGGTCTTTTCCAAAGTATTATCTTCTTATACAAAATAATATATATGTGTATATTTGTAATGTTTTTAACATAAGACTTTGTAGTTGGTTATAATTTAAAAAAAAGAGAGAATAAATAAATAAATAATAAAATGAAACTTTATTATTATACATTATATAATTACAAAACTAGACTAAAAAGGAGTTTAAGAACTCGATGCACTTATTTTGAAAAAGCCCATTCTTTTAATTTTTTTGAAAATAATTTAACATTGCTAATTTGTTTTATTTTAAGCGGCAATTTGGTTGAAAATACTTGGGTCCATTATAAAGAAATGATTGTCTGAGCACAGTTTTGTTGACCTTTGGAATTCTATAAGTTATTTTTTGAGTGTTTCTTGTAGAGTAATAAAGGTTGTTGGTCCCCTGATTTCCGCTTCTAATGTAAAATAATCTAGGACTTTGAATACAAAAAGATGTTGAACAGGTAGAATATTTAATGTAACGAATAACGGAAATGAACTTTCTTGTTTTTTGTTTGTTTAAGATTATTCGCAAATAATGGTTTTGTGTATTCTTAGTCTATTTAACAGGTATTTTGAAGCATTTCCCCAGCAAATTATTCCGTATTGGATACGTGACTGAATTAACCCAAAATAAAGTGATCGTAAAAGAGATTCATTACAAAAATTCCTTAAAAAATAAAGTTTTCGAATACTGATGGAAATAGATTTATTTGTAATGCAATAATATGATGTTGCCAAGTTATTTTTTCATCTAAAGTTATTCCCAAATATTTGACAAATTTGACTTTTTCTATAGATTGACAGTTACAATCGATTAATCGATTTGTACATGTGTAATCGTGATATAAAATATTTTTTTCAAAGTCAAAGCCTCTTAAATCGAAATTTACATACTTTGTTTTGCTGACATTTAATTCCATTTTATTTAATGTACACCAATTTCTCAAAGTTTTCAAGTCTGTGTTTTATATTTTCCCAAATTACATTAATGTTGCTATGCGAATAGAATAGCGCAATGTCATCCGCAAAAGCGTTTACTTGTCCAAGAAAATTTTGAGAGATGAGATCATTTATAAAGATCAGGAACAGATTTGCTGAAAGTACAGCTCCTTGAAGGCACACCTACAGTGACCGGTAGTGGCGGGCTAAGGCTGTTGCCGACCTTCACCCTCTGAGTGCGGCCTGTAAGGTAACTTCGAAACCAGTCCAAAGCCACACCTCTTACACCCATCGCTCTTCATCATTTCTAATAAAGTGTCATGGCTTACTAAATCAAATGCTTTTTTGAAATCAATAAAAACACCTGTTATTTTATTATTTTGATTAATAACTCACTATAAATGCTATCAGTTACTTTTATTAGTGCGTCCTCCGTGGATTTTTCCTTTTATGAAACCAAATTGGTTGTTAACTTAATAATGAATTTTTGCTTATGTAATTAATTAATCTGATTCTCATGGCTTTTTTCAATTATTTTAGAAAATACTGATAACAGGCTTATGGGTCTTAGATTATTTACATTGTGAACATTTTTTCCTTTTTTAATAATGGCAACAACTATACTAAGCTTTAATTTGTTTGGAAATACTCCTGTGGTAAAGCTCAAGTTGATAATATAGGAGAGTAATGGAGCAATTTCATCTGCAATACGTTTGACTAAAACTATATTGAAGCTATCATTATCCCGAGGATTTTTTATTCTTTAAACTGCTAATTATATTTCTTACTTCATTTGTTGTTACTGGGCCTTAAAAATAAAGAGTTCAAACTGGATTGGGGATACTGTATATTGTGTACGTGGAACGATATTGTTTGTGCCTATTTGTGATTGTATGTTTACAAAATGTTTATTAGCCTCTTCAGCAATCATTTCCGGATTTACAAGAATTGTACCGATCTTCAAGTATTAGCTTGTCCACGGTTTTTACCACCCGGCCTCCAGTTAAGTTGTTTATTATTTTCCATTGTTGTGAAGCGTCTCCATTACAATTGGAGAGTTTATTAGACATAATATTCATTTTTTGTTAAATCAATTTTGTTTTTTAAATCTTTACAAAATGTACTATAGTAAGTTAAAAAATGTGTATCGTATGGGCCTTTTTTTTTTGATATTTTATACAACTTTCTTCTTTTTTCTATGTTTTTTAACAAATTGTTAGTTATCCAAGACTTCTAGTTCAGCTTTATCTATCTTTTCACATTTACTTTGAGACTTTGTATTATTGTTAACAATATTGCTTAGTGTTTCGTGAAACTTATCGTAAACATTCATTAAAATTTATTCATTGTGTAAAACTCATCCCAATTCAACATTTTTTAACTGAAGGCTAATACTATCATAGTCAACTACTGTTTTTGTTCGCAAGCTGAGATTTTTATTTGTTTTCAATAAGCTAACTTCTCTTTGTTTTCCATGATTAGTCCTATAATGTAGTGATCTGTGATATTTATATCAAAAGTTGCATATTTAAATGTGTTTATATTTCTGTGTTTTATAAAAATGTGGTCAATACAAGACTGTGTTGTTTGCGTAATTCTAGTCGGAGTGTTAATCATAGATGCAAAACCGTTATTATTCATTAAACTTAATTATACCGTATTTATGTTCTGTGAAATTTTATGTTAGACAAGAAAGTTAGTTACAATAGAAATAACTTAATATATATGGCTGTTATTTAATACTCTACTTTCATAATAGAAAGATAAGCAGCGTTAACTAAAAATCTTTCGGCATTTGCTACAGACTGGGGTGGATTTTTGTCACCTTATTATTTCTTTTGCTTTATGTGTTTCCCGCCTATACCACTCTTTTGAAGCACACAAAAGGTAATCGATAACCAGAAGAAAAATGATTGAAGATGAGTAGAATTTTGGCGTTTCAGCTGATATAGAGAGGCTGTCACTGAGCCACAATCGCTAAGTGTTCTCTGATTCAATTTATTTGCCTTTCTCTTCCATGTGATATCCACCAACAGTTCGTAGTTCGTAATGCAATAATACGTTTTGTGACGTTTTGTTAGATCCCTATAATTATACATGTTTAACCTGAATGCTTGTAATTTATAGATTGTGATTGGATAACAATTTTAAGTATATAATATAATTAAAGAATGAACTCTTCATTATTCATACATAATGAATAATTGAACACTATAAAAATATCTATTCTGGCTTGGATATTATCTTGCAACATCAAACCGAAGATGCATTATCAGTTAGAAGATTTATTTGTATAAATTTAATGTTTACAATTTGAAACCTTACAAGATAAAATTTGCTATCGTATAGAACGTTCTTTCTAAAAATGTGTGATTGTTGCAAACAGTTGGAAATTAAGTTTTTGAACAAACTCATTTATATTGATTCTATGTTATCGTATACTTCTCAAAACTGAATACACCATTTACCCCAAAACCTTACGAGATAAAAACATGTAAGAACGAACATTATTGTACATTACCTGAGAATTCTATAAAACCTTTTTTTATGATTTATGACGCATAAAAAGTGAGATATAATCACACATTTTGCAATTTTTGATGTGCATCTTAAATCATTAAGGGACATCAAAAAGTTTCGACTAGTGCATTTTATTATTTTACATTGCTAATAAAATGGTCTCCTTCTACGTGACTCAAGAAACGTAAAATGAACTTTAAGAATATAAATATTTATGCGATGCAATACTTTTCAATTTATTAAAACTTTTCATGTACGCCTTTTGCAATTAAAAAATTAATTTCTTGTATTTTTAAAATTATATTTAAAACGATGTATGATATAGTTTAATAATAAACTAGTTCTCTGGGTATTTTTCTAACAACAATCATTTGCTAATATAATTTATTCAAATACAAATTATTTTCATACAAATTAGTTTCCATTATATACCTTTATACAAACTACAAACATAATTAATATACACTATGTAACTTTTAATACATTATTTTTTTTATACTAATGTATAAATGGCTTCGAATTAATTTCTTTTTAATTATTTCAAGATTATCGTTTTATAATTCAATTTACTGCGATCTAAGAACAATGTATTTATAACTATTTTGCGACTTAGAGGTAATTAATTATTCTGAGTCAAGAGGAGGAGGCATGAGAAAAATTATAGGTCAGAAAGAGGGTATTATATTTAGAATATAATTATTGGCAGAGGATAAGTAATAAATGGGTAAAAGGCAGAGATAAAAAAGAAGCGTGGATCGGCAAGAGGAATTGGAAGAGTAACAGGAGAGTAGAAGTCTAATACACCCTCGTTGAAATGTGCGCCCCAACCCTTATCATCTGGCTCAGATAGAATGTTATAACTGCAAAAGAATGGGCCTTTACGTTAGAGAGAGCAAGGTGAATAAGCCGTTAAGCTCCGAGGGTCCGTAGGTGTAAACCACAACACCGAGGGACCTGGAAATCCACAAAGTATCTAGTTTATATGTTGATAGCAACAGGGACATGACAGTACAAGCAGATATTAAAAAAATACATTTTTATTTTTGTTGGATTCAGGTGCTAAGATATGCTTATTGAGGAAAGAGGGGTTATATTGTTAGCATTCACTGGTTATGCCATTTTAAGTTCCCTCGACAAAAACTATTTGTACTATTAGGTACCTTTTCCAAATACAAAATTAAGTCCAAATATTGTCAGTATTGTCACTTGCTACATGTTTTGGAGATAAAATTCCATTACCAGAGTACAGTATGTCAATTTGCTCAATGTAACAAAACACACGAAAGCATTAAAATAAAAGAACTTTGTACGCCTGCATCCACCGACACAACAGCGAACCGCGACATCTTGACGATATCTTATATTATTGGTCTCTGCCTGTAGTAAAGGGGCTTTATCTTCTGTCAGTGGACGAGTATGGATTTAAATTTCAAACAATAATTTATTTTACACAAGTACATTCTAGAAGATCATTGTTTGTAGTATTTGAGAGGTAGTGATTGTGAATTACAGTGTTTAGGATTTTCCCGTGTGTCCGAAGTATAAAGCTGCGGTTAGTAATTTATGCGTTCAACCACGGATATGTGGAAGATTTATCTTCAGTATGCTGATAGAGGATTTTTATCTCAAAATATAAGGTTGCTACTCACTCCCTTGCAAAGTTTCCCGGCGGGAACATCATAAGTAAGGGTGAAAAAGTCAAAAATCAAATCAGGGGTAAATTATAAATTTTGAAAATACAGTTGATTGTTACAGCACCCTGCCTAATGAAAGTTTCACTTGATGATTGCTGAAATAATTTCCTCCCATAAATATAAGTTCTGGAATAAAATGGAGTAAGTTTTTCTCTGACATGAACTCTGTCGTTTCCTAAGAATTAAATACTTATGTGCAATTTCTTGAGGCTATATTACCTTTTTGGATGTTGGCTGAGACGAACACTGAGCACTCTGAGGAGTTAGTTGTTGCAATTAATGCTAACAAAAGTAGGGACCAAACACCAGTCCGACAAGGAGATATTGGGTTAGCTGGTTGATTGGAAAGTCTTGAAGTCGATAGATCATCTCTCGTATGAACATATCCTTCAGTACTAAGGAAAGGTAGTATTATTTGCAAACAAATAGTTAACCACAGAAATCACCGGAAGTATGATAATACAATAATGGGTAGTCTCCGTAATACAACTTACGTGAGGTTTAGTAATATTACAGAACACAAAATAAATTATGCAAGCGAATTTGTTTGTATTTTTGTTCGTATTTGATAATTAAATTCATAATGCCGGAGTTAGTACTCAGTTAAATGATATAAAAATATTTTATTTTAAACTGATTATTTCAGTAAAATCTTGCTCGTATATTGTTATATTATTATTTGTTATATTGTTATACGAGTATATTACTGAATAGAATACTAAACAGATGAATGGAGCGTAGCGTAGCGGTGACTTGCCGGTTTGTAATTTGTATAGTGAATAGCAGCAACAAGGAACAATGTAAACAGGGACGTGATATAGTTATCTGATTGCGGTTGTAGCAATAGAAGTTTATGCCTGACGATCATAATTAACTTTCCACTATATAACCAACCATTTTCCTACTTGATTATAGAATCGAAACACAAGTGTTTTAATTTTCTAAAAGGGATGAGTGTTGTGTATAATAACACTCATTATTATTGTTATATATTATTAGTTATTTGCAATGTACTATTGAGATAGTGGGTTAGATAGCGAATTTGTTTGTATTTTTGTTCGTATTTGATAATTAAATTCATAATGCCGGAGTTAGTAGGCCTACACAGTTAAATTATTTAAAAATATGTTCTTTGAAACTGATTATTTCAGTTGGAATTTTGTTATATATTGTTATATTATTATTTGTTATGTATTACGGAATAGAATACTGAAGAACAGAAGAATGGAGCGTAGCGTGACTTGCCGGTTTGTAATTTGTATAGTGATGATTAGCAACAAGGAAATAATGTAAACACAGACGTGTATCTGATTGCGATTGTTGCAATAGAAGTTGATGCCTGACGATCATAATAATTAACTTTCCATACATAACCAACCATTTTTCTACTTGAGTATAAAATCGAAACGCAAGTGTTTTACTTCTGTAAAAGGGATGAGTGTTGTATATATTAAGACCCATGACATGTATTAAGAGTAAATATTCATATTTACTCTTATCATACCAAAGAAGAGGATAAATGTTTTACAATTTATTCCTAAATTCAACAAACCCAGCTCTGAAAATACGTTGTTCACATAAAAGTGCATTGTGGTTATTGTTAAACCTTTACCATTCTTAAGGGATAGTTTCCCTGGCTGGTTAGTGGTTAAGTAATCTTGTGCCAAAATCTATGTGCAAAGAAATTCACTATTACCAACATCTGGCAAAGGCAATGTACTATTGAGATAGTGGGTTCTAATTTTATGTCCAAAGAAGCCAATAATGATAGTATAAGTAAAACAGTTACTTATTCAATCAAGTATAATAAATATTTTACATGTCAGTAACAGTTAAATAACAGTTTTAAATCCGTAACTAGTTTTAAGTGCTTGTAAAAAATGTATAAAGAAAGAAAAGATTTCTTCATCACTATGAGTAAAGCAGTGTCTTAAAAAACTGTGGTCCACGTAAGTCCTCCGATTTACTTGTTATGTAAAAGTTAAAAGTTTAGTCATATAAGCACTTAATACTCAATATGTTTAGTTTATAAGGAGTGAATAAGTTTACAGTATATTCTCTTACCTAATATAAGAAACCATTGGGAAATCAAGTGGCGTGTGACCAGACAGAGCCGGGGTCAAGTATACCCGAGAGATAGCGAATATACGAGTATTATAGATGGACATTACTGTAGTGGAATACTGAGCGAGCCTGACTTGTGGTGTCTCGGTCTCAAATCGCAATTATTAAGTTAAATTATGTTCATTAAAAAACTATATAAAAACTAAAAAAATAGGATGAAATTGTTAGCATGCGAAATCAGTTCTTTCTGAGTGGTTCTAATTGGTTCCGGTACGTATCGAACATCATGTCGTGTTAAACATTGTTCCTTATAAGTTTCAAACCCGAGTAAGGGGATTTTTACTAGTAGAATCATTGCTCCTGTCACTTCGCAGATAAGGTCTAAGGGGCTCAGTTACCACATATAATCCGCTTACCGGTTATAAGTGTCTCACTTACAGTTCCATCTTCCCGGTACGTATGGAACATCATGTCGTGTTCAACATTGTTCTTTATAACTTTCTAACCCGAGTTAGGAAACATATACTACTAGTAGAATCATTGCTCGTGTCACTTCGAATATAAGGTCTAAGCGGCTCAGTTACCACATATAATCCGCTTACCAGTTATAAGTGTCTCACCAGTATGCTTACCAGTATGCATCTTCCCGGTAAGTATGGGACATCATGTCGTGTTCAACATTGTTCCTTATGACTTTCAAATCCGAGTAAGGGGATTTTTACTAGTAGAATCATTGCTCCTGTCTGTCACTTCTAGGATAAGGTCTAAGCGGCTCAGTTACCACATATAATCCGCTTACCAGTTATAAGTGTCTCACTTACAGTTCCATCTTCCCGGTACGTATGGAACATCATGTCGTGTTCAACATTGTTCTTTATAACTTTCTAACCCGAGTTAGGAAACATATACTACTAGTAGAATCATTACTCGTGTCACTTCGAATATAAGGTCTAAGCGGCTCAGTTACCACATATAATCCGCTTACCAGTTATAAGTGTGCATCTTCCCGGTAAGTATGGGACATCATGTCGTGTTCAACATTGTTCCTTATAACTTTCAAACCCGAGTAAGGGAATTTTTACTAGTAGAACCATTGCTCCTGTCACTTCGCAGATAAGGTCTAAGCGGCTCATTTACCACATATAATCAGCTTACCGGTTATAAGTGTCTCACTTACAGTTCCATCTTCCCGGTACGTATGGCACATCATGTCGTGTTCAACATTGTTCTTTATAACTTTCTAACCCGAGTTAGGAAACATATACTACTAGTAGAATCATTGCTCGTGTCACTTCGAATATAAGGTCTAAGCGGCTCAGTTACCACATATAATCCGCTTACCAGTTATAAGTGTGTTCCATCTTCCCGGTACGTATGGGACATCATGTCGTGTTTAACATTGTTCCTAATAACTTTAAAACCCGAATAAGGGGATATTTACTAGTAGAATCATTGCTCCTGTCACTTCGCAGATAAGGTCTAAGCGGCTCAGTTACCACGTATAATCCGCTTATAGGTTATACGTGTCAAATTTACAGTTACATCTTCCCCGTAATATTATCATCGATATAAACTGTAAAAAGTAAATTTAACACCTAAGCTACGCAATAATCTTTATCAGAATATCAATTAAAACATTAGTTAATTCTACTTCTTAGTCTGTTGGCGTTATGATTAAGAGTAAAGTTTTGATCATAAAAATAATGCGTTCTTACATGTCCGTGGCTGCTGTATTGTGTCATTCTCTTTTTATATTGTACACTTAGCTTGGACATTGCATTAAACTGTCAACACTGAACAATACCGGATTCTGCGGCCTTAATTAAATTTAAGCAAAATGTAATGCAATATGTTACCTTGAAAATTTCCATTTAATTGAAATCAGAATTAGAAATGACGTTAAAATTTCTAGAGTTATATGTAAATCTGGCCTGGATTCAAAAAATGTTATGTGTGACTTCTTTTTCAATTGTTTTATATCTATATTGGAATTGTTCCAGTATTTCCTGTGATTTGTGCATTTTGAAATGTTTTGATATTTAAATTTGATCCCTGCAACTATGTCAGGGAAATCAATGTTACCCACCAACTTAACCTCCATCATCATAATTTAACATCAAAGAAAATACTTCTCACTTAGATAAAAAGAACAGCCGATAGTATTTCAAAATATACCCTGTGAGCAAGTTGTTACTTTGTAAACACCGTAACAAGGCTTATAAGTCGATTTGTACTTGTAACGTGGCTTATATTTATATTTACTTCCATAGTGTTGATAGTCTGTATAAGCTTGATATTAGATAATTATCTCTATTGTGGAGAGTTAACCTACATTAGGCCATATTCAGAGGAAACAGCTATATGAAAGACATGATGGTATGTCTTACTAGATAATTACGATAGAGGAAAATATCTACGTGGTTCCCCACATAACACACTGAAACTCCTTAGTATTGCTATGAAACGTACATGTTACAGTCATTGTGATTAATCAGTCGTTAAGTATAATGTGTGGTTATTATGCATATTACCGTATTCATTAGTCAAAGTGACAAATTAATTACTTTATTAATGATAAATAACGTGATTTTACTAAAGTAATTAATGGTAGATGAAAGTAATCACTTTGACCACACATTTTGAAGAATAACTAACTCAAATTGGTCCAACTAATAACCTCGGAAAGAGACATGATTTCACACACAAAGCTATATATAAAATTGTTTAACGCGTTAGTACTAACACACTAGCACGTATCTTTTCAGTATGGATAAATTTTAGATAAAGTATTAAATGAAGCACGATTAATCACTTTGACATACTTCAGTAAGATATTACGTATATAGTGATAAATATGGCATCAATCACTGTAACAAAACTTATTAGATACTGCACATGACCGAATATTGTACGTAATAGCTGGATTACTTTGGATGTATTATACATGTAAATTTCCTCTAACATTGAGGAATAGTTGTTTATATTTTGAAAACAGTTTAACTACTGAACCTTGCGTTTTGTTTACCCAATATGATGTTATTAAAAAACACTATACATGTTTAAGTTTATAGTTGAAGTTAAGTTTAGAAGAACCAAATACGTTTTTGAACTAACGAATGAGAATTACTTGAAGCGATTAAATTTCTAGTCAATTGGATGGAATGCTATAAATTCTGATACCTACAAAACTATCCGAGATACTTCTGAATCTTTATTATTACAAAAGTCTTCCACTGTGCCTATTTTAAAATCAACTGGATGAAACTGCACGCATACACAAACGTATTTTGTATTTATAAACTTGGAAATACCCTAAATGGGTACGTTCTAAGGCCTAGGATTGTTACTAGATTTGCACTTTATGGGTAGCATAAAATTGAAAATGTGAAAAACCTAATGATATAAACGATAGCAACTAAATTACGCAAGAAAAGTGGACCTGAAACAAACAATAAGTTCTGTATTACTACTTAAACTAATACATTTATGGTTGCCAATCGATATTTTCTGGATAAACTATAAATCCTAGGAATATTTAAATATCTATACGATGATTCCATTCCTACACTGTTTTGCAAAAGAAATTACATGAAGCACATCAACAGGACTGAAGGTCATGAAAGAACATTAAGTACACCAAGAGATCTTAAAGACTCAATAATTCTTTTAAGGAAGATATTTAAACAGAATTTGTTTATATGTGTTACAAACGTGTGTAAGAAAAAATACAAAGTATGTAAGTTGGGAGCAAACGGCTTTCCTGCGTGAGTTGAATACATTGTGCTCCAAATCCAGTTTTCCTAATGTAGAGAAACTAAACTTTCCTTTGTCTGAAACAATACTGCGAAGAAAACTTTACCAGTGAACGAACTGCTTTCTCTCTTTGAAAATTTCGTGATATTAAAATCTATTAGTTAAAAGGCTTTGACCCGGGAGGGACATCTCGTAAACTGAATTTACGGCTTGAATTTATATTCCGCCTTTTCAAAATACTACACGATTACATTTGTGGAATGTTTTACAAGTGAACAACTGTTACTAAGAGTATGACAGATTTAACATATTCTTACATGTTCTTATAATATTCTTTAACATAACATAACATAACATATTCTTTAACATATTCTTACATGAAAAAATATATTAAAGTTTTACACATAGTTTGTAAGGTATTCATGAATTATTTTACAGTTCAGTTGTGAAAAAAATGATTTATTCACTTTATTCACGGACTTTAAAATTTAGACAAACGCTACATATAATGCCTCCAACTTTTCACCATGCCAGAGCTACAGAGGCAACCTTAATGTTGTGTGCACATTTTGTAACGAACATAAAAATACCGTTATATTAACCGTTAGAGAGTTACAGACGATATGGTGATACAAACTATTTTAAATCTTCTTTATATCAGACAACAGGAACTTCTGGAATAGTGTATGGGGGTTTCATATTTGAATAATGTGTTATAATTGGGTCACGCATACCGATTTATAAATGAAAGGAAGTAAAGAGCAAAAATTTTTAGCAGTTTCATAAAAACATAATTCAATAGATTTTAATCATACTATATTTATCAGTTTCATGATCTGATATCAGTTTAATAAAAACTACTATTTATCAGTTACCATTACGTGTCTGTTCCTGAATTTTCGTGTAGCACGAGAAATTTGAATATATGGTGTAATCATACCTCATATAATATCCGTCATGTACTTATGATATAGGAATCAGATTAAATCTTGTATAAGTATAACAGTAGAGATGTAGGTCGGGATACAAAATTGCGTCTTCGTTTAGTCCATCCTTCGCTATTCTGAGGAAAACTCCAAATGAATTATCATGCTCCACCTTCCAAATTAAACCGTAATGCCCGTTGACCTGGTAGAGTGGGAGGAGTGGAGTGGGTGGTTCACTCTCTCCCTCGCACTGTAGTAACTCTCTCCCTCGATTACCTACAATGTAGGGGATGTTCGTCCTTTAACATGTGGCTCTAACTCTAACATAGCATGTCCGGACCTGTTCTCATTAGCCTAATTTCACGTTAAGTTCGTTAATGATTAACTGAAGTAATCATAAGATTACGACTCCATGTTTAGTTATTTTTTAATGTTATATATAACACCTATGAGTTACAATAACCTATTTAATTCGAGACTCGTTAATCCTTTTCAACTTTAAAACATAAAGATTCTCCTTAGCTTTGCTGTTTTTATATCCCTCCTAACAAACCACTCCAAAATTATTTGGAATTTAGAGTAGACAATCAGTCAAGGTAGCATTCTGCCTCTAGGCTTACCGAACATTTCAATATCCGGGGAACTTCAACCGGAGAATACTATACCAGCCACTAGCCTGACACGTCACAATATGGCGTTTCATACGGGAGGAGTAACTTTGGATATTTTATTTGCTATCAGTAACAAAATTTGAGTGAGAGAAGATATAATACTTACGATTGTGCCTATTGATGTGAATCATCCTGCTCTGGAGATCACACATCCTCTAGTTGTGAACTATCTATAGCAGGATATATTCCTGATCTGTCGTTTCGGTTATCGCTTGCATCGTAACCGAAGCCATTGGTTGTAAGTTGACCCCATTATTGACGACTTTAAACTCCAAGGTTTTAAGCACCCACTTTGAAGGGTTTTGGGTAAAGAAAAGATTTTCGTAACAGAACTTGCGCATTGTCCGTTACCAAAATCTATGCACACAATGGTGATGCCAACTTTCCTTCCCACCACAAATACCTGGTTATTGAAATTAAAACCTTGTATGGGTTAAAATAAGTTTAATTGATTCCTAAGATACAAATTTCAGTTTAATTGGCTCAAAAATAATTTTAGAAATTAAATGGAAGTTGTTATAATTAGCTATTAGTGAAAATTAATTTTAAATGATGATATTGAGTAAATCTTTAGTTGATTTACAAATTTATTGCTGTTCCTTCTATTACACAATAAAATTATAAGATTTTTTACTAAAATCAATAGAAATAATAATAATAATAATAAATAATAGTAATAAAAACTATTATTTGAATTGCTGACAGCATTAAAGCTTAGTGATTAATTTAGGAAATTTTTTAAAGGAACAAACGTTTTGAATTATTATTTTGTTCTAATTATAAAGAAGTATAAAGTTAGAAATATTATTCATTGTTATTTATATTAAATAAAGTTATATCTCATGTTTTAATAATTTAAGACTATTTTAATAGTTATGTATCAAATTCAAGATATTTGTCTATTTCAAAGACAACTAAATTAAATTTTAGCTGTTAATTGCCAATTACATAATGTTTAAACAATATGGTGAGAAATAATTATTTGAATATTACTACTTGAGATAAAATAATTTGAAGATGATTCATATCTAAATTTTATTCTTCTGAACCACGTCACATTCTATCGCATGAGTCGTCGGAATTTCTTCGCACACGACCCTCGGTATTAAAAGACTCCACAGTAGATTGATTCTTTTCCACCATCCGGCATTCTCTGGTAGACACATTGATCACACCTACACCAACAGAACTAAGGTACGGTTATTGATTGTAGATTTAATTCATAATGGTGGCTAATGAAAAATCTCTGAAAGTAGACACTTGTGTAGAAGGTGGAGAAATTCCAATAAATCGTTTATTCTGCACATGGAGGTTAATTTATGTGAGTGTGCACAACTTGAAATTTACCGTCCAATATATTTCCTGTGGGAAGTACAAGATCAGAAGATTAGATTTATCCAGCCAGTTATAGGAAGAGTAAGGTGAGATAACGGATATTTGTCAAAAGTAGGTGAGAACGGAAAGGTTCACTTAAAAACATTTGGTGATATGAATTAAGGGAATACCTTACAATACTAACATTGGTTCCCATAATAACGAGATAATTAACATCCGCGAGGACTGAGTCAGGAGATCTGCTCCTGTGTGCATACATCTCATGTGTGGTTCCTACCGTTTGGTTCCTTTTGTTATGGAAATTCCTGAACCTTATAGTTACTTATATTACCATTTGATAACTGAATTTGAAATAAGAGGAACAGTCCAATCCTTTCACTTGAATATATAGACTAAAGTGATTTAATCTATGTATAAATTTATAAACCTTTTTTCTTACTAGTAAGTACAAATCGTGTGTCAATGTTTATAAGAAAAAGTCAACAGAGTTAATTTACACATCATATTTTCTTAAATACTCAATATTACAAAACATTACTGTTTCCTCCATAGGTACAAAGTGTTTTAATTTAGCTGATTGGGTTAGTGAAACCAGAGAAAGTTCAGTTGATATAATTATAAATAATTCAGCCTATGGCACGGAGGAGTTTAAATTTTCCAAGCTAAGTTACACAAAACAATAAGATTTGCATGAATATTAATATAAATGCAAATTTACTGCGCAAAGTGGGCTCAGATAAACGACTATAAGGTGGTTTGTGATACTTCCTGAGGGTCTCCAACCTTTCACCTCTAACTCTTCTCTTGAGAATGGTAAAGCCGGTTATAATAATGGTTTTATTTCAACCCATCATATTTTATACTTTATATTATTATACTTGCTATAGTCTTGTACACTGAAGATGAATTTAGAGAGTGAAAGGAGTTTAAAAATCAATAAATACAAAAAATGGCAATAATGTAAAATATATACTTAATTATCATAAATTTAAATTCTTGAATTTACCTTTTTGTTTGTTTATTTATTTGAGTTGTTATCATTTATTACCATGAAAGTTAAAAACAAAATATAAAATTATGCTTCCACATTTAATATCGGTTCATCGGATAATAACAGAAAATAAGCGCAATATCGAAAAACTTATAAATGTCGCTTATATATCTAGTTGAATAGTTATTATTCTTTTCTAGGTGAAAGTATAAAGGTAGAAAAGAATTAATTATGATTATAAAAAAAGTAAATATTACCATTTAAACGTATGATAATTTGATAATTTAAAAAGTTTTCTGTAATTCTTATTCCTAATTTATTTCAAATAAACAATCTTCTGCACAACAAAAAAGATACTTTGTCTTGTATTAGTTGATTATTAAAACCTATAGCTCGTGTACTTGACGTCAGTCATGTTGGAATGTAAGACTTGCTGATCTTACCAGAAACAGACTTTAGTTAAAATCTCAAGAGCTTTAAGATTTTAGAAGACAAATGCTATTGTGATTATACTATTAATATTTAGTGATAAGAAATGAGGAATGAAGTACGCCTGCAAGAAATAATTATCTTTATAGCTGTAAGGATAATTAGGTAGGGGATCTAATTATTCCTCATTGATAAAAATATATTGGACAATTTAAAATGATCTATTTTCAATTCCTTATTTATCACGTTAAAAACAACAATGTTCCAAGACTGCGGAATATAACATGGTTGTATGTTGATATATAAACTAGAACAACTCATAGGTTTATTGTTCAGTTTATAACGTTACGACCCAACTTCGCACAAAGGGCGTGAAAGTGCCAGAGGTTTAACACTGTTTTAATGGTAAAATATCAATGTCGTTTCACAACAGTCAGCTTTTATACACGTCACGTCGTTCGTCTGTTTGAAAACAAAAACGTGCAAATGCATCCACGTGGTGGTGAAAAATACACAATACAGGTATATTATTAGGGAAACTTTCGGTAGTCCTGTTATGATGAGGTAAAGGTTTTAATATCTGTGGTTCATTCTGCCGACACTTGTCATCACTTCTACTGTTTCATCATGTGGAGAAAGTTTTACTATAAAAAATTCCTGAGAATAAATTACTTTTACACTCCTATACCTCGTGATCCCCCCTCCGAGATTCACTAGTGAGCACAATGTTAGTACAATCCATGTAAAAGATGTGTGGGGAAACGTGTGAGTTACTTTAATTATTATCTCAACAACCACATCCAGCTATTGATAAATAGTACTATAACTAAACATACAATATAACAAAGCACTGTAATGAGGTTATAGTACAGTTTGAGTGATCGCGGACATGACACACTGCGGAGTGATACCAGAGTGTGGACGACAGCTGACAGATTCGAGGACCTGGTGATAAACGAGCCACCCCTCCTCTTCAACCAAACCTTTGGTGACAATGTCAGTTCTGTGTGGTTTGGAAACATTGGTTTTGTAAGAGATCAGTTCATACGACCTATATGCTACAAAATCCTGCCATACTGTGTAATATTGCTGTTACGCCTTCGTGTATTAAGAGACGTAGCGTACCGTTTGCTCATTTCCACCGGTTATTCGTTATCTTTAGGAGAAGTATAGTGTCATAGTAACCCATTGATTTTGAAACACAAAGACATTATGATGATGTATTGATAGTGTTCAGTTTATTTACGTTAGAATTAAATTCCTCTCTAACAAGAGTGCTTCGCTTCAGAATTGTCACAATTGTTACTATATGATGAATTGAATTGTCACTATATGTCACTATTGAAACGAACTGTATTGAAGACTGCCGTCGTGTAACAAGTGTTAGTCACATCAATGCCGCGTTGTAGAAGCCACAGGGTGCATGTGGCTTGATCCGATACCTGGTTTACCGTAACACAGGGTCAGTAAACAACCGATGATGGACGCCGCAAGACCGGATATGGTTTGTAAAAGTTAAAAAGTAATGATCATTGACTGATTGACTTATATAAATAATTGAACTGTTGAATAATTCATTATTTTGTACAAACTTTTATTAGTATTAACTAATTTTATAGATCGTAACTGGATGAGCAGAATTGAGTGGTTAGCACACTACAAAGTAGTGCCATAGACGGAGAATATACTCGTATTTGAATGATCAGACCAATTAGTAACTTTGATTTTGCAAGAGGCACATTGTTTGACCTTGCAGCAACATGAGGACATTTTGTGCAGTGATTGCTATTTCTGTACGCAATTTTATAGATTGCGCTATCTTGCTAAATTTATTATTAGGAGTTGTACTGATTCATTTCAATGTTTCAGTAATGATCTTATTTTCATCAATTGAATTAAAAAACATTGCTATTTGTGCTATTATAAAGGTTTACTCACTGTAAAATATTCATATTATTTTGTCTGTAACGTATTTTCTATTTGTGTTTCTGTCGTTTGCCACTAGATGTCGCGCAGATCAGCGCGCAACAAGCGGCGACATATTTCAGAATTGAGGTAGAACGGTAGCTGCATCTGTTATTACAAACACTACGATTGTAGATGAGAATATTTAAAAATACTGCAACCTAAGGAGGACAACAATCGCAGGAATATTTCTTAGTAGCCAGATGAATTTATTTGAACGATTTAGTAAAATTTTGGAACATCCTGAATAATATCTATATCTTCAACCCCTCACTTCTTAGATTTAATTCATTAGATTCTGTTATAATTTGGAAACAGATTAGTTACAATTTAGTATTAAAACGAGAGAAAAATCCTAACAGACAATATATAGTGCCTATTAAGCCAAGAGGGTGGAGCTCAAGACTTATAAACTTTTGTTATATAACACTTATAACACTACACAAGCCTATATCTTATAGATGCGATGCATTAGAGCCGAAATTAGCATTGGCGTTGTATAGAATAGATTTTAACAAAGGGTAATATCTAGAGTGAACCATATGCAACCCCAGGGTGAAAATTATTTTTTGTAACTATCATGGAAATCTTATAGATCCGTGAATTGTAATTTAATTGGTGAAAAGGCTTTATGGTACAAAACTTTCCAAAGAACACCCACTTATATTCTTTTGATTTCTAAAGGTAAATGCGTTTTTCAAGTACCTCACAAACCTTATGAATGTATGGGTTTTAATTACAAGTGTCACTCTGGACGTCTTGTTGATGTTTGAATTTAAACTGAAATAGACATGAACGTTTTATGGAACAAATAATGAAGAAAAGTTTAGGCTTTAAGTATACCGTATTCAATTTTCTAAAAACTAGTAAATGTTGGCGTCCAGGAAAGGGCTACTTCTAATAACCTAGATGATGGAAGTGCGTGTGGCAGTATCGTTATATCAGGATTTAAATTAAATTTTCTGGCATCAATCTGACTATTATTGACAATTTTATTACACACTAAGTGGAAAACATACTATTCATTATTACTGTTCAATACTGTTTGTAAAGAAACATGTTTCTATGTAATAGGTAAAATATAATTCAGATAAAACAACATTTTATATTGTTTTAGTATTTTGTACTTTTAGCTCAGTTACATTATAAAATGTACAAACATCTAAATTACCACTTTATTGCGTACAGGTACCACATGCTAATTTGTGTGTGTGTGTGTGTGTAAACAGTATTGTTGATTACTAGTTTTTGTAACAGTTATCGTGTGTTAGATAAAACTAATTCTTTCTTTAGTATTTATATTCTCCTCACATTTAGAATTTATAAATTGTAAGTTAACTAATTATTAAAGTTTCATATAGTTAGAACTAGATTATGCTGAGTTTGAATAAAGGGATTTGCAACCATATAAAGGTTGGACTAAACAATATTATCATGGGATATCTCAATCATGTAGGGTTTAGAGCAATTGTAAAATCATAGATTGAAATAATTTAATTTCATTAAGATTAGACAAGTATTTATTAATATTTTGCCAGATAAAGAAGGAAGAAAGTTTCCAACAGTTGAAAAACAGTACTTCTGATGATTGCAGTGTTGCCGCAGTACGCCTTGCACCATTGCTGTTAATGTGTTTGCTGTGTAATGAAAACTTTATACAAAAGAATATGTTGATAAAACTGTTTATTTACGTTAGTTTATAGTTTATATTGAAAACCTATGTACTTTACCATTACATGAATTGACTATGGACATGAATGTTTCCACTCATTATTCTCATTTTGTTAGTCTTTCAATTTTCTGAATACAACCATTCATAACAAACTCAAATAAACAATATGACATTCAAAATAAACAACAGTTTATCGGAAACTATAGACAGCACAGAAAATTTTATACATTTTTAAATGTGGAAATATTCTATATATTTTGGGAATATACAGGGTGTAAATTAAGTCCTAATACGCCTAGATATATTTCAAACGGATTGCGATATCGATCTAAAAAAAAACTGCACCATACGTTTTAAAATGCTTTTATAAACTTTTTGAAGGATAAAGATATTTCCCCCTATTTTTTAAAGGGTAGAGAGGGTGTGGCCACTTGAAATTTTCAAATTGCAACCCGTATCTTGTGTCATATCATTTGCAAGGTAAATTCAAAAGACACACAATGACATGGAACAAAACATTTCTACGATGATCCTAGCAAAAGTTATGGGCAAACAAGCCCTTACATCTAAGGGTATAAATTAAGTCCTAATACACCTGGATATATTCCAAACGGATTGAGATACCACCAGATGCATTGTGTGAAGAGCTACGATGTAACTAGTAGAGGGATAGGGTCTCAAATTGCGGTAGCCGTTTGTCGAGGTCCAAGATCTCGCGTAGGGTGCGTTATGTAAAGTTTCCAAAGATTCCAAATCTTTCTAAGAAGTGGCTGAAGACTTACGTATATTGATAATTTAGTTGAAAGACTTCAATGCATAGGCCCTTTACAAAAACGATTGGATTAGCGATTACGTACCCAACAACAGAAGCTTGGTTCAAAGGTAGGCTACTTTCAAATGTAAACCTATACATCGGCAATTAACATGTAGTGTAATTGAGTTACAGAACTACTACGTAAACCAGTTAGAGATTTTAGATTGAATTGTAACAGTTTATAAAATATGAAAAGAAGTGTGTGCCAACTGTCCTCACAGGCTCTCCACTGATGCTCTCCTAAACAAGGTAGAAATACCTAACACCATGCTTTGTAACATACCAACCATGGCTTTTCTGAGATTGCATGCAAACTTTCAAATCTACAGCTCATTTCATTCTCGAGGTGTCCTGCGGTGAGAGAGACACACATTCATTTATAAAAAAAGTGTATACGAAAATAAAGCATCATAGAACGCTTTCTTGTAGAAATGAAGTTTCGTGTCAAATGTAAAGTGTACATATGAAATCTTTCTTGACATATCTTGCAACATAATATATTCAGATTTGTTTAGTTAAATTGTTTCATATCAGTGTTTATATAATAGAAGTCTAAACACCAAAATCACTATAAAATGATGTTGAATGTATTTGGATAGTTAGGCTACATGTGTTAACATGTCACTGGTTTATATCTCTTATGATTATATTGAGTGTGTTTAAACATTTATTTATTCTACTCTTTTCTAGTTGCCACAGTGGTTACACACACATAAGAACAATGTAACAGTTTCCATTAACGCTCAGCCAAATCCCTCGGAGTGCAATGTACTATCATCGAACTCAGTGTCCTTCATATAAAAAATGAAGCCTTATGCACAATTTTCAGTCTATAGGTCAGTTTGTTTACGAGATATCGTGTGGTCAGACAGACATATTGAAATAAAATTTATCCATCCCCATGAGCGACAACCCTTGCTAAAGGTCAGCCCATAAATAAATCTAAATCCTTGAGTCAGTTGGAAAATTTTTCACATATCATATAAAATTTTTAATATTATAATATCATTTAAGCCAATGACATAGAAACTGTATAAGACACTTTTGATATGGTAAAATAAGTGATATGGCTTTGATATGGCTTATAATACAGTGATTCCGGAAATCACTGTATTATAAGCCGTTTGGTATTGCCGATATATTGTACCCCAAGAGGTTTAGTACCTTGTCGTACAGTACGGAGGCTGTAATGAAATCACTACTATTCCTGGATCCATTCAATAATGTTACACAGGGAACACAAAGTCCTACATAGGGATGCTTGTTACGGCTTTCCTCCCACTATATTGGTCTGTATGCGAGATTAGTTCTGCCCCACACTCTCTCTTGTGTCTAATACATATCTTATTAAAGTAATTTGTTATAGACATCTGAGATCATAACAACAGGATACGTTTCTTTAGTAAATCTCCATATTTCCCATATTTCGATCCCAAAGAATTCGAGAAAATAATTTTCAACACCCAAAATGGTAGTGGTGAAGAGGAGGGAACATTTTTGAAAGATTTTCAAATGTAAAGGCAGTTCGAACCTTACCTCATTTATTGATAATTTTGAACGTTTCAATTTATTTCGCTTCTTGTATACAGGGTGGTTCAAAATATGAAAGTTGTACGGTTTTACAGTTTTTTTTTACTGTAACCTCGTAAAACATTTGAACGAATCAAAACTTTTATCTACGGTAACGGAAGAAGTATTGTCTCTAAATAACGTTTATTTGTCACTTTTTTCAGCATGTTTCCAATTTTTTTTTCTCCAAGTTTCGATGCATTTAGTAAGCTGCGCCGTTCTGTTATTCTACTTTAGGGTATGTAATACAAGCCACAACTTGTTTTAAAACACTTTCCATATATGTACCCTGTACTAAAAGTGTTCCCGGTAGCACATTCTCCCGGCAAGTGAGAGATCCGGGTTCGAGTCCCGGGTCCCGGCGGAGCAAGTACTTTTTGTGATTCAATGTTTATTGAAATTATATATATATATATATATATATATATATATATATATCTATAATATATACATGCATATATATTATAGACAAGCTTATCTTCAATAACTACTGAACACAGAGATGGTAATTATGTCTTATCAGACCAAGTTTGTGCTGTCTCCGTGAAAACGTGTATTGTTGTCTGTCAAATATGGCGTTCAATAATAAAGAAGCTTTTTCGGTGTTGATCGTGTTAGGTGAATCCTAACAGAACTACGTAGCTGCTGCTTAGCGCGCACATTACCCAGAACGTGAACATCATTCGAAGATGTTTTTCCATTTAATTGCGAGTCTTGTCACCAATGTACAACAAGGAAAAACAGCTCACTTGGCCTGTTAGGTTTCAGCTCAATCCTTGTCACTCATCTAGGAGACTGGTTATCGGTGCAGGAACTAGCCAGAGATCAGTATTCAGGATCCTTATGAATAATAAAGTGCACCCATACTGGATTTCACTATTAAAGAACTGCATGGAGTTAGCTACCTTCTAAGAATGAACTGTGGGCCCATGATAAAATGCACCAAGATGAATATTTTTTTCAAAGGGGAACACCCAGATCCCCGAAAATTTAACGTGAATGGACTTGTGGGATTAATTAGAAGTCAAGGTAGACTTGGTTTATGCATCAAGGCCCACGGCTCGAGGGGGCATGATGCAAAGAATCAGGGCTGCTGTTCAATCAAGAAATGGAGAAGTCTTAAGGGCTGTAAAAAACTTCAATTCTAGAGTAGAACTGTGCTTTTTAAAACAACGGATTACATTTCTAACATCTGTAAATAAGGTTAGTTGCATAAAACAATCGTGGATCGAGATAAAAAACCTTCGGCAAATACAAGAGTTTGAAACGCTGTAAAGCAAAAAATGTCATGAAAATTTTTTTAGTATTTTATGGTAACCATCGAAGATGAAGCTAAACTTTAAGTGCATTGTTTTGTTTTTAGGAGAGCTAAATATGTGTAATGAGTCATACATTGGTATTTGAATTTGTTTGGTTTTACGAAATTCAAATATCTCAAACCAGAATTATTAAAAAAAACTCCTATACTCCTTACTCTGTATATACAGGGTGTTCAGAAAAGTGTGTTAAAAACTTCTGTGCCTGATAGTACTTAGGATTTCAAAGAAAAATCCTATAAAAATATGTAGATAAATGTTTTGTTAGCCACTATTAGCCATTTTGTATTTTTAAAATCATTATAGTTTATTTATGTTTATTACAATTCCAACTGTACTTTAACAACGAAATCCTTCAACTCGAAAGTGAGCACGACTACTTTAAAGGTATTGTATAGAAGTTATAGCATGACCGGTGACTTCGAGATGTGCCGTAGGCAAAGACGGAACTAAAGTGGTGGGGGGTGGAGCGGCTCAGTCTGTTGCCGTATTTAGCCTTGTGAACTTCGGTCACCAGTCTTCTATACGTGCCGCCCAAAAAACATTCGCTTGTTCCAATTCACGAGTTGTAATACAATTTGTGAATTAATTTCGTTGTGCTCATTACGTTTTAAGTAAAGAGTTTGTGATGGATCGTAATGTAAAAAGTAAAATTGGAGGTAGAAAGGTTATACACGGCCAAACAAGAGAAGTGATTGCAAATGTTTACCATTTTATGAAACGGGAAGCAGAAACCAACACACTTATAAATTTGAAGAAAGTTCAACAGTGTGTCGTAGAGGCAACTGGAATTTCTGAAAGTACGCTGAGACGAATTTTGAAGGAGGAAAAAAAAATAAGTCCAATCGGCAATTCTTTTAGTACGCCCAACAAAGTAAGAAAACGCAAACATACTAAAAGTGATCTGGACAGTTTTGATTTGGGTGTAGTTCGAAGAACAATAAATAATTTTCATCGACAACGGGGTTTTGTTATGTTAACTATTGCGTGTGGATCGTTGGCGTTATTGTTATTTTAAGTATACATCATTAAATTAACTTGATACAAGTTGGTAGATAAAACTGAGTTTTTTCTTATTCTAATGTGTATATTGAAAAATTAGTTTAACTAGTTTTATATTAATTTTTAATTTAGCAGCTAGGCTACGTCAGTTGAAAATTTTGTAGTGTATAATTGTATCTACTATCGTAAATCCTGAAGCTTACACGGTTAGTATATGATAAATTGAATTTTAATGGCTAACAAAGCGTAACAATTACAATTCTGAACTGTTGTCGTCGTTGGAGATCAAGAATGATATAAATTCCTACCCCTTCCCAATTTATGAGAACCCTTTCTTACCACCAGGTATCTCTACTGCGAACTCATTAAGAAGGGTGAGCTATGAACACAATTTCGGCAGAACTAGTCATTGTTAAGATCACGTACATCCGGTCCCAATATTCAAAAGATTTCCTGTATTGAATTCCCCATCATAAAAGTCCGTCGCCGTAACTACAAAAGAGTCTAGAAATGTTCAAATATTCTCAAGGTCTCCTATACTAAATTTTGCTCATCATAAAAAACCACCGTGGTAAGAACGAAAGAGTCTAGAAATGTTGGCAAACACTACAATATTCGGCTCCCGCCACCACTATAAACTGGGAGCCGAAAACTCTCAGTAGGGGTAGTAGCACCGTATTCACTCCCCTACTCTAGATTGTGACCCCACGAGCTCACCTCCTCCACTCCTCACGCGCATCCCACCGGTCATGCTATAACTTCCCTACTATACACTTCCACCAGCCGGGAGCAACAAATCTGTCATAATAGTTGATGTCTCAACTGAAAATATTGTTGTGTTGTATTGTATCTCGTATCACCAGATCTAACCCTATTGGAAACAACATCTGAACGTTCTTATACTGATATTAATACTTTTTTGTCAATTCAAAATACGTTACAGAAAAGAATAATTTAAATCATAATGCAAAAATCATAAGCATACTAGTAAATTGTACATACAGTGATACGTATATTTAGCGTAGATAATAGTATTTGACACAACTTGTATCGATAATATAAAACTGCAATGCCAATTATATATATATATATATATATATATATATATATATATATATATATATATATATATATATATATAGGTATAAAAGAAAACAAAACATGTTTCTTTAACTTGAAAAGCTTAATATTTCGTTACTTTTCAGTAACATTATCAAAAGCATGTATACAATAAAATATAAACAAATATAAAAATGAAGGTTATAAAAACATTGGAAACAACAAAACAAAACATATGGTATCAAAGAAGAAAATTAAACATGTAACCTTTCCTAAACACAGAGATAGATAAAAAGTTTGAATAATAAATTTAAATTAGCTGTGTCTCAAATTTAATCCAACTGGTGATTTTGATTGAAGAGCCATTATGTTTGCTTGTTCATATCTTCTTAGTATATATATATATATATATATATATATATATATATATATATAATTATATAAAGTTTTATTTCTGTATAGTTTAATAAGCCAATCATTGACATTTTATGAATGGATAGAAACATACATAATATAATGTGTTATTGTAATATTTTCAAAAATAAATTCTATTCTATTCTATATTATATTCTATTCTATTCTATATTATGCAGATCATCAGTTAGAATTTATTAATATCACTGTCAATATTCCACTAAGGGATTCAGAACTTGGAACATGCTTTGTAACATTTTACACAGTCTCTGTTTTTACATTGGTAAGTTAAGTTAATAACTACCATAAGAGTTCATACATGATAAGTTATCTTTATAAATTGTGTCTCGACAAAACGTAAAGGTACCTTCTCCTTTCCATTTTGTCTAACGAGCTTTACCATTTGAAATTGATTAGAAGTTTTTAAAAAAACAAGCAGCCTAAGCACCGAATTGCTGTACGCTATTTATATACAATTAAAATAGATATATCAATGAATAGTTAACCGAAAATATGAATGCGCTAAAAAGAACAGAAATGTAAACAGATTTATTTAAATGATGGAGATCAAATAGAAACTACAAAATGCTGTTAAAGTGAGCTCTCGTGGCGTCGGTGTACAAATGACAGGGAGATCAGCTGACCACTCGGGATAAGGTTGTCGGGCAACAGATGGTCCATTAATCAACTGTAATAATCCAGTGTGCCACTGCTCTTTAGTGCTGGCCATTTTACAAATCTATCTTTTGCGTTAATCGAAATAGAATTAGAATCACTTTTGGCGGGAATTAATATAACCGCTCCAAATTTGATTAAAACCTTCTATTATCAGTCATAAAATTCTATCGTTAGTACACAATAGAATTTCATGACAATCTTCAAGCCTCTTAATTTACATTTTATGGATGATAGAAAAGTGATAAATCACTTTAATGAATATGTAAAGGTCACAGTACAGGACAATACATTTGAAAAAATAGATACGTATTCTTAGACTGAAATTGAAAAGAGCAGGACAATGACTGGAGGTCGGATCGCAGAACAGAGCCAGGCATTGAGCGACAACGTCATTCACTTTGAGTCTCAGAATTCATTTTACGTTCTTTCGACTTGCAAAAGTAACATTCCTCCAAACTTCGACTGTAACAGTAACAATTCAAAAACTATCTGCAGGCTACATTCTTTGAAACCTGATACAAAGTTTCTAAAAATGAGGTATTCATGCCTTCCAAGCATACTTATGAACCTAACATTTTCATTTATACTAAAGCAACAAGAAAAGTGGTTTTGTTTTCTTATTAAATATCTATCATTGTCGAAATAAGTAAAACTTGAAAATCACGTATTAGTAAGTTCTAAGTTAAATATAGAGTGCATTCTGGAGTTACGAGGGGAAATATACTGTTGTATTTTTACACCACTAACCATCCTAATATAATGTCATCGTGTTAGATATACCACTTAGGAATGAAAAGGTCGTAATTAGAGAAAACAGAACACGATGACAAACGTAAATTGGAAAGAACAAATAATTATCTCACTTTCTTGCTAAAGCTATTCTACTACTCGTTTTATTTCGTCCGGGTGCCACAGGTCAATAGGGTAGTAACAAAATGAGGATAAGGAGGCAACTCAACAAATAGTAAATGGGATGGCTTATTGAGTATCACCTTAATCCTGACGAGATTTTTCTGTTATCCACGTTATATCTGATCTAGTCTCCAATAATTACACTTGTTCTTGCATGTGTTACGTTTCCTAAAGTAATGTTTGCAATTAGATATACAATTTTGGGTTAGCGTTTAGCAAAGCTTCTTCCACCTATTTTTACATCGGTTTTTAAAATGGTTTTTATTCTCAAAATGTTTACAACGTTCCATTCGGAGTCATGCTTTCTGTCTATCAAAACATGTAATCCTGGTTAGATTGTTTAATGTGTAACCATTTTTTCGTTAAATAATAAACACAGAACAAACAGATTAGTATGCTTAAACAGAGAATTCTGAGAATTGGTAAATAACATTTTTCAGTAACTTTTAGTAACAAATGTGAGACATTTCTTTGTTGGATTAATTGGTTTCATACAATCCCGGATAATTTTAACATAACCTGCAATGCTATCTCCTTGATAATCTAAACGGTAAAGGGTTCTCTTACTGTTTTGTTGACCGTTATTACTGATAACATTAGGATGGATGTAGCATAGAATTCGTGAATAGTATTCCGAAAGTAGTATTAAGACATTTTTTCAAAATCCTTAGGGTTTGAAAATTTTCATAGATGTATCTTATAGGGTTGGAATCAAAATTATTTTGTTTGAAAATTTAAAAATGTATTCTAATAGATAATCCATTTTACTATTTTAATAGTAAGTCATTACTATAATGGATAAGGGAAATCATAAGGAACAGCTACTCCGTTTTTTGAAGTGTTTTAGAGCTACAAAATTTGTTTTGTGTTGAATTTGGTCTCAATTTTGTTATTATTTATATATTTTATAATATGAAACTAGACAATATAACCTTTATATTTTGGTATTCAATATACAATTTTGGTATGACATTGACTATGTTACACATTGTCCTACAGGCTACAGGGTGTTAAAACTCCCACTACAGAAATTAAGGTAGTCCATGGCCAAACCGGAACCGAAAACTAAATGCAAACCAATGGTTTACCTTTTTTCGTTTACGTATACATTTTTGTTTTTAATTTAAAAGCAATATTTTGTAACTATCAAGGAATTTCAACCAAACTTAAGTAAATTCTTTATGTAGATAGGATCTATTAATACAAAGTTTAGTCAAGTTAGCGAATTAAATTTCCAAATGGTTGCAGTGAAAAAATATTTAATTTTAAATAGATTAAAAAGTAATAATTCATAACAAAGTGTTAAAAAACTGTTTGTACAATATCTATACATAAATAAACTGTTATGTGAGGACTTAACTTAAATTAAATATTATGAACGACTGTATTAAATGTGTCTGTTATAAGCCAAATAACTTTTTTATAAAACATTGTAATATATCAAAAACCGATTTCATTTTTTTCTCGCATTTATCTTTACAATCATACAGCAGGTGGATACTATGAGCAACACAATAGTAAACTAATTTATTATAATTAAAAATACAAGAATTATGTTCTAATAACAATATATTGGTCAACATGTTGGTACATGTTTTAACACGTGAGATTGATTAATATGAAGCCTTCCAGTAAATTGTTAGAATGGACTTTTGAAAATCACAATAAGTTCCGAGTAAAAAACATGTATAAGAGCATAGCAGATTTACATATTTTTATTCGAGAAAATATATTATGAGTTCTACACATAATTTGTACTAGCATATTCATCACTGATTATTTTATAGTTCAGTTGTGAACAAATGATTTAATCACATTATTCATGGAGTCATAATTTTCAGATAAACGCTATCTACACTGGCTGCCTCCAACTTTTGACCGTGTTGTTCTGAGAAGAGTTCAGATCTTTAGAGATAATATTAATTTTGTTTTCAAAATGTTTGTAGAAGAATTTATATTCTTTAATACAACCTCTGTCTCTACAGAGCTAACTATACAGAACGGGGGTTTATTAATGCTTGCCCTCACGGGCAGATGTTCATTTCATCAACAGGTTGGCAAACTCCATAACAGACGCCCAACGCCCAAATCATTTAAAACTCGTTTAAAAACACTTTTTACTGTTACAAACATTTCATACTGCTAATAACGAGTTTCTGGCATACAACTGGGAGACTCTTTCGCCGGGATATGGGAATTGGCTAATGAAAGATCCTATGCAAGATGAGAGTGTATGTTTAAATGAGATTTATTGTCCCATGCATATTAAATTGTATTTATATAAATCTTGACTTTGGCAATACATGGTAAAATGTTCTTGCATTAAAAGACTGATTTGATTTGACTTGATGTAACGATCAGGTTTAGAGATTAGTCTTGTTATATTGAAATCTTATAATTCAGGCTAGAAAGAATGATGTCCTGGAAGTGCTTACTACACCCTTCGCTGTTCTGAGGAAAGATCCAAATCAATTATCATGCTCCACCTTCCAAATTAAATCATAATAAAAATTTTGATCTGGTAGAGTGGGAGGAGCGGAGTGGGTGTTTCACTCTCTCCCTCAATTACTTACAATGTAAGGGGATGTTCGTCCTGTAACATGTGGCTCTAACTCTAACATAGCGTGTCCGGACCTGTTCTCATTAGCCTAACTTAACATTAAGTTCGTTAATCATTAGCTGAAATAATCATACGATTACCACTCAGTTTTTTAACCATTATTTAATGTTATATTTAACACCTAAAAGTTAAAGTAACCTGTTAAAGCTGAAACTAGTTGATCCTTCTAATTTTCAAACATGAAGTATTGTACTTAGCATGACTGTGTTAATATCCCTCCTAACGAAACGGTCCAAAATTATTTTGACAATCAAATTAAGGTAAGCAGTCAGCTCTAGGCTTACCGAACATTTGAATATCGCAAATTTAAACACGTGAAAACTAAAACAACAACCTGAAAAAACACAATAGGTTTTATAAAACAGGTGTAACTTTGATTATTGTATTTGCTATGAGTAACAACATTTCAGTAAAAGAAGATAATATTTACAATAATTGTGTCTATTGATTTGCATCATTCTGCTCAGGAGACCACACTTATTGTAGTTGTGAACTAGGTACGGCAGGATATATTCCTGATCTGTCATTCCAGTCGTCGCTTGTATCATAGCCCTAACTATGAGTCGTAAGTTGAACCCATTATTAATGACTTTAAACACCAAGGTTTGAATGTTTAAGTACCCAGTTTAATGGGTTTTGGGTAAAGAAAAGATTTTAGTAAATCTCTGGATTGGTAACGCGCATCGTCCGTTACCAAAATTTATGCACACATAGTGATGCGCACTTACAAGTGATTTCATTGGTACATGGCGTTTAAAACATAGAAAGTAATGTTTCTACTTAACCGAATGGTCGTGATGCCATTACTGAAGACTAATAACAGTTAGAAATGGTAAGTGTATAGAGAAAACGTTCTTGATAGAACTTGCGCATGCCCATTACCAAAACCTATGCTCGCATGGTGATCAGCTCTTACAAGTAATCTTTTATTGGTAGTATGATTTGCTTAGAATTAGTTGTAATAAACTTAATATTTTGATAAATTTAATTTTAAACCATTAAAATTATTAGTGATCTAAAATTGAGCTACTCGCCTTAAAACTAGGAGAGGATTTGAGCACCATGAAAATCTGGGAATTGAAGTGAAAGTACCTTATAAAACCTTTATTGGTTAATGGGAGATCGAATATATTAGCATATATAATAACTAGCAATTAGCTTTCTAAAAATTAATTTCTTTCTTAAAAATTAATTAATTAAAATGTTAATACTGTGGAAATATTGAGTTAATTTAATTACAAATTTTATTTATACTATTTCTTTAAAACGAACACTTTTAAGTATTGTTTAGAAAAAGAGCAACCTGAACCTTAGGTGTATAAAACTGTACAGATTTCTAATTATTCTTCTCACTGAATTAGTACTAATAAAAAACGTATCTAAACAGTTAGACAGTCTAAAAATAACTATTTTAACTTCACCCTATTACAGTTTACTGTTTCATAAATTCTTTAAAGTAGCAAAAGCTTTTGAATACTTATTTATTTAAGTTAAATTTGAAACACACACACACACACACACACACACACACACACACACACACACACACATATAAAGAATTTGAAATATTCAATTCAATAAATTAAAATCACAGATTGTCATAATTTATGAATATTTTAACATTTTTTACCCCAGGAGACTATGTTACTCCTTGAATAATGTAAATTTATTGAATGTTATCAATTCAAGCTTTCAAGAAAAATAATTTAAATGTAAGCTGTGAATAATATTGCCAGTCACATAAGTTTAAAACAAGAGATGGTAAAGTTAGGAACTAATTACTTTCTATATTTCTACCCAAGCACATAATCATTTTCCCATAATTTGGAGATCATTAATATCGAATGTTACTATCCTGAATCACGTCGCACTGTATCGCTTGAGCCGTCGCGGCGGAACTCTTTCGCACACGGGCCTCACTGTCTTATAGAGACCTTCCACTTTGCATATAGAGACTGAGATGATTAACTCTATATATATATATATATATATATATATATATATATATATATATATATATATATATATTTATATATATATATATAAAAGCCTTAACTCACACAAAACAATATTCACCTACAAATGGAAAAACTAAGATATTTGTCATGAAGATCAAACATCCATAGGGATTGGAATGGAGTTATAACTCCTACAATAACTATACTTTTGTTTTTCCAACTTCCCAATGTCCTAGGAAATTTGACACACACGTGTGTCATAACTTACATAGAATAACGTTTTCATAATGATGAAACATCCATAAAGTAATAAATGCTAATTAAGAAATACTTACCGATTGATCCTGGAGTAAAAAGAGTTTTAATGTAATAGTTATGTTTCTTGAAAGGAAGAGAAACTTCATGCCATGTGATCATAAAATCAGCTTATATGCAAAGAGAAGTTTTTACTTTTTCCTTAGATTACACAAAACAATAAGGTTTGCATAAATATTAATGTAAATGCAAATTTACTAAAAAAAGTGGGCTTAGATTTGAAATAACAGGAACAATCCAACCTCTCCACTTTGCATATAGAGACAGATGATTAACTCTATATAAAAAAAACCGTAACTTACACAAAACAATTTACATATGTTTACAACCTTACAGCTTAAATAGAAAATCTGAGATATTTTAACGAAGATCAAACATCCATAGGGGATGAAATGGAGTTATAACTCCATCATAACGAGATGGTTTTGATACTTCCTGAGGGTCTTCGAACTTTCACCACTATGTCCCGAAGGAATCACAAGAGACAAAAAACAATAATATCCTATACGACTTAAATTATTGACAGTTTGTTTATTTTAGCTATAAATTACTAGCAGGAAATAAAAAAATATAAATTATTCTTCTACACTTTGTAGAATGCCGCGCATATTATCGGAAAACGGAACAGACGGCACATTAAATGCATACAAACAATTAAAATGCACTTAGACATGTAGGTGAGCAATTATGGTTTTTTTGCAGGTGAAAATATGCACTTATAAAATATTAACTATGATAGTTAGAAAAAGAATACTGTATTATTTAAATTTCATATAAAAATTATAAAGTTTAAAGTTTCCTGTAACACTTGGTTTATTTGTAATAAACCTTCTTATTTATGCAAAAAAGAAACTTTGTTTTGAATTAATTTGTGCAATATAAGTTCAGTTCGTGTACTCGACAACAATCAGGCTGGAATGAAGTTCTTTCTGACTCTAGCAGAAACTGGCTCCAGTTAAATGATCGGGTCTTTCATATGTAGAAGGCAAACACAGACAGATAATGTAATAATTGTGAGAATATTACGAGTTTTAGGGTAAAGAAATAAGGAATGAAATAATTCTCAAACAAATGGTTATCGTTATCACTGTAAGGCGGGAGTAGGGTAAGGAATTGTCCTCATTCATAAACTGTATCGGGCTTTTCAAAAATAACTTTTTATTCTTGAATTATCATATTTGAAATGGCAACAATCTCCCAAGATTAGAATGTTGATATATCAACTAGAAAATTTGACTTTTGAATAATATTACGATAAAACATCGAAAGAACAAATGACGTAAAATTTCATGGGTTAAACACTGGTTAAATCGGAAAATAGTTCAAGTTTGTTTCACTAAATTCGGCTATTCATACATAACGTTTGTCATTATAAAAATATAAACGCCTGAATAAGTTCTCATAACAATGAACAAAATATGCAATGTATTATTAAGGAAACTCTCGTTTGTGAAATAAGTAAGTGAACGTTTTTATACTTGTGGGTGAATCTGCTGAAAAGGTCACTTCCATTGTTGATATACAGTACTTTTTGGTTATAAAAATCCCTGAGACCAAACTATTCTTACGTTGACATATCTCCTAAACCACGGGAGGGGGGGGGGTCCCTTGCTCCTTACTAACACACACAGTAACTGAATTGGCAGCTTACACATTCCTTGTGATAGATGTGACTTCCACCATCAGCTGAATTGTACTACAACAAAACATACAATAAAACAAAGTATAGCAATGAGATTATAGTACAGTTAGAGTGATCGCGGGCATGACACTGGAGTGATACCAGAGTGTGGACGACAGCTGACAGATTCGAGGACCTTGTGATAAACGAGCACCCTCTCCTCTTCAACCAAACCTTTCGGGACAATGTCAGTTCTGTGTGGTTTGGAAACATTGGTTTTGTATGAGGGATCAGTTCATACGACTATATGCTATAAAATCCTGCCATACTGTGTAATATTGTTATGCCTTCGCGTATAAAGATACACAGTGTAGTTTCTGCTCATTCCTACCGGTTATTCGTTACCTTTAGGAAAATTATATTGTCATATGCTGGTTTTGTGTCACCTGTTGAGTGTAAAACACAAAACAAAGACATTATGATGAGGTATTAAGTTTATTTACGTTTGAATCAATTTTCTCATTACAGGGAACATCTCTCTCTCTCTCCCTCTCTCTCTCTCTCTCTCTCTCTCTCTCTCTCTCTCTCTCTCTCTCTCTCTCTCTCTCTCTCTCTCTCAGGCTACTGCTCAAACATTGTATTACATATGAATATGTGTTGCCTGTCATGGTGGTGGAGTGGACCATTGGTCTAAACCATGGCAGGATAAATAAAGAAAGTATCAAAGTATCAAAGTCTCTCTCTCTCTCTCTCTCTCTCTCTCTCTCTCTCTCTCTCTCTCTCTCTCTCTCTCTCAAATAGAAGATCTCTCTTTAGATCAAATAGAAACTACAAAATGCTGTTAAAGTGAGCTCTCGTGGCGTCGGTGTACAAATGACAGGGAGATCAGCTGACCACTCGGGATAAGGTTGTCGGGCAACAGATGGTCCATTAATCAACTGTAATAATCCAGTGTGCCACTGCTCTTTAGTGCTGGCCATTTTACAAATCTATCTTTTGCGTTAATCGAAATAGAATTAGAATCACTTTTGGCGGGAATTAATATAACCGCTCCAAATTTGATTAAAACCTTCTATTATCAGTCATAAAATTCTATCGTTAGTACACAATAGAATTTCATGACAATCTTCAAGCCTCTTAATTTACATTTTATGGATGATAGAAAAGTGATAAATCACTTTAATGAATATGTAAAGGTCACAGTACAGGACAATACATTTGAAAAAATAGATACGTATTCTTAGACTGAAATTGAAAAGAGCAGGACAATGAATGGAGGTCGGATCGCAGAACAGAGCCAGGCATTGAGCGACAACGTCATTCACTTTGAGTCTCAGAATTCATTTTACGTTCTTTCGACTTGCAAAAGTAACATTCCTCCAAACTTCGACTGTAACAGTAACAATTCAAAAACTATCTGCAGGCTACATTCTTTGAAACCTGATACAAAGTTTATAAAAATGAGGTATTCATGCCTTCCAAGCATACTTATGAACCTAACATTTTCATTTATACTAAAGCAACAAGAAAAGTGGTTTTGTTTTCTTATTAAATATCTATCATTGTCGAAATAAGTAAAACTTGAAAATCACGTATTAGTAAGTTCTAAGTTAAATATAGAGTGCATTCTGGAGTTACGAGGGGAAATATACTGTTGTATTTTTACACCACTAACCATCCTAATATAATGTCATCGTGTTAGATATACCACTTAGGAATGAAAAGGTCGTAATTAGAGAAAACAGAACACGATGACAAACGTAAATTGGAAAGAACAAAAAATTATCTCACTTTCTTGCTAAAGCTATTCTACTACTCGTTTTATTTCGTCCGGGTGCCACAGGTCAATAGGGTAGTAACAAAATGAGGATAAGGAGGCAACTCAACAAATAGTAAATGGGATGGCTTATTGAGTATCACCTTAATCCTGACGAGATTTTTCTGTTATCCACGTTATATCTGATCTAGTCTCCAATAATTACACTTGTCCTTGCATGTGTTACGTTTCCTAAAGTAATGTTTGCAATTAGATATACAATTTTGGGTTAGCGTTTAGCAAAGCTTCTTCCACCTATTTTTACATCGGTTTTTAAAATGGTTTTTATTCTCAAAATGTTTACAACGTTCCATTCGGAGTCATGCTTTCTGTCTATCAAAACATGTAATCCTGGTTAGATTGTTTAATGTGTAACCATTTTTTCGTTAAATAATAAACACAGAACAAACAGATTAGTATGCTTAAACAGAGAATTCTGAGAATTGGTAAATAACATTTTTCAGTAACTTTTAGTAACAAATGTGAGACATTTCTTTGTTGGATTAATTGGTTTCATACAATCCCGGATAATTTTAACATAACCTGCAATGCTATCTCCTTGATAATCTAAACGGTAAAGGGTTCTCTTACTGTTTTGTTGACCGTTATTACTGATAACATTGGGATGGATGTAGCATAGAATTCGTGAATAGTATTCCGAAAGTAGTATTAAGACACTTTTTCAAAATCCTTAGGGTTTGAAAATTTTCATAGATGTATCTTATAGGGTTGGAATCAAAATTATTTTGTTTGAAAATTTAAAAATGTATTCTAATAGATAATCCATTTTACTATTTTAATAGTAAGTCATTACTATAATGGATAAGGGAAATCATAAGGAACAGCTACTCCGTTTTTTGAAGTGTTTTAGAGCTACAAAATTTGTTTTGTGTTGAATTTGGTCTCAATTTTGTTATTATTTATATATTTTATAATATGAAACTAGACAATATAACCTTTATATTTTGGTATTCAATATACAATTTTGGTATGACATTGACTATGTTACACATTGTCCTACAGGCTACAGGGTGTTAAAACTCCCACTACAGAAATTAAGGTAGTCCATGGCCAAACCGGAACCGAAAACTAAATGCAAACCAATGGTTTACCTTTTTTCGTTTACGTATACATTTTTGTTTTTAATTTAAAAGCAATATTTTGTAACTATCAAGGAATTTCAACCAACTCTTTATGTAGATAGGATCTATTAATACAAAGTTTAGTCAAGTTAGCGAATTAAATTTCCAAATGGTTGCAGTGAAAAAATATTTAATTTTAAATAGATTAAAAAGTAATAATTCATAACAAAGTGTTAAAAAACTGTTTGTACAATATCTATACATAAATAAACTGTTATGTAAGGACTTAACTTAAATTAAATATTATGAACGACTGTATTAAATGTGTCTGTTATAAGCCAAATAACTTTTTTATAAAGCATTGTAATATATCAAAAACCGATTTCATTTTTTTCTCGCATTTATCTTTACAATCATACAGCTGGTGGATACTATGAGCAACACAATAGTAAACTAATTTATTATAATTAAAAATACAAGAATTATGTTCTAATAACAATATATTGGTCAACATGTTGGTACATGTTTTAACACGTGAGATTGATTAATATGAAGCCTTCCAGTAAATTGTTAGAATGGACTTTTGAAAATCACAATAAGTTCCGAGTAAAAAACATGTATAAGAGCATAGCAGATTTACATATTTTTATTCGAGAAAATATATTATGAGTTCTACACATAATTTGTACTAGCATATTCATCACTGATTATTTTATAGTTCAGTTGTGAACAAATGATTTAATCACATTATTCATGGAGTCATAATTTTCAGATAAACGCTATCTACACTGGCTGCCTCCAACTTTTGACCGTGTTGTTCTGAGAAGAGATCAGATCTTTAGAGATAATATTAATTTTGTTTTCAAAATGTTTGTAGAAGAATTTAATATTCTTTAATACAACCTCTGTCTCTACAAAGCTAACTATACAGAACGGGGGTTTATTAATGCTTGCCCTCACGGGCAGATGTTCATTTCATCAACAGGTTGGCAAACTCCATAACAGACGCCCAACGCCCAAATCATTTAAAACTCGTTTAAAACGCTTTTTACTGTTACAAACATTTCATACTGCTAACAAGTTCCTGGCATACAACTGGGAGACTCTTTCGCCGGGATATGGGAATTGGCTAATGAAAGATCCTATGCAAGATGAGAGTGTATGTTTAAATGAGATTTATTGTTCCATGCGTATTAAATTGTATTTATATAAATCTTGACTTTGGTAATACATGGTAAAATGTTCTTGCATTAAAAGACTGATTTGATTTGACTTGATGTAACGACCAGGTTTAGAGATTAGTCTTGTTATATTGAAATCTTATAATTCAGGCTAGAAAGAATGATGTCCTAGAAGTGCTTACTACACCCTTCGCTGTTCTGAGGAAAGATCCAAATCAATTATCATGCTTCACCTTCCAAATTAAATCATAATAAAAGTTTTTATCTGGTAGAGTGGGAGGAGCGGATTGGGTGTTTCACTTTCTCCCTCAATTACCTACAATGTAGGGGGATGTTCGTCCTGTAACATGTGGCTCTAACTCTAACATAGCGTGTCCGGACCTGTTCTCATTAGCCTAACTTAACATTAAGTTCGTTAATCATTAGCTGAAATAATCATACGATTACCACTAGGTTTTTAACCATTACTTAATGTTATATTTAACACCTAAAAGTTAAAGTAACCTGTTAAAGCTGAAACTAGTTGATCCTTTTTAATTTTAAAACATGAAGTATTGTACTTTACATGACTGTGTTAATATCCCTCCTAACGAAACGGTCCAAAATTATTTTGACAATCAAATTAAGGTAAGCAGTCAGCTCTAGGCTTACCGAACATTTGAATATCGCAAATTTAAACACGTGAAAACTAAAACAACAACCTGAAAAAACACAATAGGTTTTATAAGACAAGTGTAACTTTGATTATTGTATTTGCTATGAGTAACAACATTTCATTGAAAGAAGATAATATTTACAATAATTGTGTCTATTGATTTGCATCATTCTGCTCAGGACATCACACTTATTGTAGTTGTGAACTAGGTACGGCAGGATATATTCCTGATCTGTCATTCCAGTCGTCGCTTGTATCATAGCCCTAACTATGAGTAGTAAGTTGAACCCATTATTGATGACTTTAAACACCAAGGTTTGAATGTTTAAGTACCCAGTTTAATGGGTTTTGGGTAAAGAAAAGATTTTAGTAAATCTCTGGATTGGTAACGCCATTGTCCGTTATCAAAATTTATGCACACATAGTGATGCGCACTTACAAGTGATTTCATTGGTACATGGCGTTAAAACATAGAAAGTAATGTTTCTACTTAACCGAATGGTCGTGATGCCATTACTGAAGACTTCTAACAGTTAGAAATGGTAAGTGTGTAGAGAAAACGTTCTTGATAGAACTTGCGCATGCCCATTACCAAAACCTATGCTCGCATGGTGATCAGCTCTTACAAGTAATCTTTTATTGGTAGAATGATTTGCTTAGAATTAGTTTTAAGAAACTTAATATTTTGATAAATTTAATTTTAAATCATTAAAACTATTAGTAATCTAAAATTGAGCTACTCGCCTTCAAACTAGGAGAGGATTTGAGCACCATGAAAATCTGGGAATTGAAGTGAAAGTACCTTATAAAACCTTTTATTGGTTAATGGGAGATCGAATATATTAGCATATATAATAACTAGCAATTAGCTTTCTAAAAATTAATTTCTTTCTTAAAAATTAATTAATTAAAATGTTAATACTGTGGAAATCTTGAGTTAATTTAATTACAATTTTATTTATACTATTTCTTTAAAACGAACACTTTTAAGTATTGTTTAGAAAAAGAGCAACAGTAAGCACACTCTGAACCTTAGGTGTATAAAATTGTACAGATTTCTAATTATTCTTCTCACTAAATTAGTACTAATAAAAAACGTATCTAAACAGTTGTCTAAATAACTATTTTAATTTTACCCTATTACAGTTTACTGTTTCATAAATTCTTTAAAGTAGCAAAAGCTTTAGAATACTTATTTATTTACGTTAAATTTGAAACTTGAAAATGCTTGAAAACTTGAATTGATAACATTCAATAAATTGACATTAGTCAAGGAGTAACATAGTCACCTGAAGTAAAAAATGTTAAAATATTCATAAATTATGACAATCTGTGATTTTAATTTATTGAATTGAATATTTCAAATTCTTTGTGTGTGTGTGTGTGTGTGTGTGTGTGTGTGTGTGTGTGTGTGTGTGTGTGTGTGTAAAAATTTAAGGTTGCCGTCGTGTAACAAGTGGTAGCCACAGGATGCATGTGTGAAGTGAATATCAAGTGAAGAAGTAATGACGATTGAATACTCCATTATGTATTACAGACTTGTATTAGAACCAATTAATTTTATAGATCGTAATTGGAAAACCAGAATTGGGTAGTTAGTACTCTACAAAGGTGGCCATGTATTGCCATAGCTGGTGAGTAGTCGTGTTTGAATGATCAAACCAGGTAGTACCTTTGACGTAAAGAGATTAGACCTTGCATCCATACGAGTACATTCTGTGTGGTGATTGCTATTTCTGTACGGCATTCTGTAGATTGCGCTACTGTGGAAAACCTCATATTTAGTGTTGTACCAATTCATTTGAATGTTTCAGCAATTACCTTATTTTGATTAACTGCATTTAAATAGTAGGTTTACTGCTATAGTGAAAGTATACTGAATCTAAAATATTCAATAGTTTTCTGTAATGTATTTTGTATTTATATTCACTGTCTATGTCGTTTGTTACTGCACGCCCGGAACGAGTCAATGAGCTATAAGCATTTTAGGCACACTAGTAGAAAGAAACACTGTAGTAGAAAGTAATATAAGTCATGTAGATGATCACAAAATAGAAAACAGAGTGTTTAGAGTAGTTTATGAAATAGTAATATTTAAGAAGTTGATGATGGTTGAAGCCGAACATTTCTTATCAAACTTATGGTTCCGAATCTATCAATCACCCTAGTATGGTTCCAGATTAAAGGTAATAACATGTATGCTTAAAGACTAACAATAAAACATTGAGAAGTTATTTATAGCTTGTAGGACAAAATATTATTGTTTTTCACACTAAATTTACAGATATTCACAAAGTATAGAAAAAATATAAAAAATCCTTATAAATATGTAACAAATAACAATATAAGTTACTCATGTAAAATTGTCTGCACGCTGTTGTTCTTGTTAGTATTCCATATACGTCTCGAACAGCTCCCTTGTGTATACGCCTGTTGGCGGAGTTAACCACTTGGCTGATCAATGTGAGCCGTATCCAGTTAATTATCTCTGCATTATATAATTGATAAATGCACAATGAATTAGCTGGCAGTCAATTAGGTATAAAAAGTATTTATTGTTCCAATCACTAAAGAAAGTGATTAGAAAGAAATGATAAGTACGTGACATAAGCAGAAAAACAACATCTTGATGGTTGAAAATTAAACAAATTTAAAAAGATTGCACATGTACTGTAGGAGGAAGACAACCATAGAAACCTAAGTGGAAGAGCCTGACGAGTTTGTCTGAGAGGATTAGAAAAATCTTGGAACATTTTGAATAACAATCTATATCTTAAACTCATACCCTCATAATATTTGTGCTATTTATTTAATTTTATATAAACAAGATTTGCTCTATCTACATCTTTAGTAAATAGTTAATATATTCGATATTACATAGAGTTCTAATTCATCTTACATTTTTTAGGCAAAGGCTGAATAGTTTGAATATGCACAAAATAAAATATTACAACTCAAAGTAATAGTCACAAATAATCTTGAACTAACTATTAAACTAGCATTATAGAGTATAATTAAGATTTGTACTCTACCTATTGGACTATGTTAGTTTCATTACGGTTTATGTATCATTAAGATCAATTCTAAGCTTGTTTTAATATAATTGGTTTTATTAAAGTAATTGGTTCAACAATTAAATGATAAGTTCAAGCTGTTGTTGGGACTGGGGTATTTACACTAATTGGTGGGAGGAAGGGTGCCCCAGTTCCAAACCCGTTTCTCACACAACTTTAACACATTGAAATTTTGTGCATTATTTTACTTGCACATCATTGTGTATAGAACCGAATACAACTTAGAATAGTTGGTTTGTTTGGAGCCAAATTTCCAGGAATACAGCCTATAGGTGTACAACTCGCCACCGAAATCTACATAAACATTCGGTAGGCCAAGTTTTAGTCAAGAAAAGTTAGTATACGCCTTAGGGTACGCGCATAGTGAGGAGGTGAAGGTGGAGGTGTAGGTGTAGGTGCAGGTCGCCGTTAACGGCGAGGTAAAACAATTTCATTAGGTTAAATGCGTGCGCGCATGGTGAGCAGGTCGCGGTAGAGGTGTAGCTCGCCACTTACAAGGAGGCCTAGCAGGATGTTTTTCGAAAACAAACTAGTTTGATTTACCTCGCTGCCTAGCTCGCGGCTTTGCTCGCTGCTTTAACGTGATTTGGTCCACTCAAGGCCACGCACCCCCCAACCCCCTCTCCCGGTACACCCCGCCACTCCCTTCAGTCTGCTTTCACCCAAGTCAACGTTTAGTTCGCTTGTTGGTTTCTGTTAGTTTTTGATAACCTGTTATCCGAAATTAAGGAAGATATTATTATTGCTGTCCAAAATCGGTCCAGCCTTGTGGGACAAGAGACACAAGCAACATCACAATCGTCCACGTTCTGGACAAGGAATGGAAGGAAATTGCGAAAGAACTAAAAGTTACAGGTAACTAAAAACTTTAAATTTAAAACTTAAACCAGCTTTGCTGTTTTATGTGGGATATTCAGTTTAAAGTGTAATGTAAAAGTATCCATAGCAGACTTTCTAATTTAATTAATATATTTTTTATCTAACATTAGTAAGTAAAAGGTTTTGAAATAAGGTAAAAATTAGAAACTTGCGAATGAAATCTTTAATGAACTATAAACAAGGACACACAGTTGCAACTAAGTATTATCTTGATTTACGGATTGTTTACAAAATATTCCTTGAAACTATTTCTAACTTCTTTGGCTCGATTAGATGTAGCATTTCCAGATCTACCCAATGGTTGTAAGTTCAGTTCAGTAGGGAAAGGCAGGAGTTCTGACTCATGTACACCGCAGTATCCGTCTTTGTTTATGATTATATTGTGTAAAACGCATGCAGCCTTTATTATATCGTCTGCAGTCTCAGGCAAGGTTTCAATGTAACCACTTAATATCCGCCACTTAGCAAAACAGAATGCCAAAGGCACACTCAATGGTTTTTCTAGCACTTGATAGCCGTTTATTATACACTTCTTCTGCATCCCCAAGAGCTTTTTTCGAATAAGGTTTCATGAGATTCTCGCGCAAGGGATACGCTTCATCTGCAATAAAAACGTGTGGAACTTTTATATTGCTGTCAGGCAAACACTTTTCTTCGGGAATACACAATTTGTTTTGTTCCAACAACCTTCCAAAATCTGACGCCCTCAAGGTTCCCCCATCGCTTTGTTTGCCGAAACCGCCAACATCAATAAATATAAACTTGTAATGGTCATCCGCAACACCCTGTAGAACAATTGAAAAAGTCTTCTTATAATTGAAGTACATAGACCCTGAATGCGCTGGGCATTTTATTCGACAGTGTTTACCGTCCAACGCTCCGATACAGTGTGGGAATTTCCAAATCTCATAGAATCTTTTTGCAACTTGCTCATAATCTTCAATAGTTGGAACTGGCATATGCTCTGGTTGGAACGTCTCCCCATAACAGTTTGCACACATTCTTAACGATTTTGCCCACTGTATTGTCTCCCATTCGAAATGAAAATCCAAGAGTTTTAAAACTGCTTCCAGTTGCCAAGTACCTGCAACCAAAGAACACAATATAACCAAAAACATAATATTAAAAATATTAGTCGTTTACGTTTTCGTGTTTTGTTCCAGATAAAGTTGTGAAGCAAATTTGGAAGAACTTGAGGCAAGAATTCAGAAAAACAATTTTCCAAAACAATTAAGTCTGGAGCTGCAGCACCAGAAACACCCACATGGAAATATTACGACAGCGTGGCGTTTCTCAAAGACCAGTTTTTGCCCCGCAAATCAACAGGAAACCTTGCAGATGTAATAGCAGATGACTCAGACCACGACCTAAACGAAGAGGAGTCGGAAGAAGTGACCGAGATAGGCCAAGAATGTGATGAACCTGACAATCCACAGTTGGACACAGAGAATCTGACAATAGTAACCGGCGCCGGAGAGTGAATCACGCCAGCAGCAGAAATCTCATGCATCACGCCCTGCAATGCCACCAAGATTTAATACGAATGACCTGATCACAAGAACAGGATTTAAAAAAAGAATCACGACACAAGCAGCTATTGGACGGGAATTAGTGCAGTTGGAGAAAGAAAAGTTGAAGTTAAAGCAACAGAAAAGTGAGGACAGGGCAAATGACGAGGATGTTGGGTTCTTCAACTCACTGCTACCCCATGTTTAAAAAACCTGAATCCTAGAAAGAAAATGTTGTTCAGGATGAAAGTTCAAGAAATTCTTTTTCACATGGCATACTCACCCGAACCACCATCATCATCTCAACAACATCAACTGTCACTAGACCTACGTCAGTAGACACCACAGTACAAGCTCTCATCGCTACAGTCCCTACGACAGTTCCTCTCCTAGTACCATGGCATCACCATCACCAGTCACCTTCGCACAGCTGGTCCGCGACGTGACTTCACCATTGAACTACAACCAGGATGGCGGCGAAACATATGTTCCCGAGTACACTCACTTTTAAAATGTCTTTGTAATGCCGTTCAGCTGGCGATAAATTAATGACAGTTTAATAGTTCTTTACGTTTTTTTATAAGTACTACTATTTTTCCTTTGCGCAATTTACTTAATAATACCATTTTTTAAGATTATGTTAGGCCTACTATTATAACATTTTCAACATTTGCAGCATTTTTATGTAGCGTACATTAATATCTTTCGTTTGTATTTTACTTTGAAAAGATCCCTGTTTAGTTACTATCACTTTACCAATAAATTGTATTTTTCATGAACTGGAATTGCTTTCTTATTACCAACAAACATATTCGAGAATTAAATAACAGAAGAATATATGAAATTTATTTCTGGCACAATTTTATTGATTTTACTTCAATACATATATTTTTTATTTTAAATTTACACTGTTTATCTTTAACAAAGCATATACTTTTTAACTTACAGAACATGTGCAATTGCAGGCAGAAGGTACATGTAACTTACCTTATAGTCAGTACAAGCTGTTCTTTTGGACCGATAGGGTTAACATGCAAGTTGCAGTATTTTGTACAACTCTCCAACTTTGGAGAAATGGTTTCACATATGTACTTAAACGTTTCAGGAGTCATTCGCAAATAATTTTGAAACTTCTCAGGATAATTTTTTAGTTCATGAAAAAGATAATGATATTCACCTAGTTCCTGTCGCACTTGATTAACAGGATGTGCACTAAATGTTCGATTACTTAACGTTCCCGTAAGCCACCACTTACATGCTGAAGACATATCATCGCTATCATCACTATCTTCACTTATCATCACTGACAGAGAAAATTGTTGCAATAGGCAAAAAAGCTACCACTGTGATTAATGGATAGAAACAACACTCGACTGCTTGTGTTGGACGCGTGTTTGGGGAGGGGAAAGAGCTGCGAGGCGGCGAGCTAGACGGCGAGGTAAAACCTCCTGCACTATACGATGCTACCTCCATCTGTACCTCCACCTGCACCTACACATCCAGCTACACCTCCACCTTCACCTCCTCACTATGCGCGTACCCTTAGGAAGAAATAGAAAGATGGCTTTAGATGTACATAACTTTCACTACAGTATGTGAGTAAATTTTATGATGACAAGATTTGAAGCAATCAAGCAGATCAATTGTTTTGAGTTCACAGATACCGAGTATTCTTACTTATTGGCAGTTTCCACGTGCCACGTGCCACGTGCCACGTGCCGACAGTTTCTAAAGAAGCCTCGTGTAGCAGTTAACCATCTCTTCACAGTGACGTTTGACACATTTGGCCTAGCCACTCTTGGGACAGCTAGACTTAGGTATTGACAGTTCTTAGAGGTAATACTCTTTATGCGGACGATATTTGTCTCCTCTGCTTGCCATAAGTTCCATATGTTTGCAGATAGTGTGAATGTGATAACGATTGCGAAAGTATATTTCTTATTAAATTACATTTTGCATGTTTTATTATTTTAGAGATATTGAAAATTTAACAATGTTAATAATTACTGTAATAGTATTTGTAAGTATTATTTTAAAAGTATTATTTTAAATGTGCTCTAAAAATAAGAACAAGTGGTCATTAGGATAAACAAACATTTTTTATTTTAATCCATTTCTAAAATAATATTTGAATCGTATTTGAATACATTTACTTCAACGTATTTATTATATTCAAGTACACGTTATTAGGATCAAATAAAGAAAAGGAGTAAATAATGGCGTCCAGGCAAGGGTGCCTCTAATAACCTCCATGATGGATGTGCGTATGGAGGCTCCCTTCGGTATATCAGGATTTCCAATTATATTTTCTGGCAGTCATTTGATCATCATTGGAAGTTTTATGACTCTCCAACTTGGAAAATCTAGTACATACCTATATGTTTCTTATTCTATCAGTAGTAATTTAATTTTTTTAATAAAACCCCATTGAGTTTGTTGTGGTAAGCTAAATATAATAAGATATTATGAGATTTAACAAATATATATCTTTTGCATTGTTTTAGTATTTTGTATTTAAAGCTTAGTTATAACATTTATTTGCATATATTAAATATAGGTACAAAGTTATGTGGTAATTCCTTTTTAGTTCTTTCTTCATTATAATTATTTCGTAAACAAAGAATTTGTTGATTACTTGTTTTTGCAACAACTATAATTTGCAAGATATATCTAGAGCTTTTGTCAGAAGCGCTTTTCGCTTAAATTCAAATTTTTTTCCAGGGGTTTTAAGAAACTAGTTTCATATAATAACTACCAGTTATCCGCCACTACGCACCAAATTCATTTCCAAAAACAGGGTCATCAAGAAAATATTTTTTAAATGACATTCCAAACAATGTTGCGGTAAGTGCAACCTAGGTTACAGTCATGCACTAATTTAGTAATTTACCTGAAGAAGTGATCCGATTGCAGATCTCGAACCGTAATATTACTAATTGTATTGTGTCACTAAACGATGGCAAATGTCCGGAAAAAAGTCCTGTTTCCTTCACAATCCTTCCAATAACAAAAACAAACTTTAAAGTATATTTTTCACATCAAATACAAAGGTCTAAGAAGCGCTCTTCGATTGTAAAGCATTCTATTTGTATTGGCTATTATAATTTTCTTTTAATCGAAGTATTTCTGGCATCATAAAACCAATAAAGAAAATATATACATATACAGTTCTAAAACCCCCAATTAAAAAAAAAAACAAAAAAAAAACAAGAAGAACAAAAACCCAGCTAAGATGGATTTTGTAACAGTCTTTAATCTGTTGCAAAAATAAGATAGTAATTTTGTCTCATTGTATTTGTTAAATAAAAAATAAATACCATTTAATTTCATTTAAGAATTAATATCTTTACTAGATAAAGAAGGGAGAAAGTTTCCAAAATTTGAAAAACAGCCGATCTGCTGTGGATTGCAGTGTTACCGCAGTACGCCTTACACTGTTTTTGTTATGTAATAAACACTTCCTAATTTTGTAAGCTCTCAAATGAATACATTAGTATTTTACATAAAATATAAATAACCCAGATGTATAGGTAGTTGTAAATTTTAAACTGTTAGCTAAGATATGAACTGTTAAACTATTAGGCACCTAGTAAACTGATATGTGCAATTATTTTAGTATTTATTTACTACAACTAGGAATCCAATTCGGCCTCGCACGGGTCCAATACATTTTTAATTAAAACAAATCTTCTTACGTTGATTCAATCATAAACATCAGTTATTTCTATCTTCACGATTCTGATTCCCGTAAAACCTCAAAATTATAATTATAATGTACTAATCTGGCTTATAATAACCAATCGCCTTACTAATCAAACGATATTATAAAATTAGGTCAATATATTATAATCATCTATCTAACATTAGATTATTAATACTACTAATAAGTACAAACTATCTACACAATATTTACAGAAATGTTTTGTTGTACAACACATATTGGTTATTCTTGGAAGTTACATATTGTTCATGTAAAAAACACTGAACGCTTATCTAATCCTGCAACATGAATGTTTCATCGAATGACTTAATAATGGTAATTGAAAAAGACAATTTCAGGGGACATTGCAGCCGCTTAAATTGGAAAGTCTGTAAATATTAAAGGCATCCGAGGAATCAAAACACCTCTAGTTCCACACCCAGTCAGTATTGTGCATTATATTATGTACGTTTTTAAAGATTTTTGCAGTAATCATGTACCAGAAATGACGGGACACCCTATTTTCAAAACTAATTTATGTGGAGATATTCTAGAGGGCTGCAAAATATTCAGGAATTCTGTAGGAAAATGCAATAAATTCTGCTTCATCAAGATCTAGCACAGTGTCTATAGAGTAGTTTGTTTACATCTGTGAATACATTTTTGTAAGAATCAAAGTATTTACTGTTCTTTGGTCATATGCCGAGGAACCAAAACACGCGTGCTTTAATACGCAATACCTATCTACCAAAATATTGATTATTTGATTAAAAGAGTAATTTGACAGAATATTTACGTATCTTAACGCATTAATATGGGTACTTTATTGATCCAAATAACGTCGGAAATAAAAATGTAAATGTATAAAGAGATAAATGGTTATTGTGGGTTAATATTTGAAAATAAATATATTTCACAGTGAACTTCTTTGTGAGTCTTTTTGAATTGTCATAAGTCTTAAGGTTTAGTCAATATCTAATAATCAAAGCGCTAAAAAATATCAATTACCTTTTTATACAAACTTTTTGAACTTTCTATGATTAAAATAAATATTGATGTATCATACCTACAAACCTGTCATAGTTCATAACGAAACCATATAAAAACTCGTTGAGTAGTTTAGAAAATATTGATGCACAAACAGACCTACACAAACAGCGACTTTAATTTACAGTATGTTTTGATTGATGAAACACATTTGATTATTTTATAAATTGACACAATAAATATTGTGGATCAAGATGGCATAGCAAGATGTATAAAAAAATAATCTAATTTCTTAAATAAAAGAAGAAGTAAATTATAAAATATTTTAGTGAAGTTATATTATAATTAAAGAATAGACAATTGAACATGTATACCAATTAGGAGGGACAAGCTGTTAGACAATGGATAAGAAATATTGTTTATCGATGAATCCATATCAACAACATTAATAAACCGATACACCAGAATATTGGCGGACACGACAAAGTACCCGACAACATAACAAAGAGATATACATATACAACATAACAAAGAGATATATACATACGGACAGAAGATGGACGGACTGACCTTAATTTACTTTTTAAACCGAATTTGGCCGCCATTTTGAAAGTGATATCGAAAAACGGAAAGGTTAATACAATTTAAACATTCTGAATATGTAAAAAAGCAACATTAATTTTGGTCTATGTTTTGTAATATAGTTAAATTTTGTACAAATGCAAAGTGTTGCTTTGAAAAACAAAACTATTGTCTTGAATTGAACTGGGTAACGGCTGAGGTATGTGCAAAAAAGTCTCTGCATCATGTTTGATCTGAATTAATTAACAATTACTGCAATATTACATATCATATTACAAGCCCGCATTATATTGCATGAGCACTTCATACATTTTTGTAGTACGATGGTTTTGGGTTCTGGGTGCTCAGGTCGGAAAAAAGTAATCTTCTGAAATTTCCACGATGAGAGTTATTGTAATAGACAGATTTATATATACATCTAAAGCTGTCTATACAACGTACATAACATTTTACAGGACAATAATGTTTCAAAAATATAATGTATTAATCTTTGTCAGCAACCGATTCTATACAAGTAGTAACAAGTCCTGACAGGCTGGTCAGGATGTCGTTTTGTGAGGTCCAGTGCGTCCAATGATAGTCTCGGATTGAACTGAATTTCGTCTAAACACAATTGACAACAGCCGATTGGATTTTCGACATCCCATTTCATGTTGGAATTCAATCTAGGTTTTGCCTTTTTTCTATTATAGTTGACACATGTCCATCCCTCAGTAACTTTAGTACGAGTACTTAATTCAGATAGAAATCTAAAAAGATACAGTATATACATTTTACTCTGTTTACGCACTCGCATACAGACGTGAGGGTTTTAATCACTAGAGGAAAGGGTTTTAAGGAATGCTTTGAGTAATAGTTTGATGTGTGGGTAGGATTTAAACAAGTTTGATAAACTATAAAAAGCACCAGGAAAGCTAAAAGGAATATAAAATCAATTGGAGGAGATGTTTTTCGTACATTGTTTTCTTTTTTGTCAGTTCTTGGTTGGAGTTCACTGTTACCATGAAAGTAAGATCTTACTATCCTGTTTGGGAGCCCAGCATAGACGTAATCTGTGTTTCACGTAGATTAAGGTTAGTTAAGTTTTTCCTAATAAATTGTTAAAGAAATAATAATAATCAAAAATTAAAAGCTAGTACAACTGCGTGAATGAATTCTGAAAACCCTGAAATTGTTGTCGAGAAAGCTTAGGCAATTACCTCAACTCAGCTTTAAAATATGGGGAAAGAAGAACACTGCACATACGGTATAGTTTTAAAAGCAGACGACGGTTTTGTAATTTAAACTTTGAAAATAAGTAGAGTTCCTATGTTGGATGATTTTTATGCTACGAAGACTAGCAAGAAACCCGGTTATTAAATAGACTCTGTCACAGAAGTAAGATTTCGAGGCCTAACAACACTGTCTTCTCGCAAAGTACTTCTCGTCGAATCAGAGTCCGGGGTTCTTGGTTATATTGGGTGTAACATATTGGCTGGATATACTCTGGTAGTACTGGAGTATTACTTTTAAAATTAACTCTTAAGTTGATGTAGCCATTCGAACATTAGAATTTGTATATTGCAATTTACCAGCTCTTTGGTGTGGGAGTCGGATGAAAGAAACCTATATTGTGGGTACCAAAGATCGTTCCATAATCCCGTTCCTTTCTTATCTGTTCTTATCTTTACTTTCTCCCAAATCTGCTCATGTTCCTCGTAATGTAAACATATCTGAGATTTTGAATCGGTTGACAAAGTTCATGCCAATGTACGTTTGAAGGGATTTCTGTATGATCGCCATCATCCATTGTGTAATCCGATTGATCTTGATCTATTTGATTAAAATGGATCAATTTTAATAACGCATTCAAATATTGGATCATATGACATGAAGGATTTTATAATTTCATGACACGAAAGTTGATTGAGCTTGTTACATATTGATTATAAGGCAATTAAATCATTTCATTGATGAAAATTAGAACATGGATGATTCAACAGCGCGATTGCATTGTTATCGTTATCATATAGCGTTCTTCAAGGGCTATTAAAAAAGGGCTAGTGAGCACTGACAGTTTTTGTTTTACCTTGTTTTAAGGATTGACGTTGATCCATTCTGTTATAGGCCTGTACTCGTTTTATTTATACCACATTTTGTTTGAATCCTCGAAGACTGGAGAATGGAACCATTAACCTCTATGAGTATTTTAAAATTTAATAAAAACCAGTGCACTATTGCTGAATACACTTCTGATAAATGTTACAGACATGTAAAACTGAAAATGTGGCATTTTTATAAATATTACAAAAAATTATTTAAAAGTATTGCAAGAACAGAAAATAGATACAATTTTACTTGTTGGAAATGAACTGCCAGATCCTCCTCTTGATCATAGATAAAAACTTACTCCTGTTAAAGTTCATTTACAATTAACTAATATACAGGGTGTAAACAATGTTCCGCACGGGCTTCATAATTACCGACCGATTACAGGCCGGGAAAATGTTAATATACAGGTAAGCATAGTCCAAGACGTATTAATTTATTATTATTACACATCACAAATGTATTCCTGTTGCTACGTTTTGAGCTAAATTTTACGTTACATTTTTTGCCGAACTTTTTGTAGACTATCCTCCATCGGATGTGAAGAGTCACTAACTACCTTAAAAACTATTTCATAAGTCTATTATTCATTTACTAAGTTTAACTTTCACAACATGAACCAAGACAAAGAATATTAAATCACCTAGAACAGGACTTACATGTTAAATGTTTCAAACTTTAAACCAGCGTAATTTTTTTAGAGTCAACTCTTTTTAGGTCGGATTTGCATTGTATTCTACTAATAGAGACCTTTAATTTTATGTACTACTCGACCTATGCTCTCATTTATTGACTTTTTGTCGGCCATTTCCCTGACATGACAAAAATATGGTAGTTACTTCAAAAAGTAGATTTATAGGTGCAATAATGATATACCAAGTTCTATTACTTTGACTGTAACCATTTGGGAATTATTAATCCCGTGCAGGACTTTTTTCAACCCTATATAAAAATACGTTAACGACATAATTAATGATATAGAGTGGTGTGATTTGTAACAATGTCAAAAGCAATGCGACGTACAGATTTGTTGCGTTAATATAGTTTCACTTTGACGTCGCGTGACGACCAATAAACCAGAACACGTTTGACTATCACTGCCACTCTCATTCGTAGCTACATACAATATGCACGGTCTATGTGGGATGTGTGGGGGTGGCGGGGATGCGTCATTGTTCATAGCTAGCCAATACATTCACTCGGTTGTCATCAGTTTCACATGTATTCATTTCCACGTTTCACACTCATACTTATATACCATAATGCTTGTTATTATCTTAGAATGGTTTTTTTAGTAAAATCGTCTAAATGTATTTTCAGGATTTCGAAATCATCCCTTATCGCAAACATTAATGAAAGAAGCAACTGATGAATAAAGTGTCGAGCAAAGTAAATTTTGTAAATAAAATTTGATTTTAGATTAGACCATAAAAAGCGTTGAATAAAACGTATGATTTGAAGAATTTATTCATTTACAGTGTTAGCTAACAATTTCCAGAAGTTTCAATCTGCAATGTTTTAGCACATACAAAGACGGTGATAGTTGTTTTAATAGAATAATAAAATTTAAGAAGAAGTTATTGAAAAGTCAATTTGCAAAGGACATTTTTCAGATACAGCTCTTACTCGCTATCAGTAATTTTGCCTTATAAGAAGTTACCTTATATAAAATTATTATCTATTAATTTTTCGTTATAACTGTATTGTTATATTTATAACATACTGTTAGATTCTAACTGTAGGTGTAGAACTATTTTTTAATTTACTTATAATTTAAATTATAAATTTACAGCTTAAAATTATAATTTAAAATATATCATAATAAACTCATTATATAATGATAGCTATATAAAAAAGAATTATACAACATTGTCACTTACATTTTAAAGTTGAAGTCATACTTATGCTAAGTATATTTCTATACACTAGTTATAAATGCTTTGACTGTTTAGCTGAATGACTGATTAACCTATTAAATGAAACATACTAAAGCTCAAACAAATAAATATTATTGGATCTAAATAAACAAATGTAGATTCAAGAAATTCCGGGACAATCTTTTTTTGAATGAATAATTTATTTGGTGTAATAGATTTTGGCATTTTTGTCATAGTCCTTTAGAATAACAAACCTGAAGACAAAAACAGTAGAAAAACATTTTAAATGATTTAAAAACATTCAAAGTAGGAAATTTATTTGGTTTTGTAACATACTATAACATAACATAAAAATCAATAAAAATAAAGGCGAAAAATGAAGATGAGTAGAATTTTGGCGTTTCCGCTGATATAGAGCCTGTCACTGAGCCACAATCGCTAAGTGCTCTTTGATTCAATTTATACGCGTTTCTCTTCCATTAATACCCACAAGTAGTATTCCGGAATAGAGTAAACATTGATTTAACTATCGTATATTGGTAGATTGACCACTTTTACTAACTATAGTTATTGATTGAACTGTCGTAAATTGGTAGAGTAACCACTTTTACTAAGATTCATTGTTAGCTTTATTAAAAATTTTCACTGATAAAGTTTTATAACAGTACAGTTAATTCAAAACGTACTTTATGAGCATGTGTATCGTAACAGTTATTTCAAAATTATTCCTAACGTAGGCTGTCTTATATAAATTGAGTACGTAGCCTTTGTTCATAAGTAAATGACTGATTTATATTTGTCGAAGCCTTATAGACGCTGTGAAATACCCAAGTTTGGAAACTCTATGACAAACACACTATAGAAATAATTAGCCAATAAATCTGATGAATAAATGGATCCGTCTATTTCAATAAATTATCTCAGAATAGTTCTCAAGCATGAATTATTACCAGGAGAGCGGAATCAGGAAATACATCTTGTGGATTTTTACTAAAGTTAGTACTAACATTACATGGATCGCTTGTTAGATTTGAACAGTTAACAGCTCTTCAGAAGACTGGTTGATTCAAGAACCTGGAAGCTCTTGTTTTTAGTTATAATTAGGAGGTAACTTTCAATATTTTCTTCAAAAAAGGCTTCTACATTCTGATTTTGAGGCTGTGATTTTGCATATAAATTTAAGAAGTCGAAATTCTTAGCTTTTCAGTTAATGCACTTATGATGTAATAATAAATTAATGATGGAGCTCTATGTACTTTTAAAACAGCAGTAGGCATATTTTAGGTACTTATCATTGCAGTGGTCATGGATGCAGTTCTGAGAACGCTACCTCTATAAAAAACAACAGAGATGGGCTTTGTAACAGTCTTTAAAATCTATAGGAAAAGTAAGATAGTATTTTTTTCTTTAATATATAATCAAGTAATTATACTGATCAAGAAGTGCATACTTATAATATTTGAAAAAAATTACAGTTAAAAGTGATTTTCACTAAAACTCTAGAGGTATTATTATCTGGATAACCTACGAGGTAAACAGTGATTACTGGAAAGATTTAAATAAGCGTTGTTACTTTTAAACTTTCTCTATGTTTTTAAGCTATAAACGTAGATATTTAAAATGGCACGTAAATTAATTAAAAATAAGATTATGTTGTCAAATTATTGTTTTACAAAGATCTCTTGATTGATGAAAATAAAACATTTCCTATCTGCTGATTAAGCCACAAAGGTCGTGGCTTTTGTAGATCTGTGATGTGTAGCCTGGAACGTTTTTAGAAATTGACCTATATATTAACCAAGGACCTCAAGAATATTCATGTAAAATTTCAATACTTTTGGTCCAGTTGTTTATATGTAAATGAGTAAAACACACACACACAAACACAAAAAAATTTGATTTCTATATAATAGTATAGATAACTCGATTGTCGAAGTTAAATACAAAATAACCTGGAACCGGATAAACTACCCATTTCCTTCGATTAGGGCTTACTTCCTATATTAATAATTAGTCACTATATGAGTGAGTTGGAATTTTTATTTGAACTAATTTTTAGTGCTCTTATGAGGTTACAGTTTTCACTTAAAACTTAAGTCATTAGCAATATTAGCTTGTAATATCACGATCATTGTATTGGTATTTGTAAAACAAAGTAGTGCAACAATTTAATTTCACTAGGAGTAAACACAAGTATTAATATTTTTGCAAAATAAAGAAAGAAGAAAGTTCCAACAGTTGAAAAGCATCAACACTGCTGACGATTGCAGTTTTACCGCAGTACGCCTTGCACCACCTCTGTTACTGTATTTGCTGTGTAATGAACATTTCCAAAGGAAAAGTACTTCTATAAAACTTTTTAATTCGATTATTTTATCTTTATCACACCAACATGAATAATTGTTATTAGGATGTTAATATTCTTTTGTTTATCTATGTATGTTCTGAATAAAACATTTTGTAAATATTCAGAAGAACGTTATGTATGTAAAATGAACATCATTTTACGTTAATAATACACAGAACATTTTTACGTTTTAAACTATAAGCAAAGACATCTTCCTTCTCTAAAGTAAATAGATGTGTGCAATTATTTTAGTATTTATGTACTAAAGCATAGGAAATTCGTGAATTGACACATTAAATAAGATGATTAAGATAGCATTATGGTGTAAATAGTATCAGGGTTTATTAAAATGATATCTTAAGCCCTTTTAAAAGAAACAAGAAGATAATCAAATAATATAATATATAAATATACCTTCCGGTTCAGTCGGGAGAAAGGTAGATATCACACGAGGCTATCATGTTGAATGCGTTATCAATGTAGATGTTTGATTCCCATAAAACTAAATTCAAAAAATAACCCTCAATGTTGTCATACTAATATGATCGTAACACTTTTAATTATTTAGAAAGTCCATGATCTTGAAACCTTACTAGACAAACACTTTTAGAGCCATATAAATTTCTTTGTAAACAGGGACGTTATTTAGTTAAAATTAAGCAGTAATCATGTTGATTTATAACGATTCAATTTATACTTAGTAGTAAACAATATAACCTGAAACAGCCTCCATCTTGATACTTGAAAAGTTATCACAAAATAAGTGGGCAAAAATTTCATTTGACTATTTTATGAAAAGTTTCAATTTTAATTTTTATTGTGAAATAATTGAGAAAACATTTATACCCAAATGCGAATGTCCACCATTTTGAAACGTTTTATTGATTAAGAGTAGGTAACAAATTCGTCAAAAATATGTAAAAAAACATCCTCTGTGCAAATTTTAAACTATAAACATGAATTTTGGCATGTAATTTAATATTTAGACAGTCAAAGCAGAGTATAATATCGGTAAATAGCTATCCACCGGTTTATGCTGAGCTGTAGTGAAGTACCCTCACGATATCTGGCGAAAGACTTACACTAAGGATATGATATTTTTACATATAAATTCACTCCAAACATAGGCAATATACAGTTTGTTGGTAGCAGATTGAATAAGTAGATAAAGACAGAGTAATTTTTAATTAATTTTACTACATAGACGATTAAAGTCAAATCTCAAATAACATCTTCCATTCGTACCTTTTGTCATAGCCACCAAATGTTTGAGCAAGGAATATGTCGTTTGGTGACCAAAATTTCTCATGATTACATAAGCGACTTATGGTTAGGGACTTAACCCTGTTGACAAACAGTGATGGATCAGACATTGGTAGATAAGAGTGGGGCATATTAATCCGCAAAGGTTTCTTATCATCAAAACAAAGTTGGTCGAATTCTGACGTAATTTTAACTTTGGCAAATTTTTTACTCTGGTAAAGGAGTATAACCCGGTTACGTTAATTATCCGGTAAACTAAACCGTTATTTTTACTTTTCCGAACCAATCTGCCTGGTGTACTTATTCTCATAGTTGACTCAAGAATAGAAGCTTCTATTCATTTAACCCCTGGTAACCTTATTCTCCCTAGAAATATCTTTTAGAGTTTAATAAAACACCCTGATAAATTTATTTGGTTAAGTGTTCTTCAGTTATTCAGAACTTACTTAGCGTATACAAAGCCAAACTCACATACTAGTGTACTAGGATCTTTAAATTGTTGTTAGCCAGTATTATACTGCGTGGCCACTTCACATATTTTTGTAGTATGGTGGTTTTGAGTTCTGGGTGCCAAAGTCGGTTAAAAATAATCTATCAAAAATTCCATTATAAAGTTTATTTTAATAGGCAAATTTCTAAAACATCTTAAACTCTATGTAACGTATATATTATATTATACAGAATAATAGAGTTTAAAAATTTGATTTATTAATCTTTTCCACCAACCGATTCTGTACTTGTAGTAACAAGCCGTGACAATTTGGTCAGGATGTCGCTTTGTGAGGTCCAGTGCGTCCAATGATAGTCAAAATGAAGACAAAAACAGTAGAAAAAACATTTTAAATGATTAAAAACATTCAAAGTAAAAACATTCAAAAACATAATTGACAACAGCCGATTGGATTCTCGACATCAAATTTCCTGTTGGAATTCGACGTAAGATTTTCCTTGTTTCCAGTATAGTTGACACTACTGTATGCCCATCTCTCAGTGTCTTTAAATACAAGGGAGTAATTCAGTCACACATGTACACAGATACGGTATACATTTTACTCTGCTTCTGCACTCAACTACAGACGTGAGTGTTTAAATCACTAAATGAGTGGTTTTAAGGAATGCTTTGAGTAATATTATGATGTGTGGATAGTTGGTTTGAACCAACCTTGATGAACTCTAAAACGCACTACGAAAGCTAAAAAAATATAATATCAATGGCAGGAAATTTTTCGTACATTGGTTTGGTTGTTGACATTTCTCGGTTGGTGTTTACTATTACCATAGAGGTCTATCTTATTATCATATTTGGGAGCCCAGCAGAAACATATTTTGTGTTTGAAGGTTAGCTTATTTTGTCTAATAAATTAGTAAATAAATAATAAAAAATACAAGCAAGTACAGCTGCATGAATAAAACCCCCTGGTGAATTAAACCCCTGAAATGGTCGTTGAAGATTTATGAAATGACTTCCAGCTTCAGAAAATGAGGAACGAAGAACGCTGTACACACGACATAGTTATATCACAACACTCGTCGCCTAGTTTTGTCATTAACACTTTGAAAATAACACTCGTCGTAGCAGAGTGCGGGGTTCTTGGTAACATTGGGTCTAATACCTTGGCTGTTTATAGTAACATAAGTATGAGAGAGTATTTACTCTTAGAATTAACTTTTAAGTCGATTTAGCCATACAAACATTACAATTCGCATATTACGGATAATCTACGGATAATCTCATATAATCCGCGGCATTATGTGAGATTTTAAATCGGTTGACAAAAATAATACGATGAAGTGATTTCCGATTTATTTTGATCAATTTATTTAGTTTTATAATGTATTCTAATAGTTTATTATGTAATATGAAATGTTTAGAAATTTCATTAAATATTGATTGAGCTTAATATATATTGACAAACGGTTAATTAAATAATTTCATTGATGAAAATTAGAATATGGATGACTTAATAGTGGGATTGCATTGTTTTTGTTGCCATATAACTTTGTCCAAGGGACATTAAAAAAAACGCAGTAAGTATTGATGATTATATTCTATTCTGTTTTAAGGCTAGGCGTTTATCCATTCTGTTTGAAGTGTACTAAGTTTATTGCTTTCCACATTCAATATTGTCTGAAACCCCGAGAACTTGGTATTGGAACCATTGACCTCTTGGTAAAACAATCAAAGCCTTTTTCATCCCTGGATAGGGAAAAGGTGTTTGTACTATAGACACTTCAATGACTGAGTGTTTTAAAATTAAATAAAAAAATGACAGAATACTTTTTTGATAACTTTTAAAGACAAATAAAACAGAGCAATGTGGCCCAAAATTTGTACTACGTTATAAGTATTGTAGCAAATTAAACATAAACAATAATGATAAGATAAAACGGTCAAATAAATACTTTTATTCAGGAAATACTGTATTACAAGCTGTTTAATAGTGACGATATATTGTACCCTGCGAGGTTTAGTACCTTGTCGTACAGTGTGGAGACCTTAATGAAATCACAACTATTCCTGGATGCATTCAATAAGGTTGCACAGGAAACACAAAATCAGCAAAGATGCTTGTTACGGCTTACCTCCGTCAATATTGCCGTGCATGCGGGATTAGTTCTGCCCCACACTCTTTCTCCCGTGTCTAATACATATTTTATTAAAGTAATTTGTTGTAGTTAACTTAAATTATGATGTAATATTAAGTTTATACAATATTTAGTAAATAATTCATACTGTGTTGATTTAAAATGTGAAAGTATTCAAATACATTATGTTTATTACAAGTTTAAAATTTATCAAATGGGAATATGCATAGCATACTATAATCTTGTTTTTATTTCAGTTTTAAATATCCAGCAAATACATTTTCTGTATTCAAGAGCAATTGAATATAATTATAAAATGTACACCAATCTTTGTAAATATAATGCCTAAGTTAATATAATAGCTGCTTCGTAAACATTTATAATTTTCAGAAGAGTTCATACATCTTTAAATTATATTTATAATCTGGGATCTCAACAAGTAGAAGAATATTCTCCTTTGCCCTTAGGTCTAATCAACTTTACCGCTTTAAAATTCAGATGCGTAAAAAAAACGGATATACACTATTTTTAATATTTTAATAACTAGACATGGTAATAAAAAGTTAACTGAAAAATATAAATGTGATGATTGAGAATAGAAACGTTAACAGTAACGTTAATGGTAGTAACAATAAAACCCGTACTCGAATCTGGTTCAAAATGCGATTAAAGTGCGATCTCGTCGTGTCGGTGTGCAAATGACAGGGAGATCAGCTGACCACTCGGGATAAGGTTGTCGGACAACAGATGGTCAATTAATCAACTGTAACAATCCCGTGTGTGCCACAGCTCTTTAGGGCTGGTTATTTTACAAATCGATTGTGTTGGAATTTAATTTTTTGAGGAAAAGTACCTAATTCATTAGTTCTTAGTAATTAATATATTGTTCAAGTTGAATAAGTAAGAAATTATTTAGTAGACGATAGAATTCATGACAATCTTCAGACCTCACATACTTGCGCCGCTGAAGAGAGAATTATCACTACAACAATAGTTCACATGTTGCGAATTACAAAAGTGATAACTGCCTTGAATGAGTTTTGCACTGGCACAGTGTACAATAGAATAAACTTGAGACATCGACAGGTATTTTTAGCTTGAAATTGAAAAGGGCAGGACGATGAATAGAGGTCGGCACGAAGAACAGAGCCAAGCATTGAGCGACAACGTCATTTACTTTCTCTGAATTCATTTTACGGTTTCCACTGACAAAGGTAACATTCCTCCACGCTTAACTGTAAAAGTTTATAAATATTTATGCGAGCGCGTGCGCACGCGTGTGATTGTAGTAAACATAATGTATGAAACATGTTAATTACATTAATTGATGATGCAGAATGGTGTTTAATGTTTAACTTTTTGTGATTCAATGTTTATTGAAACTAAATCTAGCTAATGCCATTCATACGAAGTCAATTAATGTAAATATACACAAATTTATACTTTCACCTTTTCATCGAAATTCCAAATTCATTATTTTTGTAAACAGGCTTCCGCTCCAGCAAATTGCTAATGCTGCTTTACATGAGTTATCATTACACTTTATAAATGTATGGGTTCTGGAATAAGTCTCAAAGATGCAATGCACAGTTTTATTACTGTATTCCAATGTGGGTTTTCTGACTTAAAATGTAACAAAGTTCAGTATTTTATTGATACACGCCGAGTACCCTATGTAAATCATTACTAACATTACTTTCTTTAACATTCTAACATACTCGCTTACCGTACTGAGTGTGTTATATAAAGATAGGTATACTTGGAGAATAAAGTGGACAGTTGGAATGTTTTGCGGCAATTTCCCTTGACATAACAGCGACAACTGCACAACACATGATTTGTAAAAACAGAATTTTAAAAAGGAACGATAACAACTTTTAAATTAAGCAGAATTATAGAACTTTTGACCTTTTAGTTATAAACACTCTTGTAATAAATTATGGAAATAATTATGATTTTTAGGTTAAAATCATACAATGATATGATTTGAAGAATTTCTCATGTAAAGTTAGTTAACAATCTTCAGAAGTTTCAATCCACAATGCTTTAGCACCTGCAAGATGTTGATAGTAGTGTTAAAAAAATTAAATATTTTATTAACACATAATATAAGAAAATTACTTGTATTTTATACAAATTTTTCCTACTGATATTATATATGTATATCTCCATTTTAGAGACTCCATTTTATGAGATGACATCGATTGCAAAAGGACTCATGGATTTTATCATTTGCCGTTACAGTCAACTAATTCTGATTTCCTCTCATTCAAGGCTTCTTTTACTTCTTTTACAGTGACTGTATACCGTTATTTAGTTTCACTTCATATAGTACATACTTTGGCAATCCAGTCACTTTTTACTGGTTAGTATAAGTTATATCCGATGTTCTTGGAACTAAATTCTTGGCGGATTGATAACCTAATTGGCACACGTATTAATTTATTTCTCTTGGGAACTTTGTAGCTGCCGAACCTCGCTACCGAAGCGATACCTCGCGCGCCTTGTCCGTAAGTAAACATTTGTATTTTCGTATCATAAGTTAGCCCTTTCATGCATCTAATTTGAGTGTAATGTAAAAAATATTACAACTTGTAAAGTAACTGTCAGATCAACTTAGATAATATTTGTGGCGATGTCCTTCTGACGAGACCACGTTGTCGTGATTATAAATTGTCTCGATAAATGGCTAACACCGTCGCGATTTTGTTTTACGCGAGTTGCAGTCAGCGAACAAAGAATACCATAGACTGGCAATCCCTATTCGTAACACATTGTGAGAGTTGAAGCCGATTCCCGCCCCCTCATAGGTCCCTTCAGCTGAACCTATGTCCGCTGCCGGCAAAATTTTAATTCGCCGCGTTTCATTAACACCGTTAGTATATACAGTTAGAGTTGAGATAAAACTCTGAAATTTTGTACTATTAAACATTACAATGTGACCAAGGCCATGGTACAAAACAAAAGTGGATAGTTTTTTATTGGTTTGATAGAAAAATATAAAAACAAGTAAAATAAGTTGACATTAAAATTTTGTACATAAAAAAGTTAGTCGGCTACTACTTTTTTATTTATTGGTCAGGTGAGTTTTGTCAGCGAGAAGTTTGAGATAATACACCAAATTTTATGAAAATAATTTTTATAATTTTTTGAGATAATCCGTTTGTTCAGAACCGAGGTGGGAATGAACCGTAATTTTTGGCGCAGCGCCCGCTGCACAATACGGAGTTACATTAAGAGTTACAACCAATGAACTAGAACCTTGGTATTAAATTTATATTAAAACGTCCCGTAGATAAATTTTAAGATTTATCCACTCTCCAAAATAGTACCTAATATTAATAATACTTAAATAATAATAACCGTGTAGTCAAATCATTTAAAAACACTTTATTGAGAACTATTTACAACTATAACAGTTATTTATTTTAACTTATACATTTTAAAACTGCATACATTAGGAGATAAATACAGTAAATATAAATAAAGATACTATATTATACCTACTGCCCTAAGAATGTAATAGTTTTTGTCAAATGATTTCTAACTTTTTGTTTGTGAATTTTTTGGCTATACAATTTGCTGAAATGGTGTAATCTTACGGTAAAATATCTGTTACATATTACAGATGCACGTGGCTGACGGTGCTAACGGCAACAAAGTATCACTACAACAAACGAAAACAGCACTGACAGGGTGAGCGCGGTGGCGCGACGACGCCCCGACGCTCGGCAGTAGTGCTGATGCGTGATGTTACCCCCACCACACATCGGTCCTACTGGCTTCAAATCCAGCGCGCGGTTGCCAGTCTATGGTATTCTTTGGTCGCTGGTTGCAGTTCACTTCTTGAGTTCAAGCCCAATTACTTCATGTTTTTGACTTCCAGTCTACTAATCTTCCCCTTTTCCCACTACAGCTGCATTGTCGAGCCAAGAATGCTGACGCCCGCGTTTTTGAGACAAGTTCATCGTAAAGGGAAGTTATTTTTAAAGTTTTAGTAATTATTAATTACGAAGGTACAATTCATGGAATATTGGAACATTTAGGCCCATCCCATGGCATCATATTTTAGTTCATTCATACTCTATTTGGAAGCAACGTGGCAATACTTTATTTTATTTTACCAACTAGAAGTGGTGCTTTTATTTTTATTTGCCAATAATAAACACATACGTAAACTTAGAATTTCGAGTATTCATTATTACGACCTCAGCGGTATCCAGCCCCATGTGTATTGTCCATTCGGTACAACTGTAGTAAAATTAAATCCATTAATCGATTCATTTCTTTTGGTAGTATTGTAAAAATGCAGAACAGTGTCATTGACATCATTGCTACATCCCGAATCATCAAAATGTTTATTGACTTCTCCCACCTTGAACTTGGATGCGGGATTAAAATTGTTTTAAATTCAGGTATAATTTCACATTTCTTTAGACTTTCCAAAATTCTCTGGAATTTTCCGTTAACGACAATTTATCCGAGAAACATTCTCTCTTTGCTTTTTATAAAAGTCTTCTCAGTTTATCTATTACTGACCTGTATACTTCGCAATTTTCGATCGTCCTTCCTTTCCAGCATTTATTATGTAATCTAGTTTTGATCCTACTCCAGTTCTGTAACCCAGGACGCTTTTCTTTTAGTCACTTTTTTCATACTATAGGCGCTTGTTCATGTTTACTATTTTTATATTTAAACTGATGGTTTGTTCAATATTATTTACATTTTTTATTTCACAAATATCTTGCCATATACGTTTAGAAAAGTCTCTGTAAGTGATGTGGCATTATCTATTTGCCATAGTATCTGCAAGATAGTAGACATAAACATCAGCTAGTGAATCATTCAGTCAGTGTGTGGGGAACCGGTTTGTAACAGTGTACTGCGATGTACCAGAAGCACGGAATAGTAGAACACAGAAGTCTCATTGGAACAGTATTCACAGCGACATACGATGGCCAGATGTAGGAGCTATCATTAGCGGGACAACGCATAACTAGCGCATTCTGTTGATAGTTCCTGGTTACTAACTTCAAGGAGATTTCTGGATTTGGATTGTATTGGACAAGGAGCATGAAAAATACAGTGAATAATTTTATAAATAATTATTTACTTTCTGTACAATATGACAGAAAGATCATTGAAATCAGTCAAATTAGATATAAATAAATTGATATACGTATTTACGTAATGAATAGTTAAATTTACAATGAAAACATTAAAAATTCAGCATTGGATAAAACTTTAAAATAATCTCTTTTGCCATGCCTACATACAGAGGCAGATTTCGATTTCTTGCTCGTTTGGAATTTATTTAATGGGGGTTCTGTTAATAAATAATAAATACTTTCCGCTGAAAGGGTTATACTTTCATTGAACAACATAGAAATAAATAACCAGGTGAAAAATGATTAAAGATGAGTAGAATTTTGGCGTTTAAGCTGATATAGAGCCTGTCACTGAGCCACAGTCGCTAAGTGCTCTCTGATTCAACTTATACGCGTTTCTCTTCCATTAATACCCACCATTAGTATTGGACAATATAAACGTAGTATTTGTTGTAGTTATTTATTTTATATTCCTGTTCCGTGATGACAAAAGCTTCAACTGACATTTCTATAAATCATATACTTAGTAGTCAAGTGAATACTGTAGGTCTAAAACTCTGACTTTGGTTACTATATACTTGTAAGTGGAGTAACCTGACCAGAAAATATAGCTCACAATATGTAATATAATGAAAATAAGAATTTACATTAATTGAAAAATATAAACAATTTGCTATAAAAACCTTAATTTTACAGTAATTTAAAATTGTCCTATTCCTAAAGGACTTTCCTCGGTACAATAGAATAACTTTTCTAGTATTAACCAGATTGGATAGTCAAAATTTTGTGTGTACATACAAAGATTTTATATATAGAGTCAATATTTATACCTCTATTGTAGTAATTTATTAGTAATGCAGTACTAAAGATACAGTGTGGTTCAATACTATATAGTTAAATATGTAAATGCTGTGGTGTGGTCTCACCACTGGGCTCGGACATGTATTTTCGTCTCGTGAGATGGCTATTTCAATGAGAAGAAAAAATATTAAAGATGTCAATAAGCATTTTAATCATGAATTAATATGTACATACATAATTTATATATATATATATATATATATATATATATATATATATATATATAAATAAACACACACACACACACACACATATATGTATAAATTATGCGAAAGTGCTTTTGTTTGTTTGTTTCGTTTTTATGCTTACATTATTAAAACGATTCTACTGAAATTTTACATGGACATGATTAGGGTTACTAATCTTTAAAGTTGCGAAAATTCCCACCTTAGTCTCTAAAGTTATGTAATATTAATTGAATGAGCCTGTTACATGTATTTGTTCTGTGTAAAAACTGGTTATTATTTTCAATTTGTTGAGTACAACATTTATAGTAAGTACATTGTCTAAAGAATAATAAGAATTCTTTACACCATTTTAGATTACAGCGATTAGATAAGTACTAATTTATCTTAGAAAATGTTCTAAAACACAAGAAGCTCATAATTTGATTCCGAAGACTCCCTTTGAAACAGTCGACAAGAGCTAAGCTAGATGCAATTTAGATGGACTGTTTTTTTTTTAATTAATGTACCAATTCCAGCTCTAATTGTTCTAAAATATTAAAAAACGTTGGATATAAATTTAAAGAATGATATAAAACCCATTTTAGCTCTCTTTTATCACAAAGAAGCTTCTCTGATCTGTGATATATATTTTCTTGATCGGGAAACAAAACAAAATAAACTATGTAAAAAAACATACATAATGAAGTAAATTACTATTGCTATAATTATTAACTTTTTGATGTATTTTATAGATCGTGGCAACAAAGTAAACTCTAAATTGGCATCCAAAAATAATTCACTATAATCAGAATTTAGATATGAACAGTTAATGAGCTCTTCAGAGCACTGGTTGATTCAAGAACTTAGATGCCTGGGCATTCAGATGTTTTTGGCCACAAATATACCTGATGATTCCTTTATCCTAGAGCCTTAAGCGACAAAATATATAAGAGGCCTTTCAGAAATATGGGATCTCATTGGCTCTAGAACTGGTAATTCCAGGTATCAAGGGATCAGTTTGGGATCAGATTTGGAAGGTTGTTAGATATCAGTCGGACTTTAGAGACACAATGATCTAGTATTAAAGTAATGACAATAAACCCGTTAAGGAATGTCTAAGTAAGATATATTCAGTCTTGATTGGACCTACGCAGTTTGGATTTACAGGCCTAATCTAGATCTCTATGAGGCCTTTGCACTGAGAAGATAAAGAAAGGTAAATGGGAACGGTAGAGAAGTAAAAAAGTATAATCCACTCAGTTTTTGTGAATATGTTAATTATTTTATTGGGTATTCTTCCAGTTCGTATTGATGGTGGGTCTTGTTGAACTGTGCTCGAAGTTGTAAGGTGGTAAAAATTAAGCATTTGTACGTTAATTGAAACATACATTCTAACATAGGGTTTTGTAAAATACTTATTAAAATGTCTATACAGCGAAGAATATTGAAATTTGGAACTGCCATTATAAAAATGATTCATTTAAACCTATTAGGAATATTTATGTATCGCAAGTGCAACAAGGAAACGTTGACGTGGATGAAGATTACGATGAGATGGGTGAATAAGGTTACTGGGGCGTTGTTATATATTTAGATATGGCGGTAATTATACCACGACAGTCCGGGAGGCGAAAGCCAATATGCATTACATAGACTAACATACAGTCTAGTGTGTCGTGGACTCGATAGAGGAAATTATGTCCATAAGAGAGGAGATCGTCATCCACGCTAGAATTGGTAATGTGATATTAGTGGGTGTCAAAAGACACCCTCCAACAAACATATTTAACAAAAACATATTATACTCTCAAAACCAACCAAACAGGCACTTAAACAAAAATTAAATCAGTTTTAAGTAATAAAATAAGACAACTTATCTTGAAAATGAAAAAAATAACTGAAAATGAATCTAGAGATCAAATTGACTGAACATTAAAACTTTCAGTTTGGTGATTTGAGTGAAAACATTAATATTTTGAAAACCAAGATTATTTCGATAGGTAAAACTGTTACGTAGTTTAATATTTTAGCCAAACATCTACAAAAGTTACTTGTATAAATTATTATGCTCTGAATATCTACAGTACAAGTCTTTATGACAGTAAAAATGGGTATTATTGGATATCAGCTTTGAATACTTACCTAGTAATCAGAGGAAAAGTGGTTGAGTCAAATTATGTAAAATATATAAGTATAATTGAGAAGAAATGAAACTGAACTGTGAATAACCTCTTCAGCAAATTAAACGTTGATTTAAAGTACATAAACTTTTCTATAAACATGTTTTTTTTTTTAGAATAGACGTACTTTAAAAACTGTCTTTCCAAATACATAGCCGTCCGACATAATTTGTGTAGCAAACGATGATGTTAGGTTGGTTAGTGATTGCGTGAAAAAAACCTTTTATAACAGCTTGAATTGAAAATGTAAACTAAAAACCATTCACAATTGAACACTTTACAATATAATTTTAGAGTTATACATACATTGAAACATATTTTATAAAACAATTTATGGAACCAACTGATATGTCAAAGTTAAAATAGTCATGAAAAAACAAACAGTAAAATTGAGAAGTTCTAAAAAAACTTAATGTAATTAAAGTCAATTTATTGTAAGAGGAATCTTTGGAATGGTTTGGGAAATCACGTAGAGAGCGTCCAGACATATCCGGGGTCAATAGAGAGAGAGCGAATATACGAGTACAGATGGACACTACTGCAGTGGAATACTGAGCAAACCTGACTTGTGGTGTCTCGGTCTGCAATCGCAATGATTAACTTTTGTGTCACATCTTGAAGTCTCTCATTGACAACAGACACATGGCGTGCCAGACTCACGGTCAAGTATGCACGAGAGAGAGCGAATATACGAGTACAGATGGACACTACTGCAGTGGAATACTGAGCGAACCTGACTTGTGGTGTCTCGATCTGCAATCACAATGATTAACTTTTGTGTCACATCTTGAAGTCTCTCATTGACAACAGACACATGGCGTGCCAGATTCACGGTCAAGTATGCACGAGAGAGAGAGCGAATATACGAGTATAGATGGACACTACTGCAGTGGAATACTGAGCGAACCTGACTTGTGGTGTCTCGATCTGCAATCGCAATGATTAAATTTTGTGTCACATCTTGAAGTCTCTCATTGACAACGGACACGTGGCGTGCCAGAGCCACGGTCAAGTATGCACGAGAGAGAGAGAGCGAATATACGAGTACAGATGGACACTACTGCAGTGGAATACTGAGCGAACCTGACTTGTGGTGTCTCGATCTGCAATCACAATGATTAACTTTTGTGTCACATCTTGAAGTCTCTCATTGACAACAGACACATGGCGTGCCAGACTCACGGTCAAGTATGCACGAGAGAGAGAGAGAGCGAATATACGAGTACAGATGGACACTACTGCAGTGGAATACTGAGCGAACCTGACTTGTGGTGTCTCGATCTGCAATCACAATGATTAACTTTTGTGTCACATCTTGAAGTCTCTCATTGACAACAGACACATGGCGTGCCAGACTCACGGTCAAGTATGCACGAGAGAGAGAGCGAATATACGAGTACAGATGGACACTACTGCAGTGGAATACTGAGCGAACCTGACTTGTGGTGTCTCGATCTGCAATCACAATGATTAACTTTTGTGTCACATCTTGAAGTCTCTCATTGACAACAGACACATGGCGTGCCAGATTCACGGTCAAGTATGCATGAGAGAGAGAGAGAGAGAGCTAATATACGAGTACAGATGGACACTACTGTAGTGGAATACTGAGCGAGCCAGACTTGTGGTGGCTCGGTTTACAATTGCAATGATTAACTTTTGTGTCACATCTTGAAGTCTCTCATTGACAACAGACACATGGCGTGCCAGATTCACGGTCAAGTATGCATGAGAGAGAGAGAGAGAGAGCTAATATACGAGTACAGATGGACACTACTGTAGTGGAATACTGAGCGAGCCAGACTTGTGGTGGCTCGGTTTACAATTGCAATGATTAACTTTTGTGTCACATCTTGAAGTCTCTCATTGACAACAGACACATGGCGTGCCAGATTCACGGTCAAGTATGCATGAGAGAGAGAGAGAGAGAGCTAATATACGAGTACAGATGGACACTACTGTAGTGGAATACTGAGCGAGCCAGACTTGTGGTGGCTCGGTTTACAATTGCAATGATTAACTTTTGTGTCACATCTTGAAGTCTCTCATTGACAGTCGAGATAACGAGCGCACAAAGTATGATTTTTGTCAGTGTTTAGGACACCTTTTTAGGCCTGAGATGAAATTATAACTACTGCTGTATGACTTGCTACTCTAATTGGTATTGTCTTACATCCTGTAATGTGTTTATAATTAATTCGAAATATCTACGAGGTTTAAATTTTGGCTGGTTTTTACTCTCCAATTGAACATTCACTGCGTACATACTCGTATAGACAAATATAGGCATATTAACTCGATGTTAAATGTTAGTCCGTGGTAAGAAGAGCAAAATGAACGTTCCTCAGTGAATATCTTCTGACTTTTTTAATAAATTTTATGGTACCTTCTTGGAGTTCCTACACGTTGTAGATCTCTAACATCGATCAAGAAGCAATATTCATACTCTTAAAAGACTTTATGTAATCCATAAAGTATGCGAAATGGTAATATAATTGAGGCAATACATTAATTTTGAAGTTATGGTCCATGGAAACTGTGCAAATGATGAACTATGTAATTGAAAGTTACAGTTTTTGAGACAACGAAAGTAAACGTATATAGTTCTCCTAAAAATATCAAGCGAAACAACGGTTTTCCAATCTTTGAACAACTTGACTCATAAATGGGCGAGTTATACGAGTGGCAAAGATCTGCGCGTAGGACACAACAGTTTGATAATTAAGAGTGGTTTACCTAACGAAATGTGAATGTTGAATGAATACGCAAATACTTTTTGATAATGTTAGGTATTAGTTTTATTTTATTAGATTATTGGATGGAGATCGTTATTCATCCTAACTAATATACTTTCATACTAAACCATCATGATACACAATTCAAATATGTCTACCTTGCTGTCAAACATTTGTAAACTGAATATGGCTCTTTAGATCAAGGTGGAAATATTATAATATATACGTTTTTTGTTGGTAATTTGCGAGTTGGATTGAACCAAAAATCCTCCTCAAAAAAGTTTCTTCTAGTAGACTGATCACTCCTGTCACTTCGCAGATAAAGTCTAAGCGGTTTATTCACCACATATAATCCGCTTACCGATTATAATTGTCTCACTTAGAGTTACATCTTACCGGTACGTATGGAACATCATGTCTAATTCAACATTGTTCCATTTAACCTTCAACCCGAGTTAAAAAAGTTCTACTAGTAGAATCATTACTTGTCACTTCGCAGATAAAGTCTAAGCGGCTCAGTTACCACATATAATCCGCTTATAAGTGTCTCACTTAGAATTACATTGTCCCGGTACGTATGGAACATTATGTCGATTTCAACATTGTTTCTTATAACCTTCAAACCCTGAGTTAGTTAATTTCTCCTATAGAACGGGATACATCATTGCAGCCGTGGTGGCCCTTTATAAGCAGTTACCGCACCCCACTTCCCCCCTCACCTCCCAACGTTGCCACATTGCTGTATCAGCTGATTCTCAGTATGAGGTGACGACATCTCTCTTTATTCCGGTTGTTTGCTTTTTTCCTCTCCGGTGTTGGAATATTCTGAATGTTTTTATTATTATTTTAGCTTATAATCTTTGTCGAAGTGTAAACACGTGTTAATTTAAACCATGAAAATAAAGGATACAGGAAGATAGATGAGAAGTAAAAGTGAGCAGAACCGATCACTCGATTGTTTAATACAATCGATTACCCCATCACTAGTTATTCCTCCGTTACAGCTGGCAACACCGCTCTATAACTCAAGCTTGCATTGATGTCTCGTACTATAGTAGAATGATTACTCCTGCCACTTCGCAGATAAAGTCTAAGCGGCTCAGTCACCACATATAATCCGCTTACCGATTATAGGTGTCTCACTTAGAGTTACGTCTTCTCGGTACGTACCATCATCGATATCAACTTTAACAAGTGTATTTAACCGAATTCAATAAGCTTTACCAGGATATTAATTGAGTTATAAGTATGAATTGAAAAGAAAGAATGAAGCAGGGTAGTTTTATTTATTTGATGTAGCCCTGGGTAGCTTTTCTTGCAGATAAATAATGGATGAAACCACATGGAGTGCAAACATAACGATTCCAGTCTAAACTGGATCACTTGATTCCATAGTTCAATATTCGTTTAACACACATTAGTTCAAAAATCACGTGAAACTATTATTCTGCAGAAATAAAGAAAAGTGGGTTTTATTAGAAATTTCAATAGGACGATTTGTAAAAAATACCTTTTAAACCAAGTTTTCTTCAAATACCAATTTTCTGAACATTTTCCCAATATGGCAATATGTATTAAACCTTGATGAGTCGAGTTTTTTCATAAAATAAACACTTATTTATTTAATTTTACATAAAAACAATAACATCAGCTAAAAATAACGGTTTGTTATCAAGATACACTATGAAGAAGTTTTTGTTTTACAAGACCCTTTATAACATCACTTGAACGTTATAAGTGGGTTTATCCTTGTAATGTCTGCTATTGTTTCCATAATGATGGTAGTTGGTACGTATAATCTTGAGATTGGATACTTATCTTTGTTGTGGAATGTTAATCTCATTAGGCTATATACAGATTGAACAATTATCGTTAAAACAAACTCTCATGTCAGGACGGTAAAAACTGGAATAAGATTAGGGTCATATTATCCTTAAAAGTAATGGAGTCTAATTATTGTAAAATACTCAGAATATATTTGGAGCAAATATGATAAACACAAGAAAAATACTTTAACTAAAGTTAGTTAAAGTATTTTTCTAAGTAGACCGCAAATTTATTGTAGCGTAACTACAAGACCACGCCAACATCAAAACAAAATTCATAGCGAGCTCATGTAATTAAATTTAAGAGGAAAATAACATTTTATAAAATTAATATTACTTTATATTTTTATTATACTGTGTACTATATTATTGTGTGTATTATTATTCACTAGCTACGATAAAAGAACAATGAATGCTTTATATTAAATTTATTTTGGCATCGGTAATCACTTACTTCTTGTATAAAAGGAGAGCTGGTGCCGAGCGGTCTAATTTGCCGTGCTTTAAATTTGAAAGCGTAAGCTCAGCCCTGTCTGGGGCCGTACAACTTACAATATCATCTTCAGCTTTAAAGGTTTATTAACTTTTACAATTTATTACAAATTCAGAGAAGGCTAAACACCTTATTTCATAATTAATATTTATTCAGTGTCAATTAAAATATAGTTGTGCGGCTTTGAAACAATTACATATTAACTAAAAACACTTACTAAGATCATAACTTAGTACATAGAAAATTGTGTTCAAAACGTGAAGAATATAAAACCATGTGATTAAATTTAACAGGATTTGGGTTAAATTGAATGGTTGTTATTAAATTTAAATTTTGGGTTTGCTGGCTGAGACTTATAACAAAATAATGTAAATAGATGTCTTTGTGTACATTTTCAAATAAGCACACGAACTTTATAATGAGGTTTGGGAATACACCCAAAACATATTTAAAAGACTGGGATTGTTATCCATTTTACGTTCTATCCATAACATGCAAATAAGCAAACCTTATAGTATAAATAACAATGACTAATTAAGTAAGACAATTTAACAGAATACAAGTAATAAACGCTATATTATTACTTATACCAATACATTCTTGATTGTCAACTTCTTTTGTTTGGAAGATGTCGGATCTACACACTTAATATGTGTTAGCAAGATATTTTACTTTTAAAGCTACTTTACACACATTCCCATCACAAGAACCAATATGTTGCTGTGTATTATAGATGACATGAAAGCCTATTAAGAGATCTTACTTCAAGAGATCTGGAAGAATAAAATAATGTTTATAAGATATTAAAACCAAATTATTGATTTAAAATGGGATATATACCTAAGTATGTGCAAAAATCATAAAGTGTGTTACTTGGGAGCAACTTGAAGAAGTGTCTTGTCTCCGTGAGTTGAATACATAGTGTTGCAAACTCTTCCAAAGTTTTCTAGTGTAGAGGAGTCTGTCTGAAACTAAACTGTGAAGATAACTTAAACAGTGAAGGAACTGCTTTTGCTCTTTAAACAGCTCTTGATAATATATTCAAGATTAGTGTAGCTCGGTTCAAAAGCATTTAGTTGCAAAATATATAAACTTCGTAAACTTAACGAAACACATATTTTGAATTCATATCTTAATCTTTTAAAACATATAGTACCAAGATTTCAAATCAAATTAATAGTATGTTAAAAAGTATCACATTTTTAAAGAAATTTCCTATATATTAATGAAGCCATAACATGAATGCATGTATAAATAAGATTTTAATAAATGTTCTGTGTCTGTCACCTGCGAACTCATATCCATAACCAGAATTTACAGAATAAATTATATATTTCTCAAAGGTTTTGCAATTAGATCAATATGTTTATATTGTCTTGATAATTCCGTTATATATAAATAAATTAGTGTTGTAGTTTTTGAAATGTAAATTGTAATATTATACCAAGTATAAACTTTTTATATTCTTTTGATAAATGTTACGAAACTAGAGTTAATAACAATAGTACATGTATCATTTATCTTTGAAGCATTTACTTTCTAAGCTCAAACACTATCACTATGATTTATAACTTGATAATTTGTTAATCAATCAATTATATATCCTTGAGTCCTGCCTATAATTTGAATATCTTAAAACAGAGCAAATAGTAATATATTTGTTCTCTATATATTGGTCCAAGAAAAAAAGTATTTTCAATTAGTATTTTTCCTGCTTCCTAATAGTTATGTTTCCTATTGAGAACGGAAGAGCGTTTTAGAAGTTAATATTTATACACCTGAATTAAGTAGCTAATTTAATCCTTTATAAAATATCACTTAACGATGCCACCTTAAACGAGCAAATACACTTAAAAGTGACACTGAGAGAAATAACTTTTGAAAGTGCATAATATTTAGATAAATAAACATACCATCTCAGAAAGTAGTGAAGCTTTACGATGTTGCGACATATTAGTAAGTTGAAGTAGAAATAGAACCATGCCGCAGACTAAGTGCTCCGAAACTCAATTTATACGCTGTTCCTCAGCGTGGTAACTATTAGTAAACAAACTTTACCATATCGGAACGTTGTTAACTTACCGCTGAGCTTCTCACACAACTCTGGATGCCTTTAAGTTTAATCAGTTTCGTAAGTAAAATACTAAAATAATCCATCTCACAGGTCCTAAATTTCATGAAACCAAAAGTGTCCTCATAGAGGGTTCCTGTGCTCTAACAGTCCAGAGATAATTGAATACATATCTATTGGAAGAAGCTCCATGTTGATCCTACAACTCATAAGTTTTCACTTACCCTGAGGATAGTCCAGGGGCTATTAGTTTCAGTATTTTTTAAAGTACATAGACAGCGACTACGGTACCCATATACCCGAGCTGAGTATGTCATTACTTTTACTTACTTGTGACACTCTCCTTACACGGGATCTTATTTTTTTCTTTTCCAAATTAGATCTCACACATTGACTGGTAACCTTTGGCTAACCTCTTGTATTTCCGACACTCCAATTTTCAGTCATCTTCTCACTTCCTTCATGTCCATTAACCCCAATTTCAGTCTTCCACCTCTTCTCCTCATCCTTGTCCTATCTACCTACTTCCTAAGAGAGGTTGTCTGAAATTCGATCGGCACCGTCCAGGATGGCCTTGGGAGTGCCCAACGTCCTGGGGGAAACCTCGGACCTGTCCTGGCGGTGGGCTGTTAGAAATCGTTTTGCCATCGGTCCTTTATCAGATAGTGCGATATAGATCCAGAAGTTGGGCTCTGCGTTGCCACGGGAAAGCCCTGTCCGTATGTATAATCGGGGACGAAGAAAACGTAAATCAGGCCCCAGGGTACTGGGGCAGGACATTTTTTGTACGGGAGTACACCCGTTCCTGGTTACTCCAACGTCTTCAAACCAGATATACAGGGGAATGCAACCATCGCCTCTAAGGAACGTAGTACTAAATTGCGCGGGTGAGAAGGGGAGTTTCCCTCAGGAGGGTCCATCGGCCCTGCTAACCTGAGTTACCAACGCCCTATGATCTAAAATTGACTACTCGTAAGAAGGACCTCGCCGATTTGTAGCTCCTCAGACGACAGATTGACGACGTTGATCAGGACGAGGTAGAACACCTAGAAGAGATCGTCAAAGAGATTGAGGAGATTCGGGTGGTACGTCACACAAATCATAGATTGCCTTCGTTACTTATTATAACAAGAGTGAACTACATCCAAGTCCTACTGCAGGTGCTGGCCTGGATGCGTGAGCACGGCGTGCCTCTGGTGACAGAACAGACCGACATCGTACTTCTCACCAGGCGGAGGACTGACACCGTCGTCCCGGTCCGAGCGGACTGGGAGCTTATCGGGACAAAGAGTGCCGTGAAGTATCTCAGATTGAGACTCGATACCATGCTTACGTTCTTAGACTACATCTCTCGGACGGCAAACAAGGCGGCGGTCGTTACCGCATATTTGAACCGACTAATGAAAAATATCGTCGGACCTGTGATGAGTAAGAGGTGGCAGCTCATTTCGAACCGTCTTTCCGTGCTTGTGTACGTGTGCGAGATATAGGCGGATGCTCTTTGCCAAGTTTGCTTTAAGCAAAAAATAAAAAACACTCAGGATCATGAACTGTTTCCAAACCGGTCATCTTCGTGGTGGCTAGGGATGCCCGCTTCCCCAATCGACCTGCTCGGTTTCGAGGGGAAGCGGGCTTGCGAAGGGAACGGCGTGGTAACTCGCACCGAAGGTCGAGAACTCATCACAAGGGACTGGCAGGAACGATGGCTGCTAGAGAGGAGAAGTTATACATAAATTATATATAAACAAACATAAATTGTAGAATATGGATTAGAGTATTATGGATATGTCGTACCAAGTTTCCATTCCACGTAACTTGTTTTGTTTGTACACTGGGATATTTAAAAAAACCTATATGTATAATTTAGCTACAAGAAATAATTCGAAGAACTAAAGATTTTTGTCTCAAATCCTGCTTGAGAATGCCTGTAAAAGGTACGGGACGTAGGTTGTCTTGAGATATTTGCTCAGTTGCTAAGTAACTTATACTTACAGCATGACCTCTATGAAGGACGTGAATGTGTAAAATCGCTTGTTGACATAAAAGTGATATATATGGCACAACCTGTTTCTTGGAGGTACTCTTACGTTGATAGTTTGGAACAGTGGGCATAGTTCTGTATGTCATTGAGTAGTTAGTTCTCATAGAAACATAATTCAAATACCAGGTAAGACAATAGTAATGATTCTAAGTATGTTTCAATTTGATTTTGATGTCTCAACATCCATGTAATCAAATCCCTTTTGTACACTCAGGATTCTGATGAATCTTATCTGCATTGATTTAATTTTGTGGAAATGAAATCTTACTCCGCTTGTTGGTATCCTTAGTCTATTGTATCTTTAGACGTTGAATCAGAATCTATAATTAGTTTCTACTAGCGCAATAATAATATTGGAAGTGCTAATTAAAAATACCCCCAAAAATAATTTACTGTCTAAAGAAACCTCTTTAATTAACCACATTCAAGTAGTTTTTAACTTTTTAATTTTTCTTAGAAATCGTAGTATTTTTAATTTTATTGCTAGTGGATACTTCAGAATTTAAACTGTATAAATGTATAAGTCAAGAAAGAATTTTCCTTAATTTTATCAAGTAAGTGTGCGTCCCACGTCAAGCGGAGAGTAATTTTCAAAGAAATATTTAAGAATTACATAAAAAGACTTTCCACTAAGGTTCCAATAAACATAATATTTACTTTACCATAAATCGACACAATATTCAAAGCAGAGAGGCAGCACGTTCTTGGCATTCCTCATTCTTAGCTAAAGTTGCCTCTTTATCAGCTTCCAAAACTTTTATCTCAAAGTTAAACTTCATACACTCCTCTATCATCAGAGCGCATCTTGTACTAAATTTAATATAAATATGCTATGTTCAAATTTTAATTTAAATGTTATATCAATATTAAAAATGTAACAAGAATTGTTTTGTAGTCCAAAATATACAAGCTTATCCACTAACAAGCAAAGCCAAAAATACTTAGTTGCAAGATTTGTTCAAGTAGATATATTCTAGATTCGCTAAGTTAAAAAGTAGATTTTATAAAAGTGTCCATCTTAATGATAGTATAAGCGTGTGTACGTGTCTGATTGCGTGTTCGAACATAAGAAGACTAATAAAGAAAAAACTATAAGAAGAAACTTTCTATGTTTGGATGAAACATGACATCAGAGCACAAATCCTTATTTACATGACCTCGGTAATGACAAAGAGTATAGCGGTAGCTGCTCCTGTTATGGTTCCAAATGATGTCACAGTGTGAGTATGAGGACTCACATGTACAGAAGGTCTAATAAGTAAGATTTTATAAAATGAACTTAAACTAACTTAGCGAATCTCATAACATCTTAGCTTTTTAGGATATAGCTTTCTACTGAAAAAATCCATCGTTAATACTTTAAAAATTGTGACATTTAAAAAACTATAAAGCAAAGTTTAGTAAAAGGTTTCAAACAAGTTAGAAAATATTTAAAAAATGATTTACTACGGAAATAAGGTTTACTGCATTTTCTGTAAACGTGAATGAAAACTTCTAGTGAGGCGAGCAAGCATGTGTTCAAACATGAACACACACGTTTACATAATATGATAAATGTTGTTAATATTTTTATATAATCAATAAAATGTTTAGAAAACACAGTTAAAACAAATACATTGCAATAGCTAAATACTAATTTTCTACCCTGTACAAAATACTGGATAGAGCGTTTGGAGTAGATTCATAATGCAAACTTTAATTTGCATCCATACTGCCAGCCGGCCTCGATGTTGTGTTGCTCTGCTGTGGCGAGATGAGATTTAGTCAATTACGATGCCGTCAAGATCTAGGAAGTGAAATTCTTTTTAATGAAAATTCCTGTAAAAAGATGTTTTTGTATCTTTAAAAATGTATGTATTATATTAAAAATGTCAAACTCCTTCTTTTTCAAGAGTAGTTGATATTTTTCGTGTACTATATTATTGTGTTGCCATGGAACAAATATTAATTTATATTGTCTAGTAAGCATATATCTGCAATCTTACATGTGCATATGAGCTGGTACGAACGAATTATTAGCAATTTTAAGACAATATTGAACAAAACGCAATACAATGTTTTCTCCTGCAAAGTTGTATTGCATTTCAAAATGAAACATTTATTTTGGTCACACACACACACACACACACACACACACACACACACACACACACACACACACACACACACACACACACACACACACACACACACACACACACACACACACACGATTCTATATCGTTAATTCAGTGTAGAAAAGAACATTTCTGTCGCATGCATTTTTCTCTATTATAACGTTGTAAAATCTTAGGTAATATCGTATATGAAAAAATGAACAGGTTTCATTAATTGAATACATAACTGAAAATTATATATTATGATATGTTACGTTGGATTTTTTCATTAAGGTCTTAATACATCATTAAGTAGTATTAGTAAAAGATAATATGATAGTACACTTACTATTAAGATAAACACTACATTTAAGGACTCCCATCTTGAGAACGCCTAACTTTAGAAAATGTATATATATATATGTACAGTATATGTGTGTGTGTGTGTGTGTGTGTGTGTATATATATTTCTGTGTGTTTTTTTTCTGCTAAGGGATTTGAAAACATACTTACAAGAAGAAATGTATATCAACGCGGTACGTTGTGATTCTTACACTGGTGTAGGTTACATTACATGTTTGTTCTACATTCACTGAGAAGGCAAACTGTGTCTCTATTATCGAGTCAGTTAATTATATTTTGATGTACAGAGCAACTTGAGGAAAATATGTGGATGAAATTTAAGAACAGCATTTGGAAAATGAAAACTATATTTTATCGCAAACTAATGTATTTAAAAGGCACATAAAACCATAGAAAATCATATATTATTATCAATGTTTAGATTTAGCCCTTATTATACATAATTTACAAAACTATTCTTATATATGTACCTATTTGGTAGGCCTAAGCTATTTAAGTGAAAGTTGGTTAATAATTTGCAATCACTAAACAAATATTTTGATAAATTCGGAAATCCCCGACGTGTAAATATAATTTAGAAAAAATAGTAAATTAAAATGCAATAAAAAGTAATATATTTAGTTTTTAAAATTTTTACTGGATGTGTGTATTATATTAATTGAACCGAACAAACGCAAATAAAGTCACAGATTAGTAGCTAGGGAATTCGTATTATTTAAAAAAAACCTAAAGACTAAAAGTGTTTACAACACCGTTACAACAGAAAACGTTGTTCAAATATTCAACCCAATAAACTAGTCTCTGTGGGACCATGAAACATGCAAGAGCCACTTTCTAACTTGGCAAACCTCTTCGCGAAAACATTGAACCTCAGTCATTCCTGTCAGGTGAATGTGTTAATTTATAAATACATTTTAATGATTCAAGTTGATAAAAATGTTTCTTCGTCATATTCAACATATAAATTAATCTGTATAATGAATAGCTTATATTATTAAAATCTACCAAAGGGAAATAAGAAAAAAATATTCCTCAATTGGTTGGACTCAGAAATTATCGATGTGAGATGGCTTACGATAGGATAAGCCAGACAGACCCATATACAAATATGTCCTTCTATATGTCTGTCTCTCCGTGACTTTCGTAAAAAAAGCTTCAGACTTTAAATTTGGTGGCTAGGTTCCTCTTGTCCAAGGAACGTAAGATTTTGAAAGAGTTCAATTGATTTTGCCCTTAAAAGGACAAAATTAAAGGTAAAAATAAAATTATAATATATTACATATTTATATTAGTTTGATGGGTAACCATGATGGCAAAAAAAACGCAGAATAAACAGAGTAGAAACATATGACATTTTAACATGTCTCATGTTATGTACAACCTCCTTGCATGTTCTACTATGTCTATTACCACAATGTGATGAGGTTACTTTGTTGGAATAGTTGGTTAGGTTGGTTTATTTTTAAAAATATTATAGTAGGTACCAGTATTAGAGATATGTAGCTCTGATTAGGTCTATTGATAGTAATATATAGGGGGTTTTAAGATTAATACGGTTATAATTATTAATAATACAACATTTTGATTTAACCACAAGCTGGAGAGTATGCATGAACTGTGACTCATAAGTGATTAATTTGATTTACCTGAAAGCAAGAAAAACTAGGACAATTCTAGGACAAACATAAGACAGAGTACCAACAACTGTTTTTACATACAATTATATAAAATATTACTTCTCAAATATACCTGTATTTATACAATGTTATGGAGATAAAAAAATAATAAGGTAGTACAGTTGTCAAAAATATAAACACAAAATTAAAAATGTACATCTTGAGAACACCCAAGTTCATAATTTAAACTCTTTAGTGCATGAAACATTAATAATATGCAACAAAATATTAACAAAGTACAACAGTTTTCTTTGGCTTTCCAGGTAATTACTTCTTTTAAAAGTAATCAGTGTCTGAAAAACATGGACTTGTCAAGTCCATTAACAAATTTAATGTCTTGAAGATCCCCACCAGGCATCATACAATTGTTCTCTTCTGGTCATTTGTAGGGCCTGTACGGTATGCAAAGCAAGACAGCGTTTGCATACTAATTTAGACATAGTAATTTAGACAATTTAGACAAGCGTTTGCATACTAATTTAAGCAAGACAAGTCATTAACTAATTTAATAACTCTATAACAGTTAACTCAGTTTGATTGAGATATTTTGCCACATATGAGGTTGATGTATGTCCATATACAGCGGTCGGACAGAGATTATTTCGATTTTTAAATACTGTTTCATACACGTGATGGGCATAGTAGGTAAGTATACTGTACTTTTATGTTAACAACTACACTCTACTTTTTCAACTACTGTCTTTTAATCAAATACAAAGTATGAAAACAATTGTCTTGTTAAAATTTTTGGCTATAGCTAACAAAGACATTTTTTTACGTTAGAGTAGAAATTAGTATTTACAGTGTATACTGATTCAGAATACAGAACTTAATGTAAACTTTAAGGTCATTAATTGAAGGTAAAGTAAGAGGAAACGTTGTTTGCGTATCACACGAGGAAAGGTCCTTGTTAAGCTCGAGAACATTGTTTGTCTCTCATATACATAATATAGGAGAAAATATGCAGGCGTTTAAAATCCGTTCATTTTGGAGTAATCTAATAAAGTTGGTGTTACAAAACAATTTTGTAAAAATGTTATATTTTGACATAAATATGTATGTAAGAACATCATTAAACAAGTTTGTACATACAAATCTTTTTTGTTTTTTGTATGTGTTGTAAACAAAGCAGTTTTCAATCCTCTGTGCAAAAGGTCAGTGTGTGGCGTAGTTCCTGATGTTGAAGATTTAAACAGTTACTTACCCACATGTGTCAACACGGATATCATGAACACTTATGTGGCTTTACTTTCAGTATATTTTTTAAAGATTATTACAATTTATACTCTTATATATTTATTTATATATATATTTCAACACTCACCAGTAAAATATTTGATTAAATTTACACAAAAATTAACAAGTAACATATTTTTAGGTATACGATGTTATTTTGAGTAACACATACAAATTAAACCACAGAAACCACCAATATATTGGTGTGAAATATACAAAATGTGGTATTATTCAGAGAAAAATACAAATATTTTCACATTAATATCTCGCAACTATTTTATTAAATTTTTCGAATACCGTAAAAATAACTATTTCTTGCACATAAAAAATCATGCTTCCATTAAATATTATTAAAATTACTTTTTTAATAGTATACACTTTTATTAATCATATAAATATAGTATCTCATTTACATAATAACTCATAATTCTTGTTGGTTAAAATGTTTAACTACAAAAGTATTAGCCTAAATATATAAAATAATAACAAAATAACACAAACACACTGAATGAATAATGATTAATTTATTAGGGTTCCTTTATGCTGATGCATATTAACATGTTATATTTAGTATTAATAGTAACAACTGAATGCTGTTAACACAAGTTAACTATTAATGCTGGTTTCTTATATTTTATCGAGCAGCAACTTAAATGTTTATGGTAAATGTGGTTGATTAAAATCAGCCGCTGAAACAACTTTGTTCTGAATATCTCCATCCCAGCGGACTGTATTAGTTATAACCAGAGTTAAGGCTGAAAACATGGAGCTGAACAATCTTTAAATGCAGAATCTACGAGTGTACTTTTCGTACGATATTTTCATTTTATTATGCGATATAACCCATACCACTGTGACCTGAAGAAGTTAATTAAAAAAATATAACGATTGTATTGCATTAGACACTTTTTTAGGTTGGAATTTTGACAGTTTAAATATATTTAAAAACTTAATAAACTGCGTCAATGAGTGAGTTAAGAAACATAATAGCATTTTAAGATACTTCTAGAACCTGCTCAATAAAACATGGCCTTACTAGCACATTTCGGATGGCATTGTGGTCTGTTTTTCCTTCATACAACAACAATAAAGATCAATAGGACGATATTTATCAATAAGAGATACAACAGATTAACACCAATATTCACGTAGCTCTTTTTAGATCACTGTACACTGGATTATGTATTGGAAGAGTTGTAATTTAATATAAGAACTCATTTAACTTCTTTTTGTAAGAAGGGGATAGTATCATGTTTTCAGAAACAAATATAGTGTATTATACTATTTTGATCTGTATATTTTTTAAACAGTCAAGATGGTTCTATTCACTAGAAAGTGACAGTTACGTGTGGGTAGTTTACTTGAGGTGTCACTATTATATTGGGTCCCCAGCTCTACGACTGTAGAGTGCTTTTTGCAAAACCTTTATCCTATGTATGTTTTGTAGTAAATGAAAAATATAGACGTTTTATAAAACAAATTAACTATTGAAGAACTCCGATGGGTTTTTTTTTATAGTAATGCAAGACATCTGTATAATGTAATCTTGTCAGAGGTGGAACCACCGTTATAGTGGTTATAGTGGTTCGTTATGGGCTTAACGAAGTTGAGCGCTCGTTATTACATGCTCTTCTGTAAACACTGTTGGCAATATTGCAGCTTTACAATATACGTTATCTCACAATCTTCAAAGATTGACCTGTTTTACCTCCAAAATATCAGTCAAAGAGCGTCCATTTAGAATGTTTACTATTACGTTAGAAATTGACACTTATTTAAAATAATTATTGCTTACTTGATAGATTATCAAATCACATAGTTTGAACCCAGCCAGCCCATTACTGATAGACAATATGCGGGACTCAAAAATTACCAATTACCAAGTATAAAGGAAGTTAGTATCTTAGAGTTTTTCTCCGAACATTTAGCATTGAATAGCACACTAGAAAAAATGTTAACATCAGTAACATAACTTTACTTTGACAACAGAAGGTGACGTAAGAGGTCGCAAAATGATAAAAATTTGATTTAATACCTTGATCTTATAATTGCTTGGTATATAGAATGTTTTCAGCAGTATACATTGGAATAATATAGTAATAGTTTGAAAATTTTCAAATAACAAATAACATTTTCAAACTATTACTATTACATATTAAGTTTTTCTATGACAAGCATGAGTTTTCTCTCATGATTGTCAATAAACGCTATGACAATCATGAGAGTTTCTCTCATGCATGAGAGAAAACAATCATGCGTATGACAACAGTTTTTAACATTACGGTACTGGTACGTATATAGCACATTCTGGTATGTTTAATACTTGTCTTTACTCATTATGGTATCAATAATCTGCAGAAAGATGCTAGTTATAATAGAGCACGACAGTTTCACCCACATCATCATACTCGTACTGGCATGTATTTAAGGAGAGCCTAATATTTTTTATAATGTTTTTAGTCATAGTATATTAAATTAAAAACATCACAATACGTATTGTTGGCTTTTTAACATTTACCCGAATGCGTCAGTGACCAACTATTCTAAATAATTTCATAACGATGTAGTATAATATCAAGAATTATAAAAATCGCATCTTGTAATGAATGTGTATTCCATATAATAAGAATATTGCGTATTAAAAATATCAATTCACTACTATATCACATATGTAAACCCATATTTTAGCACTTGTTACATACGTAAACACGATTGAATCTTTTTTTAAAATAACGTGAATGAACATTTGATACCAATTACACAGTGAGCTGAATTCACAGCGCCCATCAGTGTTATTTTTTATGAAGTGGTTTAACAACGCTGAAAGTACACTAGTAGAAAAGGGAGAGTTTAAAATGTATTTTATAACGATTACTCTGCATTTAACAAGGTGAAAATTTGCAAGTATGTTTTATTAAAATTTTTGTTGCATGATACAAAATGTAATTTAAATAAATTTATGACATGAAATAGTTTTGTATTAATTAACATCAAATCAAATCAATTTTTTATTGCCAGGACATTATCACATGTATAGCAATAGTCAAGATATTTTAAAATTAATATATAAAATTTAAAACTTTCATTTCGCCTCAAACCACATTCAAACATACAGATTTTCAGCCACTCCACATTCATCCAGCTAATATTCCCATTTCCAGCGCCGGCAGTCAGTTTGCTAATTGTGCGGTCACCCAGTCGAATGCCATAAACTCGTCAGCACTATAAAATGCTTGCGACACTAAAAAGCGCCTTAAACGAGTTTTTAACACCTTAGGCGTTGGGGCATTTCTTAACTGATCTGACAACTTGTTGATGAACCGAATACCTGCTTGGGAGGGCAAGTGTTCGTAAACCCCCGTCCTGTGTCTTCCAGTTCGGTAGGCATCTCTGCCTCTTGTCTCATGCTCGTGTATGTCACGGCCCCGGGTTAATGCACATTTGGACAAACAAAATGAGCTTGTCTCAAGAATGTAGAGACAAGGCAGAGTCAACAGTTGCAACGTTTTGAAGGCTTCTTTGCACGATTCCCGGAATTTCATTTTTGCATATATTTCTTTACTAACACAATGCTTTGTCTGAGGGTTATTTTTGACGATGGAAGGATTGTGAAGGAAACAGGATTTTTCCGGACATTTGCCATCGTTCAGTGAAACAAGAAATCAGTAACACTACGTTTCGAAATTCGCAGATGTCCGGAAAAATCCTGTTTCCTTCATAACACAATGCAACAAGTATTTCAAAATTTGGAGATATTCCTATTTAAAATTGCAAATCCTTCTTGGACGATCTCGCTTTTGCTGGCCGTTCCCCACCCATTTCCCACAACTGCTGACTTTGTTTACAGGTCTCAGGGCTATACTCAAATACATATGTATCATATCCAGGGACTACTTGACTAACCCAATCTCAGCCTTCGCTTTGGATGCATCTTGAGATACATAGAAGTTCTACTTACTTACACAAAAATGTATTATAAGACGTATATTTCTGTTTTTAAGAAACTATGAATGAATGTGTTCTTGTAGATTAAAAATAAAAGGTTATATTTTACATTTAAATTTGCATTGTATTTTTGTTATAAAACAATACAGTTACAGAATACCAACATTACAAATGAAGCTATAGAGTATAATGAGTAAAGAATGTAGGAAATTATGAACAAGTATCTTCAGTTTGTCCAAGTAATTAAGTCTTCCTAAAAGAGTAAATTATGAACTGGAGTTGAAAAAATGGAACTTGTTGTTTCCATTAGCAAAATTAATGTCCCGGAGGCAGAGAGCTCCGGAGGTGACTTGGCCTTTTAAACCCCTTTGAGTATGCCAACAGTAATTTCAAATGTAAATAAGAATCTAACAACAATTTGAAGTTTAATCTATCCGCTTCAGTTATTGTGTTTCATATTTTCTCGCTAATATGTTTTCTTGAAGTATTGCACCGTTTTAAGGTGCTTGTATGCAAGATAAAACATTACTTATGAAACCATCAACGCCTGCCTGTATGTCCCAGTTTGTAATGCACAGTTTGTAAATGTAATCTGTATAATAAATCGATCTATGACTTTGTTTAATTTAACTTGATAGTTAAATATTTGTATAACAAATTCGATTGGTGTTGACGGTTATCTCACAGCTGAATCAGCTTTCAGTTCTCAGAATTGGATAAAAACGTAAGGATATATACTGTCTGTACTGACTCGTGTGATCAAAAGTAGCAATATTGATTAGGGGAAAACTCACGTGACATTGACAAACTAGACAGACAAGAACGTCTGTCAGAGAAGTTTCTTCTATCCTGGTGACATAACAATATTTGTGGGATCTTGTAAAATACGAGTAAATCAGAGGTAACATTTGAAATAATATATCTTTCATTCATCGACCAAAAACTCCAAAATCAAAAAACAGACATCACATTTATTATTAATACGCAAGTACACTTGCCCATGTTAGTAATATTTCCCTCAACAAGATGGATGACTTCTAGATGACCTTCGAAAGATATAAAAAGAGGTGGTTTCTAAAAAGAAATATCACTTGAGAAGATTTGTTACGGAAGTAACAACATCCGTGTAATGTAATCTTGTGAAGTTTCGAAATGCCAATATAGTATAATAAGTTTTATAGGAGTTGGACGCATTTTGGACCCAGGGGAGCATTTGATGTCAAAGTGGAGACACAACATACACAAGTGAAGTTCACAATCCCCTCCTTTCACCCTCCTTCAACACAAACAAAATTATTATTGTTTATTTTTTCTGTTCCTACATAACATATCGAGTACTAATACATAACTTCCGATCATTGAAACATTTTATAATACTGGCAAAATGATAAAGACACATACTTATTTGAATATCTTCTAACGTTTTTATTAAGTGGAGAGCGCATTCAATGCAGTTTAATATATCACGCATAATGTTGAGATTCTAGGTAATGTATTTAAAAATCAGAAAATTACGAAATTTAAGTTTAGACTCTTGAAATGTAACAGTGTTTGGGAAAATTACCAATAAATGGAATTGGATTATTCATCATGTGGCTACAAATAAGGGAGAAAAAATTAAATAACTTTGATTGGCTGCGATCAAGTATATTAGCTGACAAGCAACCCTGAGTCAATACTTATGTTTCAAAACAATTATCGTATTGTAATCATCACGTGTTGCTTACCTTGCTTTTTCTTTGTTATATCATTAAAAAAGGTATTTGCATAAAAATGTTTTAAAGTGTAGTTGTTTATAATAGGTATTAGAAGAAAATTATATAAAAATATGAATTTTTGTAACGATTTATTTGTTTCCAAAATATACAGGAAGTTCCAAAATAAACATTCAAGAAACATTTTGTTTTGTATTCCTACATATTTGTCAACACCATAAATAGATTTCAAAAGGAAAAAGTTAGAGGAAATCACATTTAACAAATACTACAGAAAAAAGGAGAAAAATATAATTCACTACTGTACGATTCAAGAACGGATATCACGAAAACTTACATTATTGTAATCTTACCTTCTAAAGAGATCTGAGCACGAAAGTATTACCTGTAAAAAACATTCGAATTAGTTAAGAATATAACGCTTGGCCTAACTGCTAGTTGGACTCATTGTTAAGTACAAGCTATATTTCAAACATATATATTACCATGTAGATTTTTATTTTTTTAGTTCCATATTCAAGATGAGATATTTAAATAGTATATCTACATAGGTTTTTTATAGATAATAATGGATTTACTGGATTGTAATGCCGTAATTATCTTAACGTATAATAGAATAAGCTTAAATAATATGCATAAAAATATTCTTTGTTATCCATACTACGTAAAGCTGCACATTTATGAGCGCCAGAAATACTTACTTGACTGCAATGTGCACCCGACCGTACTCAGGCTCGCTATTGGGTTTCTGTAATGATGAGGTAACAATCGGAGAATGTGCTGATAGATGGAGTCACTGACCCTAACTAGTCATATTTACACTTATACGTGTTGTTTCTAAATTAAAGTTACCATTAAATTTATTTAATACCGATAGCAAACAACTTGTATGCCGTAATAGACATTGTAATGTTTTTAAATCATTACTAAGTTACTATCATTATCTTTAAACAAAACTAATTTTGTACTATATCGGTTATAGTGAAGGTTTTGTTTGCATATAAGTAAAAAAAGATATAATGGCTATTTGACCCCAAAATTTGTAAATCCAATCCTGTGCCCCCAAAATTACCTGTGCCAGATTTTCTTTAAACCTGAAGTAATACGGGAATGGTGTGAGACAGGATTAGAGTTTAGTACTAAAATAGTTAGTGTAGCAATATTATATTGTTTGTTATATATTTAAATATACATGTTGTCATGCGTAGAAGATTTCTTTCATGTAAGAAACATTTCTAAAGACGTCGTAGTCGGTCATACTTGTTCAAGAAAGTTATAGAAAGTATAGTCATGAACCTTATCCATATTATAACTACACAAAACTATACGTCTGCACAGTGTACAGTGCACAAGTTTGTGACAACTAAGTACTTTTAATAAAACGTTTTTTAAATATACCTTGTCAGTAATTATTAATTTTATACAATTAACGTAAAATACTAGGCGTTGTATAGTGTAACAAGAAAATAATTTGTGCAGTAACAAGATATGCGTTCTATCTGTATGTATTTACCAACGAACTATACTACTGGAACGCGCACTGCCCATAAGCCACATGTTGTGTTTTCCGGTCGCACACAGCTGTGCGTTACTGGTGTATCCATGGATTTGCAGGCGCTTAAAGTGGGCAAGAACTCACTGAGTTCTGTACTCCATACCAATGATGCTGATCTTAGAACACATTAACTTTTTATTGATTTTAAATCTAAGGGTAAATTAAGTAGATCAAGTGATGATGTACGGTATTAAAAATTGTAAAATATTCTTATTTGCTCTAGTTATCTCAAACAAATGCGACCACTTCTAAGTTGACGAATTCACTGAAAGCCACGAGTTATTTTTAATTAAAACTGTGACTAAACTATTATTTTAAATAATATCTCATCACATCCAAAAAACAGAAAACTTTTGACATTATAAGAAATCCAACTTAGAAATAAAGCAAAAATTGGTCAAAATAATTTTATTTTCTAACACGTAGATTAAGTGTGTCATGTTTGTAAATTTTATGTAGTTTACTTTGAAATAAAATACTGTGAATAAAAAGTTGTTTTTTTTTCATCTGGGAAATATTTTAATGCCTGTAATCTTTGTTTCCGACTTTGTAAGAAAAATAAAAGTCAAAATCTCAGTTATTTTAATATTGTACAAAAGTCCGTTTTTTTTAACTAAAAATAAAAATCCACGGTGAAAAGCAGCTACTAACATTTGTAATAATAAATTGTAGTATCTAACAATTGTATTAAGTATAGAAGGCGTTTTAAAGTGATGTTAGATCATTACTATAATGCCTGCCATATGGGCGGAGTTAGTTCTTGCCCATTTCCAGCGCCTGCAGACTCGGAACGCAGCCCAGGATTTCGGCTCGGTTTCTCCGGCCCAGAGCGCGTTCCATTATTATAATTCGATGGTATTTACATTAAATAAGTTTGAGAACATTGAGGTTATGTAACCAATGCCGTGTACGAACTGTAGTAGTCACACATTACAAACTTGAATGGACAGAACCCCATTGTTTAGACCACGCAGATTACATTGTTGAAGACAGAGAATGGAAGATAAGACAGAGACAAAGGCTTGGTCTGTCTCTCGGCACAAGGAAATGTTGAAGTTGTCTCCGTCAAGTTTGTAATCAACGACGTCTATTTACAACATTAATGTTGTTTACAACATTAATGACGAGTAAAAAACTACTTCTCTCTGGAAGTAAACGTCGTGCTCTTGTAAATAAATGTAAACTATAAACCTGCTGTACATTACAGATTACTGTACTGCTGTACAGATTCCAGCGAAGTATTCAACGTAAGGACGAATGGAGCGGGTTTTGCCAAAACGTAGGGGAAAATGTTAAATCCACAAATTAAGATTAAGATTTTAATTGACCTTAAGTAGTTTTAAAATATTTTTAGTTTAATGTTAGAATGATGTTTTACACAAAATGCTAATTGATTTACAGTAAATCAAAATACTTTGCAGTAGCACTTAACTACGTCAGATAGTAGGGTAGTAGGCAGTAGGAGTTGACAGATTTTGTATTGCAGTAGTTATTTTCCGGTGAAACGTACCAGGATCGACAGTCTGTGTCACATAGTGAAGCCATATGAATAGATTTGCTTGAATTCAAAGTTGAATATACATAACTATACATTTAATTTACCGCTATCTCTCTCGTCATAGTTTGTCTTATCGAATCTTCAAGTACAACTCGACATTTTACACTCGATAGTAATACTTTATATACTAGATTTAATTAAATTGCACTTCCTCGTATAATTTGCATTTTTAAATGCCCCCTACAATTGGCGTGCTATTATTCTTATCTAAGTAATATGCTTACTTTCGCAGAGCGTATTTGAGCCTCGGTCCTCTCTCTTAACAGTACTGTACTTAAACGAATGCTAAACCAATAAAACAGTAAAAAAATATTGATTGATATAAAATAGTATTTAGATCGACTCAGGGTACAGCATAGAATTTATATTTATGATATATAAAAATAAGTGCTATTATTGTAATCTTGAATGAAGTGCAACGAAACAGTGTATAAAATTAAAAAAAAATCATTCTGCTCAACTTTGAAGCGGTGGATTTTCTTTAACACTCTATTGAATGCAGTATGGCCAGTAATAACGACATAGTCCTTTGAGTAAGAACGTCCTAGTACATAAAAATATTTTAAGCATAAAACATTTAAATTTAACATATTATACACATATTTTAATACAATATTAATTATAATTGCAATTAAGGAATATGCAAAATATATGGTTGTATCTGTATACAATTTATGTACAAATCAAGACGTCTCACAATCTAGATCGACAAATAGGAACCATAGTGGATTTTTGTTATGTTAAACCCATACATTTTATACGCCGGTCGCCATTTAATCCAATTTTATCAAACAAAACTTTGAGCGACATGTTCTCCCAAGACTTTTTCAACAAGAAACAGTCATACGCAAGTTGTATCATGAAAGATTGGAAACAGACTGCAACATTGGCCCGATACTCACAGAAGCACAACACTTTGTATTATTCGCGCTGTTTAAAGAGTTGTTCAAATAAATATCAAGATAAATAATTGGGTGTTCAATTATCCCCTGTTTTACTATTAAATCGTAAATCGTAAGTTTTATTTTCTTTTCTTTCAAATTTGAAAATATTACCTTTTATGCATCATATAGGAGTATTCATGTCTTTGTATTTGTTATGTATTTTCAAATATGTGATATTTAATTTATAATCTTTAATAAATAGTGTTTGTTTGGTAAATAAATTAACTTTATTTATTGGCTATTGCACTTTAATAAATTAGAATGTGTTATTTACATGACGAATATATTTCTAAATAAAAAAATCTATTCTAAAAATATAATAAAATAATGTTATTATTATTTCTTTTCACTAAAATAAGAATAAGTTGATCCAAAAACAGATACAATACTTATAATAAGTGTAAAGTAGCATTTAGAAGCATAGAAACAAAGGTCACGTTACTAAATCACAATGTTAGCAGCGCTATACAGGGGACCGGCTGCGTATGTGAATAGGACGGGGTATCTCACGGGTTAAACTCAGTTTTGCTGTTACAATTATGCAAGGACAAACATTGCAAGTAGGTAGCAGGAGTGCACTTGGAAAAGTCGTGATTTTCTCATGGGCAACTGTATGTAGTCTGTTCACGTGTGTCCAATGCCCGAAATCTTTACATATATGCACCGGACGGAAAAACATATAATATAGTATACACTAGCATCCAACGTATAATGATATTTAGACTCTGAGTATTATAAAGAGTAATTAATTTATGTTGATACTTTAAATTTTTAGAATGAATGTTAATGATTTGTATTATTTCTGTTTCGTTTAGAGATATCACATTAGATTATATTTAATATTCTAATATTCACACACACACACACACACACACACACACACACACACACACACACACACACACACACACACACACGTTTTTAAGTTTCTTACAAATTTGCTTTTTAATGATCATTGACAGTTATTTAAGGACATCAAGGTTAGTGAAGCCGTGTATAAAGGCCAGTAAGTAATAAAAAATAATTAATTACTTTGGATCTCTTGCTACCCACCTTGGAAAAGGAAAAGAGTAAAAATTAATAATAAATTATAAGGAAAGTAATGGCGGTTGTTAGCCGACAGAGATAATATTTGTTTTAATCAGCAATCAGTTTCAACAGTCAATTTAAATCCTTTCAAACTTTACAACCTCAATAAGAATTTCTAATTACGGTTCAATCAAGATGAGAGTTTCAAATAGTATTGCGTCTGCAGAAAGTAGGTTAGTTTATATTTGCTGTTCGAACGAAACCCTGAGGATTCAGTGAAATACAAATACAATAACGTATGTTATTGTAATAGTAGAGCAGTCGGAGTATGTTAAGTTTTATACGGATGCATAATATTCAACAAACATTAAAAAGCGACAAGGTAAATTGGCCAACAGTTGTACAATTCTTAGTGACATAAATGCGTCAGAAATAAAAATAAATGGTTTTTACTTTTCACAAATTGCTGATTTGAAGTTGGATGCTTTTTCTTACTAATGCTGGCGTCATTAAAAAGTATGTTTCTTCAAAATCCCGGCCAACAAACTGGGGCAATACTAAATAAGTCTGTCAAGCTAATGCACAGGAAGTGATGAGGGTTTATTGATAGTTTTGAGGGGTTGTAATTTAAACACTCGTTAAAAGGTTCATTTGTTTTACTGTACACTAATACAATAATATCCGGAGCTATTCAATAATTTCGAGGATCATTTACATTTACAAGCTGACCATACATTGTTACAATATTAACACATTAATTCATTCAGTAACTGTATTAATTTTGCGATAAGGCTGTCTTATGAACAAAAAGTAAAATCACAGTTTCATTTGTTTATATACGTTGTTTTACGTTCACTCTGATTAATTGGTGATTTATAAAATTAAACAGCCAAAGAAACTTTTAACAGTAGTTTAAAGTTAATATGAGTTTTCAGAACATCAAAAAACCGTGTTGACTGATTATCGGTGAAAAGAGAACGACGCGAGGGAGAGAAGAAAGGAGTAACGTACCGTACTGCAGTATTAAATTATAACCTTACGAGGGGAGCTTTTACTGAATAAAGCAGATGGTAGGTAGAGATCACTAAGAAAGTATTATAATCCGGTATATTGCATCCTTTTCCGCCTTCATAAGTCTTTGTTAGGTTCTCTTTACAAGATTGGAAAACGACAATTAATTATTTGTAGTTTTGTACTTTTTTCTAGTAAAGATACACATTATACGGTTGAAATATAAATTTTATAAAACTAGATGACTATTTTCTGTAATTTTAAATGGAAATTGTTTTTGGATTTACTAACGTTTAATTTTGGATCTTGTATAAAATATTTTAGTTGCATCTTTTAAATATATCTTACTAATTCTTATTTCTTATTAATAAAAATAGAAGCACATTGTTGAGAATTCCTCCATGTGTATAAGTAAGAAAAGACATGTGAACACGTTTTGTAGTTTTAGTTTAATACTTTCTGTTTAAATGTATACTTTTGTTGTAGAAGTTGTAATAAAATTGATCTTTAACATGTTTATGTATATTGCTTATATTATGTATACAGAGTGTTCCACGAAGAGGTTTAAACGTTTGATTTTATATTATTTGCCCATTTATGCACTGGGCATTTTCAAACTCTACAAAAGTAATAAAGTAGGGATTAAAAATATTCTGTGAAAATTAACGCTTCCTAACAATTGTAGAAACAAAATGGTGACATAATGAAAACTTGACCACTTTGCTTCCAATAAAAATTAATTTCTTGGATTACCTGATATGATTACTGCGTTGCAGTTTTAAAGAACAGCTGTTTATAACGCTCATTGTTGTAAACAGCTGTTTGATTTAAGAATATTGCTTGTGCTATACACACATAACCTAACCTCCTCCATTACAGTTTTATTGATATTGAAGTTCGAGAAATGGCTTTTAATGTCGAACAAAAAGTTAAGTGTTGTGCATGGGCTATTTCTTTTAGCATCATTATAGAAGCAATTAGACACTTTCAGGTTGCCTAACCAGGAGTTGAACCACCTAGCAAACCAACAATAATAAAATACGCGATTTCAATATTGCATTATGATTTGAAAACTTCGTTATGTTTTAAGTAAAGGCACAACTTTGCTTTTACCCGTGTGTTCAATCCAAAAAATATACAAACCATGATAATATTGAAAAACAAATTCTTATGTTCTTAATTTGAATTTATAGCCAAATACTTTAGATTTAAATTAAAACTATCAATAGGCTTAATTACAAAGCTAATATCTGTGAGCGCGTGATGCTGTTCCAGGTCCAAGTGTCAAGTGTAGTGCGGACCGCTCCATTAACAGATTAATGTTGACCGGGGCCGTGAGCTGTGAACTCCCTAGGGCCTTTATATTCCCTTGAGTACTTTGTGAGCGCTCATAGTCTCATATTATTATTACTATAAAGCTAATATCTGTGAGTGCGTGATGCTGTTCCAGGTCCAGTTTCAAGTGTAGTGCGGACCGCTCCATTAACAGATTAATGTTGACCGGGGCCGTGAGCTGTGAACTCCCTAGGGCCTTTATATTCCCTTGGGTGCTTTGTGAGCGCTCATAGTCTCATATTATTATTACTATATAGCTAATATCTGTGAGTACGTGATGCTGTTCCAGGTCCAGTTTCAAGTGTAGTGCGGACCGCTCCATTAGCAGATTAATGTTGACCGGGGCCGTGAGCTGTGAACTCCCTAGGGCCTTTATATTCCTTGGGTGCTTTGTGAGCGCTCATAGTCTCATATTATTATTACTATAAAGCTAATATCTGTGAGTACGTGATGCTGTTCCAGGTCCAGTTTCAAGTGTAGTGCGGACCGCTCCATTAACAGATTAATGTTGACCGGGGCCGTGAGCTGTGAACTCCCTAGGGCCTTTATATTCCCTTGGGTGCTTTGTGAGCGCTCATAGTCTCATATTATTATTACTATAAAGCTAATATCTGTGAGTACGTGATGCTGTTCCAGGTCCAGTTTCAAGTGTAGTGCGGACCGCTCCATTAACAGAATAAGAATAGAGAATTAAGAATAAGAATACGTTTATTTTCTCCTTTTCTCAAAAGAACACATACATTAACAGTTTAAGTATAGAATACAAAAAACAACACTTGCCAGGCTGCCTCCTAAACAAAATAAACTTTTACACTTATATAATGCTTAGCAGCTAAAAAAAATAAAATAAATAAAGAGTAAAAATTTAAGTATCTAAACTAACATTTTAAAACATAATAAATTTTTCGAGACAATTAACTAAGGAGAAAATAAATAGGGCCCCTAAGGTTTGAAAACCTGTTTTGGGGTTTCCATCATAATATTAAACAAAATAACTAAGAGAAAATCCATAGCGGCAACTAAAATTGTAACAACGTTGTTTCCCTAACATTACTAAAAAATCATATGAATTATAACCACACCACTACTACATATAAAAACAAGAGATGTGTGCTTAGTTGTTAAAAAGAAAATTTTTATATAGAAATTAAAAACTATTCTGCTATAGTAAAATGTACTTATAACATAACGTTACAAGATATACCACTTAAAAACTAACTTAAATTGCTACTGTTAAATACCCTTAGCGGTTTTATTTTAATTGTCAAAAACAGATCTTCAATGTTTTTATAATTATATAGCCATTTTTTGTTTCCTTCAAAACTTATTTAAACCTTCTATCTGCCTAATGGTTTTCGGTAATTTGTTAAACAATTTTGGACCTATATAGTTATATGATTTGACATAAAATGTTGTTTTAGGCTTAGATATTTGGAATTCATTAGCATTTCGTAATCTTTGCTTAAAAATGTTTAAGTTTCTTTAAGTTCCTATTCCCGATAAAAAAGTTTTTTAATACTGCAAAAACGTACAAATGTCGCAAAGGAAGAATTTTTAAGTTTACAAAACAAGGGTGAGAAGGTTCTCTAATACTTTTTTCGAGATTAATCTAACAAAATGCTTCTGAATTACAATTAAAGAGTTTAGGGAAGTTTTATAAGTTCCACCCCAACAAACAAATCCATACTGCAGTCTACTTTGAACTAATGAAAAATATAAAGAGCGCAAAGTTTGCAAGGGACACATGTTTCGTAGAAAAGTAAAACAGCCTAACACCTGATATTAATTTTGCCTTTAAATTTAATATATGTTTTTTTTCCAGTTTAGCGCATTATCTAATGTAACACCTAAATATTTTTATTTCATTTTTCTCCTCTATTTCTGAACATTCAGAACACGAGCTGCTACTTACTAAACAACTTAAACAGTTATAGGTTAGCCTTATCTTCGGAGAGTCCTTCCTTTTAAGTGAAAAATTCATGTAATTAGTTTTTTCGGTACTTAACACAAGATTATTTTTTGAAAACCACCACTTTATACATTTTAAATCAAGATTCATTTGGCTTTCGATATTATTTAATGTGCTACTTGAATAAAAAAAGGCAGTATCATCCGCAAATGCTGTAACTTGTCCTTTAAAATTTGCTGTGCATAAATCATTTATATATATTATAAAGAGAATTGACCCAAGAACAGAGCCTTGTGGTACCCCATATACAATTTTGCCCATGCTACTTAAAACTCCATCAATTCTAACACACTGTTTTCTATCTGTCAAATAACTTTTTAAACCAATCATAAGCAACTCCACGTACACCACAATTATACAACTTTTTTAAAAGAATGTTGTGATCAACAGTGTCAAATGCTTTTTTTATATCTAAAAAAAGTGCACTAACAAATAAATTATTGTTAATCCCCTCTGTGACTGAGCTTACGAGTTTTAGTAACGCGTTTTCCGTACTCTTCCCACTTCTAAAACCAAATTGGTTAATACTAAAAAACTTTGTTTTCTCTAAGAACTTCAATAGTTTTTCTTTCATAATTTTCTCTATTATTTTTGAAAAAGGTAGAAATTAAGGATATTGGTCTGAACTGACTACAAAGTAATGTTGAACCTTTCTTATGAATTGGTATAACAACCGGCTTGCTTTAATTTTGACGGAAAAACTCCCGTAGAAAAACTAAGATTAATTATATAAGTAAAAACATTAACAATTGTATGAGAAATGTTTTTAAGCAAAAAAGAATAGATTCCATCAATTCCAGGAGATTTTCCATTTTGTAATGAATTAATTGCTTGTAGTACATCTTCTCTTAAAACTGGCCCTATCATAATAGAACATTTCTCTTGATAAAAATTAAATACATTCTTATATGCACTATTTTCAAAGCTGACTGGTTTTGGTTGCCTATCTATAACTTCATCTACTACAGATAAAAAATATTTGTTAAACTCATTAGCAACTTCTTCTGGCTTAGTAATAACTTCATTATTTACACTTAAACAAAAAGGCTTGTTTGTGCGCTTTTCTTGGCCAGTAACCTCACCAACTATTTTCCATGTTGCCTTACTATTACCCTTACTGCTTTCAAAACTTATTACTATAATACTCGCGCTTAACAAGTTCTATATCTGTTTTTAATTTGTTTTCGGTATCTAATATAATAATTTTTAAATGGATCGTTTACCGGTCTATTCCTTGTTTTTTTTATAAAGCTTCATTTCGTTTTTTTTTTTTATTCTTTTACATATATTATCATTTATCCATGGTTTGAGTTTAGTAAATTTCGAACTAACCGCTACCTCTTTTTTTACATTGTTTAATATACTGTAAAAGTTTACCTTCAAACAAGTCGTAGGCAGCAGAAGCATCCTGCTGATTGTAAACAGGAGCCCAGTCAGTGTCACCTAGCAGACCGATCAGCCGGTCATAGTCAAGGCGGGTCACAGTGCACTGGTCCCCCAGCTCACTGCTCGCACACACTCCACCACAACTCAACCTCACAGCCGTCATGTAGTGATCGGTGATCTGTCTCCTGATTACTATAGCTTCTACACTAGTCATGTCTTTACATTCTACTCTGGCAAAAACATGATCAATACATGTCCGTGTCTTGTCTGTTTCGCGTGTAACTTCATGTATAAGAGGACTCAAGTCCGCAACTGGCCATTAATGCTTTGTAGCTATCAATATCGTTATCTACTTTAAAAAGATCTAAATTCATGTCACCAATAATTAAAAGATTTTTTGACTCTGTTTCTTTACAAGAATTGAGTAAATATCGTCTTAATTCGTAAACAAAATTTGTAATACTATATTCATGTAATCTGTAAACTGCAATTTAAAAACATATTCTAAATCATATATTCTTAATCTAACTTTCAAAATGTCTGCTGACTGAAATTTAATTCTTTCATAATGAAAGCTATTAAAAAAATTGCTTTTGAAAAATATAGCAACACCACCAGATCTGTAGCTCTCATTTGAGTGTACTATTAAATCATAGTTAGATATTTGATAAAAATCTGATTCATCTATACCTATCCAAATTTCAGTTAAAATAAATGATTTCTGGTAACTTTTTCCAAGAAGAATTTCCGCTATAAAATTCATCAAAATTTTTTCGCATACTACGAATATTTTGCTGAATAATACTTACACTATTTTTCCCTCCTACATTGTCAGTAAAATAACTCTCATTTAGGTTGAAATTCTGCATTTTAAACTAAAAGAAAAAGGAAAAACTGTGTGTACCGTAAATTAGTTAATTAAATTTCATACAATGTAAATTTCGCAACCTAATCAGCCAGTATTATATAATATTATTTACATCCAATGTTCCGGAACTAAATTACTGGGCGGAGTAACTACCTAATTGGCACGCGTATGAATTTTTTTCTTCTAACCCTTTGTAGCAGCCCAACTACGTAACCGATAAGACCTCGCGCGCTTTGTCCGTAAGTAAAATTTATCTTTTCGTATTAATTAAATTAGCCCTTTGATGCCAAAACGAATAAAATGAATGTAACGTAAAGTAAAGATGTGAATAGTAAAGTAACTTACCCTTGAAGATCTTTTATTTGCTTGATTGAGATAGATAAAGGTTGTGGCGTCGTCCTTATGGCGACTAGCACGTTGTTATAAATAGTAATTTGTATCATTAAATGGCTAATACCGTCGCGAATTTTGTTTTTAGGCGAGTTTTTACGTAGCTGATGTATCTCACGTGTTGTTTGAATAGATGGCTACCATTTCCGAACTTCTACTCCTCTTCTAGAAATAACCGTTCTTAGACTACAGCTTCAATGTCTCGTGCCAAGACGCCGACACCCGGGTTGTGAGTCTACCTATTGCGAAGGGAAGTGAATTATTATTGTTTTGTAAAGTAAAACTTCGTATGCATAATTCAATAGAAACATTGGATATTTTAGGCTCACCTAGAAGATATACTTTTTAGTTATTATAGTCTAATTGGCAGCAACGTGGCAGTACATAACTGTACCGTAAATTAGTTAATTAAATTTCATTACAATGTAAATTTCGCAACCTAATCAGCCAGTATAATATAATATTATTTTTACATCCAATGTTCCGGAACTAAATTATTGGGCGGAAGTAACTACCTAATTGGCACGCGTATGAATTTTTTCTTCTAACCCTTTGTAGCAGCCCAACTACGTAACCGATCAGACCTCGCGCGCTTTGTCCGTAAGTAAAATTTATCTTTTCGTATTATTAAATTAGCCCTTTGATGCCAAACGTATAAAATGAATGTAACGTAAAGTAAATATGTGAATAGTAAAGTAACTTACCCTTGAAGATCTTTTATTTGCTTGATGGAGATAGATAAAGGTTGTGGCGTCGTCCTTATGGCGACGAGCACGTTGTTATAAATAGTAATTTGTATCATTAAATGGCTAATACCGTCGCGAATTTGTTTTAGGCGAGTTTACGTAGCTGATGTATCTCACGTGTTGTTTTGAATAGATGGCTACCACTTCCCAACTTTTACTCCTCTTCTAGATATAACCGTTCTTAGACTACAGCTTCAATGTCTCGTGCCAAGACGCCGACACCCGGGTTGTGAGTCTACCTATTGCGAAGGGAAGTGAAATATTATTGTTTTGTAAAATAAAACGTCGTACGCATAATTCAATAGAACATTGGATATTTTAGGCCCACCTAGAAGATATACTTTTTAGTTATTATATTCTAATTGGCAGCAACATAACTTTTCCTTTACCATCTAAAAGTGGTGCTTTTAAGTTTTCGTAATTAAACTGAACTTATAAGTAAACTTTATATTTCTAGTATTTATTTACTACGACCTCAGAAGTCACCACCCCCATGTGTTATCGTCATACGGTATACAATTTTGTTGCGCGACTCTGCTATTGATGTGCCTACTCTGCCATCAACTGGGTGAAACTGAGGGAAAAACGCCACAATGCCTGCCATTAAAATAGAATATTTGTCTAAAGATGAGTTGGTATTTGAACTGATATCTAGAGGTATTAAATTAAATAGTGACAGTACAGTAAATGAACTCAGAAAGTCCTTAAGACAGTGTTTGAGAAACAATATTTTACCTACTCCTAGTAGCCTATTAAAAATAGACCACAATCAGGAAGTAAAACTTCTCAGTGAAAAAGTGATATTATTAGAACATGGGTGCAGTGAATTGAACAGTGCTAGTTCACCTTTAGAAATCACCAAATTCCAAGAAAAGTGTAAACATTTAATAAACCGTTTATTTTTTGACAACCAGCTAGAACTAAGTTCTGTACATAGTGAAACTTTATCAGCTTTAAAGTGTAGGCTAGTAAATGTTGAACAACAGTTAGCTAAAAACTTGCTACCTACAGTGAACCTAGAACAGCTTAAAGTGTTAGAAGCCAATTTAATGAATCATTAGAACAAGATGAGTTATGGAACAGGCAGTGAAAGAACAAATAGGCCCTATTTCTGTACAACCACCAAACAATATCACAGCCTACTGCCAGTACCCCTACTTTTCCTATAATGCCTATTTATAATGCAAACAATGATTGTATTAGTCAACCTATATCTGGTTTAAATATGTTTAATAAGTTAAACAACCCTGTAGAACATTATTTACAAAATTTTACAGTAACAAATGGTTTAGTAGTACCTGAGCTAATAAACTTTTTGAAAACTTTGTTAAAACTAAAATGTGAAACTAGCCTATCAGAAAATGAAATTTTAGCATTGTTACCATGTTATGCAAAAGGTCCACTTGTAGCCAAAATAATACAGTGTAAGTCTGTCATGCCAAATGTCAACTATCTACACAGGGAATTAATTAGTGCTTTTATCCCTGTAGGCCTATTGAAAGACTGAGACTAGATTTAGTTTATAGGCCACAAAGGTTTGATGAGCCACTGTATGAATACATCTATGACATCAAAGAGCTCAGTCAAGTTTTATTGTGTAACATAAGTGAACAGGACTTGGTAACTTGTATAAATAGAGGTATTAAGCCTACAGATAGAAATAAATTAATTTTTGAAAACAATCCCATTTTGTTTTACAGATTTGGAAAATGTGTGTATAGCTAGTAACAATATAACCTTTAATGATAACTTAAGGGACAATTTAAGTAAGACATTTGTTAACAAACATGTATCCACCACATGTTGAACTTAGAAAAAGTAGGCCTACTGTCAAAAACCCAAAGTTATGTTTCAATTGTAATAGGCCTGGTCGCTTAGCAAAAAATTGTTTTAGGAATCCAAAAAACTAGTTGATAGGGGAGTGATATTACACACAACACCTAAAAATATCCCTCCCCGGTTTCATAAGTTTAAGAATAATAATTTTATAAATAGTAATACAGTAAGGAAAGAAAAAACACTATTTTATGATAGTCTATGGTAAGGTAATTAAAAAAATTGGAGTAAATTAAACTATAGAAAACCTAATTTAAGACTAAATGTTAGACAGTGTAACAATATGCCTTAATTGAAGCTATAGTGGGTAAAAATGTAAAAACAAACTGCTTATTAGATACTGGTGCTACAAGAGATATAATTAGTAAAGAATTTTATGATAGCCTATTGTTGAATAAAAATGTTTCTAAATTAATGAAGTCAGATGATAGAATGTTTGCTGCAAATAACACTGAAATAAAATGTTTTGGTTACTGTTATGCTAATGATAAAAAATTTCTAAATTTTGTTGGAAAGTAAAATTTATTGTATTGGATAATTTAAAATGGGACATTGTATTGGGGAAACCCATTTATATCTAATAGCAAATTAATTTTAAAATCTTGATGGAGATTCATGTTATTTTAAATTCAATTGTAATGAGAAAAATAACTATTGTCAGACAAACAGCCTTTTGAACATGAAGTAAACAGCATTGATGTAAAAATAGGGTGCACTAGAGCTGAGGCTGAGATACAAAAACCTTATAGGGGATTTTCCAAATGTTTTTACTCCAAAATTAGGAGAGGCTCTAGATTTGGAAGTGAGATTAGTTCTTAAATGACCCCACACCTGTAAATATTAGGCCTTATTTTATGAGCCCTCCTACTGTAAATAAAGATGAAAACAATAATACAGGATTGGTTGGGACCAAGGAATAATTGAACCCAGTACTTCAGCTACTCCAGTCCAGCCTTTTTAACCAAAAAGGACAGACTTGTAGTCAATTATACCGAATTAAATAAAAAAGTTACAGAAAAAAATTGATTTTCCCATTAGTGATTTAAATAAGTATTATCAACATCTTAGTGGAGCCAAATATTTTTCAATAATAGATTTAAGAAAACGTTTTTTTGCAATGTCCATTATCACCTGATAGTCAAGATCTTACCTCATTTAGCACTATATTTGGTAAATATAAATTTAAACGAGTACCCTTTGGTTTACATGTTGGTAGTGCTGTAATTGTCCGCCTATCTGGATAAAGTCCTAGACAATATAAAATTTTAAATATGTGATAAATTTTGTGATGATATCTTAGTGTACAGTAAAGACCTTGATTCGCATTTAGTACATGTCAGAGAGATTGTAAATAGACTAAGCAAACATGGCTTAACGGCCAAACCTAGAGAAAGCAAAGTTTTGTTTTGAGGAAATCTCCTTTTTGGGGAACTTAATAAAAAATAATACAGTAACTATAGATCCCGAGCGAACAAGGAGTATAAGAGAATTTATGCCGCCTAAGAACGCCAAACAAATTTCACAGTTTTTAGGTATGACTAATTTCTTTTCAAAATTTATAAATAATTATGCCGATTTATGTAATCCTTTAAATCGTTTAAGAAGGAAAAAAACGCTAAATTTGTTTGGACAAGTGAATGTCAAGATTCGTTTTGTAAAGTTAAAAGAAGCTATATTGAATCCTCCTGTACTCCAGTTAGCCGATTTTTCAAAGCAATTTATAGTAATGACAGATGCTAGTGGAATAGCCGCAGGTGGTTGTTTGTTACAGGAAAACGACCAAAATGAATTAATGCCAATAGCCTATTACTCTAGGAAATTTACTGATGCCGAATTAAAATATACTGTTTATGAAAAAGAAGCTTTGGGTGCACTAATTTGCATAGAAAAATGGCACGAATTTTTTAGAAGTAAGAACCTTTAAATTAATAACTAGATAACCAAGCTTTATCCTATGTCCTCAATCACAAAAGGAAGGTAGGAAGACTTGCCCGTGGATCGAGAGGATTTTGAATTTGCCATTTGAGGTGGAATTTAAAAGTTCCACCGATAATGCGCTGGCAGACGCCCTTTCACGTATGTTTGAGGGCGAGTCGACGGAAACAGCTGATCCGAGCCCCAGTGGACTGCCGGAACGTTCCAGACCAGGATAAAAATAGATTATCGATTTCCTTCTGCCATTCAAACTCCTCCCGAAGGCAAACATGTAAACGAACATCTAATATAAAGCCTAAAATGCAGATAAATAATAAGTGCAATAACAAGGATAATTTGTGGTTGTTAATTAATGATTTGCCATTAGCGTTTAAAGATTTAGAAAAATATCAACTTCAAGATAAAGAAACTCAGCGAATCATTCAATCTGTTAAAAGCAATAGTAACAATTTATGTTATTTTATAAAAAACAATTTACTGATGTACAAAAGGAATGTAAAAAGTAAGAGTAAGATATTTTTGCCTGTACAGTTAATTGATTTAGTATATGAATTCTTCCACAGTTCTTTAATAGGAGGTCATTTAGGCATTGCTAGAACGCAAAGAAAAATTAATCAGTATTTTTATAGACCTGATTTAGACGAAATTATAAAGGCAAAAGTCAAAGAATGTAATGTTTGTAAATGAGTAAAGTGTGCCAAAGAAAATATGAAGGCGAATTAGTATCTGTGCCATTTAAGAACAATATGGATTGTTTATTCATAGATCTTTTTAGGTCCCTTAGTGAGAACTAGAAACAGCAATGTATATTTACTTGTAGTTGTAGATGGCCGCCAGTAAATTTCTATGGCTAATCCCTTTGAGGGAATGTAAGAGTGCTGAAATATGTAATAAATTAGACCGCATAATTTTTAACAACTTTTCTGTACCTAAAATATAGTGTCAGACAATGCCGCATATTTTACATCACTGTATTTTAAGAAGTTCTTATTTAAGAATTTTATTGAACACCGTAGACTAGCGCCTTACAGGGCTAATGGAAATCAATCAGAAAGGCATATTAGAAACATATCTACATTATTACGTAGTTTCTATCACAACTGTCATAGTAATTGGGGATAATGACCTAGGCTATATACAATTGAGTTTAAACACCGCCCATAATGAAAGCACAGGTTTTTGCTGCCTTTGATTTAATGTTTAATCATTCCTGTAATAATGCTTTATCTAATTTATGGAAGCTAAATGATCTAATTGGTGAGAATTTGTCCAAGGAAACTGTTGTAAACAATTTTAACGGGAGCTGTGGTGAATGTAAAAAGGAGTATAGCACATAACAGTAATAGACAAAAGTACTCAGAGCAAAATGTAAAACATCCCTTTAAGTTGCATTCCTTAGTATGGATTAGAACCCACTATTTAAGCAATAAGGTAGAAAAGTTTTGTGCAAAATTAGCACCAAAATTATGTAGGAATTTATAGAATTTTATATTTTTTAAGCCATGTAACTTGTATTGTACAACACACTGAAAATGTTTTGAATGTAAAAAAGGTTCATATTGTAGATTTTAAAATTAAATTAAGACCTGTTCTGTATAAAAAAAAAAAAAAAAAAAAATTTGTAGCATCCCTAGCTTAATGAACCGCTTGCTGCCAAAATTTAAAAGATAAGATAAAATCCAGGAAGTTAACTGTTTGGTGAATTTTTAACGAATGTGTCAATGGAAATAAATATAGAAAAAGAATTTGTAAATAGACTTAGTATAAAGAAATGAGACAAAGTTTGATCCTGACTGTTTTGTAATGAGGGAATCAAATATGAAAAATTGTCTGTGTTTTGTATGTATGCCGAAATGTTGAATTTTGAATTTTGTAGATATATTTGAAGTGTTAAAATTCATGTAGATGTAAGATGTATAGGATGTTGTATGTAAATATATATATTAAGAGTGATGCAGTATTAATACGAAATGTGAGACTTAGCTTCTCGTGAGGGGGACGTTTCATTCCAAAGCATTCGATCCATATTGGTAACTTGTCCGCAAGTCTCAGTGGTATTTAATGGCACAACACTATACACAAAACACTGGTTTGAATGCAAAAAAGAAGTATGAATGTGGCGCCTATATAACAAAACACTACACTACACTTGTTTACGATTTAATCGCCTTAAATGCCCTTATTCTTGCAACGACCCGCAAATTCTAAAACGCTACAACGTGGCAATGCATGAAAATAGTTTGCCTAAATTGATTTTCTATTTTTGGTCCCTAAGCGAGCAGTCATAGAACTGCATTGGCATGCGATCTAGCGGATTTCATAGGAAACTTTTGAAACCCGCGCTATCGTATTGTTATGGTTGAATTTGAATTTATGTAATGAATAAAAGGTTGAATTAAGTTTGTTATTTAGAATGTGTTTAAAGTAAAGCGACTAATTAGGTTGCGAAATCAAAACAGGGGGGATATTCTGTACCGTAAATTAGTTAATTAAATTTCATACAATGTAAATTTCGCAACCTAATCAGCCAGTATTATATAATATTATTTTTACATCCAATGTTTCCCGGAACTAAATTACTGGGCGGAGTAACTACCTAATTGGGCACGCGTATGAATTTTTTTCTTCTAACCCTTTGTAGCAGCCCAACTACGTAACCGATAAGACCTCGCGCGCTTTGTCCGTAAGTAAAATTTATCTTTTCGTATTATTTAAATTAGCCCTTTGATGCCAAACGTATAAAATGAATGTAACGTAAAGTAAAGATGTGAATAGTAAAGTAACTTACCCTTGAAGATCTTTTATTTGCTTGATTGAGATAGATAAAGGTTGTGGCGTCGTCCTTATGGCGACTAGCACGTTGTTATAAATAGTAATTTTGTATCATTAAATGGCTAATACCGTCGCGAATTTGTTTTAGGCGAGTTTACGTAGCTGATGTATCTCACGTGTTGTTTGAATAGATGGCTACCATTTCCGAACTTCTACTCCTCTTCTAGAAATAAACCGTTCTTAGACTACAGCTTCAATGTCTCGTGCCAAGACGCCGACACCCGGGTTGTGAGTCTACCTATTGCGAAGGGAAGTGAATTATTATTGTTTTGTAAAGTAAAACTTCGTATGCATAATTCAATAGAACATTGGATATTTTTAGGCTCACCTAGAAGATATACTTTTTAGTTATTATAGTCTAATTGGCAGCAACGTGGCAGTACATAACTTTTCATTTACCATCTAAAAGTGGTGCTTTTAAGTTTTCGTAATTAAACTGAACTTATAAGTAAACTTTGTATTTCTAGTATTTATTACTACGACCTCAGAAGTCACCACCCCCATGTGTTATCGTCATACGGTACAACTGTGTCAAATGTATATTGTGTATTATCTAAAAATTTACTTTTTCTTATTAATAAAATTGTTACATTATAAAGTTTTACTTTAAAACCAGTTCGAGAAAGAAAAAAATGCTTAAATCTACAACTTATCAAGGTCAGCCTGGGTTTTAATTTGAATTACAGCAGATCCTTCTTCCTTACGCAGAAGGATGTTGCCGTTGCGCAGCCAGATGTACTTGTAGCCGCGGTCCCTCTTGAGCATCCTCGCCTTGGCCAGCAGCTTCCTCCTCATCGGTGACAGAGACTCGTTCAAGTACACGGGAACGTCCGACGGTCTGTCAAGACTAAGGTGACGAGTGGAAAAGTCCTTCTTCCTCTCACGTCTCTTCTGCAGGAGCGCCTCCCTGTCCAGACGACGGACGAACTTCACGATGATACCTCGTGGTCCTCTATAACCGCTGTCTTTCTGGCCCAATCTGTGGCAAGTGTCTATCATCTCCTCGCTGACATCCATGCCCAGTGCGCGACCAACGTCCTTGACAATATCCAGAACATTTTTCATTTTTTTCTTCGGGAATTCCTGGATCTCCAGACAGTTCCTCCGCGAGTACTGCTCCATGTCATCCACTCTGATTTCCAGTTCATCAACCTTTTTCTTTAAGTTACCATTCTCCAACTCCAAATCGACAACTCTCTTCGAAAACTCCTCTATTTTCTGTAAAGCGCTTTGAAGTGACTGAGCGTTTTCCTCAAGTTTGACATGTAGAGCCTCATAAGAAGTGTTTGAAGTCTTGCTTGGTTGCTTTTTGGTCCTCTCGGATGTCATTAAGCACCTTCATCACGTCCTCAAGTGTAAGTTTGCCATCCTGCACACTCGTCTCCAACCTCATGCTTTTCCTGCGTTTCGTTGTTGCAAGAGTTACACCTCCACACTGAGTTCAGCTCCTCCAAGCAATCTACATCCGCCTGACTCATGTTCACACACCTAGCGTGAAAAACTCGACTGACAATCAGCACATACGAGTTTTAACTGACTTCTCTTAATAGCACTCAAACAAACTTTACATGAAGCCATTTTCAAAACAAAGAAAAGAAGAAAGTTTTCAAAACTAAGTAATTAAATTAAAGTATTAGCAATTCGGCACTAGCAATCAAGCTTATACAAGTAAGCACACATGCAGTATAGCTACGGAACGGGAACACTGATAAGAGAGCTTAGCCGCGATACGTCCGCTCCGCTTGGACTCCGACTCATTATGGTGATTAATGTTGACCGGGGGCCGTGAGCTGTGAACTCCCTAGGGCCTTTATATTCCCTTGGGTGCTTTGTGAGCGCTCATAGTCTCATATTATTATTACTATAAAGCTAATATCTGTGAGTGCGTGATGCTGTTCCAGGTCCAGTTTCAAGTGTAGTGCGGACCGCTCCATTAACAGATTAATGTTGACCGGGGCCGTGAGCTGTGAACTCCCTAGGGCCTTTATATTCCCTTGGGTGCTTTGTGAGCGCTCATAGTCTCATATTATTATTACTATATAGCTAATATCTGTGAGTGCGTGATGCTGTTCCAGGTCCAGTTTCAAGTGTAGTGCGGACCGCTCCATTAACAAATTAATGTTGACCGGGGCCGTGAGCTGAGAACTCCCTAGGGCCTTTATATTCCCTTGGGTACTTTGTGAGCGCTTACTCTAATAGTGTGCTTGAAATATTAGATTGCTACAGTTATAAACACAAATTGTACATTTGATACGTTTGTAAAAGTCAACAGTACATTAATGTGTAGAAAGTATTTTGAAAGTAAACATTAAGATAAATTTAGAAGTTGAACATTTGATAACATAATATTTAAGACATTATTTACAAAGTACATTAGCAATATTTTGTCTTTGATTTTGTTTTTCTAAGACTAATAATACGAATTTTCAGGAAACTTAATAGAGGAAGCGTTTTGTGTATAGGCCTATGAAAGTTTTAAACTGTTATACTTAAAATACTGTAGTATTAAAAAAATACAATTTTTGACTTGATAACAATATTTTATTTTTGTTGTTTTCGCGTTATTAGCATTGTTTGGGCAGTATGTTTTTATTTTATTTCATTATTATGTATTATCAGAACGTGATATATTAATTACTAAACATTTTAAAACGGCACTGCATATAAAATTAAAAATATATAGTTTGATTAGTTTTAATAATACAAAAACATAATATTGTTGTTTATGTAGATTCTTACATCTTCAGATCTGTGATCTGATCTCTTAGAGCTTAAATTGTAGTAGTATGTCAAGTCTCTTCCTCGACGGTGAATTTGCTATTCTACGAATCTAAAAACCTAAAGGTATATAAAGTAGACTTTCTGACTTAGAGTTAGACTTTACTTTCTCAGGTAGACAGGTAACATAAAACATAGTTGTAGTAGTAGTACAACGTGCAAATTAAGAAAGAATTCCATGCTTTAATTACTTTACAAATACACAATTCAACATTTATCCTTTTACACATTTCACCTAAACACGTTTAAAGGTTTTAACCCCGGTCCGTGAAGTTAAAGCAAAGTCTCAGGCCGGTAGTTGCCGTAGTACTATGAAACTATTCTATATTTTATTCGTAGTATTAGAGGTTTTTCATATGCGAAACGATAACCGCATAGCATTTATACCGGGTGTCCCACGAAGAGGTTAAGAAGTTTGATTTTATTATTACTTGCCCATTTATATGCACCGAACATTTTCAAACTATCACAATACATTCATAAATAGGTTTTTAAAATATTCTGTACAAGTTTCAGCTCCCTGACAATATAGTGACATAAAAAATCTACAATTACAGTCCACAATTATTCGAACTGTAATCCATCCACAGCGACACACTGATAACAGCGCTTAACAAATGAATCGTAAGCTCTTACAAAGAAATTCTGCGGTGTCCGGAGAAGTTCTTCTTCAATTGATTGTTTTAATTCCTCATCATTATTGAAGCTACGATTATAAACTTGTTTCTTTAAGTAACCCCATAGAAAGAAATCGCACACAGTTAAATCTGGGGATCGGGTTGGCCAATCTAAAAAAATCATTTCCACGACCAATCCAACGGCCATGAAGGTTGTCATTTAGTAATCGCTTGACAGGATTTGCGAAATGAGGAGCAGCACCATCTTGGTGGAAGATTGCTTGATCTATTTCTGGAACCGTAAAATGAGGGCAAGACTTGTTCATTTAAAACCTATTCATACCTACTCACAGTCATTGTACTCCCACTCAGTAGGGTGACACAGTTTGTTCGTCGTATGTTTGTTTGTCGTTCTATCTGTCAATACTAAAATGAACTATAGAATAAATATGTTGCATTAGACCTGGACAAAGACAGGTGTTATGTTTGATGTGGCTACACCTACCTTGTGTAACATAGGATAGTTCAATTTAAAATTTAATGAAAGTGTGCAGTTTTAATCGCAAAACATTAACTTTTTATATCCTCTGTTTTTAAAATCACTAACAGGTGAATAAGTTGTCAATAGAATCAATATGGCTTCTATAAACCTACAAAGTATACAGATTCATTTAATCTGCCTGTTCTGGATTACCCCAGCGGTGAAGTTAAATTTACTTGAATAGGAGAATTGACTGTAAAACCAAGTATATTAATAAAACATTTATAATTTTCAAATTACAATGACACATCTTTTTACATAAATATATAAAAACCAGTTTTTTTTAATTATATACAGTTAATACTTTTTACTGTATATAACAAAATATTTTCGACTATTTTATTACATAAAGCTGGCACAGCAAGAACTTAGAATCTATATGGATTAAGGATTTTTGATAAATTATATCGTAAGTTATAGGCCCTACCATAGTTTAAATAAAATTAATACCTGAGAAGATGTAGGTGGCAAAGATAATTTTGGCCAGTTACCAAAACAACAACAAAACAATGAAAAATTACCTTAGCATATGTTCAGTTTAGTTATATTGGACAACCATCTAAGTCCTTATATAGCACTCTACAGGAAAGCAACCTACATACGTTATGTTTTGCAGTTTTTAATCATTTAGCCCTAAGGCTCTAATCATAGGGCTTAGGGACCTCCCCTCATTGTAAAACTGTAGTTTTTATGAGACTCCAGCATTTAATATCTGGGACTAGTAACCTATGTGTCCGAGAGCCTCTTGGACCTTTAGGCCTCTAACTCTTGCCTTACCTCGTACATAACCTTTTAGAACTTCCAGCAAACGGAGATGATTATTTAGTTTGAGCCTGTAGGTAATTGCGGTAGTTATCATGTTCACATTATATATATAATAGTAAATATAAACATATATATTTATACATTTTCTGATTATACTAGTTTAGTGTTCTGATGAAGGCCGTGATCAGCTGATTATCCTAAACATGTACTTTAAAGTCCGACATGTGAAGGATTCCAATAGACATATTTCTATAAAATCTAACTAAAAATAAAAATGTAAACGTTACTTTTGACGACTAAATAAATATTTAAACAGTTCCTTGTACATGCATAGTTTAATTTTAAGATAAAATATGATCAACGTCAATAGATAACTAAAAGTTTTCCACATGAAAAAACTTTGACAAATCTCACCTTTGAGCAGGTTCTCTTTAAACCAAAGTGAATGTAATCAGCACCACTGTTGACAGTGTCGAGGACTTGGCGCATTGCTCCCGACTCTCAAACATCGAAGCTTTGATCAGTTCTTATTATCAGCTGCGCCTGTTTAATCAGGCGGTTTGTAATCAGTAACTCTCCTTTTAGATATTAGCTCTATCATTCGATCAAACTTTGCTTCCAGTAAACCACCAATTAAGTTGTATTCATAAAACATTAATTAGCACCAAATAGTATTAATTGTTAATAAACTAAAACTTTCCAATATGGTTTATTTTTTGGACAAGGCCTTTCGAAATTAATGGTTTCATCATCAGGCGACTCCACAAAAGTTTTGTTTTATTAACATTTAATGATATTTAAAGTTTTTTTCCAATTGCTCTAAGAATCTTCAATTAGTACTAAATCTTTTTTTTTATTGCAGCGACATTGTATGGCAAACGTCAATACGGGGTTTCTAAAATTCCAGGCATCCATACACAGAATACACATTCATACTTACAATTTTACAATCACGCCTCTTTCATTCTTCGCCAATGCAGCCCACTTAGTACAGCAGAGTCAGTCTTCTAATTGGGCGGTCTCCCAGTCGAATACCAAAATTTCACCCGCATTATAGAATGCCTGAGACACCAAGAAGCGTTTGAGGCGAGTCTCTAATGCCTTAGGCGTTGGGGCATGTTTAATTGAGTTGGGCAGTCTGTTGAGGAAATGCACACCCGCTTGCTTGTGTCTTCCAGTCCGGTAGTTTGCTCTGCCACGCGTCTCATACATGTGTATGTCTTGGCCTCTGGTTAAGGCACATTTACTCATACAAAACAAAGTTGTTTCCTATATGTAGAGGCACGGCAGAGTCAACAGCTGCAACTTCTTGAAAGCTTCCCTGCACGACTCTCTAAATCTGATTTTGGCGATTACTCTAATTGCTTATTTTGGAGTCTGAATGCTCTTTGAAACTGAGTGTTTGCGCAAGCTCCCCAATGGACCACTCCGTAGGCAAACATGGTCAATGTGCTCATTCCAAGTCAGCCCTCGATCGAGGTGCATTCCTAGGAATTTTGAAGAACAGACTTCTTCCAGTGTGGAGTCATCTAACAAAATGGCCGGCTCATACTGGTTGCCCGCAGTGCGCAAGGCAAAATTCAAAACGTTGGTTTTTGAAGAGTTTGTTGTTAGATTGAGGCTGTGGAAGTATTGGACACAGTGGTTGATGTCAACAAAAGCCTGTTGTTTCAAAACTTCGCTTGACATTGTATTGAAAAAGAGAGTCGTATCATCGGCAAACTGCACCAATTTTCCATGCAGAAGCGATGATTTAACTATAACTTTAAAAATATTGGAGATTATAAACTGTAGATCGTGTGGAAGTGGTTAGGAAAATTAAGTTGACAATATAAAAGAAAAAACTTATACTTGGCCTGTTGCACGTATAATTGCACTGAAATACTTATTAAATCATGTTATGTACCTGCATATAAATAATAACTTTTGTTAAATTAGAACAAACAACTAAATTCATGATTAATGTGGTAGATTTACTTATTAATTACTGTTTATATCTTGGCACGTTATTGCCATGATAAATATCTGAATCAATAACATAAATTGCATCTGCAGCACAAAGAACATAAAACAGGCCATCTGACGTGTTAGATTCTCAATTAACACCGATCTATTTATAGTACTTACAATACAACAGTTTTGCTGATTTTCATTCGTTTGATCTTAGAAAGGCCATTAAACAGTGAAAACCTATTCCCCATTGCTTTCTACTTGTTCTTGTCTCTTTCACAATTAAAAACCTATTATTCCTCGTGAATGTAGATGAACTCTAAGATCTCATGTCTCCCTCCTTTTTGTTCCACGAGGCCTTTCATACTTTAATACACATGTAGGTCTAGGCATTTGAAACTCCGGATCTCACTCATATTAACATTATTGGGTTACAGTTCGGTATATAGGAATAAAAGATATGTATCCGTATACGCTACAATTTTGCAAAAGATTTCATCTAAAAGAAAAACTGGTTTGCATAGTCACTGGGCTTTTAGTCATATTACACATAATAATATGGAGGAAAAATTAATACTTCAAGTATAAGCAAATCCTTTTCTTTACTGTAGTGTTTAGACTTAAAGATAATGTAAAATTGTGTTAATAATAAAAAAAAAACTGTTTATTATTATCGAAATTATAACTATCATCGGAGTTTCTTAAAACGTGTTTCGTTTATCCCTTCAAGATTAAGGGTCGAATATCTCGATAACTATTCTGTCGTACAGATGGTTCACAAACTACACGTTACAGTAGAAAACAATCTTTCCTAGTTGAATGCAGAGAATGTTCACTTGTATTATGCAAATATAAGTGGCTTTATAAGCTATTTCATGGCGTAAATTACAATGTTTAACATGTAATTATGAAGCACTTCTAAAATTGTCCTAATTTTATAAATTATTCATATATTCTGAGATAGCTAATTAGTTGAAAACAGTTCATCATGGCCGAAAGAATAATTTAAAGCCATGGATAAAAATGTAAATAGAGGCAATTCCCGGATTACCGTTGACATTAACAAGGTTTATACAGACGAGCAGAGACATAACCTTATCTGAATTGTAATTTATTATTTGCATTTTGCTACTTGGAAATGTAACGTAATCCCAATTTTTACCGTAATATATATATTTTAATAATTTGCAATAAATCATATATTTATATAGAGATGTTAACATAATAAATTTACAGAAATGTAAACCAGGTTTTTACAAATCTACAACCTGAATACCTGGTTTAGAAAAAATGGGATATTTATTACGTATAATTTAACATAATAATGTAACATAATATGTAATTTTCGTACGAACCTCACGTCTTTATCAACCATAAGAAACTTTATATAATGCTGAAAATGCTTGAATATAATACATATAACACCAAAGTCAGAAACAATTTAGTGGAATGAATTTTTTAAATCAATGACAACCACCATCAAACTGAAGTCCTGTAGTTTACTAAAAGTTCGTTAGAGAATACGCAACTTCAGAAGACAGATTTTGGGATGTTTAGTTCAGTGCGTTATGGCTTGTATACCATTTTTCTCTTGATAGTGGTATCGTTCAGTATGACGAGGGTTAGAATAACTGAAATTTAAACAATGTTTGGAACTTAGGTTTTATTCCATTTGAGAGTTAATTATTCGCGGGAAGTTTAAAATATTGTTTTAATTCTAATACAATACACCCAATTCATCAGGATATGTACACCGGTTCAACAACAAAGACATCCAGGGACGCAATTAATAGGGTACCAGTGCGTTTTTATTTACGTACAAGCTATGTATGATATTTTATCAGGATGGATTTGTTCAACTCATAATCAACCCAACGAATGTAAAATTGTATGATGTGATCATATTTTAATAATGAATATATGGTGTGGCAGATTCGCTCCTCGGACATAAAAAGCGAGCAACGGCCACCAAACCCTATTAGTCTAGCATTACGGTATGATTCATTATTACTATTAAAAATATCTTACGACTACGTTAATTGGTAAAATAAATGAAATTAAAATATAACAATTCCTATAAAGAAAATGAGCTATGGTAATCTCTCGTAGTAACATAAATTCGGGAGGACGAGTTCTGGGCCGATCCTAGACCCAACAACTTGTTAAGGTAGGTTATGGAAACTAATTAGGGAAGGACAATTTGGAAATTGTTATTAACGATTAGAAATCCTCAAAATTTTAATACGTTCAAAAATAGCTTAAATAATTCTAAAAAATATCTAAAAGATAGAATAGGTGTACTCCATTTTTGTTTTTTTTTTGGCCCAAATTATAATTAAAATGTGCAGCAATCACATTATTAATACTAGAGAACTAGTATTAATAACAGTATTTGTTATTTTGTTACTGTTGGTATTACTGTTTGTGAGTAATACCAACAGTGCAACAGTGGTAGAGTTACAGTGTGAACGGAATATTAGCGACGAGTCTAAATAAAATATCTATTGTTTACAGTTCCTCACCAGGATGTTCACACTGAATCTCAATAGGTATTAAAGTACCTTTTTAACATTTTAGTACAATAAAGTACATTTTAACATTCTAACGTACATTTTATAAATTTTAAATTGAGAAACATCGGTACTATTTGCTTGCGTTGAAACAAATTCCTCGATCGGGAACCGATTGATCAAGTGGCAACTCTGTACCGACTTACCTGAAACTCCACCAAATCACTGCGTCACTGCTTACGGCGACGTTTATACAAGTAGTAGACAAGCTCTTAAGAACTAGCTTCGGTAGCTAGGTAATTATAGTTAATAAAAGTTAAGTCAACTTCGAAGTACTGTATAATTATTTAGTGTGTTAGTAATGAGCGATAATGACTACTAAGGTTTTGATACTGCATTGGATTGCATATTATCAAATCATAAAACTGTTGGTAATTTAGTCAAGATCATAAAAGTGAATTTGAACCAAGAATCGATTTTCCAAGGGATCTGATTTCACAAATGCAGTATAAGAAAATGTAAAAAATTAGAAATTATTATAAAATTAAAAATGTATTTGTAACCTACAGAGTGAATATGGGTAAATTTAAGGGGATAATGGATATATAGCGTGATAAAGGCTTCTTGCTGACAAAGGATATTCTCCTATATTGCAGAAGTTTTACCCTTGGTCCGGGTTTGTACAAGTATTTAACCAATACACTCTTTACTTTATTGGCAAACAGTTAATGTCTAAATTCCATAATCATTGGAAAATTAAATTTTACTACTAACTAGAACTAAATCAAGAAACTTATCGTTTAGTTTTTGAATTACTTCATACATTCTTATAGACACTCATAATCGTAAACCTTTGAAGCGTAGGCTAATATGTTTTATTTATTCTGTGCTATTAGGGGAAATATTTGATTTTGTATTCTATAAAATACTGCGATATTTTTAGTAATAAGTTTATTACGCTATTGAATTTAATTTTAACTGTTAATGCGTCTTTTACATTGTACCCAACAATTGAAATTGCTACAAACATGACTTTGGTAACTTTGGTAAAAAAAGAACTTTGAAAATTAATTTAAAAATTAATATTAATTGATGCAGTGTACTAAAAACACTAGTAACTCGTCAATAATAGAACAGAACTTTCTAGTTGGATTTAACACTGACATAATGATATTCATAATTTAAAGAAATACTTTGATGTTACAGACTAATTGTAACTTTAAATGTTATCCTGTATGTCATACACAATTTACTATTCGACTCTGTGTCTAATTTAAAAGGCCTTCTCATTTCTGAAGAATGGAGATACAATTAGTGAGAACAGTGTTATTTTTTAAACCGTTAAAACGCATTTAAGCATAAAATGTGGAACGAAAGCGTTAAATATTTAAATTTAAATGTTGAAAGAAGCGTAGGATACATAACATTTGAAATCTGTTACTAGAATTATATTGGTATGGTAATTGAAATACTAAATCATTGAATATAACCATTTATTAATGTTATAAAATAATCGATATAGCAAGGATAGATTATTTCATTTTGTGAATTACATCCATTACTCCTGCATTAGAACTGCCCACTTTGAAAAATCGTTTGTCGCAAGCGTCATTATATCCGAGAACGTCCTTACATAATTACTGGAAATGAAATATTTAAAATATATAAAAATTGGAATAATCTAAAAATTATCCTGTTAGTAATGATGTAATTTGTTTGAGGAAATTATGAATGTATATAAATCTTAAATCACCAAAAAAAAGAAGTTGTGGTGAATTTTGTCCTGATAACATGAAAGAACAGTATCAGTATGGTAATAAATTTAAATACTTAAAACTATATTTTCAATAATTGTAGTGAGAGACAGGATTCTGAAACACAGTTCGACTGACAGCCCTTCAAACACATTTCTCAGATCAAGGAATCAGATGCCATTCGTGACTGACACATGGTTAAGCACAGCTGTTTCTGTTTGCTGATAGTGACGTTAACGTATTTAAATGCCTTTTTAATTTAACCCTTTCTGGAACCCTCTGACTAATTATAAGTGAAGATTTTCAATCTGAGTGGCCTTTGTTAATCTCCTTTTCTATTATCTTGTAATATATATATATATATATATATATATATATATATATATATATATGTATTAAATTGTATGAATGGCAATAGCCTTATTTAATTTCAATAAACATTGAATCACAAAAAGTACTTGCTCCGCCGGGAGTCGAACCCGGATCTCTCACTTGCCGGGTGAATGTGCTACTGTGGTGTAATGGTAGTACATTCACCCGGCAAGTGAGAGATCCGGGTTCGACTCCCGGCGGAGCAAGTACTTTTTATTATATATATATATATTATATATATATATATATATATATATATATATATATATATATATACACTGTTCACAAAGTCTATCGAATGAATAGAAATTTACTGCTGGTTGTTGCATAAAGAAGTAATCGCTTTTATGTTAGTGTGTTAACTGCTTTTAAACAAATAAATGTTTATAAATAATGAAACTACTCAGATTCATTTAGTTTAATAATTATATTTTAGTATTAATTTTATTTATATTTAGTATCAATATGTATAAATACAACCGAAAGCTGCTGATACCCAATCAAAGCACCCTAATGAAATATATCAAATCATTTTTATTTTAAGATTATGAAAAAACTAAACCTAGTACAGAGACTAGCATTTTTAATATGTGTAAGTTGAGCAATAAACTATTGTACAACATTGTTACATAAACGATCCTTATCTTTACCCGTCAGATACATTTTGTAATAAAATAAAACCTAGTAATATTTAAATGAAGTTTCAACTAAATCTAGACTCAGGAAGCCATAAATCATGGAAGTTAAATGTTTCAAGCATAAAGTTTAACGTTTTGCAGTTAGTTGCGTTTATAACTCGCCATTTTCGAGTGTTGTATTACAGCTCTGTAATATACAACTGGCGACAGGGAACTACTACTTTCTGCTCTTTAATGAAATTTATCGAAAAAGATTCAAATAAAAAAGTTTATCTATAATTATTTTTGATACGATGATATTTTTTGCGTTTTCTTTTAGTATAAAAAGCGCAAAGAATTTAGCGTTGTCCAGAGCACAGCGCGATGGGCACAGCGCCACTTCCTGCTCAGAAGAGGCACATTGTTGTTCTATGACGTTCGCAATGTATAATTAATACATCACCTAAAGTAATAATTTTATAGTGATACATTTGTTATTGTGATATACAAAGTGTACAATGCTGCCGTAGTGAATATTAAGAATAAGAAAATAAAGGTGATGTTATTGTAATGATGGTTAAATAACTCTAAAAAATTCAATATGACTTTTTATTATAACTGAAAAAAAATAAATATGTACCGGTAGCTTATTATAATAAACAAAAATCAATTAATTGTAGACTTACTAATGACATATATTTAAACAAAACTGACTTATTACATTTTTGACGAATACCTAATTTGCAAAGAATATATAAGGTTTTTTTATTGGTAACATATATAATTAACGTATAATATTACAGAATACTTCTTCTATTAATATTTTCGACTTTTTTACAACATTTTTATGTCATGCGAATCTTCTAAATGGTAAGTATTATGTATGATCAACACATCAAAAGAATTGGAAAAGTTTAGAAGTCAACATAATAAAATAGTTTGTATTTATGGTTGAAGAACTGTGATATTTTCGTTGATAATTTTTACATTAAACATGTTTACTCATTTGAATTATTGTTCCACATATCGTCAGATGCCATAATAAGCTTTTTTTTAACTTGAAACAAGATTTTTGAAATGAAAATAAGATATTAAACATTACTATTCTCCATAACTGGTTTTATTTCCATCCTTTAAAAATTAAAACCAAATATAATAGAGAATGATTGATTTATAGGATGTATTATACAGTATGTATGTATTATATAGATATACAAATCGTAGGAACACCACTAATATTCAACACCAAAATATTTTCTTGAAAACTGATCTAAGTTGAAAACAATGAAGTAAAATGTTGAATACCAAAATCAGCCTACTGCAATCAATTTCGTGGTGGAAATTACCAAAAAATGTTTCCATAATTTCCAGAACGTGACCACACAAGCCCAGCCCCTGTTCCAAAGTTCCTCAGAAACGGGTTTAAAAATAAAGTCATAACTTCAAGAAAACACATTAAATCTTAAGAAAGATTAAATTATTTCTTCTTCTAGTTAATAAAGTAGACAAGTTTAAAGTTATATTGTATAAAAATAAGTAGCGCTGAATTGTTTTATTCGATTCACAGTTTTCTGAAGATCCGATTCTGCCCCAGGTAGCAAGATGGAACTATCAGGAAAAAAGGCAACAAATATAACTACTCACCCTTAGCCTTTTAATTCACATTTTGGAACCTCTACAAGGCTAAACCAAATAAAAAAATTCACAATATTAAAAAGCAAAAGTTTCAAACAGGTAGCCGTACCTTATGGTATGGTTCGTTGCGAACATAATCAAACTCCTATGATGGGGACTCGTTGTATAGTCTGGAAACTCATTTGGTATTCATAACTATTCTAACTTGTTATCAATGTCAAAGGGGTTCACACTGTCAAACACCTTTAACAACTACGAAATAACTATCTAAAATACTGCATTTATAATAGGTTTGAGGCTGTCATCGTGACAAAAATAGATTAATTTGTGTGAAGATAACCAAACGAATATTATTATTAATTAATCGATAAAGATATGGAATTGACGAGATGCTCATTTGCTCATAGGTCGAAAGTAGGATGGGTGGGAGACAACAACAAGCATGACAGAATTGTATTGTACGGTTGATCTAAACAGTATAAAATACCTTTAGAGTTAAAAGAGTTAATAAAGGGCTCAACTATAAATTTATATTTTTGCAGCTCTGCTTGTATGTGTCTTAATTAGCTCTTTGGCCCTCGAGATTTCCATTGCTTCAACATTTCATTTCAGTGTTTAGCAAGAGTACAGCCTCGGCTGATGTGTTACAACATTACTTAGGAAGAGTCCGCTACAAGCTACTTTTATTACCTAGGAATGTACGACATCTCTCTAGAACAGCCGTACAGTTACAGAGTTGACATGGTTTGCGTACATGTAAAGACCAGATTTAAAAAATTAATAACCTCCTGTCAATATTATGGTTCAAAATGTTAAAATAATAAATTGCGTAAGAAATACCAGTATGCTTTAGCAGATAACCATTAATTTAGCTTGTTTTATATCTGTAAACAAGAGTTAATTAATTTGATAACTTTTCAACTCCTCCTGCGTATTGTAACCAGATTCCGAAGTATACTAGATAATAGGTACCGGTACAGCTTTTTTTATCTTCAGTAACTCTTTGAAGAATCAACTTTTTCATATATTTTAAATTTTAATGTGTTATAATTATTTATTGATGCACATAATATAATTAAATAATGTTTCATTCAAACATTCAACTTTCTGTTTTTTAAGGATGCCAGGAAATAAATAAATTACAATATATATTTTTTACGAGTTCTAAAAATGTTCATTCCCGTGATATTTCAGTCAAAATTTAAGACGGCCGCCATTGAGGAGCGGAAGATTGGAAGCGTTAATCACATTTTCAAACTGTTTGTAGAAGTAAATAAATATTAATAATTACGAAATTCCAAAGTGACTGAAACTAAATTTACTACGGTGGTAATAACAACTACACATAACTTCGTTAGCTTCAACCAATATATTGTTTCAACACATTTTAACGCTGCAGTAACACAAATAATAACGTTTACAAATACAATTTCTAACAGAATGCAATCAATAATGAGCAATGTCCTTTACATTAATGAATTATTATGTCCGTAACATTTCAAACTCTACAGCGCCTTTGTTTTAGCTTTGTTTATTGAATATTTCATTCAATTAAATGGTGGCTATGTGTTACTGATAATAATGTAATACCACAGTCGTGATATCTGCGTAACAATCCAACAGCAATGTCAGATTTACTGAGGCGTGAAACAACAATTTCTACTGAACCGTGTCAACTGCGAGATTACATAACAAGCTTCAATAACTCGGTGGCTCAGCAACTCACAGACGTGTGCTAGGTTTATATTACTAGTAGGTAGACTACCTACACTCACCCTAGTTATACAGGGGATTTCGTTCATATGAAAAACATAATATCTCAGTGTCACGTGGTGCTGACAGTAGAATCACTGTGAATGAAAGAAATACCATTTCAGTTTTATAATGGAATTCGTTAAGTCGATAAGGTGAATATTTCATTGACAAGAGCTCTTCAACGAAAGCAGTTGGAGTTGTAAGGCTGCCAACTTGAGTACTGCATACAATAGAAATATTTTATATCACAAAAAATATACTGAAATAAAAATGTGTTTTGCTTTGATTCAATATGAATGTTGAGTTCAGTTGAAGTAAATCGACCCTTTCTCCCATAGATGCGGTACCTGAGAAGGGTTCGGTTGCTTCACAGTGCTTGGAAGCACCGTGGAGTAAGATCGTGTCAGAGGCATCGTAGTGCACTCAGCTGTTCACCTGTACGCATGCACACGTACATCAGCGTACTGTCATATTGTACTGCAGAGCTAATCAAAATCCATAAAATACCATCCATAAAGAGTCACGACATTAAACATTGCCACGTCATTAATATTTTTTTCTGTGTGATGTAATTTTTTTTTTGTGAAGGAACAAAATTAAATTTATATCGAATATTAGGCATGTGTCTGCTATATTAGGCTACATATGTATAAGACAAGTAGAAAATAATTTCTAGCAGTTTTTAGACAATTTAGCACAAAAAGTAATATCTTGTTTCCTTTTTCATCGCGAGTCTGTGACGCGCAACCACATGATTCCATAAATTCCAAAATTTGAAAAACAGCATTTGGTACTTATTTAAAAATATATAGTTTTAATTAAATAAGATATTCCATCTCCAAAACCATTGTCTAATCTTAGACCATTCAATCTCAGTCCTGTCCTTTTATACTTGAATACTGTTGTGTGTACTTTGTTGTGGCTCAACCTAAGGTCAGTTGTAAGTGCAGTGTATATTTTGTATACCGCAAGTTAGAATAATTTAGCTCATTCTCATAAACGTATAGGGAGCTTTCAATTGCTAATTTCATTGTAGTAATTTATATTTCATATACTTACTGCTATAAAAACAACGTATAACGACAACAGCAAGGAATAGTTAATTTCAAACCTAAATATTGTTCTTTACAGTATAGCAACACAAACAAGGTCCTTTTTTGCCGCACAAGAATGTATTGTTCTGTACTATGTATTTCCTATTAGAAATGAGACTGCAGAATACACTTTTGTCCTATACACTGGTCTGTACTCTGTAGCAACGGCACAAAGTATACAATGTTCTATATTGTTAATAGCAACGACAATCTAGAATAGAACATTATTTACTGTCGAATGTATTGTACCGTGCATTTGTGTTCTTGTGTAATATCTATATTTTAAAAATGTATAGGTAAATAAGTATCCAAAAGTCATACGTTATCCTTGCATCCTTGCATTATAATGTCAACACATCCTTAAGAAAATTAATATCCTTTTTTGTCGGCGTTTTACTACCAAGGGACCTCTAAACATACAAAAAGAAATTGATATCTGCTCAACGCGGCAAGGTGTGGTTCTTACATTGGTGCATGCTACAAGCTTTGCTATAGTGAGAAGGCAACACTGAGAGCACATAATATACTTTTTTAATAAATTCAGGAACACCTGACCTGCAAATTTAATTTATAAAAGTAATATATTACTATTAAATAAAAGTTATATATTTGGTTTGAAAAATGTTTACTGGAAAAATGTGTGTGTGTGTGTGTGTGTGTGTTTTATCATTTAACTTAAAACTAAAAACATGTCATAACTTAAAACAACCAAATAACTTCACAAATTATAAAATTGGGAATCCAATTTGTTTTAAAAACCCAAAGACAAGAAGTGTTTACAACACAGTTAAAACACAAAGTGTCGTTCAAATATTCAGCTCAATAACCCAGTCTTTGTAGGACCATGAAACATGCAAGAGCCACTTTCTAACTTGGCAAACCTCTTCGCGACAACAGTGGACCTCATTAATTCCTGTGAGGTAGAATAGAATTAATTATTTGTCTATAGATATTTTTCAAATTGATAATAATTTTTCTTTGAAATATTCACCATACAAATCAATTGTTTTACACAAACCACTTCAATTATTGTTATCTACGAAAGCGAATTGAGAACATAAATTTATATGTTTATCAATCGGATGAAGAGACAATTATTAATGTCAGGTGGCTTACGGTAGTAGATACAAGGAATTATCTGCATCTTCATAATTAAGTTATTAAGTATGCAAAACATACTTCTAAAAATCTTTCCTTATGTCTAAAAAGACGCTACATACTTTAAATTTGTTATATAGGTTCCTCTTGTCCAGGCAACCTAAGATTTGGAAGGGTTGTATTAATTTTTGTCTTAAAAATGTCAAAATTAAAGATACAAATAACATTTTGTATTGTAAGTAAAACAAATATTTTAGGTTGATGGGTAACAGTAAGGTTTAAGCCGAGGAAGAAAGACTAGAAAAAATTTCATGAAAAACACAAAAACTTAGAGTACCGATTGTTTTTACATATAATTATATAAAAGAGTACTTCTCTTATATAAGTCTAATTATTCGATAGTATGGAAATAAAAAAATATAAGGTAGTGCAGTTGCCAAAAATATAAACAAAATTTAAAAATGTTTACCTTGAGAACACCCAAAAGTTCATAATTTAAACTCCTTTAATTACACGAAAATAAATCATTGCTAGTATACAACAAAACAATAATTAAGCAAAACAGTTTTCTTTCGTTTTCAAAGTAATTACTCATTCTTTTAAAAGCAGTTAGTGTGTTAAAAACTTGGACTTGTTCAGCTAATTAGCAAATGTAAGGTCTTAGAGATACAAAGCTCTAAACCAACTAGGCATCTCACAATTAATTGTTCACTTCCTATCATTTGTTAGGGTCTGTAGAGTACACAAAGAAAAAAAGCTTTTATAAAGTTATTACCTAAATTACCTAATTAAATGCATCTGTAACAGTCAACTTAGTTTAATTGAGACATTTGACATTTTGCCACATTAGAGGTTGATGCCTGTCCGTATATAGCGATCGAGGATGTATTATTTCGATTCCGTAATACTGTTTCATACATCTGTTGGGTATTTTAGGTAAGTCTACTCTACATTTATGTTAACAACTACACTCTACATTTTTAGCTACGCTCTATTAATAAATTTGGAAACCTTGAAAACCTTGAAAATTTTGAAAACTTTCTTTTGAAACAATTAGGACCTAGGTAACGACTTGTAACAAAAACATTTTTAAGCGTTTGGGTTAGAGTAGAAATTAGTATTTACAATGGATACTGATTCAGAATATAGAATGTAATGTATACTTTATTTATTAAAAGTGAAGTTAGAAACTATGTTATGTGCATATTTCACGAGGAAAGTTCATTGTTTATCTCGAGATTATTACCAACCATGCGCTTTCCTTCCTCTCATATGCGTAATATAAGAAAAGATAAGCAGACGATAAAAAAAAATCTGATTCGGTTTTGGTTGTAAACATTCATTTTGATGTAACCTAATCCCAATTCAGTGTTAGAAAACAACTAGTAAAATATGATGCAATTTTTACATAAATACGGAATTTAAGAACGTCTCAAGGCCATTAAAAATAATTGTTTGTACATTAAAATTTTATGTCTTAGTATGTATTGTATGTGCTGCGACCAAAACAATTTCTTACTCAATATCTGTGAGGTATGTAATATGTATGTATGTGGGAAATGTCACTACACCTTTTCTCAGTATTTCCTGGAGTTAAAAGTTCAAACAAATTCCATACCCACTATGTGTCAACATGAATATCATTGAACAATTATGTGACTTCACTTTGAGTAATGTTAAGATTATTTCAATTTATATCCAAATAGACTCTTCTGAAACACAAGTAAGACAATTTTGTCACTATCTGTTTAAAAAAATCAACCAATAAAATATTTAATTAAATTTGAAAATAATGAAGAAGTAACATTTTTTATGTATACGTTATTATAAACAATGAAAATTAAACCACAAAACAACTAATATTGTGGTTTGAATTTTAGTATGTAAGTCATGCTTTCGTTTCGTAAATATTCTTAACTTACTTAATTTTTATATGCCATAAAATATACAAATATAAATAAATAAATATATATCTATATATAATATGTTTTGTATAGTAAAACAATAGTTATCAAATTATTGACTATATGCGTAATGATAATTACATCTGAATTTATGTGTCTACTAACTATTAATGCTTGTTTAAAAAGTATACCGTATTGTATAATAAATAAATGTTTATTGAATTAGAACCATTTTATTTGTTATTAAAAGTTTACAGTTCAGGTATATTTAACATTTTAAACTGCGTAAATAAGTGAGTTGAGGAACCTCATAGAATTTTTTATACTTCTCTATAACACTCGGCCTTGATCATAATAAAGGATGGCCTAATATCTATCAATAATAGATTCAAACACAGATATTCACGTAGCTTCTTTTTGATCATCGAACGCCTAATAATGTGTTGGAGGAGTTGTTTACATAATTTATGTAATATGGATAAGATACATTTAGTAATTACGTAAGTACATGAAGTCATTCAACTTTTTTTAAGAATGGGAGAACATCATGTTTAATGAAATGTATATTTTGATTAGTAGTTTTTTTAATAATAATTTTTGTATAATTCAAGAGTTTTTTTTTATAGAAAGATGATTCTGTTCACTAAAAAGTGACAGTTACGTGTGGGTAGTTTACTTGAGGTGGCACTATTATGTTCGGTTACCAGCTCTACGACAGTAGGGTGCTTTTTGCTAAACCTTTATCCTATGTATTTTTTGTAGTAAATAAAACATAGACGTTCTATAAATAAAATAAACAAACCATTGAAGAACTCCGATGGGGTTTTTATAGTAATACAAGACATCTGTATAATGTAATCTTGTCACCATTATAGCGTTATGGGCTTAACGAAGTTGAGCGCTCGTTATTACATGCTCTTCTGTAAACACTGTTGGCAATATTGCAGCTTTACAATACACGTTTTCTCACAATCTTGAAAGATTGACTTGTTTTACCTCCAAAATGCCAGCCAAAGTGCGTCCAATTAGAATATTTACTATTACGTTATAATTGTGTTAAGTTATAATTATTGTGTTTCATTGACACATATTTAAGAATAATTGTTGCTTAAATTTATAGATTAGAAAATTAGACAGTTTGGAGAGAGTTAGGCCCATTATTAATTGAAAATGTGCTGGACTTACTTAATACTTAATAATAATTACTTAATAATGAAAAGAAAATTAGAATCTTAAAAAAACGTTGCCGGCCTGCATTGGATAGCATACCAACATAAAACCAATGTTAACATCACCAACAAAACATTTCTTTTATAAAAATAGAAGGTGTCGTAAAGAGATTGTAAAATAAACTAAAATTGACGTAGTACCTTCACTTATTAGTGAAATGAAATGAAATGAAAAATGCCTTTATTTACAGATGCGAAGTTAGGACTTAAAAGTCCTCTCTACCACTTAACCTCCAAACTTAGTGCTTTGTATACTAAATGTTTTTGACTTAAGAGCTTTATTGGAATGCTACAGTAATAGAAAATTTTCTCATTGTAACAGTGACAATTCACCACAATTACTGTTATAATGAAAAAATGTTAAAACTATCATAATGAATGACTTATAGTGTATGCGAATATTGGTACTTAAGAACTGATGTTTAGTAATGCCTTTACTTATTAATACTCTACAGCAGATATGCATTATAATAGTGTCCAGTTTGTAAACACGCTATACTATTGGTACGTATTTATGAACAGCGTGATGTTGTTAGTAACTGCCTTTACTCATTATGGCAGCAATACTCTACAGGCAGATATCATTATAATAGTGTATGACAGTTTGTAACACACGCTATGTTATTGGTACGTATTTAAGAACAGCGTGATGTTGTTTAGTTAACTGCCTTTACTTAATTATGGCAGCAATACTCTACAGGCAGATATGCATTATAATAGTGTATGCAGTTTGTACCACACGCTATACTATTGGTACGTATTTAAGAACAGCGTGATGTTGTTTAGTAACTGCCTTTACTCATTATGGCAGCAATACTCTACAGGCAGATATGCATTATAATAGTGTATGCCAGTTTGTAACACACGCTATACTATTGGTACGTATTTAAGAACAGCGTGATGTTGTTTAGTAACTGCCTTTACTCATTATGGCAGCAATACTCTACAGGCAGATATGCATTATAATAGTGTATGACCAGTTTTTTAACACACGCTATACTATTGGTACGTATTTAAGAACAGCGTGATGTTGTTTAGTAACTGCCTTTACTCATTATGGCAGCAATACTCTACAGGCAGATATGCATTATAATAGTGTATGACAGTTTGTACCACACGCTATACTATTGGTACGTATTTAAGAACAGCGTGATGTTGTTTAGTAACTGCCTTTACTCATTATGGCAGCAATACTCTACAGGCAGATATGCATTATAATAGTGTATGACAGTTTTTAACCACACGCTATACTATTGGTACGTATTTAAGAACAGCGTGATGTTGTTTAGTAACTGCCTTTACTCATTATGGCAGCAATACTCTACAGGCAGATATGCATTATAATAGTGTATGCCAGTTTGTAACACACGCTATACTATTGGTACGTATTTAAGAACAGCGTGATGTTGTTTAGTAACTGCCTTTACTCATTATGGCAGCAATACTCTACAGGCAGATATGCATTATAATAGTGTATGCCAGTTTGTAACCACACGCTATACTATTGGTACGTATTTAAGAACAGCGTGATGTTGTTTAGTAACTGCCTTTACTCATTATGGCAGCAATACTCTACAGGCAGATATGCATTATAATAGTGTATGCCAGTTTGTACCACACGCTATACTATTGGTACGTATTTAAGAACAGCGTGATGTTGTTTAGTAACTGCCTTTACTCATTATGGCAGCAATACTCTACAGGCAGATATGCATTATAATAGTGTATGCCAGTTTAACAACCACCATTTAATAGTGTAACAGACGCTATGCTATTGGTACGTATTTAAGAACAGCGTGATGTTGTTTAGTAACCTGCCTTTACTCATTATGGCAGCAATACTCTACAGGCAGATATGCATTATAATAGTGTATGACAGTTTGTACCACACGCTATGCTATTGGTACGTATTTAAGAACAGCAAGATGTTGTTTAGTAACCTGCCTTTACTCATTATGGCAGCAATACTCTACAGGCAGATATGCATTATAATAGTGTATGCCAGTTTGTACCACACGCTATGCTATTGGTACGTATTTAAGAACAGCAATATGTTGTTTAGTAACCTGCCTTTACTCATTATGGCAGCAATACTCTACAGGCAGATATGCATTATAATAGTGTATGACAGTTTGTACCACACGCTATGCTATTGGTACGTATTTAAGAACAGCAAGATGTTGTTTAGTAACCTGCCTTTACTCATTATGGCAGCAATACTCTACAGGCAGATATGCATTATAATAGTGTATGCCAGTTTGTACCACACGCTATGCTATTGGTACGTATTTAAGAACAGCAAGATGTTGTTTAGTAACCTGCCTTTACTCATTATGGCAGCAATACTCTACAGGCAGATATGCATTATAATAGTGTATGCCAGTTTGTACCACACGCTATGCTATTGGTACGTATTTAAGAACAGCAAGATGTTGTTTAGTAACCTGCCTTTACTCATTATGGCAGCAATACTCTACAGGCAGATATGCATTATAATAGTGTATGCCAGTTTGTACCACACGCTATGATATTGGTACGTATTTAAGAACAGCGTGATGTTGTTTAGTAACTGCCTTTACTCATTATGGCAGCAATACTCTACAGGCAGATATGCATTATAATAGTGTATGCCAGTTTGTAACACACGCTATGCTATTGGTACGTATTTAAGAACAGCTTGATGTTGTTTAGTAACCTGCCTTTACTCATTATGGCAGCAATACTCTACAGGCAGATATGCATTATAATAGTGTATGCCAGTTTGTAACACACGCTATGCTATTGGTACGTATTTAAGAACAGCGTGATGTTGTTTAGTAACTGCCTTTACTCATTATGGCAGCAATACTCTACAGGCAGATATGCATTATAATAGTGTATGCCAGTTTGTAACACACGCTATGCTATTGGTACGTATTTAAGAACAGCGTGATGTTGTTTAGTAACTGCCTTTACTCATTATGGCAGCAATACTCTACAGGCAGATATGCATTATAATAGTGTATGCCAGTTTGTAACACACGCTATGCTATTGGTACGTATTTAAGAACAGCGTGATGTTGTTTAGTAACTGCCTTTACTCATTATGGCAGCAATACTCTACAGGCAGATATGCATTATAATAGTGTATGCCAGTTTGTAACACACGCTATGCTATTGGTACGTATTTAAGAACAGCAAGATGTTGTTTAGTAACTGCCTTTACTCATTATGGCAGCAATACTCTACAGGCAGATATGCATTATAATAGTGTATGCCAGTTTGTACCACACGCTATGCTATTGGTACGTATTTAAGAACAGCGTGATGTTGTTTAGTAACTGCCTTTACTCATTATGGCAGCAATACTCTACAGGCAGATATGCATTATAATAGTGTATGACAGTTTAAACCATAAGTTCAAACTGGTAGGTATTTAAGGAGAGCATGTTTTCGTTTAGTAACTGTATTTAATTATAGTGGAAGTTATACTTTAAAGCGAGTTGAACTGCGTACTTCCACTGAAAGAAATGCACAACTTATCGTACACTTACTAAATTAAAAACATCCCAACATTTTTGACGTTTTAAAATTTACTCAAGAGCGTCAGTGACTAACAACTTTTATAAATAATTTCATACCCATCTAGTATCTTATCAAAAATTACAAAAGCCTCATGTAAATGAAAGAGTATTCCATATAAAAGGAATACTGTGTAGTAATAATATTAATACTGTGTAGTAATAATATCAATACTGTGTAGTAATAATATTAATATTGTAAAGTTAACATGTATTACATACGTAAATCCATATTTCTTTTACGTGTTACAGGCGCAAATATTACTTTTTTTTCTTTTTAAATAACGTGAATGAATACTTATACCAATTACACAGTGAGCTGAATTCACAGAGCACATTAGTGTTATTTATGAAGTGGTTTAACAACGCTGTTAGTTAGTACAATACTGGAAAAGGGAGACTTAAAAATATATTTTACAATGCTTACTCTGCATTTAACATGGTAAACATTTTCCAAACAATATCAGTTATTTTAATTTTTGTTGCATGTTACAAAATTTAATTAGATGTATAAAATTAAAAAGGTATTTTTATTAATTAACCGGTATATTTGTTATTATACATTGCAAGAAGGAATTAAAAATTGGGGAATATCGGTATCTAAAATGAATGAATGAATGAATATTTATTTATTTCCTCTCTCATAGTTACAAAGATCTCAACATACATGCAAAAACAGGAAATGATCTCCACATGGGCATAGCCTGTGTGTGGAGATCGAGATGCGATCAGCAGCATGAATATGTACTCATCAGCATAAAAAGTAATGTAAATCTTCGTATGGAAAAACAACGTAATGACAACATGAAATGCAACTTTTGTATGCTCGTAATATAAGAAAAAACAAATACTTCATAGCTACAACAAAGCAAGTGTTGGACAATAAGATTACAACCAGATAACAACCCCAGAAATGATAATGTGATAATGGATGATTAATAAATGATAACAAGAATATAAACTGAATTTATCCAAAATACGAGATATCGGTTAATTAGGAGGCTTGGAACCTCTCACACACTTATACACTCACGCCACACATAACCATCATAATCTCTCTCTCTCTCTCTCTCTCTCTCTCTCTCTCTCTCTCTCCATCCCCCCTCTATATCCCCCTGCTCCCCTTTACTTTTATCTCCCCCTTCCTGTCCCTACATTTACCACCATCAAAAGACACTCTATCAACACTCAATCCTACACAGTTACAACATCATGACACCAACCCACTGTCAATGCTACCGATGAACGAACAACAACTATGCTAATGTGCATACAAAGAAGTTATAAAATATTCTAACTCAACTTAAATTAAAAACCTCTCTTGGACAGTCTCGCTTTTGTTGGCCGGTCCCCCCTCCTTTTTCCACAACTGCTGACTTTGCTTACCTACAGGTCTCTGGGTTATACTCAAATACCCAGATGTCATATCCAGGGACTACCCAACTCACACAATCTCAGCCTTCGCTCTGGATGCATCTTGAGATACATAGATGTTCTACTTATATCAATGACAATTAAAGTTAGGCATATTTCTGTATTAAGAAACTAATAATGAAGATGCAGGTGTTATTGTACATTTTAAAAATAAAAGATTATGTTTGACATTTAAATTTGCCATGCATTTATTGTTAGTTACAAATTACCGACATTAAAAAAATGAAGCTATTAAAGAATAATGAGTGAACAATGCAAGAAATTATAAACAAGTTTTCTTCAGTTTTTCTAAGTAATTACTTCTTCTTAAAAGAGTAAATTATGGACTGGAGTTTAAAAAATGGACTTGTTGCTTCCATTAGCAAGATTAATGTCCCGGAGGTAGAGAGGTCCACGCTGACTTGGTTTTTTTAAACCCCTTTGAGTATTACAACAGTAATTTCAATTGTAAATAAGAACCTAACAACAAATTTGAAGTTTAATTCATCCGCTTTAGTTATTTTGTCTTTCATATTTGCAAGAAGTGTTCCGACGTTCTAAGATGCTTTTATACAATATAAAGCATCCTTTTAAACCACTATCTTCATATGTGTACGTACACATAGTTCGCCTGTATAATGTATAAATTTATAATTTGACATTATTTAACTTAATAGTTAAATATTTGTTTAAAAATATGATGTGTTAGTTGGCTGTCAGCTCACAGATCTATACAGCTGAATCAGTTTTCGATTCTCGGAATTGGATGAGAACGTAAGGATAAATACTGTCTGTCCTGAGACGTGTGACTGATTATAAGTAGCAATATTGATTAAGAGAAAATTCACGTGACATTGACAACCAGAGAGACAGACAATTTTCAGAGACTCCTCTTTCATCCTGATGACATAAAAGTATTTATGGTATCTTGTATAATAAATCAGAGGTTACATTTTAAATAATATATCATGAAAATATAATACATTATGAAAATTCATGGGCCAAAAAACAAACAAACAAACAATATCTTATTATTTAAAACACAAGTACATGTGCCCATGTTGGTCATATTTTCTTCAACAAGATGGATGACTTATAGATGACCTTCAAAAGAAATAAAAAGAGGATGTTTCAAAAATGAAAAATCAATTGAGAAGATTCGGCTAGTAACAACATCTGTGTAATATAATCGTGTGAAGTTTGGAACTGTCAATATGAGTTTATGTTATGAGTTTATCGGAGTTGGACGCATTTTTGCCCCAGGGGAGCACTTGATGTCAAAGTGGAGACACAACATACACAAGTGAAGTTCACAAACCCCTCCTTTCACTCTCCTTCACCATTTAAACCCAAAAAACATTATTATTGTTTTATTTCGGTTCCTGTTTAACACATGTGTATTAATATATAACTTTAAAAATTTTTTCCGATCTTTGAAATAGTTTTAATAACTAAATGAGTAAGTTGTTAATCAACTTACTAATTTGAATATCTTCTACATATTCATTGACTTGAAAGCGCATTCAATAAACATGAATATACAATTGCGCATAATGTCGAGATTATAGGTAATCTATTCAAACAATGAAATAATCACGATATTTAAGTTTAGGCTCTTGAAAGTTATAGTAGTGTTTAGAGAAATTAGTAATTGATGGTTTTGGAAATAAAAACTTTAAAATAATTTAAATTAATACTGATTTAACGCAAAACAACACACTATGTTCTTGATGCGAAAATAAGTGTGGCGTTGTTTCCATTGTTCTATTTTATAGTTTTATTTGCTCCCCTCAAAATGTTTTTAGGATTTGAACAGAAATAACTTGTATCTGAACATATGTATATTAGATACATTGCTGGTGTTTAAAATAACTTGAATGATTTTAATCAATGGTCTCAAATAATTTTACAACTATTACAAAATCATATACAAATAATGATGAATAAAATATCTTATACACTCTTTAATGAGCCTTCAAAAGTTCATTTTCAAAGTGTTATCGTGACCTTTTTATATGTGAGCAGCCTCTATTAATACAATTGTGATGATAGTATTATAAAAAACCATTTGACCAAATTTTTTCTCAGATAGTAGTAATGTTTTAAAAACATTAGCTTGCTGTCATATGTTGTTACTTTCAGCTTTACTAGAATTATTTGATATTATAATTAATGAGAAACTAAATATTATTCAGCCTCTCTGTATAATAATAATCCATACATTATATGGATACAAATATTGAATAATGAGCTGTCATCGTGTATTTTCGCTGTTACGAAGGAACTTGGAGCCAATGACGGTGTTTGGGGAAAATTGTCGTACTGCAACTATCACGTGATGTTGTTACCTTAGCGCTTTGTACCTTATATGTATAATACCTAATCCCATTTAAAAAGGGATTTACATATTATAATAGGTCCTTAAGTGACCTTAATATTAATAATAGGCATTACAAGAATTATCATTACCCTAGTATCTCAACTAGTCTTACTGCTGTGAAACAGACAACTCGTAGTAAAACTATTAACTAATAGACGTAATATCTCACCACATCTCTGAAATCATAAAATAGCCTTTCACTTAATTATTATGTAAAAAAATGAATTTTGTAGTATTTTGACGTTCTTTCACAATAAACAGAAAGTTATTCAACCATTCACTTCGATTTTTATTCTTTCATGTATTTGTCACTAAAATGATATTTAAAGGGTCAAAAGAAAAAGGTCGATGGAATCATATTAGTATGAAGAAAAGAAGAAAGTATATCTTGTTCCATTACATAATGAAGAAACGGATAGCACGAAAACGTTCATTATTTTAATCTTACCTTCTAAATAGATCTGAGCAAGGATGTTTGTATGGTCAATTAGTACCTGTAAAATATATTCGAATTAGTTAGAAATATACTAAAGATGTTAGAAACATGAGACTTTCTACACTAAGCTTACCCATAAAAATATTAAAAAACTGTTCATTGTTAACGTATTACTTAATTACTTTATTTAGGACGCGCTCTCCGAAAATGGCACCAGAGCTGGTTGGCCTAGCTGCTAGCTGCACTCATTGCGGATAATATCTTCAAGTACCTTTAAAACTTAACTAGTTACTTTTTAGATGTTGAATTCTCTAGATCCATAATCCAGATGGGTTATTGAAATAGAATATGTTCATAGATTTTCTATACACCACCTTATATATAATAAAAATCTTCAATAATATTTAGATTTGTGGTACTGAAAAATGAGTAAGTACTGGACTATAAATAACGAAAATATCTTAATATATTTTCTTTCTTTTATATTAATATATAATAGTCTTCCAAGTGGGTCAAAGTTATGAAAAAAAAAAAAAAAAAAAAAAAAAAAACAGAATAACCAAAGTTCATGTTTTAATGTTTGGGTTACCAGAACCTTTCATCAGAAATACACTGAATAATGAAAGAAACAAACAGAACTCAAACCAATAATTAATAATGTGATCATAAAATAATTGAACACGTAAATACCATAAACAAAAAGTGACCAAAGTATTAATACAATAAAATATTCTTAATTAATACATAAAAAATAGTACTGTTACTATTTTAAGCTGCTACATTATTAATCAGGAGCACCAGAACTACTCACCTGGCTGCAATGTGCACCCGACTGTACTCAGGCTCGCTATTGGGTTTCTGTAATGGTGTGGTAACAATCGGAGAATGTGCTGTCGCTCACTGATAGATGGAGTCATTGAACTCTCACTTGTTATATATATAATCTTATAGAAAATTAGTTTTGATGTATTACTAATTTTACCCGTGCCAGAGTTTCTTTAAGCCTGTAGGAATATGTGAACGGTGTGAGGCAGGATTAGAATATGGTAATGAAATAGTTATTGTAGGAATATTATATTGTTTATTCATAATTAATTAAATATTTGCGTTGTCATGCTTACTACACTGGTCCATGATCGGAAGAATTAATTTCAATAGTTATTGCGAAAGTATGCCATAGATACAATTTTAGGTGGAGGTTACGGCCCTAAGGGTTCAATTCTTTCATTTAAGGAAATAATTTCAAAACATTTCGAAAGACGGTCATACTTTGTCAAGAAAGTACTTACTCACCTGGCCACTACTAACCGGTAAGTGTTTTTATTTGGTTTCGGACATGTTAATTTTTATTTATATAGCCTAAGCTATATGTTAACAACCGTATATTACACTTGTAAAATTAAATAGCCTACACATTCAGACCATTTTAGATCAGAGGTATTGAAAAAACAAATCTAGCATTTTTCTCTGTTTATTTTACTAATTTTTTTGGAATCTTGCAGAATACGAAGAATAGAAAAAGCCTTAGAGGAGCTTTACAAGAGGTACATCAGCAAAGAAACAACTGTAAAAGATAAGAATAATTAATAAATATGCAATAGAGAAGCTTCAGGCAGTATAGTTTATTTACCTGTTCATTACAACTTTTTAAGTGTTTACTTTTCAACATTTTCTTCATTTTCCGAAACTATAATTATTTTATGTATATGTACCTGTAACTCAGTAACCGTTAATAGTAAAGACATGAAACTTTTTACACAACTTTAAGCTATCATAATACAAACTTTATACCAGAGGGTTTGTAAAAATATCACTTATAAAAAAACAAAAAATGTTCAAAGTTATTTTTTAGGGTTTTTTAACAATATAAAAAATAAAAAATCATAAATATAAAAGTAAAGTATATTTTCCAAAATCCTCTGGTGTAAATATGTATAAAGGGTGTATGTATGTACATGCAAAGTTTCAATTCTGTATCTATTATAGTTTTTAAGTAATAGGTACATAAGTTAACATGGCGGAGATAGGGATATTAAAAGTGGTCTGCTCCCCGTATTAGATTGAATAAATTATAAAATAAATATTATAAAGGGGTTCAAAAATAATTTCTTATTTAGTCTTTTTACGTTGAAATTTACTTCAACAGCAAAATTATGATTTAATACTGAGAGGATTAGTTGGTAGCTCCACATCACCGCACCGTTCCACGAAGCTTTTCACATTGTTGTGAAGTTCCTAATCTTTAATGTTACGTGAACAAAGGGAATATACAGTAGATATGAAAAAGAATAAACAAAAATATTGGTTTTTTTTTGTAAGATCCTTCCTACATCGTGTTGAAATTTGAATTAATAATATAGTTTCCATTGGTTGTTTCTATTATGCTCAAATCATAATAATATAAATGCGATAGTTTATATAATTTGTATGTTTTGCTTTCACGCTTAAACTATTCAACCGATTTTCTAAACTTTTACATGGACATTCGTACGGTCCCTGGGATGAATATAGGTGTACTATTCTAATTTCTAAAATCTCTTACTAACGTAACGAAAAATCTCATCTTGGTCTCTAAAGTTGTGTAATAATAATTTAATGAGCCTGTCAAATGTAGTCAACTGATTGTTAGTCAATGTAAACCTTATTGTTATTTTCAATTTGTTTACATTTACAGGGGAAAAATAGTTTAATAAGTAGCCATAATTTTTAGCACCGTTTTACATTTCAGTGATTCACGTAAGTACTAATTACCACATAAAACGTCCTAAAACATAAGCGGGTAAAATTTTATTCTGAAGAATCCCCCGAAGCAGTCGACAAGAACTGTGGTAGAGAAATTTCGCTGGACTGTTTTTTTGAACTATGTACCATTCAAGCTCTAAATGGTCAAAAATGTTTACAGTCTTTTACTATATTATTTATATTTTATATATATATATATATATATATATATATTTATTTATATTATAGTATTTGACAGAGGTCGGCTTTTTTGATCTGTGTTATATATTGTCTTGATCGGGAAACAAAACAAAATCAACTATGGAATGAAATATACGTAGAAAGTAAATTACAATTTGCCTTTTTATTTCAATAAGGCAAACTCATAAATATAAAAATATAAAAGAAATATAAAAAATTCGAACGAGCAGTGTTAAAAACGTGCAATGCCAACTAAAATTGTGAGCAAAGGAGTGGGCAACTGCTAGCAGTTCAAAAATAAGACGCAATGTAGTTAAACTTTTACTATACATTTAAAGAATGTTATGAAACCTATCTAAGTCGTCTTTTGGCAAAAGTAGCTTTCTGAGAGTTGTGTATGTATATATATATTGTATTTATTGGGAGAGAGTCTAAATCAGCTTTGGAACAAACAAATACTAAGACAAGAGTAAATTAAAATGATCATAAATATACACTTTTTAACATATTTTCTAGATCGTGGGAAGAGGGCAAACTCAAAATTGGTATCGGAAATATAATTCACTCGAACCAGAAATGCTCATACAGGAGCAAAACCTGCAAAATTTGGTTCGAAGCGGCGGGTAACTGCTAGTTAGTTTATATTTTACATGTAACAATATTAAACTACTGTTTTACGTAGCAGTTGCGTTGTAATTTAAGTCAAACTTAAACGAAAAGAAATAATAAATTATTTGTTGTGAAATGGTAATTTTGCACAGCAATACAAAAGCACAATTATGCACGATTCAGTATCTTTGTAATTATTGGTAGAGTGACGTGGGTCTTTCTTTCTCTTGCTAGCTGCTAAAGAAGATAGATGTTTCCCTTGTGTTACTGAGGTAAACATTTTTTTAATTGTTCTAATACAGTGTAATGTAAATTTAATATTAGTTTTTATTGAAGAAGACGTTGGTGGTACTTGTGAGTAAAATATAAAACTTCATGGCTAATCAGTTTTTGACTCTGTGTCCAGACAAGACGACTATTCCATGATGTCCAAGGAGTCAGCAAGCGTAGCTGTCAGCTCTTAAAAAAATATTTTAAAGTTATACGTTTAATTTCGGGCTTAGTTTTATACTGAGTTAAAACATATGCATGCAAAGTTCTAATGATTTCACATTCTCGTCTCGCACTAAAAATTATTAATTATTATTTCTTTGACAAGATAAAATTAAAGCACTATATACGTTCAGTGAAGTGTATACGAAAGATATGTCAATAAGTGTACACTATATTTTCATACCTTTATCTCATACTTAAAGTAATGTTTAATTAATACAAAGTTAAATCAATGTTGATTTTATTTTGTCCTTTAATGTGCATAATATAAAGAAAAGTTACAATATTATTTTGTATACATTTATATAAATCATTACTTAAATCGAATCTGTATACAGCACAGAAATGTGTGTGTGTGTGTGTGTGTGTGTGTGTGTGTGTGTGTGTGTGTGTGTGTGTGTGTGTGTGTGTGTGTGATAGAAATAAGTGCTAATAAATACCTTAAACAGTGAGAAGTTGATCGCGTGTTTTGACAAATAAAATCTAAACATTTCTATATAACTTTTAATGGGGTACGTTTTTGTTACAAAGTCATTAAAAGAACGAAACATTTACTCAACTTAGAAGCGATGGATTTTCTTTAACACTTTATTTATTGCAGTATGATTAGTGGTAACGACCTCTCAGTAAAAACTTCCTAGCGTATAAAAATATTATAAGTATATATACCATTGAAATTTAATATAATATCCAACTTTTCCAACACAAAATTACCCAATCAAGTTATATATAAACACATATGGTTGTATATGTATACAAATAATGTACCAATCGAGATGTATAAAAATGAGATATATTGAGCTATATGAAATATAGTGGGTTTGTATAGTATTAAAACCATATTTTTAATACTACGTTGTCATTGAAACAAATTTGTATCACAACACGCTGTGAGACATGTGCCTCCGTGGCTTGTTTAAATGGAAACAGACCGCAACATGTGCCTGAGACACACGGAAGCGCAATACCGCTACTATTCGTGCTGTTCAAGGAGTTGATTAAACAAGTTTCTACGCAAATCGTTAGGTTCAATTTTTTTTAAATTTTTACTATTGAATCTACTTGTGTTTTTTTTTCTTTCACAATTAAAAATGACCTTTGGAAACAACTCAGTAGTATTTAAGAACATATATTGAAATTGAGGTCAACGTCTACAATTTTAGGGGTATTGACATTTAATATACAAATTATCTTTATAAACACAAAAATTACCCAATTCATGGTTTTTATGGTTTTATAAGTATTCAAATAATGTACAAATCTAGATATATGAAAAACTATATTGTATTGTACTATATTGGGCTACATAAAATACAGTGGGTTTTTATTATATTACAACAATATCTTTAATATATTGCTATTTAAGTAAATTTGAGACTTGTTTAAGTACCGTAGAAACAGTGTGTAGCATATTGCGTACTATGTGTAATGAAAGAATGGAAACAGACTGCAAAATGTGCCTGAGTCACAAGGTACCGCAATACTCTGTACTATTCGCGTATTCGCGCTATATAAAGAGTTATTCAAAACAATTTCAAAAGTATTGTTAGGTTCCCCAATTGTTAAATATTTTACTTTTAAATCTACAGCAGTATTTTTATTCTTTCAAAATTACAAGCATTCGTTTCGAATCCAGAAGTAGCACTAACATATAATTCGATTGATGTCAACGTCTGCAATTTGTTTGATATCCGTTACACAATGCTAAAGCACATGAAAGTTATTGAATAATCTCTTTAATATAATTGTAACAATAGAAAAGAAACATTTTACGAGTAAAAACTTTTGTTTTGATATATTTAAATCGGGCGCTTAGAAAAACTGCTACAAAATTATATGCATTTTATATCAAAGTTAATGTTACATAGCTTATGAAAATATAACGAATTAATTTTCTAAAGTAATTTTTTTGTAACTTTTATAGTATTACTTTCAAGAACAAATAGTTTAAATCAATCCACAAATTAGATGTAATTAACCCGGAGAGATAAAGTAGGCTGACGTACACACCTTTACTCTGCTGATGTTCAGTCAGTGTAATAAAGGCAATACAGTAACAAGATGGATAATATAAGACAACAAGTGTTTACCTTTCCCGCGTCCACTCCGATACACCGAGACAGTCAACACTCGACCTGTTATCAATCGCTTGAAATCCTTCTGTACACTTCCTCCTACCACCTCCTCCATGTGTATAAATAAGTAAGGAAGGACATGTGAACATAACCAAACACATGGATATGATGACAGTTTTAGTTTTATACTCATACATTCTGTTTAAATGTATGCTTTTGTTTCGGAAAGAGTGATTATAATTACAAATAAAATTGCTTTTGGAAATATATATGTATAATACTATGTGGTTATCTGTTCGCGAGTGAAAAGTCTGTAATAATAGGAATAAAATACTGAATAGATTCATAGTACCACGGCAAATATCAGTTTGAAAATGTATTCTTAACTCATGAACGGAGTTTAAAACCCGTAAACGTATTTAGGTGAAATGTGTAAAAGTATAAATTTATAATTTATATATTTTTAAATTAATGATAGATACTTTGTACGTAGTAACTGCGTACTACCATTGTTTTATGTTATCAGTTTACCTGAGAAATTGTAATGTAACACTTCGTAATACTGTATATACCTGTAGATTATTAGTTTGGCAGAAAAAACAAATTTGCCATAGAAGACGAAACTTTAACATTCTTTTTTGATGTGCTAAAATTTACGCTCTAAGAGGATCACATTACAGATCTCAAGACGTACGAAAGTAAATAAAGTTATATAATTCATGGAGTTTTTTTTTAACTAAATTCCTTATATCCACATAAACAATAACGTTTCAAGTCTGGTATTATCAACAACAATCTAGCTAATTATTTTGGTTTTATTTGCAGTGCCATCTTAAAAATGTCTAGATAATAATACGTAACATTATTGTAATGCGTGAAAAATAGAAAATTGTGATTAAAGTACGAAAAAAATAATGGCATCGTGCCATACAGTGATTTTTATACATGCCGCATTTTTTAGTATAATAGTTTTAAATTTTCATTGGTCTGCACACAAACCTCTTCTTGTTTACAGGTTTTTGAAAGTTCTTAATATTAGTCTTGGTAAATCAACATCAGAGTCAGAATTTAGCCAATATACTAAGTAAATAGCGATTCATTATATCATCAAATGATGTGTATTCAGCTTCTATGTATCTTAATATTTACTTTCAAAATGCTTTTTACATATTATTAACTGTTGACTTTTACACAGTTATCAAATATATAATTTGTCATTATAGCTATAGCAATCTGATATTTGAAACGCATTATTACAATAAGCGCTTAAGTACTCAAGGGAATATAAAGGCCCTAGGGTGTTCACAGTTCACGGCCCCGGTCAACATTAATCTGTTAATGTCTTGCTCTAGCTCCCGAGCAGTCAACAGCTGTGCGTGCTCGCTCCGTGACTCATCGTTGTATGAGTATTACGTAATAGTTCTGTTGGCTTAACTTTGTTGTTATAACATTACAATAATCATAATACTTCACTAGGAGTAAATATGTCTGCTGTCTGTGGCGTCTGCAATACGGAATGCAATCGTAACGGAAGTGAGGTTATGTGCGACGGAGGTTGTAAAGAGATTTTCCATCCAAATCTGTGCAAAAGAGCGATGTTGAAGGCAAAAAAACACGTTCTGGAAACTATAAATGCAGGAGTTGCAGATCTACTGTCACAAACAAACCTGTAAGTACCTCAGACACTGATAATTTGAAGGACTTTATAACCGAAGCAATGGTAAATTTTAAAACTGACATATTAAAAGAAGTACAAACTTTGAGATCGGATATGTCTGGTTATAACTACTTCAGTAAGAGTTGTTTGTCAGCTCAAGTAGACACGACTAACTGTTTAATGGAACAATTGAAGAATGAAACTGGTTGCATTAAGAAAAGAAAACTCTGAACTCCGAGCACACTGTACTGCGCTAACTGGAGAACTTGAGGATACAAAGGAAAGGTTAAGAAATCTTGAACAATATAGTAGGCGAAATAACATCGAAATAAGTGGTATTCCTGTTTTCTCAAAATGAAGACGTACCCAAAGTGTGAAGGACCTAGGCCTAGCGCTGGGCATTGAGGTGGACGACTCTCAAATTACAGCAGCCCATAGAATCCCGACTTTCAAAAAAGATCGTCCCGCGGCCCTGATAGTGCAATCCTGAAGAAGGATGTGAAAGACAATTGGATAGGAAAGTTCAGAGAAGCCGGGATAATGACAGCGGATAAGGTGAATCCTCACTTCAGTAAAAAAAGAGTGTTCGTGAATGACCATTTATGCCCTGAAAACAAGCTGTTCTTGAGTAAACTAAAAGCGGAAATGTCATTGATATAGGCTATAAGTATGCTTGGTGCCGTGATGGCAAATTTTTTGTTAGAAAGGACCAGGGAGATAAAATGTGTAAAAATACTACGCATAAGTGACATTGACAGGTTAAAGTAAATAATCCATGAAAAGGAAACTACAGAACGTTTTATATTGTGTAAGTTATTTTCTAGGTTATGTTATTGTTAGAACATGGTTATGTTGGGTTACAATTTGTTATGTTTTGGTCACCTAATGTTTTAGGTTATGGTAGGATTTATGGTAATAAAGTATATTCATTTCATTGTTCTTTTTAAATAACTAAATGACAGAATCAAGCACTTTAGATTTTAACACTTTTTTTCAGCAACCAAAGAATCCTAACTGTTTTTAATGTGATATATACTAACATACGAAGTATGAGAGCTAATTTTAATAATTTCCCTGGCTGAATTTACTCAAATAGAAAATAAAGTACACTTTGTGATACTCAGTGAAATTTGGATAGATAGTGATGAGGTAAACTTTTATAGCATCCCGGGATACCAATGTTTTGCTTGTTGTAATGATAATTTTAGGGCTGGGGGGATATTGTGTTTTGTAGATTAATAACATTACTGTAAATGACATTGGGGTCAATATGAAAAACTGCAGATATTCTTCTTTTGAGCGTCAAAATTACTTGGAATAAATTTTAAATTATTTTGTGTATATATAGACTACACGAGTTTTTCTGTAATGGATTATGTAAAAAGAGCTTGCAGATATTTTATTAGAAAATTAAAGGAAATACCATTTATATTGGAGACATTAATCTCAATATTTTGAATATTTCAGAAATTTCCCAATCATATAAAGGGTATAATGAGTAACAATAGCTATTTTTCGTTAATTAACTCCCCTACAAGAATTGTATCTAATAGCTGCATTGACCATATATATGTAAAAAATCGGAATATAAACTATTTTAAAAGTGCAGTTTTTGATATTGACCTTACTGATCACTGTGTATTAGGCTTAAGTTATAGTTGTGAAACTAGGACATATATTATTACTAAAAGACTAAATGAAATGGATTATTAAGTACATACTCGATTCACAATTAGTTAAGATTAAACTAAAGGATAAACAGTGGAAAGAATGTTTTGAATGTTACAGATGTGAATGAATGTTATGAGAAGTTTTCATAATTCTTTAACCGAAATAATACAGAGTTGCAAGAGAAAAGTTGAAATAAAAATCAAAATATGAAAATGCCAAAGTAATTAGTTTTCCTGGATAAATGGATCTATTTTAAGAAAGATTGATAAAAGGAAAAAGCTTCTATATAATATAAAAAAAGACCATATGATAGTAAATTTTACAATTTATTACAGACGCTTTTGCGGTAGTGTAAAGCAGGAAAATTGATCTGGCTAAACAACAGTTTTTTGGCGACAAAATTAGAAGCTGTAATGGTGACTCCGCGCAGCAGTGGAGGGTCATAAATAGTATCACTGGTAAAAATAATAAAAAAGGAGTACATAAAATTGAGCTGGATAATGGTGATGTGATAGATGAACCGGATATTGTCGCGCGGGAGAGATAAACAAATACCTTATCTCGGTTCAGTCAGATAACCGAGTGCCGCGTCAAGGTCAGAGTCAGGTACACGCGCATAATACCACCAGCTGTCCGTCATCTAATTTAGTTGTTACTCTCCCCAGTTCATTCTTTGTTTTGCCGGTCACTGAAGGCGAACTGCTTGAAACTATTAAGCAACTAAAAAATAAACGTTCTAGCGGATTTGATTCTTTCACAGTTACTTTAATCAAGGAAATCTCTACTCTTATAGCTCCTGTTTTAACCTATATTATTAATTTAAGTTTTACTAATGGCATTTTTCCAGAAAAGCTAAAACTAAGGTCTATTATACCCATTTACAAAAGTAAAAGCTGTCTAAAATTAGAAAATATAAGACCTATTAGTTTATTATCAGTATTCTCGAAAATCTTTGAAAAGTTAATCAACAAAAGACTTTTAAGCTATCTAGAAAAAATAACTTTTTTAATGAGAGTCAATTTGGCTTTAGAAAGAATAGGTCAACTGAGAAAGCTATAACAAGGATGACAAATTGTATTTTTGAGAGTGTTAATGAAAACCGGAAAACTGTAGGCTTGTTCATTGATTTCAAGAAAGCTTTTCGATCTAGTTAATCATACCATTTTACTACAGAAACTAGAAAATGTAGGAGTGAGAGGGGTGACTCTTGACTGGTTCAAGAGTTTTCTATTAAATAGAATCCAACAAGTGCGGATAAAAGATACAAACCAGCCCCCCTCTGACCGTTGAGTCAGGTGTACCTCAGGGATCCGTTTTAGCAGCAACATTATTTTTAGTTTTTATAAATGAATTATTGGAAACCCCGTTTAATGGTCAGATAAACTGCTTTTGCAGACGATGTAGCTTTTCTTTATTCGCCAAAAAACTATGCAATATTACACGAAAAGATAAGCAGTGATTTAAAATTACTTACAAATTTGGTGCTGTCGGAATGACATGCAGGTAAAATGTATCAAAAACTAAATATATAATCTTTGGATTTAAAGACTTCGAATTAGAAAGGCCCTTAAAATACCACAAGATAAATTGTAACGTAAATTCATGTAGCTGTCAGTGTATAGAAAGAGTAAATAGTTACAAATACCTTGGAGTAGTAATAGATAGTAAATTAACATGGGGGGATCATATTACGGCGTTACATAATAAGTTAAGATCATCAATTAGAACTTTTTATTTTCTAAAAAATTATTGCGTTACAGATCTTATGCGTACTTTATATTTTGCCCTAATCCAATCTAGATTACAGTACTCAATTAGTTTCTGGGGAAATACGTATAAATGTTTGATAAATAAGATAAAAGTAACACAAAATTATTTCATCCGTATTATATTAAATAGAAACAGAAGAGATAGCGTCTTTCCACTATATGTGCAGTTGAAAATCTTGCCTATAGAACATCTATACGTATACAAAGTTTTGAGAATATTTTTATACTAGAAGCGGAAAATTTTAGGTACAAGTGGTTTGACGTATAAAACTAGAATTAGTGAAAGTAGAATCTTCAGGTTACCCAAAGTTAATAAAGAACTATATAGACAGTCCATTCAATACGTGGGCCCAAAATTATTTAATCAAATGACTGATGAAATCAAATCGAGTAATAACTTAAAACAATTCTGCTCCTTACTAAATTCCTGGCTATTTACAAAACCTGATATTGCTTTTTTAACGAGTGTATTAATTTAAGTTTTATGCAACCACCTATTATATTGTTTACATCATTATTACATAATTTTTAACCTGATTGTGTAAAACTATCATAATCATAGTAGTGTGTACGTGTGAATGTATGTTTTGGAGTGTGGATGTTCTATCGTGTGCATGTAAGTGTACGTATGTGATTTTCCTGATATTTGTATGTAGTTTTATGTAATAAATTAATTTAATTTTCCATTATTTCAATATATTTGTTATACATTCAATATATTTGTTTATACATTCAATATATTTGTTTATACATTTTTTTGTAAACCCTTTTTATGATTTTAGTACATAAGATTGTATATTTGTATTTTTGTCAAAACATTTGTTGTTACTCTTTGCATTGTCTAATTAGTGTCTAATTAGTTATTAGTCACTCTGTATTATATAAACGTCGGCTATATGTATTTATTTTGGTTGTGGTTTTTTTGTAGTCTTGTGCAGACGTCGCGGAAAGCAGTCTGTTGACCTTTTAGTTTTTTATGTGAGAGCAAGCTACAAAACTGTTTATTTGTGTATTGTGTATCTGTTACATGACCAGCTACTTGTTCTTGGTCAGTGACTTCCTAAGTTTTTCATTTATTTGTAAACATGAATGTAAATGTTGGAAATAAATATTTATTTATTTATTTATTTATGTTAATGGGGCGGTCCGCACCACACTTGACACTGGACCTGGAACAGCATCACAAAATCGAGATATTACTTTGTAATAATACCTAATATTTATTGTAAATTTTAATTAAAGTCTAAAGTCAGTTTATAAATTAAAATTAATAACTGAAGAATGTATTTGTCGGTATTATGATGCTTTTTAAATTTTCGGAGCGATCAAATTGTTAAAAGTTCTCTACGTTGTTCTATTACTTGAAACATAGCAAAGAACCGTAATATTATGTTGAATTAGGAATAATTAAAGTAGACTGTAATATTTTTGTATGTATATAAAATATTATAATATACCGTACAGTGAAAATTTTCTGGTTTCGTGAAAAGGGGTTGGGGAGGTGAAAGAAAATACGTGAATGCCATTTAAATAGCCTTACAGATGTATTTATAGTATTTGTGTATATAAAAGGATTTAAGTTATGGACGTTTATATTAGGGTACATATATTGCTTACTTATTATTTAACTGTCTAAATAAGCGTTAGTTGAACAAAAATTTGTATTTTTGTTTGATTTTTAGGTGAGTGTCAAAAGGTTCATTAAGGGTTTCCTTGATGTGTAGAGCCATCTTCAGTAAACAACTGTCAGAAAACCACTGTTTCGAGAAGTTGCATTTACCTTCATAGCATTTTAAGGAAACTGAGTACAATCATGTGAAATTTTGACATATGACATAGTTAGTAACATATGTAATAAGTGGTAACCTTTGTCGAGTCCTCAGAAACTCCGTTGTATCGGTTTATTTATTGATAGAAAATATTGAGTTCGATGATGGCGCATGTCCTTCACAGGAATCGGGTGGAGGTGCAAAGTCTATCACTGAGGAGGACATGGCTATAACTAATTAAGATTGGCTAAGGCTTGAAGATTGGGTGATAATTCATTTATCGTTAGGCTGCCAGATGGTCTTTGCTCCCAAGGCTCAGAAGTTTTCAGGAACCACTTGGTTCTGTGCTGAGTTTCAATATATACGACAGAAGACTTTTCAACCGTAACGGATATCTACCTGAGCCTTGTGGCTCGTGATTTCAAAGGCTGACTTGCTTTCACTTCGACCATTGTTGGAGCGCGTGCAGATATTCTGTCTACTTACGTCAAAAGGGTTCAGATGAGCTGTCAGTATTTCAAGCGATTATTCGGAAAATGGATATGAGTGATTCTTGATTCTTATCAAGGATGTGATTTTGTAATAAGAATGTTTCTAAGCATCAATAACGACAATGTTAAACGACTGAAAATTACCATTAAATGTGTTAATCAGTGGCAAGGATTTTAAAACAGTTCTTCAAATATTACCCCAACGAACAGAAATATTAAATGATTCATGAACTGTTAGATAGATTATTCATACTTAGTTTTGACTTTATATACGAACAGGATCGTTGTGCTCCATAGTTTAAACCTACATCCTAAACATCTCTAAATCGCGTAAAACTTTTCACAAGTTCTCAACACTTTTCGGCTTAAAATACGCGGTCATACTTCTTAATGTACGTATTTTGCAAGGTATTAAAAAATAATTTTAATAACATAACATAAACATCTCATTGATTACTATCCTTGAAAGATCATTAATCAATCGACAACAATCCTGATTGAAGATAATTGTCATATGAGGCCGATACAGCAATAAAGCAGGACAAACCCAGTTTTGGCCGGGAGATTACCAAAATTAGGAAATGAACAGACAAGCCTGCGGACCAATGTGTACGCAATTACCGATAACAGCTGGTTTCTCTTGTGTATTAGGTATTTGATTGTTCATTTTAGTCTTAGAATTGATTTATGGTTGTTACCAAACTTAAACCACAATAGATGTGCTGTTAAAAGTTCTAATATCTTCTAATACTAGTTAATATTGCGTATTTATCGATATAGTTAATTAATAATTAACGCAATATTCTGACACATTGGAAAAGTACTGACTTAATAAGAGATGATAACTTCTTGTCCACAGTACAATACTACAAACGTATCCCAATATAGGCTAATATTTTGATAGTAGAAATCCTACTAGTTCCATAACAATAGTAAAAGTTATCATAAAAATACATTGTTACACGTAATAAGTAGTATGAGCATATTTCTAATTACATTGGTTTCAAATCCCATTTCTACATGAAGTTTCTAACATTAATTTATTAATAAAATAAAAGTAAACGCGCTGGCCATTCTACAGTCCCCCGCCTTCCGATCCACCGTTGCCAAAAAACAGTGTTTAAATAGGCTCTTACGTCGATGCCGTAGTGTGGGGGTGCTCCGTCCTGTTGAAACCAGATATTCTGGAAATGTTCTCCAAATATGTTTCGAAGTGCTGGTGTAATTTCATTTTCCAGCAAACGTTGGTATGATATTGTATTTAAATTTCCTTCAATAAAGAAAGGACCTACCAACTGGGTACCTATCACACCAAGTCAGACATTCACCTTTAGTGGATACTGCGTATGTACCTCCCGCATCTAGTGAGGATTTTCGCTACTCCAGTAACGGCAATTAATTGTGCCTGTTTACGTTTCCATTCAGCATAAATGAACACTCGTCTGAAAACACAATATTGTTTACATCAATTTCGTTGCGATCTATTTTGGCCATCATAGTTTCACAAAATTCTATACGTCGATCGAAATTATCTTCGTTGAGGTCGTGCACCAAATGAACTTTATAAGGCTTAAAATTAGGCCCTTTCAGAATTTTTTAACAGACGTAACAGAGATGTCATGAGTTTGTGCTGCTGAGCGTAGGGACTCTTGCGGGTTCTCAATAAATGACTGCAATACATCTAAAGAGTTGTCTTCGGTTGTCGCAGTAGCGGGCCTTCCTGACCTATGACGATCGGAAACACTTCCTGTTTCATAAAGCGTTGAACAGTTCTCCCTACAGTTGTTCAAGAAATTGGCTGCCTCTCGTGAAAGTAGTCATTAAATAAATGGCATGCTTCCTCGTGTGATCGTCTGTTGTTTCCCCAACCAACCATCATAAGAAGTGTTTTACGTTCACGTTCGTCAAGCGACATAGTGTAGTTGAAGAACTACAAGCAATACGACAAACTCTTTTGTACTAAAGCGCACTGATAGAAAAGTTTGACAGCACTATTAAAACAAGAAAACTAGAATAGCCTACTATGAATAGACTGGCTAATAGGAAAGTCCAAACTGCGACCCAAAGATAAGAGCTTTCTAATTGTTACTGTTATCAGGTTTTCCCCGTTATCAATATATTAGGACCAATTTGTAACCCTTGAGGATAACTAACGTCATAATTCACTTCTGTACAACTGACAAGAATAATGTAGTATTTAGCTGCAGTATTCGTTTGGTTGCAGTTTTGATTTACTGGGGTTATGGCTACTAATAAAATGTAACCAAGTAAAACATTTGAACAGCCGCCATTTTGTACTGGATCAATCTTTTTGAGTGCGGTTTGTGGCATTAAACTCTGCTAGATAAGCTCTTTAAAATGATGTGCATATTGACCTATGCTCCTATTTAAGATTTCCTTCTGATTCCTTGCGTGACGTCCCCATGATATTACAGAAAACTGATAGTTCCTTCAAAAAGTAGATTTTAGGTGTAGTGTTGATGTACCAAATCTTGTTGATTTAACTGTTATCGTTCAGAAAATATTATACCTGTGCAGGACTTTATGTACACCCCGTATAGTGCCTATGTATCTTTGAATCACATGTGCATTAAGTACATATTGAATCTTATTAAAGTGTGGGTTTCGCATTGTTTAAAACTCATAGAAAACTTAGGATCTGATCATTTTTAGTAATTGGTCTTATTTTCAGCGAATCGTCTCATAGCTTCAAGTTAATAACATATACTGTATACAGGGTGTCATTAAATTATTCCATCAAACTTAACCATAATATTCGACAGGTCAAAATAAAGATTTGCTGTAATAGTGCAGAAATACACTAGCCTAATATTAAACTTAAAAATGGAACTATTATTTCTATATATTTAAAATAAATCAGTGTGTTCTTGGATGTGGATTTTGAAATCAATAATCTATAGATATTCTAAACGTACCGTACACTCTACAGTATATGGAATACGGAAAGTAAAGTTCAAGTGCCAACACTAAGGCCTTAAATATATTTTACCAATAATAAATAGAACATAACACTGAAGGAGAACGAAATAGACAGTATAATGTGTGAGATATGGAGATAATATACATTTTATACGTAGGTTTAAATGTTCTGTTAATTTGAAAAGATAATTGTATTTCTTCAATCAAAAATTTGACTGATCGCTGCATCAACTCATGGTGAATATAATGGGCCTGTTCTTTCCCATGATGCGCGCAGCTAGTATAACGTGAGTAGTTCGGTTTGTGTATCAAAACTGTTTGGCGAGAGCAAGTAATGTAATTGGAGTGGAGTGGAGTACCTCAGACCAGATCAGGTGCAGTGATCCGAGTTGGTCAGAGCGGAACAGGGTAACCTCACAGATATTTTGTATTGTTTTAAATTGCCTTATGAGGTATTTCTATTAATGTTAAATTTATATATTTCAGTACAATAATTTATTTGATTATAACTAAGGGGTGACAAGTATTTGTAACTCAGAATTACAAATTTATTGTAGCATTGCTTGTAAACATTGATAGAAAAGGCTAATTATAGGTTGTCATTAGTAGTTTATTCTTATGTTGCTATGTTGAATGTTTCTTTTGTTATAGGCCCATATTCAATTGACATATCTCATACCTTGAATATAAGGTTTGGACACAGAGCCGACAATAGAAGTAAATGGTAATAGCTAACATTTGGGTAAATCCGAACGTCAGGTTAGGTTCAATATGCAAGGAAATACTTGTTAATTCTCAAAAAACGACAGTAAACTTCGACTATTTTTCTCAGCTTCAAATGTAACGTGGTAATATATATATATATATATATATATATATATATATATATATATATATATATATATACATGATTTCAGTTCATCCTATGGTTGATTTAATAACTGATGTTTAACTAATAGTCTACCAATTCGATGTATGGAAATAGATTATAAAATCATCAGCATAAAGTTAGATTTTACAGTTTACGATAGATTTTATGTCAATAATATATTAGACATAAAAGTGGCGAACTATTCGCCTCCATGAGGCTCTTCTGAAATTGCAACGAAAATCTCAAACTAAACTGCACTAAAATGTATTCTTAAATTTCCTTTCAAAAACTAGGATTAAACACATAGGATTAAGGAAAATATTTAAAATGTGGGGCTCTCTCAGAAAGTGATTAAAACATCAAATGGATTTTACAAGCCAAAGCACTTTCACTCAATTACAGGATCAACTGCTAAGATGAAATGGTAGTAGTAGTTGAATGAGATTTCATGGTACTGTACCAGTGTGGAGAGGTAAGGGACAGATTTCATAAATGGAAAACCACACCGCATGGATCTGGCTATCTTTCGTATGAGAGCTCTAATATAAGTTATTGTAAAATTAGTTTGGTTTTATTTAATTCGGCATGAACACTGCAGTTCTTCAGGTGAAAGATCCTGTCAGTCACATGTCATCTGACCAAGCACAGAACAAATAATAACGGATACCAAAGTACAGTATATATGTCGCGATACATTCAAGTCCAATTTTTGTGAATTACATTATTACAAGTCAAATTTATATTTTTAACAACTGAAAAATTGAACATTTTCATATTTTCCAAGAAGCACATGTTACTCACTCAATCACTTGGAGGAAGTGGAACTATTGAAGTGGTGCAATCTCTTAGTGCAACTACTGATATGACATCATGGTGGTATGTGGTGGGGATACAAACAATGATGGAATATGATCAAATTTCATTCAGAATAAAGAAGCGTAGTTGGTGCGTAGAGCGTTGTAGTAATTAAGCTGTAGAAAATGTTATTACGTATGTTCGTATGAATGTTATTCAGCAGAATCTAGATAAACCACACGGTTATATTTGGTTGCCATTATAAATAGTACATTTACTACATTTTTATACTATGTATAATGTATTTAATAAGTTTTTATTATTTTAAAATTACAATTAATCATTTAGATAGGAAATCATACAGTTAACACTATATCTTACTAATCTATAGCACCGCCACAAGCATAATGCTTTATGTCAGTATTATATAATATATTTTAAATAAATATTTGTTAAAAATCAAGATGGGTGAACTCAGAGCACCCAAGAAGTTATCCCCCTGTGAGTACGATAAACACATATTTGGCCATACATACAATGTAGTCTTCTAAAACTCATGTTATAAAATATTAATAAGCTGAGCGTTTAGCGCTGGAAAAATGTAATTTCTGTTTGTCTTCTGTCTATCGGTCGGTCTGTTCACAAGACATCTTGGAAACAAACAGACCTGTAGACTTAAAATTCGAAACTTTATTTCCATATGAGGAACAATGAACCCCATTATGTTCATTTCGAAATATTTTGGGGTATTTCGCAAAATTACTCTATGGGATTTGGCTGAGCGGTAGCGAATATGTAATCATCTAGATGGCTTTGGGAATCCCCAATAATTGTAAAGCAGTAGATTTTGTGAAACTCCAGCAATTATTATCTAGTATTACTAGCTTTCCGAGAGCGTCTACGACCTTCAGGACTGTAATTCTAGTTAATACTGTTACTGTTGCCTTACCTCGTACTTATGTATATGTGAATTTTCCAATTATACTCGCTTTGTGTCCTGGAAGCCCTAAACTGCAAATTTTGCAAATTATACACTATAACGTTTGTCATGCGAAGATATTCCAATAGGCATATTTCTATAAAATCTACCTAAAAAAATGAAAACGTGACTTTTTACTTCTTAATTAAATATTCCTACAGTTCTTTGAACATTCATCGTTTAATTTAAGGAAAATATTATCAAAGCCAATAAGTAACTAAAAGTTTTCCAACATGACAAGACCCTCTGGTAAATCTCATCTTTGAGCAGTTTCTCTTTATACCGAAGTGAATGTAATCAGCACCACTGTTGACAGGGTCGAGAATTTAGCGACTCTCAAACATCGAAGCTTTGAACAGTTCTTATTATCAGCTGCGCCTGTTTAATCAGGCGGTTTGTAATCAGTTACTCTCCTTTCAGATATTAGCCCTATCATTTAATCAAACTTTGCTTCTAGAAAACCACCAGTTCTTTGTGAAGTAATAATGAGCACCGAATTAAAAAACATAAGTGGTTTAGAATTTTTGATTATGTGGAAAGTGGTTAGGAAATTAGTATGTTTTATATGTTGAAAATAAGTCAAAACTTATACTTAAACTCTTGCACATATAATTAGGAGAAACACTCGTTTTTACAACATTTTATGGACCTGCCTATACAGGTGGAGTATTAACTTTATTATACTCCAGTAAACAACTAAATTCATAATAAATTTGGAAAATTTACTTGACCTTTGATTGTTGATTACGATTTGTATCTAGACACGATATTGCCATGACAAATATCTGAATTTATAACATAAATTGCAGCACAAAGAAAAATAAAACAGGATATCTGGCGTATAGGATCCTTAATACGTACTTAAAATAATTTTTGTACTCTATAGGAAAAACTAGTTTTACAGCTTTTGACCTAAAAAAAAATAGGTCCTACCAATAGCTTCGGGGCTTTTGGGGATTTTCAATTATTGTAAAAAATTCATAAGGATATGTACAATAATTCAGAGAAAATAACTACTAAAGAAATTCTAAAAAATAAAAAGAAAGAATATGTGTGCTCCATATAGGTGTGTTGCAGAGGTGTGGAACATTAATACCCGTATTAATAAGGGTACGTGTTGTGAGTAATACCCACTTTGGGTAGAGTGACAGTGTGAACATGATATTAGCGATTTCCAGCTACACGAATGGTTAGCGTGGTGTTCTTAACTTCTTACTAAGGTGTTCACCCTAAATCTCAATGACTACGAAAGCACCTTAGCACATTGTACCATTCTAACACCCATTTTATGAGGAGAAACATCGATAATATTTGCTTGCGTAAAAACAAAGCACTTGATCAGGAGGGGATCGATCAAGTGGCAACTCTGTACCGACTTATCTGAAACTCCACCAAATCACTGCGTCACTGCTTACAAGTAGTGGACTAAGCTTTCATAATTAGTGGAGTATTCTTGGATTTGGTTACTCTCTAAATTCTTAACTATTGTATGTGATAGTAACGAGTGATTATGAGTACAAACGTTTTATACTGGATTGCAAATATTGATTTAAATCTTAATACAATTGCCTTTAGCTAATTCAGTTAATATTTAAAATAGTGAATTTTGAACCATAAAACGTTTTTCCAAGAGATATGATTTCATTAATGCAGTATAAGAAAATGTATTAAATTAGAAAATATAATAATATTAAAAATTTGTTTGTAACATGCAGAGTGAGACATAGGCAAAGTTAAGGGGATAATGTATCAAGGCTTCTTACTGACAAAGGGTATTCTCCTATATTGCAGAAGTTTTACCCTTGGTCCGGGTTTGTACATGTACAAGTATCCAATACACTCTTTACTTTATTGGCAAACAGTTAATGTCTAATTTCCATAATTACTGGAACATGAAATAAAAACTAAGTAGAACTAAATAAATGAATTTTGGTCATTAAATGGTTTAGTTTATGAATTATTTTATAAATTCTTATCGACTCTTATATAAAACTTTGATATATTTTACTTATGTTACAAAAGGTCATACTTGATTTTGTATAGTATGAAATAGTTCATTTTTTATATTTTACTAAACATTTAAATAGCTGTATTAAACTTAGCTGTATTTGATCTTGGTAACATTGGTAAAAGACTTTTGAAAATTAATTAGAAATAATAATAATAATTGTTGCAGTGTACCACTAGTAACCATCAATAATAGAACAGAATTTCTTGGTTGGCTTCCAAAATTACAAGAAGTACTTAGATATTACAGACTAATTATAACTTTAGATGTGGTATGGAATACACATTTTATTATTTGACTCTGTGTATCTAATTTTAAAGGCCTTCTTATTTCTAAAGGACATAGAAACAATAAGGAAAAACAGTGTAAATCTTTAAACCGTTAAAAACATTTAAACATAAACGTGGAATGAAAGTGTTAAATATTGAACTTGAACAATTTAAAAGTTGGTAGATAGCGAAGAATAGATACAATTTGAAATCTGTTACTAGAATTATACCCTGGCTTGGTAATTGCAATACTAAAGTGTGGAAAATAACCATGAATTAATTTTAGTAACATAATAGAAATAGCATGGATAGATTCTGTTCCTCAATTTTTGAATTACATTCATTCCTCCTGCATTCCATACATTCCATACTTCCATACTTCCATACATTCGCTCTGCCAATTATGAAACATCGTTTGTCGCACGCGTCATTATATCAGAGAACATCCGAACATAATTACTGGAAAAAGTAGAACATAACATTTAAACTTAAAATTTAGAATCATTTACAAAATTTATGTCAGTATTTAAAAATAACATGCAAAGTTTTATTACAATTTAACAATCACAGAAAAAGTTTACAGTTTTATTAAGTCACACAGTAACAGAATTTCCTATGCTGAAATAATATTTTGGCGTAAAAACACTGTGTACAAAGCAATTGAATGTAACATGAATGGGATGTTGGTTTGTTACATAAAAATGTACACATTTTAATGTTAGAATGTGTAAACTGTTTGTAACTGAAATGATATTTTATAGTTTAATGATAATTTTAATATTTACTGTCTTTATATTTAACATCAATATATAGAAATACAACCGAAAGCTGTTTTACGCCTACTCAAAGCACTCTAATAAAATTGACCAATACATTTTTATTTTAAAGATTCTGACAAAACCAAACTAGTATAGAACCTAGCATTTTTAGTGTTAAGTAAGGTAAGCGATAAACTATGATACAACATTGTGACATCAATGAGCCCGTCAGAAAACATAAAATGAAATAAAACGTAGGAATATGCAAACGAGGTTTCAACTAAATCTAAACTCAGAAACTCATAAGCCATGGAAGTTGTTTCAAGCTTTAAAGTTTAGCATTTTGTAGTTAGTTGTGTTTACAACTCGCCATTTTCGAGTGTTGTATTACAGTTCTGTAATATACGACTGGCGACAGGGAACTGCTACTTTCTGTATTTGAAAACATTTATCGAAACAAATTTAAAAATGTATATATATATATATAATATTTTTTTGATATGATGACATTTTATGGCCGTTTTTCTTTAAGACGTAAAGAATTTACTAAGCATAAGCGGCGGACATAGCGTCTGGTTCTGCGCAGTGCATTGTTTGTCATTCACTATGTATACTGTAATTAATATATCACCTTATAAGAAAATAAACTTCAGTAATAATTTTATACGGATACATTTAATATTGTGATTAGGAAAGTGTACAACGCTGCTGTAGTAAATAGTACCAATAAGAAAATTAAAGATACTACTTCTATTATATAATTATATAACAATTGAAAATTGTAAATTACATATAACAGTTATAATTAGTTCGACTTTCATATAGACTTACTTCTAATTACATATTTTAAAACAAAACCGATTTATTCAATTTTTGACGAATACCTAATTTGCTTGCAGTGCCTAAGATTCTCTTATCCTTGGCAATAGATCGTATAATTTTACAAAATACTTCTCCTATTAATTTTTTAAAAACTTTTTCGACAAAAGTTTTATATTATTCTAATCTTTGTTATGTTTTGATTATTAAATACAACGCCTTTAATGTCAATGTCGAAGTTTACAAAATAAAATAGTATATTTATAGTTGTAGAACTGTAAAAGTTTGATGATAACAAAAAAGTTGTTAAAAGAATTATACTTATTTGAACAACTCTTCCACATATCATCAGATGCTATAATGCATTTTTTACACGAAACAAGGTATGTAAAATGAAAATAAGATCTGTTTTAAAAATAATCTTCAACATAACTTCAACAATTTTCAAATTCATGAAATCTTGAGAAATATACGATTATTTCTTCTTCTAATTGAATAAAGTAGACAAGTTAAAAGCAATATTTTATAAGAAGTGGAGCTGATTTTTCCATTCGATCCACAGTTTTCTGAAGACCCGATTTAGCCCCCTGAATTATCAGGAAAAAGACCACAAATATAACTAGTTACCCTTAGTCTTATAACTCACATTTTGGAAACTGTACTAGACCAAAATAAACCAAAATGCATAATATTAAAAAGGTAAAGTATCAAACAGGTAGCCTTACCTTATGGCATGACCCGTTGCAAAGATAATCAAACTTCTATGATAGAGACTCGTTATGTAATCTGGAAACTCATTTGGTATTCATAACTATTCCAACATGTTATCAATGTCAAAGAGGTTCACACTGTCAAAAACCACAGGAACATGTCACAACAGGAAGTAACTATCTAAAATACTGCCTGTGTAGTTTTAAGCACTGTTATCATGATACAAATCGATCATGTCTTCTTTAAAAAAAAACATTTTATGGATGGAGTGATTTAATGGAGATAACAACTGACAACATGCTCATTGCTCATTGGTAGAAATTAGGATGGTTGAAAGACAACAACAAATATTATATATCTGAGAAGTTTAAGCAGCATAAATTGTACGGTTGGTCGAAACATTGTCTAGAAAAATTTAATAAAGGGATAACCATAAATTTAGATTCTTTCAGCTTTGCTCACATTTGTTCTAAATAGTTCTTTTGCCCACGATACTTTTATTGCTTCAACATTTTATTTCAGTGTCTAGCAAGAAAATAGCATAACTTCGGCCGATGTGATACAATATTACATGCTGCTATTATCATCTAGGAATGTAGGATATCTTTCTAGGCAGCCATCCAGTTACAGATAGGCATCTGGAGTTATTAGGCTTGCGTACATAAAAAGACCAAATTTTTAAAGCTAATTATTAATTAATTAGATCCTTCAAATATTATGATTAAAAATGTGACCATAATAAAATACGAAAGGTTTACCAGTTACCATTTGAGACAATCTTTGTTTAGCTTGTTTTATATATGTAAACAACAGTAAATTTAGATAACTTTTTAACTCATCCTACATTTTATAACCGTGTTTCTCAGCAGACTAGAATAGAGGTACAGCTTTTTTATCTTTAGTAACTCTCTGAAGAAGCAACTTTTCCACATATTTAACATTTTAATTATTTATTGATGTACATAATAGTTTTATGTATTTTAAATTTCTGAGTTTATTTTCGCTTATTATATACCATAATGAAATATATTTATCATAAGCCGTTTTGACAAAGTTTTTAGAAAAGCAAATGGAAGCTTTTTTACTGGTAAACTTTGTTTAGTAGTTTGTTAGTAATAAGAGAAATTACAATATATATTTTTGAAGAGTTTTGTAGAAATGTTTATTCCGATATATTTCACTGCCTAATTTAAGACATAAACGGAAGATTGGAACCGTATCAATTTTTAAAATTGCCTGTATAAATGAATAAATACAAAACTCGTCTCAGTGGATCAAACATTCTAAAGATATTCATTAAACATCAGCAGATAAAATAAGTATTTTAAGATATGGACTTGAGCAATGTTATAGAGCTTATACATACTATAATTACGAAATTCAAAATTTACTCTAGGCTACTTACTAACTAAATTTAGTACGGCGGTAATAGGTACACTTCTTAGCTATCTTCGTTAGATTCAACCAATATAACATCGCTGTAACACAAATAATAACGTTTACAAATTAAAAGTCTAACAGAATGCAATCAATGATGACAAATGTCCTTAGTATTACAGAATTATTATGCCCGTAACTTTCTAAACAATAAAGCGCCTTTGTTTTAGCTTTGTTTATTGAGTATTAAATCCAATTAAATGGTGGCTATGTGTTGCTGATAATAATGTAATACACATTCGAGATATCTGCGTAACAATCCAACAGCAATGTCAGATTTACTGAGGCGTGAAACAACAATTTCTACTGAACCGTGTCAACTGCGAGATTACATAACAAGCTTCAATAAATCGGGGGCAAATCAACTCACAGACGTGTGCTAGGTTTATATTACTAGTAAGTAAACTACCTACACTCGCCCTAGTTATACAGGATATTTCGCTCATATGAAGCACATACTATCTCAGTGTCACGTGGTGCTGACAGTAGAATCACTGCGAATAAAGGAAATACCGCTCCAGTTGTGTGATGGAATTCGTTAAGTCAATAAGTGAATACTCGTATTCCATTCACAAGAGCTCTTCAACAAAGGCTGTTCGAGTTGTAAGGCTGCCAACTAGAGAACTGCCTACCTTGTAATGTTTTATTTATCGCCTGACAGGTGATAATTTCAGTGTGACTGTCCGGTAGTGTTTAATACTTTTTGTAGAGGGGAAATATAACTAATATTCTATTTTACAAATCATAAATTGAAATAAGTATTTAATTTTGTCGCAATTTACGCTTTTAGACAATTTTATTAAAATAAGGTTTGTTATGAAGTAAAATGTATGGTTAGTTTCTTCGTTTCTTCTGATTTTTGATACTCATTCCATGTTAGACAAACTATTACAACTATTATTTATTAAACATACACTGTTAAGACAAAAACAGTTATAGTAAAGGTTTGGTTCGTCGTATTATTATAGAGAAACCCGCAAGTTTTACAAAATCCCTTTACATATCTTTTGATTAGTTTAACTGCACTTAATTATCCACTTTAAAAATTCATTAATTATATTTGTTTCGGGTATATCTCTAATCTCTTATCAAAATGTGATCTTCATAATCATTTATAGAGAACTCATTTGACAAATAGCATTTAATATTAAATTGTAAGGATTTTTGAAAATCATACTTATTAAGGATTCATGGCAAGTTTGTATGTACCTACAACCTTTTTACCACCATAGGAATTTAGTTATGAACAGGAATACCATGCTGTTCATACACATGTTGTGATACTACTTCTGCTATGTGCGGTGTGGATCAGATAAAACCTACGGAAGCTATAATACCAAAACCAAACACAGAAGCTAAACGTATAGCTGAAAAGTTTATAAATAGTAAATATTTTAAAATGATCTATTGCTGTGGAAATATTTGGCGTGGACATATTTGTTCTTATTATGTTGGGCTAGATAATTATTAAAATTTAAATAAAGCTTGCTACTACAAATTTCGAGACTAACGTTAAAATATGCCTTGAACTCCAAACTGAATTGATCAAAACCTTAACCAACCTAAGACGGGTTTCACCAACATTTGTGAGGATCTATTTACAAGAGCAGTGTTATTTTGGAAACAACTTAAACCAATTGGTACTGGAAATAAGTGTATTTGGATAAAAAATAAATAAAAAACAACAGTGTTAAGATTTTTTGAGGCCACCATCTAGCTACTTGTTCTTTTGGTCTTCTTTCTCTAATGCCAAGTTCTTGCAAGACAGTTGAACTGTGGTTGAATTACTATTGCAACCTTTTAAAGAATCCGGCTGTTGTGTTCAAATACTCGTACACTGCGTGAAAAATGGAAAACTGATGTTTCAACTTATAACAATAACTACGTACCTTCTTCAAATAGTTCAAACTGAACTCATACACTACTATAGTTTTTAATAAGTCATCTTCTGGTGTCGGTGTCAATAATATTAAAAGAGAGGATTATCCATCTAGAGTCGTCAAAGTTTAAATTCAGGAACACAGTACAAACACAACGAATTAATAAATATATAGCACGAGAAACACAACATTTGATAGGCCTATTTACACGCGGATATTACATATGATAGAACATCGTGGCCGGCAGAAGGACAGTGCAACTCTTATGTTTCAATGAATCCTGATATCGAAGCACAGATCCTAATTTATATTAAATGATCATGACCTCAGTAATGATAGAAAGTAAATCACTGTTCGTGTTGGGTCCAAATTATGTCACAGTTTCAGTATCTGGAATCAGATATATTTAGAAAAAAGTTCAGTAAACAATCAGTACTGTAAATTATTTAATGAAATTTATGATGAAAAAATTAAATAGGATACGCTTTTTTATCTGCGCATTAAGTACGACTTATAAAAATCGATTTAAACTAACTCCTCGAACTAACACACTTGAGATTTCCGACATATTTTATAACATCTTATTATGATGTAAATAACTACTGAAAGAAAAATGTACATCGCTATTAATCTAAACATTGTGGCATTTAAAAATATAAAGCAAAATTTAACGAAAGGGTTTAGTTAAGTTTGAAAACTATTTTTTATTTTTGGTACTCTTTGAGCACTTACTTTCATTTTAAACGAACGCTAGAGAAGGAGCGAGCGTTTATGTTAATAATAAATAGTAAATAATAAAATAAAACTATTGTAAATATTGTATTTAATCAATAACAATCAATTAAAACAAATAGTTAATTGCAATAGCTAAATATTAATTTTCTGCCCTGTACAAAATACTGGATAGAGCGTTTGGAGTAGATTCATAATGCAAACTTTAATTTGCATCCATACTGCCAGCCGGCCTCAATGTTGTGTTGCTGTGCTGTGGAGAGATGAGATTTAGTCAATTACGATGCCGTCAAGATCCAGCAACTGAAATTCTTTTTAATAAAAACTCTTGTGAAATAGATACTTTAGTTAAAAATTCATAAGATGTAATAATATTTTAATAAAGAGTAGTTGAAACAAAACGTAATGAACCAATAGATGGAGTGTTAGAGAGGGCTTCTTAGCCCTAACTTCGCCTGGTAAAATAAGGCATTCTTTACTTTTTTTTTACTTTTAGATGGCGTTTAAGACAGTGACGTTAATATATTTCATGTGTGATGTGAAATTAAATATGCTTATGAGAAAGTAGAAACTAATTATTAGCAATTTTTAGACATTTTAGAATAATACGTAATTTTTTTTTCTTTTTGTATTTAGTTAGTGAAGATAAAACCAAATGATTCCATAAATTCCAAAATATGGAAAACTGTATTTGGTACTGATTTAAAAATACATGGTGTTTATAAAATATATTTTTATTCGATAACATAACTTTGTCTTAATAATGAATAATGAATATTATACCTACTCAATATTATCTAGCGGTTATCCGCAGCTCCACCCCTATTCTTCCACTATATCGGTGCTGTAATTGGGAATACTTTTTTAAACGTTATTCTCAACAGTCCTGATAAAGTAACGGTGATGGGAAGATATTTCCATGTCCGAAACCATTGTCGAATCTCTGACCATTAACTTTAAACGCCAGTCACAGATAATATTTTGAATATCAGTGATGCACAAATTATAACTGCTGTACTCGTATAAACATCTGTATTTGTATACGATTGTATACTTTGTTGCGGTTGACCCTATGGTCAGTTGTTAGAGTAGTGTGTACTCTCTTGTATGCAGCAAGTTAGAATAACTTAGATCAGTCACATAAAAGTATAGGGAGTTTCCAATTGCTAATTACGTTGTAATAATTATATTTCATATAATTACTGTTGGTGGTAACAACAACTGCGAGGAATAGTTCATTTCCATCGTAAATACTGTTCTCTACAGTATAGCAACATAGTACAAACAAGACCTTTTTGTCGTACAAGTGTATACTGTTCTGTACTATGTATTTCCTATTAGAAATGACATTGCAGAATACACTATTGTCATATACACTTATCTGTACACTATAGCAACGGCAGTTCAGAGAGGAAAGATCCTTTTTTCCGTAGAAGTGTGTATTTTTCTGTATTATGTATTTCTTACTAGAAATGAAACTACAGAATATATTTTGTCGTATGCAGTAGTCTGTACTCTACAGCAAACTAATACTAGATTATTTTAGATATGCCATTTTCTACTGCACGGCATTTACAGTGCAAAAATAGATTTTATTTGTCATATACAAAGTTCTGTATCGTTAATAGCAACAACAGTATAGAATAGAAAATTATTTTCTGTCGCATGTATTGTTCTGTACTGTACAATTTTACGTTCTTGTGAGATATCGTATATTTTAAAAATTTGAAGCTTTCAATAATTAAATAAGTACCCAGCAAAATCATGTATGATAATATGGTGCATCCTTGCATTATACTGTATATACTTTTTTCTGGGCGTTTTACTGCTAAAAAGCATGAAAAAATTTCAAAAAGAAATTGAGTTATAAATTGAATTAATATTAATATAATAAATATAAATATTAATTATAAATTGACTAAATATCAACGCGTCACGATGTGGTTCTTACACTGGTGCAGGTTACAGGTTTTGTTCTACTGTTCTGAAAAGGCAAACAGTGCCTCCATTATATAAATCCCTTAATTATATTCTGATGTACAGATCAAATTGTGGAAACTATCTGGATGAAACTTGGAGCAACTGGAAAAACAAAAGTATATTTGTTCGCAAACACAAAATCAAAGATAATTTATGATTTCTCATTCATTTACAATGTTTAGTTTTTGCCTTTATTATAGATCACGTACAAAACTTTCATTATTTGTATCTGTTTAGTAGGCCTTAGCTTTTTAAAAGTGAAATTTGGTTAATAATGTTTAAACACTTAACAAAATATTTTGATAAATTATGAAACGTGTTAATATAAATTAGATAAAATTAATCATAAAAATGCAATAAAACGTTGTGCAATAAAATGTACTAAACGTTGCAAACGAATTGTTTTAGTAAAACGTTTACTGGATGTGTGTGTGTGTGTATGTTATATTGATTGAACTGAACAAAAACAAACAAACTCACAGATTAGAAACTAGGGAATTCCTGTCATTTACAAACCTAAAGACTGAAGTGTTTACAACATAGTTAAAATACAAATTGTTGTTCAAACATTCGACCCAATAACCCAGTCTCTGTGGGATCATGAAACATACAGAGCCACTTTCTAACTTAGCTAACTTCTCTACAACAGCGGACCTCAGAGTGTTTACAACATAGTTAAAATACAAATTGTTGTTCAAACATTCGACCCAATAACCCAGTCTCTGTGGGATCATGAAACATACAGAGCCACTTTCTAACTTAGCTAACTTCTCTACAACAGCGGACCTCAGCCATTTCTGTAAAAAAGATATATTAATAATTTATAAATTTATTTGCATGATTCGAGTTGATACAAATATTTTCTTTGGAATAAACACCACGCAAATCAAATGTTTACACGAATCACTTTAATTATTCGTCAAGTCAATTAAGAAAAAGTGTAAGGTGGCTTACTATAATAGACAGAATCATCATCTGAAACTTCATATATAAGTTTATTTGGGGTTTTAAGTAATTAATCTCACTTTTAAAAGTAATCAGTGTCTTAAAATATGGACTTGTCAAGTCAATTAGTAAAACTAACGTCTTGGAGGTATGCAGCTCTAAACCTAACAGGCGTCTAACAATTGTTCAATTAATAAATACCCTCATATGTAACAAAAACCCTCATATGTAGGGTCTGTATGCAAGGTAAGAAAGCTTTTTAAAAGCTATTAACTAATTTAATATCTCTAAACAGTCAACTCAGTGTAATTGAGACAACATTTTGTCACATTTGAGGTAGATGCCTATCCGTATATAGCGATCTAGGAAATATTATTTCGATTCCGAAATAATGTTTCATGCATATTTTGAGCATAGTCTGTCCTTTTAAAACAACTAGGACATAGCTAATGACTTCTAAAAAATTTTTAAGAATTTGGGTTGGAGTAGACATTTTTATTTACAATGGAGACTGATTCAGATTACACAACTTAATGTACCTTTTTGTAAAATTAAAAGTAAAGTTAGAAAACGCGTTGTGTGATTATTACACGAGGAAAGTTTATTGTTTACCTTAAGAGTTATTATCAACCACAAGCTTTTTTCCTATCTCTCATATACGTAATATACGAGAAAATAAGCTGACGATTAAAAAGTCAAGTTCGATGTTGGTTGTAAACATTCATGTTGAAGTAACGTAATCCAAAGTCAGAGTTACAAAACAATTTGTAAAGTACGTCTAAAAAATATTTATGATATTTTGACATAAATATAGAATTTAGGAACATTTCAAGGCCATTAAAAAAGTTTGTACATTACAATTTTTTGTCTTAGTATGTATTGTATGTGCTGCGACCAAAAATATTTCTCACTCAATATCTATGAGGTAGATAACACGTGTATCTGTAACATTATCACAGCACGTTTTTTTTATTAGTGCTAAAGTTGAAAGTTGCATACCCATTATGTGTCAGCATGAATATCATTGATTAGTTATGTGGCTTTAGTTTCAGTAATGTTAAGATTATTGCAACTCATATTTAAAAGGGTACTTCTGGAACAAAAGTAAGACAATGCACGTTTTTTTTTATTAGTTCCAGAAGTTGAAAGTTCCATACCCATTAAGTGTCAACATGAATATCATTGATTAGTTATGTGGCTTTAGTTTCAGTAATGTTAAGATTATTGATTAAGATAACTCATATTTAAAAGGGTACTTCTGGAACAAAAGTAAGACAATTTGGCCACAATTTGTTGAAAAAAAAACACAGATAAAATAATTTATTAAATTTGTAAAAAAATGAATAAGTACTATATTTTTAGGTATAAGGTGTTATTTTGAGTAAAAAATGCAAATTAAACCACAAAACGACTCATATAGTGGTTTTAATTATAGAAAGTTTTGTGTGGAACTAACTCGTGCTTTAGTTTAATATTCTTAAAATTACCTTGTACTAATTTGATATACACTTCTATTAATCATGTGTGTGTGTGTGTGTGTGTGATTAAAAAAAGTCAGTTAATTCCTTTTTGATCACTGTATAACAATATATTGAGAGTAATGTATTGATACATAAGATACACGTCATAATTACCTAACATACATACACTCATTTCGCATTGCTTTTTATAAGAAGGAGAGAGTTTTCATAAAATTTATATTTTGATTAGCTGTAATGTATTTTTGGAATAGTGGTTTTCGTTAATTTAAAGAAGGTTTTTAATTTATAAAGGTGATTCACTAGAAAGTGACAGTTATGTGTGGGTAGTTTGCTTGAGGTATTATTTGGCAGTTCTACTGCAGGAGAGTGCTTTTGAAAAACCTTTTTCCCATGTATGTTTTAGAGTAAATCAAACATAGACGTTCCATAAAATAAACAAACCATTGAAGAACTCCGATGGGTTTTTTATAAAGTAATACAAGACATCTGTATAATGTAATCTTGTCACCGTTTTAGCGTTATGGGCTTAACGAAGTTGAGCGCTCGTTATTACATGCTCTTCTGTAAACACTGTTGGCAATATTGCAGCTTTATAATATGCGTTTTATCACAATCATGAAAGATTGTCCTGTTTTACCTCCAAAATATCAGCCAAAGAGCGTTCAATTAGAATATTTACTATTAAGTTACAATTTGACACTTATTTATAAATAATTATTTCTTAATTTTATAGATTAAAAAATTAGATAGTTTTAACCCGGTGAGGCCCATAACTGAGGAAATGTGCTGGGCTTAAACTTAAATATATAATAATAATAAAAAAAAAAAAAACATTATCTTACACCTTTTACCAAACTTGTAGGCAACGGATAGCACACTAACACCGAAAAAGTGTTAACATCAACAACATAACTTTTGTTTTATAACAACAGAAGTTGGCGTAAGAGGATGCAAAATAAAATAAATTTAATTGAATACCTTGCTCTTATAACTGCTTGGTATACAGAATATTTTTGGCATAAGGGTTACATTGGAATGCTAGAGTAATAGTTAAGTGTTTCACATTCTAACAGTGATAATCCACCACAATCACTGTTAGAAAACATTTTCAAACTATTACTATCACGCAATATGTTTTTCCATGACAAGCATGACTTTGCTCTCATGATTGTCATGGTGTATGACAACAGTTTAAATCCACATTATGGAAGTGGTACGTATAGCATGGTATTGTTCAATAATTGTCTTTACCCATTATGGTAGCAATGACGTACACGCAGATACGAGTCATAATCGTGTATGATGGACAGCCTGGTATTTTTAGTTATGCTCAAAGTGGCAGCAATAATGTACAGAAAGATACGATTTATAATAGTATATGACTGTTTAACCCAACATTATCATACTAGCACATATTTAAGGACAGCCTGGTATTTTTAGTTATTGTCTTTAGTCAAAGTGGCAGCAATAATGTACAGAAAGATACGATTTATAATAGTATATGACTGTTTAACCAACATTATCATACTAGCACGTATTCAAGGACAACCTGGTATTTTTAGTAACTGTTTTTAGTCAAAGTGGCAGCAATAATGTACAGAAAGATACGATTTATAATAGTATATGACTGTTTAACCAACATTATCATACTGGTACGTATTTAAGGACATCCTGGTATTGTTCAGTACCTAACTCTGTTTAGTGATAGAGGTAGTTATACTTTATAGTGAGTTAAACTACGTACTTCCACTGAACAAATTTACAACTTATCGAACTTCATGATAAAATGTTATATTACTCGTAAATAAAAAACATCCCAACACATATTTCTGACATTTCAAAACTGATTCAAGGGCGTCGGTGACCAATAACTTTTCTAAGCTATCTAGCATCTTATCGAAATTTGAAAACATCGCCTTATGTAAATTAATAAGTATGGCATATAATAAGAATATTGCTTAGTATATCTGTAATACATACCTAAACCCATATTTCAGATATCATATACAGACGCAAACACGATTGAATGTTTTTTAAATAACGTGAATGAACAGAGTTGATACCAATTACACAGAGATGAATTCACAGTACTCATAAGTGATATTTATGAAGTAGTTAAAAAGCGCTGTCAGTACACTAGTGGAAAAGGGAGAGTTTAAAATGTTTACTCTACATTTAACTTATGAGCTGCAAGTGTGTGTTATTTTAATTTTTGTAGCATGACACAAAATTTAATTGTAACTATAAAATATATATAAGATAAAATGTTTTTATTACGAAAATACAACAAGGAATTTAAATTTTAGGGATAACCTTATCCAAAATAAAAAATCTTGGACAATCTCGCTTTTACTGTTCGGTCCCAACCTTTTCCCACAACTGCTGACTTGTGTATACGTCTCAAGGTTATACTCAAATATCTAAATGTCATCTCCAGGGACTACCCAACTTACTCAACCTCAACATCTTGACATACATAGATATACAACGTATTATAAAAAAAAAAAAATAAATAGACGTGTATTTCTGGTTGAGGAAACTAAGAATATAGGGTGCAGATCTTATTGCACATTTAAAAAATGAAAGATAATGTGTAACATTTAAACTCGCCTCTTATTTATTGTTAGTTACAAAGTACCGACATTACAAATGGAGGTATAACGAGTAATGAATGCAAGAAATACATATAAACAAGTTTTCTTCAGTTGTTTTTCAAGTAATTACTTCTTATTAATAGAGTAAATTATGTTTAAAAATGGACTTGTTGCTTCCATTAGCAACATTAATGTCCCGGAGGCAGGAAGCTCCGAGCTGACGGCTTTTAATCCCCCTTTGAGTATTCCAAGAGTAATTTCAATTGTAAATAAGAACCTAACAACAAATTTGAAGTTTAATTCATCCACTTTAGTTATTTTGTCTCTCATGTTTGCAAGAAAATATGGTTTTCTTTGTTTTCTTTAATCTGTTCGCTTTAGTTATTTTGTCTTTCGTATTTTCTCTCTAATATGTATTATAGAAGTATTCCACGTTTTTAAGGTGCTTGTATGCAATGATAAAACCACAATGTTATGAATCCACAATCGTTAATGTCCATAGTCTGTATATGTTCCATAGATCACAGTTTTATACCTTCATTGTGTATAATGCATAGATTTATAATTTTGTATAATTACACTTTATTTTTAACAACCAGTACCCTTGGTTTCTTATGCAATTTCGTAGGTTTTGTACCTGCATGAACACTTCGGTTCGAGTAAAAGTTATTTGAGCAGATGTTGAGTTTGCCTTTCCCGCCACGACAGAAGTTTGTTTTCTTGTTCCATAGATTATTTTTTTCCTTTTTCCGATATAGAATATATATATATATATATATATATATATATATATATATATATATATATATATATATATATTCACTTCGGTTGTATAATGCAGAATTGCTCTATTATAACAAATTAGACTTCTTAGTTAAAATTTCCTTTAATATTTCGGCTTTGACTTTTTGAAAACGGCAAAGCCGAAATATTAAAATAAATTTAAACTAAGAAGTCTAATTTTTTATTATATATATATATATATATATTTATTTATTTATACCCACAGTGCTCTGAGAAGCCTACTTCTGTCAAAAGATAGACAACTAAGATAGGTTTCATAACAATCTTTAAATGTGTAGAACATGTTAAATAATAACTTTGTGTTGTATATCTAATACTTAATATTAGCTACAAATTTACAGTTAAAAGTACATTAACAATTGACACTATTTACGTGTTTGATTCTTAGAAGTCTTAAAAATATTTTAAATAATTTAGAACAGATATTTGGAATTGGTACATTAGAACAAAAGAAAAGTGAGGAAGTTAGGACATTTCCTCAAGTATATGAGTACTTATCTAATCACTGAAATCTAAAAACAGCGTGAAAGCTAATGGTTGTTCCTTAGTGAATTTACACACTATAAATATTAACAAATTGAAAATTGTGGTTAAATTTTTTAAACATATAGCTGTTGTACTGTCATAAAAAATCATACATAGAATAGCTGATAGCTGATAGAATTGTTATGTAGGTTTTCAATTAATATTCCACAAGTTTAAAGACGAAGATGAGATTTTTCACTACTTTAGAGACCAGTAGTGCGTAGTCCGGAGGAATTTTAGAAGTAAGAATAGGTCTATATTTTTCCCAGAGACCATAAGAATGTCCATGTAAAATTTAAGTAAATTGGTTGAATATTTTACGTGTGAAAGTAAAACAAACAAACGAAAGCAATTTCACATCTATGATATTATTAGGATTACTCATACTTGCAAAAAAAAATACAATTAGTGCTAACGTTCAGCTCATCGTTCTATACAGCTTAATAAGCTTTCAGTTCTCGGAATAGGAAAGAATAGATTTTTATAAATACTCTTTTTTGTACTAAGTAGTAATCTTGATTAGGAGGCAGTAAAGGTCTTTTTCGTCTCTTCGTCTTTACTGTATTTGCAGGATGTCGTGTGATAAGTCAAAGGATCGCGTCATTTGAAATAATAAATAAATCATTCCTTATGGGCTAAAAGAAAAACAGAAAATTAAACAGACATCACGTAAGTACACGTGCCTATTATACCGTACTAATATTTTCTTCAACAAGATGGATGACTTATATAGATCACCTTCGAAAGAAATAAAAAGAGGTTGTTTCACAAATGAATCAAATGAATCAGTTGAGAAGATTAAGAAATTAACAACGTCTGTGTAATGTAATCTTGTGAAGTTTGCAACTGCCAATATAGTGTAATAAGTTTATCGGAGTTGGACGCATTTTGGACCCAGGGGAGCACTTGATGTCAAAGTGGAGACACAACATACACAAGTGAAGTTCACAATCCCCTCCTTTCACTCTCCTTCACCACTTCAACACCAACAAATTATTATTGTTTGTTCTTCTGTTCCCACATAACATATAAAGTACTAATATATAACTTCCGATCATTGAGACATATTCTAATACTGGCAAAATGACAGAGAAACATATTAATTTGAATAATTTCTACGTTTTCATTTAATCAAAAAGCGCATTCAATACAGTTGAATATATGCCTTTAGATGGACTTTTCCTATTTTATACTTTTATTTTTTTTAAATTTCATAACAGTCCGTAAAGAAATCTGCTAGTAATGTGTTAGGTGTGTTCTGCAGGTAGACTTTTTGATCCTTAAAATACACCACTCCTTAATTTTGTTTTTCTTGTCTTTAAATATTTCCTTTAAACTATTTGTAGTACTTACGCTGATAAATTTCAATGTAGATACGCGCGCGCGCGTGTGTTGATGTTATAATATGATAATTAATCACCAGATTAAATTCGTCCAAAATCTCCAGGGAAGCAACTCGAGCCTACGCACAGGCTTTTCCGCCCATGTAGGCTCATTTCCTAGGCCACTTTAAATTTGATGTGTATAATATTTTTATGTATAATGTTGTTATGTAAACATTTAACTAGTATAGTAACAAAACAATATAAATTTAATAGTAAATTTGCACGCATGTAAATATTGTTTGGAAATAAATTATGATTCAATTCAATTCATATAATGCCTAATTTTGAGATTCTTGGTAATATATTAATCACGATATTTGAGTTTAGACTCTTGAAAACTATAACAATGTTTTTAGAAGGTACTATTTGATAGGAAAATGGAAAGATTTTAAAATAATTTACATTGATATTGATTTCACACAAAACAACATCAACAACAATGAATAATGTTATTGATGCGAAAATAAAATAATATTTTGTTGTTGTTTTTTACATTGCCGCGAAAATAGTATTTTATCTCCGATTTTAATCAAACAAAAAATATAATTTTATTTGCTCCCCACCAATTTCTTTAAGATGTGCCTAGAAATATTGTGCTTCTGAATCTATGTATATTATATACATGTATATATCTATGTATATCTATGTATACATGGATAATGTTTGCAGTAACTTAAATGATCTCAATCAATGAACTCAAATAATTTTACAACTATTAGCAAATCAAATAATAATAATGCAAGCTATTTAAATTTTGCAAGTTGGCTTCACAGTGCTATCACGATCTGTGTATTTGTGAGTAACCCCTATTAATAAAACTGTGATGGTAGTATTACAAAAAACATTGGACTACATTTTTTCTCAGATTGTATCTGCGTCTATTGCATAATAAACAGTATTTTGATGTCATATGTTGTTTCCTTCGGTTTTGCGTGTATTATTTTCTATAATTTTGGATTATAATTAATGAAAAACTAAATATTATCCAGCCTCTCTGGTTATACATTGTATGGCTACAATATTGAATAAATGGCTGTAATCCTGTATTTTAGCTGTTACTAAGCAACCCTGAGCCAATGACGGTGTTCGGGAAAATTCTCGTATGTGATGTTGTTATCTTAGCTCTTTGTAACATCTCTGTAATCTCATTTAAAACGGTATTTGCATGTAATAGGTCCTGACGTGTCCTTGATCATTATTATAGGCATTACTAGAATAATCATTATCCCTGTGTCTCAACTAGTCTCACTGCTGTGATACAGACAACTCGTAGTAAAACTATTAACTGATAGACTTAATAAAATAACCTTTCACTTAATTATTATGTAAAAAACGAATTTGGAGCGACTTTGACGTTCTCACAATAAACAGGAAGTTATTAAAACATTCCTGAGAAACATTATACTTATAATTTTATTCTTTCCTATATTTGTCACTGCAAAGGTTTTTACAGGGTCAAAGGAAATATATATAGGAGATTGTATTAAAAAAGACAATAATATGGAAAGAAAGGAGAATATACAACTTTGTTCCACTATATAATGCAAGAACGGATATAAAGAAATTTACGTTATTGTACTTTTACCTTCTAAAGAGATCTGAGCACGGATGTTTTTATGGTCAATTGGTACCTGAAAAAAATTACTCGAATTAGTTAGGAATGTAATCCAAGTATTATCAACATGATACTACACTAAGCTTACCCATAAACACATTGAAATTATTATTAATTGATAACTTAATTGCAGGATAGTTGTACAAAAAATGCTTGGCCTAACCGCTAGCCGAACCAATTGCGGACAATATCTTCAAGGACATTTAAAACTTAACTATTGATGTTGATTTCTCTAGATCCATATTCAAGATGACATATTTAAATAATATATTTCCAGAAGATTTTTAAACATAACCTTTTATATTATAAAACTCTTTAATAATATTTAGATTTGTGGTACTGAAAACTTAATAAGTACTGGGCTATAAATGCCGTAAATATTTTAGTATACAATGGAATAGCCTTAATAAAATGTTTATTAAACAGTTTCTGTTCTATTTTAACTGTCTATTCAGGAGCACCAGAATAACTCACCTGACTGCAATGTGCACCCGACTGTACTCAGGCTCGCTATTGGGTTTCTGTAATGGTGTGGTAACAATCGGAGAATGTGCTGTCGCTCACTGATAGATGGAGTCATTGACCTCTCACTAGTCATATGTTTACATCAAATGTTTTGATCTTAAATATATTCAACAATTACAGTTTTTGATAACGGTAATAAATATTTTGTATATCGTAACAGATATTTGTAATGTTTTTAAATTATTCGTGATCACTAATATCTTTAGACAAAATACATTTTGATGTCAGATACATTGTCCGTGCCAGATTTTTCTTTAAGTCTGTAGGGATACGTGAACGATGAGGCAACATTTAGGGTTTAGTACTAAAAGAGTTAGTGTAGAAATATTATATTGTTTATTTCATAATTAAATATGCGCGTTGTAATGCATACGCTGATCCGTTATTGATCCGAAGCATTAGATCCAATGGTTATTGCGAAAGTATTCCATAGATACAATTTTAGCTTTAACTTACGGCACTAAGGATTCATTTCTTTCATTTAAGGAAATAATTTCAAAACATTTCGAATGACACCGTAGGCCTTGTTGAAGACATTTATAGAAATAAGTATCTTAAGAAACGATATCTTTATTACTACTACACAACACCATACGCCTGCACAGTGCACAAGTTTTGGTGAACTAAGTAATTTTGATTATAGTTAATTAATTAATAGTTAACGAAGAAATCGGCGTACTACACCGAATAAGAATATCACTTGCGTACTATAAAAAAATTTGTTCTTTCCGTATGTATTTGCATTAAAAAGGTTTGGGAACATTGAGGTTCTGTAACAATGCCATGTACGAACTGTTAGTAGTCACACATTACAAACTTGAATAGACAGAAACACTAGAAACCCCCATTGTTTATACCACACAGTTTACATTGTTGAAGACAGAGAATGGGAGATAAGACAGAGACAAAGGCTAGGTCTGTCTCTCGGCACAAGGAAATGTTGAAGTTGTCTCGCCAAGTTTGTAATCAACGACGTCTATTTACAACATTAATGTTGTTTACATTAATGGCGAGTACATGCTATATTTTATTCTGTCCAGTTTCCAGCAAAGTATTCAGCGGAATGGCCAGGGATCTTGCCAAAACGATTCGAGAATGTAAAATCCTCAGACAAGGATATGTGTCTAATTAGGACATACAAATGTATCTGTGCTTAACTGTAAGATTTTAATCATGTTCATTTAGTTTTCAAATACTACCTTTAGCTTAATGTTAGATTCATGTTTTACATAACTGTCGAGCGATCAATATCCAAGTACTTTGCTGTCTCAGATAGTTGTAGATAGTAGGAGCCTGAATAAATTAGCCTGTACTCGAACTTAATGGATCTAAACAATCATTTTGAAGAACTGCCATCTTATTTGTCATATTTTCAAATACATTTTTTGTCTTGTCTTATCGAACATTTAAGCTGACTCACTCGGCATTATCTGACTTTGTAAACTCTATAGAAACCTTTTATGCACAAGATGTAATTAAACTGCTGTATATTGTATAGTAAATATGTTTAGTACCATTTACACTCGACGTGCTATTATCCTTACATAGCATATTGTAGTGGATAATTTAAATTAACTAGCATATTTACTTTCTCTGGTAATATCTGAGTCTCGATCCTCTCTATTAACAGTACTGAACTTAAACGAATACTCAAACCAAGTTATTAGTCAATAAGATTGATCAAGTGTAACAAAATATAACCCCGAATCTAAAACGTTTCTAAAATAACACATGTAACAAAACGTTGTGTATATAACGAAAAACGTATTGAAGAAAAGAAGATAGCTTCATGTTTTAGATAAATTGTTGAAAGATACATTTTTAAGTACTTTGCAATACCACCTAATTGATTCAGATTAACGAAGGAGATAACATACTTTCTAACTGCAGTAGTTTTTGTGAAACTATAATCTATAATTACATATAGCAGGCAAAGAATTAAAATATTAAGTACGACTAAAGTATTTAAAAGTATAACTATCGTAACATGGGAAGTCCTCCCATACCATTTCGAACCTTGAAGTTGTAAATTCTGCTTACTGCCAGTTTAGGGCTTTCAAGGTCATTGTAATAGTATGCCTAAAGAGATGCATATCATCCCATACATTACAGAAACGATTTAAACTATACAATCTAATCTGGTTTTTACAATACACAGTGTAACAATTTTATTACTATACATACTTATTCTACAGGTGTGCATAAGTATTAGAGTGAATAAATGATAAAATAAATATTATTAAGTGATTTAAAATTAATTTTTTATTTAGTCTTTTTACGTTTACTTCAACAACAAAATTCTAATTTAAAACTGAGAGGATTAGTTGGTTGCTCGACGCTACCGAACGGTTCCACCCAGCTTTCTACGTGCCTATGAAGTTTGTAATCTTGCACATTATGTGAACTTATGTAAATATACTTATGTACCAAAATTAATTTATATATTCTATATAACAATATTACACAACTGTTTTGCATAGCAATTGCGTTATAATTGAAGTAAAATCCAAATGAATACAATAAATGAATTATTAGAAGTGAAATCATAATTTTGTACAGCAACACAAAAGCACAGTTATAACCGATTCAGTACCTTATAATAAGGAATTATGGATAGGTTAACGTGGGTATTTCTTTTTATTCCTAGCTGCCACAGAAGATAGATCTAGATATCTCGCTCGTTTAATCGAGATATACATTTACTTAAAATTGTGTAAAAGTGTAACGTAAAATTAATATTTTTTTACTAAAGAAGACGTTGGTGGTACTTGTTGAGTAAGTTAAAATCTCATGGCTAATCAGTTTTAGGACTTGATTAGTCCGTGTCTAGACAAAGCGACTTGTTATATAACAATATATAACAACGACAATGCCATGATGTAGAAGGAGTCAGGAAATTAAATTAGGTGTAGCTGCTTGCTCTTATTAGAATAGAATTTTTAATAATAATGAAACAAGATAGGGTATCAATTTAGTATAAATATTGTAAAGTTTTAGGATGAGGTATATGTTTCTAAAAAAAATGTTTAAGTTATAAAATTTCATTTTGGGTAAGTTACTTCTTGGTATCATTGAAATGTCCGGCTAATGTTCTACAAGTATTTGTATACAAAGTCCTAATGATTTCTCATAAGCGTCTCGCTGTCAAAATGATGAATTATTAATTATTTGACAAGATAAAACTGAAGCACACAACGTACATCAAGTGATGTGTATACGGAAGATAAGTGTCACATAAGTGTTACTATACCTTCATACCTTTATATCATAATTAAACAAACCTTTAATTAATAAAAAGTGATAAATATTTAATCTATTGTGTGCTTTAATATTCATAATATAAAGGGAAGTTACTGTATTATTTTTATAGATACATATAACTTACTATTATTTAGATCGATTTGCGATAAACTATAAAATGTATACATGTATATAATATAAATACATATGGTTGTATATGTATAAAAATAACATACAAATCAAGATGGATAAGAAATGAGATAAAACTATATTGATCTACATGAAATATAGTGAATTTGTATTGTGTTAAAGTCATATCTTTAATACTACGTTGTCATTTAAACAAATTTATATCAACACGCTGTGAGACATGTGCCTCCGAGGCTTGTTTAAATGTAAACAGACAGCAACATGTGCCTGAAACACACGGAAGCGCAATACTCTTGTACTATTCGTGCTGTTCAAGGAGTCGATTAAACAAGTTTTTAGACAAATCGTTAGGTTTAATTTTTTTAAATATTTTACGATTAAATCTTATATTTTTATTTCTTTCAAAATTATTACAGTAGTATTTAAGAACATTGAAATTAAAGTCAACATCTACAATTTTAGGGATATCCCCTATACAGTGCTGCAGTGCATGGATTATATATATATATATATATATATATATATATATATATATATATATATATATATATAGTTTTAAACCTAGAATAGAAAAAAAATATGAATAAACATTTCTGTTTATAGTTCACAATTTATTGCAATTCCACAAATATGTTACGATTGCCTTAATTTAATTCTTAGAAGTTCCAAGAATACGCCTGTCATTAACAGGAAAGCTGAAGTAGCATTTTTCATGTTCCATCAAGAATGTTTCCTTGTATCCCGTATCTCGTTTCCTGTATACCAAAAACACCTGAAAACTTTAATTCTTAGACAAAATAGTCCTCAATCTTACACTTGATACTTCTATCATTCACAAATAATGTCGCAAATATTGCAGAACGTTGTATACGGTATGCACAGTTGAAGTGAAACTTGTGCTGGGACATGTTGCTGCGGAAAATGGTGCATTGTTAACACCAAAATTAATTGAAATCAACGAGATAAAGAAGATGGCTACCTATTTTTCAGAAGATCGCTGCTGTTACTGACCCTAACAGAATGGAATTTTAAACGCATGTTAATGTTATTCTACAGGTGCCCTATCTCCTAGCATTACAGTTCACATGTTAGAAAATTTCGGCCTGCACAATTATAATATATTGTGGGTACTATCCAGGGGTTCAGGATATAATTTGTATATGCTCCATGTGTTAGACACTTAAATAATATATTAGACACGTTAGCTTAAACATTTACAGTTTTACACATTTTCAATATTGTGACACAATCTATGAAATTAAAAAACACGCCAACGTGCAATTTGCCATATATTGGATATTGTTCTGCAGTCTGAAGAACTTGCAAATAGCCTCTAAATTAGCCAGAATAATTCAAAGTACTTAGGGTTATTTTGGAAAAGGAGAAAAGATATTTTGTCAGTGTAGCCTTACCATTCTGTATTAAAAATGAAGTAAATTTAAAAAATAGCAAATATTCCACTTGCATCACTTTTACGTGAATTAATTTTCTGAAGGGAATCATTAGCCACTCCAAGAGAAGGGACCTAGACTCATTCATGTACATAATACTGTAATAAAAATGAACTGTACTTCAATCAAATAGTTTTTACATTGATTTTATATACCAATGAATGTTTGCATGTAAAAAATATCATACTGTCTTCTTGACAAAAATAAAAATTTCTGGTCAAATTCAAAATCAACATCACATCCGCGAACAACCAAATCGTTTTAATTGAGAAATCCACTAACTATTAAGTACGTGAAGGCTTGGATTTCCAATTATTACATACCAAACATTTATTAAGATCGTAATAGCTTTAGAATTTAATCGTCTTGTTTAAGTTCATCGAATTTTTGTCTGTCTAAGTATTGCTTTACACTGTATAAAAATATGTTGTAGTGAATTAAAAAAAATATAGTTTAAGGAACTCTAATTCATTCATATATTGCGTTATTTTGGATTTATTCATATAAATTCTGTGGCCAATAAGTCATAAAAGATAATGAATTACTTTGGATCTCGTGCTACCCACCTTGAAAAAGAAATAAATTAAACAGATAATACAATAAACTATAAGGAAAATAATGCCGGTTTATAAGGAAATATATTTGAATGAAAGTGATAATATTTAGTTTAAATCATCAATCAGTTTCCACAGTCAGTTTTAATTCTTTCAAATAAAACAAGCTTAACAACCTCAATACGAATTTCTAATTATGGTTCAATCAAGATAAGGGTTTTAATTAGTATTCTGTCTGCACGAAGTAGGTTAGTTTATCTCTGGTTCTCAAATAAGGCATCATCTATAACGTCATTGTTTGCTGAAGTATTTACTTTTCTGATGTATTCACTTGCGATATTTGCATCTATACAAAAGTTGCGTATTTATGTTCATCGCTGTTGGATTATAAGCTAGATATATAGTCACAAAGTGGTTCTAAAATGTTGTCGTAAAGACAAGATGGGTTTTGAGAAATTTAGTTTTCACCATACCAAGTCTAGTTATTGTTGGTCATCAAATATTTTCAACACTACTATGGCTATAATTATAATCTAGTTTGTAATGATTAGTTAGGTGCAGGCAAAACCAATAGCATAGAGCGTTCGAACAAAATCCTGGCTCTTTGTCTATTCGCACGAGTTTTAAAAACCAATAGAAGTAGAATATTTAAATTTAGAATGCATAATTTGTTTAACATATACTGATGCCCTGAGGATTCAGTCAAGTGACAACTGTAAGTGTCACATAAGGCCATTTGTGCAACAGTCAAAAAACAGTTGTACAAATTTTAGTTACATCACAATGTATAAGAAATATAACAATATGTTTTTTTAAATTTTAAAGTTTCTTTTACAAATTTGAGGTGCAGTGCTTTTTTCACTATTGCTGGGGTTATACAACATTTTTAAAGCCTTTTCTTTCACATCTGACCAATAAACTAGGGTAATATTAGATAAGTCTTGGTCAAGCTAATACACAGGATAAGTGAGGAGGGGGCTTGATAATTTTCTGGAATGTCATCTAAAAGTCTATTAGTTTCATTGTACATACATATAGTAATATATAAGACTATAAAATACTTGGAGAATAAGAATACTTATTATCGGAGGATATTTGATAAGCTGAACTACACATTACGAAGGCTTTCTTTCATTAACCATATAGTTGAAGAAACTTATAAAGGTAATTTAAAGTTAATATAAGTTTTCAGAACATCCAAAATATGTTGACTGATTATCGGTGAAAAGAGAACGACGCGACGGAGAGAAGAAAGGAGGAACGTACCGTACTGCAGTATTAAATTATTATAACCTTACGAGCTTTTACTGAATAAAGCAGATGGCAGGTAGAGATCACTAAGAAAGGATTATAATCCGGTATATTGCATCCTCTTCCTCCTTCATAAGTCTTTGTTAGGTTCTCTTCACAAGATTGGAAATTACAATTAATTTACGTTTGTACCTTTTCTAGTATAGGCACACATTATACGGTTACATGTAAATTTTACAACAGTAAATGAGTTTTAAATAAGTAAATGAATGTTTTATTTTGAGTCTTTATAAAATATTATACTTATCTTTATTATACTTATTTTAATAATAAATATATCTTTCCTTATCTTCTTATCCATCAATAAAAATAGAAACAAATTGTTTACAACTCCACATGAAATAAGAGAAACGAAGTAGTAATTGTGAAAATATTTCAATTAGGTACTTACATAAAACATTGAAAAAGTTTATGCACTCTATATCATATTTTGTAACTCATAACTTATGAAAATGTAACGAACTAATATTTTTAAAACTAATGTTTTGGTAACTTTTACACTATTATTTTCAGAAACAAATAGTTTATATTAATTCACCCAGGAGATGTACTTAACCCGAAGAGATGAAGTAGGCTGACGTCCCGCCTCCACTCTACGGATGGTCAGTCAGTGTAACAAAGGGAAACATGTACAAGTGGTTGCCTCTCCCACTCCTTTGACCACTTCGACACACCGAGACAGTCGCTACTTGTCTCGACATCAGTCACTCGATATCCAGTAGACTGACGTCCACGCCTCTACTCTGCGGATGGTCAGTCAGTGTAACAAAGGGAAACATATACAAGTGGTTGCCTCTCCCACTCCTTTGACCACTTCGACACACCGAGACAGTCGCCACTTGTCTCGACATCAGTCACTCGATATCCAGTAGACTGACGTCCACGCCTCTACTCTGCGGATGGTCAGTCAGTGTAACAAAGGGAAACATATACAAGTGGTTGCCTCTCCCACTCCTTTGACAACTTCGACACACCGAGACAGTCGCCACTTGTCTCGACATCAGTCACTCGATATCCAGTAGACTGACGTCCACGCCTCTACTCTGCGGATGGCCAGTCAATGTAACAAAGGGAAACATATACAAGTGGTTGTCTCTCCTATTCCATTGACCACACCAAGACAGTCTCCACTCGTCTGCTCATCAGTCGCTCGATATCCAGTAGACTGACGTCCACGCCTCTACTCTGCGGATGGTCAGTCAGTGTAACAAAGGGAAACATATACAAGTGGTTGCCTCTCCCACTCCTTTGACCACTTCGACACACCGAGACAGTCGCTACTTGTCTCGACATCAGTCACTCGATATCCAGTAGACTGACGTCCACGCCTCTACTCTGCGGATGGTCAGTCAGTGTAACAAAGGGAAACATATACAAGTGGTTGCCTATCCCACCCTTTGACAACTTCGACACAACGCCTCCAGACCCCGAGACAGTCCCACTTGTCTCGACATCAGTCACCTCGATAACCAGTAGACTGACGTCCACGCCTCTACTCTGCGATGGCCAGTCAATGTTAACAAAGGGAAACATATACAATGGTTTGTCTCCCATTCCATTGACCACACCAACACAGTATCCACTTGCGGCTCTCATCACTCGCTCGATATCCCAGTAGGCTGACGTCCCACTATTCTACTCTGCGATGGCCAGTCAATGTAACAAGAAAACATATACAAGTGTTGTCTCTCTCTATCCATTGACCACACCAAGACAGTCTCCAACTCGTCTGCTTCATCATCGCTCGATAATCCATTAGTACTGACGTCCACGCCTCTACACCTGCGGATGGCCAGTCAATGTAACAAAGGGAAACATATACAAGTGTTGTCTCTATCTCCTATTCCATTGACCACACCAAGACAGTCTCCACTCGTCTGCTCATTCATTCGCTCGATATCCATAGGCTGACGATCACGCCTCTACTCAGCGGATGGTCAGCATGTAACAAAGGGAACATGAACAATGGTTGCTCTCCCGACTACTGCCTTTGACCACTTCGACACACCGAACAGTCGCTACTTGTCTCGAACACAGATCACTCGATATCCAGTAGACTGACAGTCCACGCCTCTACTCTGTCTGCAGGATGGTCAGTCATGTAACAAAGGGAAACATAACAAAGTGGTTGCCTCTCCCACTCCTTTGACAACTTCGACCACCGACAGTCGCCAACTTGTCTCGACATCAGTCACTCGATCAGCCAGATAGACTGACGTCCACGCCACACTCTGCGGATGGCCAGTCCAATGTAACAAAGGGAAACATATACATGGTTTGTCTCGTCCTATTCCATTGACCACACCAATGACAGTCTCCACTCGTCTGCTCATCATCGCTCGATATTCCAGTAGGCTGACGTCCACGCCTCCTACGCAGCGTATGTTCAGTCATAGTAACAAAGGGAAACATGTACAAGTGGTTGCTCTCCCACTCCTTGGACCATTCGACACATCACCGATAACAGTCCCGCTACTTGTCACCGACATCATCACTCGATATCCAGTAGACTGAACGTCCCACGCCTCTACCTGCGGATGGACCAGTCATGTAACAAAGGGAAACATGTACAAGTGGTTGCCTCTCCCACTCCTTAGACCACTTTGACACACCGAGACATCGTAACTTGTCCTCGACATCAGTCACGCGATCTCCATAGAGCTGGACGTCCCACGCCTCTACTCGTGCGATGGTCAGTCAGTGTAACTAAAGGAAACATATCAAGAGGTTGCCTCTCACCACTCCCATTGACAACTTCGACACACACGAGACATCGCCACTTTTCTCGACATCATCACTCCGATAATCCAGTAGACTGACTCCACGCCTCTACTCTGCGGATGGACAAGTCATGTAACAAAGTTAAACATATACAAGTGGTTTGTCCTCCTATTCATTGACCACACCAAGACAGTCTCCACTCGTCGCTCAACAGTCGCTCGATATCCAGTAGGCTGACGTCCACGACCCCTCTACTCTGCGGATGGCCAGTCAATGTAACAAAGGGAAACATATACAAGTGGGTTTGTCTCTCCTATCCATTTGACCACACCAAGAACAGTCTCCACTCGTCTAGCTCAATCAGTCCCGCTCGATATCCAGTAGACTGACGTCCACGCCTCTACTCTGCGGATGGCCAGTCATGTAACAAAGGGAAACATATACAGTGGTTGTCTCTCCTATTCCATGACCACAACCAAGACAGTCCTCCACGCGTCTGCTCATCAGTCCGCTCGATATCCAGTAGGCTGATACGTCCACGCCTCTACTCTGCGGATGGTCATCAGTGTAACAAAGGGAAACATTACAAGTGGTTGCCCCTCCCCACTCCTTTGAACCACTTCGACACACCGAACCCAGTCGCTACTTGTCTCGACATCATCCACTCGATATCCATAGACTGAACGTCCAACGCCTCAACTCGGCGGATGGACAGTCAGTGTAACAAAGGAAACAGTTACAATGTTGCCTCTCCCACTCTCCTTTGACCACTTCGGACACAACAGAGAGCGACCGAGACAGTCGCTACTTGTCTCGACATCATCACTCTAATATCCAGTAGACTGACGTCCACGTACCTCTACTCTGCGGAGACAGTCAGTGTAACAAAGGGAAACATGTACAAGTGGTTGCCTCTCCCACTCCTTTGAACCACTTTCGACACACCGCGACATTCGCTACTTTCTCTAGACATCAGGCCCTCGAATCCATAGACTGACTCCACGCCTTCATACTCTGCGTATGGACATCATGTAACCAAGGAAACATGTACAAGTAGTTAGCCCTCTCCCAATCCTTTGACCACTTCGACACACAGAGACAGTCCTACTTGTCTCGACAACATCAGTCACTCGATATCCAGTAACGACGTCCACGGCCTCTACTCTGCGGATGGTCAGTCATTGTAAACAAGGGAAACAATTACAAGTGGTTGCCTCTCCCACTCCTTTGACCACTTCGACACACCGAGACAGTCGCTACTTGTCTCGACATCAGTCCACTCGAATCCAGTAGAACTAACGTCCACGCCTCTACTCTGCGGAGGTCAGTCAGGAAACAAGGAAACTTACCACAGTGGTTGCCTCTCCCACTTACTTCCTTTGACCCCTTTCGACACACCGAACTGTCGCTACATGTCTCGACATCGTCACCTCGATATCCAGTAGACAAACGTCCACGCCTCTACTCTGCGGATGGACAGTCAGTGTAACAAAGGAAACATATACAAGTGGTTTGTCTCTCCTATTCCATTGACCACACCCAAGACAGTCCTCTCCACTTCCACTCGTCTGCTCATCATCGCTCGATATCCATAGGCTACGTCCACGCCTCTACTCTGCGGATGGCCAGTCAATGTAACAAAGGGAAAATATACAAGTGGTTGTCTCTCCTATTCCATTGACCACACCATACAGGTCTCCACTCGTCTGCTATCAGTCGCTCGATATCCAGTAGACTTACGTCCACGCCTCTAACTCTGCGGATGGCCTGTCAATGTGAACAAAGGGAAACCATATACAAGTGGTGTCTCTTTCCCCCCCAATTCCATTGTCCACATACAAACAGTCTCCACTCGTCTGCTCATCCAAGTCCGCTCATATCCAGTAGGCTTGACGTCCACGCCTCTACTCTGCGGATGGTCAGTCAGTGTAACAAAGGGAAACATGTCCAAGTGGTTGCCTCCTCCACTCCTTTGACCCACTTCGTACACACCGAGACAGTCCGCTACTTGTCTCGACATCAGTCCAATCGATATCCAGTAAGACTACGTTCCCGCCTCCTACTCTCGATGGTCAAGTCATGTAACAAAGGGAAACATGTACACGTGGTTGCCTCTCCCACTCCTTTGACCACTTTCGACACACCGAGACGGCGCTACTTGTTCTCGACATCATCACTCGATATACCAGTAACTGACTCCACGCCTGCTACTCTGCGATGGACAGTCATTGAAACAAAGGGAAACATGGACAAGGTAGTTGCCTCTCCCACTCCTTTGACCACTTCGACACACCGAGACAGTCGCTACTTTGTCTTCGACATCAGTCACTCGATATCCAGTTAGACGACGTCCACGCCTCTACTCTGCGTATGTCAGTCATGTAACAAAGGGAAACAAATACAAGTTGTTGCTCTCCCCTCCTTTGACAACTTCGACACACCGAGACAGTCGCCACTGTCTCGACATCAGTCGACTCATATCCATAGACTGACGTCCACCCTCTACTCGGTGGCGGATGGTCATCAGTGTAACAAAGGGAAACATATACAAGTGGTTTGTCTCTCCTATTCCATTGACCACACAAGACAGTCTCCACTCGTCCTGCTCATCAGTCGCTCGATATCCATAGGCTGACGCCCACGCCTCAATCTCTGCGGATGGCCCATCAATGTAACAAAGGGAAACATATACAAGTGTGTCCTCTCCTATTCCATTGACCACACCAAGATCAGTCTCCAACTCGTCTGCTCATCAGTCGCCTCGAAATATGCCAGTAGACTGACGATCCACCGCCTCTACTCTGCGGATGGCCAGATCAATGTAACAAAGGGAAAACATATACAAGTGTTGTCTCTCCTATTCCATTGACCGAAACCAAGACAGTCTCCACTCGTCTCTCATCAGTTCACCGATATCCCGTAGACTGACGTCCACGCCTCAACTCTGCGGATGGCCAGTCATGTAACAAAGGGAAACATATACAATGGTTTGTCCTCTCCTATTCCATTGACTACACCAAGACAGTCTCCACTCGTCCCTGCTCATCATCCTCGATATCCAGTAGGCTGACGTCCACGCCTCTACTCTGCGGATGGTCCAGTCCGTGTAACAAAGGGAAACATGTAAAGTGGTTGCCTCTCGCACATCCGTTGACCACTTCGACACACCGAGACACTCGCAACTTTCCTCGACATCATCCCACTCGATATCCGTAACTGACGTCCAACCCTCTACTATGCGGATGTCAGTCAGTGTAACAAAGGGAAACAGTACACAATGGTTGCCTCTCCCACTCCATTTGACCACTTCGACAACACCGAGACGTCGACTATTGTCTCGACATCCAGTCACTCGATATCCAGTAGGCCTGACGATCCACGCCTCTACTCTGCGGATGGTCAGTCATTGTAACAAAAGGGAATCATATACAAGTGTGGTCTCTCTTTATCCAATGACCCACCCAAACCGAACAGTCTCCACTCGTCTGCTCTCATCGGTCGCTCGATATCCAGTAGAATGATGTCACATCTCTACTCTGCGGATGGTCAGTCAGTGTTGCAAAAGGAAACATAATTCAAGTGGTTGTCTCTCCTATTCCATTGACCACACCGCCACACCGAGACAGTCTCCACTCGTCTGCTCATCATCGGTCGCTCGATATCCAGTAGAATGATGTCCACATCTCTACTCTGCTGATGGTCAGTCAGTGTTGCAAAAGGAAACATATACAAGTGGTTGTCTCTCCTATTCCATTGACCACACCGCCACACCGAGACAGTCTCCACTCGTCTCGACATCAGTCACTCGATATCCAGTAGAATGATGTCCACATCTCTACTCTGCTGATGGTCAGTCAGTGTTGCAAAAGGAAACATAATATACAAGTGGTTGTCTCTCCTATTCCATTGGCCATTCAACCGCTACATATTTTAATGATATAATATTTTAAAACAACACAAATATAGTTGGACCTCTATTCTGTACCTGGCTAGCAATCCGGAATGCTAAGTTTAGTATAACATCTACAATTGTAATGTTAGTTTAAACTGAAATATTCTAAACGTATATTAGTTTTTAAGTCGAATATGGAAAATAAAGTTCCACACTAATGTCTTAAATATATTTTATTAATAATGAATAGAACATAACATAGAAAGAGAAGTAAATAACAATATGATGTTTGATGTATTAACATAATAAACATTTTATCTTGGTTTTACACGCTGTTTTACTTTGAATAGATAATTATATTTTTCAAACAATAATTTGACTAATTGCTGCAACAACACATGGTGAATATAATAGGCCTGTTGTTGACCCTAATCCGAGCAACTTGGATTATGTAAGTAGAACGGTTTATATTTTAACACTGTTTGCCGAGAAGCAAGTAATGTAATTCTCCAATTACATCCTCTCCAGGAGTGGAGTAGCTCAGGCAAGATCAGGTGGCCGAGTTGATTAGAGCGAAGCAAACAAACTCACAGATCTATTCTATTGCTCAAATTGCCTTATTGAGTTCTTTTCATTCATCATTCAAATTACTGATCATTGTGAGATTTACACATTTCAGTACAATAATTTATTTGATTATAATTATTGGATGATAGAAATATTTTAAATTAAGAATTACGAATTTACTGAAGCATTGCTTATAAAATTGATAGAACAGGCTAATTATAGTTTGTTTTTACATCAGTAAATTATTCTTGTGTAGTTATCTTGAATTATTCGTTAGTTTTAGCTCATCTTCAATCTAAATATATAATACTTTGAATATAAAGTTTGACACAGACCCTACACAGATAAAGATTTTAAAGTCTGAAATGTGGATAAATTTAAATCCTAGTAAAAAACTATTTATTGAGTAAAAACAAACGTCGGTAAAATTACGTTTATTCAATATTTGTAAAAACACGACAGTAAACTTCAACAGTTTTACTCAGCTTCAATAACGTAAGCGTATGTATGATGTCAGTTCATCGTATTGCAGACTTGATGGCAGGTGCGTAACTAGTGGTTTACACATTTGACGAGTGGAAGGTATATAATAAAATCGTCCGCGTAAAATGAGATGATACAGTTCACGATACATTTTTATGTACGATCATTAATAAATCGTAATTAATAAATCAGACGAAAAATGGTTGAACTAAAATCATGAGGTACTTCTGAAATAGCATCGAAACTCATAATAAACGCCACCAAATCGTATTTAAAAATTTCATATCTAAAATTAGGATTTGATCCAACAAATAAAATTTAAAGAACATTTAAAATGTAGAGTTCTATAATAAAATTGTTAGAAACAACAAATGGCTTTTGAAAGTCAAAGCACTTTTCACTCAATTGCAGGATAAACTGCTAAGATGAAAATTTTGTGGTAGTTAAATGACCTCTCATGATACTATTCTGTGGAGAGGTAAGGGACATATTTCTTAAAAAGAAAACCACACTGCATGGATCTGGCTATCTCTCATATGAGAGCTCAATATAAGTTATTATAAAATTAGTTTGGTTCTATTTAATTCGGCCAAACACTGCATTTCTTCAGGTGAAAGATCCTGTCAGTCACTTGTCATCTGACCAAGCACAGAACGAACGATAACGGTTACCAAATGTATTATATGTCATGATATATATTTACCCCCCCTTCTTGTGGATTATGTTATTACAAATCAAAAACATATTTATACTTCACAAGACGCGCATGTTACCAACACAATGATTTAGAGGAAGTGGAACTATTTTAGTAGTGCAATCTCTTAGGAAGAAGTGCAGTGATGACATCATGGTGGAATGTGGTGGGAATACAAAAAACGATGTAATCTGACGGAAATGTCATTGAGATTAAAGAAGCGTAGGTGGTGCGTAAAGCGTTGTAACAATGAATCTATAAACAATGTTTCCTATGTTCAGCTAAAATTGTGTGATTACCTCAGCCAACCTAACACGATCAGTCTTGTCAGTGTGAATGTTATCCAGCAGAATCTAGATAAATCACACGGTTATATTTGGTTGCCATTTTAACTACTGTATTTACCACATTTTGTATCCAGTATAAAATGTATTTAAAAAGATTTTACTATAAGAAAAAACCCATTAAAAAGCATTATACGTTGCTGTAACAAAAATCGAAGTGTAATTATATATGAGCGAAGCATTTAAAGGAGGTAATTAATCGATTCCTCGGTTAAAAAGAATTAATTTACTGCAGTAATTGTACTAGACCTACCATTTTTCTACTCTTTAACTCTTGTATCTCTCTCAGATAGAATAGATCTAAATGCTTAGAACACACATGCAAAAGTCATCTGTGTTGTTAACGCACCGTTTAAAAATAGTCTTCTGATATAGTCTTTGCATCCCAGTCTTCCTCGGGTAAATTAAGAGATTAATTTTAGTTCTAACATCACGTAACTAAATCTTTAATGTCTTTTCTCACGTATCCTAACATGTAATCTCTTTAATTAGCACTCCATCGACCGTTTCATGGAATTTTATTATGTTTGTTATAATTATTAAAAAACTTCAATTCGTTGTCAATGGCACTATAAAGATTAATATGGAAAGATACCTTAATATGCACTTTTGGATATTTTTCATTTCCTCTTTGCTTTATCTGCATTGATTTACTATTGTCATACCAAGCTCCACGAATTTATTTAAAACGTTGTTATAAAATCATTACAAATATGCATCTTGTTTTTAGTAGGCGTAAAGTAAAGAGCATACAATAGAAAAACTATGGAACGACACCCGTTGTTCTACTGAACGAGACTTATAAAAATAGATAATCACATTTCTCTTAACAATGTTTCCCTACACTAGTGTTGTAAGGTTTCCATGGCAACAGTATCAAGTCGGCAATCTGTCCATACGAGGTACAAGAACTACTTCTGCTGGATGATATCTGGAATTACATCGTAAGCAATAAAAGTACCCTTTTCGTTCTAATTGGTTGGCGTTTTGGACATTTTTACAAGTAAAATATGTATAAAATATATAATATAAATAGCTATGAACTTTTTAAAAAGCATTTATCTACTATAAATCTAAAGTTATTGTCAATACACATTGAGTACGGTACACATTAAGTTTATACTTTAAGCGACACCTGCTTATATTTACAGTGATTGTGAAAGTCGTAATCCATAAAAATACACTTTGATATCTTTAATCCCTAAAATCTGTTAAATATCAGAACTTGGAGATCCTACGCTAGTCAGAAATATATATTTTTTAAAAGTTTTTTAGTTAAGTTTTATCGAAAATTTGGTAGGAAATCATACCGTTCACACTATATGTTAATAATCGATAGCACCATCAAAAGTAGAATAATTCATGTCAGTATTAACTTATCATATGTTTTAAATAGTTGTGAAAAATCAAGGTGGATAAACTTAGTACGATAAAAACTCCTTGGCCATAAATCAATGTAGACTTCTAAAACTGGTGTTCGAAAATATTAATAAGCTTAGCGTTAGTGAAGCCATCACTCGTGGGGCTAGAAAACGTTTAATTTTCTTTCTGTTTAGTTGTCTGTATGTCTGTCCTCTGTCTATCGGTCTGTCTAATATCACGGAAACGAAGCGTATTTCTATATGAGGAACGCTGAGCTCCATTATGGTACATGTCACTCTATGGGATTTTCCTGAGCGGTAGTGAATATTTTTACACTGTCTCTGATGACAATGAGAAAGTATCAACATAAATAATTTAATACATTTTATAAGTGTATAATAGTGTATTTATCATTACAAAATCATTTAGGTATAAAGAATAAAAGTATTTGGGTAATAATAAGCTAAGAAGAATTTATATTTTCACAAAAAAAAAAAGGAAAGCCTTGCTTGACACCATATAAATAAAAAACTCACAATTAATTTTTATTTTATGTTTAAAATGTGTAATATACTTTATAAATATAATAAAATTATAAGCATATTTAAATTATTTTCCTTCTTTAAGTATCGCTTGACAGCTACTAAAATATATTTTTCTTTTTTACAATAAACTGATTCCAAAAAGGTAAAATATAACAAAATCTGAACAAAATAACTGAACCCTTATGGGACTTACAGGCACAGCGATAACTTGAGATCCACATGGGTTGAGTTAATTTTGATATATCACATCATAAGTTATAAGTATTATTATCATAATAATAATTCTTTATCGTTCTTTAGATAAAAGTAGGCTACTGTCTCAGAAATCGTAGGTGGCAGAGACAATTTTTACCAGTTGCCAAAACAACAACAAACAATAAATATTTACCTCTGAAAATTATCAGTATTTTTACTTGTATATTGGAGCACCAAGTTTCGTTGGTCCTTAACAGGAAACCATTAATTTAAATTATGACCTTACTTCGACCTTCAAGCCTTTAACTCTTGCCTTTACTTCTTACTTAACCTTATGGAACGTCTAGCAACAGTAATGCATATTTAGTTTGAACCAGTAAATAATTACGGAAGTAATTATGTTCTCAAACTAATTAAGTAACTAATATACATTTTCGGATTATATTACTTTTGTGTTCTGTACACCGTAATCGTCTAATCTGCAAAACGTCTAGGTACCGTAAAGTTCGTCATGCTAGTGATTCCAATAGGCATATTTCTACAAAATCTACGTAAAAATAAAAATATAAGTGAAACTTTTGACAATTTAATTAAAATTTCAACAGTTTCTTTTAAACTCATCGTTTAATTTAAGGATAAAGTATAAAAGTTAATAGCTAAGCAAAAGTTTTTTTATCATTTCATGACGCTTTGATAAATTTCACCTTTGAGCAGGTTCTCTTTACACCGAAGTGAATGTAATCAGCACCACTGTTGACAGTGTCGAGGACGCATTGCTCCCGACTCTCAAACATGGAAGCTTTGATCAGTTCTTATTATCAGCTGCGCCTCTTTAATCAGGCGGTTTTGCGTCAATAACTCTCCTTTTAGAACTTAGCTTATTATTATAATTTGTTGAACTTTGCGTCTAGAGAACCACCAATTAGTTTCTTTATAAAATATTACGGAAACACCAAAACTTTAAAAAACATAGGTAATTTTAAAACTTCTCATCGTGTGGAAAGTGGTTAGGAAAGTAATGTGTTTGTTATATACGTTGATAATATATAAGAACACCTGTACAGTTATCCATGTTATGGACATGCTTATATAAATATTCACTTTTGCTACATTCCAGTAGATAATTAACAATTTAGTTAATAATTATTTTAAAAAATTTACTTGATATTTTTTATGGTTTGTATCTTGTCACGATAAATATTTAAATCTATAACATAAATTGTATATGCAACACTAGTAAAAATAAAACAGGATATTAAGTGTAGTGCATTCTTGATTAACACCGATCTCTTTATAGTACTTACAATACTGATAGTACTATACAGGAAGCATAATATAGTTCTGCAGTTTTTATTCTTCTGGCCTTAAAATTGTCCCATTCTTTAGCTAATACCTCGGGGGCCAGGATGTCTCTAATTATTATAAAATACTAGATTTTATAATCATCCAGCAATTTCTGAGACTACTAGGCCTCCGAAAGCCTCTTTGACCTTCAGGCCTCTAGCTCTTTCCTTTGTTCCTGAATGTTATAACACTTCCAGCTTATTCTTTCAAGATTATTGCTGAAATTTAATTGCCTTTTTTCCTGAGTTCATATAAACTCTAAGACGTCTTTTGATACTTAAACTCTGAGAGCTCTCAGTATTTAAAACGCCAGATATCACTCTTAATTACATTTTCGGTTTATATGAAAAAGATATGCATCCTCAATATGTTATAAAATAAGTTGATTTTGGTATTTAATATTATTTCTACATGAAATCTTTACTTTAGTCATCAGATATATCTCCTGAATTTACCTAAATACGTTATCCAGGATTTGTTCAATAAAGGCGCAACAACAAAATATGCCCGTGAAAGAGAGTTGTCATAAAAATGTGTCAGTAATTGTGCTTCGTCGTCCCCTTGGTGTTCTAAGAGCGTGACTCATTATAAGATTCAATGACTGCGCTCGGTCAACATTTGTTCCATAAAAGGATCTTGGCAATTTGTTAAGCAAGGTTTAATTTACTTAGTACTCATTCCAATTCCACAACTGTAATTGAAATCTACGGATATATGTAATGTTCAGGAAGATTGTTTGGAAACTCACTAATTAGTCTCGTTGAACACGTGAACCTCTGTCCGTTTGGTTGTAATTCATAAGTTGGCGGAGGTTTAACGCCAACTTTTACCCACACGAAGGGCTGGAAAAATGTTTTACTGTCTGACTGCCCTCACAATATTCCGAGAACGAACTGATGGTCTGTCGATGGTAATGGTGCATTATATTCCATGGTATTTGGCTGAGCGTATTCAACATTTTTATATTTTTATTATGGATAACCATGATGGTAACAATACATTCACAGAATAAAAAAAAATTGTAAACATACCAATTACAATTAAAGACAATAATTTAACATTGGACACAGAAACACATGAAGCCGAATAAAATAATCATTATCATGAAATAATGTAACCTCACTTGGCGACACTTGGTGTGGCACATTGTTAACTTGTCCATATTTATTTATGATTCCTAATCCTGTAGGAGTTTCAAAACTCAACTTTCAACGAGTAAAGATTTTAAATGGTAGGAGAGAGTTTGAACGTCTGTCCTGTAAGTTAAGCTACAAATTAGGACATTCATATAGCCCATTTTACATGTTTGATGTTGTTTTAGGCACTATGTCTCATCATAAAGGCTTAGTGATTGAGAATTTGAAAGCCAATTCCTTTGCCTTTATTTGACGATTTTATTTTATTATTGTTCTTATTTTGCATATAAATACAGTATGAACAAACGAATTCGTACGTAGTATTAATTAAATTAAGAAAGTTTTTAATCCATAAATAGCAAAAGATTATATTTAAAAGTATAAAGGTGTCTTTTAGAGTAGATATAAATTCTACTAACAATAATTGTGAATTTGAATTGCAACCAATCCATGCACATATAAATTTAATCAATATATTTAACAACTGTAGAAGAAAATTTAAAGTATAAATACAAGGCACTAAATTTTGTCAAAAGTAGAGCTCTTCTCAAAAAGTGGTTTGTGCAGGGATTTTAGGCCAATCACGCCTAAAATCAAGGAATAAATGAAAAATTACAACTATATATTTCGTGCAATTATAAGCAAGTTTGTTTGTTTATTTACTCAGATGTTCAGACTTGTTACTGATAATAAATTCATATTTACAACAACAAATTATTAATTACTAAAGAGATTATTACTGTCAAAATAGTTTTTATCCATCCTTATAAAATTAAGGCTCGAATCATACAGATTGTTCACAAAACACACGAAACAATTTTTCTTAAGTTTTATGTTGAATGCAAATATGTTATCTTGTATCCTGTATATTTAAGTAACTTTATAAGCTCTTTCATTAATAAATTACAATATTCACATGTATTGATAAACCATTATTTACGCTACATTTCTAATACCTACTATTCTATTCTAGAAACTTTTAATTTATTTTGATGTAGCTCATTAGTTAAAAACAGTTCATCCGGGAGGAAAGAAAGAATAATTTTAAATCAAGAGATAAAAATGGAGAGGGAGGCAATTCCCGAATTACCGTTGACATTAACAAGGTTTATACAGACGAGCAGAGACATAACCTTAGTTGATAACCTAATCTTAATTGTAATTCAATTAAATCATTTTGCGAGTTAGAAATGTGACCTGATGCCAATTCTTACCATCATTACATACCTTGGTTTTAGTAGAAGTACTAAAAAATATTTATATACAAAAGGTAAGTTGTAAATTACATAAACGTAAGTAAACCTTGTTTTTTACAAATGTACAGAAATACCTGAATACCTGGCTTTGTAAAAATAATAGGATATTTATCTCGTATGGTTTAAATTTACATGGTATTTTTTGCGTTCGAATGTCAAAACACAATGTACAAGTGTTTTAAAATGTGTGTCCTCTAACAAAATAAAAGAACTGAATCTATATAGTAATTAATGTAAAGTTGGTTCAGTTCGTGTTGAATTTGTGAATTATATCCATTACTCCTGCATTATTTGTACACATATTAGTAATAGAACTAACAATGCCTTAAGGGTCATGAAAAGAAAAAGTACACAAAAAACATACTTATGCATAGTACAAAAGAAACGCGTTTACTGACATTTCGATGCATTAAAACTGTATTATAGTGAGAGACAGGATTCTAAAATTCAGTTACACTGACAGCCCTGAAACACATTCCTCAGTTCTTGGAATTAGATGACGTTCGTGAATGACGCACGGTTAAGCACAGCTATTTCTGTTTGCTGATAGTGACATTAAGGTATCTCAATGTAATTTTTATTAAATTAAATAAAATTTAACTTAACCCTTTTTTGGAACGCTCTGACTAACGAAGTGAACATCTTCAGTCACAGCGGCCTTTGTTAATCTCCTTTTCTATTTTGATGAAATACAATTGATGATTGTATATAGTCTCTTTTCATGTCATTAATACGATATATCTACTTTACACACTTTCACATACTACAAATAAAAATTGTAAATTGCAAACTTAGCAAACAAATTTATGAGAATAATAATCAAAAGTAGATACTAAGTTGCACTGGATATTAAGGTAGTTTTGATAAATAGTAACCTTCCTAATCAAACATTCAGTGATGTTGCAGTTCTAATTTGAAGCTAATAGCAACTTGTACTGAGTTAATGGAGATTATTAAAAAATATAAATATAAAAAATTGTCACATTGAACGGCTATTGTATTTAACTTTGATAACTTCCTCAATGTTAAAGGAAGTACTAGGAAACTTTAGAAGTTCGGTGAAGTAAACCACACCCAGTGGTGCTCCAAGTTAAAATATTGTTCATGGAGAGCGTCAGGAATTAATTCAGTACAACAATGCTAAACTACAATGATGTCTCAATAGTGGCTACTGAGTACAACTACAAAATACCAAACTTATAATATGATTATTCCGTTGTGTGGTTTACCATGAACCTCTTCAATAATTAGATGCATCTCTTCTCCTCATAGGTATTTCTCCGTGATATTAATAATAATATTTAAATATAATTATTAAAGTCACAATGATAAAATTTCCTATGCTGAAATAATTTTTTTGCAGACAAGAAACTGTTGTCACTAATATTCTATTCAACTTAATAGAATAGACATTTACTGCTGGTTTGCTTGATAATAATATACACACTTTTATGTTAGAGTATGAATAGATATTCTTAAAGTGAATATGATAGGTGTTATGTTAAATAGTAAAGGAGCAAATTAAGACAATAATAAAAAATAAAGAGAGAATGATTTATTTTAATGTTAATGTATGATATATTTTATTTATATTTAGTAGCAATATGAAATACGATATCATCATACAATGTTCTACACCTAATCAAAGCACCATATTGAAATTAACAAACACATTTTTGTAAAAAAACGGACATTTTTGTAAAAAAAAACTGACAAAATCAAACGTATTATAGAACTTAGCTTTATTGCTGTTTGTAACTTGAGTGATAAACATTATTGTTACATAAACGAGCTCTGTCTTTGCCCGTCATAGAACTTTTGTAATAAAATAAAACGTAGGAATATGTAAACGAGGTTTCAACTAAATCTAGACTCAGAAAGCCATAAATCATGGAAGTTAAATGTTTCAAGTGTTGAAGTTTCAGCATTTTGCAGTTAGTTTTGTTTACAAACTCGCCATTTTCGAATGCTGTATTAAAGTTCTGTTAAATGATCTGTGAAATAAGACCGTTGACAGAGAACCACCACTTTCTGTACTTTAATTAATGTATTTATTTAGTCAACAAACAGATTTTTCTTTCAAAACCGGTATCTCAGTAATAACACGGTATATCTAGATATCGCACAATCTGGAAGACATGAGTTTCATGCCTGATGTGATACATTAATGGCTCGTGTGAACTGTTTGGGCTTCTGGAATAAAATGTATTGAATCGGATGAATCTATAAACGTGTCTGTGAATGTGCATCCACTGTGTGTTAGGGTGATTGAATGTTTTTTTGCTTATTGCTTTTCATTTGGAATTTTCTTGTATTTATTATAAAGTGTATAAAGCTTTTCTTTTGTATTTTAAGTATTGAATTCATTTCAATATATAGATTTTTTTACTTTAAGTTTATTTAAATTTGTGTAAGTTAAGAATTTTTGTTATTTTTTATTTAAAAAGTAAGTTAATAATTCACCACGATTATTCAAACTATTGTAAATTTACTGTATAGAGTATGACATTGAGTGGTAGAGAAGGCTTAATAGCCCTAACTCCGCCTCCTTAATAAAGGTATTTTTCACTCATTCATTTTCATTCATTCACTCACCCAGGAGGATAATGTATTTATAAATAATAGTATTATTACAAAATACCGCTTGCCGCTAAAAGTACCCTATAAATAACTTTAACAATCTAGCGTTACATGTGAAAATGTCTTAAACCACTGAAGGTAAAAATAATATATTTTCTTTCTCTTTGCCTTCTTGCGGTATTTTCTAGTAACGAGGTAGGATTACACCACACCAACCGTAAGAAGTTTCGCCAAGATACACTGCATAGTTTCAATTCTATAAATAATTTCATTATTGGCAGATAGAATGGCAGGTAATCATACTCCATAGAAAGTTTTCTATTCCCCGGCAAATAATACAGAAATTCATATAATAAAAACCATTCTCCACTACATGGAGCCAATCTGTCTTGAGTAGTTTAATCGTAGTTCCCTCCTTGTCTTCCCCTCGTTCTTAGAACACGATTGTACTCCGAAAACAACTATTTTTGTGCTTAGTTATAGATTAATACAGTTCGAGACGTTTACTCGAATTTTACTCTTGGCTTTGATTGGATTATTTATTCGTATTACGGACTATAGATAACGTTTTCGTAAGTTAAAGACATATTTTATACAAAAGAGTTTAAACAATTTATAGAATAACAATTTTCATGGATTACATAATATAAAAATGGATTGATAATGACTTTGCGTTGTACCACATATTACTGTGTTTCGCCTGAATTGGTGAGCCTTCAGACCAAAGGAAGGAATTATTTTGTCACTTATTTCAGGGAAATACACTACAAAATACATACGACCAGGAACGAAATTATTCCGAATAATGCTATAACACACAGTAAAGTTATCTAATAGCGATAATTGTAAGAATAAAATAAAGGATTTTAGTTTTTATGTTTATTTTTTTAATGGTTGGTTAGAAAACAAATCATAGACTGTGAAATACCTATTACAGGACGTTTGAAAAAGTAATGATTTAACATGTTGTTGTTGTAAGGTAACAACACATTTAATAGTGATTTAATGTACATTAATAGTTTTAGGGTTAATTCATAAAACTTTAAACTGACTACTCTTTAACTCTTTGTTTAAGGTTTATTTTTTAAAGGTGCCGTAATTCCGGGTTACTTTGGCCCTGGGGTGTTACTTTGTCCCAGAATGGGAAAAGAAACATAGCCTAGTCTGTAAACAGTCCGATCGCATACGGTTCGAGTAGTAATAGGCGAATCCGCAAGGTCACAACACTAGTCAAGGATGGCTACCTTCAAAATAGTTCATAAATTTGGCCGCTAGGTTGAAGCAGTTCTTATTGCATAACCTTGTCGAAGAGTCGTGTTTTGTGGTTGTCAAACTTTCATCAGTACCGGGATTGTTTAACATACTTTAGTTAAGGTAAGTGCTACAATTCAAAGCCAATATTATCCTAATAAACAATATATATATCAGGTTTCTGGATTAACTTTTAAGATATTATGTTGCTAGAATAGATAAAGAAAGTGTGTTGGTAACTGAAGAAAACGGGTAACTTTGTCCCAGTAAAAAAGTGGGCCAAAGTAGCCCGTACTATGATATAAATTGACTAAACTGTTGAAAAATGGCGTTCTATCCATTTTTATAATGCTATTATTTATTGTTTGAGTTACCAACACTATGTTATTTATTTCAGATACAAAAAAGATGCCATCAAAGTACAAGAGGCAACCAGGGAGTAGAAAATATCATGATTACACGGAAGCCAAACTTAACGACTGCTTAGAAGCTATTAGATCAGGACAAATGAGTCAACGACAGGCTGAGTCACATTTCAAGATCTGCCGAAGCACCATCAAAAATAAGCTGAAAAAACCGGCACACCTCTTCACCCTGGTCATCCAAATATCTTTAGTAAAGAAGCGGAACAAGCATTTGCAAGCCACGTAGATAAGCTTTCTGAATATGGCTTTCCCATGGATGAAGTTTGATTTACGTTTTGTTGTTAAAGCTTATCTCTGTAGGCAAGGAAAGGTTGTTAGACAATTTAAAGACAATTTACCTGGACGAGACTGGGCTAAATCTTTCTTAGCAAGACACCCTTTATTAACAAAGCGGTTTGCTTCAAACATTAAAAGAGTACGGGCCGCAGTGAACTGAGGATTCAATAACTGAATTTATTGAGAATCTAGAACAAGTTTTGACAGATGATGAACTGGTTACCACCAGCAATATATATAAATTACGATGAAACTAACATGACTGATGACCCTGGACGTAAGAAGATCATTTGTCGTAGGGGTTGTAAGTACCCCGAACGTGTTATGAACTCCACAAAATCAAGCACAACAGTAATGTTCTGTGCTAATGCTGCTGGAGAGCCAATACCACCTTATGTTATATACAAGGCTGAACATTTATGGAACACATGGACAGAAGGTGGCCCTGTTGGAGCTAGATACAACAGGACTCGACATGGATGGATTGACTTACCAACGTTTGAAGAATGGTTTACATCACACCTCCTTCCAGAATTAAAGAAAAAAGAGGGGAAAAAGGTAGTAATAAGGGACAATTTAAGCTCTCATTTAAGCATCAATGTACTTCAACTATGTCAGGAGAATAACATATCTTTTGTTTGCTTACCACCAAATTCAAGCCACTTAACTCAGCCTCTAGATGTGGCATATTTCAGACCATTAAAAATTAAATGGAAGCAAACAATGGAACAATGGAAACAAACCGAAAGTGGAAAAAATGTTGCATCTATGCCTAAAGACTTATTTCCTAGGCTTTTAAAAAAGACATTGGATTCACTTGAGGAAAACACTTCAACAAACATAATATGTGGGTTTAGAAAGTCAGGAATTTATCCACTTAACAAAGATGAGATATTAAAACGCCTCCCATCAAAAACTGCATCAGCTGACTTAGAACTTGTTGGAGAATCTTTTCTATCTCATCTAGAAAAGAAAAGGAGTGAAATTGTGACACCCCGAAGCTCTAGAAAAAAGAAAATAAATGTACCAGCTGGCCAAAGCATCACTGAACAAGACTTGATCCAACAACAAGAAGAAAAAAATTCCAAAAGAAAAAACCAAAACAAAAGAAAAAAAGAAATACGAAGAAGAATAAATGTGGGGATTTTTTGTCATCTGATGAAGAATGTGACACTTATAGTATTGTTTCATCTGGGCACAGTGATTTTGATATTTAGTTCGGATGAGGAAGTGTATGTATCACAACCCACAAAGACTCGCAAACGAGGAAAAGTATGAACTAATACCCCAATCCTCTGGCTTAGGCAGTAAAACTCACAACAGTTCTGTTGTAGAAAAATGAGCCAATGGAATCAAATTTACAAACAACTCTGGAAACTCACTCTGTAAAGGACGATGTAGAAGAAGGAAAATTTGTAGTGGTTACCTGGAAATGGAAAACAATTTCCAGGACTCGTTATGAGTGTACTAGACACTGGTGCTATTGTGGATTGTATGCAGCCTACACCAAGGTATTGGAAATGGCCCAATGAAAAAGACTTGCTTTTCTATAAATGGTCTGACATTGTACAACTGATTAATCGTCCAAAATTGCTGAAAAGAGGACTTTTTTCTGTAAATATGATATAAATTAACAGACTTACATTACATGATATACCATATACTTAATGTTACCTACTTATATTAAGACTGATATTGTTTTCACTTTCTTTTTCCTTTAATGTTTTTTAACCATTTTTTAAGTCAAGCTTAAGTCAATTTTTACTTTGCTTTTTTGTAAAAACATGTGAAAAGCTAGTGAAAAATAAAAATAAATAAAGTCTGATTATTTACAATGACATGAGAGAACTTTTTTATCCAAACCAGGGTGTTACATTGCTCCAACTATGATTTACAGTATTGTGAGATAGGGATATATGAAGTGGGACAAAGTTATCCTAACCAGTGTCTTACTTTGGCCCAAGATTAAAAATAAATAAATTTAATAAAACAAACTATAAAAAATGTATTTTTAATATAACAATCTTTTAGAGAAAGTTTTGAACTATTAAAAATTAGCCTTCAAACTTGAGTACTTGTCAATTGTTATGTTCCAGTACAATATCAAAACAGAAAATCTGGTAAAAGTGGGGGCAAAGTAACCCAGTTTTACGGTTGCCTGTATGGTTTCCGAAAATAGTAATGTTTTCAGATATTTACCACTGTTAATTGAAAAAAGTAACAACTTGTTTCAAAGTCTGCAATATGATCTTTTCCAGGCTGATAACTAACTTAAAATATAGACTACCAATGTACAAGAGAAGAAATGCATTTCTGCAGTGACGAAGTCGTAAATCACAAACTTGTTTGGCGTCAACTTTATGTACGCAACCTAAAATATACATTTAATAAAACTAACACTAATTAATAAACTGAACTAAGGAATACAGTGTTGTTTTAGTGGCGGATGAGTTACGAAGATAATAATTTCTTGTGCCCTCACGCCGTCCTCAAGAGTTCTGTAATCCGAAACCGTGTCATAGGACAGAATACTGAAATATGTGATTGACACCTACCTGAAGAGATCCAATAAGATCGAAACACGGAGCATGATATTGCAGTCTTGTCCCTGTGCACTGTTTTTAATTTCCGAGTGGAGCCATCGATTTTTATGGAATAGAAGAAATGGTTCCTAACCATTACCAATAAGCTAGTCGGCGCGCATCGCTCAACTTACTCCCTCAACACAACGAGCACACTTCGGCGACTGCTTTTGTGCAGGCTCCTGAAACTCGTTTATCGTTTGTGATAAATGATTGCACCTGAATATAGTCACAATACTGGCAAGCAACAACGACCACGGATACTATGCAGTGGGACATACGTGTAGTAAATGGCCTTGGTATTGATAACCAGAGCGGCCTAATTTCACTGAGTAACGCTAATTTCATATGTGGAGTCTAGACTCTAGACCACCCATGTATGATAACTAGATTGCGCGCTCAGAGGCATCAATGCTACCCCCCACCAATGGCGCGATACAAAGCACGGTGGATGGCTGAACTGCGTGCACATTTTCAGTTACATTGGCATAATTAGTCGCTATTCTTGTGGTATTATAAATAATACATATTTATAATATTGTTTACAGCGCAATTTGACAATATGACAATAATACTTTACAGATGTGTATCTTGATACTCGTAAATTAAAACACATCAACAGATCATGTTTAACAAACACAACGGAAAACATTAAAAAATAATAACCAACAATATTTTTACTTTTTGATCAGAAAACACTTTTTGTGTGATAGATTATTTAAAAAATATTTAAATAAAAAAATTATGGTTGCCTGTAAAGTCGGTTTTACGGGCGAAGATTTTACGTGACAACGTCTTTTTCTCGGTAGAATATTTATTGATATGAATATTATTAAATTGCACAATAGGAACAAGGAATTGAATGAAAATAAGAATTGCACAAATTTTAACTATAGAAATAATGTTAAAAGAATCAATTTGAAAATCAAAACACTTATTCAGATCGAAGGTTCAAATTTTTGCTAAACAAATTTGAAATTAATTTAAATTTCTAATTGTAAATGATGAAGTTGAAAATTAAAACATTTACTTATATTAGATGTTAAAATTCTTGCTCAACACAGTTTAAATCAAGTTTTCTTATATATGCCACTTTTTCTTAATATTTGTAATTTTAAAGAATCAATTTGAAAATCAAAACATTTATTCAGATCTAAGGTTCAAATTTTTGCTAAATAAATTTGAAATTAATTAAAATTTGTTATTGTAAATGGTAAAGTTGAATAAAACATTTACTAAAATTGGAATTTGAAATTCTTGCTAAACACAGTTAAATTCTAACTCCGCGCGTGGTGATTGGTCGGTTTAGTTCGTTTGTTTGGTCGCACTGTTATGACAGGTTAGAGGTTATAATTTGTTATTTTAATGTTTGACTAGCAATACGCGCTGTTTCTTCTCAATCGACTGAATTACGATTGATTGCAGAGTGATTTAAACTAATAATTTACTTAACACTATCAACATTTGTCAATAGTATGACATAACCTATAAACTCAGTTTCTCAACTTTTGTGTCAATCTAACAATTAATCAATCAATCATAGTTTACGATAATGAAATATCAGTGTACAATTATTTACCTTTATTTGTGTCAATCTAACAATTAATCAATCATTCATAGTTTACGATAATGAAATATCAGTGTACAATTATTTACCTTTATTGTTGTAGTTGTTGTAAATGACGAATCTAAGCACTCCACATTTTCACGAATAAACATAGTTATCTGCTTTATCCCGTGCGGCGGACCCACTGTACGGGCATCGTAACGTTACCGGGCGTTACACATTTTCACGAATAAACATAGTTATCTGATTTATCCCGTGCGGCGGACCCACAGTTATCTGCTTTATCCCGTGCGGCGGACCCACTGTACGGGCATCGTAACGTTACCGGGCGTTACACTTTTTCATGAGTCACTCCGAGCCGCAACCTAATTTAAGACGTTGTCACGTCAAAATTTGTAACTAAAACAATGTTTGATACAATGGCATTTTATACCCATTTAATGTGGTATAAAAAGAAGCAGTGATAATTCATTGCAATATTTGCCATGCGTACAGGACAGTGTGTATAGCGCCCAGTTTCTATACAAAAGAGACATATAGTAGAGCGTTATTTTACGACATTCTCAATGAGAAATTAATACATAACCTTATAAGAAAATAAACAACATATTTCAATTTATACTGGAACATTTATTATTGTGTTGTGAGAAGTTTACAATGTTACCGTAAATTAGTACTAAGAAGAAAACTCTTCTATTATCATTATATAATTATATTACTATTACAAATTGAAAATAACTACCTATCATAATTTAAGTATAATAATAGTTATTATACTTAAACATTTATACATAAATTGTAAACTTACAATTAATTACACATTGTTAAACAAAACTACTGTATTTAATTAAAGGTTTTTACGAATACCTAATTTGTATGCGCTGTTTAAGATTGTATTATCCAACAGAGGAAATATAACAAAACGTATAATTTTACAAAATATTCTTTCTATTAATTTTATAAGTTTCATGTCATACGAATCTGCTAAATAGTACGTGTTTACGTCATCATTTACAAAATACATCGACTGAAAACGTTCGAAGTCAACAAAAAAAAAATATTTTGTATTTATGTATGTAGGACTGTGAATAGTTTTTGTGTGTTAAGCAAATTGTACTTATTTTAAAATTGTTTTCACCTATCGTCAAATACTATAAGCCTTCTACTAGAAACATGATTTGTAAAATGACAATACGATCTAACAATAGCCTATCCCTTCAGTATATTGCGATATTCTACGCAACTGATTTTATTTGTAACTTTTTCAACATCAAAACAAAAAATATAATAAAGAATGTTTTTTTTACTGGCCATATTCAAGAGCAAAAATTGGATTTTAATTTAAATTGAAAACAATTTGAATGTTGAATAACAAGATTAGGCTATTGAAATTAACAAAAATGTTTGCATAGCTTCACAGAACGAGACCACACGAGCCCAACCAAATTGCAGAGTTCCTCAAAAACGGGTTTAAAAATAAAAATCGTAACTTCACCAAGACTCAACTTTTTCATGAAATCATAAAAAAGATTCATTTCATAATTCTTCTAATTGAAAAAGTAGACAAGTTTAGAGTTATATTATATAAGCAGAAGTAGCACTGACGTATCTGAAGAGCTCTGAAGTCCCAACCTGGCCCCAGGTAGCAAGAAGAAATTATAAGAAAAAAAGGAAAACATTTAAATACTAACCCTTAGTTTCAAGTCCACATCTTGAAACTTCTTCAGGAGTAATTAAAAATCAAAATTCACAACATTGCAAAAGAAACTTTTCAAACACACGGATCTACTTTATAATACGGCTCATTGCAAACATAATCAACCAGAGACTTGCTATGTAGTCTGGAAACTAATTTGGTATTCATAACTATTTCAATCTCTTATCAATGTCATAGAGGTTCACACTGTCAAACACCTTAGTAACAACTATGAATTTACTATCTATGTTATTGAGGATAATTCACATCAGACCGCGTTTACCAAAAATAATGCCTGTACAGTTTTTAGCACTTTACCGTGGCACAAATCGATTGTCTACCTTCTAAAAGACATTTTGCTGGAAAGGGAGATTTAATGGACACTACTGACAAGATAATCATTGGCCACAGGTCGAAAGTAGGATGGTTGCTCTAGAACGACAAACAAATATGAAATCTTGGGCTGGTTTAAAAGGTACAAATTGTGCGGCTATTTGTAACTTTGTCCAGAATCACTCTAGGGCTAAATCAGAAATTGAATGAAGTAACAGCAATAAATTTAGATTCTTGCCCGTCTGTTCAAGTATTTCCTAAATAACTCTGTGGCCCGCGCGTAATTCCATTGTCTCAACATGCTATTTCAGTATATAGCAAGAGGGTAGCCGATCTCTAAACTAGGTCTTGGGTCGCTGCGAGAACTGTTTAAACAAACTATACTAGAATTTTCATTTGCATAAAGATCCGATTGCCCCAAACTTTCCTTGAAACGAGCAAGCATCAGTACATACATCTTTAGATAATATTTGTTAATGACCACCACTTGTTCTGTTGTAACACTTCTGAATTCAGGTAATCAAATCACGAGAATATGAAGAGGTAAAATAATTTTCTATTTGTTGTAAATTAGTCAATGCAGGGATATAACCAGTATTCTTCAATTAGTCACGGTACTAATTAATTAGCTTCTTGCCTAAATCATTAATCTGAAACATTGTATGATCATTTTCTATTATTTTACTAAAGAAAAACTCACAATTATCCAATAACGCACAAATTATTGGATAATTGTGAGTTTTTCTTTAGTAAAATAATAGAAAATTAATATTCCAATAAGAAGAGCTCCTCCTCCTTCATTGTATGATCAGTTTAATCACAGAAGACTGTCAGCTGTCTTCAAAAAGGTATGTCAAGGTTTTCGTTAGATTTTCATAACAACCTTAGTATGGCAGGAATGTTAGAATTTTAGAACTGCTCTAAATTTTAGTTCAGGATGAGACTGGATGATTCTAAAAGTATAAAAATATCCCGATAAGGATGTTTTTATACTTATACAATATATAGTGCTTTTATCAGCTGGGAATGTACATATTCATGAAACAGCCGCACAATTAAGTTGAAATTGTGTGCGTTCACATAAAGACTTGATTTATAAAGTTAATAAACTCCTTCTAATTATAACTTGAAATGTGACCATAATAAGCTTATAACAATAAGCTTTTAAAGATAACATTTATTTTGCTTGTTTCATATCAGCAATCAAACGTTCATTATTTTGATGACTTTTCATTTGAGCTCATACAGCTTTTTAACCGGTATCTTCAGGAGTCAAGATTAGAAGTACCGCTTTTTATCTTCAGTATCTCACTGAAGAACTTTTTTCTAGAGAAGAAGTCGTAAACCTTTTTGTTATCTTTTAAAGTTTTGAATCATTTCAAGCTCTAATTTTACATGTGTTAATAAAGTTATATATATATATATATATATATATATATATATATATATATATATATAAAATGTTGCTTTTGTTTTTTATTTATGTATCAATGATAAATCTTTTATCAATATTTTGAAATTTCTGTCTTATCTAACGTTTATGACTTTCCATGTTGAAATATACATTTATTGTAAACTATGTTATGAAAACTTTTTTGAAATGTGAATGGAAGCCATGTTACTATGTTACTGGTAAATTTTGTTTAAAACATCTAACGGTTAAACGAAATGTTAGGATATGAAAAGAGATTACAAGATATGCCGTAAATAGTTTTATAAAAATGTAAAGTTCAAAATATTTTAATTAGAAACTGGCTGTACAAACAAATATGTACAAACTTTCATCTCAATGGGTTGATCAGTCTAAATATATAAATACTTGGCATTATAACATCAACAGATAGAATAAACATTTTAAGACATGGACACAGGTGATATAAAAAGAGCTTGTAAACACCATGATTACAGAAATTCCATACTGACTGGAACTAAATTATTACGGACGAAGTAAGTACACATGAGCTTTTTTAGCTTCAATCCATATAAGTTACAATACAAAGTAACATCACAGTATCAAAAGTGATAACATTTAAAAATAAAGTATCTAAATGATTGTAATTAACCCTAATAATGACAGCAAATATCCATAACATTACTGAATGATTACGTCCGTAACGTTTCAAACAATAAATCACCTTTGTTTTAGCTTTGGTTATTGAATATTAAATCCAATTAAATGGTGGCTATGTGTTACTGATAATAATGTAATACACTAGTCGAGATATCTGCGTAACAATCCAACAGCAATGTCAGATTTACTGGTGCGTGAACAACAATTTCTACTGAACCGTGTCAACTGCGAGATTACATAACAAGCTTCTTTTGCACTCTGGAATCATAGATTTCTCTAAAATAACTGGAAACTGTTTCAGAATCTTTACAAATTTTGCCTGGTTTTCACTTAAGTCCCAATTTACTTCATTATTTGACTCCCCCATGACTACTTGAAAATTTAAACATATACCAAGCACAGTACACAACACAAATACTGGTCTCCTCTACGTGCAGAAATGGAGTGAAGGGAAAGAGGATACAGAAAGACGCGCAGCTGTCTTTCACGTTACGACTTGTCCAAGGTCACACCCCTCCCGTTTACAGGCGAGTGCCCACTCGCCAGTATGTGACTCTGGGAGTAGGCACTCGCTTTTCAACAAACCAAGTTTATTCACACGAAATATAAATGTGACTCGAGACTGCGAGTGGACACTCCCCTCGTTGCGAGTGCCTACTTGCAAGTAGCTACTCGATTTTATTCACACCACTCAATAACTCGGTGGCTCAGCAACTCACAGACGTGTGCTAGGTTTATATTACTAGTAGGTAGACTACCTACACTCGCCCTAGTTATACAGGGGATTTCGTTCATATGAAAAACATTCTATCTCAGTGTCACGTGGTGCTGACAGTAGAATCACTGTGAATGAAAGAAATACCTTTTCAGTTTTGTAATGGAATTCGTTAAATCGATAAAGTGAATATTTCATTGACAAGAGCTTTTCAACAAAGGCAGTTCGAGTTGTAAGGCTGCCAACTTAAGTACTGCCTGCCGTGTAATGTTTCATTCAATGCCTGACAGGTAATAATTAAATATTACTGTCGGATAATGTTCAAGGGTAATAATATACCTTTTTTATATGGGTAATATAACAAATATTTATTTTTCCAAAAATAAATTGACAATATCATGAAAAGGAGGGGTTTGAATACTTTAACTTATAGCTGAAGCTTATAGCTGATTAACTTGTAGCTGAAATAAAATTTACGGTTCGTTACTTCCCTCTCTTTATGTATTTTACAGTTTCCCATGAAGTTAAAAGGCTGAACATGAGTATACGAGGTATTAAAATTTCTTTAAATTAGTACAAATTAAAAACAATTAATTTGATATGAAGTTGTTAACGAGATGAAGAGAAAAGTTCAGTAGTTAGGTTTATTGTAGCATTATAATTACAGTAATAGTTGATTTAAATAAGAGCTGTCCAAATACTGTTAAATTATGGGCCATTTAGTATACTTGGTATTACGAATCCTTCCATAAAATGGTTATTTCTTAACCGATTTTTATAATAAGGTATCTTTGGAAACAAAGAATCATTTATAAACTGTTTTGTGGCATATGCAATTTAGATAAAAAGAGTGGTTTATTAGATATTTCATAAAACAAAATTAGATGGCTTGTTTTAAAATATTTTTTCTTATATAACGCCTTGTTACATGGACACGTTTAACAATTTTGTTAACAATATTAAATATAAAAATAAAGATAAAATTGTAAAAAAACAAAATGGCGTATACCTGATAAATGAAGTGGAAATTGTAAAAAAAGTTATTCCTCATTTTTAGCTTAGAATAACACATATAATCTGAAAATGCATAGCCAGTTCAACCTTTATAATACACCCCGTATACACGTTCAGTCAATTCCAATACAAAATTTGTATATATAGAGGTGGTAAACACTAGTAGATGGACAAAACGTCTCTCTTACAACTCGGAAATGTGCCACAAGTTCTTTAAACTACAGCGAGAAGACAGATTCAAAATCGTAGGGCCAGGCTAAAAATATTTTTTTACTTAGTAACAACGTTAAGTAAAATATGCGGCGCACGTTGTACTACAAGGTCTTTAGCTATAAAATATTTGAAATATTACTGAAAATTGTTCTAAAAGTACAACATAGAAGTACGCATAGTCTTGGTCGTTGTCTTTGCAATTAAAATATAAAATACATGTTATAAGATTTGAGAAAGTCCGAAGAAGGGAAATTCGTGTAACCCTAACCCTCAGAAGTTTTCCAATATAAAGTGGCACTTGGCTACAGCACCTGGAATCGGAAAGCTACCAATTTCTAACGCTGTCAAGTTGGCTGTTGTTAAATTAACTTTACTTGATACTTTAAAATGTACTTCAAAAGTAGTCTATACTTTATTCCCGCCTCCTTAAGTTTGACAGATACATGATGTTCTTTAGCAAGAAGTTGCTAAGTATCTCTAGTTTCAATTTCTGTATATATTACATGTTGGTGTTCTCGTTTTCCTCTAAAAATTATCTTTATTAAGACACAATTTAATTCTTAAAAATAATAATTACATTACAAATTCACATAAAAAAATCTTATGGTTTTCATCTTTATTGACCTGGCTTTCCTTTCTGCTCGCCTGTGCCCACTCTTATTTCTTCTTTAGTCTGTGTTATGTGCATAGTTTTATTCGAAATTAGCATTATCCGCGTCTTTGCATGAAATTTTGCAGACTTTACACTTGTATGAGCACTTCTGGTTCGAGTGAATTATATTTCCGACGCCATTGTTGAGTTTGCCTTGTTACAGCAACATAGTTAAAGAAAATTAAAAAATGTTTGTAAATTACAACACCAATACTAGTATTTTTTGTGCCATAGTTGATTTTGCCTTGTTTTCCCGACCAAGAAAATAAATATACATACCCTGGTTTAAGAAGCCAACTTCTGTCATAACTAAGATGGGTAGTATAACAGTCTTTAAATTTATATTAAAAATTAGATAGCAACTTTGTCTTTCATATCTGCATTATAGTACTGGTCAAGTATTGAATACGTAATATTTGTTCAAATGTGCAGTTAAAAGTATATTTTTAATAAAATGCTTTATTTTTTTATCTGGATATTTTCTTAGTAGGCCTATGTTTTCATCAGCAGTTCCAAAAAAGGTTGAAATAAGAAGTATTGTGACAAGCCTACTTTATTATTTTAGATTATGAATCTAAACAAATTGTGATTAAATTACTTATCACACACATGGTTGTGCTTTTATAAAACAAGTTTACACAAAACAGTTGATTACATTAAACAGGCTTTTTCACTTAATAAAGTTGTTTGCTGAAATGGAACTTCAGAGACTAAGATGGGGCGGGGCGTTGGTCTCTAGTTACTTTTCGTAACTAGAGACCGGTGGGCCGTATCCCGGAGGAATTGTCTAAATAGAATAGGCCTCTGTAGTTAACCGGAGATCCTAAGAATGGCAATATAGAATGTCTGTACAATCTTCCCGTAGTTATTACGTAATTTTGTGTTACATTTTATGAGCGAATTACTCAATCATCGAGAAGTAGTAACCTGTTTTTGTAACAGCCTCGTATAACGATCTCGTAAACGTCTTGAAAACATCACAATCCGTGTAAGGATGTACGGTAACGGTTCTATTGAAATTCGTAACTTTTGATTCCTCTTCTGAAACCAAGAAAACCTGTTTACTTTGAGTATTTTTTACAATGAAAAATCTCTTACTGAAATGTAAGATTCTGAGGCATAAAATAAAACTGTGTTGGTTATCAATAATGCATTACGTAAAATAAAACTGCACGGTTGTAATCAAAGATCGATATTGCACTTACGAACGATAGGTTAAATCAACAGGAAATAAAGTCTGAAATGGGTCCATAAATTACTTAACCATATTAATGTTTGGAAACAATTTTCTTAAAACAATTATAACAACCTGGATGAAAAATTACAGAAACAAATATATTCGTATATAGATACCAATTTTGACTTAATAAGTTTTAATAATAAAGATAATATTTGTATATAACCAAGTTAACAATTCTGCCGATAGCCTTGGTCGAGATTAGCTCTCAAAAACTACAGTTTGCTGGATGAACTCGGAGATCTCCACTGTGCAAATAAGTCAAATCAAATCAAATCAAATCTGTTTTATTGCTGAGACAATAATACATCGTATGGCAAACGTCAATTAATAATAATATCCTAAAATTTTCGGTCATTCATACTATAATACACATACAGACATACAATGTTTAAAAGTCACACCTCTTTCATTCATCGCCAATGCAACCCACTTCGAACAGCGGTGTCATTCTTCAAATTGGGCGGGCCTCCCAGTTGAAATCCAAGCAAAAACTCACCTGCATTATAAAACGCTTGAGACACCAAGAAGCGTTTTAGGCGAGTCTTAAACGCCTTTGGCGTTGGAGCATCTTTGATTGGATTGGGCAGTCTGTTGAGGAATTGAACACCCGCTTGTGGAAGGCAGGCGTTCATAAACCACCGTTCTGTGTCTACCAGTTCGGTAGTTTGCTCTGCCACGTGTCTCATACATGTGTATGTCTTGTCCTCTGGTTAAGGTACATTTATTCACACAAAACATAGTTGTTTTCCAATATGTAGAGACATGGCAGAGTCAACAGCTGCAATTTCTTGAAAACTTGCCTGCACGACTCTCTGAATTTGATTTTAGCGATGATTCGAATTGCTTTTTGGAGTCTGAAAACTCTTTGGAAACTGAGTGTTAGCGCAAGCTCCCAAAGGATCACTCCATAGGCCAGGTGGGTGGTATATCAGCCATAATACGCCGTATAATCAGTACCTGACTCGGGCAGTATTTTGCTAAAGACCTCAGAACAAAAGATGCCTGAGCAGATTTTGGCGCAAACATGATCAATGTGCACATTCCATGTCAGTCCTCGATCAAGGTACATTCCAAGGAATTTTGAAGAGTAGACTTCGTCCAGTGCGGAGTCAGCCATCAAGATGGCAGGTCCGCACTGGTTGCCGCAGTGCGCAAAGAAAAAATTTAAAACGTTGGTTTTTGAAGAGTTTATTGTGAGGTTGAGGCTGTTGAAGTATTGGACACAGTTGTTGATATCAACAAAAGCCTGTTGTTCCAAAACTTCGCTTGATCTTGCATTGAAAAAAAGAGTCGTATCATCTGCAAACTGCAACTGTTCTTCCATGCAGAAGCGATGATTCTATGTCGTTGACATAAAGCAGGAAAAGCACAGGACTGAGGATAGACCCCTGGGGGACTCCATATGTAAGGTCTATTGGTTTGGATGATTTATTTGATATCTGGACAACTTGGGATCTGTGGCTTAGAAATGAGCTAAGCCATTTAAAAGGCACGCCTCGAATGCCGTGGGACTCAAGTTTGTCGAGCAGTATATTGTGGTCAACGCAGTCGAATGCTTTGGACAGATCCAGGAACACACTCATTGTGTGGTTCCGACATTCAATCCCCTCTACAATCATATCGACAAGACCAACGGACTGCGTCGGTTGTCGATTTACCCTTTCTGAACCCCAAACTGTTCATTTGAGAGCTGATTGTATATTTGTCCAAAAAAAGTGAAGCATTCTTATAAGAAAAAGCTTTTCAAAACTTTTGCTGAATACTGGCAAAATTGAGACAGGCCGGGTACTTATTTGTAGAGGCTGGCTCGAGTCTTTCTTTAAAATTGGAAACCACTTTTGCAATTTTGAGGAGAGAGGGGAAACACTCCTGTTTGGAATGAATAATTTACTAATTCAGTTAAGGGTCTCACTAAATGCTTGCAGCATTTTTTTAATGAGCCATGGGGACATCAGATTAAGGTCGTTTGACTTTTTGGCTGGGAGCTGCTGGGATAATTAGGTGAAGCTCATCCTCAACAACAGGCGCCAACACCATTGATTGCTGCTGGGCTTTGCCTTCGCGAGGGGCGTACTTTAGGGTCAGATGGGCCGAGGACCTTGCCCGTCAGCAACGGATGCGAAGAACTCGTTAAACCGACTGGCAATCTCAGTCTCATCCTCCACAAGCCTATCCCCAACTTTAATTTTGATTTGTTTGTATGCATTTGTTTTATGTTTATTATGCCCCATTGTTTCCCCAGTTGTGTTTAGAAAGTTTTTTGAAAGAGAGAATTGATTTGGAGACATCGAGTGCTTTCGCAGCTTGGATCACTTTCTTATATACTTTTTTATAATTCCTGAATAAAATATTTTGAACTGTTCATTAGAAGTGTTTTTATAAATTTCGGACATAAATTTCAGTTTCTCTCTAGAAACTAAAATTCCTGGTGTGATCCAATTGTTTTTTTTGAATTTTTGTCAGACAATTAATAGTTTAATTGTAGGGCCAGCAGGTGTTAACGTGGAAATTAAAAGTGTCGGTAAACAATTTAAACTGTTGCTCAACGGGTTGAGATGAATTTAGAAATTCCATCTTTCTTTAGAAGGGAAGCGTTTAAGGTGAGCGATGTTTTCTGGCCTTATGTCTCTTATTGTTTGTTTAATTTTGGGCTCCCTTGTAAGTTGTATCCCACTAATGACGGCCTCTTGGCCGTAGTGGTCAGATATAGCTGTATTCACACACAGACACTGCGACACTTGGGTGATTGGTGAATTATGTAGTCGATTACAGTTTTGGTTGTAGCCGTCACTCTCGTTGGAGATTTGACTAGCAATCAAGCCGAAATGACCTAAGTAAATCGACCAAACGAATTGTTGCATGGTGAGTGTTGTCCAGCGCGTTGATGTTGAAATCCCCCATAATGACAAAATGCTGACGTTGGTTTAGTCAGACATGTCAGTAATTTTTCGAATTTTGAAAAGAAGGTGTCTTCGTTTCCACTGGGAGACCTGTAAATTCCGACCACGAAGAATTTTGATGTTTTTGTTTGTAGTTTGATTCCGAACTGCTTCGAAATCTTTTTCGATTGAATCCTGGATCGGAAAAGGGGGCAGACGCAAAATTTTGTTTCAGAAAAAATGGGCAACTCCTCCTCCTCTGGAGTGGGATCGGCAATACGCGGAAACCAATTTATAATTTGGAATTTTGCACAGCGCGATGTTATCCTGTTGAAACCGTTTTTCCGTTATTACAAGAAGATCTGCTTTCAGATCCTCGCACATGAGTTGGATTTGATCTAATTTGTTGGTTGCAAATTGGGAATTTTTGATGAAGCAGCCTTACTTCCGTTTGTCTGTGAGCGTTTGTGTGTTTCTGATGGTTTTTAGTAGTTAATTTTGTCCGCTGATTCAAAGTGGGGTCCCTAAAAAAACAGAGTCAATTCCAGCTTGCACAAGATCCGCAGAGCGTCCATGGTAGGAGATTTTACTGCCTCAGCGTAGCTGTTGTAAGGCAGCGTCCAAGGCCCATCAGGACCAAGCGGTACACGGTCAACATCGGCAGCAGATGTTGTTAGCAGCAGAGACGGTGGCGGCGACGGCAGTGATGGAGGCGCTGGTGGTGATGGAGGCGGTGGTGGTGATGGAGGCGGCGGTGGTGATGGTGGCGGTGGGGGTGGGGGTGATGGAGGCGGTGGGGTCAGCGATGAAGACGTTTGTGGTGATGGTGACCGGTCATCAGTGGCTAAGCTGGCCTTCTTCAGGCCGGCCACCACCAGTTCGGCAAGCATCCGCTTTCCCCTCATAGTCAGGTGCTGGCCATGGCGAGTGAAGTGTCGCCTTCCGATGGCGTTGAAATCCCAGCAGCACAGACCCCTTACACCTGATACACAGCTCCCTTATGTAGTTGTTAACACAAGTCGTCTCTTGGTTAACGAGGTGGGAGTGGGGGGGAGGTCGTGGCGATAGGGCCACTGTTGATACCATGACCTTGGCTGTTACGGCGTGGCGCATGGAGATCTGGTTTTCCAATTGCTGGTAGATGGTAGACGACCGACCGGCTCCGATGTCATTCGCTCCGGCAATCAGGGACGCTACAGCTTCCCGGGGGAGGAGGTTGACTCCCCTCAACCACACCCAACAGTCCGGCTCCAGGCTTGCAGACGCCGATCACAGCCGTCTCTGCGGTCACCAGGGACTGGACCATCCCAGCCATGAAGCGTGCATGACTATCACCCTCAATAGTTTACTGCACGAAAAGCCACTGGTACGGTAGATGTTGAGATATGAGGGGATATTTTAGATTCGTTTTTGTGACCAGTGTTAATGATGTGTTTATTATTAAAAGTAGTGTGCTGCAACTTCGGTTTACGTGTTTTCTTTTTCCTTCTTCTTTTCTTCTTTTTTTCCACTCTGGTGAACCCCATTTTCACTACCTTCGGACAAATCTTCTAGCGCCTCATAGTTATTTGAAACTACAGACCTAGGGATTTCCTGAACTAGAGTTTTATTTTCCTCCTCTAGACATCGTATTGAGGCAATCATTTTTTTAATTTCTTCTCGGAGAGTTTTACATTCACGGCAGGGTCGTTTTAGATCTTGTATTTCTTTTTCAAGGTCGGCTATTTTCTTAGACTGCACTAGGCCTATATCATTTTCAGAGACGCCAGGGAGTTCCTCGGTTTGAGCTGATGCATTTACATAGTTCGTGCAAGATTTTTTCAGAGGTGTCACGATTTTGAGGATGTAAATATTGAATCCGTGAATTGTAAAAGTCGTTGGTCCGATTCAATTGAGTGATCGAGGATAACTTTAACCCTCGGTCTTCAGCTTGGCGACTTCTGCTTTCAAACCTTGCGTTTTCTATTAATATTGTGTTGTCCGAAGCTGGTTGGAGTGGTGTTGAAGGCGAAGCAGCGGCAACGTAGACGGCGCCACGACGTCGGGGGCCGGGCGTGGAGCAGGCAGGAGCGCGGGACGCGGGTGTAGTACAGCAGAGTCAGGCGGTGGTTGTGGCGGGTACGGGTGACACAACAGTCGCAGGCCGCTGCAGCGGTGATGACAGTGTACGCATGGTCACTGGATGCACGCCGCTGTGTTTATCATTGCACACAGTCACCTTAGTCATGTTCACATCTGATTTTATTGATGCGCCACAATTACGGCCTAAACATTGCCAAGAACTGTCTCCAGATTTTAATACTCTGTGCAGCCTGTATTTGTAATTGTTGAATAATATACATGGTTTGCCAGTTTTGGTTTTTTCTATTGAAAACATCGTTCAGTTGTAAAATAAATATTATAGACTTATAGTGAATAAAATGTTAATAAATAAATAATAAATAATATAAAATTTTAACAGTATAACAAATAGATAAAATATGAATGGTTAAAAAACAATTGGGGTTAAAATTTTATAAATTAAAATTAAATAAAGAAATCGAGCAATAAAAATATACGTCCTTGTCCGAGAATCGAACCGGGTATCTCAGGTATAGGACTGCCGCAGCTATACTGACTACGCTACAGCCACTTGACGGTTGTAAGCGTCCAGTCAATTCATACAGTTGCGGCGCTCCGTAATAGACGAATGAAACGGGGTGTATTCGTAAGCAAGTTTAACCTTGTTTAAATCGAGGTTAAGAACTTTATATCAGTTGCTTACTTACAAGACAAATATTGTTTAGTCCTTATGCACATTCCACTTGTAATATAAATAATATAAATGTTCCGAACGTGGCAACTGTCAATAATAAACGAAAACCCGTTTAAATTCTAAATAAATTACGGAGCGACGCGACTAGCATGTTTACCGTGTAGGACCAGGCCTACCAACCTGTCTATAGAGGATAAAAGTAAATGTGAAGAACTAACTATATCTACTTCAAGAAATATACCTATATAATTAATGTCATAGAGTAAATCTTAGAACATCATGTTATTAATAGTTCTGTACCATCTCGTACGATAAACTATACCCTTTCACCGTTCAAAAATTAATTTATTCGCCTTTGTATTCTCGTTTTTCATATTCAACTACGGTATGTAAATGTACAAAATACCTCGCTTCTGTTAGAATATTGCTGCATTGCTGATGATACTGGAAGTTTTGTATCAGTCAGGTGACGTGTAGTGCTAACACTATTTTTGTTCAAATAACTCAAAAATAAGCAGCTTTTATAGAAGAATGCTGCATTGCTGATGATACTAGAAGTTTTGTATCAGTCAGGTGACGTGTAGTGCTAACAGTATTTTCGTTCAAATAATGCAAAAATAAGCAGCTTTTATAGAAGAATGCTGCATTGCTGATGATACTAGAAGTTTTGTATCAGTCAGGTGACGTGTAGTGCTAACAGTATTTTCGTTCAAATAATGCAAAAATAAGCAGCTTTTGTTGAAGAATGCTGCATTGCTGATGATACTGGGAACGTAATACAGTATCAGACATATGACGTGTTTGTGCCAACACTATTTTTGTTCCACTAACGTAAGCGGATTAGTTACATAGGTTATCATAGTGGAACACCTAATATCCCACTATGATAAATATCTCCCAGATCTTAAAATTTCTGTATAAGAACAAGAACATAAATATAAAATGCATGTACACAATTCCTCGGGATTTTTAAGTATGGCACGATTAGATTGCTTCATATCAATTGTAATATTTAAATACTTAATTGAGTAAGCAATTTATTTGGTGTAATTAACGCAGTAAGTAAAACTTAGTAAACCAACTTAGTAAACTAAAAAACATACTTTTTAAATAATAATTTTTTTTCAGAATTTATATTAAAAGCTCTTCACTATGCCATAATAAAAAAGATTCTAGTTAGTGGAAATAATAGAACTCACAATAATGACGAGTTAACAGTTGTAGTCAGAAGTGGTCTCAATTAGCACTGAAATTAATATGAACAACGTAATGTACGCTCCGAAGAACAGTTGTGAAACTGCAAGGAGCCTTTTTGAGTGTTATATTTTTAGACCTGTTATTTCCTGGAAGTGATATTGAGGTTCTATATTACACACAAAGAGAATATCATTATGCCTTCTAATACAAAGAACAATAGAGACGTTTTCCTGTAATCGCTTGAAAGACGTGTTTCGAAAGGGCAAAATTCAGTTTACTCAACTTTCTATTTTAGGAAAAAGAAACAGAGTTAAATATTATGGTTAAACATGATAGTAACATCGTAAGGTAATAAATAAAAAAGACAGCCTATCGGCGTTATTAACATGAGGACAATACAAACTTTACTATCATGATTTATACCTACTCAAGTTAAAGAGTTACAATTTTGGCTATTAATATGGCTAATGAATAAACAAATTTATTCATGAAGTAAGGTTGTGTATAACGACATATTCTTGCTTTATATTATTTGACTCGTTATTTAAAACGCCGTTATATTACACGCATTCGACAACTCGTACGTTTTGCTGACACATCGTGCATGACAAAAATGACGGACGTCAATCAAAGTGAAACGTAAAAAATATGGGTATTATAGCAGAGTTAGCTGAATAAAACAGTGTTGCCATGTCATGTGTCACTTGAGTATTATGTCACTATTTATTACGGTACTAAAACAGTAATTACTATGATTCAAAATTTAATTACCTAATTGATTACCTAGTTCAGAGATAAGTATTACTAACAAAATAGTCAAATAAATGATCGTTATACCGGAAACGGACTTGAATTTGAAATGCTATTAATGCTATGCAGTATAGTTTTGTAAATTTGTAAGATTTTTTCGGTTAATTGAATTTTCCTCAATGTTTTGTGCATGTTCTCAAATATCCTAAGAACGAGCTAAGAACCATAAAATGTACGACATGAAACGAGAACTATCTGATCTTCCCAGATTTTGGCCTCTACACTGTCATAAACCATTTCTCACGGAATATTTTTTAAATAAATTATATATTAGTTAAAACAATTAGAGTATGAATAATCCTGACCGAAAAACACTAAACGACCACGACACTTCATGATCTTAACCATTACGCCCTTATCTCTAAAAATTGTAATAGTTCGATAATTAATCACTATGAAGTAGTACAATTTGATAAACCCGCAATAAACTAGCAAATAATCAAATTAAGTTCTGCTATTTTCTAACGGTTCCCCCTCATTAATGAACCTCCCAACAATTTCCTCACTTTACATTAATTGAATTCATTTTTGCTATTGAAACAAGTCTTTCATAACGTATACTGCTTATTACATTTTAGAGGCTTTTCCACTGGAAATATTTACAAATTCTGTATATCACTTTTGCAAATACTTTCACCTTGAGTTCGACTGTAGTTTAAAAATTATGATGGTAAATATAATGGAAATTATTCAATTCATTCATAAACTTTGTGAATCCTGAAGGCAAAATAATTATAAATGAGTGGCTTTTGAGCGAGTTAGTAAAACACATCGATAATCATAGATAATTTATTTGCCATCAGACTTGGTCACGGTAGTGGCCGATACTTGGTGATATTGTAAAGTGTAATTATTTTAAACATGATAGGAGTGCGCTACACCATGTTTCGCGTACCAGGGTTATACATGAAAAATTGGACTTCTATAGCTCGATTTATTCTCAAAGTTAAGCCTACAGTGCTATTAAGTTACATGTTATATTATCATACGATCGTACTCAGTTTGTTTACTAATTTATTTATTCTGTCATTTTATCGTTGCCATCATGGTTACCAATGTAAATATGTTTGCTAACGTTCAGCCAAATCCAATAGAATGAAATTGCATTTCACCACTCAAGTTGAAGTGGTGTTCTCATTGTACACATTGTAACACATACATAACAAATTTTGAGTGCACAATTGTGTACCTGATGAGACAATGAGAAAACCATTTCATCTTGATATACATTTTTTTGTAGTCCAAGTATCTATGATGTCGAAACAATGTAGTTCTTTTTGAGCTTCTTCTTCGCCGACTCTTGTGGATCTCTTCATATGGATGTTGATTCCAGATTCCAGGAGTCAAATCTGTCACTACGTTAGACTTCAGACGCTGCACTAAGTGGAAGGTGAACTGGAGCTGAATTCTTAACATTCTTATTGAATCAACCCTTCTCGCCTACGTTCTGCTCTACGTTATGTGTAGGTAGTAGTTAATTTTCAGGAAAGCCGTTTTTGTAGAAATAATATCATACCACGAGCCCTATCGACAGTTCTGCAGTATTCACACTTTTTATTGCAAGGTTAACTACAAAGCTCATTTATTGTGTATTTAAGCTGCACTAAATAAATTAAAAGATTAGCCATGGTTTACAATAGTTTCAGATTGGATTAAGGTTTTCGGAAGTTAAGTTTATCATCTTGCCTTAAAACCGGCATATACCCTTATTTCTTACTATACATTAAGCTAAATATATTGATATTTTATTCCTGTACATGCTGGTGAACGGCTTCCTCGACTGCCCTCATCTAGTGTCGGATATAGACTTCTCTATACCAAGAGGTACCCGCTCTAAGACACTTTTCTGCAGAAGATTTAGGCCCACATATTATGCATCAAACCATGGAATATGCAGACTTCTAAAACTGGGTAGTGAGGCAGCGCACATCGACTTTTTCACGATTCAAAATACACCCTGAAAAACAAATTATTAAATGTAAACACCTAACACATGCTTAATACAGATCCACTTACAGTAACTAACAGCTACGATTGTGTTAATTATTGATAGTATATTGTTGAGTTTCTAAATTTTATTAATGTTATAGCATTGGTCAACTATTTATTTATCGTTGCTGTTACTGTATTGTTATTATTCCTTGTTATTTATTGTTGTTTTTGTTATTCGTATTTATAGTATATCACTCTGTTATTGCCTATGTTGTTCAAGTTAGAGCTTACATAAGACTGTGTATATTGATTATGATTTGTCATCTTGATTGCTAAGTATTTGATTTGTAAAATTACTTTTGTAAAAATGGTGGAACCGTTGAAATAAATAAATAAATAAACATATTATGTGTAGTTTGTTTAGGCATTATTTTCGTATATGGTTGTACAAGGTCGGCTGATACAGCACCTGTCCTTGGTTCTAATTCCACATGTAGCATGTTTTCAGTTGTTAAGTCTTATAGAGTCGGCTGGGAAATTATGTTTGTAGCCTATATTTGCCACAACTGGGCATTTACATGCATATCATCAACTGTTATATAGAGTAAAATCTCAAAAACTATATTAATTTATCGGTCACGACTATTACCCTTGCCAGTGGGTTATTAAAAGCTCATTTTACTTTAATTTTTAGTATTACAAAATTAGTTCCTACCCATGTATTGAACAATTATTTTTGATAATTTAGAGATACTGTATATATGTGTTCAAACTCAGTTGGTTTTGTAATGGTGTAACGGTTTTAAAAATTGTATTTTATTCATTCCCTCTAGTTTCACAATTTGTTTGGAGTTTATACGCGTACTTGGTAAAGGTCTTAGTTAAGTACATTTCTATTTTATTCTGAAGCGGCATCATATATTTTACTCATTACTTTTATTTCATACGCTAATGTATCTTAATGGGGATGGCTTATAATATAAAAATTTACTTAGCCATCTCTATCGTGTTGAATTTTGATTTATTATTTTATTATTTTTTCAGATTATTAAATAGATCGCTGTGCATCCTGTAATGTGTAGGTGACTATAATGGTAACAGTAAACACTAGATAGGGGAATAAAAAGGGGTGTTCAAACTTATGTAAAATATGTATATTCTCAATTATTGAATACCTTTTGTTGAAAAAAATATTATTTTGATAAATACAAATTTTGTATATCATACATATTGTTTTTAATTTTGAAATACATGTCACATGTATTGTTTTTATTAATGACGTGTCAAGAACTTTAATAATAATTCTCTAGTGGTAGAGTAATTAAAGATACGCCATCAACATTCGGTGGTTTTCTTGAGTAGACCTGCATCTTAGCTAATCATAGTTTCAATATTAACTTTATAACTAAGATTGTAAAAATTGAAATAATTTAAAAATTTATTTGGTGAATATTTTCCCCTGATTATTGCACAGTTAAAGCGTACTTGCATACTGAGATCTTAATCTCTGCCTTATCCGGATCTAAAAAACCTATATCCCTTTTAGCACAACATACACAGGAACGAGTCAGTAGGAAAACAACAAATTGGCCGCAATAAATAAGCTGAAAAAAAAAAACAGGAAAACGAAACTTTTTCTGTACATCTATCGGGATCTACCCCAATAATCTCCCGAAACTTCTAGTTCAGGGAGTTGAATGACTCTGATGAGTCAACATTTTTAAAACATTATTTTTTCTGAAATTTGATAGAAATCTTATAAAATTCATTTTAGAATACATTTTATGTAAATCAGTTTGTGCTACCTCATTTTACATTAGTTTTTGTAAAGCAATGAATGGAAAAGAATTTCAGTGGTGGTAATATTTATTCCTCATTATTGTATACAGTATGGAGTGTTATAATTGAGACGTTCAGAGGACACACTGACTAACTCACTCTTTTTTACTTTTTGATTAATAACATTGTTGGACTGCATCAGTGAATTCTCTTCAGTGTGAGAAACGATTAATTAATGAATGATTGGCCACTACAATGCACTATTCACTCAGGGAACTGAGCATTTTACAAGTTGTGTGAGAGGCCAAAGTGATTGACTCTATGGCTCCATGACAGCTGATGTTTATTGTTCATCTGACTTTTGAAAAATGTTATGTTAGTGCAAATGTTTTATGTATGCAGTATACAGTATTTGTGTGTGTATTATTATTCATGTGTACAAACTTATGACTTTGGTGTTTACGTCTTCATTGACAAAAAAGTTTACATTATTTATTTATTGGCAACGGCATAGCCAATAAATACAATAGATACAATTGTACGATGTATAATTAATTTGAGTTTTTGACGTGACAACGTCTTAAATTAGGTTGCGGCTCGGAGTCACTCATGAAAAAGTGTAACGCCCGGTAACGTTACGATGCCCGTCCAGTGGGTCCGCCGCACGGGATCCGCACGGGATAAAGCAGATAACTGTGGGTCCGCCGCACGGGATAAAGCAGATAACTATGTTTATTCGTGAAAATGTGGAGTGCTTAGATTCGTCATTTACAACAACTACAACAATAAAGGTAAATAATTGTACACTGATATTTCATTATCGTAAACTATGATTGATTGATTAATTGTTAGATTGACACAAAAGTTGAGAAACTGAGTTTATAGGTTATGTCATACTATTGACAAATGTTGATAGTGTTAAGTAAATTATTAGTTTAAATCACTCTGCAATCAATCGTAATTCAGTCGATTGAGAAGAAACAGCGCGTATTGCTAGTCAAACATTTAAAATAACAAATTATAACCTCTAACCTGTCATAACAGTGCGACCAAACAAACGAACTAAACCGACCAATCACCACGCGCGGAGTTAGAATTTAACTGTGTTTAGCAAGAATTTCAAATTCCAATTTTAGTAAATGTTTTATTCAACTTTACCATTTACAATAACAAATTTTAATTAATTTCAAATTATGTACAATGTTTTAGTAAACAAAATATATTTCTATAGTTAAAATTTGTGCAATTCTTATTTTCATTCAATTCCTTGTTCCTATTGTGCAATTTAATAATATTCATATCAATAAATATTCTACCGAGAAAAAGACGTTGTCACGTAAAATCTTCGCCCGTAAAAACCGACTTTACAGGCAACCATAATTTTTTATGAATACAGTAAAGAGTAATAAATAACGTGTTATACAAATATAACAATAGATACATTGCAGTTATAAATTGATTACAAATAGATTATCCTCCCTATAGCAGAGATAACAACAGAATAATAAATATTGTGGTTCGCAAGAAATAAGCTCTTTTGCCTAACAAAACAACTAACTATTCATGGCAATAATACAAAACAGAACAATATCATATATTCCGAATCATGCGGTGGTCAAAACCGCAACATCAAAGTTGTTTTATCTCTTATGAAATACCTCCTCAATGAAAATGTTAGGACTGAAATTACTGACATGAACCAGGTCATAGCTACCTTCCGAATGATTCAAAGTTTTCTTTTATTGAAAAAGAGCAAAATGTAGTAACAACATACTTTCACCAAGCGATTGCTTGACATTACTTGGCTGTAGAAAAACAAAATTTGATACTTGTACAAATTAACAAAGAAAACTTCACTTCTACAGAAACCTAAGAAAGAACTATTGACGAACTATGACAAAAATGTTGTCTGAGCCGGTAACTAGTCAAAAATGACATGGATTTAAATTGAAAGATAAGAGACATTTACTAATAGAAATAAAACTGAATTCCTTACCAGACATTCCATTTGGAAAAATAATTAAAGGAAAAAGTATTTTCTGGACATTTGCCAACGTTCAGGTATATAAAAAGTCAGTAACACTACGTTTCGAGATCTGCAATCTGATTTCTCCTTCAGGTAAATAACTAACCTAACACACAATTACAAAACTAGGTTATAATAAACAAATCATATCAGAGCGTTGTGACACGCGTAAGTCAGGATAGCAAACAATATACCCTTCTCAACCTTCAAACAATGCAGATATTGTCTTGCAGCGATCACTGGCAATTCTTTTGCGTCTGGTTTTTAAAATCTTATTCATACGACATCGAAAAGAAATATCCCATCCGCCACAATTGTTAACAGTTTGCATGAGATGAGCAGATATTACGTGTGGCTGTGATCTGGAACCATCAGTTTGAAGAGGCATAATATATTACTATATATTTCTGAAACTGTGGTGTTTCTATGATGAATCCCCACGAGGTATCAAATACACGTAATAGATAGCAGACACAACAATTTCAAATATTTATAAACACTTACAGACGTAGTTTAAATATGGAACAAAATCAAATTATTAGGAAAAGTTATTACTATAAAGTGCAACACTCTCGGCTAGCTGTCGAATGTGCAACTGTATCAATTATATCTATACTGAAGTATGTCATTACAAAAGATAACTTATTGTGTACAGCTGAAGACACATTTGTAAGCACCCTATTAGCGAACACATAATTTCTTTATCAATTCAAGAGAAATAATATTGAATTCACTAATAGAGTGCTTATTATAATGGTGTCCTCAGCGGCACGCAATAACTATATTAATCACAAAATCAACAGACTAAGTCTACATTTACAAACATATATGCAAAATATCTAAATTTCCAAAGCGAAATTGTAACAAATTACTAGGTATTCTATGAATCTTCTCTTAAAGTAAGCAACCTTCCAAGGATACTTTACTCAGGGAGAATATTACTAGGTATTCTATGAATCTTCTCTTAAAGTAAGTAACCTTCCAAGGATACTTTACTCAGGGAGAATCCTAACTGACAATGATTGTCGAGTCTTTCCATTTAAAAGTTGAAATCCTCAGATTGATAAAGTTATTACATGTTTTCACAACACATGTATTAGATTAAATTAAGTATAAGTAGAACCTACTTCAAATCTTTTTCCTCAAGAAAAGAGAATTTCAGTACTATGGTTTTATAACCTTATTTTAATTTATGATACAAATAAATCAATCTTTCACCCTGCTAACCACACAAGTTGTCGCATAATGATATTTGTATTAGATTATGTACTCTTTTTCCTAAATTACTTTAAATATTTTTAGAATCAGAGATAATAATATTTATTTTTGTATCTAACTGTTTTAATACATAATGACAAATTCTTAAAATAAGTTTTGGTATCTCGAAAATACCAAAACTTACTTACTTTGTCGATTTATATTATATACTCTTTGAATTAGAATTTACTCTAGATTCATATTAGTTTACATACATTAATTAACATGTATAAATTATTAAAATACTAATAACCTAATGCAGCCACATTCTGTTTAGGCTATTATAAATATCGATATTATAACTCACAAACTCTAGCTGAAAGTATGAAAAAAGGAGAAATATAAATATTTCCAGTGAAAAAGTTTTCTTTGATGTAAACAGCAATCTGCATTACGAAAGGCGCTAAGTTGAAGTGTTTAAACAGCAGAAATGAATGTAATAAATGTAAAGCAAGAAACTGTTTGGAAGTTAGTAATGAGAGGAAACAGAAAAAAAACTCTTTTAAAGTATTGGATTTGCAGCAATTTCAATTCGAGTTTGGCTAATAAGTTTCATTATTACAACAATACTTTTTATTAAATAAATCTGTGTTTTTTATTAAACAAATCCTTGAGCTCATACTCTGAAAGAGGTGTATCGCCATCCTTATTAGAAGATGGACACAACAAGATGGTCCATTTATGACGATGGAAGGATTGTGAAGGAAACAGGATTTTTCCGGACATGTGCCATCGTTCAGTGAAACCAGGCAGATTTCACTTGCAGGTGAAAAATCCCGTTTCCTTCAAGATGGTCCTTGGAGTGTTCAGGATCAAGGGGATAAAACTGTAATTCAATCCCATCCAGTCTAAATTCACTTCACTAAAATGTTTCTGGACTTCAAAACATACATGTTTGATTGTATTATGATGTGATACAAGTATCACTGATCGTAGTAGTTGGTAAAAATATCTCACCAATTCTCTCCAACCACACCAAGCCGGAAAAAAATATGTAAACCGCAACAAAGGGAGACCATTAACTACTGAATAGAACATAAATCTACAGCATAATTAGAAATATCTACCTTTCAAATGAATGACCTTCCTCTATAGAAATCAGTTGTTTATTTTACCCCAGCTTGGGTTTCTTTTGCAAGACATTTGTAAAATTTTACTAATCGCTCGTTTATACTGCATTATATCCCAACAGATATATTTTTGTCCTTATTAATAAACATATTACGTATTTATACGATATCCTGCAGGAAACTGATCGTAGATTAGTACAGTTAATTGTAATTAATATATTTTGGCTAATGATCCAATCGTATTAATAATAGGAAGTACAATATAGTCGTAGACGTGTTTAGTACATAATTTATGTTAAGTGAGATATATAGCTATATTTAAATACAGTTTATTTATTTATTATTTATTATATTTATTAATGTATATACAAATATACATTTGTCTTATTACTAATATTTGAAAACTTACGAACCCAGCAAAGAATTCAAATCCCTAGATTTCAATGGTGATAGAATGAATTCCGACCGATATTGATTAAAACAGTGATATTTAATCTCTCATTGATTTTAGTTCTACTCTTACCAACTTTACTGACTATACTGAAACGACGTTGAGTTTTTCCCTATAAAAGCAATATGAAACTAATTTGTGTTTGTTACTAGAATTATGGTAGATATCTTATTTGAATTATATAATTTAAAGACATCCAAACGCCTTTTTAGTGTTTCTTCTAAGGAATATATTTTTAAGTGGTAAAACAATAAATTAAAAAACAGCTTGCTATTTAAAACTAACAAGAATACTGAAGATATAAAAAGTATCTACAGAAGTGTACGATTATTGATTAAATCTCGTGATTGATTGCAAATGTGACATCTTCCATAATTCTAAGACCAAAAATAAGAGAAAGACACCAACAGTTTTTAAGTTTATAGGGATATAGGTCTATTATTCCTATAAGGACACAATTAAGACGGCGATCAGCACAGCAATAGGTTCAGAAGTAGAGTCACATACTACGAGTTTAGCTAATATGCTTTTTCATTACAACAATATTTTTTACAAAATAAATCTGTGTTAAAATTAATGCGTAGATATTTACGCATTACAATGTATCTGTGTTTGTGTAATTTATGAATAATAGCATTTTACATGTACTGAGGCAAAGGTTTGTTGGCGTTTACTGTTCTAGAACAACCCTTTCCTATACAACCAGATTAGACGCTTTGCGTTTACTTTAGTTTAATCCTACTAAATTAGCAAATTAATTTTTTTGGAAAAAGTATTAAACAATTGTGGTTATTAATAACTTTATATACATATGATACATTTAAATGTGGTTACTTTTGGAGGAAAAACTATTTCATACCCTAAGTACTTTAAAGAAATGTGTTAACCAATATCAGCATGCACATAAATAATAATTACCCAGAACAGTTGGTATACTTTGAGGCATGAAGTGAGCATAACATTTTTTACTCAATTGGAAAGCATAAAAGTTTTTATTTATACAAAAAGTGGCTTTAGTGTGTTAGCAGATATATAGAGTATAGTTACAATCACGAAGGTTTTATTATAATTGGAGTGATTTTGGAGGCTAGAGGGCATAAATCCAAGGTATTAAACATACAAGTACCATAAACCCTAATAAATTCCTATGGATTCATACATTTGTACCAATGGCCAAAGCTTCCAGAGGCCAGAGGTTCTTCGAGGATTGTAGATACATTGTCTTGTGAATGAGAGGTAGCTTTCAAATCCAAAGAGTTTACAGACGCAGCAATTTCTCCCAAAAGAGAGAAGGTCAAAAGCTTCTAGAATCTTGGTAATTCTACAGATGACAGCCGTTTAGATACCAGGAGCTCTCATACTCTGGAAGCTTCTAAAACTGGAATGTCCCAAAGGTCAAACACTTTCAGAGAGAAAATTCCAAAGACTGAATCAGGAAAATTCTATACAATAAAACCTGCATGCTGGAGGTTTTAAGAGATCATAAATTTATAAAGGGCTGATATTAAGGCTCTACGCATATAAGTCCCTAAACTGGTGTGTGTTTTTACTACCAGTCTTGGAGAAGCTGGGGTTTAAACATTGCTTGTAATCACAGAGGGCAGAACCTCGTAGTGACCGGTAACATTTATTCCAGAAACTTATTTAGGTGGCAGTGGTCTAAGTATGAGGAGATTCCAAAGATTAGAAACTAGCAGAGTAGTAAGATGTACCATACACTAGTTCTCAGAGACCATCGAATCTTTCAGAGATAAAAGTTCCTAAGATAAGATTATAAAGTGACCATTTTTATAAACTTATAGCTTCCAGACTTTCCAGATGGCTGTAAATTATAAGACAGAAATAATTGTCACAGATTGAAAAGTTTCAATCTGTGACAATTATTTCTGTCTTTATAATACTAACTGTCTAGGTGAATACTAACTCAAGTAATTCTTGGAGCTTATATAAATGAATTTGCTCCAGAACCGACGTGCTGAATAATCAAAACACAGACGCTTTCAGAGACCAGATGGTTTAGTGTCCAAAAGTTTCATAATGCTCTGTCTCTTATGTATCAAGATCCAGTTATTCATTTTGAGTGTTAATACAATACCGATATAGAGAAAACACTTTATTTTAATCCACACATATTTTATTAAATATATGCACTTCATCGCTTATTGATATGATACTTAGCCATTACATCTATTACCGCGAAACTTCCAAAAATACACAAACTTATAATGCTGTGAAAGTTTAATATGCAAATGTTATTTACTAAACAACTTTGTAATTTAACTTATTATTCTAGTACACCTTTTAGGTCTAAATATGTAATTGAGATTCTTCTTTGAATTGGTTATACATTAATTAAATTTGTTAGAATTTCAAGTGTGTTGAAGTCGCCAAAATTAACTTTTGTACAAGGGTGTAGCGCAAGGAGAAAGGATTAAAAATGGTTTCAAAACTTATACAATGAACAATGTTAACTATATTACAATGTTACTATAAGATTTGTCCATATTTGGTTCAGAAAAGCAAACACATTTTTATATGAAACAGTTCTTTTTATTATGTAAGTATTGAGATACTATATGTTAGTTGAATTATATACTTGGTTTCTGAGCTCCGTCATAAAACGTTAATATTGTACTTACCTACTTATTTTATTTAACATTTTGTTTTCAATTTTTTTTTAATAAAATCTAATATAATACAAATTGATTAATTTTATACACAGTAATTTTTATCATAATTATAGAAGATAGTATTATATATATATATATATATATATTATATATATATATATATATATATATTTATTTATATTTATACAATATAAAACCATTATGTTTTTGTTTTGTCATGTTTTGTACAATCCGTGTTCACAATTATTGCACACGTGATAGAATAATATCGCTTTATGCAAAGGGATTTACTGACAGCACCAAAGTTTAATTTGAAGTGGAGACATATCTTGACTTCAGTGTCTGTTTTAATTACGTACGAGGCGTTAACAAGCTGCTTTGTCTGTCGATGCTACACATCTAGCCAGCTCATTTTGTATGTCAGTCGATCTGTAATCACGTTTTGTGCTGTTTTGCACTGCTTTTTTGTACCTCTCAAAGGTGCATTGTTTTGAAGCAGCATTTTAACTGACAGTAATTTACCTTCTTCGGTAAAGTGGTCTTTACAAATGTAGTTCATAAAGAATTGTTAGTTTTAGAAGTAATCTGATAAGGCACTACGAATTTAATTTAATTTTTATTTTCTTTATGAAAACAAATTCAATTTCGTTAAGGTTTTAATGAATATACGGATTCGAGTAAATATTATTGATTAGAGGGCTCCTTAAGAGAGGTCCAAGAGATGCCAATTAATTGAAAATGTTAGTTATCAATACTAGCTGATATTTAAAATAGTCTGAAATTAATAAAAAAGTCAACGTGTCCATGCGGATTTGCAGTTAACTATTGTGACTCTCATGACATAATTATATAGAGCTATGCATTAAAACATTGCAGATCCCAGTCTGATTGTAGAATTTGTCTTATTCTGACTTGGTATTTACCTTTAAATCTTTTAAACACTTAATTTGGAAATGTAACGTTGTACTAAGAAAGAATAAAAAACTATGCGATGGTTTCAAAATATTGCCAAAAAAATACTGTCAGATGCTCGGACCAATGCTTCTGCCGCAGTCAACTTGTCAGTGTTTAATTATATTGTTTTTACTACATTTACGATGCTAATATTAAAGGTTACTTTTATAAAATCTCTTTGAGAAAGTAATAGATTCGTAACGATCTTTCAAAGATACTTACTATGACCTAGTTTCCGAGTTTGATAAATGAGAATTCCAAGATTCGAAACTGCGTCTTTAAATACGTTGTAAGTTCAACAGGCAATTGTTTATGTAAGTTATCTTTCTGTACTAATCTTGACACGACTACACGGAACAACCAAAATATAGTAGTTTAGTAATAGAGTCAATATAGCACTTGAGTTTTCGTAAATGTTTATGTTTGCGAACAATTAATTGTCTGCGTTGCGTGAGGCAGGTTATCATAATGATAGCGTAACCTAAGAAATGTGATAGAGTCGGCAAACACAAGCAAAATAAATACTTAACTGTAAGCCGTGTAAGTCGTATTCCACTCTCATTGTATCGTCTTCAATTTTGTGTTTTTTTAAGAAATAGTACCAGTGAAAATGTATGAAACAGCTTAAATTTTATGTACCTATTGCTTTAAAAGTAAAGCAATTCTAACTATGGTATATTTGTACAAAACAGACTCAGGTTGCAATTATCAAAGAAATATATTTATATGTATGATACGATTCAAATGTTTTCTTTGATTGGCCAAATCAGAAACATTGTTCCACTTTACGTATTGGACAACTTAATTTCAGACTTGTGAAACCTTTTTAACTGTGGATGTTTCAAACGATATCGATTAAGCTGTCGGGTACGCAAAGTCATGTCAGCAGTGTTATAATGTCAAAAGCTTTTGTAAAGCAGGCACATTTAATGAATATTCATTGCGTCTTATCAATTAATATTTACTGGTATATTGAAGATTGGTGAAAATACTGTAAAGGCATTCATCAATGGTAAGCTTCTTAAGACTGCTTGTCAGAGATACATCAATACTGTTTATTTTATTAAACTATTCAGCCAGTTACATACAGAATGCGATGTTATTACAATTCAATGTTAAATTTAAATTTACAAACGCATATGCTTGTACAAATGGTAGCCCAAAGGTGTTTAAAAATTAATGTCACTTTAATTTAGGCCTGTAATAGTGACGTTTTAACATATACTAGTTTTGCTAGGGGTTTACAACACTAATTCAGTTCGAATGGGTGGTTTATATTCATGAAAATGATTTTTTCCTATTAAGTAATGTGTTACGTGTGTATCAAATTTTATCCTTCTAGGAAAGTTTAATAAAAAAATATAGTTCTTCTAATGGTTGCAGAATTTACCATCTCCTTTTCAGTCTCTATGGATGGTTGTTCTTCGTGAAAAATGTTTTATTTGTCTGTTTAAAGCATAAGACGAGTGTATGTGAGTGTGTGTGTGTGTGTGTGTGTGTGTGTGTGTGTGTGTGTGTGTGTGTGTGTGTGTGTGTGTGTGTGTGTGTGTGTGTGTAGGACATCGAGAAGTTGAAAACGAATTATAGATCATCTAGGGGTTGAAAACCCATTTCATGCCACATAACCCTCCTCTAGGGGTATTTAATTGAAATCGAACACTGGAATCAGTAGGATTATTCTACCCAATTTCTTTAAGAATCCTTCCATATGAAAACCTATAGTATATAGTTTAGTACGTAGTACTAAACTATACGTACGTAGTTCAGTACGTTAGTATAGTTTAATAACGTACCTAAGTTTCGAATTTACAAGAGGTTTATTTTACTGTATTACAAAAGTACGGGACGTAACATATGAACACTAGGGTTTTGACAGACATGCTTTGAAATTTTTCATTCACGCTCAGAGTTGTTTCTAGTACCCCGTAGTAGGTTGGCTTATAAAGTTTTTATTCTTCTCACATTAATAATAGGCTGGAGTTATTGAATTATCATTTTATTTGTTATAAAGTCGTCTTTTATAACGCTTTGTTATAAAGGCGTCTTTTATAACGCTTTGTTATAAAGGCGTCTTTTATAACGCTTTGTTATAAAGGCGTCTTTTATAACGCTTTGTTATAAAGGCGTCTTTTATAACGCTTTGTTATAAAGGCGCCTTTTTATAACGCTTTGTTATAAAGGCGTCTTTTATAACGCTTTGTTATAAAGGCGTCTTTTATAACGCTTTGTTATAAAGGCGTCTTTTATAACGCTTTGTTATAAAGGCGTCTTTTATAACGCTTTGTTATAAAGGCGTCTTTTATAACGCTTTGTTATAAAGGCGTCTTTTATAACGCTTTGTTATAAAGGCGTCTTTTATAACGCTTTGTTATAAAGGCGTCTTTTATAACGCTTTGTTATAAAGGCGTCTTTTATAACGCTTTATTATACAGGCGTAATTTCATAACAGCTATTACGAATACAGCTTCTAAGAATATTCATAGGGATAGTTCACCATCCACGTAATCCTAACGTATCAATAACGCATAATATACTAGGCTAATATAACACGAAACAAACGTTTCAAAATGAGACAAAATTATATCAGATTCATTTATAAGCTAATGGGAAACATTGTTCTTCAGATTTTGATCTATCATATCATTTGTGATATGCGCATTGCACATATTCCTATATACAAATATGAATCATTAGTAGCTTGACGTACTAAGTTGTACTAGTTCAGAACAATGTACTAGTCGGCCGAGATTGGATCTGAGAAACTTTTCCAACTGTTCTGGATGAGCTCAGAGGTTCTACTAAAGTTTACAGAGAACAAGATTAAATGCAAAGATATCTGTTTAATTTAGTAAGAAGTATTATTAAAAAATGTATTACTTGCTTGAAACACTTTAAACAGCAATATAGCGTTGATACATTGGAGATGGCATATGTGTATTTAATGCATTAGATGATTTGTAATGCTAACATCATTTCACAATGTGTTCTACATATAAAACTATTAAAACTTGGCCAACATGATGTATATGAAAATAATTTCATATCTGTATTACAAACACGACTAAGAATATAAATAAAATGATATTGCTTTGTGGTTTTTTAAAGTTGATGGAAGTAAAACTGATTTCTTCCTTAAATCCTCTGCTCTCACTGTTTACAGTGAATGACTGTTCAACGTTTTCTTTTTAAGGTCAGTGGTGCTGATTTAGTGAAGTAAAATTGTGGAGCTAATTATAAAACAGCAAAATGCGTAGTAGGTTAAACTAAAACATTCTAATTTAATCAGTGAAAAAGATACACCTTGAAGCACAATTCTGTTGCGAAACGTTGATGTCCTCAGCCCTCTCGGCCCATAAATAGTGTATAAGTGTTTCTAGGTAATGTTGTGTCCTCTTTATTTTAAGATTCATTCAAAATATTCAATTTATTATTATAACAGTTTGTATTATTATCAATGTGTATTTTAAGTAGTAAAAATTCAATTTTCGATACTTAGTTATTATTACTTAGAATGAATGGTAAAAGCTATAAACCGATTACTATATTAATATATGAAATTCGTATTTACTTGATATAATCAATTTTATAGGAGTAAGAAAGGGACAATTGTGAGTATAACTTGTTCAAAATTAGCACTGGAGTTAATTTAGACAGTAAAATGAATGTACTGATCTACATAGCTTCTGTACTAATATGCAATACGGCTTCAATATTGAAGCTCCACGAGTGATACTACTCATGCATTGAAGCTCTAAGTAGATTTTCTTGTTTCTGGAAGATTTATCGAGCGTCTCGAAATTTAAGAGGAGCAATAACGAACTCCATACTCAGATAATTAGGTCTCAGAGCTAGGCCGCGCTATACCTGATGTTCTTCACAAAAAGGAGTTACACGTAATGTTGTATTTAGGCGGTTATTGATTTGCAATAAATATAACTTATGATTGGAATAAGTTTTTGTGTAACTATACTGTTATTGAGTGGAGAGAACAAGATGTGTTGTTGACACAATGTGCGTACGCTTGTATCCTTCAGTATCTCCACAGCACGGTTACATAAGAAGCCAAGAAATAGCACAAACTTACACAAACACAACTGAAGATTATCATTTAGGAACTAATTTTATAAACTTAATTTAAACCAAGCAGCAAAGATGTAATTGGCTACATTTAGTAAATACAGTGTATTACTAAATGGGAATTTATTAGAGAGTATAGGCTAGTAAAAGCTGTAAGCCGATTACGCTTTTAACACATGGCATTTGTATTTACTGCATGTAATAGAACTTATAGTAGCAAGATGGGGACGATTGTGGGTAAAACTTGTTCACTGGAATAATTTCGACAATTAAACGAATGATCAATAGGAGAGCTTCTGCTTTACAAATAGCTGCTGTGGAACTGCAAGGCGCCTGTATAACAAAGACAATGATAGACAAATAACGCATGCCTATCAGAATTATTAACGTGAGAACAAAAATACTTTGAAAAAAACTTTTTATTTAGTAACTAATTATATACATCCTTAGATTGCTGCTGTGTTCTACGATCTTTTTAGGCTATTTATTGACCCATTTCCGGAACAGAAACTTGAATAAATACATGTTGGTTTAACTTGTTTATACATACTTCCAGCGATACTGTTCCGTAATATGTTGCTTGGAACAAGACCTACACCAAGAATTGAAAACCAGTTTTTTTATTTAGGAAAATGTCTACCAATACTGTAAGTATTCTTGGGGTTTGATCAAACTTCTGTTTGGAACTCATTATAAACCGTATTAAATTAATATTATCTTCATCCGCAGGACAAGCCACTGCTAAAGCAACAACTAATGCGAAGGTTAAATAACTATATATTATATTCCTGAGACATCCAGCTTTTTCCTGCTCGAGAGGGACTTATTACCAAATTAGGCTCCTTAAACATTGAAATTGAAATTCGAAAGATTTATCTAGAGAAAAACCATACTGGACGAAAACCATACAAATTTTAGGTTGACAATATGACTTCCGGTGCCAATAGATTGGCTTTAAATCTGCGATAAGTTTGTGATAAGTTAAGTATCTCTCATACAGCCTTGCTCGCAGACAGATAAACTGTTACACTCTCATTAACAAATCTCTCTGTACGAAACCCTTTTGAGTGTATCTGATGCAACACGTACAACAAATGTATACATTCATGACTTCTGCAGTCTTCCAGGTGGGAGAATAGCAACTATTTAGAACTATTTAGTGAACTATTTAGAAATAGATTGGACATAGTAGGTTTTTAATTTTGTTTCAAAGTTTAATAAACTAAACTGTTATATTTACTTTGTACTCCAGCTCAGGTTTCATGCCCAAACTTCTCACCGGGACAAGACTTTTGAACTAAAACAAAGTATTTTCCCAACTGTGAAACAAAACAGAACCCTCTCGCTTCTGTGCCAACACTGTAATCAATACTTACAGTTGGGCTGAGGGAAGATCACGCTGATATTTATTGCATACTATGTCAATTCTTAAAGATCAAGGATTTTTGGAATATTTACTTTTTATTAGAACTAAAATTAGAAAAATCCTTATAAATCAACCACAAATCCAGGTTCCTTATTACTTCGTAAGAGAAAAGTGGTTAAGTTTACTTAAAACTACTAATTTTACGTGACAAATTTTATTTTTTCATGAGCATATAATGCATTCTATATTAATAATATATTTTATATATACTATAATGTCATGAAATAAAGGCAAGCAAAAGTATTCATGGCATCTAAAAGGGTAAAGACATATATCAGTCTAGTTGCAAAATAAAATTCAATGTACAAACGTTTTGCCATATTTAAGAATTAGATTTTTGGAAATTCTTTTTTACAAACACTTTGGGTGCAGATCTGGAGAGGAAGATGACCACTGTTATTTTAGCAATATACTTCTACAGTAGAATATAATATAAGGATTACGTTATAACGACTTCTATAAAGCTGTTTGCTGTAATAAATCTCTAATTCCATAAATAAGTGATATATTCGATCCATTAAATAAAACTCACGCCAAAAGAATATCTATATTCATGCAACAATTTTATCCTTAAGAAAACCTAAATTGAATATTCTGAACGATGGTAAACAATAGCAAACTACTAGACTCTTATAAATAACCAAACATTTTCTACTTATCATGGATTTGAGTTATTCCGAAAAAATAAATTCTAATACGACCAGGCTAAACGTTACCAGATTACGCTATGACTGCCCTCATATAAAACTTATATAATTCTCTGTATTGTTAATCTTGTGGAAAATTGTATTAACAATAATAAAGATAAGTGAATTTAACTGTTGAATTCGACTATATGTATATATATATATATATAGACAACACCGCAACATTGTATGGTATAAATAAATAAATAATATATATATATATATTTGGACCCCGCTGATACAGTGTTGTACTTAGCGGTATATTGGTTCGAAACATTTATAAATTTTCGTGTAAGATAAAATTCTTCAGATAAATATAACATAAATATTTACATATTCAAAAATAGGTAAGAACTATTTTTGTTGAACTCCTATATATATATATATATATATATATATATATATATATATATATATCTTATATGTATATATAGTAGTATGTATATATACTAACTCATATATACATATACTATATACATACATATACTATATATACATATGTATATATAAGGAACCCGGCAAGTGAGAGATCCGGGTTCGACTCCCGGCGGAGCAAGTACTTTTTGCGATTCAATGTTTATTAAATTAAATAAGGCTATTGCCACTTATACAAATTTAATGTATATATATATATAATAAATTTGGTTATGTCTTTTGTTCTTGGTTTGAGTTTATATGTTTTAATTCAGTGTGGTTCTGATGAAGGGTTCTGTGAACTCGAAAATTAAACATGAGCACTGAATTTTTGTTTCTGTTTTTGTGTACACTTTATAGTACTTAGAAGCCGATTGGCATTACAGAAGATATATATATATATATATATATATATATATATATATATATATATATATATATATATATATATGTATAAATTTGGTCAGTATATATACGATGGTCAGTGAATCAGCGTTTAAAATGATCTACTGCTCAATTTACCTTTATATTTGAAAATATTTCAAACATTCTCTTCCCAAAATCCCAAATTGAGGTATTTTTGGGTGTTAAAATTATTTTACAGAATTATTTGAGGTCCAAATATAGGATTCTTCGTTTAAAAGAAATAATTAGGTTTCTTGGTTCAGCCGCTATACGGTGTGGACAGGTGGTCAGCCTCACCCTGTGTTGGCATTGGCACCTGAATTGTCTCTCCACTCGCAAAACCAGTTGAAATTTCGGTTAACCTCCGATCATCTTAACCACCAACACTGAAATAATAACATAGACTTGATATATGCCTACTGCCGTTAGAACACTGTCACGGGGTTCTAATTGTTAGTGTTTTCAACGAGAAGGCTACGGACTTTGATTTTCTTTATTTCGTGCGAAACTGGGGTAACCGCTAGTAAATTATAAAAATCGAATATTATGCTTTGAGAAATATAATCCCTCTTCTCCATTAGGAGTTTAAAAACATAACATATAGGTTATACATTTAAAATAAAGACAACTCCAAAAACTAATAGCGATGAATTCGTCAATGTTAAACACGACAACAGATAACAGTTGAACGTCAATAACATTAAGCATATACTTGATAGTACAGCGTATGTATAGAATATATGCACTGAGTTATCCACATGAAAGATAACATGTATTCATTTCAGACATAGAAACAGGGGGCATTTTAAACTATACAATAACAACTTCTTTCTAAAGTACATTATTTATCTGTCAAAAGAAAGGAGGTGAGAATAAAATACAGTCTACTTGTGAAATGTTCTGTAAAGTATCAAGTAAAGTTAATTTAACAACAGCCAACTGACAGCGTTGAAATTTGTAGCTTGCTGATTTCAGGCTCTACATAGCCAAATGTCACTTTATATTGGAAAACTTCTCAGGAGCTTTTAAGTTTTCACGAATTCTGACCTTTGAGTTTTCTCAAATCTTTTCACACTTAAAGAAGACGTATGTCATGGCTGCAAAGACAATGTTTCATTTTTATAAATATTCTTTGTACTCCTGTTTTGGTACGTTCAGCATTTTCCTACCTTATTTTAAATATTTTATTTAGAAAAACTAACAAAAAATATAAGAATAAATAATAATTGGAATAATACCTGGATTCTATTAAGGTAAGCTTTGTATTTTGCTGCCTTTGTACTCTAGTACTCCTGAACAATATACCTTGATAAGAAAGATGAGATCGCAATAATAAACTCCTTCACGCGACCCTTGCAATTGAAATGACATGATTAACAATAGATTGGTATTAAATCTGTATAGTGTTTTATTTACCTTTTTGTAGTACGTAATATTATAGCTATCCAATTGAAATTTGATTATTAAAACAGAATAATAAATATAATGAAAATAGAAAACACAACGTGAACAAAAATCAAACATAAACAAGAGTAACAAAAAATTGAATTTTACAATGTATGGTTAATGTAATTAAATATAAACATATGTGGGTTACTTGATGAGTTATTAAGTATACGGAACTATAAACATATGTAGTTTACTTGATAAATTAATAAGTGTACAGAACTATACTTTCTGTTTTAAAGTTTATTTATTTCACAATTTTTTAATAGGCTAACATAGGTGTGCAATTTGTAATACATTAAAATAGTATGACCTTATTTTTCAAAGATTTTAAATTCAACATTTTAATGTTAACTAATACGATCCCTGTTCTCATCTCTTCACACAATTGACAACTCCACCAGCTTAGTACAGAACAACCTTCTAAGGCCAGGAGATACTACTGACCTGACTCCTTTACTGTGACGTCACAATGACCAACGCTCGGCCTCATAAATGTAAATAGTTTTATAGTTTTTATTTTGAGTTTGAAGATACTTGAATGCCACAATCGTTAGAGAGCATTTAGCCTGCTTAAAAGTATTTTGTTTAATAGTAGTTGTAATTTTTCATTATATTTTTAAGTGACATACTCTTACATACTTTGAAAACCTTTATACAACGAACGAATAAGTTTGTAAGAGACAACTAATTACAGGCGATTGAGGGTGGAGAGTATGACGTAGGGACTGGTGGAGGGGGCAGCACTCTAGCCTGTATCAAGACTTGGCCTGCCTATCGGTTGTCGCTGGTCGCAGTAACAGCCACTCAATCAACCCCACATGAATTCATTTGGGTGATGAAGCTGTTTTCTCAGAATGCTCCGTAAAATTTCTTGGCCTTATTATTGACTGCAATTTGTCTTTCCATCTCCACATAGAGCATGTATGTGGGAAGCTGAGTCAGGGTATTTTTGTGCTCAGAAATCTGGCTCGTTTCGCATCAACTGAAATTCTTACTGCTACTTATTATGGCATCATCTATCCATTCATATCTTACGGGGTTTCCATTTGGGGTTCTGAAAGCACCAAAACTAAGTCTGTGTTTAGGCTTCAAAAGAAAGCTTTAAGAATAATTTGTCATGTCCCATCCAGAACCTCATGTGCTAACCTTTTTTCCTCCAACAAACTTTTAACTTTTCCTTCCATTTATATTCTGGAAACCTTATCATTTCTTCATAAAAACTTTCACCTTTTTAATAGTGTTTTTCCGACTCACATGTATGGAACAAGAAGTAAACCCAGATGCATTATGAATATCCCGCCACACTCCACCTCATTTTTTGAAAATCATTTAAAATATTCAGCAGTAATTCTTTTTAACCCATTAAGCTTAAGATTAGTCCAAGATTTACACAGTTTTTAGAAAAAAAAATTGAAATGGTTGTTGATCGAGAAGGCTTACTATTCTGTTAAGGACTTTTTAGCTGATAAGATAGTGTAAACTTGAAAAAGTAAAATTATTTTATTGAGAGACATTATTATATTTGGTTATGATTTGTTGACTTAGCATATACATTGTTAACTCTGTCTACATGCTGAATAAAGAATTTGAATTTGAATGTATATTTAATCCAATTTCATACAAATGGTTGATTATTTATTAGATTAAAATATGAGCAATTTAAGTTAAATTTAAACTACTGCGCTCCCATAGCCTCGTATAGCATTGCTTTGTGGGGTTATATGGCAAATACGTGATATTTATATATTATAACTTTTTATCATACTGATTGTGTACAAGCAGTGTTAAATCATTGAGAAAGTCTTGAACACTATCTGCCAGTCACATTTTAACTATTACCTGTTAGTCAGCATTTCGATGAATAAAAGTTTAAGTCAATGATACATCACATGGTAGGAAACAATCAAGTTGGCAGCCTTACAACTCTAACATCCTTTTTTTGAAGAGCTTTTGTCAGTGAAACATCACAGGGAAGGTAGTACTCAAATTGGCAGCCTTACAACAACTCTAACATCCTTTTTTGAAGAGCTTTTGTCAGTGAAACATCACAGGGAAGGTAGTACTCAAATTGGCATCCTTACAATTCAAACATCCTTTTTTGAAGAGCTTTTGTCAGTGAAACATCACAGGGAAGGTAGTACTCAAATTGGCATCCTTACAATTCTAACATCCTTTTTTGAAGAGCTTTTGTCAGTGAAACATCACAGGGAAAGTAGTACTCAAATTGGCATCCTTACAATTCTAACATCCTTTTTTGAAGAGCTTTTGTCAGTGAAACATCACAGGGAAGGTAGTACTCAAGCTGGAAGCCTTACAACTACAACAGCCTTTGTCTAGAAGCGTTCCAATGAAATATTCACTTTATCGACTTAACGAATACCATTAAACAACTGTAGCGGTATTTCTTTCATTTACAGTGATTCTATTGTCAGCATTATGTGGCACTGACAGATTCGTTTCTGTTACCTACCAGTAAAAACCTTATAGCACACATCTGTGAGTTGCTGATCCACCGAGTTATTGAAGCTTGTTATGTAATCTCGCAGTTGACACGGTTCAGTAGAAATTGTTGTTCTAGCTTCAGGAAATCTGACATTGCTGTTGGTTTATTACGAAGATATCTCAACTGTGGCATTACAATATAATCAGTAACACGTATCCAGAATTAAATTGGATATAATATTCAATACAAAAACATAAAATAATAGCTCTTTGTTGTTCACAAGTTATGGCAAATTCTGTAATGTTATTGCATTTGTCATCATTAAGGTTAATTAAAATATCCTTTCTGTCATTACACCAAATTCAAGGCGCGTTATTAGTTTTAAAGAATTATTTGTGGAAATTGACGTATAACGTTGCCAAGACCTACCAGATCAGCTTCCCGATAGTTGTATGAGCACAAAAATACTTGCAACTTCCCTGGGAGAGCGACCATTAGTAATTTAGGCCCTTACCTGAGCTGCAGATCGGGCTACTTGATTACATTCCATGTTCACGATCGGTAAAAAAACTAAACAATAATGTAAAAAAGATTTTGAAATAAATGTTAAATATGAAAGCTAATTCAGTAAAAACCAAGATTAGACTTTATACCCTTCCAAAAAATACCTTATATGTAAAATTAATTAATTATATATTCTAAAGTTTGGGTTATGGAATAATACCCAACAGTTTTACGGCCACAATCTGGAAAACTACTATAAAAATATTTTAAAATAGTAAGTCGTAAAATCTCATAAATATTCTATTAAAGCTAAAAAATTTTGGTTTTTTTTCTAATAAGCGAAATACCTGTTTCCTTCGATTCTCTTAATGGCCAGTATCCTAAAATCGTTATACCCATGAGAAGTGTGCAGTTATAAACGTTGTTTTAAGTTATTATTCATAGTTTCTAAAAAACGTTTTGGTCTAAGTTTTTTGTGATGGCCGAAGTAAGAGGTTTCACATTATGGTAACACAATCAAACGGAGTTCGAAGTCGGGACTCGAAATCTTCTGACGACTTTGTTCCAATTTATCGTTTATTCGATTATTAAGTTTTAGTAGCCGGTATTGTACTCTACTTTAGCATCCACAAGGAAATTATTTGTTTTATAAAGTTATTAAAATGTATTCCTAATAAAAAACGAAACTGATTAAATTTAAGTTCTATCATTGACTATAATAAATTGTACTATGACGACTTCTTAGTTTATAAATTCTATTTTAGCACGTGGGGGCTCTAAAGATGTGATACTTAAAAAGTATTTTGTGCCGGCTTTAGTGAATTATTATCTAATTTTTAGCATTTCTTATACATTTTTTGCTTTTTGAATAATTAAAAATTTGAGTATAATATGGTTTGAGATTTTTATGAGCAGCAAATAAAAATAAAAGATGAAAATGAAAAGCATTGATTTGTATTAATTTAATCTTAAAACCTCTCGTGATATGCTGTTAAAAAATAAGGACTTAAATGTTTTAAAAAACATATGTGTTAAAAAAATAACATTTTTTTAAGGAGCTCAAATCAAAATAGCCGTCAGTATAATCGGCTCTATCGCCACTACAATCAAGTCAACAACAAGTAACTGTGCATTTTACTTTAGCTTTAGTGAACAAAAAATGTTTATATTATATTATAATCATATGTTGTAAAATGTAATGTTATGGCTGCTCTTGCTGTTAATTTTTTAAGTTTTAGTAGTTCATTTTACAAGTTCTAATAGCCTTATAGAAGTCAATATTTTTTATTTAAAATTTTGTGCTTAATGGTTTTTGTTTACTGATGATGCAGAATAATATATTCAGGATCTAGTATCTGACTTTTTAATTTATTGATTTCTAGATATTATTACATAGAAGAATCGATTAAGCCGTTAAATCTTAACCTACTACTTTACGGAAAGTAAAATGGTTTTGGGATAACAGTTTTAATGTGACATAAAATTAATGGTACATAAAGTCAAAATCGATAGAATAAAACTTTCCTTTACCATATTACATCTTAGCGTCTTCTCAGCTGCTTATATGTGTCTTTCCAAAAAAGGCGTATCGTATAGTGATATAAAAGACAGAACACCCCACAGCATCATCGTAGACATTCTATGCTTACTTTATAAATCCTTATATATGCACTATGTCCTGACTCCTTGCTCCAGCATGGATTCCATATCGTTTTCCGCAGGGAACGTTATTCAGAATCTTAGTATTTTAGTACCTTAACATTAATAGAACATTGTTTTTCTGGTATTCTCGAGGTAAGAGTCACAGTCATCGAGTCATTTTTAAATGAGGTATCTTTTAAAAAGAACTTAAAGCAGTACTTGATAAAGCATGCATTTTATTCCATGGAAAATCTGTTGAAATACCAGATCTGGCCTAATGGTATTACTGAATAACTTAATAGTATTAAGTAACTTAAGGCTCGTTTTTAGTTAATGATTTACACAGGTACATGTTTCTGAACAATAAACATTTTTGTTGATATACAACTACATCTCGGCAAGTCTTCTTGCTTTATGCAATGTACGATTTATAAAACTGCTAGAGGAACATCATATGTAACCCTAATATAAATAGGTACACTTTGCATTGTCTGAGAGGTAAGTTATGTTTAATTGGAAAAGACCAATTTCTGCGTTCTATCCTATCTCGCTGCTCCAACACGGATTCATATTGGAACAGGGACGTTAACTCAAAATCAAACACGTAAAGCAGAACGTACTTTTACCTGCATGATTTATTGGTATTTTTTGAAAATTCCGATTGTTTCAAAGAAAGTAACGAATTAATTCACTTTAAATCTGAAATAATATAAGGAAAATAGTAGTTCCTTATATAATATCTTATGATTTTCAGTTTAACATATATATATATATATATATATATATATATATATATATATATATATATATATATATTGCTTTTTATAATATGTATAATATACACACTTTTTTTACTCATTTAAGATGTACTGTAGATTATAAAATTTCTTATACTTTTTTTGTTTTTTCAAACAAAGAAATTGATATATAACATTATAGATAATCATTATTCTACTTATGATATTATCAAATACATATTTATCCGTAAAGTACTCAACTTGTAAACGTGTGACTCTTTACAAATTAGAGTTCTGAGGAATTTGTCTTTGTTTTCTTGATAATCCAAATCTATTCAAGGAAAAAAGTACAAATTAATTTTAAAATGCTCAAACATATAAGATTGATAAATTTTTTAACTCCGTATAGTTTTGTACTTAGGCAATTTTCAAATGCCATAGTGGCTGAAAGAAAAGAAGTTAAGATTCATAGAGTACTACTTAGTGAGAACTTAACGCCTGGTAATTGGGACGGGTAAGACGCGGGAAGAGGTCCGCGTTGAGACATCGCTCTAGCGCTGGCCGCGATGGTGCACACTTACCGCTCGGCAAAGTGATATACAGTATGTAGTTCGGCATTGTAGGCATGCACCTTTAAGCATATACGGTCATTGTTATGACTAAAATCTAGAATTTTTCACTCCACCATGTCGTAAATTTCGTACATAGTACTAAATAATATATTGTACAATTTTATTTCGTACTTAATATTACAATGTAACAATTTCGTAACCAAGGACATATGAAACTCAAATCTTATATTCTTCTCATATCAACGAATATAGAGTGTTTTTTTAATGATTTGTACTGATAGGGGATATTGCGAATGAGTTGCTTCTTTTAATTTTTAATAAACCCAAGGAGAGTTTACCTGGACCTCTCACGGGTTTCAGGAGCGCTCTCTACATTGTAAGTTCCTTTTCTGTTAAAGATACCAAATATTTCTTTTGGGAAGTCTTCAGAAAGTCTACTGCCAGTCTCCTATCTTGTTGCAGCCATCAAAATAAACCTGACACTGGTCATTGTTAGAGGAATGTGGAGTGGTGCTCTGACTAACCAACCCTGGGGACAGTTCCGAATTTACGATCGGTTGACCGCATTGGCCGGATCGGCTTATCCATTGGGGCAGGTTACCCACAGCACCCCACTACAGCGTTCTTCGCTCACTACTGCTACCAAGGGCTCATATTAAGATACAAGCTACTGAGCATAGAAGAAGCATTAAGACATTTGTGAAATATTTGTCCAGTTACGTTTTTCGTAAGGAATAAACCTTCAACCAAAACCTTTTTATTTCTGTTATGAACAAGACACTACTCCAGTAAACATTGTAATGGATTATTAAAAAGAAGGTATAAAACGTTTCGGTCATTCAAATTAATAATACACGGATAACGTCTAATGCTAACCTATAAGCTGTTCGTTGTTCTGAATAATACTCAAAGTACTCACTTCAAAATTTTTAAAAGTTTTAAGCTAATTTCCTAATATAGTCATGTGTTATGAATTTGTAAAGATACTGGGACGTTAGACCCCGAACAGTCACCTTGATGATTAATATTTTAAAATATTTGGAACGTGTTAGTCGTTACTTTTTTGTCATTCGTTTTAAGTGCTTTTTGAGATTCAGTAAGAAAAAACAATTTTATTTTTATTTTGGATACTTGTATCCTATATAATGGGTAAATAATAAACGTTCTTATTTCATAAAAACTTATTCCTGTTTTTGTACCCAAAATTTCGATTTTGATTTCAGAATCCTGTTATCAAAAAGGAATTAATGTGTGCTTGCGGAAACCTATTCTAAGTCTTGGTGGGGATGTAAATTGTCAGTAAGATAAACAGAAACACTTGAGAAAACCTGTAAATGTTATGATAGGAAATGAATTACAGGAAAGACGCTATCCACAATACAGACTAAAATACCGTCAATACTGACACTAATATTCAGTATGCGTGCGTGAACTGACTACCATAATTATGGTGGTCAATATAGTGCCAATTGACACTATATCAGTAGTCATCTTGTTCTCCGGAAAAATAATAATTTATATGCCACGGATAACACTACTTACTGGTGATCCGATGCCATTTTATTAACGAGTCAATATTTTAACATAATGCAGAATAACGTAATTAACGTCCCTTATATATGCAGGATATTAGTAAATCCTTGCATTCAACATGGAACTTAATAAAAGTACTATAACATTTCATCCGATTGTAAGCACACGGGATCTTTTTGTTTTGGGTCTTTCCATTTCGAAATTTTAGCGTGACTGACTCAAACAATACTGGCATGTTATTAACTCCTCAATTTCTTCCTGTCGGACTGTTTCTTTAGCCTAATAAACGTCTCATATGTTCACAATCCCTAACTAGAAACCTCAAACAATCTCCAGAATGCGATGTTTTCTAAATAAGTCATTGAATTGGCGGAAACTAATAACATTATGAAAAGAAAATGAAGAAATCCTCTAGAATTTCTAGTTTTTCATGTAACGCAATCAGGCTATCTTTCAGCGTTAAATAGCAACTATAGAAGGTCTGTACACTACAACTCATTCTGACAAAGTCTCTGTCGGTAATCATATCCCTCATTACCCAGATAAATAAGTTAGAGCTGCGTGTACAACTATGCCCATATATCAACGGACTAAGCAATTGATATTCTAGCTAGTTTAATTACAATCCTATATTCCAATTATTTCACAACAGCATAGTTCATAGCGCTGGTAACTCCATAGAACCTAATCATTGAAATTGTACCTTAATGATCAGAGGCAATTAATATAGACTGGAACTGTCAGATTTGTCAGGTCATTCTCGTGGATTTTGTTGCTAGCCGGCCTTTGCAATGAAAAATAACATTGTGAATGATTCAAATCTTTGGCATTTGTTACGGAATCCTAATCTTCCCTTGTTTTTCTGCAACACGTGTATCTTAATACCCACTAAACCATCACAAAAATTTTTACAAGAGGTATTGGATGCGGTATTCAATGTAGCACATCAAGATGAGGTTCAGCATATCAAAACACCTATATGCCAGAAGGTTTAGACTGGGTAGGAACTTTTATAAAATACAATTTGAGAGCAGGGGAACATCTGGGATTTGGAAATTACATTTCTTACGTATAAATATTGCTGGATTTCAGCTTTTTTTGAGTTTAGTACCTGGCGGACTCTTGATTCGATGAAGCATTGCTTGTTATAAAACCCTCGTTGAGGAATCAAATTGCGAACGTAGTGTGGTACTGTTACGTAGGAAATCAGTGAATATTTCCTCTCCTTGTTCATTCATTGACTTCAGTAGCGTTTCAACAAATCTGGTTTTTGCAACAAATCACTTACATGTCACCTTCACCAAAATTATCTGAATTAAACGTTAATACAAGAATCCTCTACCTCCTACGACACAATAATCTCTTGTGTTCACAGGTTTCGGTGGAGAGATTATAGAGGATTGTATTCAGCAGATATCTCTTCAGTTTTTACGATTCTAATAACTACATATAAAAAAGCAGCAGAGCCTTGACGGAGAGTTTCCTGGGTGCTTGGAGTTCATGCAGACGTGTGCTGAATGTTCGATGCACAAAGGTCTTATCTGAAAAGTGATCAAAATAGATTTGATAACTCCATGGAACCATTTAGATAGATTATCGTAATTGCTTAGTAATGCAGTTTTATATTGTATTGACAGCTAAGTGAATTGTTCTAATCGTAAGCTATTAAATGTTTCTCAACCAGTGCAATAATAGGGTTTTCATTACAGTTTTACATATAGACACTATTCATTACGTACTCTAATTTGTCTGAAATAATGTTAGTCATAAATTTATTTCCCCAATATAGTAGATTATAACTTATTTGGGTTCCCGGAAGCAAAGTTTGATCGAATGATAGAGCTAATATCTGAAAGGAGAGTTACTGATTAGAAACCGCCTGATTAAACAGGCGCAGCTGACAATAAGAACTGATCAAAGCTTCGATGTTTGAGAGTCGGGAGCAATGCTCTACGTCCTCGACCCTGTCAACAGTGGTGCTGATTACATTAACTTTGGTGTAAAGAGAACCTGCTCAAAGGTGAAATTTATCAAAGAATCATGTGAAAAAGAAAAATATTTTTTAGCTTTTAATTTTATAATATTTTTTCTTCAAGTAAACGATGAATGAACAAGTAACTAATGGTTTTTAATCAAGTCATAAAAGTATTGTTTAATTTGTTATTTATTTTGAGTGTGTCAAACTAGTGTGTCTTAAAAATTAGTAATGAATTTAGATTTACAATTTAAATTGCTAATGCAGGTTTATCTTTAAACACATTCTCTATATTACATATTAAGTGATATTTTGCTATACATTTTCTTTATTTTCCAGGTAATAAGAACACAACAAGATTCAAATTAATTTAATCCAAAGTATATATATAGGCCTACATGATTGAATATTGAGGTAAAAATAATGTAGGAAATAAATGGTATTATATTTCAAATAAGTTTTATATTAGGAATAAATACTAATGAATTTTAGAAACAATGTCTAAATATTGAAATGATATCGAAACATCACGCAATAGTGATATTACTTTGCTAGTTTATTTGCTAATTTATTTTTCTTTACAAAATTTTAGGATAAGTTTAAATAAGTAGTACATTGAAATTGATATTATTGAAGACAGGCTGATCTTTTGGGAAACCGGCCTCAGTTAACTCATTTGGGATGGGTTTTAAACTGGAAAAAGCTGTTAGAGTGATGATTGGTTTGGGTAGTCAACACAGTTGTCGAGAAGTGTTCACTAATGAAAAGCTTTTGACTCAACCTTCGTTGTACATGGTGTCTCTCTTCTTGTTTACCTTCAAAAACCTACAGTCTCTCTCTACACATAATTACTATATTCACCACAGCAACACCTTAAAAAAGTGTCATGTTGGTCCGCACGTTTTGAACCTCTAGCATATATTTCAAAGATTTATTTAACTGAGGAATCTTTGAAAAATAATTTAAAACAATATTTCAGAAAACATTCATTTTATTACGTTGACGAGCTGTTGGACAAAATTTCTAAATCTGAGATGTCAGTAATATAAAACATTAGGATTATTAAAAAATGTATTGGCATTGATTTGGTGCTGCGTAAAATTAATATATTAGATTATGATATTTCAACATACTCTAAATACTTTAAAATTTAGTAATGTATAAATGCGTGTGCATGTCTTACAACAGTGAAACTTATTGTTTGATTTTTTTCGCAAACTCAAAATACAATTGTAGGAAAATGCCAATATACACGAAGCTAAGTCACGCCGATTCCACCAATAAATTAGTCTGTAATTGTAGAGCGATATCATGATGCTTTTAGCATATCACATGTAATACAGACAAACAGAGTCCCAGCAGGAAAGGCGAAACGGGCAACAGTCGTGAGATCATATTTCAAAGTAAGAACCAAGTTATATTTCAAGTCGGCTTGTCGCTGTGTTGTGAAATATCATTTCTCACACGCACGTACTCACTACTCTTACGCGTGAGCGCTTTATCCTCTACTCTTACATTGTATCTCACTGTTTGGTATTTGTATTCACGCAATTTGTTTTGCAACACTCCAGTTATCGATATTCACATTACAGATTTATCTCTTTATTAACAATAATTAGTAATGGTAGTAGGATTAGGTTTCTGATCTAGTTCCGATTGGTTCTTTTGTGGTAGTATTGGACAAGATAATCTGTTAAGTAAATCCGTGTTCACTGTTTCCTTACCTAATTCGTATTTATAGTAAATACTGGGTTGTATACAAGATGGCTTTATAAATGAGTTTTTTTATATATGGTTTTTTACCTGAAAACCGACAATTTCACTCGTGAATAAGTCGAAAATTATTGACTTTCAGTAAATCGAAGCTTTGATCAGTTCTTATTATCGGCTGCGCCTGTTTAATAAGGCGGTTTCTAATCAATAACTCTCCTTTTAAAACTTAGCCTCTCTCATTCGTTTAATGTTTGTTTCTAGAAACTTACAAATTTTGTCTTTGTCAATTTATATTCTTTATGAAGTATACAGCGGTGTTTATAATCGTGGCTACTTTAATCTGCTTTAAACCTACTTATGTGTTCTTGATGGGTAAATTCGCTAACGTGTTTTCGAATGGATTACGATTGTATACAGTTACTAAAAACTATAAGGAGATTTTACATTAAATAATCTTTTTTTAAACACATCGTTAAGTTTTATTACTTTATTTCAATTTGAATTAATAAAAAACTTATTGGTTACTAAACCCGTGCCACAAATCGTTAAGACAATGATATGTTAATGGATTACGGTGTTGCAGTTAATTGTGACTCTAAATATGAGCCAGCAGAAGTTGTTCTTGTGCCTTGCGTGGCCAGATTGCCGGCTTGATATTGTTGCCATGGAAACCTAACAATCAAACTAACAAAACAATTCGTTGTTGAGAGAAAAAAACAATGATCTCTATGTAAAACTCGTTAAGTAGGAAAACAGACATACAAGCATACATGTTTGGTTTGATAGTTACTTTCACACACCTTCCGTTAATCATTTTTTAATTTTATGCTTTTTTGTATGTTTTCTAATTTATTTCTGCCAACTCAGATTTTACACAAAGTAATGGCAATAACTCTCAGTGTTAATATTTTAATAAATCGTGACAGTATTAAAAATTTAGATTTATATACTCCATAATCTTGAAACATTAAGACGAAAATCTGTTAAAAGTATATTTTTTTTGTACAAACGTTGGAATTTGAAATAGTTACTGCTCATCATATTCACTTATTCCAAAGAAAGAGGTTGGAAAATCTCAGGAAGCTTTCGGAAAGTAATAGTTCTGTGGTCCAGTGGCTAGCATTCTCACCCGGGATCGAGTGCAGGAAGAGCGAGTACTTTTGTTCCCCGATCTTCATTGACATTAAAAGTCAAGATTCATATTTCGCACTTATATGAATGATGTTTATTAAATATAAGAATCTTACATACTGTAGATTATAATTGATTTTCAAATGTAATTATGAATAAATAAATGATTTGATTTGATTTATTTCCTATAAACTTACAAAATTGAATTAACTTAACAATGATAGGAAAGATACACTGACCTCTTTTACAAGTAGTGAGGTCAGCGAGAGAAAAAAAATAAAAATCTAAAATATATACAACAATTAATATCCTATTTACAGGTTTAAAATAAAATACATTTCTATGTCTAGCTTCTTAAAACATATCTAAAAATACGAGCTTCTGCAGCGTCCACAATCATTCTGCGAACCTAAATCAATTATTATATTATACTAATAGTTAATTATTTACACTAATTTTACTTATTTCTTATTAAAATATACTAAATTATACAGTTATTAACATGTCAAAAATTTACTGATATAGTTATGATAGTATTCTAAATAAACAACTTAACTCTGGTTTTCTAAAAAGCCACTTTTTTACTTGTGCACAGAATGCCATAAAGTTTTCTATCTGCTTAATGTGCAAAGGCAACTGATTAAATATTTTTGGACCAGTGTAGGAAAAGGATTGTCTGAATTGTGATTTATTGACTTTTGGTAACCTAAACAGTTTAAGATTTATACTTCTGGTAGAATAAATTAAATTGTTACCTCTATTACCACTTCTCAAGTAAAACTCCCTCAAAACTTTAAAAACATAAAGATGTTGTATTGGCAAAATTTTTAGTTGCGAATAAAGAGGAAAAGAACTCTCTCTGAAGCTTTTACTTGCTATGACGCGTATAAGTTTATTTTGTGATATTCTTAGTTTATCTATATGCACTTTAAAAGTTCCACCCCAACAACTTATACCGCATTGTAAACGGGAATGTGCTAACGCAAAGTATAAATTTCTCAATAAGGATGGATCACAAAAATTTCTTAGATAAAACAACTTTGTAATCGAGAATTTAATCTTGTTGTGAAGTTCAAATATATGTTTTTCCCATGTAACTTTCTCATCTAAAATAATCCCCAGATACGTAAATGAATTTACTTTTTCTAAAGGTGTACATTTACAATTATTTATTTTACAAACTTCTGAATGATAAATCAATGGAGTATATATTATTGGACAATAGCAGAATTTTTGACAATGAGATAATTGTTATTAAAATTTCAGTGATAGGTCTTTGTAAGTACAGCATATTTTTACAACCTCTTGTGTTTTGAACAGTTAAAAACAATATAATTTAAAAATAAAAAAACTACGAAATTTCCAAATACTAATTTATATAAATTATTACTTAACTTTAATATATTTGACCATGCTTCGAAGTTATAAGGAAATAGAAAAGGGTTTTTAGTACTCTATTTTAAAATCATCACTTTTAGGTTGTAGAACAAAATGCAGACCAATGGTGTTAAACCCAAACCATCACCACAGATGTTACAGTTGTATTTCTAAAGACATAAGACCGGTACTCTCTTATGGGCACGTTTATGACGCAGCGAGTTGGACGAGTTCATTTTATGAGTTGCAAGTCTACGACAATAAACACCAGATTAAAAAACATATTGCATGTATTTACCGACTAATATATATTAACAACAAATTTTTATAGCATTTTTGTTTCTGTTTTCTTTTGTGTTGTATGTACAATTACAAAACTGTTTACTAAAATTACGAGCTACTCAATTTTCCAGCATGTCTCCTACTATCAAACGTATTACTCTTGAAAATATATTCCAGACAATCATTACTATATAAACAATGGTTGTATTTTTATTCTATAAAGTTCATCTCAATCATTACAAATTAATTAATATTTTCATACCTAGTTATATTTAAAATATAGATGAAAACTGGAGAATATAAATTCTCATGACCTAGGTATGTCTTGTAAACCTAGGGATTATTTGAATAGATTTTGCAAAATATCTCTTAAGGTTTTAAGATTGCAACCGAGAAAAGTTTTTAGAATGCGTTAAATATGTTCAAGATGACGTAAGAGCAATATAATTAAATAAGTTTACTAAAGTTTGAAACTTATTACTAAAAGATTTGTTATTTAATAATAAATTAACTAATAATTAGCTCAATATCGCTAAGATAAATATACATTTTTAGCTGAACATAGAGAACGTTGTTTAACAATTCATTGGCTTCGACGTTTCACGCACCGCCCACGCTTCGTCGGTTTCAGTGACATTTCTCAGTAATACTTTACACTTGTTTGAATGCCTCACAATGCCATAACATCTTTTCCTTTGGAATTGTATTCTTAGAAAGGTTTAAAAGTGTTTGTGGAACTTAGATAGACAAACAAATGTACGGTTTTAGTATTTACGTGTATATTGCATTTAACGGGTGTAACTGATAGGATCTTCAAACTGAAAAAGTAGAGTATGTATCATGTTATTTTACTAGGGGCAAAATAAGGAAAAATTTGTTTAAAGAAAAATAAAAATAAAATAAAAAACTAAGCTTGATCGGCTCTAGCCCGACCAGGTAACGGAAAATTAGTAGGCGAAAAAAATATACAATTTTATTGCTAGTTACGAGGAATTTGTGTTTAATTTTGAATTAGCCACTGAGTCTCTTGACGTATGTTGGCACCAGTATTCCTTAGTTTCGAGTTCAAGTCGAGCTGGACATGTTTTCAAACAAACTATTATTAGTATTAGTGTTAAATTAGTATTTTATTGTTTCTTTTTGATCGCTTAACGCACGTTGATACTAGTGTTAGTTGCAAGTTCAAGTGGAGCCAGGTGTGACCATTTTAGGGAACGTTTAGTGTGTGAGGACAGTCATACTAAACCACATTCTCACTTCTCCCATTTAATTCCTTTTATTTCGATTTGGTAATGATGAACGTATGTTGATCCGTTGATCATCGGTGATGAATTTGTTTCGGCATTTGGTTCTTACAACAACAAACTGGTTCTTTCTGAAACAAACTACCTTTTCCTTCCGAACCCTAGATGTTATCCCGATCGATTGTTCTATCCGATGTCTAAGGGTTTTGTAATGTTATTTTTAAGGAATGTTGGCAATTGAGTTATGAGGAAATAAATCGTGCATGGTCTTAAATTTTCTCTGAATATGTAATTAGTGATGTTTCTAGTTCTTAGTGGTAGTTGATAATTTGATAATAAAACGTATTTTCAATAAAAAAACATTTATCACGATAATCAAAATATATACTACACATATTGAAAAATGTTTAGTATTATACGTTTATTAAAGATTTTAATTAACACTTATATACAATCTTCGCGTTATGGTTTTATATCATGGCAAAAGCTTGGTTAACTTGGATTTTTCCAAATGGATTGCTCTATTTGAAAAAAAATATTTATATATACGACAGAGGTTACGAATTATTAGTCCAAAGCCATCTTGATTACCAACCTTGTTTAGAATAAGAAAATATGTTACAAAGATGAAACAATGAACGCTTTAAATTTTTGATACAGTTATTCAATATGAATAAAGTGAAATATAATAGCAGTTTCAGGATATACGATGATCGCTCCTATTTTGAAGAATTTAACCCCAAACTCATATATATATATATATATTTCAATATATGTTTTTCAATGTAATATATATATATATATATATATATATATATTTATATATATATTGAGTTGTATATATATTAGCTTAGTGATATATATATATATATATATATATATATATATATATATATATATATATATATTAGCATCTTAAACTTTGTTAATTTAGATTTGTTCAATAAGAACTAGACAGTTTTTAAGAAATTTGGTATCATAGATCATGTAATAATTTATTGAGTTATTAATCAATATTGCTACTATTCGAGTAATATCGTAAACAATATCATGTAGGACAGGTTATGCTGTTAACAGGTAATGAAGTTTCATATTGATATCGTCTGAAACGTAGGGTTACCATACCATTATTCAAATTTTGAATTGAAATATCCTCGTGCATTTCCCATTGGCAGGTAAAGGCAACTGAATTTATGGAAGAATAAACTATGAATAATTTATCAATCAAATAAAGTTAGACGTTTCACATCGAAGCCAAATTAATGATTCGATCGGAATCTGGAGAATGAAGCATTTAGATTCTGGAGAGACGACGAATAATTATGTCAGAAAATTGATAAATTTGTTCAGTTTTTACGATTAATTTACATGCACGAAATAATCTACCAAAAGAACATTAAAAATATATTAATAGAAACATTTATATAGAGATCCCAATATCCCCCCCCCCTATATAGAGTCCGGCCAATATCCATAAATTCCAACCAATTATAAGACTAGAATATGCGACCACATACCTAATACTCAAGGGAGCTGGCAAAGCTGTTAATAGTAATTAGTTGTTTACTGTCCATGGCTGGTGATTCATTTCTTAATTTGGTTCATTTTGGCTATTTCCTGCAGATATAGCAATCAAATGAGTAGTTATTATGCAACAAAAATTATTGCTGTAAATATATTGAAGATCCATTAAAATTATTAAATGTTTGCGAAAGTATTTCTATCGAAGATATTACAATTGTTAAAAGGTTAGAGAGAAGAAACAATAATGTTAACCCACTTTTAAGTTGTGCGTGAAATGAATGTAGAAAGTAATGTGTAGCAATTGATATGAGTTAATAGATTGTTAATATTAATTAATAGATTCCTTACAACTGTTTGGTGTGTTTCAACTAATTAATTGTCTTTACAAATGAATAACTATCATGTATTAATGCTGTAGGTCTTTTTTCTCAACATTTACTTTAGCAAGACACACGAAGTATTAATAATTAATAGATGACAAAATAACCAATAACTTTTCTCTCGACTTATCACATTATCTTGGCGATGTGGATGTGTTGTTCTCTGCAGTGTCATGGTTGGTTCTTGTTTCAATCAATCTGGAGCCCTCGGTTTACGCTTCAGTTTTTTAACGTGCAACTTATTTGTGTTTCACTATGACTGCCGAGGTCACCGCCACATACCACCTAGTTTATAATGTGTGTATATGTTTAACCTTATTCCGCAAAGTTCTAAAACCTGCAGAAGAGGGATGATTCCGATTCTCGAAACTGAGTGTCATATTTTTGAAAAATTGAAGTTAAAAAAAAAAAAAATCCTATATCTGTTATAACATTTGGATCTACACTATGAAATATTTATGGTGTTGTAGCGTTACTTTTTAGTACATATTGACTCTTAAAACAAAATATTTTCTTTAAGTTTTTTACAAAAACACAAATATTAGGTATAATTATAAAGCTAATAATATCTGTGAGTGCGTGATGCTGTTCCCAGGTCCAGTGTCAAGTGTAGTGCGGACCGCTCCATTAACAGATTAATGTTGACCGGGGCCGTGAGGTGTGAACACCCTAGGGCCTTTATATTCCCTTGGGTGCTTTGTGAGCGCTCATAGTCTCATATTATTATTACTATATAGCTAATATCTGTGAGTGCGTGATGCTGTTCCAGGTCCAGTGTCAAGTGTAGTGCGGACCGCTCCATTAACAGATTAATGTTGACAGGGGCCGTGAGGTGTGAACACCCTAGGGCCTTTATATTCCCTTGGGTGCTTTGTGAGCGCTCATAGTGTCATATTATTATTACTATATAGCTAATATCTGTGAGTGCGTGATGATTTTCCAGGTCCAGTGTCAAGTGTAGTGCGGACCGCTCCATTAACAGATTTAATGTTGACCGGGGCCGTGAGCTGTGAACACCCTAGGGCCTTTATATTCTCTTGGGTATTTTGTGAGCGCTCATAGTCTCATATTATTATTACTATATAGCTAATATCTGTGAGTGCGTGATGATTTTTCCAGGTCCAGTGTCAAGTGTAGTGCGGACCGCTCCATTAACCTCTTCCCGCATAGCGGCACCATACGGTGCCACATGTTTTAGTTATCATTATATCTAGGTTTTAACACAAAAAAGTCTCCTTAAAATGCATGGTGGCATCAGTTGGTGCCACTAGAACAGTTTACAAACAATCAGCTGACTAAAAGTCTGCTTTTAGATCTTACTTTTTTTTTTGCCTCCATCCATGGAAACACTGTTTACCATATTGTTGGAAGTTGTCAAGTTTTAAACTGATGTTTATGACTCTTGGATGGTGTCTTATAGGTAAGTAAAAAATACTTTTCTTATGTAATGGAATGTGTAGTTTAAGATTTTATAAGTTACTTGAACTGTTTTGAAATTAGTTTGGTATGTATAAGCTAAAATGTAAGTGGCACCATATGGTGCCACTATGCATTAGGGGATGTCTTTTCTTTTGAGGTTATGTTTTAAAACTTTCTCGTTTTTTTGTAAAAAACACTATTTTTAACTGATTTTTATACTCCTAAATCGTTTATTTTGTTAAAAATTAGTGGTTAGTTTATTATAACCATACTAATTGGCTAAAAAAAACTTGGCAACAAAAAATGCCTCCGCTACTTCAACCTGCCTTATATAGACTTTTTTATTAGCTGATGTGTGAATTGACTATGTATTTTTTAATTTACTCCAATTCATAAAAAAATACAGCAAACAATTTGTAAAAAAATTCTTATCTTCATTCAACATCCTAACATTCTAATTAGAAACTTTCATATGCCTAATGTTTCATTGTTCAAAATTTCTGTTTGGTTAAGCCATTGTTTATTTTAACATTTCCTTACTGTGGTTTGCATTTTTTTATATCTTATAGCCTTTTCTTATATACGATTTGTTTTTCAGTGGTGTTTCAAAATGGATAGAAGAGTGCGAGACGAGGATATTGCTTTATTACTCGAAGCAGCTGCGAGCGAACTTGAAATACCATCTGACTCCGAATTGAGTTATATTGGAAGTGGAGATGAAGATGATGACGGGATGACTGACAAAGAAAGAGAGTGGAGCTTGCAGAGTTTCTTATCTGAGGAAGCAGGTATTCTTGAAAACACTGAAGATGCAGGTAGGCCAGATTACAATGACTTTGATTTGTTTGGAGTAGCAGAGAAGCAACCAGAACCAGAGAGGCCTGATGGTTTTGAAAGTGAAAAAAGTGTAGTGCTTACTAATAAATTTAGAGTCAACTACTGGTAGCCCCTATAATACCTAGTACTTTTGTCAAGGCTGTCACATTCAACTACCAGTTAGGCCTACCCCTAAGTTACAAAGTAATGATCACTTGTACTGTTTGGAAGAAAACAGAATATTAGATAATACCATAACAAAAAACTAAGGCAGTGTCAAACAAAGCTTGTGGTCGCTTAGCCAAGGAAAGAGGCCTAAGTAAAAAAAAGAAAAGGTTAAAAACGAATACGTTCAAAAAATAAGAAACTTCCATTTTTTTGGACCATCCATTGAGTGGGAGGCTGGAAAGGACAATGAGTTCACCTACAAAACATCCTCCTTTCAAAGGTCAGGTTTTCTGTCAACATTGATGGGGAATCGCCCATTGACTTTTTTAGTAAACTGTTTCCTGACTCATTGTTTGATCTAATTTTAAATGAAACAATTAGATATGCTTTTCAACAAGGAAAGATGAACTTTAAGCTGTCAATGCAAGAACTCAAAACCTTTTTGGTATCAATATTATGATGACGTAATATCCGATATCCAGAAAGCAGGATGTACTGGTCATCCATCTCAGGTCTACGAATGGAGTTTATTGCTAACACAATGTCCTGTAACCGTTTTGAAGAAATAAAAAGATATCTTCATTTTCCAACAATGATGATGAAGAAACTTTAAAAAATGACAAATTTTGGAAAAATTAGGCCTGTGGTAGAAAAGTTACACACAACGTTCCATAGTGCTAAATCTGTAAGATGAAAACCAATCCATTGATGAAATGGTTATTCCCTTTTAAGGGGCGCAGCCACTTGAAACAATACATAAAAAACAAGCCCAAAAAATGGGGGTTTAAAGTTTGGGTACGTTTTCCAGTTCCACAGGCTATGTGAATTGTTTTGAGTTGTATTCAGGCAAAGAAAACTTACCAAGAACATATTTAGGCCCAGTTTGGAGATATGGTACTGCGTCTTTTGTCATGGCATTCAAAACTTAAACATTAAACTTTTTATGGATAATTTTTTTGTTTCAATTCCTCTTGTTAGAGAACTGAAGACACAAGAAATATTTGTTATTGGCACAGTCAGGCTTTGACAGGATCCCAAATGAAGCAAAAACAGTGCTTAGTAGCTCCAGAACTACTTAGTAGAGGTCAAATGTCGATTGTCACATCATCAGACAATGTTACTCTTTTGAGATGGATGGACACAAAAGCAGTTCACACAATTTCCACATATGCTGGGTCTCAACCAGAAGACACAGTAAGTCGTTGGGATAGGTCGAAGAAAGATACCATTGAAGTAAGTCGTCCTTATGCAATTCAACAATATAATATGTTCATGGGCGGAGTTGATCTTGTAGAATCGGATGATTGCACACTACCCCCATGGTTCAAGAACAAGAAGTGGTATTTAAGAATAGTCTTTCATTTCATAAATATTACAATTGTGAATGCTTGGCTCTTGTTCAAGGTCAGGACCAAACAACCTACTTATCCACTTTTGAAATTTAAAGCTGCCATAGCCACATCCCTAATGGCTCAAGCCTTCGCTTCCAAAAAACGGGGAAGACCTTCAACTGACTGTCAAGAACCGGTGAAGAAGAAACAAGCTCCACCTAAGATGGCTGTTGAGGTTCGGTATGATGGGAGTTGGCCACTACCCGAGAAAAAATTGATACCGTTCATCCGCCAAGATGTCACGACAGAAGCTGCAAAAGCCGAACACGATTTTTATGTGGAAAATGCGATGAACCAGTGTGTCCCACATGCATGGAAAAATTCCACAGAAAGTGAAGATGATTGAGTATTGCTTGTAATACAAAATAAATGCAATTTTAACCTCAAAAATTGTTTAATTAAACTTTTACCTAATTACTTCAATTATTGTTATACTATGTGGCACCGCACGGTGCCAGTTTTCACAGGTCCCACGAGGCATGGTGGCACCATTTGGTGCCAGATAAAAATAATAGTTGTAATGAAATATTTTTTTGAAAAAAAATATTTGTTTATAACTAGAAAACATGTAATTAAAAAATTATTACCATAGGATTTTTTTTTGGAGCCCTAGAGAAATTCATGCGTGAAGAGGCTAACAGATTAATGTTGACCGGGCCGTGAGCTGTGAACACCCTAGGCCTTTATATTCTCTTGGGTATTTTGTGAGCGCTCATAGTCTCATATTATTATTACTATATAGCTAATATCTGTGAGTGCGTGATGATTTTCCAGGTCCAGTGTCAAGTGTAGTGCGGACCGCTCCATTAACAGATTAATGTTGACCGGGGCCGTGAGCTGTGAACACCCTAGGGCCTTTATATTCCATCGAGTGCTTTGTGAGCGCTTATTCTAACAGTGTGCTTGAAATATCAGATTGCCAGAGTATTAGACAATATCAATTACAATTATCTTTTAAAAGTGTGTAACAGTTCAATAAATATGAAGAAAACGTATTGAAAGAAAAAATTAAAATACATCGTTATAAAATTTAAAACAACAGAAGATTATACAAGTGGACACGGGTTTGTGGGGACTAATGAAACTCAATTATATTATTTTTAACGATATCGTTTATGACGATATTAAAACTTCACTTAACAGCCATACATAAATATGTCTTATTGATTATTAATTCATACCTCTTTAGTAGATTTTTGCTAATGTTTTATTATTTTGTTATCTAAGTTACCTTTTTATGTTGGAAATTAATTTATATGCAATGTAAAAAGGTGCAATTGATTACAAAATTTGCGGCAGCAAAATAATCTCTGATATTAGTAACAGTCAGAAAATATACAGTAACGAAAAGATTTAAAGTTCATAATACGACAATGGTAATATTATTATTTGTGTTACTTTGAGCTCTCTATGCGCTAAAGTTGAAAAGTTTTGTATAAATTTGGAACACAGATATATATAGATATGTAATGTGTTTATTTTCTCAGATTTTCCGCTCTCGCCGAGTATAGACAAACACGCAACGATGTCAACTTACCCTTCCTTGAACTTTCTGATAAACACTACTCTTCTTGATCTTGCACTCCTCATTCTCAAATATATTTGATCGTCAACGATCAAGTTTAATTGATACTTTATTTGGACATAAATGTGACGTACATGATCCTTACAAAACAGTATTAAATCATTCACCTAAGCCACCACAACCGGCACACTGTCATTGATGGTAGGTATAACTAAATAATATGCTTTATGTATAGAAGTATGTCTAGAAGTAGTAATTAAATTTGGGAATTTCAATGATTGTACAGTTTTGTAAGAATCATCTACCTGGAAGTTAGTTTACGTGAGGCTAAAGAGTTTGCAAGGATTTGACTATGAACTCTGTTCTTGGAGGGAAATATTCAGTGACTATAAAGTATTCATTGTCTGAATAACATGTTTGTCCGGAGAGTTCTAGGAAGAGTAAGATAAGATAGCGCTTGTCTGTCGTTAGTCGGTGAGAATGTTTGATTGAGGAAAATTGGTAATAAGAATTAAGGAAATGCATTACATATATAAACGTTTGTCTTTATCCTGCAATTTCGTTGAAATTAGACATATAGTTTACAAAGTGTACAGTATAGGGACTCAAGTAAATTATAAACATAAAACTTGAAATAGCAGAAACTGACGGTCAAGAATTAACAACGGTTCATACAATTCCACCATAATACACAATTTCCTGAAAAATACGAATTTTCTCTAAACATTACAGGTAGACATTTTTACAGACTTGAAACCACAACAAAGTACAAAACCTTCAATTATTCCCAAAACAGCCATCCTAACTAAAATTAATGTGCTCTTAATATGAACTTTACATAACAAACTAAACTAAACTAAACTGCTGGAAGTTACACAAATTAATATTTAAATTTCTTTACACAACATAATTAAATGAACTCTGTACAATTTAAATAAAAATAACAACTTGCTACATTGTACACATACACTTGTACAAATAACAATAAATTAAATCAAAATAAAAGGTTGCTGCATTTCTTTAAAATATTTTCCAAATTATCATTAAAAATATCTAAGTTTAATTGGTTTAAATTAAGAAACCGTAGATTCTTGTACAAAGGAAAATTATAATGAGAAACTGTTCTACATCTAGGTAAAGCAAATAAATTAAATTCTCTAAATATATGTAAATGATGTGGTACATGCAAACCTATGTGACTTAGCAAATACGAACTATCAACTGAATTATTAAGAACTTACATAAAAAAACTTATTGAGGCTAGTTCCCTTCTTATGGACAATTTTTTAATCTCAAACATTGATTGTATTTAAAGTTTTCATTTGACTTAAGATTTAATATTAATCACAATTTTAGGTACATTCCCACTCAATAGCAATATTAAAAGATTATATACTAATAATTTGACTAGCAACAGATTTGAAAAGCTGAGACTGCCATGTATATACATGCTTGTTTTATACACACTGCAGGGAGACGTGTGTGGAACGATATCAAGCAACTGTTCTCAAAATGAGTGGCGACTGTCTCGACGTGGCGGAGTGGTCGATGGAGTGGGAGAGGCAACCACTTGTTGTCTTATGTTTATCTTTCCAACAGTGACAGGCCATTAGCATTGTAGAGATCTCGACAACAATACGCTACATCTTATAGGATTAGTTATATCAACTGGGTGGGTACATTTAAGTACTGTTGTCAACTATAGTCTTCACACGTCAAGCAACACTGTTTAAGTCTATTAAAGACATGTCAAAGTTGTCTAACATTACCGTAAATCTGAAAGATACAAAGCATTTGACGCATTCCTTTTTCGAATGGCATTGTTACATTGTTTCAATGATTCAGGAATTTTTGATAAATTCAATACTTCAAACACTTAATAAGTAAAACAGTTTTATTTATTTATTTATGCGGCATTTCTTAAAATAGTATTTATGTCAGCGATAACGTGCAAAAGGTGCAAAAAAGTTATACACTACTAAATAGTAAATATGAATGTGGCCTTGATGTGGGATGGATAACAAATATTTTGGTATGGAAATTGACTTTAGATATGCAATGTGTATTGTTCACTGCAATTAAATGATTTTATTTGATTTGAGGGTAAAATTTCAAAGATTAGAATTCATACCTAATGTTGTTATATTTTATTATATTTGTTTTTCATTATTATTATTATTGTTTTTTGTTATGTATTTTATTGTATTTATGTCAGCGATAACGTGCAAAAAGGTGCAAAAAAGTTATACACTACTAAATAGTAAATATGAATGTGGCCTTGATGTGGGATGGATAACAAATATTTAGGTATGGAAATTGACTTTAGATATGCAATGTGTATTGTTCACTGCAATTAAATGATTTCATTTGATTTGAGGGTCTTTATAAAATTAATAATTTTAAAAATTTCAAAGATTAGAATTCATACCTAATGTTGTTATATTTTATTATATTTGTTTTTCATTATTATTATTATTGTTTTAGTTTGAACTATAATGGTTTTACTGATTGACTGCCTAAAGCTAAAACAATCTTTAAACATATGCAAGTACTCCGGCAGGTATTTTAAGATTATTCAAGATTAGAATGATTAGGTTAATTAAATGTCATGGTTACTGTATTTGACGCGAAAATATCAAGTCTAACACTGCTCTAGGAAGTTATAGTTAATTTACAAATACTTAATACTTTCCTTATTATATATAATAAAAGAATACATAGTCTTATTTTAAGTTTTAATGGTCAGTAAATAATTGAGTTTTTTCTTATTCCACTTATTTTTCATTTTTAAGAAACAATCGATAATTTTATTATTTTTATTGTATATTATTATAAAAATATGCAACTCGTTTTGTTCTGCCGTTGGCAACATACCAGCGTTACTAAAACTTTATTCCCTTATATTGTTTGGAAAATTTTTCAGTTTTAAATAAATTAAATGAACAAAGTTAGAAATCAAAATTAACACATAATAATCTATGTTGCTATTTTATGTTACAACAGTTGTTGCATAATCACATGTTATAAAATAAAAATTTGGCTTCTTTTCTTTAAAATACAACAACGATTATTATGGTACATTGTATGATTGTAATTTTACCGTTCGAATGATTTGAGCACGAAATGAATGTACTATTTAATATCTGTAATATATCGAAATTGCTTAAAACTAGTAACAACAAAAATTATCAACAAAACACTTTATACAGTGTATAAAGTGGTATAATAATGAAATTTTATGTCTAATGTTAGCGAGCTTGTATCACTCATAGGGAATATTGTGAGTCATTTGAGCTATACACTTTAAATTTTGCTGGAAACTTAATTTTCTTATAGACAAGAAAAGTTGAATAATAATTCCCTCCACTAATTTGTCTGAACGCTAGCAAAACTTATTTGATACAGGATAGAAAGTAACATTATATTTTTTCCGCAAAAAAAACGTAGACAACAACACTTGGTCTACCGTACTTGTTTGAATATTATTTTGTTGCAGGATGGATTTAACCAAAGGTCCCACAATTTTCAATATCCGAAAATGCTACTAGACTTATTCGGCCATTAGGATTAAAACAAAACATGCAAAAGAAGTAACGAGCCACCATTTTGCCTTTTCATTTAACTATATTAAATTGAGAACGGATTTTTGTAATGATTTGAAATTTAGTATATAGCTTTGTATTGCTATAAAAGCGTAATTACAGAAACAATTTCAATTTTTTTGTAGCTTTTGAAATGGTGCCATAAATATTATAAGCGTAAATATCCTAAAGCAACATATAATAAATAAGTCACAGTTATTACATTGTAGTTATAACATTTAATTACAAATCCAATGACTCCGAGTTTCAGAAAATCGGTTGATAAATAAGGGTGACAATGTGATTTAAAAAACCAAGTACTAAACAATATCCTCTGTGATTATGTGACAGCATTGTTTGTGAGCGACGGCAATCGGCTGTTTTAATTTTAGCTCCTCTAATCAGCTGATTATAACATCACATTGTTGAACTCTGTGTTACATACATAATACGTATGTATATTATAAAGTTTAAGTACGCTACCCCAAAAGGGTCCAAAATCTTACTGTAACACTGCTTTATTGTGCGAATTCTATTGACAAGATAAAAGGTATTTAAGATGACCTCTTATCGAAAGACAATGTATATAAGAATCTTATGTAACATATTTACAATTATTTACTGAAATCTTACTTAGTCTGTCAGACACAGTTCGTTAGTATAAAAAATGATCAGGCTGAAGTCACATCTAAAAGAGCAGACGTTAAGAAGTATTCAGAAAGTTAGAAAATCCATGTAAAGTTCTCGACTATAATACTGTTCTCAACTCAATGTTCGCATCAAGTGGGAGTTTTATACAGAGCTATGCTTCATATTGTGCTAATTTTACTTCATTATTGTTTCTAAGTAAACCCTGATCAAACCACAGAACATTTATTAATTTTACGTTTTGTAGATTGTAATTTCTTGCGCCATTGAAAAAAAGTACCTAATTGAAAAATTTTGCAATGAGAGTCTCTTGTGAAGGAAATAGTAAAGATATACGTGTTATTGTATTATTAAATTGATCTTGCCTTCCTTTTACTTAAACTGTTTATATGATAACTTTAAAACCATGCAAGTAACTAAGAATCTTACAGATATTATAGCAAATTACAGATTTTATAAGTTTCCAGTAAAAAGAGAACGACCGACGTGCTGCACGGGTCTGGAAAGAGAAGAAAGGATTAACACGCCCTACTGTAGTATTAAATTATTACCTTACCATGGAAGCTTTTACTGAATAAAGCAGATGGTAGGTAGAGATCACTAAGAAAGGATTATAATCCGGTATATTGCATCCTTTTCCTCCTTCATAAGTCTTTGTTAGGTTCTCTTTACAAGATTGGAACACTACAATCATAATCTTAATAATAATATACGTGAAAAGTGTCTTTGTTTGTTTGTTTTGTATTTATGTGTACAATATTCAACCGATTGTACTAAGATTTTATATAGACATTCTTACGGTCTCTAGGAGAAATATGGTCTTTAAAGATGTTACATTTTATTGAAAGAGCCGCGGGCAACTGCTAGTTAGTTATATTTTAGTGTTAAATATAACTGCATAGACGCAGAATAAAATATCAATTTTACAACACGAGGAGATTAATCTATATATTTATCCATTTTCATGTATGACGTGACATGTTCCATAGTGAGCAGTGCACATTACTCGGTGAGTTGTACAGAAGATGTAAGACACTTTTGTACTCTGTTTACTGTTGGCTAAATGTTTCGAAGTGTTGAATATTAATTGAGGAATCTTGAAATCAGGTCAACAGAGCAATGACTGAAGAAGTGTATAAATAAAAACGTAAGATATAAATATGAACTGAATCGTTATAAAAGATGGCTACAGAGAATGACGAGTTGCTTTAATTGGAAATGTAATTTGGTAATAAGAAATGTTTGAATAGTAACCACGCGATTTCTTAAACTAAACTTTATTCAATAATATAATTTAATTTTGCTATATCATGAAAAATATGTTATTCCTTGAATTCATAATATACATTTTATAACGAATCACTACGATAGTTGTTTTGGTCATGTGTAAAATCTTGTAAGAAGTATCTAAATTTAAATGCTTATAAGCAGTCCCTCGATTAAACATAATTTATATTTTTTCTTTCTTTGAAAAAGTTACATAAATTGTCTTATATTATTATATCTAACTTTATTATGAAGTCACAATTGTTTAAAAACATACCACAATAGACTCTGAATCAATGATAGGTTGCAAATCTTCCATAAACGTCTGCGTATGATAAATAGATTTTTCGGCTTTGCTCACCTCGCCGGATAAATATTCTACTGCATACACGGGTTATTGAAAGTATATATGACTGCGGAGAAGAATTATCGTAACCACACTATGGCCAATCAATTATTTTATATAATTTAATTTTTTAAACTCATAGAACCCCTTTCAGATCTTTACTACGTTTACCAAAATATGTTCTATCACATATACATTTATTACAAATGAGGCTTTTTAAACGCTGTCCTGCACGACTTTCTGAAGTTCAAATTAGCGATAATGCGAATTGCTATTTTTTGTAATTTTAAAACTCTCATACAATGGATGTTTGCACAGGATACCCACAAAACGATTCCATACGAAAGGTGTGGATAAATTAGGCCGTAGTACGCCTAATCAGTACCTGACTCGGGCAATATTTTGTTAACGATCTTTGTTCAGCGTTAGGTTAAGTTTCACAGCAGCGCTATAATAACAAAATATATACTATATAAACTATGGAAGGTTCTAAAGCAAGTTGCCTTCTATAATACAAATGTCGTAGGTTATATCTCGTATGATTGTACTCAGTGAATTTGCGAATTTATTTTATGCAAAATTTCAAGTCAGCTCGTTTTTTATATATCGAGCAGGTAGACAGGCAGACAGAAATTAAATTTCTTTTCCAGCTCCTCGAGTAATATATTTCACTAAGCAAATTGTAATATCATTATCATATAATTATGTTATTCATGTATGTATTGTTATCTGCAACGGAACTTTATTAATTTTTTACAAATACGTAATGTAGAATCATTAATTTTAACTTTTTTGCGATGAAAAAACTATTAATATGTGAATTTCTTATTTAATTAATCCATTTCATGAATAAAGGTCACTATTTTTATGCTAAGGAGAAGATTCAAATTATCAACAAAAGTTTGTGTTATTGTAAAATAATAATACAAGTATTACATTTCCAAATTTTACTTGATATTTGATACAAAACTAACGAGAATAAACTGCACATTGTAATTAATATTTTTGAGTCTCGAGAACGCACTGTTCTTCAATCTATAATTTGATCTTCAATTCAATTATCATACAACTCAAATAAAAGCTGAAAATATGCATTGGTTGACGTTTATGTAAGCCGGATTTGAAATATTGTATGCATATAAGCTGTTATCTTGTACGACCTTGTGTTTCTTGAATTTATATTAAGCATTTCGAGTGATTTTATATTTACTATATTTTCAATATCTGAATTTCATTAGAAATATATATCCTATTGCAATAACGAAAATGGTTATTGCAACAGGATATATATATATATTTAATGTTTTAATCAAATACTTTATGACATGGGATCCTTTAAAATTATAGTAAGAAATTCAAATGTACAATGTCCTATGTTTACAATGCAATATCGTATGGCTAGTTGAGGATACTTAAGACAGTTTTTACATTTTGTTCATAATATATTATTTTACTTCATAACATATTTCTCAATTTTTTTCTCAAACGTAAACATACGTTTTAGAAGTGTTGTATTAATTAATATGCAAGCCTACTTTCTGTGTGAATGCTTTATTTCGAATTTTATAAATGAACTTACTCGTCTTAAAAGGGGCTTAAATGTACTCCACGTAGTATGAAAGAGACCATATCATTTCACTAAGTCATCGTTAACGAACACATAATGGTCTAGTATCCTTAAATATTATGGTTCTCACTCATAACGTAATGATACATAGACACTACGTAGCCATGGTGGGAAGGTTTATTTTAGTACGAATGTCGAGTTTAGCTGCAGTTCACCTTCCTCTTAAAGCAGCGTCTGGAATCTGTTGCTGTTATAGACTTTACTCCTAGAATATGATTCCATGTTCGTCTAAAAAAGTCGACAAAAGTCTACGAGGAAGAAGCGTTAAACGAACAGTTTACATCGTTTCGACATCAGAGACGCATAGATTTACAGAATATAAAATAGTGGAGTCCAGGTGAATTGGAATTCTCATGTTTCTCGTCAGGAGCACAGTTAAGAGACACCATTAATCAGATCCTGCATTAAAAGGAAGGTAAATTTATGTAAATATGTAACTATTTTCTATAATAATTTATTTACTTGAACTGTTTATAAGTTAGATTAGATCAGGATTTAAAATATAATCATAGCAAAATTGTGTTTATCAAATTACATAGAGAAGGTATAAGGTTTAAAGATATTTATTTTCATCTCTTGTCAGCCAGGTTTCTAATATTTTTAATTACCGTTTAACATAGAATAAGCTTACAAAATTGACTGTAGCGTTATCTTTAAAATCTCTGACAGTAAACATTAGTAAAATACACAAAGATGTAATGTAAATACGCAATTTTAGAGATTTGAATATTTAAATAATTTTCGTTGCTTTATTTATCGGCCTACCTCGACTTTGATCAATTTTCACAATACAAATATAACAGATTTCTATAAACTGCTGTATTATTTAATAAATATATCCGGCAGAGAAGTACTTTCTCTTCCGAATCATATTACAATTGTTAGTCGAAATATAACTTCAATTTTAGGTTAATGTAGTGTTACAGTACAGTTGAACTTAAGCTTTTAATTAAACATCTATTTTTAATTGTTAAATAGTATTTTCTTAAATAAAAGCATTATTAGTTTTCAATCTTTATGAAAATTTGTTGATACTACAATGTTATGTTATTTCAATAAAAATAGGACTTGTTGTTAGTTAAAAATTTCTTTGATTGCATTATACTCGTATTTATTTTACAAATTAAATTTTCAATATAATTTAGCACCTGATAAGCATTTTAGTACTAGTATATACTCGTAATTGTTTTATATAAGCTAAGTATGTCTCTGTAGAACAATATGTTTAGTTTAATATTTTTGGTTTTTTGGCCAAGATCAAAAACATATTGAAGACAATAAAATATATTTCTTTTGTATTGGTAACTATTAAAATTAATTTTATACAAACATAAATATAACCTATTAGACGTGAAATAAATGGTTATTTAAACGTTGAAAATTGCATTTAAACACTAAACTAACCATTGCTGCTAATGTATAAGTCTAGTCGCATATACAGTAAATGGTTCATTAGTATAATGCCCTATCGCTCAGATAATATAATTCTGTTTGGGGTTTATCTAGAAACATAATTAGTTATCCACTTCATTGTGACTAACTAATTGAGTCTAAGTTTAGTTTTAAGTAAATTGTAGTTAATATTTACTACCTCAGCAGGTAGTACGCTGTGCGAATGTAGCGCAAGTGTACGTACAGGTAGAAATACTAAGGCACGGCCAGGTAAGTTATTGAAAGTAAAGTAGGATCGCTAGTCGGTAAGCCATGGGTATCAGCGTGGACTAACTGTCCTACTATGCAGAAAAATGACGTCAGCGACCCTCGTCAAAATTATGCGTGGACCTACAGTCTTACAATCTTAATTCCTGAAGGAACAAAAACGGAGAGAGAACTAAACTAATGTAAGTGTTATAAGTAACTCTTGACATGAAAGTTCATGTGTTTGTGTGTATGTCCACGTAGGTTTGTCCACACTGTATCTCGTAAACAGTTTGGTGTACATTGAAAATGTTTAGCAGGAATATAATATATATTGAAGATATAGACACAGCCGGAAGTTAGGATTTCACTCTGCCTTATACCCGAAGAGGAACATAAAACCACTGAAGTAAACAGTTTTTAACTGTAGTGTGTTTTTCACTCTAAAGGTTATATTGAAAAAAGAGCAAACTCAAATTTGGTGTCAGGAATATAGTTAATTTGAACCAGAAGTGATCCTACAAGCGCAAATCCTGGAATAAAAATTACTCGCAATGTTGCTCTCGTGTTAACGATGATCACTAGAAAAGGTGTAACTGTTATGACAAATGAAAACTCCTGTTCCAAAATTATAACAGGACTCCATCGTATTACATCGTAAGTATTTTCATAAAGGTACAGAACTCGACTAAAGATACGAATAACTGCGGGCAAATAAATAATAATCTATATTTAAAAAAATAAAATAAAACAAACATTTTATTTTATTGTGCAAGTAATATTATTACCGTACTATAGATATTTTGGTCGTTGCCGTTATTTTTAAATACACCCTGTTTTAACTTACTTAATAATATTAATTTTTCCAACAATTACTTAAGAGGGTAAAGCTCAAACGCTAATAAAAAATGTTACTATGTACGTAGTACAACGTTTTTATCCACAGTCACTTAAAGAATAGGGTAGTATTAATCCTTGGCAAAGATACTCAGGCAAGTACTCGTATGGTTGTTTTCTTTAATATTCAGGTGATCAAGACACAGAGGGGTTTACTAACCTGAGATCTCACTGTTACGGCATCGGACAGCTAATTTTAAGGCTGACGTCTCACTAAAGCGGTCTTTTAGATTATAGTCCTCTAGAGTTTTTAGTGGATTAAAAAAAACTAAAAACCTCCTGTCTCTTTCAAATATTTCAAAATTTTATTATGAACTATATATATATATATATATAATATATATATATATATATATATATATATATATATAAAATTTCAATAAACATTGAATCACAAAAAGTACTTGCTCCGCCGGGACTCGAACCCGGATCTCTCACTTGCCGGGTGAATGTGCTACCATTACACCACAGAGCCCTTACTTTTTACGATTCAATTATATTGTATTTGGCCGTATCTGTCACATATGCGTTTAAATAACCAAACTAACATATGACGGAAGACCAAATACCTGTCAAATGACTATTGTTTACATTTATTAAATTTGTATAAGTGTTTATAGCCTAATTTAATTTCAATAAACATTGAAACCAGAGCCTTTACTTTTTATGATTTAATTATATTGTATTTGGCCGTATCTGTCACATATGCGTTTAAATAACCAAACTAACATATGATCGGAAGACCAAATACCTGCCAAATGATTAAGGTTTACATTTATTAAATTTGTATAACTGGCAATAGCCTAATTTAATTTCAATAAACATTGAATCACAAATAGTAGGCTACTTGCTCCGCCGGGACTCGAACCCGGATCTCTCACTTGCCGGGTGAATGTGCTACCATTACACCACAGAGCCCTTACTTTTTACGATTCAATTATATTGTATTTGGCCGTATCTGTCACATATGCGTTTAAATAACCAAACTAACATATAACGGAAGACCAAATACCTGTCAAATGACTTTTGTTTACATTTATTAAATTTGTATAACTGGCAATAGCCTAATATATATATTTATTATTTATTACATAATTAATTATTATAATTTTATAATTAATTATAAATTTATTTATTATTTATTACATAATTATATATTTATATATTCTATAAAGTAGCACCTATTTTGTCACACTAAAGGGATAGATTATGAATTATATCAGAAGATAAATCAGCGAATGTTGACAATCTTTCCTCGTCTATTGGCTGAGAATAGGAATAAATGTCTTCCACAGTAAAGATTTTTATAATGCAGGTTAGAGCTGGAAAATTAATTGAGCACTGTTTCCAATAGTGTGACCAAGGTATAAATTATGTATTTTTAAATATATCACATTATGTTTCATTATTTAAGTCAGTGTCCTTGGGAAATCAATAATTTTAGTTTCACAAGTCCAAAAAAAATTGCCATATGATCTGTAAAGCACGAAGCTTGCATTCGAAAGACAGTGTTTTGAGCACTTTCCAAAATTTTCAGCACTATTCAGAAATATTGTTGCAAACGAAGCTATAAAAACAACCAAACTGACATTGAGAGAGCAAGTAGTAGAATGATATCATACTGTTATTTTATGAAACATGGAGACAGTGTATGAAAGTGTATGAAATCTTTCTTGAACGTATTTTATATTACCATAGAAACAATTTTATCCCTTAATTTACCAAATATCGAGATAGAGCCGGAAATTTAACTAAAATTTGCGTACAATTAACAATGTGTATTCTTGTGACAATTCATATTTGACTGATCTGAAGAAAGGGTCATCTATTAATAGCGCATAATTAAGAAAACTTAAGGTATTGACAGTTCCGAACCAACTAAATATTGGTCTTGTCTTACTAACACAGCCGACCCTTATTCCACGTCATCCGAGCTTATTGTGATGGTTCCTGTTCAATCATTTGCATTTATTTATGATTCTGGTTAGTGCTGCTACCTGTTAAATATATACCAAACTATTTGGACATGTGGCATATCCCCTTTTCTATTCTACCGTTGAAATTGTAGTAGTTGGAGCTCCAGCTGTTTTATGAGACAGAGAAAGGTATGCCACATTGGTAGTGATGGGTCAAGCCATTACAGGCAAATATTCTCTGTTGCGAATTTGAATCGTTACTTGCTTATAACCTAAATATGGTGAATTATGATGTGAATGAATGTGATGGTTTAGTTAGGCCTAAGAAACTGTAAACATTGGTAGAGAAATGTTGTTAAAAACACTAGTGAAAGTTATATTAGTGACAAAACTGCACTATTAAAAATTAAAAATCTAAACAGGGTTGTTGTGGGTTTTACACATTATATATATATATATATAAAATTATATATATATAATATATATATATATATATAATATATATATAATAATATATATTATATATATAATATATATTATATATAATATATAATGTCTATATAATATATAGAAACAGATCTTTTCGTGGGAGTTTATAAATTAGGTGAATATAACTTGAAAAATGCTTTTTTTGTGGGACTCATTAAGAAATATTGTTGCAAACGAAGCTATAAAAACAACCAAACTGACATTAAGAGAGCAAGTAGTAGAATGGTATCATACTGTTATTTTATGAAACATGGAGACATTGTATGAAAGTGTATGAATTCTTTCTTGAACGTATTTTATATTACCATAGAAACATACATACAAGTGAAAAATTTTGCCTAATGATAATACTTAAAATTTTAATTGTTGAATAATAATATAAAATCTTTTAAGTAGAATTCTAAATTCAAGAACGCGCTTTCGTTGTAGATGAATATTATACTTTTTTGATTCTATAATTCGAAGTAGAAGTGCTAACCCTATATTAAACAAGAACTTTTTGACAAATAAAAAATTGTTTCATCAAATTAGTGAGAGAAAGAAATATCTCTCCGAGAAAATATAAATAGATTTCAAGTGAACAGACTGCTGAACTTATAATTTATTAAATACAGAATTACATTTATTTTTAATTAGGAACAAGATTTTCGTCAGAGAAAAAATAAGATACTGTTTGGTATCTATGTTATAATATATTTTTTTGGCCCAATTTTCTAAAGCTCTTAAACATTATAAAATACATGAATCGGTAATGGTATTGCCGTTATCACAATTATATACAATTATTTATATTTTTGGAATATAGTATCTAAAAATATAAACGTTATTATAGAATGCTCCTAAATAGAACAGATTTTATACGGAATTTGAGATTAAGATCGCGAGGAGAAAACTCTGGTATTCTTATAAAACGGTGTAATATAAATACACTTGAAGGTTGTCACTTTCTGTCAGCTCTCAGCCCTTTTAAAATGTTGCATGTTTAATCATTAAGTTCAACCAAGCTACTGTGAAATATACACACAAAAATTCCTTTTCGTTTCCTTATAGTATCTTGAAAATATAAATAACTTAAAATTTTTATTGGTTAGTGAAGCATAGTACTGGAGGTGGTGGAAAATATTCACTTCTGTATGTCAGTCTGTCATATATGTCGAGTTCGGTGACGGCTCGTATCAATTATAGTGGTATTTTGCTTAGCTTTAAAGTAAATTTTCCCTTACGTTTTGGGTAAATATAATGAAAAATATCAATCACAAAAGACACAGATTCTTAAAGACACTGAGTACGATCTTATGACATTTTAACACAGGAGTCTCCGAACCTTTTTCGTTCGAAAGCCAAAAATGAAATATATTAAGAGGCAGGTGGGCCAAATACTTTTACACTTAATAAATTGGTTGGATACAAATTCTAACCACCAAGAATTAAAATTTCTACAGTAGGTGTAACATATTAAGGTTAAGTTTATTAACTAGGTTAGGTATTTAGTAGGTTTACTAAGAAAAGTATTAAACATGTCTATATGAAACACATTTATTTATTAAAAGTAAGATTTTGACAGTTGTTGACAAGACGTTTTCTATTGAGTCATCCCTTGTCTTTCTTATGTATAGTCTGAGATTTGTGCAGTCGTTTTGACCACCAATGTCAGTCCATCTCGGCTCAAACTATGTGCCTTTATTACGAAAATAGAATTTACGTTTACCAGAAAGATTTTTTTCTATACATGTATATTAATTGGATTTCATTAGTAATTTTAGAGAATGTTTGTCTACATGTGTTCATCAATAAACTGAAAACTTTCCTCTCGCAAATTTTTTTCTAGGAATCGTGACTCAAAGATCTGCAACGAAAAAAATCTAAAATCGTGGATGCGTATAGGTACTGTGTTAATCAACACAACATTGATACAACTGGGTAGCGCAAACACATGTAAATAACCTACACTTGAAGATTGTCAGTTTAAAGTAATAATGTCAGTTTAAGTAGTAATATTTCACGATCTAATTCGCAGCAATCAGTTAAAGTTTAAGTCGCGAGAGTGCAATTTCAATTTAAATTTTAATATATTTTGAATAAGCTTTTACGTTTTCTAATTTCAATGCATCATCAAAACTATAAACGCGAGGTTTAAATACCTCCCTTAATTTCACAACAGTATCGAGAGTATAACGTAAAGGGAAATAGACAGTAGTCTAATTAGAAAACTTCATACAAGCTTTAGAGTGGTTTGTTTCCTAACTAATATTTTGGAAGGGGGCAAGTTTTCTTCAAAGAAATGTTCAAAATATTGGGACAAACTGTTAACAAACGATTTTTTACTTTGAGATTTCATACCCAAAAAATTAGTAAAGTGATCATGAACTCAGCGATCATCTGAAAGTTTAATCTACGAGCTTGGCCTGTTATTAAATCATGAACATGTCAATGGCTTAAAGTAGTTAAAAAATATTTACAGGACTTTTCGTCTGCTTAGCCAACGTATTTCACAATAATATGGTACGTTTGCATATTAACTCTTGATTTCTGTAAGAAAAGTTTTAAACTGGCAGTATTTCATAGCATGAAATTGAATATACCTAGTTCATTGTTTTAACAACAATCCGCATTATCTCAGGCTTCTACAAACCCAAAATTTTTACAGCATAAGGCTTGCTCGTAAAATCATATTGGAATTTCATAGTATTTCCACCTTCAGAACATTAAACTGAATTCCAAACACATTTTAGAGGTACTCATATTCATCTGTAGCTATACTATGAGTTTTTTTTATGAAGTTAGTGTTTAGATATAGTTTCGTATAACTTGGAAAAGACTTTTGTTCTTGGAATATTGCTTTCTATGGAATAAATTGCTCTTAAAGGAACAGAATCAGACAAATCAGTTGACTTCCTGCACGTAACTTCAAACTGGTGTCTATTGTCAGCACCTATATCGGCATGCAACAGTATTTGGAGACAAGCAAAAGTGTATTCAGTGTTACAGTAGCTGGTTTTGAGGACACTCCTCAACGACAATTTTTAAGTATTTACTAATTCACCGTCATAAAAAAGTTGCTAGGCTTAACTAAGTGTGACATATTGTGGAAAGTGCTCAAAAACAGCCTCGATCTGTCTACTGGGATCTGAGTAAGTTTGTTTTACATAATCTTTTTAATAATCTCTACAAATGTTTGTGCTATTTCAACACAGATTAAATAGCGTCTCAAACAAATAAAACACTAGAAATTCAATTTCACTGATTAGTTTGTTCTGACAAGGGCGGGCGTCGGTAATGTTAAAGGCCTAATTTGTGCACCATTTCCATTTACCATTTCGATTCGCTCACTTTTGTAAGCGTTATAAGCACAATAAACATGTAACGATATCAGTAACTTATACTAAATAATGCATATCAACAGTTCACGTATTTGTTATTAAATAATACAACAGAGAATTTTCACTTCTGTTGTTGCAAACGTCACCCCCCCCACGACACTTTATATATATGACTGCCAGCTTTGTCTGACATCTCACTCCTTCACTTGCTACTATAAAACTTGAGAGTATTAGATCAGTAAATAAGATTAGCCGTTATCTGAAGTAAAATTAGAGCGTGTATAAGAAATATTTTGTCAATATAACATCATAGTAAAGATGGCATTTTAATAAAATGTCCTAAAGAAAATCCTGAACAAACTTCTCAAGAAGTTAAAATAGTGAAATCTTGGTAATACATTTTAAGCCATAGGTCCCATAAAACTATGTCCCGGTTTGAAAAAAATGACTGATTGATTACCTTTGAGTAGGGATCTTATTATGTAGTAGTTCTAGGAACAGCTTATTCAAGAGGAAAAATTCTCGGTTATTTTTATACAAATGAAAATTAAAATTATTGCCTCAAATCTTTTCTTTCATCAGCTGCTCAGGAATTAATTTAGATGTTTTATTAAGTAAATATTCAGAATATCGGTTATTTGTACTAGTATAAATAAATAAAATATTTTATACTTTTAATCGTTAAACTTGTTTGGTGTATCTACCATATCTTGCGATGTACCTTAATCTGATATAAAAAGATCATTTGTTCATTGTTCAAAGTTAGTACCCTTTAATATAACCTCTAAATTTGGTTGGGAGAAGATAAAATGTTCAACCTTCTATTTTTTTGAAATAAACCATTTTGTTATGTAATATTTATTGAGTCGTGGAACTATAAGAAATATTTAAAAAACTAATATTTTTCTTAAGAATATGATCTTTCAATTTTTCTAACTAAATTTAAACTTTTATTTATCATATTTGTCTCATTTTAATACATACAGTTTTAAATTACTCTACACTATTTTAAGCTGAAACATTCCTAAATACAATAAATAATTTAAGTATAGTAATTCATTCGTAAAACCTCAACTAAATCAATGCATAATATAAAATAACTAAAGGATAATTTTTAGTCTACCATTTTAAATATTTTACTTGTGCACAGAAACATGTAATGGAATAAACAGAGCTAATTTTGAACAAATATGCCTAAAAGCCTAAACCATAAAATATTTTATGACAAATGATAGCTCACACACGCTCCGCGATGCACAAATGTGAAGGAATGCACAGGTGTTAGGAGTAGGGGAGGCACATTTGGATAATTACGAAGCTAGAGATAGAGTAGTTTGAGGATTATTTTCATTGTTGCGACATTGCTGTTCGTTTTTCTGACTCTGTGGAGTAGCGAAACTAGAATGTGTAAAATAAAGACAATACATAATACCCTAACTAACTCAAAGTAAATGGTTTGAACTAACGACGATTAAGAGACTAGGTTTGATGTGCGCAGAGTATCTAAATGCACTCAATCATACAAAATGCAAATTTTTAACTATAGCAACAGTTGTGTTATGTGACTATCCAATTTACCTTTATGTACCTGCGAGTACTCCATTAGTTGTAGTATACGATGTTAACTTGTACTGTGATAAATAACTGTAATAGTGATACTATCGATGGTCAGTCTGTTACAGGTATAGTGGGTCAAGGTTAAACAGGTTTCATGCTCTTAATTATGGCTAAATGATCATTTTTTTTTTTTTTTTTTTTTTTTCCTTTGGGATATTGGGGTGGATTCCTAGATCCTCACACGTCAACCTGAGGCTTATTGTGTGCCCCTTTGATGTTAGAGGGGTAAGCCTATCTTCGTGCCCTTAATTTAGGCTAAGAAGCTTTTCCCCGATACTAGCATCTGGTTCGTCGCCTGGTTGTTTATCACCGAAAAGAGCCTTCTCCTTGCTCCAGTCTCTCACAGTCCAGTATTATGTGTTTTGCAGTCTCTTCAGACTTATTGCAGAGTCTTACACTCCGAGTCCTCATTTTCGTAAACCTAGAGTGTTTAGGTGTTTCCTGAAGTGGCCGTGTCCAGTGATCAAGGCAATCACTTGCTATAACCCGATCCCTCCCCAGCCCCATCAGCCATCTGGTGAATCCGGAGCTAGAATCGGCAAGCAGTCTTTTGCCGAGTGCTTGTCCTTGGTGACTCTGCCACCGCAAGCGGTGTGTCTTCCTGGACCATTTGTTTATACTTTGATATGCGGCTGACTTGCTTATACCACAACTCGGTTCTGGACCGGTGTATGGCATGCTTGCTCCGCTTTTGGCAAGCCTGTCGGCGCATTTCGTTGCCACCTATGCCTGTGTGGCCCGGTACCCAACCAAGACGCACACAGTTGCGTGATCCAAGCTTGCAGAGAGTGTTAAAGCACTCCCACACAAGCTTGGATGAAATGCTGTTGGAGTCAAGAGCTTTAAGAGCTGCCTGACTGTCTGACATTATACAGATGTTCATTTCCTGGTACCTTCTGGTGAGGCCTAGGTTGGCACAGGCTAGGATACCATAGATTTCTCGGCTTGAAATATGGAGCAGTTCCGACCCAAACTGCGCTAAGGGCAGTTCTAGGGGATTGACTAAACACTCCATATCCAGTTCTACCCTTAATAAGCGAGCCATCCGTGTACCAGACAAAGCTCTTTCTTATTGTTGGGATGTTATCTTGCGATTTCCACTCATCTCTGGAGTAGAAGTCAAAACAGAGAATGGCTTATTGAATACGAACTCCGTTCTCATTGTGTCGGAGACCATTTCGAGAATAGCGCTTGGGTTTACAGCTTCAGTGATGGCGCCATGGCTCGCGTTAGACGCGCCATTCCTCCACAAGCCAGCAACCATCAGCCGATAAGCTGACTTACGCGCTTCAGCTTTTATATGAACATCAAGAGGTAGAAGTCCTAAAGCCACCTCAAGGGTCGCTGAGGGACTGCTCCTGAATGCTCCGGTTACAAAGATTGTGCCAAGCCTTTGTAAGCTTTCAAGCTTGGCTTTGGCAGTTACCTGATTCACCTTTGTCCACCAGACTAATGAACCATAAGTAATTTGAGGGCCTTTACAACTGCTTTGTAAAGCCATAGTGCTATATGGGGTTTTACGCCCCATGAGATTCCTGCAAGTCTCCTGGACGTCATGAGCGCCCACTTTGCTTTGTGCAGGATATTATTAAGATGATCATTCCACGTAAGCTTATGGTCTAGAGTCAGTCCTAAATATTTGACTGTCTTTGACCACTCCAGCTGAGTGGATGCGAGTTTCAGCCTAGAAAGAGACTCTAGGTTCTTTTTTCTAGTGAATGGTACAACTACTGTCTTAGAGGGATTTACTTTCAGTCCCTCTCCTGACACCAGTTGTGTACATGTTGAAGGTTGGTATTCATGATATCAACAACAACATTTGTGTATTTTCCCTGTACCATAAGGGACTATGTCGTCTGCATATCCTTGGACATAGATTCCGTTTGTTAGTAAGGTCCTCAAGTAGACCATCTACTACTAGGTTCCACAGTAGAGGTGACAGGATGCCTCCTTGAGGACATCCCCTTGTGGGTGTTTGCGATCAACAAGCGATACTTCATTGAGATCGGCCCTGATCCGTCTGGAGCACAGCATGGCCCTAAGCCACCGGCACAGAGCTGGCTCGAGGCCACGTCGCTGTGCTCCACTTACCATTGCAGTGAATTTTGGCATTGTCGAAAGCTCCTTCAATGTCTATGAAGGTGCACAATGCCAATTCCTTGGCGGACAGGCTATCCTCAATCCTACTGACTAATTGGTGCAGTGCTGATTCACAGGATTTGCCTTGCTGGTATGCATGTTGGTTGCGATGAAGGGGAGTGTCTGAGAGAATCCCTTTCTCAGGTGCCTCTCCACCAGTCTTTCTAATGTTTTCAGTAGAAACGAAGATAAACTGATGGGACGAAAAGATTTAGGGACAGAGTAGTCCGCTCTCCCTTTTTTAGGGATGAAGACCAACCCTGTTGAGACGCCAGACTTGTGGTATGTACCCATAGGCTAGGCTCGCCGCTGAATAGTTCACATAGAAGGGTAAGGAGATTCTCCGGCCCTTGTTGAAGCAGGGCCGGAAAGATTCCATCCCCTCCTGCAGATTTGAAAGGGGCAAATTTAGAAATTGCCCATTTGGCTTTAGAGAGAGTGACAATCCTTCTGGCAATGGCCCAGCTACCACGACAAGCTCTTGGCCGTGAGCCTGCCTCGTGATTACCAGACGTTCCAGTGTCGTCATTCTCAAAGATACAATCAGGGAAGTGAGTCTCAAGGAGAAGTTTGAGGCTATCACTAGACCCGGAAGTGTGTTGACCTCCCTGGGACTTAAAGATCCCAAGTGACGGTTGGACTTGAGGCTAGCAAGCGTTGCAGTCTAGCTGCCGCGCTTAATCATTTACCTTCTGTGTAAACTGCCTCCAGGAACTTTGTTTTGCTTTTTTAATTGCTAGGCTGTATTCTGTTAGAGCTCTATGATAGGACTCCCAGATACGGCTCCTTTTGCATTGATTGTACAGCTTCCTGACATCAGCCCTTTTGCGAGCGAGGTCTGCAGTCCACCACTTACTATTGGTTCGACTCTTCCCCCGTCGCAATGGGCAATTGTCATGGAAGCTATTGATTATAGCATTCTGCAGGTCAGAAGCTATCTGATCTATGTCTGTGAAGCATCGCACCCTTCCGCCTACCGATCCCAACTGTGACTGAAGGTCAGACTTATATCCCAACCAGTCAGTCCTCCTGGGATTACGATAGAGGACCTCTGCAGCCTCATCTTGCAAGTTAAAGAGGATATACCTGTGATCCGATAATGAGGCCTCTTCGCTTAGTGCCACTTATCAACCATTCCAAGTATTCCTTGTGTGCAGATTGTTATGTCAATAACTTCTTGTCTAATTGTGTTGCGAACGTAGGGCGGTTACCTTTATTACATATAAATAGGTCCCTACTTAGAAGAAATTGTAAAAGTGCCTCACCTCTAGGGTTAGTGTTGGTGCTGCCCCATCCAGCAGAGTGATGGGCGTTGGCGTCACAACTAGAAGAAGTTGTTGACGTTCTGGCTTGTGCTTCTTCCACCAGGAGCTAGGTCTCTTGATGGAGGGAGTTCCCTGGCATCATATGGCAAGTATACGGAGCTACAATTGTGCTCTGCACTATACCTCCATTCTTCCAGGTCAGTAATGCCACAGTGAGATCTCTGGAGCAGAATTCGTTGAGGGTTAGAAAATCCAAGCCTCTCCTCAACAGGATCATAAATTAAATGATCATAAATTAATATCTCAAATCAAAAACCTCCTCAGACCTAAGGCTGTCAATTAAGTACGTTACATAACTTATGAGAAAGCTAACATAGCATTTCGTCTGTACAGCTACATAAAGTTTAAGGTGTAGTTTCTATATGAGAAAAATGAGAATAATAGGTGCACTAAAACGTACGTCACTAATTAACTGAAATTTATAGGGTGGAAAATCAACACTTGTATGTTTGTTATTGCTGCAGTGATGAGAGCTGACTGTCGGGAAACAATCGGCAGTGAACAGTTCAGTTGTAGGTGCGGAAGTGATATTAAAATGGCATCGTCCCAGCGAGGAAATTGACGTCCTTAAATATCGATGTTGTCGTATAAACGTCTCGCTGATAAATGATTTTGTTATCAATTAATTTATTCGTTTAGTTCACGTAAGGGAATTGATTTTATGTATTTCCGAAATTCAATGATTGTAGTACTATACATACCTTTACAATGTTTCTAGCATAGATTGATCAGTAGGCTATATTATGTAAAGGTGATCAAGATTTACCAAATTTCAGTTAATACAAATTGTTTTGACAACAGATATAGAAATCTTACCCGTGATTGTCACCAGGCTCTTCAACCTCAATCTATTCGGGTTAAGTTCACAAACTTATATAAAAAAAATATAAAAGTAGACTGAAATTTAACATTTCAAATAGTCAGTATTCATATGGTTAACAGACGATAATTTAACCTTTATTAGCGTATCTTACTATATACGTGTGGAACTAAAAAGTATACTATGAGTAAAAGACTATACTTTTACATTTTGTATACCTTCCCATTTCGGACGTACCAAAAGCAAAAGAAATAGATTTTCTTTTTAAGAGAAAATTCTTCTACAGTAAAACTAGGTTGTTTATTTGTAAATGCCAATTGGCTTCTGAATCCTAGATTAGTAGCAGGCCTGCACATATAGAACCGTTTTTACTTCAACTTTAAAAATTGTACACGTTTGTGAAGATTACCTACTTATTTTCCAGGGAAGTTAAAATATTTAAAAAAATTTGAAACAAATAATCTGATTCGGCAGAAATCAGATAACGGCTCGATGTTTCTTTACTAGTACATTGACGTCACTTATTAAAATGTTATATTTCTAAATCCTGTAGATTTATAGTTATAGTAAGGTCTAAGACACAAAATGGAATAGTCGATTTCATATAGAAAATGAAACCATTTGTTTGTATAGATGCAAAACAAATGATGAGCTCTGTCAACTACGTCTGTTAACATAACATGTTTACTATATAGACTAGTAAACAAACTCATATTTTATACATTAGACGCTTCTACTTAGTTATATTGTTGGAATTGTCATCAGTACACTAAAACATGTTTATACAATAAATACAATATTTCTAGCATTTTACGGTTTTTAGTTTTGTAAAAGACTACTTTTTTCTTTAAATAATCAAAATGCTAAAACAAGTCTAAACTTGGTACATAAATTGATATCATAAATAACTCGACTGAACCAAACCAGATTTGGCACCAGACCAAATTGATATGTTGTTTTGTTCCATTATTGTGGCTGTTCAAATTTAAACAAATTCATATCTCCGTTATTTTGAAACTAGAGAATAAACAAAAATGCTTTGAAATGTTTATAATATGTTCGAAACGTTTCGTATTAATTTATATCTTGAATGGTTTTAGACATTTAGTTCATGTAGATCCCACTTAAAATAAATATATAACATTTTATCTGTCTCAAAATTTACCTACTTCTTCCGGGTGTACCAGGAAGGTCTATTTCGTTATTAAAGTACCCTTTACTCAGAAAATAACATACGTACATTTTAGCCATTTTAACTATAGCTTTGCTTTGTATAATTTAACTACAAACACTATTATTAAACCATTCATACCAGCAAATTATTATATCGTTAGAGCGTTAAAAATGATTCCTAAAATAATATAATCGAAATATTGTTATGGCTTTAAAAATATGTAAGGTGTTCAGATCGTTAGGCTATAATTTTACAGTGTTTAAGAAAGAGTCAAGAAACTATACTAAATTTAATATTACCGACAATTTAACACATATTATTTGACGTCATGAGTATCTCGTTAGTACTTTAGTTTAAATTGTGCTAATGATGGCTACACTCAGTAATGTTAGCCTTTCTCGAGGCTTCATTATCTCAATCCGTGGGACAGAATGCACCTACCGCGGCGTGTTAGAAGTGTAAGAGAGTCCATAGTATTTTAAAATTGTTTTATATTTCTAATTAACTTTTGTTTTATTAGTTATTTTGAAAATACATAAGGTTAATATAAAGAAACAGTTTCTGAGTTCTAAACTACATACAATAATGTATTTATATTTCAATTAATTACAAGGTAAACCCTCATAAAAGTACAAAGTACAAAAAAATCAAGTTCAACTTTGCATTTTTTAAGTTGACAAAAGTGCAAGAATTTAGTTTTTTTTTTTAGATGTTATTACTAGAAATCTTAACACAACATAAAATAAACTATGAAAAAGACAAAACTAGTCCTTAATCAGTTACGTTTTCTTTTCGCTTTGAAAGATTTACTTAATTCCTGTACGAAATTCATAATAAATAAAAAAAATACTTATCATACTAAGAACATTTACAATGTGTGTTCAAAATGTTATTTGTTTGTTTTTTCACACCTATAAAAGTCAACCAATTGTACTGAAATTTTTGAAATTTTGCATGGACATTCCTAGGGTCTCTAAGATGAACACAGGCCTATTATTATTTTGTAAATCCTTCCATGCTACGCCCCACTGGTCTTTAAAGCAGCAAAAACTCCCATCTGGGCCTATAAAGTCGTGTAATGTGAATTCAAAGAGCGAGTTAACATGTATTCAACTGTTATGTGGAAACATTGTATTACGACTGCACGACCATATTTTTAACTATTTTAAGCAATATTTTCCATTTCTTAACATTTATAGAGTGTAGTATAACAGAATTAACAACATTTTTTTATTTCAAAAATCATGGTAACAAGGAAAACCTGTTTTTTATTCTGGATCACATGTGACACTAAATGCAATTGTATGATAGAAACCCGTGAGATGACATTTCATCCATTTCTCACTGATGAGGTAATAATACTGATTAGGTATATAAATACTGATGTAATTTTTAGACTAGACTGAGGAAATGGTATGATATGGAGAGCATGGATAGGGGTGCAAGAACTTACATCATGTATTATCTATAAATATGGCTGGCAACTGCCATAATGTAAGTATATAAACGTGTTAGTATTATTGATGTTGAGTTTGGTTTTGAATTTTCAATAACAATCTATATACATACAATTTAGAAAACTATACTGTTTTGAATCCAACCTCATTACACAATTATACATAGGTCAATTTTTTTCGTAGGGAAAAATAGCAAACTCAAACTTTGCTTAGGAAAATATAATTAATTAATTTGAACTACAAGCGCAAATCCTTAAATCCTCTTAATCATAAACACTGTAAAATGGGTACCTGTGGCACGATATATGACGAATTCCGCTTAAAAAATATCATAGGACCCAGTTATTTTACATCACTACATCTATTTTACAAGTAGTTTTGCTAAGAAAACTATGAACTTCGACTTTGGAGTCCCTCTACATTGATCTAAAATAGTTTAAGGGTTAATGAAATCGTGAGAGCTATTCAAACAAATACAGGGAATGTTAAACTAAAATTGCGAGCAGAGCCGCCGTTATGTGCTAGTATGTCTATATAATGCGACTTTTAATAATATTAAAGTAAGAGTTGTGTACTAGTGTGTAGTAAAATGTAACATTGTTTCAAAGTGAATATGAATTTCAGAGAATGTCTCTTTATAAATGATTTACAAAACCATATTTTAATATTTTGGACTTTTTTTATTCTTTGGTCACTATAATTTCTATTTCTAGAATATATTTCCAAAGTATCATGTTGTCATTTATTTGTGTTTTCTCCTTCAAGCTCTCCCTTCTTTGTTTTATTAGTTTGTACCTATTGTTATAATATGTGTTAGTAAAGCATACCCATTTTAAGATTGTAAAATCTTTATTTGCTACAAAAGAACTGTACAAATCTAATTTTCCTGTAGATGATGGTCCTGGATAATCTGTTAAATCTACTCCATCGTATTTTGCTTGTATTTATCAAAAAGTGTTCTTTTGACCATAGATAGACAAATATCCTCACAGATAAGAAGAATCCAATAATCCTCCAGAGGTATTTCTTCTCATTATTCTTCTTAGTAATCTAGAATTCCCAATTACCAAATAAAACAAATTTCATCCAACCAAGATGTTCTTGGTGTTTCAAATAAAAATTAACCAAAGAATCCATGGTACTTTAATGAGACTAAATTTTAAGAATTAATAATTTTCTGCGAATCCCCTCCCTATCGCGAGGGCAACTATAAAAAGGCTCATCAAAAGAGCACGTTATACGATCCCTGGCTGAAACTAATCGATAAGGAAGATCAGAAAGGGCGCTTTTTGGTATCCAATATAACTTTATTAGACTAGATAAGGTTTAGATGTAAGTTGTTAAAAGTTTTATCTTAACTAAAAGCAAGGTTTTTGCTATCTTTCATGGCATGAAATTATTTATGGTGGTTAGCATTTCTGTTGGCTCTTTCTGTTCGATTATCAGCTAGTCTTTGGTGTTACCCAATTCCGATCATGAATTTTGTGAATACTGGGCTTATCCTGGACACATTAAGAAATGGTGGCGACGTTCAGGCTAAAAATATCATAACTTTTTTGCGTAGGCTTTTGTGCACCAACTTTGGTTGTTACCTCATGATTTTTCAAAGAATTACTTGAGAAGAGTCATGTCAATGATTTTGTTACTAAGACTGATCACTTCAGGGGAAAACATGCTTTAAATAGATAATCTGCTGTAATTACTTTATAATGATATTAAAGGCTATATGTAGCCTAGCATATGAATCTGCTGATTTTATCTTCTAGGTACATAAATAAATATGTCAATAGCGTTTAAATTAAAATAATCTGGATAGGTTCATTCACGAGCCTTTATTCTATTTTAAATTAAGTAAATTAGGTATATAACTTAAATCTCAATCTGTATAATGACAAACTATGATCTCTCTGACCCATGTTTAATGAATTGCAATTGATGGTCAATCCACATGTACAAAATTAGGCTCATACAAGATAATTATTTTTTTCGTTTAGACAATAATGTTTTGTTATAGCAAGATTACTTCCATAACCTTTATAAAGTTCGTATAGGAATATAGTTCCCAAATACGGAAGAAATGTTACTGGCCAGTCAGTACTTGTATTGTTTCTTTTATATTGCATTTTGTTTTTTATATTACCATTGGTAGTACAAGTTTTAAGGTTGCTCTAGTTATAATTACATGAGTAAGAATATTTAAATATAAATTAAAGGAATTTTAGGAATACAAATCCTGAGAAGATAAGTTTATCCTTCGACCTCTAAAAAATTCTCAAGAAGTATTTATACCGTAAGTACTAATGATTTACAATATTAGGTAGTATGGTAATCGTCATGAATGCTTCTTATCTATTATGTGGCCGAGATAAAGACCCACTTTCTGCACAAGTGAAATGATATCAGTTAGACAAATTGGCCTGGCTTAGGCATAAAGACAAAATCCCACGAACTCTACCCGAAAATATTAATTTTGTGTATAGTACTAGTTATTTGTCGAGAATTTCTTTCAAAATTAATATTAAACTATTGCATAGTAAATGGTAACATGATTTCACTTATTGTTTTTGATTATTAAAACCCAGCAATGTATTGAAAATGTTTTACGCTTATTTTGAATCAATTTTTATTTTATTAACGAAATCTCTCGGCATACAGCTAATTAGTTCCGGTTTCTCTTAGGTGGGCTCGTGGTGCACATTATTGAAGTGACAGCAACATTTCGTGGTCAATACTTAGTGGTCGTCAAGTTTCGTGGTAATCATACATATTTCATGGTAAAGCTACGTGGAAGCAACACTTCATGGACCTAAGATTTGTGAGCACCCAAAATTTAGGGAAGTATTTTATTAGATAAACTATTTGGGAACTTTGCGGTGTCATGAAGGAAGTTTTTGGATTTAGAAATAAAACAACCAGGACCATGTTTTGAAAGGGCTATGTAAGTTCATACGGCCATTCAACCAGTTCGACCCAAAATTTGAATATCTAACATAAGAGTGTAATAATAAATCAGTATCGTTATAAAAGGCTATTAACTTATTAATATACACTCCCCTGTTCACTATAATGTAGGATACCATTTTACCACTTTTAATATAAAATTCTATGTATATTCCTGGAGGTTCAGATATTATGGTTACTTTACATAACATTCTTATTATTAATATAAAATAATAGCTATTCAAAATAGTTAACAAATATAAAAAATGTATCAGAAGCCATTAAGAACCGTAAATCCCACGGATTGAGATAATGACGCCTCTAGAAAGACCAACATTGCTGAGTGTTTCTTTGCTCACAGCCTTCATTAGCACAACTTATTGTAAACTTAAACATTTTAACACTAACGAGATACTCGTGACGTCATTATATGTGCTGACCTACTTTACTACTGATACATTCGTACATTCGTAATCTGCTGTTAGAGTTTATAGTATAAATCAGTAGGGCACTCTGTACTTAATAAATAACACTTCTGCATTTCATACAGATCATCAATCATTTTCTTAAACAATACAAAATATCAGGCCTAATGGTCTGATGTTTTAGTCTGTTTTAAATACTTTTGATAAGAAAAATAATATTCACATGGTATTATTTTAAAATATGTTATGATTTATTAATGCGGTGGTTTCGCTAGTAGAAATAAGATTAGTATAATAAAATTAGGATAAGTAGAAATCAGCATTAAATCATACAAAATAAAGCTGAAGTAAAATGCCTGGTCTTTAGGTATATTAACTCTGAGTAAAAAGTAAAAAGGGATTAAACATTTAGATTGTTTAATAGGTACAGCGCAATCTGTAAAATTTGAAAAGAATACAGTTTAAAAGTTTTCATACCTCTATTAGAACACACCTATTTCGTGGACTTTTTTTCTTTCTTTTTCGTTACACTTTTTATGTTTATTTTACAACATCATAATCTAGATAAATAATTTATATAGTGATTTTATACTAATATTAAATAGAAACGAAGACTTTTTAACAAAAAGATTAAATGCTAAAAACGTATTGCCATACAAATGGGTTTTTTTACTTTCATAAATACCATAAGTAAAACTGAATAGATACGAGTATGTTCAAATTTAAAAAGTATAAGCTTATGTAGTACAAAGATAATATATAACCTAAGATTTCATGCATTTGTGCATCAATTTGAAATTTATATTTGAACTTTTTATAAAATTATAAAACTTCGTGTAGTGGACCCCACAGACAGGAAACATTGATAATTACCCAATCACTGTGGTGGCAAGTTCTTGAAGTTTCAAAATTGTTATTTTTTTCGTGCCTATCACATATAAGTAAGTTGTGTAACATCACTGAAAGGTTTCCTAAGGTTGCTAGTTAACTATAGTCTAAAAATATTTGCGTAACCATCAAGGAGTTTACTACATATACGATACGAGTACTTGTATCCATGTTAGGAACAGTGGGAGGGCAGAAGACTTGTCATGCTAATTAAACGTACGCGCAGCCTGGAGTCGTCCACGTGATGTGTCACAATCTTGTAACAATAGTTTTCGTAACAAAAGAGAAAAAAACGGTGTGGCTCTTCTAAAAAAACCGCTTTTCGGGTTTGGAGTAATATTATAAAAATAATATAACATTTACAATATAATATTTCATTTACCTTAATATACGACATAATGGAAAATAATATTTTGAACGTAATTTTTGATTATATATTTGATCATCAAATATTTACACAGGCACAGTTTATTTCTTCAAATTTTGAAACATTCGATCTCTTCAGAAATTCTTTTTGCGCGTTGTGTAGGCTTAATGTTAATGATACAACGTTTGGCAGTGAAGATATACACATCAAAATTAAAATAAGTAATACTGTTTGGATAGAATCAACTTTTACTCTTATGACAGGGGAGACGAGATATAAAATAATAAATATTATATGTTGACCATATTTATAAGACTATTTTACCTTGATGTCACGGAAACAGGATTTTTCCGGACATTTGCCATCGATCAGTGAAACAAGAAAACAGTAACACTACGTTTCGAGATCTGCAATCTGATCTCTTCTTCAGGTAAAGAACTAACCTAATACATAATTACAAACTAAGTTAAAATAAACAAATCTTACTAAAGCGTTGTGGCACGCCTAAGTCAGGAATCACAACCTACATGTTGTTGTCAACTTCACTAACACTAAAGACATGCACTTAATACAAAACTATACAAAACACTAATCATTAAAAGTAAACTACGGAATACAGGTCACAATGCGTCTTCACTCGTCTACTGACCACCTACGACTATGTCCGGAAAAATCCTGTTTCCTTCACAATCCTTCCATCGTCAAAAATAACCTTTAAACAAAGAATTGATGTCACGATCAAGAAAATATGTCAAAAATGTATTGTACATGCATAATGTATTTTATTACAAAGTGGTCTACCACTCAACCTTTAAGTTCAACCAAAAATTTAGTTTAGACAATTATACATCATAACTTAGCGCCTTCAAATAGTGTTTCACTGTTTAATATACGTATCTATCTCGTAATTGCAGGTTATAATGTGCAGGCGCTTTGAAAACTTTTCTTCATTTTATTCGTTTATATTCACGACATAAGCGAATAATTCAGATAATAACTATCCTATCTTCTAAGTTAGACTAAATTACGGATACATGTGAAATTTGATTGAAATTGGTTCAGTCGTTTTGGAGTTTATTGGCAACATACATCGTGACTCAAGATTTTTATATATATAAGATAACGACGCTGTGAGCGAAATAAAGACAGTTGCCAAATTCGGTAGGCCCTACTGTATTAAAGATTTGTAATGTTGGATACAAAAACTTTCTATAATAAAAATAAAGAATTAAACGTTGCATTATACAAATAAATTTTAAAACTAAGAAAGCCAACAAGATCATGCTTCGTAAGACGATTTATGTTGAAGAAACATCCTGATTCGATATCAGAGAGAGAGGGAGGGAAGTCTAAAGATCTATTTTACTCCATTTTAGATTCATTTTATGAAATAAGTTTCGATGAAAGTGTAGACCTAGATTCTCATCTATGTCGAAATCGGTATTATGCTTGAAGAACCAATAAATCTTATTACAAAATGCAATAAAGAGATAAATTCGAATATGCTATAAACATAAACCTCTCACATTGAATATCACATTAAGTAAAATAAAATAAATTCACGTAATGTAACCAAGTTCACAACAACTTAAATAATAACATTAAATTTACAAAAATATAATTTATCAGCGAGATGTTTTTTATGACAACATCGATGTTTAATTTCCTCGCTGTGACGATGTCATTAAATATCACTTCCGCGCCCATGACTGAACTGTTCAGTGCCGACTGTTCCCCGACAGTCCAGCTCTCATCACTGCAGCAATAAAAACATACCAAGTGTTGGTTTCCACCCTATAAATTTCAGTTAATTAGTGACGTACGTTTAACTAATGCAAACAATTATTTTAGTTTCCCTCAAATTGGCTACACCTTAAACTTTACGTAGCTATCCAGACATTGTGTTTGGCTTGACAAACAATATGGTGAGGAGTTAGCAACGTGTTCGTACCAGTGCGTGTGTTCCTTACACTTTTTTCAACAGTTTCAAGTTCAAAATTACCCAGAAAGTATTTTGAGACCCCAGTACTTAAAATGAAAAGAATTAAAGTACGAACAGGTCTCCCATCGTCCAATTGAAAATTTGCAAAACTTTTTGCAGGTTGAGTTATGGTAATCTCGCCGTAAATTAAACGAAAATTTCTGCAATATATTTCTCAAAGAGACAGTTATGATTACTGTATAATAATAGATTAATTAATTATTTGAAAGAGACTATTAATTATTGAAAAACTAATAAATGAATGTATGTAACTTAACAAATATATTACTTGTTCCCAAGGACGCTAAATACAATTTAATACAATTGGACTATATTATGAAATATATCCATTTACAGAAACATTTAAAAGCAATAAACATTTTCAAACCAAGGAAATTTAGACTTATTACTAATAATAAATGTGTTTGTAATTTATAATATCACAATAAACGGTAGCCTATACAATTAATAAATACATATTCATTGGTTACAAGTTTTTAAGCTGGAATAGTACGCATCAGACTGAACAGCAGAAGTGGAAGTGATAGAGAAAAACGATCTTTTTTATAAAGGGCTTTTTAGCTCAGGATCAGTTTGCTACTAATCAAAAGATCCTAACAATTTTAGGGTATAATAGAATAATCCTGTGTACTGATGTAATAACTGTCTAAAAAGTTTATTATTATAAACTTTTTAGACAGCATAACTTTTCAATTAACATAACTTGTTTTTCAGTCCAATGTACTATCTGTTGCTCTATGTGAAAAAGATTCTGATTATGAAAAGAGCACATATAAAATAAAAATTGTTAAAAAATATACTACAAATATGTTGTACATGATTATGTACACTGATCTGTTATGCAATTAATATTTACGACCATGTACGGAACATTGTCGTTATGGCTTACAAGATATTAGGCTTCATCACGCGTCAAAACAGATTATTCAACGATCCTAAAATAACTAGTCACCTTGAAGTTTACATTTTATAACGACCCAAAATTGCGTCAACCACATTTGTCTCCTAAATTTATTGCAATTTGATCGGTCGGAACTGAGGCGAAAGTGACTGACTCGTCTGTATTTTTGAGAGGTGTGATGTTCGGGTTTATCGAGACGCTGGCCCTCGTGCCGTGGCATGTGCCGACACGTGGTGGTAGAGCAGCGCGTTGTCTCAGGTTGTGATCAGGAGGCAATGGAATCGTTGGTATGGTTGGTTCCTCTTAATGATAGAAATACTTAATTAATGCGAATTTGATGCTTGTCACTTGGGGTCGCCGAACCCGTGTCCCACCACTACTTAAATTGGTAGTTGTTTTTTTTATCGTTAAAACAAACCATTTTATACTACACAATAATACTTTTACTATTAGTTTCACATTATAATTTAGAAAATTAAACTGTTTTATTAACTAAATTGCTATATTAAATTCCACAGTTTTATTTTATTTTAGATATATATTTTTCTTTTTTTCTCCGTTATTAGGCTATACTCGTATATTTTGTTTCCTTTTTGGAAAGCTGAGCATTATATATTCTAACTCTGTTATATCTTTTTCTAACTAAATGGGTTGCCTTATGAATATTCCTTTATGATTTAGTCAACAGCTCCCTCTGTAATTGGACTTTGTGTGTTGGAGCAGCTGGTTACGGTATAATTTACGCTGCGAGTGTTAACGTTTCGTTTGTTATCATTATTTTAATCCGTTTAAAAATGTTTTACTGTGTAGTTATACGTTACATCATTAGTTTTGATTAGTTTACATAACATATTACAGACATACATAATTATGTTTGTTTTTATCTTTGTATTTTGAGATGTAGTTAAAATTAAGTATGGTTTTATTTCTTTAAATAAATAATTAGAACAAAGTTCCTTTACTACAATTCACTAAGACATTCTCATAAGAAATATGCGATCTATGAAAGTAATCTCCAGTTGTCTGGAGTATTTAAACAACTTACTTGGTTTAAATTAAAGTTATTAATGTATAAAATTAAAATAATATTAAAATGAAGTTACTGGTACAAACGACGCACATCAAACGAGCTATTATAATTCTCAAATCATTTACAGTACACATAGTTTAATTTGTTTTTTGACATCTCAAATGTTTTTTAGATAAATATTGTAAAAATATTTTAGAAGTATATACGATGATAGCATTGTGAAATACGAGTAAGTTAATTGCTGTAGTTTCTGTAATTTCTAACCGATTCTGAGGGATAATATTTGTTTACTCAACCAATGGATTGGACGAGTTCGTTATACAGCGCTAAGAAAAATGAAGTTCAAAGACAGCGGCTATTTACATAATTAAGTAATTATTATTTCGGATATTACACATCATAAACTAAAATTACACTTTTTTGTAATGCTATGCAATTTCAAGTTGCCTTTATACTTAATCTTTAGTTGTTTTGTTGGCATCTCTTAACATTTCACAATTGCAGCAGTTCAAATTGTAAACACATAATTGTTTTACTGATTTATTTCTTTACTTTCAACGTCTTATCAAATTTACAATAATTACAAAATTAGATTTTTATCCAGAACAAAAAATATGCTAAATATAAGATAGGCAATATAACTAAAAACTATATAAACTGGTGTATAAACCAATGTAAACCTCAAGAGTCGAAAAGCAGTAGACATGCATGTTAGTAGCTTTAACTCTTAAAAACCAATAAATAAACAGATAAATATCACACACACACACACACACACACACACACACACACACACACACACACACACACACACACACACACACACACACACACACACACACACACACACACACACACACACACACACACACATATATATATATATATATATATATATATATATATATATATATATATATATATATATATATATATTATAAATGTAACAAAAATATAAGTAATAAAAATAATAATAAATCTGGAGATGACGTGATTAACTTGGCAGTAATAACAGCCCATACTGAAAACATGACAGTGCTACCTTACTAACGCAACAAGACCTTGACAGTGTTAACAAGTACTATTTATGGTGTCTGTCTATGAACCAAGGGACCTCTTAAAGCTATATGGTATGGAGTTAAAAATTAATGGTGTCATGTAATTGTTTGCCAAGACGCAGCCCCGCCACACGAATGAAACGTGTATGGACTCTGTCGAGCTCTTTACGAAGGAAGCGTTGATAGGGTTACCACACAGTACATCAGTACTCCATGTAAGGCCAAAAAAGTGTAAAGTAGAGACTCCTCAGTGTGTGAAAATCGTCGAAGGGCTTGGACAGACTCCAGACAAGACCCAGGTTGCGGGACGCCCTATTATAGTAGCGAACCTGCGAATCCCAGGAGAGTGAAGAGTTGAAGATAACTTCCAGACCCTTCAACTCAGACTGGCTGGAAAGGGTCACGTTGTCTAGTGAGTAGTTATAAATCAGAGGCAAAGTCTTTCTGCTAAAGGTTCTGCTAAAAGTTCACTCTACACTTATCAAAATTCAGCTCCATAGCGGTATAGGAACACTATCTGGAGCTCCTCGTATAGTCACTGCACATCCTGTATGGACAGTACCCTGGAGAAAAGCTTCCAAACTAAAGCATGACATAGAGATCTCTATGCATCAATCACGGGAAGCAGAGTACCTGAAGTAGATCACAAGATCAAATGATTCCTTGTGCAGTTTTTCCTCAACAGTGAATCGCTTCAACTGGCCAGAAAACCATATGGGAAACCAACGCTGACAGCATTAATAAAAAAGTTAAATGAGGTATTGACGTCATTTTAGGCTAAGTTTTCGAAATCGACTCTGGACAGATCCACCCTTAGAGTTGCGAGGTTATATTTGCGTAAATTAGGATCCTGAATCCGGATGCAGTTCTGCGTCAGAGGCAGTTCAATTAATTGAACAAGATAGAGCAGGGTGATGAACATCTTCCGGGAGCAATAGGTCACTGGAGACAGAACACTGCGATGTAGTAGCAAAGAACAGACCCAAAATTACACCTAGTTGATTTTAAATATCATTGAGTTGAGAAAACCGGAACATCTCAGCCATATTAACCTGTATTCCGGGGGGGGGGGGGACACTAGCAGTATTAAGAGGGAAGCTATTCCAATCGGGGGACATCAGGCTGATCTGGATGTATGTAACAGTTGTCAATCAGAACCCTGTAGCCATCACTCAAAGTGAGAGAAATAAAGACGCACGAAACTGGGTATTGAGTCGTAGAGAACGAAATCACTTTGAAATAAACAATAGCAAACAAAAAAAAGCAATAAACACACCACCACTCACTAGTTTAGTTTTATTATGTAGCGTAAAGTAAAACAGAAGAGTTTTAGAATGTTTTCGTCAGTTGCAAACAACATATTTTAAGGCGTTTTATATCACAAGATAAAATGGTTTAATTTAAATGGTTTCAAGAAAGCGGCCTTATAAAGTTTATGAAATATACGACAACGTAAAAATATAAGCGAGTATATCGTATGAGTGAGTATATTATAATTAAAAATGTGTATAAACATCATTTCTGAATATTTTAATTTAATCATGTCCAAATTTTTATAAACAATATGTATGCTCTAAATTATTTTTGACTAGTACATTTCAACATAATGAGGTATTTTAATTATTTGAAGGATTGCGGATAGTTAAATAAGCAAACCCATAGAATCTTCAATACCACTAGAATTGTACAGCCAAATCTAAAATAATAACGCATTTAAAGTGTTACATTTGCATATGATGTGAAATCTTTCTTCCGGCTTAGTTTTTTGTGTTGAAAATATTTACTTCTCAAACATACAGCCAATATTTTAAAGCATTCCCTTACCATTGACTAAGAAAGTCTATAAACTACACGAACACTTTGACAATACAACCATTTATCTCTAAATAAATATCCAATATCCAACTGGTGTCAGCTGACCTTCTCGTCATTACGTAACAAGAGACCTGCTAATTGGTAATCATAATCTATCTATCAAATCGGGTCACCGCTTTACAGAGCTTCCGCCTAAAATATTTCAGCCACAAATTACTATTTTAATTTCTTGAACAGTTATTTGGAACGTTATCTAAGAATATTGCATTAAAATTCATACAAATAAAAATATTACCATCATGTTATACTTTGCAAGTATTTGCTACAACACCCTGTATATAACATCATAATACTTACAAATTAATCAACTGCATAATAACTGCATATAGAGCATAAACGTCAGACATATCCTGCGGTTTTATAGATTAGGTGCTGAGGGTAAAAGAGGTTTATGGGTGTACATAATGTTGATCTAGGTTGTGTCATAAAAAGTGTTGATATTTTTAAATACTTAAAAGATATATTAAAAAACCTAATATTATAACTAAAAAATATTGGAATAATGACAGTTCAGAATTTCCTATACATATGTATGAAAACTCGTAAATATTGGAGGGCATACAGAATACAATTTATATGATATAAAATTATTATCAGGCGTGAATGATGAAATATCAAAACAACACAAGACCAATATATTTTACCACTATAGGGAAACAATAAAAGCACTCCGTGCATTAAAAGAAGGTTGTTGGCTCAAGTGGAAGTTTTTACGTCTAACATTTTAAAGTGCTCTAAGCTGACAAGAAGTTCATACTGATAATCTCCAAGTTTATTTAGATTCCAGAGTTTTACAAGGATATAAGAGCTTCCCTCATTGTGAAATTAATCTCGAACTTTCGTTCGGTTAGTTTTATTTATGATATTCTACCATACCGATATCACAATTTAAAACCATAAACATTTGTAACAGTATCTAATAATATAGTGTATCTTCAGAAAATTGGTTGCGAAATATTTGTCATCCTTTACTAATTAGAATTGATTGTATTTTTCTTTACTGGAAACGTTTTTTTTATTAATCTTTAGCCAATGAAAATGAAAACTGATATTCATGAAGTTTGATATAGTAGCGCAGCATTTTAACTAGAAATGTTTTTCATATCCATAATCTATGAAACAGGCAGAGTAACTATGAAACAGGCAGAGTAACATATTACAAATAATGAACCTCTAGTAAATATTGATAAAACATAATAACCTTTGTGTTGTGTTCATAAGAATACAAAACAATGCCCACAGTAATCATCGTAAAACAACACAATAGCTCTCTGCAGGAATATGAGTTGTTTATGGAACGCTGTCCATGTTAACACTGATCTATATAAAATTTGTTTCAACATAGTCATTTGTGTGTATGATTTTCACCATAAAACATTAATAAAGCCTAGAATGTTGTGAAAATTGTGAGAATCAACTGTGTTAATCAGTCAATATGACCAGACCCATATTGAGGTGGTTCCAAGTCTGTGTTATATAATTGATCTATTAGTTTTCTGGGTTATTTTGATAATAAAAGATTAGTTACGTTATCAGACTACAGTATTGTTCCTATACAGCGAAGGAAATACTAGAACATACTGTAACAAAATAAAAACACTATGTTACGTCATAACAATTATTTAAAATATACAATTGTAGTTACACAGATCTAAAAATATTTGAAAGCAACATATATTATAAAGCTAGAGCATTACATACAAAGCTGTTGCTGTTGTTACAGACAATCGATATGAAAGTGAGACCGAGCGCACGTTCGAACCTTTACCGCCTTACTAACCTTTCCACGTGAGACTCTGACGTCACCGAATAGAACACACAACAGGAACCCCGAAAGGCCAGTCTCACCTCACGGAAGCTTACATACAAGGAGCTGGTACCACTTCTGAATCATATAAGATATTTGTGGTTGCATACATTTTGTGAAACTCAATTCATGAAAAATATATTCCAATAAATTAATTACAAAACTGACGAAATAATAACATTTGATACATAAATTAATTCGGAACATTCTACTATATCTCGTTGTCTAATATCATATTGTCTTACTATTATAGTGAATAATAAATACTTAATAAGGTATTCGGTACGGTACGGTGTATTCCACATGGCATATTTTACCACCGTTTGTCACGTAGGTTATCAGTGATATTATAAAAACCCGGACTGCTGGAATTTCGAGTCAGGACTATGTTCAGTGCGCGTACGCTTAAATAAACTGCATCCGAAATGCAGTAATGCATCTGATTACTTAGTGGTAACAAGGCGATGCAACATTTCATGTTCGTTCCCATGCCGGTTGCCATGTATTGGGGATTGTAATACAAGCTCGTCACTGAACGACACGTGGGGGTCAGATTGGGTATCGTATATTATACTGCACGCGACACATGGTTCCACATTTATCCCATTTTGGCTTCGGGACTGATTAGCCGTCATTATTTTGTAAGAATTGAATTTAATTCTGTTTTGTTTTGAGTTCGTTCGCTTATAAATCAGCCAAGTAACGGGGCATCCAGTCATACTCTGTTTCAACTGTCTCAGAAACACAATTACAAAGCGAACAGCACCAACACCTTACTCGTGTACAATCACTTCGTGTTGAATCTGATTTATGAAGAGAGCAGTCTCTAGTCTCGCTCAGCTGCGTATAATAGTAACGTCCTACAAATTAATACACTCACAAATAGTTGATCAATTAACCTGTAAACGTTCATTAGCATCTTTGTAGTTAATTCTAAAACCACTTCTCTAAATAATCCTGAATTTCTTATAGATTGTACCTAATACCAACATGTACAATGTGAATGTTATAAATTAAATAATTACAAAATGGTAATACAAAACTTTACTAAAAACCACCTTCATAGTCAAAGTAGTAAAAATGCAGTGTTATACCTTTTTTTACTTATTAAAATTACCTACATGAATTTCATTAAACTTCGATTCATGATAAATGTGTTTATATTGTTTCTTCAAATTCAGTTCCAAAGAATGGAATCCATGGTTTTTATCGAAACTTTGGGTCTTATGAATAAATAGCTTTAAAACTGTCGAGTAAAGTCTCGAATCTCGCAGAGACTAAGCTGGATGTTAGTATTCGCTGTAATAGACTAAGGGCTGTAAGCTACAAACGTGAAAATTCTCAATAGATAGATAGATGCGTACTGTCGTTTAAACGTCGGGAGCCTTCTATATTATCGACTCAGAGCACTAAGTGGTAAGAACCCTACAAAGATCGCAAAGACCAGGACCTCTTAGAGTCAAGGACCTTTTATAAGCTATAATCTGCTAAAAGGTCTGGATCGCCAAGAGGTTATGAGTTTCTAAAGGCTGAGACCTCCTAGAAACTCTCAGCATTGAGAGAGGCTTGAAATTTCTTGTGGCCGGTTTTTTTCTAGTAACATACCACTTTACTAAGCTCAAATGAAAATAAGAAAGCTCGAGTCAGCAAGGGACTCTCCTTCAGCGTTAATACTACATGCACTGTCTGTCCCTGACCCGGGCGTCCACATGTTATCACATTAGATGACAACACTTAACGTCTTACTTAATATTTAGCTCATTTATAAAATAACATTTCTAACTGAACTCATATCGAATACAAATACCTAAATATGTAGAATTCAATAATAGTTCAACGTTTTTATAGTTTTGTATGTGCCACATAGACAGATTGTTGTATTGTATCCCATTTCTTAATATTATATCTATGATGAAGAAATTTGAACTTGGTAAGATTAGAATATTTAACATCTTAATTTAAATTCATTCTACCCTTCTAGCTGCCGAATCTACGTGGTCTGTTGCCCCAACATTGTAGAAAGAAACAAAAATATGCCACTTTTAACATGGGCAATATAGGGGCTTCCGAACGTCACTAAAAGAAAGCGTTTGACACAAAAATATGTGTCTAAATATATATAAGCTTCTTTAGTCAGAAACGATCAATTTTGTATGGTCACGATCTTTTGTTTAGTCATGATCTATCTGACCAGTACAGAGACGAATGAAAATAATTGCTTTTCGCATTATCAAGCTCTGTTATATATTTGTGGAATAAAACTATAATTACGTAATTTAGCGGTTGTGTGGTCCAATTTGATTAAAGTACAATATTACATTTCCGTTCGTTAGTCTCGCTAAAACTCGAGAACGGCTGAACCGATTTGGCTAATTTTGGTCTTGAAATGTTCGTGGAAGTCCAGGGAAGGTTTAAACGATAAGAAAATATAACAAAATTGCAAGGAAAATACTAAAAACAACAATTTGATTTTCCCATACAGGCTGTTCTTACCTATCAAACGTTTGATTGATGTCATGTTAACTTAATTTAAAACAGCTGTAACAAATACAAATGACGAAGTGTCTCAGTATCATATGTTTACTTACTACTGTATGCAATTTTGGGTAAAAAAGCTGTCGCCATTATAGGTTAACATTATTAGTGCAAGAAAACATTAATATCAGATACTGCTTACAATGCCGAGAAGAAAACGACCTAACATAGGTCGTCGAAGTAGATGGAATGTGCGGCGAGCTACCTCACGCGGTAATCGCACTGATGACCAGCAAGAGACTGATAATGATAACAGTCGTATTGGTATGGCACATTTGCGTTCTACAGTAAATCAGAATGAAGTAGATAGACAAAGAATGCAACGAGTTCGAGCACATAGATCACAACAGCAGCGAGCCCGGGAAAAGGAAATTGACCGATTCCGCAAACGCAATGCTCCTGTGAACCTGGAACGAGCAGCACTCTCCTACGATCCAGAAATCGATTATAGTGGCGACAAATCAAATTAAACATATATTGATCACTCTTTATGGTAAGAAACATATTTTCTTACATTTCTCGGCACTTGAATCTTTAAACAATATAACTTTCGAATGATGAGGGTTAAAATTAAATGTTAAACTCCAACTAAATATCAAAATTATTTATAAACCCGGCTTGCTAACGATGTCTTCACTTCGCTCGCTAGGACCTGACGGCGTGGTGAGAGGCCTCGGTGACTCGGACAAGTCTGGCACAGCCAGAATATTGCTGATGTTGTGCTCTTGACTTTCTCCTATTTCATCCAACGAGATTGACGGCGTAGTGGGAAGCCTCGGTGACCCGGACAAGTCTGGCACAGCCAGAATATTGCTGATGTTGTGCTCTTGACTTTCTCCTATTTCATCCAACGAGATTGACGGCGTGGTGGGAAGCCTCGGTGACTCGGACAAGTGTGGCACAGCCAGAATATTGCTGATGTTGTGCTCTTGACTTTCTCCTATTTCATCCAACGAGATTGACGGCGTGGTGGGAAGCCTCGGTGACTCGGACAAGTGTGGCACAGCCAGAATATTGCTGATGTTGTGCTCTTGACTTTCTCCTATTTCATCCAACGAGATTGACGGCGTGGTGGGAAGCCTCGGTGACTCGGACAAGTGTGGTACAGCCAGAATATTGCTGATGTTGTGCTCTTGACTTTCTCCTATTTCATCCAACGAGATTGACGGCGTGGTGGGAAGCCTCGGTGACTCGGACAAGTGTGGCACAGCCAGAATATTGCTGATGTTGTGCTCTTGACTTTCTCCTATTTCATCCAACGAGATTGACGGCGTGGTGGGAAGCCTCGGTGACTCGGACAAGTGTGGCACAGCCAGAATATTGCTGATGTTGTGCTCTTGACTTTCTCCTATTTCATCCAACGAGATTGACGGCGTGGTGGGAAGCCTCGGTGACTCGGACAAGTGTGGCACAGCCAGAATATTGCTGATGTTGTGCTCTTGACTTTCTCCTATTTCATTCAACGAGATTGACGGCGTGGTGGGAAGCCTCGGTGACTCGGACAAGTCTGGCACAGCCAGAATATTGCTGATGTTGTGCTCTTGACTTTCTCCTATTTCATTCCAACGAGATTGACGGCGTGGTGGGAAGCCTCGGTGACTCGGACAAGTTTGGCACAGCCAGGATATTGCCGATGTTGTGCTCCTGATTTTCTTATATCTCATCCAAATATTTTATTTCTTCATCAGTTAAATTAAGTTCTAAAAATGTTATTCCTTCAGATGATGATGATGATAGCATTGTTGAGACGAACTTCGGTTTTGATAACAATTGTTGTTTCACTTGATTTTTTTTGTTCCTTGGCCCAGTTAATTCTTATTATGCGGCTCAAATTGTGACCGCACTTGATACAAAAGTTGAAAGTATCAGCGGTTATTGTCAAACATTCGTCGCATCTAACTATTTTTTAGTGCAACTGGGACAGGTATTTGTTTTATTCTGCCGTTCTATCCACTTTTTGCAAAAGGGACAATGCATTGTAAAAGTTCTTCTTCTATAAAAACAAATCAATCAATTTAAAGGAAAGTGACTATCACGTTACAAACGAATTCAGCCAATTATAAAAACAAAGCGATCTGACACTTGATCTGACAGAAATTTAAAACACCTTTTTAAAGACACCGTTATGTTTTTTTTATTAATTATTGTGGCATTGTTCAACAGCTGCGGTGTATTCATTGAATTTTGAACAGTTCTAAGATGCCATAGCATGGCCTATACTATGATGATGAAAGTTACCGGTCCTGCAATACATAATTAGGGTTTAAATTAATATGGTTTATGTTAAGAGGTAAGTGAAACGAAGTTCACCCGGTCAGCTAGTTTATAATATAAATATGATGCATGCATAACGCAATTTTATACGCTTACGTCAACACATGTAATCCGTTTAGTGTTTTTACCAAACTAATTTTTAACCAATAAAAATCATCAGGTACGAAACAAAAAATCGCAAAAACATTAAAAATAAATGGGAAATTGTTACTGTTCTCATGTTAGATCCACTAATATTAGTTTTAATTACAGAGATTAAAATAAGATGATACATACGTGGCAAAGAGTGAGAGAGGGTTCAGAGGTGTGGGGATATCACGGGAATAATAGTTGTTAAATGGGACTGTGCCAGTAACAGTAAACTACAGGTCGAAATAGAAAATCTATTGGCAAATTGAATTGAATTCATAAACCTGGACTGGATATTGTTGTGCACTAGTAGAGTATCCAATATCCAGTGATCTCATTTCCGTCTCATCTTCGTAGCTCACGTCACCAGACTTTAACTCATATAGAGTAGCCTTGGGAAAATATTATTCAGTTCGTTTCGCAAAACATTGTCACGACGAGTTGTCATGTTCATCTCCATACTTTGCGATATATTGTATATCACATGTATAACATCATGTTTACTGACTAATGCCCAAAAAGAGAGTAGATCTACGAGTTCTTGAAATATCGTATTTGAATCAAACAACGATATTATAAGGGTTTAAAATGGTGTACACTTCCATGAAAACAGTGATGTAGAGGAGAAGTGTTTCTCCAGACATTGTCAACTGACAGTAAACCAGGCAAACGTTAAGAGGGAGTAAATTTCTGAAAAGAAACTGAATCAATCAAGAAGGGGTGCTGTTCCCCTTTAACGTACTAATTAACATGATCTCTTGACTGCGGCTTAGATACTTACTTTAGGGAACTTAATTAAAATTCATTAGTTTTATATCTGCAGTAATACTTTGAAATAAAAAAAAATGTTTTAATATCTTCCTGTAATGTTTATTAAACTGGAGAAATTATGATTATGCCTATATTATAGTTATAGCGTATAGCGTTATATATGTGAACTTAAAATAGTTTCTGGATATTTTCGGGACAATACATTGAGATATTCATAAGTGGTATTGTAACCCAGATACCAACAGACCAGGTACATTTGAGATTTGAATAGATTAGGTTTCACACTATAATTACCAGCCAACACGATTATTTGTAAAGAAGTCTGCCTTTCCGGATTGACCAGGAAACGCCAAAAGAAGCTTGGAATTTGATTTGGCTGTGTTAGTTAGACTTAGTTAGACCAGTGCAATATTTAGTTGGTTCGGAATTGTCAATATTTTAATTAGCTAGTATTAAGCACTTTTAATAGATGAACTCTGGACTAGCTTCGTAGTGTCACCAGACAGTTGAGAACACTTACGTGGCTCGTCCCAGTTAAGGTGCTGATCATTGATTATGACCAAACGTATGTGGCCGGACGTATCTCTCTATAGTAAGCGTTACATTACCAGTTTTACCAAAGCCAAAAATTCCTATGGTATGGTTTTTTTTTCATGTAGCAGAATAAAGTTATAAATTTCAATAGGTGTTAGATAACTCAATTTTGATAATTTTTGTTTCAGCACTGCAATAACAAAATACAAAAAGTATTTTAAAATCATGTAGCCATTACTGTGTTTTAAAAAGATTTAAATGGAATTAAAAGGGAAAGTACTGTATTATGAAAAGCGAGAAAAATATTAAACGAATATTTAAAACTGTTGCAGTTCATTCCTTAGAAGGAGTATCCAGTTACTTTGTTCTTTCTTAACCGTATAATTTATCTGTAACGGATAAAAAATAAAGGAGAGAAGTATCAAATATAAAAATTACTAATAGCCTCAATCCTATAACATAATATACGCGTACTTCTGTATACAAAACACCATATTATTCAATCGTATTATATGGTGTATCCAAACTCACTATCAAAGAATAATATAAAATAAGCAAACTAACCTATGATCGGAAGACCAAATACCTGCTTATTTAAACGCACATGTGACAGATACGGCCAATACAAAAAAAACTAAAAATTATTCAATAGGAAAAAGTAAGCGCTCTTTGGTGTAATGGTAACACATTCAGCCGGCAGGTGAGAGATCCGGGTTCGACTCCCGGCGGAGCAAGTGCTTTTTGTGATTCAATGTTTATTGAAATTAAATAAGGCTATTGCCATTTATACAATTTAATGTAAATAAAAGTCGTTTGGCAGGTATTTGGTCTTCTTATCATATGTTAGTTTGCTTATTTAAAACGCATATGTGACAGATACGGCCAAATACAAAAATAAATAAATAAATAATTTAATCGGAAAAAGTAAGCGCTCTGTGGTGTAATGGTAGCACATTTACCCGGCAAGTGAGAGATGCGGGTTCGACTTTCGGCGGAGCTAGTACTTTTTGTGATTCAATGTTTATTTATTATATTTATTTACATATATACACGAGGTTATATATTGTTTATCGGGGTAAAAGAGCTAAATCAGCTTTGAAATATAATTAATTCGAATCAAAAGTGCTCCTACAAGCACAAAACCTAACATAAGAATTATTGCGAAAAATGCATTGAATAATGTTTTCAGTAGCGTGATTAGTTTAAAAATACAATTTTATCATATACATTACCTGATTTATTTGTTTCAGTACGTCAATTTTCTCGGGAAATCAATATTCTTAGTAAGTAAAGTAAAAAAAACGTCAAAGATGGAATATCTAAATTTGTTGCCATATGATATTCGCACTCACAATTCAGTGTATACACTATTTTCCAATGTTTTAAGTACTGTTCAGTAAATAATGTTTTGTTTTATCCTTTGATGCACAAAATATCAAAGAGAAGACAAAGAGATAGGGGAGTATTAAGTAAATTTCACGTACAATATTATCATTGTTGAGTCTCGTTACAATTCGTATTTGACTGATCTGTAGAAAGTTTAATTTAAGTGTTGTTAACATTCCAATATTCCTTAAAAAGGAAAATTAACCCATTATACCCCCCTTTGTTCACCTTTAAGTCCCTACTTAAACTTAATAAGTAGGGCAAGAATAAATTATATGCCCTAAAAATCAATTTAGGTATGGGAATTTAGTTTTCCCTTTGAAATAAATTAGAGAATATACCCTTACAGTGCTTTTAGAAGAAATATATGACTAAATAGCCTATCATACATATCAACGTATGACTATTCTGCTCACAACTCTATAGTAAGTGCCCTAAGACCACTGAATGATCAAGAGTTGTACAGTGTATACACCAGTCTGCCTGGAAAGTCCAATACAATTAGAAGGTTTTCCAAGAGGATTGTCAAATAATTACTTTTAAGATTCTTAGAGTGCACACAACAACTCAATTGAATTTAATATTTTAAGCACAGTATTAATTATTTATTTTGTCATAGATTGATTTGAGAGCATGTTATATATGAAAGCCTCAAATAAGGAAGAGATTTGTCAGGTGAAAGTTATTGTTGAGTTTTTCTGGTTCAATAAAATATTTCGAACTGTACTTCCATCACTTCTCGCATAACACGATTCCCTAAAATGCGAAGAATTGGGAGTTAGATAAACGTGCTGTAACCCGGTCAGCAAGCAATGCAAAGCCGGCCTGCCGATGGCGATCACAGGAAATCTAACTTTTAAATACGTCACTGCGGACCAAGCTAGTTCTCCCTGCCAAACGATCTGACCCGCACAGGTACGCACAAGTCCTCCCCTGTATTTGCTTTGGTTGAACTTTGCTTGGTTAGTCTTGTTAACTAGCGTACAATAACTAAGTTATGCCACGTGAGTCGTTGCATAACTAAAGTACAGTGTATCCTTTGCTTCTAAAGTGTTTTATCAGGTCAGATAACTAATTTTAGTCATTAGAAAGGAATCTTCGCATTTAATATTTAATTTTAATGTATCCATTTTAAGTCACTATGTTGTGTAACGTGCGTTAGCACCAGTGTTCCTTAGTTTTGGGCTCATTTGAGCTAGATGGCATAGGACTAAATTAGATTTTTAGAAAATTATAAAAAGTATTGTTGTTAACCCTATTGTATTCCTTTACGCCTTTTTAAAAATTCTCAGAACTAAAAGAGTTTTCGTGATTCCTGACTCTTCTAAGTAGTCCTCTTGATCTTACATATTAATAACTGAAAGGCATTGCAAACCCGCATAGCAATGTATATAAATAACTCAGGAAGTTGATGATAACCGGCATCTGCACAGATGTTCTAGTCATCTTGTTTCACACTTGCGAGATCTTATCAAGAACCTTTTATTTTTACACGAATATTATTCGCCAAAGGGTCCGTTCACTACGGAATAACGATGTTAATACTGCAAAGCTAGTTTTAAATCCCAATACTTAACCATCTTTTATGGCATGCACACCATTGTCCACCTCACACAAAATATGGTGCCCTTCAGAAGTATCCACCAATTGCTCTTGATCTGCACTTGCTTTACCCTCAATAGCATAATTATTGTAACCACATTGCGGTTTGCGACAGCTTTGTTTACAACTGCAGCAATCCTCGATAAATGGAAAATAATAAGGCACTTAGCTCACAAATGTCATGAGAGTTTGTCGGTTTGAGCGTGGACAAACTAAACATTGTGTTGACCTAGGATTCGAAGAAAGCAGTGTTCTATAGGGTAGAAGAGTTTACTTATATTAGAGATGATACTGTTCAGCAATGTAACGAAAAAGAGGGACATAAAGTAAAACAGCAGGAGGGAAGGCAGACTAAGAGCATTCATTAATTTGAAGTAAGTAATGGCTACGCAGTTGTCGAGAGACACATAATAGTGACAAACGTCGTAAAGTTACATTTTTATTATCTTCGTACATTTGAATACGACTATAAAGATCTGTTATACAATAATGTTCCACATTAGAGTTGTCCCATAATTGTTTTTGAGGGGCAGACATAACTTTTATTGGCCTCAATACGCCTCATCCAAAAATATTGAATATAATTATATCTTAGTTAGCGGAAAATAGCTAAGAGAGTAACAATAATATTTATTATTTTGGAGAATTATTTTGAATTGGCTTTGTACATAATTATCCAAGAGACCAAATTTATAACATCCATTGACTACATAATAATACTGACGGCCCTCCGTTTTATGAAGCTGTATGTGAAGAAAGGATAAATACCAAAAGTTCAACAAAGGAAAAGGGTGAAATAGGAGACAGACCACAATATTACGTAGTGTGAGAGTGTATATGGGAACTTTCAGACGGAACTGGCTTTAACTTAGTGGAAAATTATAGATGTGGTATCAGAATGAAATCAGATACAGAGCAACATGTATTAATAGAGTGCGCATTGTATGAGGATGGAAGGAAATATATGTGAGAAATCCTAGTAGCAAAAGAGTGGAAGTGGAATAAAATAGGTTTTCTGCTTAGAGAAACCGAAGATGCATTCTTCATACTTACGCCTGGAAGAATGCGAAGGCAAAGGTATGAGTTCGAAAATGCTAAAATAAATGAAGACACAAAGCATGAAGAATATAAAGAACTGAGAATAATTAAAACCAAAATAAGAAGAAATTCAGTACATATTAACAATAACTGTCACTAATAAAGGAAAGGGGAGAGTTAAATGATGTACATAGGAATAAGTAAATAATTCAAAATTCAAAATTAGACTACAAAAGTAAACCCTGCAACAATCCTCAGTGTGATATATGCTAAATTATACTACCGGCTAGTTCAAAAGTAAATTTACACAGAAAAGTTATCCCATAATTGAAGAAAACAATAGATGGATAATATTTCAAAAACTATTATTTATCAAGTTCATGTACCATTTGCGCTAAAATATACAGCAACTTGTTCTAAAATCAAGCTAAGCTAACCACATGGGCTTAATCCTATAATATTATAAATGCGAAACAGAGTTTCTTTGTTACGCTTTCACGCGGAAACCATTAAACCAATTGTGCATTTATACCTGGACATTTTTAAGGTTCCTGTTTAACTTATAGGTCTATTCTTATTCAAAAATCCCTCCGAGCTACGCCCCACTGGGTTATAAAGTTGCGAAAAATCTTATCAGTCTATAAATCTGCATAATAGGTAATCTGCAATAAATATTAATTTAAAAGGTCTGTTAGATGTAATTAAATGTTCTGTTTATACATTTTTTATGACAACATAACCGTATGTGTAAGCAATTTAATCATAATTTGTTTACATTTATAGTGTGAAAGTATAGAGTCACAACACTTCTTATTTCCACCTTTTTAGCAACCGCTGTTGAGCACAAAGTAAGATATCCAGATACAAAAATTAAAAGTCTAAGTCAAAATATACTTTTTAATTGTACATTTTAGCAAATATTAAGTGTGCAATGCTTGGTCAGTTTTATAATGCAGATATAACAGACAAACTTACCATATACGTAACTTATGCTATAAATTTAAAAACTTTTAAAAATTCCATCTTAGTTGTCTTTAGACATAAGTAGCCTTCTCAGACCTGTGTACAGTATATATACATTTTCACTAACGGTAAACAAGGCAAAATCGTCCATGGAACAAAAAACACTGAGACCTGAGTAAATTATAGTGATCACAAAAATACATTATATAACAGATTTCTTTATCGTATTAACAAGGCTAACTCAACATTGGCGTTGGAAATATAATTAAGTAGAATCAAAACTACTCATACACGTGCAAAGCCTACGAAAATGCGAGTGAAGTCGCGGATAACTGATAGTATTAAAGACACACACACACACACACACACACACACACACACACACACACACACACACACACATCGTTCTTTACCACCTACTACAACTAAAATTTACATTGATTACTATCACTATTTTGTTGTTTTTAAATTTCAATATTTTATATTTTATTTACATTATTACTCGAAAAAGATGTTAATAACGCCGGAATATTGTTTTTAATAAATGTGTTACAGGTATAAACAAGTCCACAGAACTATATACCGACTAGTTTAACAAGTTGTGTTAAGGTACGCATATGTTAAGTCGTCCTGATAGCAGTCAGCAGTAAGCAGGTACTACATAGTATAGCAGCGATAACTCACGTGTAATGTTGGCTCCCCGTTGTGACCAACAGCAGCGGCTGTTTAAATTGCTAATATGTGACCAACAGGCTCGGTAATACCCTTTACGGTTACTTTGTTCTCGGAAAGGACTGTAATTAAACTGACTACAGTTGTAAACTGATTTACTCTATAGGTTCATCCGATATTCTAGTAATACCCTTTACGGTTACTTTGTTCTCGGAAAGGACTGTAATTAAACTGACTACAGTTGTAAACTGATTTACTCTATAGGTTCATCCGATATTCTAGTAATACCCTTTACGGTTACTTTGTTCTCGGAAAGGACTGTAATTAAACTGACTACAGTTGTAAACTGATTTACTCTATAGGTTCATCCGATATTCTAGTAATACCCTTTACGGTTACTTTGTTCTCGGAAAGGACTGTAATTAAACTGACTACAGTTGTAAACTGATTTACTCTATAGGTTCATCCGATATTCTAGTAATACCCTTTACGGTTACTTTGTTCTCGGAAAGGACTGTAATTAAACTGACTACAGTTGTAAACTGATTTACTCTATAGGTTCATCCGATATTCTAGTAATACCCTTTACGGTTACTTTGTTCTCGGAAAGGACTGTAATTAAACTGACTACAGTTGTAAACTGATTTACTCTATAGGTTCATCCGATATTCTAGTAATACCCTTTACGGTTACTTTGTTCTCGGAAAGGACTGTAATTAAACTGACTACAGTTGTAAACTGATTTACTCTATAGGTTCATCCGATATTCTAGTAATACCCTTTACGGTTACTTTGTTCTCGGAAAGGACTGTAATTAAACTGACTACAGTTGTAAACTGATTTACTCTATAGGTTCATCCGATATTCTAGTAAGATGTTGCAAGTTTGTAGTTACTAAGATGTAGAATCGCAATATATCGTGTCGAGATTCGCTAAATAGACGCACGTTCTTTTACAACTGTTTATATTATATATATATAATATTACATGTCAATATTACATGAAGCGACAGAAATACCTCCTGAAATACTACGCAATGTTATGGATGGCTACTGCAACCGGCTAGCTCACTGTCAAACTGCAATGGGAGAACAATTTGAACATTTATTGTAAATAAAAGGTTAGTTGGAAATTATTAATAAGTAAGTACTTTGTTCTAAGATTGTATTTTCACATAGTGAATAAAATAGCATTGCTAGTGTGTAAACTATGTTAATTCATAAACATAAAGACGACGAATTCATTTTAGTTTTATTTATTGTGTTATAAATTTATCACATAATTTGGTAATTTAAAAAAGTCAGTGGAAAACACATCGGTTAGTAGAGTGAAACGCCGCCTACCGCATCAGAATACGACGATCCAGTCAGAACCGGCAGCGCATTAATGTACTTCACAATGTTGTACATAAACAACCCGCAATTTCTGATTGGATAAACCTTTTGAGATGCGGTTTGCGGAATTCAACTCTACTAAGTGAGCTCTTATCAAATGGGGTATATCCCGACCCATGCTTTAATTTAAGATTTCCATGTTTTCCTCTGTGGGCCGTCCCTCTATGGTTGCCATGTCATGGTAATAGCAAGGAATAATAGTTCATATAGCCATATGACACTGTGCAAAGTTTATAGATGTTATCTGCTATGGTTTGTAAAATATTAAGCCGTACCCAGACCTTTTTCAAACACCTTGTTTAAACACCACAGGCTCTGTGGTGTAATGGTAGCACATTCACCCGGCAAGTGAGAGATCCGGGTTCGAGTCCCGGCGGAGCAAGTATTTTTTGCGATTCAATATTTATTGAAATTAAATTAGGCTATTGCCACTATATACAAATTTAATGAATGTAAACAGAAGTCATTTGACAGGTATTTGGTCTTTTCCGATCATATGTTAGTTTTGGTTATTGAAACACATACTCGTATGTGAAAGAAACGGCCAAATACAAAATAATTGAATCGTAAAAAGTGAGGGCTCTGTGGTGTAATGTAGCACATTCACCCGGCAAGTGAGAGATCCGGGGTTCGAGTCCCGGCGGGGCAAGTATTTTTTGCGATTCAATATTTATTGAAATTATATATACGTATATAATCTCTACTTAGAGCAGTTTTCAAAAGAAAACTACAATTTGTTATTGTACAATATTTCGTTTTAATTAACAACTTTGTCAAGTACACTTTTAAAACATACACAGAATAAAATAAACAAACAAAAGAAGAAAGATAATAAACATTCTAAAATCTAAATACAATTTTGGACATGTAAACAAGTTTGGATTAGTTGTTAATTTAACAATAAATAACATAATATAATATTATATATATATATATATATAGCCTTATTTAATTTAAGGTAGCACATTCACCCGGCAAGTGAGAGATCCGGGTTCGACTCCCGGCGGAGCAAGTACTTTTTGTGATTCAATGTTTTATTTGAAATTATATATATATATATATATATATATATATATATATATATATTTGGTGGTGCACCTTGGTCATAGCTATGTTTCCTTATTTCAGTATTTATAAATGTTTTGGACTGGCTTGGTTCCTATAATGGTAGGCAATGGATAGGTAATCATATGGTAGAGGAACTTTGAAAAAGAAGCTATACCATAATCTGTATGTAACATTCTATTATATTGTTTTTCATTACATTTTTTGCACTAATTAGAATGATATGACTAATTGGTTGCTTAAAACCATAAAAAATATGTACGCATACTACCGTAGAAAAAATTATCATTGGAAAGGTAAGATTAATTAAATATCTTAGCAAGTGTTAATGACACGAAAATTCAAGGTGATATGTATTTTAATTCAAAGCTTCGAAAACTATATTGCTATTGTTCCCATAGTCCCCTAGTGGAGTACGGTTAATTAAAAATAAAAATTAATATCTCTCTAGATATTTTTGTAAATTACAAAAATTTTGTGGAAAAAGTCACAAAAAGAAGGTGATGCAATAAATAAAATCACATAATTAAACTTCAATTTTTCATGGTCAGTAAATAAGTGTTTTATTATTTCCCTTATTACCTATTTTTGATTCTCAAAATAAAAAATAAATTGAAAATTTTATTATTTTCATTGCCTATTTTTATTGAAATATGGAATAAATATAAAATAATAATAAACTGGCTATTTCTGTCGTTTATAACAACATATTTAAAAAATAAAGTACACATATATTTGATTTAATAATAATTAATGTTTTAAAATTTAAGATTTTTTAATGAATTATTTATATTTAAGCAAAATCGAAAATATCATAATTATCACACAGTTTATATTGTATCGCAGTTGTTGCCTAGTCATATTTTATAAAATAAAAATACGCTTCTTTTTTGTTAAAGTACAATAACAAATACTATTAACCTTATATAGTAATCTTACCTTTGAAAGTGATCTGAGCAAGAAACCTATGATCAATCAATACCTGTAAACAAATAGACATAACTTACAAAAAACCCAATACTTATTAACAAAAAGGTTTATACACTAAGCCTACTTATAGCAAAATAATATAATAAATTGTATGTCCATTGTTAGCGAAGCTTATAACACCCATGGAGAGTATTGAGAACAATCGATCTACACACTTTAAATATTGCATGAAACAATTGTATTATTGGCAGGACCGAGTTATATATACACGTCCCTCCACTTAATTTGTCTGAGTACTAGCAAAGCTTATTATTCGGGAGAGTAAAATTACTCTTTTCTTCGTACACAGGATATCTAGAGAAGGAAATTAAACTGTAAGCTTGAAATTGTTACATGACTCATAGGGAAAGTGGAGTTTGAATATGATGCATTCTTCATTCTCTTCTTAGCGCAGACTGTTATGCTAAAGCGACACGTGGTCTGCCGTATTACTACATTGTTTGGGTATTGCAAGATGGATGTAGCCAAAGATCCCACAACAATATTAATATCTGAAAATGCTACTAGACTTGTTCGGTCGTTAGGATTAAAATGAAGCGTGCAAAAGAAATTTTACTTAAATGTCAGGATACACTGATTGCGGATAATATCTTTAAATATATCTGAAACCTAACTACCTCTATGCTATATATGCTTCTGTTACTATTTTAGCTGTCTATTCGGGAACACCACTACTCACCTGGCTGCAATGTGCACCCGACTGTACTCAGGCTCGCTATTGGGTTCCTGTAATGGTGAGGTAACAATCGGAGAATGTGCTGTCGCTCACTGATAGATGGAGTCATTGAACCCACATTCGCTAATTTAATACTTAATTTATACATTAATAATCATAACAAATTATTTTCATATACTGTAACAGATGTTGCAGACATGTTTAATTTTTTTAATAATCTAGCATCAATAATTATTGTTAAACAAAAAGATGTTTTACATTAGTTTAGTTTTGTGTTTTTATTATTCCGATTGAAGTCCTTTTTTATTATGATTATTAAAAAGTAGTAAAATAAGTATAATAAGTAAGTAATAAAGTAAAAAGTAAAATAAGTAAAATAAGGCGCATAAAACCCAAGCAGGAATATAAAAGCCTGGTTTTCTGTCACAATTTATTTGAAAGGAATTGTAATAAAGAATAATTAATTAATTTCGAACCAAATGATAACAGAAACCTCGATTTGGAGATAAATAAAATAGAAGCCATGTTACTCTTTGGTGTTTTTGGCCACCGTTTAATAAAGACTAAAACTTTCAATATTTGGTTTTGATCAGGCCTTAAAATCATATAATCACTTGAATTATATTTAAGTTTAAACCTTTTAAGATACAAACCCAGGATCCTCAGGTTTTCAGATTCTGTAAAATCAAAGCATTTAAAACTAATTAATTTATTGGAATCTTTAGTTCATTTAGTGGTTTAACTTGTGTTTAGTTGGAGTTTATCATACCGTTTCTCGCTTATATAAATAATAGACTAGTGGTCTTCAGAACACATTGAATGTTGTGTTATTCGTAGTCCTTAACTAATGTATGTTTCAGACTTTTTATAGATATCGAAAACTCATTGTATTACGTACAAATGTAGTATACAAAGCGTAAAAGGTCAAAAAATACAATAGTAAAAAATTATATAAGAAACTTATGTAATATGTATTGAAATTAAAAGTGAACGGATACCCTTACAATAACGTACTATTTGTTCTTTAATACGGTATATTAAAAGTAATACATGATGCAAATACGAGGGCATATGGTTTGAAAAATTATATCTCTGTTATCTATAGCAGTGTGTGTTTGAATTCTATTTCTAAGAAATAGACAGTGAATTGGATAAAAAGAAATTCTGAAAGTTAATAACACTAAATTGTTTTACAAGCACAAGGAAAATAATACTGGATTCTACAAAAAGCCGTGAGGGTGCAATAATAAAGTAATATTTTCCATCTATAGAGGAGGAGGAAATAAAGGCTCGATTTAAAAGTTGATCTACAATCCTCATCGGGATACAGACACAATTCATTAAGACAATAGACAATAGACAAAATTCCTTCATTCATAAACTTCAAGATTAAATGGTGTCCATAAATTTTACATGTACTGAAGTTAACGATGGATGTTATGTGGAAATAAGTTATCAGTTCTCCCCAGTTAAGAAATTCTTCCAATTGAGTAAGAAGGACGTTCTTGGAGCAATCTGGTTAGTTCCCTTCTGAATTGCTGTTTTTGTCTGCAGTCAAGAATTAAACCTCTAGGCTAGTATGTTCAGGAATTTGGCGCCCGTAATAAGTACCGTTGCTTCTCACATAGAGTCAATCTATGAGAGGGAAGTGAGTAAATGTTTGCTGCTCTTGTTTTGTGTGAATGTACCTCTCCTCTTCTTGGTATGATTTTGGTTGACTTGGTATGGACAGCTACTTTGCTAATATGAATAGGTCAACTGTTTGTTAGAATATTTAAGTTTGTTTAAAAGCATGCCCAGCAATAATCTATGTCCTTAAAAAAAAATCCCCCTTGACATTATGCGGATTGCTTTCTTTGCAGCACCATGATCCTGTTAGTGTTAGTTTTCGAGGAGCGGCCCAATGGCTATAACATATCTCAGGTAGCTTTCAAGACAGCGAGTAGCACAGTTACCGTCTGACGTATTAGATTCAATCACGAGAGAATTTAATATGGCATTGGTCCTATATACTACTTCATTTTACATTAGTTTTGTTACCAAAACACTGTACAATACCTGTGAAACTGCAGCTCGTTATTAAACAATGAATAAACAACAACTAACTTGTTTAGTGTACAGAAATGTCAAATATCCCTAGTAAATATAATCTAAATTAGTATTAGAAGAATTGTTAGATCTATTGATATGCTGGTTATTAATAACTACGTTATAAATGAATACTAGACTGGAGAGAAATTAAACCTATTTCTGCCGGTGAAGTATTAATTGAAAATCTTATCTATGATGGGCGACTGTAATCTTGTTTGATTTGAATTGAGTATCGAATAATAGCTGATTTAAAAACTAATATTTATTTTTAATCCTCTAACCCGTCAATAATCTATTTTTTTGAACTTACTTTCGTCATTTTAGTTTATTACAAGTGGATTATTCTTTATACAATTTTGTTTGGACAAGGGATTTAGAATTAAATCATTTGAATTACGTTTAAATTTTGAACTATCCAAAAGTATTAACAAAACTTAGAATAGTTTTAAATTCACAATAATAATTTCATTACAAAAACAAAATGTATTATAATGTATAAAAATATCTAAATGTATAAAAAATAACACTGAAAATAGTAAGAGTTAATTTAAAAAAATTGAGATAGAAGGAAGAAAATGATTATGGATTATTTATCGATTAAATTATTTACCTGCAGTAGTGATGTTAAAATTACCCGAATTTAAATCAAGGAAATATTCCCTAATTTATGTACCCTCCAGATCAAAACTGTAACAATAAAAAATAAATTCAGTAATTATACTGGTTAAATCATACTCAAAACACTGTGATATGTTTTAGAAATAAAATTCCTGGTGTTTTATAATTCAAAAGCCAAATCGCTCAATAAAAATAGGTCCATTGTGGTAATTGGTCTATAAATAAAAACACGAACTCTTATATGTATAAAATGTGATATTATTGACAGAATTAAAAACATCATAAAATAACTGAATTCAAAATGGTTATCGAAATAAATAACAAAGTATAATAATAATATAAAAACAAAATGTACCATGTTTAATCCGAGGCACTATTTGGAAGAATATTCTTTAGCGGATACATAAAATTCTAAATTTTAGAAATAACAGACTTTATTTGACTTAAATAGTGAAAATTACATGTCATATACGACGACCATTCTTTTTGTCTCCAAAGGAAGCTATTTCACCGACAAGGAGTTACTCCCTATGTACTATTTGCTATTAGGTATATATATAGTAGGATTAGATTTTGTTATTATAATAATGATAATACTAATGATCACAAATTTAAAGATTACCTTTAAACGAGCGCTCAAGAGCCTGAGCTTAAATTTGGGTATCTACTATTTTCAAGAATGTTTTGTTTTTCGCCACAAATTGGCGGGGTGGTCGCAGCGACCATTTTTCTAATCTAGAACGCCGGAAAATAATACCTAACATAGTGCAATACTCAAGATAGTGCGTAAATCCAAGCTCAGATCACATGAGTTGTTATTAATTATTTGTTTTTACCTACGTATTTAGCCTATAACAAATAGTAGTGAGGATAGAATGGCCTCTTGTCTACATCACCGACGTCGTTTCCTTTTATAAGCTTCCAGGCAGAAAAAAAGAACCGATCATCATAATGACTTGTAATTTTTATATTTATTCAAATAAAGTGTTATTTTCTAATGTAGTATTTTAGGTCCCCGGTAAAAAATATTCTAAAATAGTGGTGTCAGGATAATACCAAAGTACAAATTAAACTACTAAAGGCAAAAGCTTACACAACGTATTTAATACTCAATTCAGTTTGTTTTTAAGTCCCCTATTCACGGTCAATCTCAATGTCCATAAAATCTTCTTTATCCTTCTCCTCGTCTACAATTGCAAATAATAAAAGTCATCGTTTTTTAAATCGCAATACCAGACAAATGCACCAGCAAACATAAATTCTGTTTTCAAACCTCTTGACAGCGTGAACAAAGACTTCAGAGCTGTTGGCTATAGCAACTTTGATGCTTACCATCATATACTGTATATTCTCGTTTTAGTTTTTATTTGACACACTAAACATTTAAGGCCTCCGAACAGATAGGATCTGCAATCAGGTCTGGAGATTTAGCAGATCTTACATTTTTATACATATTCATTTTTGAGAAAATATGTTTATAACATCGATAAAATGTGCAGTTAGCATCAGCCACATTATTTGCCTTGTTGCCGGAGTAATATCGGTCAAAAAGTAAGAAAGTTAAAGAAAAATATATTATAATACCGTTCTCAATTCAATGTCTGCAATGTCCAGAGTTTTATACTGAGAAATATACCTCATATTGTGCCGATTTACTTCACCATTGTTTCTAAAGAAAGCCACATCACACCACAAAGCAGTCAAGAATTTCCAGATTTATAATCTCTTGCCTAATTACAAACAGTAACGAAGAAAATAGTAAAAATAATATAAGTTTTATTGATGATGAAATTTATCTTATCTTCATTTAACTTTTAAACTGTTAAATGATAATTTTAAAAAACATGCAAGTAACTAAGAAGCTTACAGATATAATAGCAGATTATAGATTTTATAAACTTCCAGTAAAAAGAGAACGACCGACGTGCTGCGCGGGTCTGGGAAGAGAAGAAAGGAGTAACATACCGTACTGTAGTATTAAATTATAACCTTACGAGGGGAGCTTTTACTGAATAAAGCAGATGGTAGGTAGAGATCACTAAGAAAGGATTATAATCCGGTATATTGCATCCTTTTCCTCCTTCATAAGTCTTTGTTAAGTTCCCTTTACAAGATTAAACAAATCTAAAATTAGTTATATTTTAGTGTTAACCTTTCCTCTACATAGAAGCAGATTTAAATATTAATTTAAAACATGATGAGATTAATTTATATTCTTATCCACTACAATTTTCGCCGTTACATGTTCAGTATACATTTTCTTGGTGATTTATTGAGAAGATGTATTGTAATCGGGTGTTTGTTGGATAAATTGTTTTAAAGTCTTGGAACCTTTTTGGTCACATAATTAAACAACTTTTCAGCATTACAAATAATACTATGTGTACTTGGGCATCTTGAAATCTGGCCCACAGAAAAATTAAATGAAGAAAAGTTAACAAGAAGGATATAAGTATGAACAGAATGGTTATAAAAGATGATTTTTGTTAATACTTAGAAGTTTAATTTGGTAATAAGATTTAAATATAAATCACGTAATTTTCCTAAATGAAATTTCATTTAATAATCTTATTTTCTTATGTTATGAAGTCAGGAAAATATGCCATTCCTTGTACATAATGTACATTCAAAACTGTATAATATCCTTATAGTTACAGTTTTCGGGTATTTTTAGAAAGAATTGTTAAATTCTCAATTTAAAGGTCTATAATTCTTAATTGAATGATAAATAAATTCTATTTTCCCTTCTTTGGAAAATAAATAAAATAAAATAATATAAATTTATATCATATATTATTCATAATATATTACATTATTATGAAGTCACAATCTGCGTATAATATAAAGAATTTTCCGCTGTACTTACCTCACCGACTAAATATTTTACTGCATTTACTGATTATTGAAGGTATTTAATTACTTTTTATTACATACGACTGCGGAAACGAATTATTGCAACCACGCTATATGGGAGTTGCCATCGTTTTAACCCTACTTTTAGTTTAGGTTGGTTTTATTTGTTTTTCATTCATTTCAATTGCCTTTATCGCGTTATCATTATAATAATATAATCGCGTTGGTTTTGGAGTGTGGGTCACTCTCCACACGGGGCAGTGGTCTACAGGTATAAGCTGTGTGAATTGCGTGACAGGCTGAACAAAGAACAAAGACTTCACTTTTTGAGCACATTTGATTACAAATTAAATCCTTAGACATAAACCAAAGAATGTGTTTTCCCAAATATGGAAGAAATCAAGTTTTGTAAAGAAAATTTATGTAATAACCCTTAAGAAACACTGCTGTTGAAAATATTTTCGTCCTGAAACTGTGTTCCTTGTTTCCAGTATTATTAGCAATATTTTAAAGTTCATGAGTTCATAACATATATTGATCTTTTAATGACGATGTTTAACATACGGTTAGCACATAAAATTTCCATCTTCCAATAATATAAGTCCTACACCAATCACTTAATTCACTTCTATCCCATAGGAACAGGAACATGAGAAATCTATACCGGGTACAGAAATATCAGAGATTTGCTCAGATCTTGGAAGCCCTATGAACATCAATAACTGAAAATATCAAGACATTGTAGATAAGGTATAGGTCTACAATGTCTATAGGTCTAGTTTTACTGTGAAAGATGACTAATGAAATGAGTGGGGTTCACGCCATCTTCTCATAGTTGATCAAAATTGTGCGCACGTTTCGAACATTTAATCACCTAGTAATACATTCTAGAAGCTCTGTTCTTAATGTAATTAGTTATAAATTTAAACAAACACTCCATTAAAAAAGTATGTTATTGGAGTGTTTGTTTCAAATTTGTCACCTAGCAATGTTTCGTAAAATACTATTCAATAATAAGTCTCAAAAAATGTATTAATTTGGGGCTGTGCCTCTTTGTTTGATATCTATTCATTGATGACTAAGAAATAAGCAATAAAATATCCATGCCAATTAGGTTTAATAAGTCAGACCAACCTAATAAGTCATCATCACCTATAGAAACCCTAGAAGACTATGTCTGCTCCCTCTTTTGTCATATTTCATTGAAATCGACCCTTTGGTTTCAAGCCATAGAATATCCAAGCAATATTTGGATACGTATTCATAGAATAATAAAAGAACCAGACCAGTCACATTATTCATTGTTTCCATTCTAGGACTTCACCTCTATGATTGTATTTCTTTGAAACCCCGCTTTGTTATTACAATCAACTCAAAGTATCGCTATGTTATAACCGAGTCATATGTCGTACAACATAACATAAATAAGGGCCCTTACATGGGTCAAATTGAATGTCCTTGGATTAAATAACGTAATTTCAGGACTCACAAGAAAATACGTTGTACCAAATTAGGAGGAAACTGGACATAAAATACGTTTATTAAAATGTTTACAAGCAGACAGATATATTGAGAAGTATTTGTTTGCTTAACGAGTAGCTTCATACGGTTAATTAATTATATTACATAACTTAATTATTTGTATTAGTAAAACCCCTTTCCGATTTTTACTACGCCTCCACAAATATGATAATTTATCATTGATTGTAATCATGATTTAAAATTTTTAAAACTTTATTTAATGAGCTAAACAATATAAAACTCTTGATTTGGCATTTAGTACAATAGAGTATACGTTGGCAATAACACGTTGAAAGTCTACAAAGTAAAGTAAACGTATCTTATTTTACCAGGCAAAGTTAGGGCTAAGAAGCCCTCTATGACACAACCTGGGGACCAACGTTTTAAGGTGACTGCCGAATCACCACCAATGGCCGGGCAGGCGGGGCTGCTTTCAGGAAAGGATCGCTTAGTGGTCACCAATCCAAGCAGCAGCCACGCTCGACGTTGCTTGATCTGGTTATCTTGCGATAACCGTTGTGCCCGCTACACTGAGCCATTGACAAAGTCTTACTCAAATTTCAAATAATAGTCTTAAAAACTTTCTGTTGTATTAAACATGTTATGTACCTCATATGCCTGTAACTTAAGATTTACAGTAATATTTAGCAAATTTAAAATGTCTTTAATAGACATAGTATTACTCTCAGAAAAAAAAACTATAACTGATACTGTACTATATATGACTGTACTTTAAATCACACACATAGGTGGTATGACTGATCCTATAAGATTGTTGCCCGCATCTCTTCAATGCTAATGGCCTGTCACTGTTGGAAAGGTAAACATAAGACAACAAGTGGTTGCCTCTCCCACTCCATCGACCACTCCGCCACGTCGAGACAGTCTCCACTCATTTTGATATCGTTCCATACACGTCTCCCAGCAGTTGATATAAACAAGAATATATATATATATATATATATATATATATATATAAATTTATTATATATATATATAAACATATATATATATTTATTAACATATGTATATAAACATATATATATATATATATTAACATATGTATATAAATATATATATATATATATTTATTAACATATGTATATATATATATATATATATATACTAGGCAAATCAAATATAAACGGTAATTTTCAAAATTATATTTATTGAATAATATTATACAGAAACTATACCTTCAACATTTTTCAATGTAGTCTCCTGCATTATCTACACACTTTTGCCACCGATTTGGAAGCTTGAATATTCCCTGTTCATAAAAAGGTTGAGGGCGAGTTGTTAACCAATCACGCACTTGTTTTCGACGTCTTCAATGTTTTCAAATCTTTTTCCTCCAAGTGATTCTTTCAGGGGCGCAAACAAAAAATAGTCACAAGGGGACAGGTCTGGACTGTAAGGAGGGTGTTTAAGAGTTTCCCAGCCCATTTCTTCCAATTTATCCCTTGTCAACAATGCGGTGTGAGGCCTTGCGTTGTCATGGAGAAGGATGACATCTCTAATGGGCACACCTCGTCTTTTGTTCCGGTAACTGGTTTTTGCTGACTGTAGCACCCGGCAGTAGTAAGCCGCATTCACTGTTCGTTGATCGTGAAGAAAATCAATGAGTAGAACTCCCCTTGAGTCAACAGAAATTGTTGCAAGAACTTTTCCGGCTGAGAGACGAGTTTTGGCTTTCACTGGGCAGCCTTCATGCTTCCTTCGCCACTCCTTACTTGCCATTTTCGATTCGGGAGTGTAATGGTGGACCCACGTCTCATCACATGTGACGATGCGCCTCAAAAAATCTTCACCTTCTTCTTGAAATCGTTGCAGAAGTCTCCCAGCAATCTCCGACCTGACCTGTTTTTGATTTCCGGTCAACAACCTCGGAACCCAGCGAGCACTAGTTTTTCTGAAGCCAAGGTGGTCTGTGATTGCAGACTGAACACTCCCGTAGCTGATACCAATTTCCGACGAGAATTCTTGAACAGTTAACCGGCGATCACCTTCAATAAGCTGTCGAACCGCACTAATGTTGTCATCTGTAAGACTTGACCTTTGGCGTCGACCGTGACTTTCGTTTTCAACACGTTCTCGGCCATCCGTAAATTCTCTGGCCCACGTATATACTCGATTTTGGGACAGAGTAGTGTCCCCAAACTGTGCCTGCAAACGAGTAAAAATTTCCGAAGGCTTAACACCTTCATTTGTTAAAAATTTTATGACGATGCGTTGCGCAACAGATGGATGTACCTCTCTCTCTCGGTCATGGCTGTACTGAAGGCAGAACACAACACTAGTGTGAAGCAAGCAGTTCTCCCCACTCCTATAAGCAAAACGACAATCGCCCACAGCCGCATCACGTCCGAATGTGTTTGGTACAGTCAACAGCAAAATTACCGTTTATATTTGATTTGCCCTCGTATATATATATTCCATATATACATGGAATAATATAAATAAACTTAAATGTAACAAAAAAATTTAAATGATCAATCCAAATATAAAATTTTTATTAACACACACACACACACACACACACACACACACACACACACACACACACACACACACACACACACACACACACACACACACACACACATATAGAAATTATAGAATTTATTGCTATTGTTGTTGAGTGGTACTCCTTCAAATTGCCATTAATAATATTTCTTCAGGCAAATAAAAATTTGAAATATAAGTGGAACAATAAATATGAATTATTCAACGTATTCATAACAAATTGTCAAGTACTGTAACATAACTATGGTGGAAAGGGTTGATTCAATGTGAATGTTAAGTTTTAGCTCCAGTTCATCTTCTTCTTAGTGCAGCGTCTGAAATCCGACGCCGTTACAAACTTTACTCCCGGAATTTTAAGCTTCTTTGTTGCTGACTTTTTCTGTTTAGATGAACTCTCCAGATTCCAGAACATTTTAAGAAATATTGTATTTTTAAGTTGATTGTGTATTATGGTGGAATTTTATATACAACTTTTAATTCTTAGCTGTGAGTTTCTGGTACGATTCAGTTTCCTGTTTTACCACTATTGTAATTTCGTGTGTTAAGTTACCCATTTACCTAATAGACCTCGATAATTCCTTATACTGTACACAGGAAGGTTAAGCTGAGATCGCGCATGTTTGTCTATAGTCTGTGAGAACGAAAAATTCCTTACACATCTATTTATGATATTATAACATTATTGTTCTGAGGGATGACATTAAACAGCTAAGAGCTTTGTAAGAGAGTATCGAAATTATACAATGCTCATGATTTTTATTTAGCTTATAGAATGCTTAAAGTAACACTAATAATATTTCAATTACTGTTGAATGAATCAATCGTACAGTTTTTCATTCTGTACAATCCACCAACAATTAGGAATATAGAATATTTTGTTATGTAAAAATGTTAAATAAATTTATAGCATTTTGATACCTGAGATTGCCTAATAAGGACATATTAGTAAAAAAACCTATTCAAAAGGTATGAATAAATAAATAAGTAGTTGAGTATTACTGTTGAGTATTTTTTAGTATTCAGAAATAAAATATCATCACAAACGATATCGTTATAAATAATACAATGGAATTTTATTAGTCTCTACACATCCATGCCTACTGTTTTGATTTCTGTTAATATTTTAAATTTTTTATCAGGTGAAAGATTCTAATGTATTTTTAATTTTTACTTTCAATAAGTTTTCTACATATTTATTGAACTGTTGACTGTTACACACTTTCCAAATATAATTATTGTAATTGCCTTTGTTTATAATACTCTGTAAATCTGGTATTTTCAAAGCATTATAAAACCATGTGCGCTCACAAACCACCCAAGGGACCTAAAGGCCCTACACTTGACACTGGACCTGGAACAGCATCACGCACTCGCAGATATTAGCTATATAGTAATAATAATATGAGACTATGAGCGCTCACAAAACACCCAAGGGGATATAAAGGCCCTAGGGAGTTCACAGCTCACGGCCCCGGTCAACATTAATCTGTTAATGGAGCGGTCCGCACTACACTTGACACTGGACCTGGAACAGCATCACGTACTCACAGATATTAGCTTTATAGTAATAATAATATGAGACTATGAGCGCTCACAAAACACCCAAGGGGATATAAAGGCCCTGGGGAGTTCACAGCTCACGGCCCCGGTCAACATTAATCTGTTAATGGAGCGGTCCGCACTACACTTGACACTGGACCTGGAACAGCATCACGCACTCACAGATATTAGCTATATAGTAATAATAATATGAGACTATGAGCGCTCACAAAACACCCAAGGGGATATAAAGGCCCTAGGGAGTTCACAGCTCACGGCCCCGGTCAACATTAATCTGTTAATGGAGCGGTCCGCACTACACTTGACACTGGACCTGGAACAGCATCACGCACTCACAGATATTAGCTATATAGTAATAATAATATGAGACTATGAGCGCTCACAAAACACCCAAGGGGATATAAAGGCCCTAGGCTGTTCACAGCTCACGGCCCCGGTCAACATTAATCTGTTAATGGAGCGGTCCGCACTACACTTGACACTGGACCTGGAACAGCATCACGCACTCACAGATATTAGCTATATAGTAATAATAATATGAGACTATGAGCGCTCACAAAGTACCCAAGGGGATATAAAGGCCCTGGGGAGTTCACAGCTCACGGCCCCGGTCAACATTAATCTGTTAATGGAGCGGTCCGCACTACACTTGACACTGGACCTGGAACAGCATCACGCACTCACAGATATTGGCTATATAGTAATAATGTTATTATTTTAAATTTAAGTCTTAATTCTTTCTTTGTACCAAACTTAAAGGAAGTGTTTTGATTTTTTTTGCTTTTTAGGTTTTTAGAGTCAACAGGTAGGTTTTAGTAAATGATGAATGTTTTTATATCATGAATGTTTCAAAATTGAACTCCAATTTTATATTTCGAATGTTTTTAATCTTTAACTTTACAAAGATGTAACACTCATTTCCGACAATCTGAATCTACCCTTTTATGCAGGTGTAAAAAACTTTGAGGAATAAGGTTAAACGTATGCACAAATTATAAACTAGATGACATGTGTTGTTGAGCTGGCCAAAAGTCATGCCTAAAACATGGATAAGTTGTACGTCAAAATGCTCAAGCGTATAACCGAGGGTCCAAAGTAATTGAAGGGAGTACCGGCCATGTTAATGTACAGAACAACATATCCGCATCGCCTAGATAATGTGAAAAACCGATAAAAAATTCATTGGTTTTATTTTGTCAACTATCATTATTAATACTTTGTCTGTATTACTAAAGTAAATTTTGAAATAAATTATCTATAAATATTTAAAGGATTAATACAGGAAGTTATTGATTTATTGAACCTCACCAAACAGTCGAAAGTAAAATGATATTCTGTTAACGAATATAAATTGTAAAATAATTATTTCCTACATTAAATTTTTATACAAGCTTCGTACTAAACTTGTGTTCAAGTTTTATTTTTCTTGCCCAATTAAAAATTTGTAATATCTTTGATAGAAATACTTCCACAAACTGTAAAAATGTAATCACTTCAATAGATTGTCATTATACATACAGCAATAGAATTCATTGCATTATAACCACTCCTTGGACTACTATCTCTGCAGGGAGTATCCAAAATTTAAAAATAAGAAATGAATGACCAGGTTTGGATATATGCCGTGTACGCAATTAATTACCGTTAACAGCTCTGCCAACTCCTTTGTGTATTAGGTATTTGGTTGCACATTCTAGTATTAGAATTGGTTTATAGATGTTGGCTAGACTTCTATATAAACGTTAATTGTTATTAAGATATTTCTAATGTTTTAATGGTCAATTATTTCGTCTGTGTAATATTTATCTTAAACATCTGGCATCGGAAAACAGCTAACTTCATCTTATCCACAGAATTATATAATAACACAAACCTACCAATACAAATTGTATTTAGACAACAAATAAATTACTGTTCATATGTTATTAAATTATATATTAGTATACATTGGATAATTTCTTGCACAATAGTAAAACAATATACGTCTACAAAATACTCTACATCATATTTTATTTAAAACAATTAAAAGTACTACTATTGTATATAATATATACGAATTCTATAAAAATAGCTTCATATAAACTAAATAAGACTACACGCTTACAAAAGCACACACTTGCAAAATATAAATAGTGTATTAACAACATACCCCTTAAGGAAAATACCCCTAGGAAATATTTAAAGAATTTAAATGGTCCTAGACCAATGTTGTGGGTTGTGAATATATATATATATATATATATATATATATATATATATATATACAATATATATATATATATATATATATATATATATATATATATATATATATATATATATATATATATTCGATTTATAGGAAAATTGTGTAACATAATAATTTTTCGTTACACCAGAAACTATTTAAATGATTCGTTCTTCAGGTTTCGAACGAACCATTAATTTTGTTTTACGAAACGTCCAACTTCAATTTGATTAATACATTATTCATAGTTTCTTCTTCCATAAATTCAGTTGTCTTTACCTGTCAATGAGGATACTGTATTTCAATTCAAAATGTGAGTAATGGGATGGTAACGCTACGTTTTAGACGATATCAATATGAAACTTCATTACGTGTTAACTGCACATCCTTTCCTGTGTGATACTGTTTACGATATTACTTCAATACTAGCAATATTAATTAATAACTCAATAAATTATTATATCATACATAACAATACCAAATGAGTACAATACCCAGTTTTTAAAACTGTCGAGTTCTTTTTGAAAAAAAAATCTAAACTAGCAATTTTTAAGATATATGGGGTATGACTAAGTATGGGGTGAAGTTCTTCAAAATAGGAACTATCAATGTATAACCTAAAACTGTTATTACACTTCTCCTAATTAATGTTGAAAAACTATATTACAGATTCAAAGCATTCATTGCTACATCATTGTTACATAATTCGTCATTCTAGACAAGGTTTGGTACTCAAGATGGCTTTGGATCAAGAATTCGTAACCCCTACCATATATAAATATTTACTTGAAAAATATGAAAATCATCAGGCAAAACCCAACTTACCCAAGCTTTAGTATGAGTACCGCCATGAAGAATATTATGTTGATTAATATTCTTTAAGAAGCATATAATATTTAAAAGGTTTCAATTTTGTTTCAATTATGGTTATTAATATAAATGTATATATTAAAAATAACGTTTTACTATATCAACTATCATTAAAAACTAGAAACATCACTAGTTATGTTAAAGGTTCTGCACGATTTATTTTATTGACCCCACTGCCCCCACTCCTTAAAAGTAAAGAATTTTTGGTCTTACTTACAAAGAGCCACTATTCTGAAAGCCATCAATCCAAACTTGGATTTAAAGTAATTTCGTTCAACATTGTCAAAGATTTAAACGTCAGCGTACTTTCACGATCTGACAACAGCACAAGTTTAGTTCAAACGCTAAACTGCAGCTGTTGGCAATCCTGAATTAATGGTATAGCGTGATTCCTCTTTAATTGTACAATTTGTCTGAACTCACATGGTTCGTAAGAGTTAAAAATTCTCTTAAACTGAGTTATGGATAGTAAAGTTGTTTTATTCAATATTTGCCAATAATAAATAAAACAGAACATTAAGTGACGAGTCGATTATGTAACTTATGAGATTTGGGCATGTTAATTTAATGAGGTTTCTATGCTCTTTATATATGAAAAAATACGAGTAAAGCAAATTTCCGATTGTACATAAAAACTGTTTGGCGAGAGCAAGTAATGTAATTGGAGTGGAGTGGAGTAGCTCAGACCAGATCAGGTGCAGTGATCCAAGTCGGTCAGAGCGGAACAGGACAAACTGAGAGACTTGTTGTATTATTTTGGAATACCACAATGAGTTATTTCTATTCACTCATGTTATTATTTGAATTATTGATTAAGGATGAACGAAATTGAAACAAATCGATTTTGATATGTTGTAAAATTTATTTGATTACGATTTTGGTTAATAAATATGATAACCCATTATGACAACTTTCCTGTAAATTTCTTGAAAATAAAATGTTGGTAGAGGGAAATTATATTTAATATTGGTGTTTTATTATTATATAGTTATGTAGCATGTTACATTTTGTTGAACATGAAAAAAGAGCAGAGCGCAAAGACACGCTGTAACAGCAATAAAATGTGGTTTAATTCAGAACTGAGTTAAACTAAGAGATAGAAAATGAGCTAAGGAAACTTCTCACTTTACATAATTCTATAAGGACATTTGAGCTGGGTTCATTTTTTTTAACCTTGGACATTTTTATAGTGGTTTCACAGTTTTATACTACACTGGTTTATTTGTTATTTGACTTTAAACATTTTCAACATGCGCCATATTGTTTTATATTAAAGCTAATCACACCATTGTTTTGTTTAGTTTCTTCTTATTTATTACTACCTATGTGCGAAGTTTGGTGTCATTAGCTTTACTAGTTCCACAGATCTATTTTTTTTTTTTATCAAAATTGAGGCTATCGGCTCAGTGACACATTTCTCGGCCAATATTTATGGGACAATTTGTTTTGGAATAATGAGTACCGGTACTATCAGCCACAGCAGTTTGTGAACACCCTGCATTTTGTCATTAATACAATATTGAATGTCAAACACTGTCACGCTCTAATTAATCGTAGAATAATGGTAGACGTCTAATTTTAAAGTCATATTTAATATGCATCCAAACAGATTTAGATTTTTCGATATTTCAATTAAAAAAAAAGAAATTGAAATATCGAAAAATCTAAATCTGTTTTGATGCATATTAAATATTTCAGAAAGTTGTACTCTTTATGAGAATATTAAAACATGTTTGGAAGGTCCAATTTAAGACATGGTGTACTCCTTGCTTGGTAACGAACATGTACATTATAGTTAAGGAATAAATTGTGAAGAGAAAGCTATCCAAGAAAATGTTTTGGTGGGAATTCGCAACCAAATTATGGTTACTAAAATACATAAATTACATGACTTAAACACATACTTCTAAATATCTTTTGCACGACGAGTACAACACAAATTTGGATAATATCTACCATGAGATTGGGATAATATTTTAGATTTTGCATGAATTTTACATGAATACCTAGTTTTTTAAGGTCCTATCAGTTACTTTAACCTCTTTAAAGCACCACCGATATCGGATATTCCATTATATACGTGAATATGAAGACCACGCATTTAGATTCCACAAACCTTTTCACACATCTAAAATTAAATATTTTACTTTTTCAGGAAGACAATTGAATTGAACTATTACAATTCACACAAACAATAGGCTATAAATAAATAAATCGATAAAATGTCTTCCTACGCACTGAATATTATTTTTGAAACACCGTATGCTTTGAAACATTGTAAAGCTTACATAATTGTTAAGAATAAACCTCTAAAAATATGGAGGTTTTGAAATTTATATGGGCTCATTATATAAATAAAATTTTCTATATATGTTTATTATTTTAGATATTTTAGGTTGCTATTAACATGTATTGTAAAATGATGTAGAAGTGAAATAATGTTTCGCAAGTTAATAGTCGTATACACTGCTGCCATACTGAGAAACTTTTAATTGGTCGTCCTTAGAGAAAGTACTAAGTACCAGATTTGCTTGAAATAAATTAGAAACTGTGTTTGTAAATGTATTTAATTATATTGCTCTTATGTTATTTTGAGTATATTTAACGTGTTCTAAAAACTCTTCTCATTTTCAATTTCAAAACCTTAAAAGGTGTTTTTGCAAATCTATTAAAAAATGTATGTATTTATAAGTATTTAAAGACACAAGATATTTAAATTTCTGTTCTTAAATATATAATATTTTAAATATAACTAAATATAAAAGTATTACATAAATTTTATTCTATGAGATACATTTTATAGAATAAAAATAAAAAAGAAGCGAACACGTACTCGCTCTGACTGGACTCAAACCGGGGCGAGAATGCTAGCTAGCCACATAACAGAGCCCTTACTTTCCGAAAGTTTTCCTGAAAGTTCCAGTATCTTTTTTAGTAGAGGTTATCATTGCAATGGAAAATGTGAAATCAGTTTTACATAACGCAGTTTTAAAACACATTCAAGTATGTACTGTACTTTAAATACTGAAGGTGGTTTCATTAAATAATACAACAGCGTATTCTAATATGATTATACCAGATGTAACGTATTGACATTCCGTTTCTTTGAGGCTAGAAAACCAGAAGATCAAACAGAAAGCTCAAATGGGCATTTTAAATATATGTAGTCACTTTCCGAATTTCTACAATTCTATTTCCTCAATGTCTTAGACCCTGATATTTCTCTCTCGATCAAACAATTTTGAGGGCTGATCCTAATTGCTTACGAACAGCAAATAACTACACAAATGTCTTCTTAGGGAAGGTTGTACAAACATTCTTCAAATTAAGTAAATTTCATAAAACTCTGCCCCTATAACGGAATTTTCCGGAGTTTTTCTCCGATCATGGAACCCTAAAAACCAAAACTTCCATATATCCCAAAACTCCATATATTCCAAAACTTGTATATATATATATATACACACAACGAGTTGATGTATATATATATATATATACAACGAGTTGATATATATATATATATATACATCAACTCGTTTTAAAGGTATTTGGTCTTCCCATCATATGTTAGTTTGGTTATTTAAACACTTATGTGACAGAAACGGCCAAATAGAAAATAATTGAATCGTAAAAAGTAAGGACTCTGTGGTGTAGTCGTAGCACACTATATATATATATATATATATATATGTGTGTGTGTGTGTGTGTATGTGTGTGTGTGTGTGTGTGTGTGTGTGTGTGTGTGTGTGTGTGTGTGTGTGTGTGTGTGTGTGTGTGTGTGTGTGTGTGTGTTTATGCAAAATAAAGCGAGACTTTGAACAAGATAACTGCATTTATAATTATTTAACTAACTTTATAATTGTTATAATGCCCAGAATAAACTTAGGACAAAGGCACTCACAGTTGGATAAGTTATTTACTCGTTTTTACTTACCCAATACATTTTTTTAGATGACAGTTATTAGAATTCGGGGAAAACTTTTATCTTAAGTAATTACGAACATAGACCAACTAGATACGGTAATTATTTTAAGCAATATTATTAATCAGAAACAATTTATATTCTTTCACTTTTATTTATATCTGTTTAGATTTCACGGCCGTTCAAAATTTGGATGAATAAAATCTTTCATTATACCTCTTTCGTTATTACCTGCATCAACAGTTTGATATAATTTTTTATGTTTATCATATTTAATATTTAATTTATATTTATATTTTAATTAACGGTCTTCATTTAAGAGTACGGAGTGTATGTAAAGTTCTTCAATTGCAAATCTGGGTCTTACTCTTAGAAAAAAGAAGAAATCGTACAATAGAAACAGTATAAAATTAAAAAAATTATTATCTGAATATGTGTGGAGGTGGCAGTGATACCAAATATCAGTACCAGGCCAAGGAATATTACTATGCTATATTAGAATTCCCGTTTTCCTACTGTATGCCTTTTAAATAGAGAGAATTGTATTTCTCTTAACAACGAATTGTTTTGTTAGTTTGATTGTTAAGTTTCCATGGCAACAATATCAAACCGGCAATCTGGCCACGCAAGGCACAAGAACCACTCACTTCTGTTGGCTGATATTTGGAGTCAAAATTAATTGTACACCGTAATCCATTAACATACTATTGTCTTAACAATTTGCGTCACGATGTTGATACCAATTATTTTTATTGCTTTAAATTTATTTAAAGTAAAATAGAGAACTATGTATTTTTTAAACGTTTTATTTAATTGTATATCCTTTTTTAAGGAAATCAATGAACATTGACTACATTAGGTACTCTGTTTAGGATCTGCTGATATTTGTTAGTTTTCTCCGAAAACACGTTAGCGAATTTGATTCCCAAGAACAGTTGAGTTGGTAGGTATAAAGCAGATTAAAGTAGCCACGGTTATAAATACCGCTTTATACTTCATAAAGAATACTTGATAAAGCAACAAAGTTATAGGTTTCTGGAAGTAAAAGTTAAACGAATGAGAGAGGCTAAGGTCTGAAAGGAGAGGGAGAGTTACTGATTAGATACTGCCTGATTAAACATGCTCAGCTGATAATAAGAACTGATCAAAGCTTCGTGTTTGAGAGTCGCTAAATCCTCGACATTATCAACAGTGATGCTGATTACATTCACTTTAGTATAAAGAGAAACTGCTCAAAGGTGAGATTCGTCAAAGCGTCTTGTCAAGATGATACTTTTTAATTGCTGAATGCCATTTATAATATTTTCTCCTTCAAGTCAACGATAAATGAAGTTGCTAAAAGTAATATTTTAATCTTTAATTCATACAAGCTTATCAAACTAACTTATTTTAACGCATGAATAGTCAATTTTAATTAATAATCAAATCAGCGCAGTTAATAAAATATCTTCAAACACACTCTCTCATAATTAATAAAAGTTCTCCATTATTAAAGCTCAACATTTCAAGAGTTCACTTTCTTAAGATACCTTATTGTCCTTAGTATGAAAAGGTTTCCTTATGTTTCCTTCCGATCATCTTTTCCTAAAGTCATGATTCCTCTTCGATTAACTTTCTCATTATTGGAATAAAAATTCGCATTGCTTTAATTTTTTTTATTTTCCTATTCATTTATTTCTGTAATTAAGTTTATATGTTTACATATATAATCATACTATTATGTTTACATACAGGAAGCACCTTTTTTCAAAATTCTGCATAAGTCTATTATGAAAAGATTATGAAATAACAATACAAATGGTATTACTTTGAACACCACGCATGATACATTTACAATATCTTTAAATATTATTAAAAATAAAAAAAAAATTAAATAAAAATTAAAGTTTATAAACAACAAACAAAATAAAAATAGTAATAAATAAAGCAAAAAATAAAGAAAGTGAATAACAAATAAATAGAAAGATATTTACAGCTTGTATATTTTAGTATCAGCATAAGTAGCCTAATAATATATTATTTGTCTTAGCACTATTAAAAAGTTAATATAGAAGATCGTGTCAGGTTGACTCAATATCGCTAAGATATACACATATTTCTAACTAAACATAGGGAACGTTGTTTAACGATTCATTGGCTACGACTTCACGCGCCGCCTACGCATCATCAGTTTCATTGACATTTCAATAATATTCTACACTTGTTTCCAAGTCCCACAATGCCATAGTATATTTTCCTATCGAATTGTATCCATTCAATTCAACTATCTTCCGAAAATATAAAATATTCATTTTTACAAGTGTTAAAGGGTTGTGGAACTGGATAGACAAACTAATGCATGGCTTTCATATTCACGTCTATAACGGAATATCCAATACTGTGCAAGGGTTTAAGGAGTTTTTTAACTGAAAAACTAGGGTAGAGGATCATTGTCCACCGGCCGCAAACTTCCCAATGTCCACAGTTGCTGCTCCTCCACTGGATGATACTTTATGTATCTTAGTAAACAAAATTCGGTTGTGTATCTCCACCAAAATATTTCTTAGAAAGCTTTTCTCTACACAATTTTTATCAAAAATATAGATGATCGTTACCAATTACGGAGTATATCATGATTCTAGTTTGGGCCTTCATTTTAATTGTGGTTGTTAAAAGTCGGCTATTGAAAAACTCTTTAAAAATCTTTTTGCTACACATCCAAACTCTTTTTAATTTTCTATTAAAAATGCAGCACCTGATTTTATAGAGTAGATTGATTTTAGCAGTGTAGTCTGCTGCTGCTGTCATACTGTACGAGTTGATCTAATTTGATTTAATAAAACAGAATGATGTTTTGCAGGAAATTTTATATTTATAAGGCAATACAATAAACAACTGGTAAACAATGATATGACTTGAATTCAAATACATTTGAGAGCATTTACTGAGTTTCAGTCCATGCGCGTATTGTTTTGTTCGTAGTAACTGAGTTTCAATCCGTGTAAGTATTGTTTTGTTATAGTAATTATTGAATTAGTAATGCCACACTTATTTGCAAGTTAAGAATACACATATTATTTATGGTGTATGTAAATGCAGTACTACGTCCGATGTTGAAGAATACAGTCAACTTGATCCTTACCGCAGTATTCCAAATGCTAGAATAATTAGTACTTTCTTACGATACGGGAAATAGATCAATTCCTATCGTAAAGTTCCAGTATGACCGCTCTTGCCAACATAGTGGTTCTATCTCTAGCTTAAACAAAAATATAGCATTTACATCCAGGAGACAACGCCCATCGCATTGAGTACTACATTTGCTTAAACACTCATCGTCCACTTTTTTAGTATATTTTATTTACCGATCAGTCACAGTTCACTCGTTGTGGTATCAACAATTTACGAAACCAACATTCTTGGGCAGACTTGAACCCTCATGCAGCAATTGAACGTAACAGTTACTTTTAACAGCGTTTTAGCATTAACATAAGTTGTGGATTTATTCATCATCAGCTGTTTGGACCGTTTATTCTCCAAGAGCGCTTAACAGGTCAGGCATACTTTCAGTTTCTTCAAATACCTAAATGCCAGCCTCCTTTATAATGCCTGGCCTTGAAATGTGGCTTGTATGTGTGGCCTCTTGCAACGCGAAGCCAGCTGTACTTCCAACCACATTGCTGTATTGCCACATTGTTCAAAGATTGTTTCCACCAAATTGAACTTTTTCCATCAAAAAACTTTTTCGGTCGCGGAGGTTCTACAGTATATGGTAGCCACCCAGGTCACCAGATTATACGTTGTTGGATTTTTGCATGTGGGGATGGATAAAGCAGAAAGTTTGCGAGGTCAAAGTTAATTCCCGTGAGGCTCTATTTAGACGTATTGATGAGGCTTTTACGGAGTTAATGGAACTCCCTGTTGAATTATACGGAAAGGAACCAGAGCCATGTTAAACGAGCAGAAAAATACATTGAAGTCGGCGGAGACACTTTTGAAAATTTACTGTAATTTGGTTGAATAGGTTTAGATTAATGGTTTCCGGTTACTAGTTTACGCTTGTTTATGAATACAAAATTAAAATTAAACTGAAAAGCTGTGGTTCGTATTAACTATATCATTAAGGTGAGTAATTTCCCCGTGATCTACGGTTAAAAATAAGGGTGTAACAGTGTTTGAACATTTTTTTAAAGTGGCAGAAATCAAGATAGCCCTTAGTACAAACGGCTCTATCTCCACTATCAGCACAGCAAACAGTAACTATGCGATTCGTAACCTAATAAATTACCTATCTGATTCCGTGCACTGAGAAATGGTCACGCTACGATTCTAAGAGTTGTCAGTTGGCACTATTCTTGTCTAGCTGAGCTTTAAAACTCTTTCTTACTGTAATACGTAAAAGATGAGAACGTTTCAATGTATTATCAAGCCATTAAACTGGTTTTGATTGTGTTCTGTAATGTTCTTATGAGGAATACTTTTGTGTGTATATATACATACATATATACTATTAATTCTATTGTTCCTCCCACCACAGATTCGCTCCGCCATAGAAGGAAGAAATTGTGCAAGTTTCTGTTTACACACTGTTCTTGATGCCACTGCTCTCAATACGCGCTCGCTGCTGTTTTACTGATTAATTTTGCGTTTGCTAAGGTTTCAGTTTATCTTTAAACGTTGTTTTCAAACTTTTCCGCTTACAGTTGTACAAATAGACGTAAGTAGAATTGTGGAATATCATGTTAAAAGTAAGAAGCACAAAATATACAGTCTTGAATTTAATTATGTATTTAATTATTAGGTTATAGGTGTATGATACTGTTCCCAGGTGCAGTAAAATTAAATGTTGTAAAAACGTCCTTGAAAGCCTACAGGAATTTAATCATGTTTGGTATTATATAATCATATACCTATCCCCAGTTAATTTAGCAACTAGCTGAACTCAAGAAATAGGTAATATAATTAGTACTATTACAAAAGCATCTAACAAATTTATATACGCAAATAATTTTGTTGTTGTTGTTGCATTATTATTTTGTATTAGGTACTTGTTATATTATTACTTATTATTGCACTATTGTTATTCACACCACTTTTGTTGTTTCACATTGTTTTAGTTATATCTTTGTTACGCCTGTTCATTTATTACGTCATAGGCCTGGTTAGTTGTTGAATTTAATTTTTCACACCGTACTATTTTTATGAACATTTGCTATTGTTAGTCATCTTAAGTAATGTAATTTGTAAAATGGTTATACCGTGGGAATTTAAATAAATAAATACGCCATTTCTTCTTAACATGAACTAATTTTACAAATAAAAGACTAATACATTTCTGTTTGAAATCCATGATATTTTATTACGACTTAAATTTTAAACTTGCATTTAATACTATAACCCTTTAAAGAGACTAATACATTACAGCACTGTATGGACATTGGGATTTCCGTTAAAGCCGTTAATGTCCCTGTATTGTGGACGTCTCCATTTCTTTAACTGATGGAATATGTAATTAGAAAAAATACAAAATAAAGTATGGCGAGCCAATAAACAGTGGCCATGTTTGTTGCCCCATGGCTTCGTATTTAGTAGTCTGTTAACTACAATGTAACAATGCAATATAACAATGTTACCTACAATGTATCTCACTAACATGCAGGCTACCGAGATTGTAGGTAGGTCTTTTAATGTAAGCAATTTGCTTGACAGTTTGTCTTACATATTTCTTTGAACAAGTTAAAAATATGTTTTAATCTAAATAATTTTCATTATATATTTACATAAGACATATTTTAGTACAATAGTATGTGCGTATTACATAGTTGAAAGTACACGATATTTCACACTTGTTAACAGAGGTGTAATAAGTTTTGAAATAAAATATCTTTACTTCAGAACTTTTAAAAGCCAATTTTAATCGGAAACCATGTTTGTTATTCCAAGGCGATGCCACAGAATTTTTTGGGTAGGTACCAATTAATTGTAAAACTATTATTGAAGAGAATTAATTCCAATATTTTTGTGATATAATTCTTTACACTTATTGGAGTTTTTAGAATGATATAAGCAAAAACATGAATCATCGCTTGGTGTATTACATCTTAACTACAGCGAATATGTTACGGTACTTAAATATCGATAGTTGAAATATCGACGCAGAAAGTTATATACTCTTCTTGATGGTTGATGTATAAACAAGTTGTATTAAATAAACCTTATAATTAAATTACTTTTTATTTCCTTGTTTTTGTAAGTACTACTAGTTTACTAGTTTTAAAAGTGTAAATATATGTTTATTTGGTACATTTTTTTTTTATTTTTTGTGCGTTAAAAGTTTTTAATTTTTGTGCGTTAAAAGTTTTATTTTTTGTGCGTTAAAAGTTTTTATTTTTAATTGTAATGCAGTAAAATATGTTCAGGTAATAGTATCATATTTTATATTATTTCAATTACTAGTTGTTTTTTCGAAGGAGAATCGATGGAGCCTGTTAATCTTTAACCTAATCGTTAACCCTACCAGTCCCCCCTCCCGCCCACCTCAAACCGAAATACGGAAAGCAGTATTGGTCGTGGTATCACTGTTTTAATGCTACATAAAATTAATGGTACATAAAGTCGAAATAGATAGAATAAAAGCTCCTTGGCCATATTACATCTTAGCACCTTCATAAATGTTTAAATGCTTTTTCCAAACAGGAATTGCCGTACTGTGAAATAAAAGAAAAAACAAACCCACGGCTTCGTTGTAGACACGCTATGCTTACTTTATAAATCCAATCTATGCACTCTATCCTGTCTCCTTTCTTTTCTTCAGGATATATTACAATTCGTTTCAAGCAGGTAACGTTAATGAATCTTAGTATTTTAGTATCTTATTATATTAGCGTAAAAAGAAATTTTTTCTGACATTTTGAGGTAGTAGAAAGTCATCGAGTTATCTCTTCAAATGAGGCATGGTTTAAAAAGAACTTAAAGCATTACTTGATAAAACATGCCATTCGATTCCGTGGACGAGCTTTTAAACGGTACTACCAAGCCTGGGCCATTCTGGTATAAGTAATTTACGGCTTGTTATTAGTTTGTTAACATTTTTAACAGTCAATGTTCTACAAATGTTAACTTGTTCTTACGATAAAAGGTTTGATTGCCATAAAATTACATGTTGACAAAAGTCTTTCCGTCTCGTGGCTGTATGTTATGTTTCATAGACCTGTTAGGAGAGAACCATTTGTAACCCTGATATAAATAGAGACACTTCATTGTATAGTCTCTGAGATAAGTTATGTTTAATTGGAAAAGGTCAATTTCAGCGCTCTATCCTGTCTCTCTGCTCCAAGACGGATTTATATTGACTCCAACAGGGACGTTAACCCAAAATCAAAACCGTAAAGAAATATGTACTATTGTCAACATGATTTATTGGTATTCTTATAGCCTATAAAATCAATATTTTCTTTTTCTAAAAAATCCGATTGTTTCAAAGAACGTGAAAATATTTACTTCAAATCTTACAGTTCAAGATATATAGAAAAAGATTAAATTGTATGCACTCCTCTGTTTTAAGTCAATTAAAACTACTGTACATTGTACAATGTCTTATAAATGTTTTGTTTTTTAACTTAGACATTATTATACAATACTTTAAATAATCGTTCTTCTAGTCAATGATGTGGTAAAACACATAATTATGTATGAAGTTCACGACTTGTGAAAGTATAACTTGCACAAACTGGAGTTCTGCCGAACTGTTCACCGACTAAGTATCATTAGCAAAATATGTATTAAAAATCTGTAAATATAGAAGATTACTACTTTTATAAACACCGTATGGTTTATGGCTCTGTACCTTCTTAGTTTTCGCAAGCTATCGAGAGTAAAGCGGTACTACATTCTTAGAGCACTACGTGAGAATTTTATTTACTTCTTGTCTAAACATCATCGTAAGCAGTGACGCAGTAGTATGACGGAGTTTGAGATAAGTCAAGAGTCGCCACTTGATCGATCCTCTCCTGATCAAGGGCTTTGTTTTTACGCAAGCAAATAGTACCGAGGTTTGTCGTGAATTTTAATGACAAATTACATTTTAAAAATGTGAATAGGTTACTTTCAATGTTATTGAGATTCAGCTGAATAATAATATAACTTACGGACGCTAAATTAATAACTAATGTAGCTGGTCTCACTGCTAAAATACTTTTAAAAATGGGATTAAACTCCGACAATTTGTAAAATATCAATTTTTTTATGTTAGTTTCATTATTTCTACAAAAAATTATATTACCTAGCCTAGTTATTATATCAGTAATGTAGAAAATAAAATCTTTTACCACGTCAGTGCATGGCCATTTCTCCATAATTTTGTTGTCCTACGAAGTTACTCTCCTGTTTAATTTATTATTTATTAGGTATAATACACAAGACAAATATTGTATAAGTAAAGCCAATATTAAGAAGGCAGTAGCTTTGTAGTCTTATGTTCATTTACTTCTCTATTTTACCATCTTGATTGAGTGTTTTTGTTTGTTACAATCAGTGAAATGGAGGCTATTGATTGTTTGAAAGTTATTACATATATTAGAATAAGTACACAAGAAGTAAGTTTGTTTAGCTATTTTATTACTTTCTATATGCCTGATTTATTACAAACCACATATCAATTTAACAGCTAAAACTAAGATGATAATATAAGTAGCAAAGTTTTTAAATGAATTACAATTCAGATAAGGTTATGTCTCTGCTCGTCTGTATAAACCTTGTTAATGTCAACGGTAATCCGGGAGTTGCCTTCATCTCCATTTTTATCTCTTGACTTGAAATTATTCTTTCCTCCCCGATGAACTGTTTTAAAAACTGATGAACTGTCCCTAAATGAATAAAGATAAGGTTTATAAAATCGTATGTATATGGCTTCTTATATATATTGAATATATATATATATATATTCTTATATATATATATATTCTTATATATAACACCCGGCAAGTGAGAGATCCGGGTTCGACTCCCGGCGGAGCAAGTACTTTTTGTGATTCAATGTATATTGAAATTAAATAAGGCTATTGCCATTTATACAATTTTATATATATATATATATATATATGTATATACACACACAGGTATGTACACAGGGCATACAAGACACATCGTCCACTATTTATATGAGAAAAATAGCTAGAACTACCAAATAACCAAGGGTTCGGATCTTAAAAGGTTCAAAGGTAAACATAAAATATCCTTCATTTCTATCCGCAAATTAGGGTTGCTTTTACCATTCTCTTTGTTTTACTTTCTTAGTCGAAATATCTTTAAGACGATAATCTACAAAGCAGGTTTATAACAATTATTAAATCAAATTCCTACTCCAAATTTGGAAAAATCACAAATGGCATTAAACAATAAATTGTAAACGCAAATTTAGGCCCTACTATTCCTTAAATTAAAGGTGTTATTAAACTGAGCGACTACTATTTAATGTTTTCCCATATTTCTAACCGCTTTAAAATGGTAAAATATATCTATTTTTCCCTTATTTCCAAAAAGGTAACCTGTAGATTAACATGCATTGTTATGATTAATGCAGTTGAACTACCCAGGTTAGCACGGATACTTTGGATTTATGACAGCCTGAACAGCTGTATTAGGTATATTAATAGTGATCTTAACGATATTTCGAGTATAATTGATGATTCAGATGTACTAAACTTAAAATACAGAGTTGTTACCGGGATAAGGATTTGTTTTAAGATTCAACTCGGAGATTCAAAATCTTGGACTCAAACACGTTAGTCCTGTCCTATTTACCGTATGGCACGTCTCTACTGCTATCTGCAGCGCGGCTTCCTTTGATCCCGATCAATTGCTCGGTTTGGGATCGCACTCGGGACGGTTTCTTGGCACACGACGTCACAAACCAACTACGTGTCCACTTTTGCCACTCGGCAAAGGCGATCTATACTGTTTGCCTTTAGACTTACGCGATACTATTAGGACTAACGTCTACATTTTCCGATTTACCCCGCGTCTCACATTTCGTACATAATATTAAAAAATATTCTGAAAATTTTACATTTTCGTACGTAACACTCGAATGTAACAATTCGCATATTTATCCATGGAAACACAAAAATTAAATCTTTCATCTTGCTTATTTTCATGGATACAAGGTGTATTTTTAAAATATTTATACGGACAGTGGACATTGTATACGAGCTGCTTCCTACTTGGTAAAAATTTAATTTTGAAGAAACCCACGAACCAAGAAGAGTTTACCTGGACCCCTCAGGGTTTTCAAGAGTGCTTTCTACATTGTAAGGTCCTGTTCAGGTGATGATACTAAATCTCAAAGGAAGTCAGAAGTTCTACTGCCAGTCTCCTATCTTGCATCCATCAAAATAAACCTGACACTGGTGTGGAGTGGTGGGAACGCTGATTTAGCACCCCGTGGAATAAGCACCCCCTCGGGCTTTGACGTTACGGCTGGGGGTGCTAATTCTGCGCGTGGACATGGTCTTAACCCTGAAGTAGCACTCCCCTGTGCCAAGGGGTGCTCATTCGGTGCATGGACATGGCCGAGTCACTGAGTTAGCACCCCCTAGCAATCAACCCGCAACACAAACAGATTTGTCTTTCAGAGATTTAATTTAATCAAATATAATAGTTATCTGGCATTTTATAAGCTACTATCTACGATTGTGTTGAAATTTAAGATAAATGATGAAATAATATGTTTCTTAAATATGCCTAATTTCTCTTCAAAATTACCATACGACTTAAAATTACATAATAAGTGCTCCGACTAACAAAGCTAATAGACCTAATAGGATTCCTCCCTTTCGCACTCACTGTCATATTTGTATAAAAATTTTCACTCATGACTTTGTTTTCTTCATTTTGCCTTTATTTAATTAATTAAATCATATCCATCGTTTATTTTACTTCAGTTAATTCTTTCAATTAATATGATTATAAAAATAATTAACGCACTGTTCAAGATAAAAAATAACATAAACCTAAAACTTTCAACTTTTGAGTCTACGCACATGTCATTAGAGCCCATGTAGGCTCTTTCCCCTTTAAGTTTCTTTGTTATATAGTAATAAAATAGCAAACTAAAACTAATGATAAAAGCTGTTTTTATTTGTATTTAATTTTAATTAGCTTCCTTAATTTCGATGCATGGATTCATTCTTTTGAGATATAAGATTTATATTATTGTGTATTAAGTTTTTTCAAGTCAACTATATGAATACTATAAAAAATACCATCATTTGTTATTTTCCTCTTCAATATAAGATATTTACTGCTGTACATACAGTTATACATTTTTGTGAAAATAAAAGCTATGATTTGATTTAACATTGGGTTATTTGGTTATTTTAGTTGTAAAAAGTCGATTCTTTAAAATATTAGGGGGGCAAAATGCAATTATGGTTTTTCAAACACAGTGAGTCAAGTATCTATGCTGTCATTTTTATTGTACAGGCATTGCTTATTGGGCCGTCCCCACCAATGGAAAATCTACTAATACTATCTAGTTAAGGGTATTCACTGAGCATTAGCTGTGCAATTTTAATGCAGTCGTGAAAACTCAATAGATCATAGTTGTCGATATAGTTAATCTACGTTATTTGTACAGAAAGCCATAATTAAATTATTTATTTGATGTAATATCTTCACGAAAATGGATTGTTTTAAGTTTAAGTATCTCAAATTAAAAACTAATATAATTTTGTTTACTTCCCGATCCCATCAAACAATATAGGTTCTTGTTTTAGACAAAATAGTTCACTGTTAGTTTATAGAATAGTTCTTTGTAGAATTGTGTGGAAGGTCCAAAATTTGACCTAAGAAGTGACACTCCTCTGGGTAAAAAATTAAATGTATGTGCGAAATATTGTTGTACTCGGCAAATATTGGATGTAAGACTAAACCTATGATCTTATTTAATTTACATTTACATTTAAATATGTATTGAAACATAAAGAAATGTATGATTCATATTTAATCTAATAATTACATTTCAAAATATAATAATATAATATCAAAACGTTAAGCATGAAGAGGACAGTTTTTTAACTGTAATTTATTACAAACAGAAATAGTTTTCAGTACTCCTGCCCCTATATAATTACTCATGATAATTTGCAATAAAAAACTAGATTATCATTAAAAAACCTTATATGCACTATTACGCGTACCGTGGATTATCTGCACAATGAAACAGCTCCATAGGCAACACTGTACAAAAATCCGTAGAACTGTACTCACAAAACTATCTCATGGTTAAGCCCATAAGTATTACTATTGCGTACGTGTAGAATGTCCTCTATGGAGTCATGCCTAACTTCCTCATAAAGAAAGGAAGATATATAAACATAACATACAAAATATCCCTTCCGGCTGAGCCGGAAGATAGGTATATTTCACATGAGGCTGTCAACTTGAAGATGCATTATTGGTAAATGAACTTACTCCTGTGGTCAAAACCTAATGGATGAGACATTGGTAGCCAAGGATGGAGCATATTAATCCGCATAGGTTCCTTCCTAACCAAAAAGGTTCATATCCAATAAAAATATTTCGTCGACTTCTGACAATTGTACCTCTAGCAGATATACTCGTCTAGTAAAGGATTATACCCTCGATTATACAACTTATTTTCTAACGGTATCGATGATAATTAATGTTATATTACCAGAATGTTGTAAATAGAATTTATTTTGATACTTTCATTTTAAATGTTATCAACAATTATGTAAAAAAATACCCCCTGTATGTTTGGCGTTTCGTTTATAATGAGTAATACTATTTTAAAACGTTTATCAGAATATAATATATGTAGATAGTAAAAAGGCTTTTTTATCTACAGTACTATAGGAATTGAAGGAATCGTGACTGTTATTAAACTACAACATCAGTTCACAAGACAATCATGGAATGTTGAATTGAAATTAGAATTGGAGTATCTTCCAATGGCCTTAATTTATTTCGTAAGTGATAAAAATATTCTATCATATCGCAAAGTGTAATGAATGATTAACCCAATGGATGGCAGAACCTCTGTGGCCAAATTTAATTTTTCTGTTGTTACGCTATTATTTTCAACTCGTTGGAATTTAAAAAGTTATTTGTAAACTAGATAGTCACAGATTTATAGAAGCAGAAATATTATTTCATTAATAATAACAAAATTACTGTACATAACATCTAATTTTGTGTACAGTTAACTTTTTTGAATTTGAATGTTTTATTTTTCGAGCAGCACAAATTCCTCGAACCTCACTTAGCACAAACGTAACAACTGCAACAAATAGTAATCTTTTCTGCAATAGACAAGAAAATTATGACCACAGTTCAAAAATGTAATGTTAAAATTACCTGATAAGAGCGGCTAAAATTAAAACAGCTGATTGCTACGGCCCACATTCAGTGCTGTCACATAATAAAAGCGGATATTGTTTAGTAATCGGTTTTTAAAAGCCAATTACCTCCCTTATTTCATAACCGATTTTCGTAAACTTGGTATCGTTGGATTTTTAATTAAATTGTGTAAATAGAAATGTAATAACTGAGACCTCTTTATCATGTGTCGTTTTTTTATTTATGCTTAAAGATTTTAGGAAGCCACAGTTTGGAAAATAAGGGTTGTACGAAATTAAATTTGTTTAAGTAATTGCTCAAGGTTAAAAAGGTATATAAAAATGTTAACATATTAAAACAATCCGTTATCAAATATAAATAGTTCAGTGGGGAAAAAAACTGGTGGCTATTTGAGTAATTTTTGAGTTTAAGAAAGTTTGAATATTATAACTTGGTTTACCAAGGAATAATGCCTTAAAGTGTTGGTAGAAAGTTCAGTGACACTCTGTGTAGTATTTGTATACACATAGTGTCCTGTAAATCTTTGGTGAAGGGTATATCCCGCTACTGCTCAAGTCATGGCAAACGCATTTCACCATATGAAAATGGGTCTTTGGTGCGTAGTTTCCTATCTGCCTGTCTGTATGTGTTTTTTTATAAAATAACAACATCTTAAAACGAATTCACTAAATCCTACTTAAGTCGGGTCAAACATTTGTGGTAATAAGGCCAGAAAATATAATAATATATTATTATATTTTCATTAATATTTCAAAATGACGGCCATTAAACTGATTAACTTTGAATGTCTTTGATTTTTGAATTGTGTGATGCAACACAATTAAAATACATGTTTTAGGTCTATGTAAGGATAGCATAGAGTCATATATTTGATCTTTAATGAATTTTTTAATATCTGTTGTTTTAGGACATATTTATCTACTAAACTTTAGTCGTGTGACAATCAAATGTATTTCTAATAAAACAGCTTATCTTGGAATAGCTGTACGCTATGAAACCATGAACAGATTTTAGATACAGAAATTCATCTTATTGAATAATATTTTAAAAGATTTGGACCGTGTTTGTTGTTAGTTCTGTTTTGTACTTTTTAAGAGTTATTGAAAATTTTACGGTTTAATATTCACGAGATATATTTAAAATTAATTCTTTTCAACTTTGTCTGGACTTGTCTTCTGTTTTGGATATTAGTATCCTACATAGTAGGTAAATGTTAAACGTTTATATTTCATAAAACACATTCCTGTATTTGTCTCAAAAATAGTGATTTTGACTTCAGAATCATATAATCAAGTAGGACATATTTCCTAGAGTCTTGGAAGATATATTAAATTGCTAGTAACATAAATAGAAACACGTACGAAAAGTTGTAATGTTATGATAGGAAATGGATAATAAGAAGGGTGCTGTCCACAATATTGACTACAGTATCTGCAATACTGACACTTACATTTAGGATCCGTGAAATCACTACCAGAATCGAGATTACATCAGTATTCATCTTGTTCTACAGAGAAATAATGATTTATATCCACTTATAGTACTAATCAATGGTGAGGTTACCACTTATACCTTACATATTAAGGGTATTGAACCCTTGCATTCAGCATAGAACTTAATAAAATTACTGCATCTTTCCCTCCAACTGCTAACAGTCTAGATATTTTTCTGGTTCTTTCCACTTTGACATAGGAGCGTTACTAATTACTACTAATTACTAATTATTTCACAACAGCATTGTGGCTGATAACTTCATAGAACGTAATAATAGAAATGTTATCTTAAGGATCGGACACAATATAGGCTGGCACAGACAACTTGTCAGGTTATCCTTATAAATTGTAATGTTAGCCGTCCCTTAAAACAAATATTAACATTGTGGATGTTTCAGATCCTATGACGCTGTCACGGAATCCAAATATTTTCATGTTTTCCTGAATTTTCCTAACACCATTGATGAATACGTGTATCTTAATGTATACTAAACCACCATAAACATTTTACAAGAGGTATTGGCTAGGGTTTTCAATGTAGCACATCAAGATGAGATTAAGCATATTTTAAAATCTGTATGCCTTAAAGGGGAGAGTGGGTAGGAACTTTAGTAAAGTACGATTTGAAGGAAGGGGTAAGGAAGGGACAAATATGATTTGCAAAGTACATTTTTTGCGTAAGAAGGTTGTTGGATTTCGACGTAACATTACATTGCGGACTCTTGATTAAGTCCGTAGATGTAGAACCGCCGCATTGCTTGTTATAGAACCCTCATTACGCACGTGTGGCGCATGTATTGGTAACTCCTCGCGTGCACGTCACCTACACGAGACTTATCTGGAAGAAACGTGGAAGAATCCTCTACCTCCTACGTCGCATTGTCTCTTGTGTTCCCAGGTTTCGGTGGAGGGATTGTAGAAGATTACATTCAGCAGATGTTTTGTTCAGTTTGGACGGTTATAATAATCACATAGGAAATAGCGACAGAGCGTTGACTGATTGGAATTTAGATGCAGGAAGGCCATGTTATAAAAGTTATGAAACCATTACAATTGTACTATTCAAGTTTATAAATTTAAACATTTGCTACGGCCAAAGCTAGCCTGAATAAAAATTGACTAGATAACGTTATTGGATCATTCAACAAGATTTAAATATTTTTTTACTAATCTATTTTTATAGTTTATTGCTGAAAAAGTGAATTTTTGTGAAGTGAATGTATAACTGACTCATCAAAATTATATAGGTAGAGACTATGTATTCCCATTTGTCTGAAGTAATGTCGGTCATAAATGTTTTCCCTAACTTCATAAATAAAGACTAATGATGGTTTTCCGGAAGCAACGATTGATCGAATGACAGAGTTAATATCTGAAAGGAGAGTTACTGAGGAGAAACCGCCTGATTAAACAGACGCAGCTGATAATAAGAACTGATCAAAGCTTCGATGTTTGAGAGTCGCTACGTCCTCGACACTGTCAACAGTGGTGCTGACTACATTCACTTTGGTGTAACGAGAAACTGCTCAAAGGTGAGATTTATCAAAGCGTCTTTTCAAGATGAAAAACTTTTGGTTAGCGTTTAACTTTTACAAGATTTTGTTCTTCAAGTAAACGATAATTGAAAGGCAGTAGCTTTAGGTTTTAAATCAAATTTTGTTTAGAATGAATATAACTTTTACAAACAATATCTAAATATTTAATATATAATACTATAAAAACTTCACGCCATAGTAATAAAATGACACTGTAATTTGTTTTCCTTTTTTGGAATTTTACAAAATGTTACAAAATATTTGCTGATTAGGATATGTTTAAACAAGTAATACATTGAAAGTTATGTTTAAGGATACAGGCTGATCTTTAGGGAAACAGCTTCAGTGAATTCAGTTAAGATGGATTTTAAACTGAAAACCCTGTTAGACGATGTTTGGTCTGGGTAGGTAACACAGTTATCGAGAAACGCTCACTTATAAAAACCTTGCTTTGTACATATATACCGCTAAAGATGGGTAGGGATATTTTTTTAGTACTACGAAACCCTTAGACGCCGGATAGAACAGTGAAGGGTGGAAATATTTAGGGTTCGGAAGGGAATGGCAGTTTCCAAGTTCAGCTCAAATCCGTATCAGTGAAAGAAAAAAATAACTAAATTAAAACTAATCGCGATTACTAGACGAAATCTTGTTTGAAACTAAGGAGCGCTCATGGCAATGTATGTAAAGCGCCGAGCTGTCTTGAAAAAACGATAAACTAAAGAAAAATTGATCGCGAAGACTAGTTTGCTCGAAAGTAAGGAAAGCTAGTGTCAACTTACGTTAAGCAGCCCAACGGCCTCAAAATAACGATAAACTAGATAGTTTTGCCAGGTCTAATTTTTTCCCGATATGAAATAAACTATCTAATAGCGTATATAACTTATTAAACGTTAATTGTCAAAAGACAAGTATAGACTAGCTAAATAATTATAAAATACGGCTAGGACTTACGTGAACCTTAGCGCGCCGAATCGTGGGTGGTGAGGGAAAGAGGGGGACTGAGAGAGTGTGGTGGAGGGGGGGAGGGAGTGGGAGAGAGAGAGAGAGAGAGAGAGAGAGAGAGAGAGAGAGAGCCAGGCGTAGCATACGTACATGCCGTAGTATCTTAGCCCTCGTTGTAAGGCGCTCTGCCTTTAAAGCGAGCTCCAGCGGACTTATGCCGAAACTCCGTCGTGGTTGTTCCCTGGTCGGGCTAGAGCTAGTGAAATGCGTAGAAGTTGTGCTACTATGGAGTAGTTGTATGTGACAGAAATAAAGTTCATAACATATTATGCAGACCAAACATTTTCGTTAAAAAAACTTTCCTTATTTAGCCCCTTCAGTTTCACTCTTCCTATTTACTTTTAAAAACCTGCAGTGTTTCTGTACGTATAACCACTATATTCACCACAGTAACACCTTCTAAATGTCTGTCATATGTTGATCCCACATTTTTCAATACTCTGTCCTATATATTGAAGACCTCATCAACTGAGAAATATTCAAATTGACGAACTATTCGGGTTATAAATCTAAGCTGTTAATAATAGGAAACTTAAAGTTTACTTTAAATTTTATTTACATTTTATTTGTGCTACCTAAAATCAATATATATGATTGTGGCATTTTAACATATGCATTATATACCCAGAGATTTAGTATTGTATAATAAATATATACATAAGCACGTCTTTGAACAATACACTTTGGGTTTGATTTTATTTGCAAATTTAATATACAAGTGCTGTAACACATGTGGCTAAGTGATGGTGCTTTCACCAATAGGTAGGTTGAGGTTGTGATTCACAACTTAACTGTAAAGCGATATCATGATGCTTTTAGCATATCGCATGTTATACAGACAAACAGTCCCAGCAGGAAAGGCGAAACGGGCAACAGTCGTGAGATCATATTTCAAAGTAAGAACCAAGTTATATTTCAAGTCGTCTTGTCACTGTGTTGTGAAATATCAGTTCTCACACGCACGTACTACTCACTCACTATATGTGCGCTTTACTCTACCCCTGCATTGTATCTCCCTGTTTGTTTTGATACGCACGCAATTTATCAATTACAATAAAATGGTTATGCCCTTGAAAACCACACGCTTTTAGAGAACCCTAATGATTACTGCCTAGTTTCCTCAGACCTCAATACTTCCAACAAATCGTTTGATGAAATTCCTCTCGGTCAATTTAAGGCTCAAGTAAGTTTGGCAAAAAGTACTAGGCCAAACTTTCTGGAAATATCATTTTACCACTCAAGTGATTTTGAAATTGCAGAATGATTTTTTTAATAACAATATTTACTCGTATTAATGGTAGTAAGATTAAGTTTCTGATAATTTTGTGTTAACTTATTTAATTTCTGTATTTGTCATTCCATTCATATATTCTGTGATAGAAATGTAATGGGCAAGAATAAAACCGTATTTACTGTTCTTTACCTCATTATTTATTTAAAGTTACGATTTTTTTTGTAAAAAAGGCCATCATTGTGATTTAGGAAAATATAAATCTCTCAGACATCTTTAAATGGGGAACATTTCTTTGGAGACGCGTTTAAACACACGTACATTTAACAGTTAACCCTTTACTCATTATGTATATACTCGTATTTAGATGAACCGCCCTGAATGTGCTAGTTTCATTAATGTGACACACTCCCTATGTATACCGCCGAGTAAAGAGTTAAAATTGCCACCATTTTCCAATATGAAGTTTCTTATGTGTTGCTGTACATTTTTATTATTATTATTATTGATAGACCAAGTAATTTTAATATTTTTATTCTTTGTCCTTTAGTTCAAAGTGTCCAAAAAGAATATGGCACTTTGTACAATTAAAGCGTCTTATCTATTACTTTCAGATACTAAATGTAGTTTTAGTTGTGTTAGAAGAAAGCACACATTGTTAATGCACATTTACAATTTTTTTTAACTAGGGGAATTCCCAACTTTAAGGTGATATATTTACATTTTGAAGCATTCAGAGAGAGTTTTAAAAAGATTGCGGAAGTAACCTGAACATGTGATTGCCGTTCTGACTAATTATTTTAGCATTCGTGAATCTTACCGTGTTGACATTTGCACACACCATTTTACAGAGGCACCTACTTTGACTGGAACATGGACTAATCATGTTCATGTATAATTAAAATTATATTATGACACAAACTATTTATATTCTTACTTACATAACCTCTGCCAAGTAGTATAACACGAATACACGTAGGTCGAGGAGATTTGTTGATCAAACTCTGATACTGCGACTCTTGCAAGAGAAACCAGAGCATCACATATACGTAGCTTAGTAGTAGAGCGTGGGCCGCGGGACTATCCAACCAAGTTCCAGGAGGTAAAATCGTCGCTGCGTAGTCGCGATTTGAAAAATTAAAACCCTGCCGGACGAGAACATATCACTATTGAGAAAACTCTGTACCTCAGTGACACAGTGTGCTTAACTGGAGAACAAAACAATATTCTCTCTAAAGAGATGACATTTTGTCTTATATATTAGGGAAAATAATATAATACCTAGTTTTAAATAAAAATTACTTAAATAACAAGTAGATTGATGACATAATATTATTAAATCTTACTTTAGCTAAATGGCAACATACGTACCGGGAAGCGATATGGGTTTTAGGCCCTGCACTAACTCAGAGTATCATACACAGTTTTCAGTACTGTTAAAATTCTTATTGAGATGGTGGCTCTGGATAATGGGATACACGGGAACTGACTGATCATTATTATTTATGGACAATCATATAACTGAGGCTTACCTTTTTTGATTCTCTAAATCATGTAAACCGGAAAGCAGCTATTATTAAAATGGCGATCGAGAATTTATTATACTTAAATACATTTATTATCAAATAATAAACGACTTTTTGTAGTGTTGTTTCGGATGATAATGTAATGGAACGTAAATGTTTTAAAATATTATTTGAATAACTATGTTCAAAATCTATACTCATGTACATCAATTTCATAAAATATGATTTTCATTGAAGACTTATTAAAAAGTAATCTTCATATATTGTCTCTTGTTCAGTGGTCGGCACTATTTCCTTTGTTAGTTTTATTAATTATTTCTGTTTCCCTCCTTTTTTCAGTTAAAATTGTTTTTAACCCTAAAAGTATTAAATGAGAAGTACGCCTGTACTATATAATAGTGAAAATCCGTAGCTGCTGCACGATTAGGATTATTAAGTTTGGTAAGTGGGTGGATAAACAACTTAGCAAACTTCATTTTTACTTTAGTTGTTGTAATTTTTGGAAAGCTGTCAACACTCCTCCATCGATCTTTGCTAATTTGTCACCAGCCCCTTACTAAGCTTGGCGTAATGGACGACAAATATATCAGGTCCAGAGAAGCTACAATGCATCTTCTTCTCCAATCTTCTTCTCTGAACTGAAAAATATCAATAAACAACTAGATACATCCATCGTAAAATATACAATAATTTCTACCAATCAAAGGAATATATCCATCAAACAAAGACTGTTCTAAAAGTTAATAGAAGTATATATTATAAAGTTCGTGGTATTGTAAATTTAACCAACCAAATAATCTAAATGATTTTAATGAGACTAAATGAAATAGTAATATTGTGCACATTTTTATTGCTAAGGCATTATAATAATTGTTAGGGTCAATTGGGCCAACCACTCTTTATGGGAGTACGTGCACCAACTCTATGGTTTACTATGGTAAATAGCAAGAACTTGGCTGATAATGGTCATTGCTTCTATTAGTAGATAATCTTCTTCATGAATTACTTTACATGGGTAATCTACTATGAGTAAAGTACAATAATACTATATCCAGTAAGCTAGATAGAGTATAGCCAAAAAGCAGAATTGTATGATCACATATTCAACGCAATACCTCGTTGCGTACAAATAGACTTTAAGATAAGAATTATCTATATTTTGTTCACGCGGCCATTTTTCAGTTCAATCAAGGAAGCGAACTAGATTTGCAACTTTAAGTTGTGATAGAGTGGTACCTGTAGGGCGGTGCAATAAGCCTATCATAACGATTGACATTCTATCTGAGATTGCAGATCGTCAAAATTCAACTCTGTTTTTCCTTCAGGGAATTGTAACACACATTATAAATATTCTTAATAAGATGCGCACTTTATTTTAATAATTTATAAAGTTAGTACAGAAATTAAGTAAATCTCCGAAAGCTATATTTATAATTAATTTTAAATATAAAGACGTTCTCGTGTATATTTGAGAACTTGTAAAGTATTTTATTAATATTAATCCTATGGATATTCCAAATAATTAATAAATAAACAAGTAATTCGATTTCAAAAACAAAATCATTAGATTTCGAAATAATTAGATTTGTTCTCTCAAATTTAAAGTATTATGGACTCTCTTACACTTCTAACACGCCGCGGTAGGTGCATTGTGCATTCTGTCCCACGCATTGAGATAATGAAGCCTCGAGAAAGGCTAACATTACTGAGTGTTGCTTTCATTAGCACAATTTAAACTAAAACACTAATGAGGAACGCATGACATCACATTAAACGTAATAAATTGTCTTACCACTGATAATCTTACATTACATTCACAATCTGCTGTTAGAATTTATTTCAACAGTCGGTGAAACTATATTCCCTGGACCAGTAATACTAAATTTAGTATAGTTTTAAACCTATTTTATACAAAAAATACCAGCTTACAGATCAGAACCATGTAAATATATTTTTATAGGCAAAATAATATTCAGATATAATTATTTTAGAAACATTTTAAGAACTTAAAAATAATAATTGGCCGGTATGAATAATTTAATAACGGTGTTTATTGGCATTAAATAATTAAAAGCCAACTCTGTAGGCAAAGCGACTGATTTTAAAGTATGTCACTTTCTGAATAAAAGCTACTTTAATAATGAAATAGTCATTCTGGCTTAGTGAGTGGATGTTGTGACAAATAAAATGATACTAATTTATTGTTAATGGAGCTATATGTACTGATTATCTGTTCAATACACCGTTGAAGATAAAAAGTTATGGTACATAAAACAAGATTGGTAAACGTTATAAGCATGCCAGAGCACTTTTTTTTTTTCTTTAGATCCAAAATAACGACGTTATGAGTTTGTTTAAAGTTTGAAAGGCCACAATCATGGAACGAAATGGTGTGTACAAAGCAAATCTGGTACCAGTAGTTTTTTAGTCTAGGTATTAATAAAATTAATTTATGTAGGCCTACCAAGTATGAATTTGTTTCAGCATTCCTGTACAGTTAAATTGTGAATCACAACCTCAACCTACCTATTGGTGAAACCACCATCACTTTATAGGCACAGGTTGTAAAATTAAATTCCAGAAACTAATACTACGCTGTTATAATAGCCGTGTGGCACATAATTTTATTCAGAATTAAATTTTCTGCAAGTTTCTTTGTAAAAATGTGGGTCTTCAATGCCTATTTAACAAAATAATTGTCCGTTAAACCTTAAAAAAGTGTTTTCAAAATTATTTTATTTCTGTTTTTTTGTAGTATAACAAAAAAACTAAATGAGATACAGCTATGAGATGAACTTTATTCAATTTCTCATCTAAAAATCCGTTAGAAAAAGTTGCATTCGCCTATAAATATCTCTTCATAAACACGCGGCAAATCATCATTTGACCTCCTGCACACAATTTTTGGTGAAATCTTCAATTGGCCATAATCCAGTAAGGAAGCATTTCCGGACCCATGTTTATATGAACTTTTTTCTTTATTTTTTATAGTACAATCAGCTCAGAAAGTGCCGGTAACACTAACCGAATCACCCTGTATATTGATTTTAGGTAGCACAAATAAAATGTAACAATTCTTATACAATTTACATGTTACCGATAGCGCGATAACCGTTCCAGATAAGTGCAATCACAACATGTTTAGGAAATGTTATAAGCATTCTAGAAATATTTTTTGTTTATTGTCTAGGTTCATTAAAATGTTTTTGTGGATTTTTGAAAGTTAAAATGACTGTCATATCGGAACAAACCGGCGTACAAAACAGGCCAACGAACTTAGCCGAGATATTTATAACACCAGTTTTTTCCGACTTACTTAAGTTGCTTTTAGACGTTTATCGTCTCCTCGTGATCAGATTATCAGACCACATGAATACTCACTATTTGACTAGAAACTGTGACTTGCAGTATTCTTATCTCTCTTTTATGTAAATTTGAGGACTAGAGAGAGTCCCAAACAGGTTGAATAATCTGGTGGTAATGATGGGAAGGATTTATAGATCAGCTTTTAAAACAATTGGTATTAACTTGATTCAGTAAATCTAGATACATTTTAATTAACCTACTGACGCCTTTTAGCTGGAAACGTGATAAAGTTACATTATATTACTTCAAACATTGAATCTCGAAATAAATAAAAACAATTCAATTAACTGAAATAAACTAGTAGTACTAATTTGTAAAAGAAATCGTTATTGGGTGACAAGTTATATGACAACATCGATGTTGAAGGCCGTTCATTTCCTCGCTGTGACGATGTCATTAAACATCACTTCCGCGCCCACAACTGAACGGTTCAGTGCCGACTGTTCCCCGACAGTCAGCTCTCATCACTGCAGCAATAACAAACATACCGAGTGTTGGTCTCCACTCTAAATATTTTAATTAATTAGTGACGTCCGTTTTATTAATTGCAACCAATTATTTTAGTTTTCCTCAAGTAGACTGTACCTCAAACTTTATTTAACTGTTCAGACGATACGCTACATTAGATTTCTCATGAGTGATGTAGCCTATATTACCTAATTGAGAGCTCTAGATCCAAGGAGGTTTTGGCTTCGAGATATCAACTGAAAAACCATATGATCAATAACTCATAATTAAGATCACGTATGTATCATCTTGACACGTAAAACCTTTAGCAGTCTGACATTCCCTAGTATCACTGCAACAGTTATGTATCGTAATATAAGTTAACATCGTGTACTACAACTAATGGAGTACTCTTAGAGGTACACTTAGTTTTATAAAGTCACATAATACACTTTGTGCTATATTTAAATAATACTTAAGACATTTAAGTATTTTTTTTTAAGTTCCACTCTTTAAATCGAAAAACACTCTTACTTTGAGTAGGCGTGGGTAATATGTATTGTCTTGTGTTTAATGTTAGAGCCATGAAAATAATCCCCCAACTCTGTCTCTAGTAGCTTTTTTAATTATCCAAATGTGCCTCCCTTTCTCCTAGCATTGTGCATTGTTTTTTTTTTTCAGATTTGTGCATCCCTGAACGCGTGTGATATCCTTTTTAGAATTAGTCCTGTTCCAAACACAACAAAATGCATTTTTTGTCATAATGCTTTCAGCAAGGGTGTTTTTGGGAGTTAATTATTATAACTAAAATAATTATTGTTATTAATGAACGTTATTGTTTCTAACAATTTGTACAAAAATAGACAAATTGTAGATAAATTTCGTTAAAATTAAAGGTTTATTTTCTTAGTAAAAATAATAATTTTTATAATTCTGTCATTTTTTCTATGCCTCAATAAATATTACATAACAATAGGATTTACCTAAAAATAGGAGGCTACCTTTTAAATCTCCCACTGAATAATGTTGAGGTTATGTTAAAGAATAATAGCAATGTTCTATTTTATATCAGATTCATCACGCTAGACAGATTCAGACCTCCCGCTAGATGTAGCAGTTTACAATACTACCAAACAAGTTCAACGATAAATACGTTGTTCAGTTACACGATTAGTTCAAATAACCGCTAGTAGTCTGTTGATGATAAACTTTAACTCTGGATTTTAAAGTTTTTAATATGTAATTTTATAACACATTGATACACTTTTAAACATATTCCTGTGCAGTTAATACGAAAAGGAAAATACTTTAGGTAATAAAGGTTTTAATTTCAATAAAAAAATTATGGTTGCCTGTAAAGTCGGTTTTACGGGCGAAGATTTTACGTGATAACGTCTTTTTCTCGGTAGAATATTTATTGATATGAATATTATTAAATTGCACAATAGGAACAAGGAATTGAATGAAAATAAGAATTGCACAAATTTTAACTATAGAAATATATTTTGTTTACTAAAACATTGTACATAATTTGAAATTAATTAAAATTTGTTATTGTAAATGGTAAAGTTGAATAAAACTTTTACTAAAATTGGAATTTGAAATTCTTGCTAAACACAGTTAAATTCTAACTCCGCGCGTGGTGATTGGTCGGTTTAGTTCGTTTGTTTGGTCGCACTGTTATGACAGGTTAGAGGTTATAATTTGTTATTTTAAATGTTTGACTAGCAATACGCGCTGTTTCTTCTCAATCGACTGAATTACGATTGATTGCAGAGTGATTTAAACTAATAATTTACTTAACACTATCAACATTTGTCAATAGTATGACATAACCTATAAACTCAGTTTCTCAACTTTTGTGTCAATCTAACAAATTATCAATCAATCATAGTTTACGATAATGAAATATCAGTGTACAATTATTTACCTTTATTGTTGTACATTTGTCAATAGTATGACATAACCTATAAACTCAGTTTCTCAACTTTTGTGTCAATCTAACAATTAATCAATCAATCATAGTTTACGATAATGAAATATCAGTGTACAATTATTTACCTTTATTGTTGTAGTTGTTGTAAATGACGAATCTAAGCACTCCACATTTTCACGAATAAACATAGTTATCTGATTTATCCCGTGCGGCGGACCCACAGTTATCTGCTTTATCCCGTGCGGATCCCGTGCGGCGGACCCACTGGACGGGCATCGTAACGTTACCGGGCGTTACACTTTTTCATGAGTGACTCCGAGCCGCAACCTAATCGTTGTCACGTCAAAATATTCAAGAATTTCTCCTGGTGGATTAGCTGCTCCTCGTAATATTATGTAATAGGACCTGTAAATCATTGGTAATCAGTCTTATCCATCGTATCAAATCTTTTTATCGGACTTATGGCTAAAAATATAGCTAAACCAGCTAAACTCTTAATTTTTTCAGATTGTCTGCAAATAAAAGTGCTCCAGTTTGATGACAACTGATTTTTCTGATACTGCTTCAGTGCTTCTATATAAGATAAGTGTAATTAGTGATTTACAAATCATGTTTATTCCATGGAAAGCAACGGTACACCGACTTGATCGAATAAACTTAAAGAATAATTCTAGATGAAGGTAACAATATGCGTGTCTCTCAAATATGTTTGGAATTCATTCCAAAATGCTGTAGGTAAGAAACTCACGAACTTTCATTAGGATATTCATGGCCAAAACTTGTACGGTAACATTCTTGAGGTTGCCTTCTGCAACCTGCGTTAATGCAGGTTGCTCTTAAAATAACGCCTTACGTATATTAAATTTCATGCTGTAAAACATTGCTTATTTACAACTTTGTTCATAAATCAAGAGTTAATATCCAGACGCGACATATTATTGTGAAGTACGTTAGCTAAGCAGACGATATATTGATGTTTTAATGATTTTTACAAGCGAGGATTAAGCTTCCAGATGATCTAGTAACCTTGAATTTGCAATATCTTTTACCACTCTTTTAATTTTGCTAGTATCAACTTAAAGAGTTGATACAACTCGATGAGTTTCAACTCAAAGCGTAAAATCGCTTATGAACGATATGTTCCAATATTTAAAAATTATTGGAAGGACACTTGCCTTCTTTGAAACATCAGTTTGGAAACATACAACGACTCTGAACCTTGAAAATGGTGTTTCTAGTGATTCCTGTACCTTTCCCATCGCGTTGTGCAATTGACACCAAAGTGAAATAAATAGATAATTTTTAATCTTGGTTTTATAACTACGATGATGCGTTGAGATCAGAAAACATAACACTATTTAAAAATATAATAAGAGTTTAAATTGGAAATGTGTGACCAGAACTCCATATTTAACTGAATACTGCAAATTAAATCTCGAAAGAACACTACAATGAATGATACAAGAATGAAGGTCTTTCACTTTTCAGGTAGGTTACAAAATTTATCGTGTAGCTAATTTATTAATATTGTGTTTTTATCAGTAGTTACACACATCCATGCTTTACAATTTTTTTCGTTGCAAACTTTTAGAATATTCCTGGATGACTCCTAAAAACAAAACCCTTTGCAGGAGGGGTTTACATGTTTACAGATTATGGATCAACATATGTAAAAAAAGTCTCGAAAATTACCTTTGTAAAAACCAAGTAATTATATTGTGTGTAAATAACAAATCTTTCTTATATAAACAGATAAAACATTCACCCAGCAGGGATCACTTCTGGCTGGTTTATATCTTACAGTTGAACCTAACACTAGGTACATTAAAAACCAATGTGTCATTTAAATCTGGGCAACCTTATGGATATCCAGGAGCGGCACATCAATAACCGCAAAAGTGAAGATTCTGGGGTGGAAGGGTAATTCGATATGTCTAATCTAATGATGGGAGATTGTTGGAATTGGTGAGGTTCGAAGTGTCAAAGGTCTTTGTTAGCCTCAACAAGGGTGTGCCCTGCCCAGTCTGCTTGCTTTGACTGGAGAGGCTGGTTCGGAGCTGGCCTCCCCTTCATACAAGGGGACATGACTTGAAATTAGTGCCCTAAATTCTTCCTCGTGGATCTCGATAGGTGGCGGCTCCTAAACCCAAACTTACCCATCCAGGATATCTTGTCACTCCGGCAGCAGGGCAAAGGTCCTTATAGGGCTTTGTGAAATTTCTAAGCTTCTTGTCCTAAGAGAACACAATGAACACATAAATATATATTTTCGTGATAAAGGTATCAAAGTATGAATGGGGATGAACTGACATTGTTGGTAAAACATCTGTACAAATCTTAGACCATGAGAAAGACAGGGAATGTCTAAATAGAAAACTTCTTGTCAACTACTGAGAAGAATCTTTGTTTTAATAAATAAACTAATGTGTTTTTATAGAAATGTTTGATAGTTTCCATAACAAACCTACAGTATTACCTTAGTTACTAAAGAACTTTTAACTCTTTGTAGTTAGGATTTGTATTCAACCAATAAAATACATGTAAGGGTATTTGGCCCACCTGCCTCTTAAGATCTTTCATTTTTGCTCTCGAACGGAAAGGTTTGGAAACTCCTGTGTTAAAATTTCGCAGGATTGTACTCAGTTTCCTTAAACACTTTTTTTACAAATTTAATCACATTTATAAAAAAACCAAGGTAATATATACTAACATCCAGCCAACAAAAATATAAATTGATCAAACATTGAGACGAGCAAACAGAAATATATTTGTTTCCACCCCCTTAAGTGAGCGATCGGCCAATAACAAATAGACCGAATTCAGTTTTCAAGCTATAATAGAGGAACAATAAAAGTATTCCTCTCTTTGTATCTTTCGCAGTAGGTTGGCTGAACTGAAAGTTTTCACGTCCAACATTTTTAAAGTCCTAAAAGCTGACAAGGAGTTTAAGCTAACAATCCCCAAGTTTATTTAGATTACAGAGTTTTACAAGAATATCAGAGTTTTCTCCTTGTGGATTTAATATCACCTTCCGCTTAATATCTTTTCTCTTTGGGACATTCTATAATGACGTTAGTATCTTTAAAACAATAACAAATATTCCAACATCAATATTTTATCATTACCGTCATTCATATCTATGTCTTACAATATTTAATGGATTTACAAATGTGGACTAACAATAGCATTACATACTTACTACATAATTATTTGTTTTTCATTTAAAAATAACTATAATTCTGCGTTTTATAAATTAGCAGTACACCAGTCCTTTTACTTCGTACTTGTTTTCTTATTGGTTGTAATATAATGTAGAGTACACCTTTATTAATTATACTAAAATAGCTGCGTGAACACGATACATACAATAAAAGAGATGTAAATATGTTAAGAACGTTTCTAAATAATATTTCTAAACCTTCGTTTTTAAGTTTGCTACTCAAGTAATATATTTATTTTTCTACGGAAAGATATTTCATACTCTCGCCATTTAGATGATTTTAGACTTCTCAGATCTTGTTAAATAAGTTATGAGGTTAGCTACTTCGAATCAATATATTATTATATTCTTATACTTTGAAAACGCGTTCGTAAATTTTGAAATTGTTTTAAAAGATTTTCAAATTTCCTTCAACAATTTTAGGTGTTACCCCTTCTTTTTTTTCAACAAACCCAACCCTGTTTACTATAATTCTTGAATAAGTTATTGGCATTCTATTGCGAATTTTGGTATTATTGTTTATAATTTTTCCCATTTATAAAAAAAATAAATCACAAGAAACCTTCAAATAATATAAATACTTACTTTTTGTTTCCTTTTATGTTGCCATAATCAGAAAAATGTTGGCAAGATACAGCTGCTGCTGATCAAGCTAGTAGGTGCACTTTGAGGCTGTCGAATAGAGTTACTGGGAAAGCCGACGTGTTTATGAAAAGGATGATGCAAGAAAATGGAAACAACTAGAAAAACGAAAGCTTATTTTGTTTTAGCGGGAATTACCAGAAATTATTTAAGAAAATTTGTATGGTATAGCATTGTTATGCCTATTATTTCCTAAAAGTTTTTTCATTAATCACTAATAACCAATATTTTAATTTTTTTTTTTATTTAAAAACGAATAACTGTATAACTAAAAATAATAGGAGTTGCTATAGTTAAAATTATTTTAATATTATTTGAATTACAAACATGAGTATTGAAACAAATTTATCACATTATCAATAGACTTTCCAGCTGTACTAACCATGAAAACCGACAAACATTTTAGTAAAACTAGAGTAGTATACTGAGCAATTTTTAATTAAACCTTGATTTATAACATAGATTCATAATAAGTAGAACTAGTATTCAAAATTAAGTGCGTATACTTCTGACGGTCAGTTGAAGAAGTGGACAGGTTCAACGATTTTGCACGGAGTGATTCTGTTTTAACTATAGAGGTACAAAATACGAATTTGTCACTGCGGCCATCATAATAAAAGTTAGATAATACGATTTTCACTGTATTCATCACACAACGATAGCGGATATTTATTCCTGCAAACACAAAATAATGTGACATTGCGTGTATGTGAATCTATAAGGTATCCAAGATATTGCATATCTTCACAGTACATAACGTTTTTTTAAGTATTTGTGAGTGGTATCTGAGTAAAAATATGCTAATGTTTGGTTTCTACACTTACATAATGTACGTGTAAAATTCCGTCCAAATCTGTTCTCTAGGGTTTGTGTGATAAGTATCAAACAAGTAAACATCCAGATATAAAACCATCTTAAAAAGCGTTCGCATTTATAATATATGTTATAAATATGTATTCATCAGTCCGAAAAAATCCGAAAACTTGCAGTCCACGTCACTTTAAAAAACTCACCCTGTATATATATACTCGCCTTCGGCTCGCTGGGGGCTACGCCCCCAGGCCCCCATGATGTACGCTTGCAAATTCGGGGATAAGCGGAATTCGGGGACAGGAGGGATTCGGCTGTTGGTTAAATTCGGAATTGAGGTTTTCAATGTACGTGTCCTCCACTGTGTCCTTTCTCGTGGGAAACACATTATCAAACAATATTTAGTGTATAATGTGGTCTACAATAAAGTTCAAGTAATATATTGCTGTATTTCCCTTGGGTAGGCCATGAAACGCGATTACGTGCGAAATTCTTTTAATTTTTACGTGAAAATTGAGATTTTGGGGTCGATAGTGGTCAAACCGTTACTAATATTGTTTAGGCATCACGGCTGCTAGTTGGGAGATTTAGCGGTACATATGTTTGTGTCAAATTAGTTGCTAGTAACTTTTAGTTGATAAAACTGTTCTTTGCCTGTTAGTTTGTCAATGCTCAAATACGGAGATCATATATTATTAAAAAATTACAGCTATAGTTAGTCAATGATATTCTCTGATGACGTGTGGAAATTTGCATATTTAGTTGTGTATATACTTGTGTCAAATGATTTGGTAATAACTTATTGTTGTTGAAACTGTTGTTTGCCCGTTAGTTTCTCAAAGCTTTAAATGCAAGCATGACGTATCCAGTCTCGCCACGGGGAGGCCGGCAAACGTGGAGACCATATATTGTTAACAAAATTACATCAATCGTTGGTTAATGTTGATCTTCAATGTCGTGTGCATCTTTGCATATTTAGTTATGTATATACTTATGTAACATTATTGGGTAATAATGTATTTTTATTGAAACTGTTGTTTGCCCGTTAGTTTGTCAATGCTTTAAATGCAAGCATGACGTATCCAGTCTCGCCACGGGGAGGCCGGCAAACATGGAGACCATATTTAATTGACAGAATTACATCAATTGGTGATTAATCTTTTATCTCTTGCGCATCTTTGTATATTTAGTTGTGTTTATACTTGTGTGAAATGATTTAGTAATAACTTATTGTTGTTTAAACTTGTTCGCCTTCGGCTCGCTGGGGGCTACGCCCCCAGGCCCCCAAAGTGAGTGCCTTAAATTCGGGGATAAGATTGATTTGGTGATTGGTAAAATTCGGACATGATGTCATGTGTCATGCCAGGATATTCCCAGGAGGGGGGGGGGTTAACGTTGCCTGGGGATAAGATGTCAGGGGGTTGTCTGGTCTTACCAGGAACTTGCCAGGGGGGGGTTAAGAGATTTGGTTATTGGTAAAATTCGGACATGAGGTCATGCCAGGAAATTCCCTAGGGGGGGTTAACTTTACCGGGGGATAAGACACCAGGGGGTTGTCTGGTCTTACCAGAAACTTCCCAGGGGGGGGTTAAGAGATTTGGTTATTGGTAAATTTCGGACATGAAGTCATGCCAGGAAATTCCCGGGGGGGTTAACACAGGGGGTTTTATGTACTCAGGAGGTTATCTGGTCATACTAGGAAATCCCGGGGGGGGGGTTAATGTTAGCGGGGGTTAATGACACACCCCAGGCCCCCTTTTGGGGTGTTGGTCAAATTCGGGGATAAGCGGAATTCGAAATACTCGTAGTATTAGACCTATTTTTTTGAATTTTCCAGTTTTTATCAAAGTTTTGAATCTAAGGCCATTTTGTGGCTTAACCGTTAGAGATACGACAAAAAGTGACTGAACCTTTCTTGTCGGAAATTTAATTTTGTCTTTCGACTGTGCCGTCAGATTTGATCTACGACCTATGGTTTAGTCGGTACAACGCTTGGCATAAAAGTCTGCACTGGTCAGTACGACCTATGGAGCTGTTGTGTAAACAGATTTAGTGTAAATAAATTTAAAACTGCCTTTATTAGATTATTAAGTTGATCAGGGGGTTTGTTTTAATCAGGAGTGCATCAACCAGGAAATTCCCGGGAGGGGGGTTAATGTTATCGGGAGTTATTAGAACGCGTGGTACTTTTCTGGAAAATGTGTGTCTGTGCTACGAGAATATGTGTACAGTAATTTTTATCAAAATAAAACGTTGATGAGGGGGTTTATATTACTTCGGAAATTTTCATTCCATACCAGAGTGTTGATAAGGAATCACTATTTCATTTTAAAAAGCACTCTGTCCCTATCTACTATTGAAGCTTCACTAACGCTCAGCCAACTCCCGATGTGGAGGGGGGGGTTATAGTCACTCGTTAACGGAGTAATACAAGTCCAATCTGGAACCAGCATGAATCGCACTAATTATAGTTGCAAAATTTAAAACACCTAAAATTGACGACAAAGAATTAGCCATTTATAGCATTTATCAGGCTTACGGAAAGATAAACGACAGAAAGCTACTGGGGCTTTTTTGTAGATCCTATAAATAGCTACTTACAAAAAGTTTTACATTTAAGCTAGGACCAACAGTTCGGCCACTATCGAGCACGAAAAGTAAGTTTTTAAGTGAAATTTACAATATAATTACGTTTTACGGCTAAATCATGGAAGATAGAGTAAAAGGTCACTGGACCTTTTGTGTAGATCGCATTACTTTGTATTAAAATAAAATTTTTACTCTGGGCTAGAACTAATGTTTTGTCTGAAATAGAGCCCAGAAAACAAAATCTCACGTAAAACTCAAAAAATCAAAACTTTAAAACGCGTTATGCGGCCAAAACCGTTGAGGATAGGGCAAAATGTTACTGAACGTTTTTTGTAGATCACGTGATTTTCTAAATTCACATGAAAATCTGATTTGAGCTACGACCAACCGTTTAGCCGCTATCAAGCCCGGAATGTAAATTTGTAGGCGAACATTTCCAAATATTTTCACTTAATCGTATTTTGCGGTCAAACTAATGGAGATATAGTAAAAAGTCATTAGACCTTTTTTGTAGATCATATTATTTCATAAATCTAACCTTTGTTTTATTTTGACCTCCGACCAATTGTTTCGCCCCTATCGACCCCAAAAACAAAGTATTCACGTGAAAATTACAAAAAAATTGCACATAATCACGTTTTTCGACCAAACTAATGGAGATAGAGCAAAAAGTGACTGGACCTTTTCTGTAGATCGCGAAATTTGCTAATTTGATGGGTCAATCAGATTTGAGGTACAACCTACCATTCGGCCGCTATCGAGCTCGAAACTTTATTTTAAGCGAAAAAATCTCTGGAATGTCAAATGTTCAAGCGTTTTGTCGCTTAAAACCATGGAAGATAGAGCAAAAAGTCACTAGACCTTTTTTGTAGTTCACATCATTCCTGACCATGAATTTTTCGTCAGATCCGAGCTAGCTTGAACGGTTCGCCCGCTATCGGGCTTACAAAAAATGCCTGCAGGGGTGAAGAATGCGCGATTTTTTGGGAATTTTTTTTGAGGGGTTTAAAAGTAAAAAAAGTCCGGTTTTCAGACTTTTCCTCCGGGTCATATTGCAAAAGGTACCTGCATGCCAAATTTCAAGTTTCCAGCACTTCTAGAACTATGTTAGAATTTGTATCTATATATCAGTGAGTGAGTCAGTCAGTCAGTTTCACATGCGGCTGTATAAGTATTTAGACTCGCCTTCGGCTCGCTGGGGGCTACGCCCCCAGGCCCCCATTTGGGTGTTGACTAAATTCGGGGATAAGCGTAGTTCGGTGATTGGTTAAATTCAGACGTGAAGTTTCCAAATTTTATGTATCCGTTCTCGAGAATCTTACGGGTCGTAAAGCTTCGCTAACGCTCAGCCAAAAGATGTGTGGTGTACAATATTAATCAAGTAATGTGGTAGAAGAGTTAAGTTATGTGTTCGCGAAATTTGGAGACAAGAAGAATTTGGTTTTAACCAAAGTCAGAGGACGTATGTATACCATAGGTTCATTTTCCGGATTTACCCAAACTTTTGACTTTAATGGCATTTCACGGCTTAACCGTTAGAGATACGAAAAAAAGTGACAGGACCTTTCTTGTCGGAAATTTAATTTTATCTTTCGATTCTGGTGTCCGATTTTAGCTACGACGTCTGGTTTAACCAGTACGGAGCTGTGGAGAAAGGACTGCACTGGTGGGCTATTGTGAATTGTTTAGTGTAAATATAACAAAAACCCAACACTGAGTCATTATTTTTAAGTTGTTTAGGGGTTTAATTTGCTCAGAGGTTTATCTTGTCATGCCAGGAAATTCCCGGGGGGGGGGTGATTAATGTTAAAGGGGGTTTAGACATTAGGGGTTTAATTTAGTCAGGATATTTTCTGGTCATATGAATAAATTCCCGGGGGGGGTTAATGTTACGAGGGGTTAATGACACACGTGGGCTTATTTTAGAGGGTGTTGTGTCTTTGAACATAATAAAGAACACTCAGTCCCTATCTACTATTGAAACTTCACTAACGCTCAGCCAACTCCCGACGTGGAGGGGGGTTTTAGTCACTCGTTAACGTAGTAATACAAGGTCAATATGGAACCATCATGAATCGCACTAATTATAGTTGCAACATTTAAAACACCTAAAATTGACGACAAAGAATTAGCCATTTATAGCATTTATCAGGCTTACGGAAAGATAAACGATAGAAAGCTGCTGTATCTTTTTTTTAGATCCTATGAATAGCTAGTTACAAAAAATTTTACATTTAAGCTAGGGCTAACGGTTCGGCCAATATCGAGCCCAGAATGTAAGTTTTTAAGTGAAATTTTCAACATAATCGCGTTTTACGGCTAAACCATGAAAGATAGAGTAAAAAGTCACTGGACCTTTTTTGTAGACCACATTGTTTCAAATTAAAATCCGATTTTTATTCTACCCTAACTTCAAAGGTTCCGCTAACACAGAGCCCAGAAAACAATATCTCACGTAAAACGTAAAAAATCTATAATTTAAAACGCGTTATGCGGCTAAACCGTTGATGATAGGGCAAAATGTTACTGAACCTTTTTTGTAGATCACGCGATTTTCTAAATCCTATTGAAAATTTATTTTGAGCTACGACCAAACCGTTTAGCCGCTATCAAGCCCGAAAGGTAAATTTTTGGGCGAAAATTTCTAAATATTTTAATCCAATCTCGTTTTGCGGCCAAACCGATGGAGATAGAGCAAAAAGTTACTGGACCTTTTTTGTAGTTCACTTCATTCCTGACCATGAATTTTTCGTCAGATCGAAGCTAGCTCCAACGGTTTCGCCCGCTATCGGGTTTTAAAGAAAAACCTGCAAGGGCAAAAAGGGGTCACTTCGCGAATTTTTTTGAGGGGTTCAAAATTAAAAAATATCGGTTTTCAGACTTTTCCCGGTGGTTTGAAGACTCCAGCTAGGTGTGTGCAAAATTGGGTGTTTCCAGCACTTCTAGAAGTGGGTTAGAATTTGTATACCCTATCAGTGAGTCAGTCAGTCAGTTACATATGCGGCTGTATATATATGGGACTCGCCTTCGGCTCGCTGGGGGCTACGCCCCCAGGCCCCCATTTGGGTGTTGACTAAATTCGGGGATAAGCGTAGTTCGGTGATTGGTTAAATTCAGACGTGAAGTTTCCAAATTTTATGTATCCGTTCTCGAGAATCTTACGGGTCGTAAAGCTTCGCTAACGCTCAGCCAAAAGATGTGTGGTGTACAATATTAATCAAGTAATGTGGTAGAAGAGTTAAGTTATGTGTTCGAGAAATTTGGAGACAAGAAGAATTTGGTTTTAACCAAAGTCAGAGGACGTATGTATACCATAGGTTCATTTTCCGGATTTACCCAAACTTTTGACTTTAATGGCATTTCACGGCTTAACCGTTAGAGATACGAAAAAAAGTGACAGGACCTTTCTTGTCGGAAATTTAATTTTATCTTTCGATTCTGGTGTCCGATTTTAGCTACGACGTCTGGTTTAACCAGTACGGAGCTGTGGAGAAAGGACTGCGCTGGTGGGCTATTGTGAATTGTTTAGTGTAAATATAACAAAAACCCAACACTGAGTCATTATTTTTAAGTTGTTTAGGGGTTTAATTTGCTCAGAGGTTTATCTTGTCATGCCAGGAAATTCCCGGGGGGGGGGTGATTAATGTTAAAGGGGGTTTAGACATTAGGGGTTTAATTTAGTCAGGATATTTTCTGGTCATATGAATAAATTCCCGGGGGGGGGTTAATGTTACGAGGGGTTAATGACACACGTGGGCTTATTTTAGAGGGTGTTGTGTCTTTGAACATAATAAAGAACACTCAGTCCCTATCTACTATTGAAACTTCACTAACGCTCAGCGCCAACTCCCGACGTGGAGGGGGGTTTTAGTCACTCGTTAACGTAGTAATACAAGGTCAATATGGAAACCATCATGAATCGCACTAATTATAGCTGCAACATTTAAAACACCTAAAATTGACGACAAAGAATTAGCCATTTATAGCATTTATCAGGCTTACGGAAAGATAAACGATAGAAAGCTGCTGAATCTTTTTTTTAGATCCTATGAATAGCTAGTTACAAAAAATTTTACATTTAAGCTAGGGCTAACGGTTCGGCCAATATCGAGCCCAGAATGTAAGTTTTTTAAGTGAAATTTTCAATATAATCGCGTTTTACGGCTAAACCATGAAAGATAGAGTAAAAAGTCACTAGACCTTTTTTGTAGACCACATTGTTTCAAATTAAAATCCGATTTTTATTCTACCCTAACTTCAAAGGTTCCGCTAACACAGAGCCCAGAAAACAATATCTCACGTAAAACGTAAAAAATCTATAATTTAAAACGCGTTATGCGGCTAAACCGTTGATGATAGGGCAAAATGTTACTGAACCTTTTTTGTAGATCACGCGATTTTCTAAATCCCATTGAAAATTTATTTTGAGCTACGACCAACCGTTTAGCCGCTATCGAGCCCGAAAGGTAAATTTTTGGGCGAAAATTTCTAAATATTTTAATCCAATCTCGTTTTGCGGCCAAACCGATGGAGATAGAGCAAAAAGTTACTGGACCTTTTTTGTAGTTCACTTCATTCCTGATCATGAATTTTTCGTCAGATCGAAGCTACCTCCAACGGTTCGCCCGCTATCGGGTTTTAAAGAAAAGCCTGCAAGGGCAAAAAGGGTTCACTTCGCGAATTTTTTTGAGGGGTTCAAAATTAAAAAATATCGGTTTTCAGACTTTTCCCGGTGGTTTGAAGACTCCAGCTAGGTGTGTGCAAAATTGGGTGTTTCCAGCACTTCTAGAAGTGGGTTAGAATTTGTATACCCTATCAGTGAGTCAGTCAGTCAGTTACATATGCGGCTGTATATATATGGGACTCGCCTTCGGCTCGCTGGGGGCTACGCCCCCAGGCCCCCTTTTGTGTGTTAGCCAAATTCGGGGATAAGAGTGATTTGGTGATAGGTCAAATTCGGACAATATATAATGCCAGGAAATTCCCAGGGGGGGTTTAGCGTTACCGGGGGTTAAGACATCAGGGGGTGATCTTGTCATACCAGGAACTTTCCAAGGGGGGTTAAGAGATTTAGTGATTTGTAAAATTCGGACATGTGGTCATGCCAGGAAATTCCCAGGGGGGTTAATGTTACCGGGGGTGTTAACACATCAGGGCGTTTAATTTACTCAGGAGGTTATCTGGTCATACCAGGAAATCCCGGGGGGGTTAATGTTATCGGGGGTTAATGAAACACCCCAGGCCCCCTTTCGGGTGTTGGCCAGATTCGGAGATAAGCGGAATTCGGAATTAAATTGGGCCCATTTTATTGATTATTTCAGTTTTAATCAAAGTTTTGACTTTAATGGCATTTTACGGGTTAACCGTTAGAGATACGACAAAAAGTGACTGGACCTTTCCTGTCGGAAATTTAATTTTGTCTTTCGATTCCGTCGTCAGATTTTAGCTGCGAACTTTGGTTTTAGCCAGGAATGAGCTCGGAAGAAAAGTTTGCACAGGTCAGCTATCGTGAATTGTTTATTATAAACGTAATAAAAACAGACCTTAAAAGGCAGTATTTTAAGTTGAACAGTTGGTTTAATATCATCAGGAGATTATCTAGTCAAGCCAGGAAATTCCCTGGGGGGGGTTAACACATCAGGGGGTTTAATTTATTCAGGAGGTTATCTGGTCATACCAGGAAATCCCCCGGGGGGGGGTTGTTACCGGGGGTTAATTACACAGTTCGGCCTATTTTTGGAGGGTGTTGTGTCTGTGAACATAATAAAAAACACTCTGTCCCTATCTACTATTGAAGCTTCACTAACGCTCAGTCAACTTATTATGTGGGGTTGTATTCACTCGTTAACCTAGCAAAGCCTGAATCCTGATTGAATTACACAAATATTAGTCACATATAGGCCTAATATATATTTAAAAACTCCAAAAATTTCCAATTCACGACAAATATTTTGCTATTTATCGCGTTTTTCAGGCTTATTAAAGTACATACAGCAAAAAGTTACTGGACTTTTTTTGTAGAACACGTTGTTTACTAAAACTTATTAAGTCGCATTTTTTGAGCTACGACCAACCGTTTAGCCCGCTATCAAGCCCGGAATGTAAATTTGTAGGCGAAAATTTCAAAATATTTTCACTTAATCGCGTTTTGCGGTCAAACTAATGGAGGTATAGTAAAAAGTCACTCAACCCTTTTTGTAGATCATATTATTTCCTAAATCTAACCTTTGTTTTATTTTGACTTCCGACCAATGGTTTTGCCGCTATCGACACCAAAAACAAAATGTTCACGTAAATATTACAAATAAATTGCACATAACCACGTTTTTCGGCCAAACCAATGCAGATAGGGCAAAAAGTTACTGGCCCTTTTCTGTAGATCACATAATTTGCTAATTTGATGGGTCAATCAGATTTGAGCTACAACCTACCGTTCGGCCGCTATCGGGCTCGAAACTTTATTTTAAGCGAAAAAATCTCTGGAATGTCAAATGTTCGAGCGTTTTGTCGCTTAACCATGGAAGATAGAGCAAAAAGTCACTGGACCTTTTTTGTAGTTCATTTCATTCCTGATTATGAATTTTTTCGTCAGATCCGAGCTAGCTCTAACGGTTCGCCCGCTATCGGGCTTACAAAAAATGCCTGCAAGGGTGAAAAATGTGCAAATTTTCTCGAATTTTTTTGAGGGGTTTAGAAGTAAAAAAGTCCGGTTTTCAGACTTTTCCTCCGGGTCATATTGTGAAAGGTACCTGCGTGCCAAATTTCAAGTTTCCAGCACTTCTAGAAGTATGTTAGAATTTGTATCTATATGTCAGTCAGTGAGTGAGTGAGTCAGTTACACATGCGGCTGTATATATAATAGGACTCGCCTTCGGCTCGCTGGGGGCTACGCCCCCAGGCCCCCAAGATAGGGTGCTTAAAAATTCGGGGATAAGCGTAATTCGGTGACTGGTTAAGTCCGGACATTAGGTAAATGACAAGGGATTTAAAAATTGACCTTTTTCAATGATTTTTTCTGGATTCGTCCAAACTTTTGACTTTGAGGGCATTTTGCGGTTAAACCGTTAGAGATACGACAAAAAGTGACTGAACCTTTCTTGTCGGAAATTTAATTTTGTCTTCCGATTATGCCATCAGATTTGAGCTACGAGCTCTGGTTTAGGAGGTACAGAGCGTGGTAGTAAAGTCTGCACCTGTCAACTATTGTAAATTGTTGAGTGGAAATATAGTAAAAAACCTACCTAAGTCAACATTTTTAAATTGTTTAATGGGTTTTATTTGCTCAGGAGTTTATATAGTCATGCCAGGAAATTCCCAGGGGGGGTTAACGTTACCGGGGGTTTAAGACATCAGGGGGTTATCTGGTCATACCAGGAAACTTCCCAAGGGGGGGGGGGTTAAGCGATTTGGTGATTGGTAAAATTCGAACATGAGATCATGCCAGGAAATTCCCTAGGGGGGTTTAATGTTACTGGGGGTTAAGACATCAGGGGGTTTAATTTAGTCAGGATATTGCCTGGTCATATGAACAAATTCCCGGGGGGTTAATGTTACAAGGGGTTAATGACACACGTGGGCCTATTTTAGAGGGTGTTTTGTCTTTGAAACATAATAAAAAACACTCTGTCCTTATCTACTATTGAAACTTCACTAACGCTCAGCCAACTCCCGACGTGGAGGGGGGGTTTTAGTCACTAGTTAACGTAGTAATACAAGGTCAAGCTGCAACCAGCATGAAGCGCACTAATTATAGTTGAAAAATTTAAAACACCTAAAAGTAAGGACGAAGAATTTGTCATTTAGAGCATTTATCAGGCTTACAGAGAGATAAACGATAGAAAGCTGCTAAACCTTTTTTTTACATCCTATGAATAGCTAGTTACAAAAAATTTTACATTTAAGGTAGGGCTAACGGTTCGGCCAATATCGAGCCCAGAAGGTAAGTTTTTGAGTGACATTTTCAACATAATCACGTTTTTACGGCTAAACCATGGAAGATAGAGTAAAATGTCACTGGATCTTTTTTGTAGGCCGCATTGTTTCGTATTGAAATGTGATTTTTTATTCTACCCTAACTTCAAAGGTTTCGCTAACACAGAGCCCAGAAAACAATATCTCACGTAAAACGTAAAAATCTGTACTTTAAAACGCGTTATGCGGCCAAACCGTTGATGATAGGGCAAAATGTTACTAGACCTTTTTTGTAGATCACGGGTACGCCATTTACTAAATCCCATTGAAAATTTGTTTTGAGCTACGACCAACCGTTTAGCCGCTATCGAGCCCGAAAGGTAAATTTTTGGGCGAAAATTTCAAAATATTTTAATCTAATCGTGTTTTTGCGGCCAAATCGATGGAGATATAGCAAAAAGTCACTGGACCTTTTTTGTAGTTCACTTCATTCCTGACCATGAATTTTCCGTCAGATCGAAGCTAGCTCCAACGGTTCGCCCGCTATCGGGCTTCAAAGAAAAGCCTGCAAGGGCAAAAAGGGGTCACTTCGCGAATTTTTTTGGGGGGTACAAAATTAAAAAATTCCGGTTTTCAGACTTTTCCTGGTGGTTTGAAGATTCCCGCTACGTGTGTGCCAAAAATTTGGTGTTTCCAGCACTTCTAGAAGTGGGTTAGAATTTGTATCGCCTATCAGTGAGTGAGTCAGTCAGTTACACATGCGGCTGTATATATATGGGACTCGCCTTCGGCTCGCTGGGGGCTACGCCCCCAGGCCCCCATTTGGGTGTTGACTAAATTCGGGGATAAGCGTAGTTCGGTGATTGGTTAAATTCAGACGTGAAGTTTCCAAATTTTATGTATCCGTTCTCGAGAATCTTACGGGTCGTAAAGCTTCGCTAACGCTCAGCCAAAAAGATGTGTGGTGTACAATATTAATCAAGTAATGTGGTAGAAGAGTTAAGTTATGTGTTCGCGAAATTTGGAGACAAGAAGAATTTGGTTTTAACCAAAGTCAGAGGACGTATGTATACCATAGGTTCATTTTCCGGATTTACCCAAACTTTTGACTTTAATGGCATTTCACGGCTTAACCGTTAGAGATACGAAAAAAAGTGACAGGACCTTTCTTGTCGGAAATTTAATTTTATCTTTCGATTCTGGTGTCCGATTTTAGCTACGACGTCTGGTTTAACCAGTACGGAGCTGTGGAGAAAGGACTGCACTGGTGGGCTATTGTGAATTGTTTAGTGTAAATATAACAAAAACCCAACACTGAGTCATTATTTTTAAGTTGTTTAGGGGTTTAATTTGCTCAGAGGTTTATCTTGTCATGCCAGGAAATTCCCGGGGGGGGGGGGGTGATTAATGTTAAAGGGGGTTTAGACATTAGGGGTTTAATTTAGTCAGGATATTTTCTGGTCATATGAATAAATTCCCGGGGGGGGGTTAATGTTACGAGGGGTTAATGACACACGTGGGCTTATTTTAGAGGGTGTTGTGTCTTTGAACATAATAAAGAACACTCAGTCCCTATCTACTATTGAAACTTCACTAACGCTCAGCCAACTCCCGACGTGGAGGGGGGTTTTAGTCACTCGTTAACGTAGTAATACAAGGTCAATATGGAACCATCATGAATCGCACTAATTATAGCTGCAACATTTAAAACACCTAAAATTGACGACAAAGAATTAGCCATTTATAGCATTTATCAGGCTTACGGAAAGATAAACGATAGAAAGCTGCTGAATCTTTTTTTTAGATCCTATGAATAGCTAGTTACAAAAAATTTTACATTTAAGCTAGGGCTAACGGTTCGGCCAATATCGAGCCCAGAATGTAAGTTTTTAAGTGAAATTTTCAATATAATCGCGTTTTTAACGGCTAAACCATGAAAGATAGAGTAAAAAGTCACTAGACCTTTTTTGTAGACCACATTGTTTCAAATTAAAATCCGATTTTTATTCTACCCTAACTTCAAAGGTTCCGCTAACACAGAGCCCAGAAAAACAATATCTCACGTAAAACGTAAAAAATCTATAATTTAAAACGCGTTATGCGGCTAAACCGTTGATGATAGGGCAAAATGTTACTGAACCTTTTTTGTAGATCACGCGATTTTCTAAATCCCATTGAAAATTTATTTTGAGCTACGACCAACCGTTTAGCCGCTATCGAGCCCGAAAGGTAAATTTTTGGGCGAAAATTTCTAAATATTTTTAATCCAATCTCGTTTTGCGGCCAAACCGATGGAGATAGAGCAAAAAGTTACTGGACCTTTTTTGTAGTTCACTTCATTCCTGATCATGAATTTTTCGTCAGATCGAAGCTACCTCCAACGGTTCGCCCGCTATCGGGTTTTAAAGAAAAGCCTGCAAGGGCAAAAAAGGGTTCACTTCGCGAATTTTTTTGAGGGGTTCAAAATTAAAAAATATCGGTTTTCAGACTTTTCCCGGTGGTTTGAAGACTCCAGCTAGGTGTGTGCAAAATTGGGTGTTTCCAGCACTTCTAGAAGTGGGTTAGAATTTGTATACCCTATCAGTGAGTCAGTCAGTCAGTTACATATGCGGCTGTATATATATGGGACTCGCCTTCGGGGCTCGCTGGGGGGCTACGCCCCCAGGCCCCCAAAGTAAAAACACGCTTGCAAATTCGGGGATAAGCGGAATTCGGTGACTGGTTAAGTCCGGACATTAAGTAAATGACAAGGGATTTAAAAATTGACCTTTTTCATAGATTTTTTTCCGGATTCGTAAAAACTTTTGACTTTGAGGGCATTTTGCGGTTAAACCGTTAGAGATACGACAAAAAGTGACTGGACCTTTCTTGTTGGAAATTTAATTTTGTCTTTCGATTGTGCCCTCAGATCTGATCTACGACCTATGGTGTAGCCAGAAATGAGCTCGGGAGAAAAGTCTGCACGGGTCAGCTATCTTGAATTGTTTAGTATAAACATAATAAAAAACCGACCTCAAGGCAGTATTTTAAGTCGAACAGGGGGTTTAATATCACCAGGAGACTATCTAGTCAAGGCGAGAAATTCCTGGGTGGGTGATTAATGTTAAGGAGGTTAAGACAAGAGGGGGTTTAATTTCGTCAGGATATTGTCTGGTCATAAGAACAAATTCCCAGGGGGGGTTAACGTTACCGGGGGATAAGTCTCCAGGGGGTTATCTGGTCATACCAGGATCTTCCCAGGGGGGGGGGTTAAGAGATTTGGTGACTGGTAAAATTCGGACATGAGGTCATGGCAGGAAATTCCCTGGGGGGGTTTAATGTTACCAGGGGGGTTAACACATCAGGGGGTTGAATGTACAGGAGGTTATCAGGTCATACCAGGAAATCCCCGGGGGGGGGTTAATATTACCGGGGGTTAATGACACACTTGGGCCTTTTTTAGAGGGTATCGTGTCTGTGAACATAATAAATATTCCTCTGTCCCTATCTACTATTGACGCTTAGCTAACGCTCAGCCAACTCCCGAAGTCACTGAACCTTTTCTGTAGATCACGTGATTTCCTAAATCCCGTTTAAAATTTGTTTTGAGTTACGACCAACCGTTTAGCCGCTATCAAGCCCGGAATGTAAATTTTTAGGCGAAAATGTCCAATATTTTCACTTAATCGCGTTTTGCGGTCAAACTAAGGGAAATATAGTAAAAAGTCACTGGACCTTTTTTGTAGGTCATCTTATTTCCTAAATAAAACGTTAGTCTTATTTTGACCTCCGACCAATGGTTTCGCCGCTATCGACCCCAAAAACAAAAGTTTCGCGTAAAAGTTACAACAAAATTGTTACATAATCACGTTTTTCGGCCAAACCAATCGAGATAGGGCAAAAGATTACTGGACCTTTTCTGTAGATCGCGCAATTTGCTAATTTGATGGGTCAATCAGATTTGAGCTACGACCAACGGTTCGGCCGCTATCGGGCTTGAAACATTATTTTTATCGAAAAAATCTCTGGAATTTCAAATGTTCGAGCGTTTTGTCGCTTAAACCATGGAAGATAGAGCAAAAAGTCATTAGACCTTTTTTGTAGTTCACTTCATTCCTGACCATGAATTTTCCATCAGATCCGAGCTAGCTCCAACGGTTCGCCCGCTATCGGGCTTACAAAAAATGCCTGCAGGGGTGAAGAATGCGCGATTTTTTGGGAATTTTTTTGAGGGGTTGAAAATGAAAAATTCTCACTTTTCGGGATTTTCCTGGTGGTTACACGTGGAAAGCTATCTGTGTACCAAATTTCAAGTCTCTAACTCATCTGGAAGTAGGTTAGAATTAGTATACGTGAGTGAGTGAGTCAGTCAGTCAGTCAGTTACACATGCGGTTGTATATATATTAGACTCGCCTTCGGCTCGCTGGGGGCTACGCCCCCAGGCCCCCTAAGTAAGTGCCTTAAATTCGGGGATAAGAGGGATTTTGGTAATTGGTAAAATTCGGACATGATGTCATGCCAGGAAATTCCCAGGGAGGGGGTTAACGTTACCTGGTGATAAGACGTCAGGGGGTTATCTGGTCATACCAGGAACTTCCCAGGGGGGGGGTTAAGAGATTTGATGATTGGTAAAATTCGGACATAAGGTCATGCCAGGAAATTCCCTGGGGGGGGGGTTTAATGCTACCGGGGGTTAATACATCAGGGGGTTTAAATTACTCAGTTGGTTATTTGGTCATAACAGGAAATTGCGCGGGGGGGGGGTTAATGTTACCGGGGGTTAACGACACACCCTAGGCTCCCTTTCGGGTGTTGGCCAAGTTCGGGGATAAGCGGAATTCGGAATTATCTTGGACCTATGTTATTTAATTTTTCAGTTTTAATCAAAGTTTTGACTTTAATGGCGTTTTACGGGTTAACCGTTAGAGATACGAGAAAAAGTAACTGGACCTTTCCTGTCGGAAATTTAATTTTATCTTTCGATTGTGCCCTCAGATTTGATCTACGACCTACCGTTCAACCACTATCAGGCAGAATGTTAAAGGGGGTTAAGACATCGGAGGGTTTAATTTAGTCAGGATATTGCCTGGTCATATGAACAAATTCCCGGGGGGGTTAATGTTACAAGGGGTTAATGGTACACGTGGGCCTATTTTAGAGGGTGTTGTGTCTGTGAACGTAATAAAAAGCTCTGTCCCTATCTACTTTTGAAGCTTCACTAACGCTCAGCCAAATCCCGATGTGGAGGGGGGTTTTAGTCACTCGTTAACGTAGTAATACAAGATCAAATATGGAACCAGCATGAATCGCACTAATTATAGTTGCAAAATTTAAAACACCTAAAAGTTACGTCAAAGAATTTGCCATTTAGAGCATTTATCAGGCTTACGGAAAGATAAACGATAGAAAGCTGCTGAACCTTTTTTTTAGATCCTATCAATAGCTAGTTTACAAAAAATTTTACATTTAAGCTAGGGCTAACGCTTCTGCCAATATCGAGCCCAGAAGGTAAGTGTTTTGAGTGAAATTTTCAACATAATCACGTTTTACGGCTAAACCATGGAAGATAGAGTAAAAGGTCACTGGACCTTTCCTGTAGACCGCATTATTTTGTATTAAAATAAAATTTTTAATCCGGCCTAAAACTGTAGTTTTGTCTGCAATGGAGCCCAGAAAACAATATCTCATGTAAAACTTGTAAAATCGATACTTTAAAACGCGTAATGCGGCCAAACCATTGGGGATAGGGCAATATGTTACTTGACCTTTTTTGTAGATCACGCCGTTTTAATAAATCCCATTGGAAATTTATTTTGAGCTACGACCAACGTTTAGGCGCTATCGAGCCCGAAAGGTAAATTTTTTGGGTAAAATTTTCAAAATGTTTTCACTTAATCGCGTTTTTGCGGCCAAACCAATGGAGATAGAGCAAAAAGTCACTGGACCTTTTTTTGTAGATCGCTTCACTCCACACTAGCGTTTTTTCGTCAGATCCGAGCTACGACCTACGGTTTAGACACTACAGAGCCTCAAACAGAAGTCTATAAGCGAAAATTGCCAAAATTCGACAAAATGTTCGAGTTTGGAAGCAATTTTACGGGTTGATCGGTTGAGATATGGGAAAATCTAATGTGCCTATTTTTGTAGATCAGACAATTCGCTAAATCCCCCCAAAAATTAGATTTGAGCTACGACCAACGGTTTATTCGCTAGACGGCTCTAAAGCAAAAAACTACACCAGTTTTTAACCAGTTTCATCAACCGGTTTTTAATTTTTTTGAAGGGTTAATAAAAAGTAAAAATATCCGGTTTTCAGACTTTTCCTGTGGGTCATATTGCAAAAGGTACCTGCATGCCAAATTTCAAGTTTCCAGCACTTCTAGAAGTATGTTAGAATTTGTATATATATGTCAGTCAGTGAGTCAGTCAGTATCACATGCGGCTGTATATATATGGGACTCGCCTTCGGCTCGCTGGGGGCTACGCCCCCAGGCCCCCATTTTGGGTGTTGGCTAAATTCGGGGATAAGCGTAGTTCGGTGATTGGTTAAATTCAGACGTGAAGTTTCCAAATTTTATATATCCGTTCTCGAGAATCTTACGGGTCGTAATGCTTCGCTAACGCTCAGCCAAAAGATGTGTGGTGTATAATATTAATCAATTGATGTGGTAGAAGAGTTAAGTTATGTGTTCGTGAAATTTGGAGACAAGAAGAATTTGGTTTTAACCAAAGTCAGAGGACGTATGTATACCATAGTTTAATTTTCCGGATTTACCTAAACTTTTGACTTTGAGGGCGTTTTGCGGCTTAACCGTTAGAGATACGAGAAAAAAGTGACTGGACCTTTCTTGTCGAAAATTTAATTTTGTCTTTCGTTTATGCCATCAGATTTAAGCTACGACCTATAATTTAGGCAGTAAAGAGCTTAGGACAAAAGGCTGCACTGGGCAGTTTAAAAATATCACGTAAAAGTTAAAAATCAATACTTTAAAACGCGTTATGAGGCCAAACCGTTGAGGATAGGGCAAAATGTTACTGAGCCTTTTTTGTAGATCACATTATTTGCTAAATCCCGATGGAATTTTGTTTTTGAGCTTACGACCAACCGTTTAGCCGCTATCAAGCCCGGAATGCAAATTTGTAGGCGAAAATTTCCAAATCTTTTCACTTAATCGCATTTTGCGGCCAAATTAATGGAGATAGAGTAAAAAGTCACTAGACCTTTTATGTAGATCACTTCATTTCCTATATCTAACCTTTGGTTTATTTTGCCCTCCGACCAATGGTTTCGCCGCTATCGACCTCAAAAACAGACTTTTCACGTAAATATTACAAAAAAATTGCACATAATCACGTTTTTCGGCCAAACCAATAGAGAAAGGGCAAAAAGTTACTGGACCCTTTTCTGTAGATCGCTCAATTTGCTAATTTGATGGGTCAATCAGATTTGAGCTACGACCAACGGTTCGGCCGCTATCGGGCTCGAAACATTATTTTTATCGAAAAAATCTCTGGAATTTCAAATGTTCGAGCGTTTTGTCGCTTAACCATGGAAGATAGAGCAAAAAGTCACTGGACCTTTTTTGTAGTTCACTCCATTCCTGACCACGAATTTTTCGTCAGATCCGAGCTAGCTCCAACGGTTCGCCCGCTATCGAGCTTACAAAAAAGGCCTGCAAGGGTGAAAAATGCATGAATTTTCTCGAATTTTTTTGAGGGGTTTAAAAGTAAAAAAGTCCGGTTTTCAGACTTTTCCTCCGGGTCATATTGTGAAAGGTACCTGCGTGCCAAATTTCAAGTTTCCAGCACTTCTAGAACTATGTTAGAATTTGTATCTATATATCAGTGAGTCAGTCAGTCAGTCAGTTTCACATGCGGCTGTATAGTATATTAGACTCGCCTTCGGCTCGCTGGGGGCTACGCCCCCAGGCCCCCATTTGGGTGTTGACTAAATTCGGGGATAAGCGTAGTTCGGTGATTGGTTAAATTCAGACGTGAAGTTTCCAAATTTTATGTATCCGTTCTCGAGAATCTTACGGGTCGTAAAGCTTCGCTAACGCTCAGCCAAAAGATGTGTGGTGTACAATATTAATCAAGTAATGTGGTAGAAGAGTTAAGTTATGTGTTCGCGAAATTTGGAGACAAGAAGAATTTGGTTTTAACCAAAGTCAGAGGACGTATGTATACCATAGGTTCATTTTCCGGATTTACCCAAACTTTTGACTTTAATGGCATTTCACACGGCTTAACCGTTAGAGATACGAAAAAAAGTGACAGGACCTTTCTTGTCGGAAATTTAATTTTATCTTTCGATTCTGGTGTCCGATTTTAGCTACGACGTCTGGTTTTAACCAGTACGGAGCTGTGGAGAAAGGACTGCACTGGTGGGCTATTGTGAATTGTTTAGTGTAAATATAACAAAAACCCAACACTGAGTCATTATTTTTAAGTTGTTTAGGGGTTTAATTTGCTCAGAGGTTTATCTTGTCATGCCAGGAAATTCCCGGGGGGGGGGTGATTAATGTTAAAGGGGGTTTAGACATTAGGGGTTTAATTTAGTCAGGATATTTTCTGGTCATATGAATAAATTCCCGGGGGGGGTTAATGTTACGAGGGGTTAATGACACACGTGGGCTTATTTTAGAGGGTGTTGTGTCTTTGAACATAATAAAGAAACACTCAGTCCCTATCTACTATTGAAACTTCACTAACGCTCAGCCAACTCCCGACGTGGAGGGGGGTTTTAGTCACTCGTTAACGTAGTAATACAAGGTCAATATGGAACCATCATGAATCGCACTAATTATAGTTGCAACATTTAAAACACCTAAAATTGACGACAAAGAATTAGCCATTTATAGCATTTATCAGGCTTACGGAAAGATAAACGATAGAAAGCTGCTGCATCTTTTTTTTAGATCCTATGAATAGCTAGTTACAAAAAATTTTACATTTAAGCTAGGGCTAACGGTTCGGCCAATATCGAGCCCAGAATGTAAGTTTTTAAGTGAAATTTTCAACATAATCGCGTTTTTAAACGGCTAAACCATGAAAGATAGAGTAAAAAGTCACTGGACCTTTTTTGTAGACCACATTGTTTCAAATTAAAATCCGATTTTTATTCTACCCTAACTTCAAAGGTTCCGCTAACACAGAGCCCAGAAAACAATATCTCACGTAAAAAACGTTTAAAAAAAATCTATAATTTAAAACGCGTTATGCGGCTAAACCGTTGATGATAGGGCAAAATGTTACTGAACCTTTTTTGTAGATCACGCGATTTTCTAAATCCTATTGAAAATTTATTTTGAGCTACGACCAACCGTTTAGCCGCTATCAAGCCCGAAAGGTAAATTTTTGGGCGAAAATTTCTAAATATTTTAATCCAATCTCGTTTTGCGGCCAAACCGATGGAGATAGAGCAAAAAGTTACTGGACCTTTTTTGTAGTTCACTTCATTCCTGACCATGAATTTTTCGTCAGATCGAAGCTAGCTCCAACGGTTCGCCCGCTATCGGGTTTTAAAGAAAAGCCTGCAAGGGCAAAAAGGGGTCACTTCGCGAATTTTTTTGAGGGGTTCAAAATTAAAAAATATCGGTTTTCAGACTTTTCCCGGTGGTTTGAAGACTCCAGCTAGGTGTGTGCAAAATTGGGTGTTTCCAGCACTTCTAGAAGTGGGTTAGAATTTGTATACCCTATCAGTGAGTCAGTCAGTCAGTTACATATGCGGCTGTATATATATGGGACTCGCCTTCGGCTCGCTGGGGGCTACGCCCCCAGGCCCCCTAAGTAAGTGCCTTAAATTCGGGGATAAGAGGGATTTGGTAATTGGTAAAATTCGGACATGATGTCATGCCAGGAAATTCCCAGGGAGGGGGTTAACGTTACCTGGTGATAAGACGTCAGGGGTTATCTGGTCATACCAGGAACTTCCCAGGGGGGGGGTTAAGAGATTTGATGATTGGTAAAATTCGGACATAAGGTCATGCCAGGAAATTCCCTGGGGGGGGGTTTAATGCTACCGGGGGTTAATACATCAGGGGGTTTAAATTACTCAGTTGGTTATTTGGTCATAACAGGAAATTGCGCGGGGGGGGGGGTTAATGTTACCGGGGGTTAACGACACACCCCAGGCTCCCTTTCGGGTGTTGGCCAAGTTCGGGGATAAGCGGAATTTCGGAATTATCTTGGACCTATGTTATTTAATTTTTCAGTTTTAAATCAAAGTTTTGACTTTAATGGCGTTTTTAACGGGTTAACCGTTAGAGATACGAGAAAAAGTAACTGGACCTTTCCTGTCGGAAATTTAATTTTATCTTTCGATTGTGCCCTCAGATTTGATCTACGACCTACCGTTCAACCACTATCAGGCAGAATGTTAAAGGGGGTTAAGACATCGGAGGGTTTAATTTAGTCAGGATATTGCCTGGTCATATGAACAAATTCCCGGGGGGGTTAATGTTACAAGGGGTTAATGGTACACGTGGGCCTATTTTAGAGGGTGTTGTGTCTGTGAACGTAATAAAAAGCTCTGTCCCTATCTACTTTTGAAGCTTCACTAACGCTCAGCCAAATCCCGATGTGGAGGGGGGTTTTAGTCACTCGTTAACGTAGTAATACAAGATCAATATGGAACCAGCATGAATCGCACTAATTATAGTTGCAAAATTTAAAACACCTAAAAGTTACGTCAAAGAATTTGCCATTTAGAGCATTTATCAGGCTTACGGAAAGATAAACGATAGAAAGCTGCTGAACCTTTTTTTTAGATCCTATCAATAGCTAGTTACAAAAAATTTTACATTTAAGCTAGGGCTAACGCTTCTGCCAATATCGAGCCCAGAAGGTAAGTGTTTGAGTGAAATTTTTCAACATAATCACGTTTTACGGCTAAACCATGGAAGATAGAGTAAAAGGTCACTGGACCTTTCCTGTAGACCGCATTATTTTGTATTAAAATAAAATTTTTAATCCGGCCTAAAACTGTAGTTTTGTCTGCAATGGAGCCCAGAAAACAATATCTCATGTAAAACTTGTAAAATCGATACTTTAAAACGCGTAATGCGGCCAAACCATTGGGGATAGGGCAATATGTTACTTGACCTTTTTTGTAGATCACGCCGTTTAATAAATCCCATTGGAAATTTATTTTGAGCTACGACCAACCGTTTAGGCGCTATCGAGCCCGAAAGGTAAATTTTTGGGCAAAATTTTCAAAATGTTTTCACTTAATCGCGTTTTGCGGCCAAACCAATGGAGATAGAGCAAAAAGTCACTGGACCTTTTTTGTAGATCGCTTCACTCCACACTAGCGTTTTTTTTTTTCGTCAGATCCGAGCTACGACCTACGGTTTAGACACTACAGAGCCTCAAAACACAGAAGTCTACAAGCGAAAATTGCCAAATTCGACAAAATGTTCGAGTTTGGAAGCATTTTACGGGTTGATCGGTTGAGATATGGGAAAATCTAATGTGCCTATTTTGTAGATCAGACAATTCGCTAAATCCCGTCAAAAATTAGATTTGAGCTACGACCAACGGTTTATTCGCTAGACGGCTCTAAAGCAAAAAACTACACCAGTTTTTAACCAGTTCATTCCCCGAGATAGGACAAAAAGTTATGTTTGTTCGTTTGGTTTTTTCTCGGTTGGTGTGGTTTTGCTCACTCAGTGCTTGTTTACTTGGAACGATGTCTGTTTTTGAGGTTATCGAAAAGCTAGCCCAACAGTCACCCGCTAATCGGTGTGTTTTTATGGACATGAAATGCTCTGCAGGGTGAAGAATGCGCAGATTTTGTTGGGAGGAATTTTTTTCTGAGGGATCACTGCTCCGCCCAAAAGTAAAAAAAGTCGATGCGGTTTTTCAGTGACTTTTCCTGTGGGTCATATTGCAAAAGGTACCTGCATGCCAAATTTCAAGTTTCCAGCACTTCTAGAAGTATGTTAGAATTTGTATATATATGTCAGTCAGTGAGTCAGTCAGTATCACATGCGGCTGTATATATATGGGACTCGCCTTCGGCTCGCTGGGGGCTACGCCCCCAGGCCCCCTAAGTAAGTGCCTTAAATTCGGGGATAAGAGGGATTTGGTAATTGGTAAAATTCGGACATGATGTCATGCCAGGAAATTCCCAGGGAGGGGGTTAACGTTACCTGGTGATAAGACGTCAGGGGGTTATCTGGTCATACCAGGAACTTCCCAGGGGGGGGGTTAAGAGATTTGATGATTGGTAAAATTCGGACATAAGGTCATGCCAGGAAATTCCCTGGGGGGGGGTTTAATGCTACGGGGGTTAATACATCAGGGGGTTTAAATTACTCAGTTGGTTATTTGGTCATAACAGGAAAATTGCGCGGGGGGGGGGGTTAATGTTACCCGGGGGTTAACGACACACCCCAGGCTCCCTTTCGGGTGTTGGCCAAGTTCGGGGATAAGCGGAATTCGGAATTATCTTGGACCTATGTTATTTAATTTTTTCAGTTTTAATCAAAGTTTTGACTTTAATGGCGTTTTACGGGTTAACCGTTAGAGATACGAGAAAAAGTAACTGGACCTTTCCTGTCGGAAATTTAATTTTATCTTTCGATTGTGCCCTCAGATTTGATCTACGACCTACCGTTCAACCACTATCAGGCAGAATGTTAAAGGGGGTTAAGACATCGGAGGGTTTAATTTAGTCAGGATATTGCCTGGTCATATGAACAAATTCCCGGGGGGGTTAATGTTACAAGGGGTTAATGGTACACGTGGGCCTATTTTAGAGGGTGTTGTGTCTGTGAACGTAATAAAAAGCTCTGTCCCTATCTACTTTTGAAGCTTCACTAACGCTCAGCCAAATCCCGATGTGGAGGGGGGTTTTAGTCACTCGTTAACGTAGTAATACAAGATCAATATGGAACCAGCATGAATCGCACTAATTATAGTTGCAAAATTTAAAACACCTAAAAGTTACGTCAAAGAATTTGCCATTTAGAGCATTTATCAGGCTTACGGAAAGATAAACGATAGAAAGCTGCTGAACCTTTTTTTTAGATCCTATCAATAGCTAGTTACAAAAAATTTTACATTTAAGCTAGGGCTAACGCTTCTGCCAATATCGAGCCCAGAAGGTAAGTGTTTGAGTGAAATTTTCAACATAATCACGTTTTACGGCTAAACCATGGAAGATAGAGTAAAAGGTCACTGGACCTTTCCTGTAGACCGCATTATTTTGTATTAAAATAAAATTTTTAATCCGGCCTAAAACTGTAGTTTTGTCTGCAATGGAGCCCAGAAAACAATATCTCATGTAAAACTTGTAAAATCGATACTTTAAAACGCGTAATGCGGCCAAACCATTGGGGATAGGGCAATATGTTACTTGACCTTTTTTGTAGATCACGCCGTTTAATAAATCCCATTGGAAATTTATTTTGAGCTACGACCAACCGTTTAGGCGCTATCGAGCCCGAAAGGTAAATTTTTGGGCAAAAATTTTCAAAATGTTTTCACTTAATCGCGTTTTGCGGCCAAACCAATGGAGATAGAGCAAAAAGTCACTGGACCTTTTTTGTAGATCGCTTCACTCCACACTAGCGTTTTTTCGTCAGATCCGAGCTACGACCTACGGTTTAGACACTACAGAGCCTCAAACAGAAGTCTACAAGCGAAAATTGCCAAAATTCGACAAAATGTTCGAGTTTGGAAGCATTTTACGGGTTGATCGGTTGAGATATGGGAAAATCTAATGTGCCTATTTTGTAGATCAGACAATTCGCTAAATCCCCTCAAAATTAGATTTGAGCTACGACCAACGGTTTATTCGCTAGACGGCTCTAAAGCAAAAAACTACACCAGTTTTTAACCAGTTTCAACCGGTTTTTAATTTTTTTGAAGGGTTAAAAAGTAAAAATATCCGGTTTTCAGACTTTTCCTGTGGGTCATATTGCAAAAGGTACCTGCATGCCAAATTTCAAGTTTCCAGCACTTCTAGAAGTATGTTAGAATTTGTATATATATGTCAGTCAGTGAGTCAGTCAGTATCACATGCGGCTGTATATATATGGGACTCGCCTTCGGCTCGCTGGGGGCTACGCCCCCAGGCCCCCTAAGTAAGTGCCTTAAATTCGGGGATAAGAGGGATTTGGTAATTGGTAAAATTCGGACATGATGTCATGCCAGGAAATTCCCAGGGAGGGGGTTAACGTTACCTGGTGATAAGACGTCAGGGGGTTATCTGGTCATACCAGGAACTTCCCAGGGGGGGGGTTTAAGAGATTTGATGATTGGTAAAATTCGGACATAAGGTCATGCCAGGAAATTCCCTGGGGGGGGGTTTAATGCTACCGGGGGTTAATACATCAGAGGGGTTTAAATTACTCAGTTGGTTATTTGGTCATAACAGGAAATTGCGCGGGGGGGGGTTAATGTTACCGGGGGTTAACGACACACCCCAGGCTCCCTTTCGGGTGTTGGCCAAGTTCGGGGGATAAGCGGAATTCGGAATTATCTTGGACCTATGTTATTTAATTTTTCAGTTTTAATCAAAGTTTTGACTTTAATGGCGTTTTTAAACGGGTTAACCGTTAGAGATACGAGAAAAAGTAACTGGACCTTTCCTGTCGGAAATTTAATTTTATCTTTCGATTGTGCCCTCAGATTTGATCTACGACCTACCGTTCAACCCACTATCAGGCAGAATGTTAAAGGGGGTTAAGACATCGGAGGGTTTAATTTAGTCAGGATATTGCCTGGTCATATGAACAAATTCCCGGGGGGGTTAATGTTACAAGGGGTTAAATGGTACACGTGGGCCTATTTTAGAGGGTGTTGTGTCTGTGAACGTAATAAAAAGCTCTGTCCCTATCTACTTTTGAAGCTTCACTAACGCTCAGCCAAATCCCGATGTGGAGGGGGGTTTTAGTCACTCGTTAACGTAGTAATACAAGATCAATATGGAACCAGCATGAATCGCACTAATTATAGTTGCAAAATTTAAAACGCCTAAAAGTTACGTCAAAGAATTTGCCATTTAGAGCATTTATCAGGCTTACGGAAAGATAAACGATAGAAAGCTGCTGAACCTTTTTTTTAGATCCTATCAATAGCTAGTTACAAAAAATTTTACATTTAAGCTAGGGCTAACGCTTCTGCCAATATCGAGCCCAGAAGGTAAGTGTTTGAGTGAAATTTTCAACATAATCACGTTTTACGGCTAAACCATGGAAGATAGAGTAAAAGGTCACTGGACCTTTCCTGTAGACCGCATTATTTTGTATTAAAATAAAATTTTTAATCCGGCCTAAAACTGTAGTTTTTGTCTGCAATGGAGCCCAGAAAACAATATCTCATGTAAAACTTGTAAAATCGATACTTTAAAACGCGTAATGCGGCCAAACCATTGGGGATAGGGCAATATGTTACTTGACCTTTTTTGTAGATCACGCCCGTTTAATAAATCCCATTGGAAATTTATTTTGAGCTACGACCAACCGTTTAGGCGCTATCGAGCCCGAAAGGTAAATTTTTGGGCAAAATTTTCAAAATGTTTTCACTTAATCGCGTTTTTGCGGCCAAACCAATGGAGATAGAGCAAAAAGTCACTGGACCTTTTTTGTAGATCGCTTCACTCCACACTAGCGTTTTTTCGTCAGATCCGAGCTACGACCTACGGTTTAGACACTACAGAGCCTCAAACAGAAGTCTACAAGCGAAAATTGCCAAAATTCGACAAAATGTTCGAGTTTGGAAGCATTTTACGGGTTGATCGGTTGAGATATGGGAAAATCTAATGTGCCTATTTTGTAGATCAGACAATTCGCTAAATCCCCTCAAAAATTAGATTTGAGCTACGACCAACGGTTTTATTCGCTAGACGGCTCTAAAGCAAAAAACTACACCAGTTTTTAACCAGTTTCAACCGGTTTTTTAATTTTTTGAAGGGTTAAAAAGTAAAAATATCCGGTTTTCAGACTTTTCCTGTGGGTCATATTGCAAAAGGTACCTGCATGCCAAATTTCAAGTTTCCAGCACTTCTAGAAGTATGTTAGAATTTGTATATATATGTCAGTCAGTGAGTCAGTCAGTATCACATGCGGCTGTATATATATGGGACTCGCCTTCGGCTCGCTGGGGGCTACGCCCCCAGGCCCCCATTTGGGTGTTGGCTAAATTCGGGGATAAGCGTAGTTCGGTGATTGGTTAAATTCAGACGTGAAGTTTCCAAATTTTATATATCCGTTCTCGAGAATCTTACGGGTCGTAATGCTTCGCTAACGCTCAGCCAAAAGATGTGTGGTGTATAATATTAATCAATTGATGTGGTAGAAGAGTTAAGTTATGTGTTCGTGAAATTTGGAGACAAGAAGAATTTGGTTTTAACCAAAGTCAGAGGACGTATGTATACCATAGTTTAATTTTCCGGATTTACCTAAACTTTTGACTTTGAGGGCGTTTTGCGGCTTAACCGTTAGAGATACGAGAAAAAGTGACTGGACCTTTCTTGTCGAAAATTTAATTTTGTCTTTCGTTTATGCCATCAGATTTAAGCTACGACCTATAATTTAGGCAGTAAAGAGCTTAGGACAAAAGGCTGCACTGGGCAGTTTAAAAAATATCACGTAAAAGTTAAAAATCAATACTTTAAAACGCGTTATGAGGCCAAACCGTTGAGGATAGGGCAAAATGTTACTGAGCCTTTTTGTAGATCACATTATTTGCTAAATCCCGATGGAATTTTGTTTTGAGCTACGACCAACCGTTTAGCCGCTATCAAGCCCGGAATGCAAATTTGTAGGCGAAAATTTCCAAATCTTTTCACTTAATCGCATTTTGCGGCCAAATTAATGGAGATAGAGTAAAAAGTCACTAGACCTTTTATGTAGATCACTTCATTTCCTATATCTAACCTTTGGTTTATTTTGCCCTCCGACCAATGGTTTCGCCGCTATCGACCTCAAAAACAGACTTTTCACGTAAATATTACAAAAAAATTGCACATAATCACGTTTTTCGGCCAAACCAATAGAGAAAGGGCAAAAAGTTACTGGACCTTTTCTGTAGATCGCTCAATTTGCTAATTTGATGGGTCAATCAGATTTGAGCTACGACCAACGGTTCGGCCGCTATCGGGCTCGAAACATTATTTTTATCGAAAAAATCTCTGGAATTTCAAATGTTCGAGCGTTTTGTCGCTTAACCATGGAAGATAGAGCAAAAAGTCACTGGACCTTTTTTTTAGTTCACTCCATTCCTGACCACGAATTTTTCGTCAGATCCGAGCTAGCTCCAACGGTTCGCCCGCTATCGAGCTTACAAAAAAGGCCTGCAAGGGTGAAAAAATGCATGAATTTTCTCGAATTTTTTTGAGGGGTTTAAAAGTAAAAAAGTCCGGTTTTCAGACTTTTCCTCCGGGTCATATTGTGAAAGGTACCTGCGTGCCAAATTTCAAGTTTCCAGCACTTCTAGAACTATGTTAGAATTTGTATCTATATATCAGTGAGTCAGTCAGTCAGTCAGTTACACATGCGGTTGTATATATATTAGACTCGCCTTCGGCTCGCTGGGGGCTACGCCCCCAGGCCCCCTAAGTAAGTGCCTTAAATTCGGGGATAAGAGGGATTTGGTAATTGGTAAAATTCGGACATGATGTCATGCCAGGAAATTCCCAGGGAGGGGGTTAACGTTACCTGGTGATAAGACGTCAGGGGGTTATCTGGTCATACCAGGAACTTCCCAGGGGGGGGTTAAGAGATTTGATGATTGGTAAAATTCGGACATAAGGTCATGCCAGGAAATTTCCCTGGGGGGGGGGTTTAATGCTACCGGGGGTTAATACATCAGGGGGTTTAAATTACTCAGTTGGTTATTTGGTCATAACAGGAAATTGCGCGGGGGGGGGTTAATGTTACCGGGGGTTAACGACACACCCCAGGCTCCCTTTCGGGTGTTGGCCAAGTTCGGGGATAAGCGGAATTCGGAATTATCTTGGACCTATGTTATTTAATTTTTCAGTTTTAATCAAAGTTTTGACTTTAATGGCGTTTTACGGGTTAACCGTTAGAGATACGAGAAAAAGTAACTGGACCTTTCCTGTCGGAAATTTAATTTTATCTTTCGATTGTGCCCTCAGATTTGATCTACGACCTACCGTTCAACCACTATCAGGCAGAATGTTAAAGGGGGTTAAGACATCGGAGGGTTTAATTTAGTCAGGATATTGCCTGGTCATATGAACAAATTCCCGGGGGGGTTAATGTTACAAGGGGTTAATGGTACACGTGGGCCTATTTTAGAGGGTGTTGTGTCTGTGAACGTAATAAAAAGCTCTGTCCCTATCTACTTTTGAAGCTTCACTAACGCTCAGCCAAATCCCGATGTGGAGGGGGGTTTTAGTCACTCGTTAACGTAGTAATACAAGATCAATATGGAACCAGCATGAATCGCACTAATTATAGTTGCAAAATTTAAAACACCTAAAAGTTACGTCAAAGAATTTGCCATTTAGAGCATTTATCAGGCTTACGGAAAGATAAACGATAGAAAGCTGCTGAACCTTTTTTTTAGATCCTATCAATAGCTAGTTACAAAAAATTTTACATTTAAGCTAGGGCTAAACGCTTCTGCCAATATCGAGCCCAGAAGGTAAGTGTTTGAGTGAAATTTTCAACATAATCACGTTTTACGGCTAAACCATGGAAGATAGAGTAAAAGGTCACTGGACCTTTCCTGTAGACCGCATTATTTTGTATTAAAATAAAATTTTTAATCCGGCCTAAAACTGTAGTTTTTGTCTGCAATGGAGCCCAGAAAACAATATCTCATGTAAAACTTGTAAAATCGATACTTTAAAACGCGTAATGCGGCCAAACCATTGGGGATAGGGCAATATGTTACTTGACCTTTTTTGTAGATCACGCCGTTTAATAAATCCCATTGGAAATTTATTTTGAGCTACGACCAACCGTTTAGGCGCTATCGAGCCCGAAAGGTAAATTTTTGGGCAAAATTTTCAAAATGTTTTCACTTAATCGCGTTTTGCGGCCAAACCAATGGAGATAGAGCAAAAAGTCACTGGACCTTTTTTGTAGATCGCTTCACTCCACACTAGCGTTTTTTCGTCAGATCCGAGCTACGACCTACGGTTTAGACACTACAGAGCCTCAAACAGAAGTCTACAAGCGAAAATTGCCAAAATTCGACAAAATGTTCGAGTTTGGAAGCATTTTACGGGTTGATCGGTTGAGATATGGGAAAATCTAATGTGCCTATTTTGTAGATCAGACAATTCGCTAAATCCCCTCAAAAATTAGATTTGAGCTACGACCAACGGTTTATTCGCTAGACGGCTCTAAAGCAAAAAACTACACCAGTTTTTAACCAGTTTCAACCGGTTTTTAATTTTTTTTGAAGGGTTAAAAAAGTAAAAATATCCGGTTTTCAGACTTTTCCTGTGGGTCATATTGCAAAAGGTACCTGCATGCCAAATTTCAAGTTTCCAGCACTTCTAGAAGTATGTTAGAATTTGTATATATATGTCAGTCAGTGAGTCAGTCAGTATCACATGCGGCTGTATATATATGGGACTCGCCTTCGGCTCGCTGGGGGCTACGCCCCAGGCCCCCAAAGTAAGTGTGCCCTTAAATTCGGGGATAAGATTGATTTGGTGATAGGTAAAATTCGGACATGATGTCATGCCAGGAAATTCCCAGGGGGGGGGGGTTAACGTTACCGTGGATTAAGATATATCGGGGGGTTATCTGGTCATACTACCAGGAACTTCCCAAGGGGGGTTAAGAGATTTGGTGATTGGTAAAATTCAGACATGAGGTCAAGCCAGTATATACCCTGGGAGGGTTAATGTTACCGGGGGGGGGGGGGTTAACGCATCAGGGGGTTTAATTTACTCAGGAGATTATCTGGTCATACCAGGAAATCCCGGGGGGGGATTAATGTTACCGGGGGTTAATGACACACCCCAGGCCACCTTTCGGGTGTTGGCCAAATTCGGGGATAAGCGGAATTCGGAATTAAATTGGACCCGGATATTTCGGATAAATCGGATTTTATTGAATATTTCAGTTTTAATCAAAGTTTTGACTTTAATGATATTTTACGGGTTAACTGTTAGAGATACGAGAAAAAGTGACTGGACCTTTCTTTTCGGAAATTTAATTTTGTCTTTCGATTCCGTCGTCAGATTTTAGCTGCGACCTTTGGTTTAGCCAGGAATGAGCTCGGGAGAAAAGTCTGCACTGGTCAGCTATCGTGAATTGTTTAGTACAAACATAATAAAAACCGACCTTAAGGCAGTGTTTTAAGTCGAACAGGGGGTTTAATATCATCAGGAGCTTATTTAGTCAAGCCAGGAAATTCCCGGGGGGGAGGTTAATGTTACCAGGGGGGTTTAACACATCAGGGGGTTTAATTTAGTCAGGATATTGTCTGGTCATACGAGGAAATTCCCGGGGGGGGGATTAATGTTACAAGGGGTTAATGACACACGTGGGCCTATTTTAGAGGGTGTTGTGTCTGTGAACATAAAAAAACCACACTCTGTCCCTATCTACTATTGAAGCTTCACTAAAGCTCAGCCAACTCCCGACGTGGAGGGGGGGTTTTAGTCACTCGTTAACGTAGTAATACAAGGTCAATCTGGAACCAGCATGAATCGCACTAATTATAGTTGCAAAGCTAAAAACACCTAAATGTGACGACAAAGAATTTGCCATTTAGAGCAATTATCAGGCTTACGGAAAGATAAACGATAGAAAGCTACTGGATCTTTTTTGTAGATCCTATCAATACCTAGTTACAAAAAATTTTACATTTAAGCTAGGGCCAACGGTTCGGCCAATATCAAGCCCAGAAGGTAAGTTTTTAAGTGACATTTTCGACATAATCACGTTTTAAACGGCTAAAACCATGAAAAAGATGGAGTAAAAAAGTCACTGAAACCTTTTTGTGTACGTCGCATTATTTTTGTATTAAAATCAAATTTTTATTCTGGCCTAGAACTTATATTTTGTCTGAAATAGAGCCCAGAAAACAAAAATCTCACGTAAAACTCAAAAAATTAAAGTTTAAATCGCGTAATGCGGCCAAACCGTTGAAGATAGGACAAAATGTTACTGAACTTTTTTTGTAGATCACGTGATTTCCTAAATCCGAATGAAAATTTGTTTTGAGCTAAGACCAACCGTTTAGCCGCTATCAAGCCCGGAATGTAACTTTGTAGGCAAAAATTTCCAAATATTTTCAATTAATCGCGTTTTGCGGTCAAACTAATGGAGATATAGTAAAAAGACACTGAACCTTTTTTGTAGATCAAATTATTTTCTAAATCTAACCTTTGTTTTTATTTTGACCTCCGACCAATGGTTTCGCCACTATCGACCGCATAAACAAAATTTTCACGTAAAAGTTACAAAGAAATTGCACATAATCACGTTTTTTCGGCCAAACCAATGGAGATAGGGCAAAAAGTTACTGGACCTTTTCTGTAGATGGCACAATTTGCTAATTTGATGGGTCAATCAGATTTGAGCTACGACCAACGGTTCGGCCGCTATCGGGCTTGAAAACATTATTTTTATCGAAAAAATCTCTGGAATTTCAAATGTTCGAGCGTTTTGTCGCTTAACCATGGAAGATAGAGCAAAAAGTCATTGGACCTTTTTTGTAGTTCACTTCATTCCTGATTATGAATTTTTTTTCGTCAAAATCCGAAGCTAGCTCCAACGGTTCACCCGCTATCGGACTTACAAGAAATGCCTGCAAGGGTGAAAAATGTGCAAATTTTCTCGAATTTTTTTGAGCGGTTTAAAAGTAAAAATGTCGGTTTTCAGACTTTTCCCGGTGGTTTCACGGTAATAGGTACCTGCGTGCAAAATTTCAAGTTTCTAGCACTTCTAGAACTATGTTTAGAATTAGTATGATCTGTCAGTGAGTGAGTGAGTCAGTCAGTTTCACATGCGGCTGTATAAGTATTTAGGACTCGCCTTCGGCTCGCTGGGGGCTACGCCCCCAGGCCCCCAAAGTAAGTGCCTTAAATTCGGGGATAAGATTGATTTGGTGATTGGTAAAATTCGGACATGATGTCATGCCAGGATATTCCCAGGAGGGGGGGGGGTTAACGTTGCCTGGGGATAAGACGTCAGGGGTTATCTGGTCATACCAGGAACTTCCCAGGGGAAGGTTAAGAGATTTGGTTATTGGTAAAATTCGGACATGAGGTCATGCCAGGAAATTCCCTAGGGGGGGTTAACTTTACCGGGGGATAAGACACCAGGGGGTTGTCTGGTCTTACCAGAAACTTCCCAGGGGGGGGGGTTAAGAGATTTGGTTATTGGTAAATTTCGGGACATGAAGTCATGCCAGGAAATTCCCGGGGGGGTTAACACAGGGGGTTTAATGTACTCAGGAGGTTATCTGGTCATACTAGGAAATCCCGGGGGGGGGGTTTAATGTTAGCGGGGGTTAATGACACACCCCAGGCCCCCTTTTGGGGTGTTGGTCAAATTCGGGGATAAGCGGAATTCGAAATAGTATTAGACCTATTTTTTTGAATTTTCCAGTTTTTATCAAAGTTTTGAATCTAAGGTCATTTTGTGGCTTAACCGTTAGAGATACGACAAAAAGTGACTGAACCTTTCTTGTCGGAAATTTAATTTTGTCTTTCGACTGTGCCGTCAGATTTGATCTACGACCTATGGTTTTAGTCGGTACAACGCTTGGCATAAAAGTCTGCACTGGTCAGCTATGGTGTAAACAGATTTAGTGTAAATAAATTAATAACTACCTTTATCAGTATTATTAAGTTAAACAGGGGGTTTAATTTAATCAGGAGTTCATCAACCAGGAAATTCCCGGGAGAGGGATTAATGTTCTCGGGAATTATAAGAACGCGTGGTACTTTTCTTGGAAATGTGTGTCTGGGCCACGAGGATATGTGTACAGTATTTTTGATCAAAATAAAACGTTGATCATGGGGTTTAAATTACTTCGGAAATCATAATTCCATACCTGATTGTTGATAAGGAATCACTATTTCATTAAATTAATTAAAAAGCACTTTATTCTGTCCCTATCTACTTTTGAAAGCTTCACTAACGCTCAGCCAACTTCCGATGTGGAGGGGGGGATATAGTCACTCGTTACCGTAGTAATACAAGGTCAATCTGGAACCAGCATGAATCGCACTAATTATAGTTGCAAAATTTAAAACACCTAAAATTGACGACAAAGAATTAGCCATTTATAGCATTTATGAGGCTTACGGAAAGATAAACGACAGAAAGCTGCTGAACCTTTTCTTTATATCCTATGAATAGCTAATTATAAAACATTATATATTTAAGCTAGGGCCAACGGTTCGCCCAATATCGAGCCCGAAAGGTAAGTTCTTAAGTGAAATTTTTAACATAATCACGTTTTACGGCTACACCATGGAAGATAGAGTAAAACGTCACTGGACCTTTTTTGTAGACCGCATTATTTAGTATTAAAATAAAAATTTTGAATTTGGCCTAAAACAAAGGTTCTGTCTGCAACCTAGCCCAGAAAACAAAATCTCACGGAAAACTTAAAAAATCAATATTTTAAAAACACGTGTTGCGGCCAAACCATTGGGTATAGGGCAAAATGTCACTGGACCTTTTTTGCAGACCGCGCTGTTTTCTAAATCCTAGTGAAAATTTGTTTTGAGCAACGACCAACCGTTTAGCCGCTATCAAGCCCGAAAGATAAATTTGTAGGCGAAAATTTCAAAATATTTTAACTTAGTCGCATTTTGCGGCCAAACTAATGGAGATAGAGTAAAAAATTACTGAAGGTTTTTTTGTAGATCACTTCATTTCCTAAATCTATCTTTTGTTTTATTTTGCCCTCCGACCAATGGTTTCGCCGTTATCGACCTCAAAAACAAAATTTTCACGTAAATATTACAAAAAATTGTACATAATCACGTTTTTCGGCCAAACCAATGGAGATAGGGCAAAAAGTCACTGGACCTTTTCTGTAGATCGCGCGATTTGCTAATTTGATGGGTCAATCAGATTTGAGCTACGACCAACGGTTCGGCCGCTATCGGGCTCGAAACATTATTTTAAGCGAAAAAATCTCTGGAATGTCAAATATTCGAGCGTTTTGTCGCTTAACCATGGAAGATACAGCAAAAAAAGTCACTGGACCTTTTTTGTAGTTCACTTCATTCCTGACCATGAATTTTTCGTCAGATCCGAGCTAGCTTCAACGGTTCGCCCGCTATCGGGCTTACAAAAAATGCCTGCAAGGGTGAAAAATGTGCAAATTTTCTCGGAATTTTTTTGAGGGGTTTAAAAGTAAAAATGTACAGTTTTCAGACTTTTCCTGTTGGTTACACGGCAAAAGGTACCTGCGTGCCAAATTTCAAGTTTCTAGCACTTCTAGAACTATGTTAGAATTTGTATACATCCATCAGTGAGTGAGTGAGTCAGTCAGTTTCACATGCGGCTGTATAGTATATTAGACTCGCCTTCGGCTCGCTGGGGGCTACGCCCCCAGGCCCCCATTTGGGTGTTGACTAAATTCGGGGATAAGCGTAGTTCGGTGATTGGTTAAATTCAGACGTGAAGTTTCCAAATTTTATGTATCCGTTCTCGAGAATCTTACGGGTCGTAAAGCTTCGCTAACGCTCAGCCAAAAGATGTGTGGTGTACAATATTAATCAAGTAATGTGGTAGAAGAGTTAAGTTATGTGTTCGCGAAATTTGGAGACAAGAAGAATTTGGTTTTAACCAAAGTCAGAGGACGTATGTATACCATAGGTTCATTTTCCGGATTTACCCAAACTTTTGACTTTAATGGCATTTCACGGCTTAACCGTTAGAGATACGAAAAAAAGTGACAGGACCTTTCTTGTCGGAAATTTAATTTTATCTTTCGATTCTGGTGTCCGATTTTAGCTACGACGTCTGGTTTAACCAGTACGGAGCTGTGGAGAAAGGACTGCACTGGTGGGCTATTGTGAATTGTTTAGTGTAAATATAACAAAAACCCAACACTGAGTCATTATTTTTAAGTTGTTTAGGGGTTTAATTTGCTCAGAGGTTTATCTTGTCATGCCAGGAAATTCCCGGGGGGGGGGGGTGATTAATGTTAAAGGGGGTTTAGACATTAGGGGTTTAATTTAGTCAGGATATTTTCTGGTCATATGAATAAATTCCCGGGGGGGGGTTAATGTTACGAGGGGTTAATGACACACGTGGGCTTATTTTAGAGGGTGTTGTGTCTTTGAACATAATAAAGAACACTCAGTCCCTATCTACTATTGAAACTTCACTAACGCTCAGCCAACTCCCGACGTGGAGGGGGGTTTTAGTCACTCGTTAACGTAGTAATACAAGGTCAATATGGAACCATCATGAATCGCACTAATTATAGTTGCAACATTTAAAACACCTAAAATTGACGACAAAGAATTAGCCATTTATAGCATTTATCAGGCTTACGGAAAGATAAACGATAGAAAGCTGCTGCATCTTTTTTTTAGATCCTATGAATAGCTAGTTACAAAAAATTTTACATTTAAGCTAGGGCTAACGGTTCGGCCAATATCGAGCCCAGAATGTAAGTTTTTAAGTGAAATTTTCAACATAATCGCGTTTTTACGGCTAAACCATGAAAGATAGAGTAAAAAGTCACTGGACCTTTTTTGTAGACCACATTGTTTCAAATTAAAATCCGATTTTTATTCTACACTAACTTCAAAGGTTCCGCTAACACAGAGCCCAGAAAACAATATCTCACGTAAAACGTAAAAAATCTATAATTTAAAACGCGTTATGCGGCTAAACCGTTGATGATAGGGCAAAATGTTACTGAACCTTTTTTGTAGATCACGCGATTTTCTAAATCCTATTGAAAATTTATTTTGAGCTACGACCAACCGTTTAGCCGCTATCAAGCCCGAAAGGTAAATTTTTGGGCGAAAATTTCTAAATATTTTAATCCAATCTCGTTTTGCGGCCAAACCGATGGAGATAGAGCAAAAAGTTACTGGACCTTTTTTGTAGTTCACTTCATTCCTGACCATGAATTTTTCGTCAGATCGAAGCTAGCTCCAACGGTTCGCCCGCTATCGGGTTTTAAAGAAAAGCCTGCAAGGGCAAAAAGGGGTCACTTCGCGAATTTTTTTGAGGGGTTCAAAATTAAAAAATATCGGTTTTCAGACTTTTCCCGGTGGTTTGAAGACTCCAGCTAGGTGTGTGCAAAATTGGGTGTTTCCAGCACTTCTAGAAGTGGGTTAGAATTTGTATACCCTATCAGTGAGTCAGTCAGTCAGTTACATATGCGGCTGTATATATATGGGACTCGCCTTCGGCTCGCTGGGGGCTACGCCCCCAGGCCCCCTAAGTAAGTGCCTTAAATTCGGGGATAAGAGGGATTTGGTAATTGGTAAAATTCGGACATGATGTCATGCCAGGAAATTCCCAGGGAGGGGGTTAACGTTACCTGGTGATAAGACGTCAGGGGGTTATCTGGTCATACCAGGAACTTCCCAGGGGGGGGGTTAAGAGATTTGATGATTGGTAAAATTCGGACATAAGGTCATGCCAGGAAATTCCCTGGGGGGGGGTTTAATGCTACCGGGGGTTAATACATCAGGGGGTTTAAATTACTCAGTTGGTTATTTGGTCATAACAGGAAATTGCGCGGGGGGGGGGGGTTAATGTTACCGGGGGTTAACGACACACCCCAGGCTCCCTTTCGGGTGTTGGCCAAGTTCGGGGATAAGCGGAATTCGGAATTATCTTGGACCTATGTTATTTAATTTTTCAGTTTTAATCAAAGTTTTGACTTTAATGGCGTTTTACGGGTTAACCGTTAGAGATACGAGAAAAAGTAACTGGACCTTTCCTGTCGGAAATTTAATTTTATCTTTCGATTGTGCCCTCAGATTTGATCTACGACCTACCGTTCAACCACTATCAGGCAGAATGTTAAAGGGGGTTAAGACATCGGAGGGTTTAATTTAGTCAGGATATTGCCTGGTCATATGAACAAATTCCCGGGGGGGTTAATGTTACAAGGGGTTAATGGTACACGTGGGCCTATTTTAGAGGGTGTTGTGTCTGTGAACGTAATAAAAAGCTCTGTCCCTATCTACTTTTGAAGCTTCACTAACGCTCAGCCAAATCCCGATGTGGAGGGGGGTTTTAGTCACTCGTTAACGTAGTAATACAAGATCAATATGGAACCAGCATGAATCGCACTAATTATAGTTGCAAAATTTAAAACACCTAAAAGTTACGTCAAAGAATTTGCCATTTAGAGCATTTATCAGGCTTACGGAAAGATAAACGATAGAAAGCTGCTGAACCTTTTTTTTAGATCCTATCAATAGCTAGTTACAAAAAATTTTACATTTAAGCTAGGGCTAACGCTTCTGCCAATATCGAGCCCAGAAGGTAAGTGTTTGAGTGAAATTTTCAACATAATCACGTTTTACGGCTAAACCATGGAAGATAGAGTAAAAGGTCACTGGACCTTTCCTGTAGACCGCATTATTTTGTATTAAAATAAAATTTTTAATCCGGCCTAAAACTGTAGTTTTGTCTGCAATGGAGCCCAGAAAACAATATCTCATGTAAAACTTGTAAAATCGATACTTTAAAACGCGTAATGCGGCCAAACCATTGGGGATAGGGCAATATGTTACTTGACCTTTTTTGTAGATCACGCCGTTTAATAAATCCCATTGGAAATTTATTTTGAGCTACGACCAACCGTTTAGGCGCTATCGAGCCCGAAAGGTAAATTTTTGGGCAAAATTTTCAAAATGTTTTCACTTAATCGCGTTTTGCGGCCAAACCAATGGAGATAGAGCAAAAAGTCACTGGACCTTTTTTGTAGATCGCTTCACTCCACACTAGCGTTTTTTCGTCAGATCCGAGCTACGACCTACGGTTTAGACACTACAGAGCCTCAAACAGAAGTCTACAAGCGAAAATTGCCAAAATTCGACAAAATGTTCGAGTTTGGAAGCATTTTACGGGTTGATCGGTTGAGATATGGGAAAATCTAATGTGCCTATTTTGTAGATCAGACAATTCGCTAAATCCCCTCAAAAATTAGATTTGAGCTACGACCAACGGTTTATTCGCTAGACGGCTCTAAAGCAAAAAACTACACCAGTTTTTAACCAGTTTCAACCGGTTTTTAATTTTTTTGAAGGGTTAAAAAGTAAAAATATCCGGTTTTCAGACTTTTCCTGTGGGTCATATTGCAAAAGGTACCTGCATGCCAAATTTCAAGTTTCCAGCACTTCTAGAAGTATGTTAGAATTTGTATATATATGTCAGTCAGTGAGTCAGTCAGTATCACATGCGGCTGTATATATATGGGACTCGCCTTCGGCTCGCTGGGGGCTACGCCCCCAGGCCCCCTAAGTAAGTGCCTTAAATTCGGGGATAAGAGGGATTTGGTAATTGGTAAAATTCGGACATGATGTCATGCCAGGAAATTCCCAGGGAGGGGGTTAACGTTACCTGGTGATAAGACGTCAGGGGGTTATCTGGTCATACCAGGAACTTCCCAGGGGGGGGGTTAAGAGATTTGATGATTGGTAAAATTCGGACATAAGGTCATGCCAGGAAATTCCCTGGGGGGGGGTTTAATGCTACCGGGGGTTAATACATCAGGGGGTTTAAATTACTCAGTTGGTTATTTGGTCATAACAGGAAATTGCGCGGGGGGGGTTAATGTTACCGGGGGTTAACGACACACCCCAGGCTCCCTTTCGGGTGTTGGCCAAGTTCGGGGATAAGCGGAATTCGGAATTATCTTGGACCTATGTTATTTAATTTTTCAGTTTTAATCAAAGTTTTGACTTTAATGGCGTTTTTACGGGTTAACCGTTAGAGATACGAGAAAAAGTAACTGGACCTTTCCTGTCGGAAATTTAATTTTATCTTTCGATTGTGCCCTCAGATTTGATCTACGACCTACCGTTCAAACCACTATCAGGCAGAATGTTAAAGGGGGTTAAGACATCGGAGGGTTTAATTTAGTCAGGATATTGCCTGGTCATATGAACAAATTCCCGGGGGGGTTAATGTTACAAGGGGTTAATGGTACACGTGGGCCTATTTTAGAGGGTGTTGTGTCTGTGAACGTAATAAAAAGCTCTGTCCCTATCTACTTTTGAAGCTTCACTAACGCTCAGCCAAATCCCGATGTGGAGGGGGGTTTTAGTCACTCGTTAACGTAGTAATACAAGATCAATATGGAACCAGCATGAATCGCACTAATTATAGTTGCAAAATTTAAAACGCCTAAAAGTTACGTCAAAGAATTTGCCATTTAGAGCATTTATCAGGCTTACGGAAAGATAAACGATAGAAAGCTGCTGAACCTTTTTTTTAGATCCTATCAATAGCTAGTTACAAAAAATTTTACATTTAAGCTAGGGCTAACGCTTCTGCCAATATCGAGCCCAGAAGGTAAGTGTTTGAGTGAAATTTTCAACATAATCACGTTTATAACGGCTAAACCATGGAAGATAGAGTAAAAGGTCACTGGACCTTTCCTGTAGACCGCATTATTTTGTATTAAAATAAAATTTTTAATCCGGCCTAAAACTGTAGTTTTGTCTGCAATGGAGCCCAGAAAACAATATCTCATGTAAAAACTTGTAAAATCGATACTTTAAAACGCGTAATGCGGCCAAACCATTGGGGATAGGGCAATATGTTACTTGACCTTTTTTGTAGATCACGCCGTTTAATAAATCCCATTGGAAATTTATTTTGAGCTACGACCAACCGTTTAGGCGCTATCGAGCCCGAAAGGTAAATTTTTGGGCAAAATTTTCAAAATGTTTTCACTTAATCGCGTTTTGCGGCCAAACCAATGGAGATAGAGCAAAAAGTCACTGGACCTTTTTTGTAGATCGCTTCACTCCACACTAGCGTTTTTTCGTCAGATCCGAGCTACGACCTACGGTTTAGACACTACAGAGCCTCAAACAGAAGTCTACAAGCGAAAATTGCCAAAATTCGACAAAATGTTCGAGTTTGGAAGCATTTTACGGGTTGATCGGTTGAGATATGGGAAAATCTAATGTGCCTATTTTGTAGATCAGACAATTCGCTAAATCCCCTCAAAAATTAGATTTGAGCTAACGACCAACGGTTTATTCGCTAGACGGCTCTAAAGCAAAAAACTACACCAGTTTTTTAACCAGTTTCAACCGGTTTTTAATTTTTTTGAAGGGTTTAAAAAGTAAAAATATCCGGTTTTCAGACTTTTCCTGTGGGTCATATTGCAAAAGGTACCTGCATGCCAAATTTCAAGTTTCCAGCACTTCTAGAAGTATGTTAGAATTTGTATATATATGTCAGTCAGTGAGTCAGTCAGTATCACATGCGGCTGTATATATATGGGACTCGCCTTCGGCTCGCTGGGGGCTACGCCCCCAGGCCCCCATTTGGGTGTTGGCCAATTTCGGGGATAAGCGGTATTCGGGGAAAGGTTATGTCTGAGCTTAAGATTAGTGATTTGGGAGTTAATAGTTGACCCATTTTATCGAATTTTCCAGATTAATTTAAAGTTTTGACTTCAAAGGCCTTTTGTGGCTTAAACCGTTAAAGATACGATAAAAATTGACTAGACCTTTCTTGTCGGAAATTTAATTTTATCTTTCGATTCTGGTGTCCGATTTTAGCTACGACGTCTGGTTTAGCCAGTACGGAGCTGTGGAGAAAGGACTGCACTGGTGGGCTTTTGTGAATTGTTTAGTGTAAATATAACAAAAACCCAACCCTGAGTCATTATTTTAAAGTTGTTTAGGGGGTTTAATTTACTCAGAAGGTTATCTGGTCATACCAGATACTTCCGGGGGGGGGGGGGGGGGGTTAATGTTACCGGGGGTTAAGACATCAGTGGGTTTAATTTACTCAGGATGTTATCTGGTCATGCAAGAAAGTTCCAGGGGTTTTTTTTTTTTTTTTTTTTTTTTTTTTTTTCCTTTGGGATATTGGGGTGGATTCCTAGATCCTCACACGTCAACCTGAGCTTATTGTGTGCCCCTTTGATGTTAGAGGGGTAAGCCTATCTTCGTGCCCTTAATTAGGCTAAGAAGCTTTTCCCCGATACTAGCATCTGGTTCGTCGCCTGGTTGTTTATCACCGAAAAGAGCCCTTCTCCTTGCTCCCAGTCTCTCACAGTCCAGTATTATGTGTTTTGCAGTCTCTTCAGACTTATTGCAGAGTCTACACTCCGAGTCCTCATTTCGTAAACCTAGAGTGTTTAGGTGTTTCCTGAAGTGGCCGTGTCCAGTGATCAAGGCAATCACTTGCTTAACCCGATCCCTCCCCAGCCCCATCAGCCATCTGGTGAATCCGGAGCTAGAATCGGCAAGCAGTTTTTTTGCCGAGTGCTTGTCCTTGGTGACTCTGCCACCGCAAGCGGTGTGTCTTCCTGGACCATTTGTTTATACTTTGATAAGCGGCTGACTTGCTTATACCACAACTCGGTTCTGGACCGGTGTATGGCATGCTTGCTCCGCTTTTGGCAAGCCTGTCGGCGCATTCGTTGCCACCTATGCCTGTGTGGCCCGGTACCCAACCAAGACGCACACAGTTGCGTGATCCAAGCTTGCAGAGAGTGTTAAAGCACTCCCACACAAGCTTGGATGAAATGCTGTTGGAGTCAAGAGCTTTAAGAGCTGCCTGACTGTCTGACATTATACAGATGTTCATTTCCTGGTACCTTCTGGTGAGGCCTAGGTTGGCACAGGCTAGGATACCATAGATTTCGGCTTGAAATATGGAGCAGTTCCGACCCAAACTGCCGCTAAGGGCAGTTCTAGGGGATTGACTAAACACTCCATATCCAGTTCTACCCTTAATAAGCGAGCCATCCGTGTACCAGACAAAGCTCTTTCTTATTGTTGGGATGTTATCTTGCGATTTCCACTCATCTCTGGAGTAGAAGTCAACAGAGAATGGCTTATTGAATACGAACTCCGTTCTCATTGTGTCGGAGACCATTTCGAGAATAGCGCTTGGGTTTACAGCTTCAGTGATGGCGCCATGGCTCGCGTTAGACGCGCCATTCCTCCACAAGCCAGCAACCATCAGCCGATAAGCTGACTTACGCGCTTCAGCTTTTATATGAACATCAAGAGGTAGAAGTCCTAAAGCCACCTCGAGGGTCGCTGAGGGACTGCTCCTGAATGCTCCGGTTACAAAGATTGTGCCAAGCCTTTGTAAGCTTTCAAGCTTGGCTTTGGCAGTTACCTGATTCACCTTTGTCCACCAGACTAATGAACCATAAGTGATTTGAGGCCTTACAACTGCTTTGTAAAGCCATAGTGCTATATGGGGTTTTACGCCCCATGAGATTCCTGCAAGTCTCCTGGACGTCATGAGCGCCCACTTTGCTTTGTGCAGGATATTATTAAGATGATCATTCCACGTAAGCTTATGGTCTAGAGTCAGTCCTAAATATTTGACTGTCTTTGACCACTCCAGCTGAGTGGATGCGAGTTTCAGCCTAGAAAGAGACTCTAGGTTCTTTTTTCTAGTGAATGGTACAATTACTGTCTTAGAGGGATTTACTTTCAGTCCCTCTCCCTGACACCAGTTGTGTACATGTTGAAGGTTGGTATTCATGATATCAACAACAACATTTGTGTATTTTCCCTGTACCATAAGGACTATGTCGTCTGCATATCCTTGGACATAGATTCCGTTGTTAGTAAGGTCCTCAAGTAGACCATCTACTACTAGGTTCCACAGTAGAGGTGACAGGATGCCTCCTTGAGGACATCCCCTTGTGGGTGCGATCACAAGCGATACTTCATTGAGATCGGCCCTGATCCGTCTGGAGCACAGCATGGCCCTAAGCCACCGGCACAGAGCTGGCTCGAGGCCACTTACCATTGCAGTGAATTTGGCATTGTCGAAGGCTCCTTCAATGTCTATGAAGGTGCACAATGCCAATTCCTTGGCGGACAGGCTATCCTCAATCCTACTGACTAATTGGTGCAGTGCTGATTCACAGGATTTGCCTTGCTGGTATGCATGTTGGTTGCGATGAAGGGGAGTGTCTGAGAGAACTCCCTTTCTCAGGTGCCTCTCCACCAGTCTTTCTAATGTTTTTAGTAGAAACGAAGATAAACTGATGGGACGAAAAGATTTAGGGACAGAGTAGTCCGCTCTCCCTTTTTTAGGGATGAAGACCACCCTGTTGAGACGCCAGACTTGTGGTATGTACCCATAGGCTAGGCTCGCCCTGAATAGTTCACATAGAAGGGTAAGGAGATTCTCCGGCCCTTGTTGAAGCAGGGCCGGAAAGATTCCATCCCCTCCTGCAGATTTGAAAGGGGCAAATTTAGAAAATTGCCCATTTGGCTTTAGAGAGAGTGACAATCCTTCTGGCAATGGCCCAGCTACCACGACAAGCTCTTGGCCGTGAGCCTGCCTCGTGATTACCAGACGTTCCAGTGTCGTCATTCTCAAAGATACAATCAGGGAAGTGAGTCTCAAGGAGAAGTTTGAGGCTATCACTAGACCCGGAAGTGTGTTGACCTCCCTGGGACCTTAAAGATCCCAAGTGACCGGTTGGACTTGAGGCTAGCAAGCGTTGCAGTCTAGCTGCCGCGCTTAACTCATTTACCTTCTGTGTAAACTGCCTCCAGGAACTTTGTTTTGCTTTTTTAATTGCTAGGCTGTATTCTGTTAGAGCTCTATGATAGGACTCCCAGATACGGCTCCTTTTGCATTGATTGTACAGCTTCCTGACATTAGCCCTTTTGCGAGCGAGGTCTGCAGTCCACCACTTACTATTGGTTCGACTCTTCCCCCGTCGCAATGGGCAATTGTCATGGAAGCTATTGATTATAGCATTCTGCAGGTCAGAAGCTATCTGATCTATGTCTGTGAAGCATCGCACCCTTCCGCCTACCGATCCCAACTGTGACTGAAGGTCAGACTTATATCCCAACCAGTCAGTCCTCCTGGGATTACGATAGAGGACCTCTGCAGCCTCATCTTGCAAGTTAAAGAGGATATACCTGTGATCCGATAATGAGGCCTCTTCGCTTACGTGCCACTTATCAACCATTCCAAGTATTCCTTGTGTGCAGATTGTTATGTCAATAACTTCTTGTCTAATTCGTGTTGCGAACGTAGGGCGGTTACCTTTATTACATATAAATAGGTCCCTACTTAGAAGAAATTGTAAAAGTGCCTCACCTCTAGGGTTAGTGTTGGTGCTGCCCCATCCAGCAGAGTGATGGGCGTTGGCGTCACAACCTAGAAGAAGTTGTTGACGTCTGGCTTGTGCTTCTTCCACCAGGAGCTCTAGGTCTCTTGATGGAGGGAGTTCCCTGGCATCATATGGCAAGTATACGGAGCCTACAATTGTGCTCTGCACTATACCTCCATTCTTCCAGGTCAGTGTGCCTACAGTGAGATCTCTGGAGCAGAATTCGTTGAGGGTTAGAAAATCCAAGCCTCTCCTCAACAGGATGCAGGTTCTGACATTCCTTAGAGAGGTACAGTAAATTAACTTACCTTTGGTTTCATTTAGGCCCGCCACTCTCCCTTGGTGAAGCCATGGTTCTTGAATCAGTGCCAGATCAAATCCCTCCTGGAGGAAGAACTGGCAGAAGGCTGCCGAGGCAGCCCTACTGTGCTGGAGGTTGATTTGTAGAACTCGTGGCATTGTCCTTGACTGTCGAGGAGACAATTGAGACCTGCCAGAGTCCTAAGTTGGCTCTACAGTTGGAAGCCTTCACAGCCTTGTAGCAGACCTCGTCCAGGAAGCAGACGAATCCGTAACCTTTCGGGTCTGGCTTGGATGGAAGGATTTTCCACTCGTTTACATTCAGGTTGGGGTTCTGCTTATTGAACATCTCAAGTACCTTTTCAGGTGTCTTCTTCAGAAGCTTCGGGTGAGCTCCGAAAAACACCCTGGTGGACCTCAAGATGTCCTTACGCAGACCCACTCTCAGTGAGATATCATCTCCCAGAGGTTTTATTCTTTGGATAACTTCTTCCAGCCAACGTTTGGTGTGTTCGTTGATGCAGGAAGCAATTAAAACACCTTTCTCTAGGTAGGTGCTCGCAAACGATGGAACGGAACCATCCTCCAGGGGTTGGATTTCTTCCATAATTGCGTCCTCGATGGCTTCTCCTTGCTCTGCACTAAGCTTCGCTTCCGGGTAGCCTTCGAGGGCTATGGCCATTTTAATCGCTGCGACCTCTCTGTAGGTAGCCTTGGGTGTGCTACCAGAGGCCTCGGGATCGTGGGCTTCGGGCTTTTGGGTTTCCCTCCTAGCCTTCTTTGCGGGTCCCTCAGCGGAGGGCGGGGTGACCAAGGTGCCTCTGGGGCGTTTGGCCGACCCCACCCCCGCCTTGGTACCCGCAGTTGGGCCCGGAGTTGAGACCTCCTGTCGTTCGGGATTCTTTTTCTTCTTCTTTTTCCCCCTCCTCCACTTGGAAGGGTCAAAAGCTTCACCCTTTTCAAGAAGTTTAGCCTTTAGTGCTTCTCTTCTTTGAGCAGTGGTGAGATTGGGCCTCTTCATTCTGAGGTTGCCGAGTTGCTCTGTGGCATCATCCAGCGTACCTGTAGACATGGGAGTGCTTGGGCTGTTGAGGAGCTGATCTTCTATATCTTACTCAGGAGGTTATCTAGTCATACTGGGAAATTCCAGAGGGGGGGGGGGTTTTATTGTTACTGGGTGTTAACACACACGTGGTTCTCTTTTAGAGGTTGTTGTGTGTGTTAAAATAAATAAATTCTCTCTGTCACTATATACTATTGACGTTTCGCTAACGCTCAGCCAATTCCCTAGGGGGGTTTGTAATCACTAGGTAACGTAGTAATAATTGTTCAATCTGGAACCAGAATGAATTGAACAAATCATAGTACCAAAAAATTTAAAACAACCAAAAATGTGCATTTTGTAAAAAACACGATAAATATTTTACCATTGAAAGCGATTTACAGGCTTACTAAAGGATATAAGACAAAAGGCTACTGGACCTTTTTTATAGATCTCATAGTTTTCTAGTTACTGAATTATAAAAATTTAAACTCCAATCAACGGTTCGGCTGATATCGACTCCAGAAACAAGATTTTCACGTATCAATCACAAAATAATTCCATTTAAACGCGTTTTGCGGTCGAACAATTGTAGATAGGTCAAAAAGTCACTAGACCTTTTTTGTAAATCACCTCATTTGCTAAATCAAACCTTTGTTTTATTTTGACTTCCGACCAATGGTTTTGCCGCTATCGACACCAAAACAAAATGTTCACGTAAATATTACAAATAAATTGCACATAACCACGTTTTTTTCGGCCAAACCAATGCAGATAGGGCAAAAAGTCACTGGACCTTTTCTGTAGATCACTTAATTTGCTAATTTGATGGGTCAATCAGATTTGAGCTACAACCTACCGTTCGGCCGCTATCGGGCTCGAAACTTTATTTTAAGCGAAAAAATCTCTGGAATGTCAAATGTTCGAGCGTTTTATCGCTTAACCATGGAAGATAGAGCAAAAAGTCACTGGACCTTTTTTGTAGATCACTTCATTCCTGACTATGAATTTTTCGTCAGATCCGAGCTAGCTCCAAAGGTTCGCCCGCTATCGGGCTTACAAAAAATGCCTGCAGGGGTAAAAAATGCGCGATTTTTTGGGAATTTTTTTGAGGGATTTAGAAGTAAAAAAGTCCGGTTTTCAGACTTTTCCTCCAGGTCATATTGTGAAAGGTACCTGCATGCCAAATTTCAAGTTTCTAGCACTTCTAGAAGTATGTTAGAATTTGTATCTATATATCAATCAGTCAGTGAGTGAGTCAGTTTCACATGCGGCTGTATATATTATAGGATATATATATATATATATATATATATATATATATATATATATATATATAGTTGTGTGCATAGGTCATTGATAATAATTGTCCAAACAATAAATATTTGTTTCTTTGTTACCTGTGTATTTGACATACAAAGATATTATAATTGTATTAAATATGTTTTGGTAAAGCATATTGAGGCCATTGCAAGTTATAATAGCACCTAATAACAATCAGACAGCTCTCATGAGGAAATTTATTGTATAAAAGATATTTATAGCCATATTCAACAGAAAGAAGATAATAAAAATATAACTTTACGACGTTTGTCACTATTATTTGTCTCTCGACAACTGCGTAGCCATTACTTACTTCAAATTAATGAATGCTCTTAGTCTGCCTTTCCTGCTGCTGTTTTACTCTATGTCCCTCTCTTCCGTCACTTCAGTGAACATGCACTTGTCTCCACTGTCTGTATATGTAAGCTCTTGTGCGCTCAAGATCTCTACTTCATGGAATTCCTTGTCAACACTATGTTTAGTTAGTCCACGCTCATACTGAAGAACTCTCTATGGCCTTTGTCAAGTACCGTGTTAGTTTCCTTTTATCGAAGATTGCTGTAGTTGTATACAAAGCCGTTGCAAACCACAATGTGGTTATAATAAGCGCAATACTCTATCTATATCTGGCATGACTGAGAGTAGGGCAAGAGCAATACAAGAGCAGTTTGTAAGCACCTCTGAAAAATATACAGGGTGTATTATATATATATATATATATATATATATATATATATATATATATATTGCCTAGTTTATCAAGTTGTGTTAATTTTCGCATAATTAGAGATTAGGTATCAGGGGTAGGGAGGTACTACGCTGCAGGGAAGTGATAACTCTCAGTAACGTTTGCTACATGTTTTTATAAATGGAATTAATAAATAATAATGAAAGAAAATATACACAAAGATATTTTATGACGTAAGTACAATTGATAAAGCATATGTAAATTTAAAAATTAATTTCTCAAGAAAGGATCCAGGAAAATAGGTAAGGATGCAGACAGATAGCTGTTTCTCTTGACGTCGAATATATTAACTGACTAAAATCGGGTAGTAGAGTTGACAATTAGAATTTATTCTGCCTAGTGTATTGTTGACTCCCCGGTGTGACCAACAGCAGCGGCTGTTTAAATTGCTAATATGTGACCAACAGGCTCGATACACTTTGTTCGGCAAGGCCTGTAATATAACTGACTACAGTTGTAAACTGATCTACTCTATAGGTTCATCCGATATTCTAGCGATATACTTTCTAGCATGGCTGCTGCTTGGATGGGTGACCGCTGAGCGATCCTGTCCTTGCAAGCAGCCCGCCTGCCCGGCCATTGGTGGTGGTTCGGAAGTCACCTTTAAGCCGTTGGTCCCCAGGTTAAGTTAGAGAGGGCTTCTTAGCCCTAACTTCGCCTGGTAAAGTAAGACATCTTTACTTTACTTTTTTTATGTTCTAACAAGATGTTGCAAGTTTCTAGTTACTAAGCTATAGAACTGCTATACATGTTGGGCATTTATAACTACAACACCGAAACACATTGTGAAAGTAACAGAAACACAATGTGCGAGATACGAAAATTACGTGTGCAGAAAAGACGTCCGTGTTTACTGCAGTGAGGATAAAGTTAGCGGAGCACTATCGGAGCGTGTTTCTGCGGGATAATGCAACATATTACAAAAAATAACGTTGATTGAACATTTTAAAGTTTTAAGGAGTTGAATAGACCAAATTCAAAAATCATACACATAAAAAATTATATAGATGGTCCCACAGTTGTTGCATGGTCATATTTTATAAAATAAAAATTAATAATATATAATTATATAAAATATTAATTATTATTATTATGAAGATTTATGAAAACTTAAATAATTACAATGTTACCTTTCAAGGTGATCTGAGCACGACATGTTTGAGAAATCAATACCTGTAAAAACATTGAAATTATTTAGAAATGATCCAATACATTATCAACAAAACAGTTTCTTTGTTTGAAGGTATTTTTTACGATGGAAGGAAACAGGATTTTTCGGACATTTGCCATCGTTCAGTGAAACAAGAAATCAGTAACACTACGTTTCGAGATCTGCAATCTGATCTCATCTTCAGGTAAATAACTAACCTAATTAGGACTAACTAACCTAGTCTACAAATAGTGGACTGGATGTCCGAGACACTGTATGTTAGACCTTAAATGTCGATTTCATATATATACCATATGTATAATATGTATAAAATTATTATTATATTTATATATATATATATAATATATATATATTATATATATATATATATACATATACAATTTACATACACCTTGTACATACTAAATTTCAAAACTTTTTAACAAAAATAAAAGTTCATTTTAGATATTATAATATTGTTTATTCAAGTAATATTTGAGTTAAAAGATTCTACATGGGCGCACGTATTGAAAATTCATGTGCGTTTCATCCAGAGTTATGTGTTTTATCTTTATTTAGTTGAAAAATATTAAGCTGAACTTTGTGATAAATAGATAGTGAATGTGATATAAATACTCAAAAATGTTAATAGCATTAAATAATTTACAAACATAAGAAAAAATAATACATATTATGAAAGAACATGAGGCCTTTAATATGATAAAGTAAAACTATAATGTGAAATAGTAAAGTAATGATTTATAAATATGAGAGGAATTTTCATTGTATTGGAGTAAAATAGAAGCTAGATTTCAAAGTTTTTCTGTAATCCCTCATCTAGGATACGTACAAAATTCATCAAAATCATCACCTAATGACAGATTGAGAGTGTGATTCAATATGCAATTGAAACGATATATTGCTCTGTATCCCTTCTTACATTAGGTTTGTTCCTGTTTTTACTATATGCCGTGCAATAGGCAATGAATAAGTACGCGCCTTTTCTGTACATATATTTCGAATAATCTCAATTAATATCAGAGGTAGGTATTAGAAGCAAATAAAAGACCTATTAATGATTGCTGGCTGGATACCAGAAGCAATAATAACGTTATAAATCGCATGACCAGAGAGAAATAAACCTGATTTCTGCCTGCAGGTGGAATATTAATTGAAAACCTTATCTTGATTAGTACCACAATTAGTAATTCGTACTGAGATTCTCTAGTTTGTTTAATTTGAATTCACTGTTAAAACTTATAACTGGTTTAAAAAAGTATTATCTTTATCCTTCAATGCCCCAATTACTTTCTTTTTCATTTCTTTAATCAGTTTAATTAGATTCTTTATCCAAGTTGTTTAGCAAGGAATACAAAATAAATAATGTACATGCTACTAATTTACTCTTAACTGTACAATAAATCATAAAATAACAAAAATCTCAAAATAAAAATTTAATTTTCAACAAGTAAATTTATTATAGTGCCGAAAAATATCTAAATGAATGAGGATTTATGACTGCAAAGAAGAGACTTGAGTTTGAAAATTAAAACACATGGAAAATAAAGATTATGGATTATTTAAGTATTAAATTATTATTTCCTGCATATACTTTAATTGCTGCTATCATAGTTTTTATACATAAATAATAAAAAATACTGCAAAAACTCTTCTCGTTAATACGAGACGGTAATCTGAAACTTACCGTCTTACTCTGAAAAAGACTTATGGAAAACATGTGCCAAATTTAGAGATCCTACATGGCGGGCATATTAATTTGCAATACCTAACAAATGCAGAAGCAAACATCAATTCTGATTAAAATCCCTCACAATGCGAATACAAATTTGAGGAATAGAAGCTAAAGAATTTCTGATTCTTACCATCGTATATCCTATCGTTGAAGGCCTCATTTTATACACTATATGCGAGTATTTAAGTCTTTCCCCTGTAAACAATATCTGTATAGTGTCTAGAATCACATCCGGAGATGTAGCAGATCTGACACTTTCTACATATTTAGTTTTGAAGAAGCGTATCTATTATACTGATAGAAAGATGTGTAGTTTGCGACATCTTGTATTAGTGAACTCTTTGTGTTGTTGCTTGAAAAATATTGATCAAAAAGTAGAAAGTGAATGCGAAATAAATTACAATACCGTTTTCAATTCAATGTTCGCATCCAGTAGGTGTTTTCTACAGAGGAATGCCATGTATTGTACCGATTTACTACACAATTATTTCTAAATAAAGCCTCACCACTCCACAGAATATTGAAAAATGTACGTTTCCCAGATTATAAACTCTTGCTTAGTTATGAAAGGTAACCCATTGAAAAAATTACAATGAGAGCCTGTTATAAAGGAAATAGTAGCAATATATGTTTCATTGAATTATTAAGTTTATCTCATCTTTCTTTTATTTTAACAGTTTAGACTGTAGTTAAAAATATGCAAGTAAGTATATAAATATATATATATATATATATATATATATATATATATATATAATAGCAGATTATAGATTACATAAGCTTTCAGAGTAGCAAAACCATGTAATCATCCAGTAAACAGAGAACAGCATCCTGCGCGGGTCTGGGGAGAGAAGAAAGAACATACCGTACTGTAGTATTAAATTATAACCTTACGAGGGGAGCTTTTACCGAATAAAGCAGATGGTAGGTAGAGATCACTAAGAAAGGATTATAATCCGGTATATTGCTTCCTTTTCTCTCCTCAATAACTCTTTGTTAGGTTCTCTTTACAAAAATGGAACATCTACAATTAGTAATATTTTAGTGTTAACCTTTATCTACACAAACAAATATTACACGTTTTATATATGATTCTACAACACCAGTAAAATAATTTGTATATCCATTGTCATTTTTGGTGTTACATGTTCCATACTGTGTACATTACTCGATGAGTTGCAGAGGTAAGCTAGGTGTTGTAATCTGTTTATTTATTTAATTTTTAAATTGTTTGGTGTTGAATCCTCTCATGGTCACCTAATGAAACAAATTTTCAGCACAAAAATAGTACATTCTCTCTAAATTCTGGAGTATTTCTTATACAGACCTATATAAAATGAAAATAAGGATATGAATAGGATCAGAATACTTACAAAAGATAACTAAAGGTAACGACATTTTGCTTACACAAAAAAGTGTTATATAAGAAATGTTTGAGTAGAGATCACGTAATATTCTTATATTAACCTTCTTTCTACAAATTCATTTTCTTATAAGTTATATAAAACAGTCGGTCTTACTCTCTACTGCCTTTTGTGAATGCTTACAAAAATGGCTAAATTATCAATTTAAATCCAAATTACTCCTAGTCAAATGATAAATATATAATATTATATCTTTCTTTGGGGACGTTATATTAAGTTATTTTATATTATTGTATATTATATTAAAGTTTAAATGAGTGGTTCATATTAAATAACCTTAGTTTATAAACATCAGCAAAACTAATATCATCCAGTTTTATCTGGGGAACACAAACCAGTTTAATATTCAGGGTCTTATGAAACTGGGAAGCGAGGAAGCCGAGCAAGAAACTTCAGTTAAATTTCTGGGTTTATATGTCGATAATAGGCTCACAAGGAGCGGCCACGCGGAATACGTATGCGAAAGGCTTCGAACCATGGGATTTGCTCTCAACCGTCGCGCGAAGGTCTGTAGCCAAGATGTTCTTCGAACAGTATATTTTTCTCACGTTGAATCGATTTTGAGGTACGGGTTGATATTCTGGGGTCCATCCACCGTGGTAAATTTCAATAGAGAGTTTGTCCTCCAGAAGTGGTGTCTGCGAATCATCTCAGGATATTCGAGGTTCGAGACTTGTAAAACCTCATCTCGGTGAATTGAAAGTCCTTACTCTGGCGGGTCTGGTGGGGTACGAGCTATGCTCTTTTGTTAAGGGTAATCCAAAGCTTTTTGTAATCAATGGATACTACCATCAGAATCAGACCAGATCAAGAGAGCTGATATCTGTGACTGAATATAGTACCAGCGCATTTGAGAGGGATTGTTCTGGGGTCCATCCACCGTGGTAAATTTCAATAGAGAGTTTGTCCTCTAGAAGTGGTGTCAGCGAATCATCTCAGGATATTCGAGGTTCGAGACTTGTAAACCTCTTTTCGGTGAATTGAAAATCCTTACTCTGGCGGGTCTGGTAGGCTACGAGCTATGATCTTTTGTTAAGGGTAATCCAAAGCTTTTTGTAAGCAATGGATACTACCATCAGAATCCGACCAGATCAAGAGAGCTGATATCTGTGGCTGCATATAGTACCAGTGCATTTGAGAGGGATCCATACCACTTATGTACTAAAACATAAAATAAATTACCATTGGATATTAAAAATGAGCACAATTTTCGTTTATTTAAGCAAAAAATAAAGACAAACATTCTTGATAAATGCTATTACTGTGTAAAATATTTGTTAGGTTAGATTTAGTTCTTATTATTTGACGTGTAATGTAAATATGTATTTTAAATTTACGAATAAAGATCTTAAATATTTAATTATTCTAAAGTCATAAATGCTTAAAAAACTACCATGCCAGGCTCTGAGTCAACATTACCGGTTTCACATGACAGGTTATATACGTACATAATAAACTCTGGGTACGACATACAGAATTTTCGGCTTTGCTCACCTGACCATCTAAATCTTCTACTGCATGCACGGGTTATTGAAGTATGCCATTATTAATTGCTATTATATACAACTGCTAAGATGAATTATCGCAACACTTACTATTTTAATATTTTTACTGCCACGCTGTATGGGAGTTGCCATAATATTTAACTCAATATTAATTTAGTTTGGTTTTATTTGTTTTATATTCATTTCAATAACCTTCCGATAACATCGCGTCGGTTTTGTAGTGTGGGTCACTCTCAACACGAGTACTAGTCTACAGGTATAGTCTGTATGGATTGCATGACAGACTGAACGAAGAACAGACCGCAATTTCGAACAAACTTGTTTATAATTAAATCCATATCTCGTGAAATAATTCATTCCATTATTAAAAACCATCCATTCATCAATATGTGTTTTGCAGAATTCAGTGTTCTTGTAGGTACTTTCATCTCTTGATTGAGACATAAACCAAATAATGTTTTTCCCAAAGATGGAACAGGTGAAGTTTTGTAAGGAACACTTATCTAATAATCTTTCCAGGAAAGTGGTTTTGAGAATATTTTCTTTTCGAGAGTATAGTTCTTGTTTCCAGTATTATTAACAATATTTTAAAGTTCATCAATTCATAACACATATTATAACTATCATCTTAACATACGGTTACATATGAAATTTCTCAAGAGTCTTTCATTTTGGGGCTCTGATTCTTTGACTTCAAACGTGTTTGATATCAATTCTTGGTATAGAAGAAAGCGTTAAAATATCCATGTTAAATGTGTGTAAGTTTAAAAAAAGTCAAGACCAACCTCATAAGTCATATAGTCACCTATAGAAGTTATAGAAGACTATAATGTCTGCACCTCTTTGCCCATATTTGATTGGAATCGAGCCTTTTGGGTTCAAGCGGTAGAATATACATGAAATCAATATTCGGATAGTATCCATACAAGACTAAGATATGCAAACCAGTAACTTCACTGCGTCCATTCTAGGACTTCGCCTCTGCGGTTTCATTTGTTTAAAACCCAGCCTGGATGTTAGGATTAATCCAGAATATCGTCAGTCTAATTTCGTTTTGTTCTTTGAGTCCAGATGGGTTAAGTAATGAACGTGATCTTAGGATTCACAAGAGAATAATTTTTACCACATTTAAATAAATCAGACATAAAAAACGTCCATTAGGACGTTAACAGGCAAACATATTTCTTTGCTTGTCGAGTAATTTCATTACCGTTGCCCAACTATATTCTATCACTTACATTTTACAAAAACTCATAAAACTCCTTTTGGTTCTTTACCACGTATCCAAAAAAGTTTTTCTATTACATATCTGTTTATAACGAAACAAAGTTTCTAAGCCTATTATTTGAAATTTGTGCTTGACTTAGTAGACTTTCAACACTTTATTGCTGACATGAAACACTATTGTACGAAGTGCCTCGTAGAGGAATAAATAATATTTGATTGCTTATTAAATAAAATGTTTGAAGTATTGAATCATCATTTGTTATCAACTCTTAAATGATTGAAAACAACGTAATTATACATAAAGCCGCTCTAACAGGGAAGATGTCAAATGTTTGTATCTTAGATTTACAGTAATATTTGTCAACTTTCAAATTTCTTTAATAGTATTACTTCAAACCACCCACCCAATTAGTATAACTAATCCTACGAGATGAAGTGTAACGCAGTCCACATCTCTACAATGCTAATGGCCTGTCACTGTTGGAAAGGTAAACATAAGACAACAAGTGGTTGCCTCTCCCACTCCATCGACCACTCCACCACGTCGAGACAGTCGCCACTCATTTTGATATCGTTCCATACACGTCTCCCAGCAGTTGATATAAACAAGAATATACGCGTATACATATAAACATATGTACATAATTAGTAGTCTCAACTTTTCAAATTTTTCGCAAGTTCAATTGTTATTACTAAATTTATTACTATTGCTATTCAGTGGTGCTGCATTTCAAAGTGTCGTTAAAAATAAATCTTCATGGAAATGAAACCTGCAGTACAACGAGTACGATCATCATATTATTGAATAGATTAATAGTACAATTACAGTTACTGTTTAGATAATAAGAGCAAAGAATTTGAAAAAGTCTGTACTTACGTGATAACCCTCGATTAGTCCCTATACTGAGCACATATGTAAATTATTACTCATTTTAAAGAAATTTGCTTTAAAAAGACAAACTTTCACATGTTTGATAAATTTCCATAATTTTATTACCATTTATTTTCTGAATCAACTGTTATTCTCAGCGACTACGTACAAAAACGTTGTCTTATTACCCCTTCCTTCCGGACATAACTATTCTTTTGAAGAAAGAACATCCCATAGGCATTGAATATTTCCCTCCAAGATCGGAGCCCATAATTTAAGTATTTAGTTTCAGTTACACTAACCTCCACGTGCATTAGGCGCAAAAGTGTGCAATAATTGAAATTGCTCACTTTGTATAAGCTACTTCTAAACATAATTCCATCAACCACCAAGCATATTACTTAGTCGTATCTAACACTACAACTAAGAGGCAGATACAGTTATTACACTGTAACACTTACAGTGCGCTGGTTGTGGTGGTGTAGGTGAATAATTTTATACTTATTTTGTAAGAATCATATACGTGAAAGTTGTGTCCAAATAAATTATCAACAAAAGTTGATCGTTCACGATCGAATATATTTAATGACTATGAGGAGCGCAAGATCAGGAGAGTAGGTTTCTCCAAAGAGTTCTGGGAAGATTAAGATGAGATTGTGTGTGTTTGTCTGTATTCGCTGAGAGCTTTAAATATACGTGATATTGTAAAACTATTACTCTGAGAGATGACATTACAGATATAAGCGTTTAAAACAGTAAGTTATACAAAGGTGATGCTTTTAATTTAGTGTTCAAAGTAATATAAATAATATGCCACTATTGCATTATCAACTACATTATCAATGTTTTCCATTCAGACCTTCCACCGACGGTTACTAACATTGATTATTTTGTTGGAGACAATTGTTTATTAAATTACGTTTTTAAATTTCCATATCAATTAACTCATAAAACTTAAAACATATTGAGATTTAAAAATAAGACAATATTAGTAAAACTAACCTACTAAAATGTATTAGAGAAATGTTAATAATGCCTGTATATCTTCTGTTAGGTGAAATTTTAATATTGTCACATACGATATCATTAAAAAAATAATACAATGCATTTCATTAGTGTCTGCACATCCGTGTCAACTTGTTTGGTTCTCTGTTATTTTATTTCAACTTTTTAATCAGATGGATGATTCCAATGTATTTTAAATGTTTACTTTAAATACTTTTTCTACATATGTATTGAACTGTTGACCGTTACACACTTATAAAATATAAAGTTAATTGACTTTCTCTATAACACTATAATAATGTGATATTTTCAGCACATTATGAGAATAAGCGATCAGAAAGCTCTCGAGGGAATTTAAAAGCCCTAAACGGTTCACAGTTCACGGTCCCGGTCTACAATAATCTGTTAATGGCCAACGGCAATGGACCTGGAACAGCATCACGCACTCACAGATATTAGCTTTATAATTATACCTAATATTTGTTTCTTTGTAAAAAAAAAACTGAAAGAGAGCACTTTGCTATTCTGGTGTTTTGATTTTTTTCGAGTCAACATGTAGACAAAAGTAACGTTACAAAATTATAAATATTTCACAGTTTAAACTACAATGCTATAACAGATTTCGGAAATGTTCTACCGTTACAGTTGCAACAATTAATACTCAGTTTTGAGAATTAGAATCTACTCCCTCATGCAGGTGTAAAAACTTATGAACAAATTTTGAAAATAAGTAGTATGATGCGATGAATTTGGCAATGTCATGGTAAAAAGATGAATAAGTTATAAGTCAAAAACCGAAGACTATAACTGAGGATCCAGTGTGAATTTCAGCCATGACACTGCACAGAACAACATTTTTCACAGATTAGAGACTAAGTAGTATGAGGTGATAAAATTGTCATGGTAAAAAAAATTGTAAGGGAGGTGTATTAGATCCAGTGTGATTTAAGATTCAATAGAAATTAAAAAGGTTTATAACATTAATAAAATAAATGTTATTTATTTATAAATACGATTAATTGAAACACACTAAACAGTCAAACATTTATAATAAATAAAAGTGATAATCTGTTAACAAATAAGCATTATTTTCTACATTCGATTCTTCCGTTAGGTTTCCGTTGAAATTTTGTTGCTATTTAATTTATCTTGCATTTAACTAAAAAACGGATATCTTCAAAATGTATTAAAAAGACTTTTTGATATTATTTTCTCATTTGTGTGTGCAGCACATGTACTCTGAACTGTGTATGTTATATTTAATGAACAGCATATAAACATAATCATTATAAAATATTTAAGTTGTCCAATCATTGCGTCCCTTTGAGGTTATTGCAATGTGTAAAATAAGGCTGCAATGTGTATATGGAAAGTCTTATCTGTAAACCAATTAATGTAAGTACTTTAAAATATTTTGTGGACGGGTTATCTGTGTACATAAATAAGTATGTATAGAAGCGATGTATATACGTTTAGCCTCTTTCAGACTTCCCAAACATTAACATTTATTTATTTATTTGGGAACAGCTATTCCGTTGAAAACAGTTCATCGGAGAGGAAATAATAATTTTAAGTCAAGAGATAAAAATGGAGAGGGTGGCAATTCCCGGATTACCGTTGACATTAACAAGGTTATTACAGAGGGGCAGAGACAGCGCAGCGTGGTGGCGAGAAAACCCGTATATTAATTGTAAGTTATTTTAAAACTTCCCTGCTTTAAAAAATACTCTAATTTTATATATTATTACTCATTTCAGCTTTAGCTTTAAAATCATAAATAATGTGTGGTTTCTTCAGGCCTATTGGAAGTAATACGCTAGCTAATAATTGTATAAGAAGCCTACAAATCTACAAAAATAATGGCACTAAAATTACATTCGTGCAGTACCTATTATCCTCAGCTCTTGTAAAGGTTTTCAATGATAAGAAAGGACGGCAAGGGAACGACCATTTATACTTTGTTATTCACAATTGAACAGTTTGTGATTTTTTACGTATTTGTGTAGATTTTTAAAAGTTATTTTAAAATAGAACAAATTTATTGCCTTCAACGTCTAGCTTATCTAATTATGTATACATTCTTAAACTGAATTTTAAACCATGAAATACAAACTAAGAAAGAGTATATGTATGTTCCTTAATGTGGATCTCGTGTGAACTGTCTGCATTAAAACCAGTATAGGTTTTCAGTAACCACTGAAGATAGAAAGTTAATTTTTTATATATATTATTTTACCCTTTATTGCCCGTCAGAATGCAATTATTTTATTATGTTATGATTTTTATAGCTATAAAATACAGTAACAACACTTAAAGGAAATTAGAACTAAGGTCTTATTTTGAAAACTGGAGACAACATGTACATGAACACTTCTTGTGACAACTAAAGTACTTTAGTTCTGACAAGAAGTGTTCCGAATTCCAGATTGGTAACTTTAACCGTTTGTGATATTAAATCAATATTAGAGAAAAAGTGAACAACAGATTCATTGTACGTTACGTTTCAGTAATGCCCAGATGCAAGAGATGGGTTCTCTTCCCCTTTATCCTCCTAAAATTCATCCTCCCGTTGTTTTTCTTTGATCCGGTTTATTTACAACTCTTTTTTATTCCTAAAAGGCTTTCTCGGTTTTTTATACCTAGAATATTGAAAGATTTTATGACCATGACACAGTTAAACCCGGTTTTAGGGTTGAGAGCTTGCAATTTACCGTCACACACCACCCTTTATTATAACAAGCTATAGTATTATCCAGGCCTACCTCTTGTGTATTTATTCTAATATATGTAATAACTTTCAAACAATCAATTAACTATAATTTATTTAACATAAACCAACAAAAACTCTCATTTCAGATAATTAGTAAAGCAGAAAAGTAAATTAAAAACAGACTACAAAGCTATTGCCTTCTAGGTATTGGCATTATTAATACAATATGTGCTACATGTGTGCTATACCTACTAAGTAGTAAATGAAACAGAAGGATAATTTCACAGAATGAAAAAAATGGAAAAGTACCATGCACTGATGTTCTAAAAGATTTATTTTCTACATAATTGATTTAATGAATAGATTATGTAATATATCATGTTTAGCAGAAAGAAAAACTAAATAATGAAACTAATATAAAAAATTGATATTTTACAAATTCTCGGGGTTTGATCCCCTTATAAAAGTACTTCAGTGATGAGTCCAAATACATTAGTTATTAGTTTAGCGTCCGCATGTTATTATTCAGCTGAATCTGAATAACGTTAAAAGTGACCTATTACCTATGCAGAATTTTAATGCCTTTTTAAAGATGTAATTCGTTATTAAAATGCAGGACAAACCTCGGTACTGTTTGCTTGCGTAAAAATAAAGTCCTCGAATGGTGGGGGGGGGATCGATCAAGTGGCAACTCTGTAGACTTATCTCATACTTCACCAAACAACTACGCCACTGCCTACGATACAAGTAGTAGATAAATTTCTAACGAAGTAGTATTCTTTACGAATAGATAATCTATTCCTGTTTACTCTCGACCACTGTAATAGTTATTATATTTTATCATCCATGCGAAATCTGCCACGGTACAGAACTATGCACTAAGTAGTGTTATAAAAACGTACTAATCTCCTATATTTCAAGATTTCAAATTAATTTAAGACATAAAAAAGATACTTATTTGATGAAAAAATATAGTAAAATTCCGTAGAACTGCAATTTGTAAAAAGTTATACTTTAACAAGCTGTGTACTTGAAGCATAACTAAGCGTTTGATAATATTATAGACTATAACAATCATTATTTATTTGCAATATTGTATAGTAATTTTTAAATTTGCAAAATATTTATAACATTGTACGATATACAGTGGTTTTTACTTACTTAAAAAAGAGGAGTGTATATATATATATATATAGCGCCTATCTGATATTATAAACCATAACAATCTATTTCAGGAACTACTATTATTCAAGTGAAGGAGGATTTTTCCGGACATTTGCCATCGTTCAGTGAAACAAGAAATCAGTAACACTACGTTTCGAGATCTGCAATGATTTAATAATGTATTAGGTTAGTTCTTTACCTGAAGAAGAGATCAGATTGCAGATCTCGAAACGTAGTGTTACTGATTTCTTGTTTCACTGAACGATGGCAAATGTCCGGAAAAATCCTGTTTCCTTCACAATCCTTCCATCGTCAAAATAACCTTCAAACAAAGAATTATTCAAGTATTATTCTAAAATTAAAATTATTTATTTTATCACTTTTTAAAACAATTTGAACTTTAAGACAAATAAAAATATGGATATGCAGGCTAAATGAATACCAGTAAATCATGTTGACAATAGTACATTTCGCTTCACGTGTTTTGTTTTGGTCGTCCCTGTTGGAGTCAATGTGAATCCGTGTTGGAGCAGTGGAGACTCCTGTTATTTTCATTTTAGAGCGCAGAAACTGTCATTTTCAAATGATATATAACTTACCTCAGATACACTATACGAAGCGTCTCTATTCATATCGTAGTTAAATATAATCCTCTTCTAGCCTACTTGTGAAACATGAAATAAAGCAACAAGACTGAATACCTTCTAAGCCGAGATGTGGTTTTATACCAGTACAAACTTTAATTGTTCACATACATTAATTGTTAAAAATGTCAATAAACTAAAAATGAGCCGTAAGTTGTTTATTACTTACGGCGCAGGCTTCATAGTTGCAGCTCAACAGCTCGTCTACGGAATTAAATACATGCATTATCAAGTACTTATATAACTTATTTTTAAAATATACCGCATTTTAAGATAACTCGACGACCATATATTACAAGAATGTGAGAAAAACTGGTTTCTTTCTATGCTAAGATAATAAGATACTAAAATTCTAAGATTCTGAGTAATGTTACCTACTTGAAACAATTTGGAATCCATCCTGGGGAAAAGGGACAAGATAGCATGTCTACAATGAAGTTGTGGGATGTTTTGTCTTTTATGTCACAATACGACGTGATTTCTATTTGGAAAAACACATTTAAGCATTTATGAAGGTGCTGAGGTGTAATATGGTGAAGGAGGTTTTATTCTATCGAGTTCGACTTTATCTCGTACCATTAACTTTATGTTGCATTAAAACAGTGATACTAAGACCAATTTTACTTTCAGTATTTCGGGGGTTTACAACGAAATAACTTCTAGAAATTGAAAATTACTTGTATTGAAACTTATTTTTAATTGCACACAGAAATAATTAATCCACACTGTGCATGAAATTGCCTATATAGGAAAAGACCTAACTACAACTCAATAGCCTGTATTGTAGGTAAAATTTTTATCTTGCATTGTTACATTGTAGTTAAAAAACTATGAAATACGATGTCATGTGCCAAACTGTATTTACATTGACGTTCCATACTTTCTTTTGTATTTTATAATTAAATATCCCATCAATTAGATAAATGGAGACGTCCACACTAAAGGGTCATTAGCAGCTTTAACAGGAATGCCAATGTCCGTACAGTGCTGTAAATGTATTAGGCTGTGTAAAAGGGTTATATTGTAAGTTTAAAACTTGAGTCATGGTATATTATTAGAGATTTACAACAGAAATATATTAGTTCTTTATCTGTAAAATTAGTTCATGTTAAGAAGAATTGGCATTCACAATATTTAAATTTTAAGGATGTTTTTGTAATAGTGCTAATTATATTAAATATTCTTATTAGAAGTACCGGGAAACAGTATCAGACATCGATTGACTAACAATATTGAAAACGTAATTAAATCCGCAAGTAATTCAGAACTATATATTTAGGGCTTCTTATTTGTAATATGATATTCTACAACTAACCTTAAATGATATTCCCCTTACTCCTTTTAAAATAAATTAGTATAATTATAGCAGAATAACTCGAAACCACCATTTAAAGATGAACTGAAACCTTAGCGAACGCAAATTTAATCAGTAAAACAGTAGTGAGTACGTACATTTGTTTAACGCTACTCTTTAGTTTTACAACGATTGTGAACATGGAACGTAATCTAACAGCTCGAAAAACGGCTCAGGAAGGGTTTAGTTAAGATACGATCGCTCTCACAGAGAAGATGCGAGGATTTTGGGGATCAGTCATAGAACTATCGGAATGTTGATCTGGCGGTTTTTTAAGACGTGATAAGTGTTCGTTACACAAACTAATATTTAAAACTAGCGAGTAATGTATCTTGAATTTCATGTTATGCCAGAAAGATATTTTAATTAATAATTGAAAGTGTCTTAATATTATAAAATTTGCCATACCCTTAATCTGCAAACAATAACGCGCGTTTTATTTATGTTTACGCTTTAGATATTAAATCCAATTGAATTCTTCTTACATGTTACTGACAATAATATATTACCACAGTCGAAATGTCAACAGCAATGTCAGATTTACTGAGGTGTGAACAACAATTTCTACTGAACCATGTCAACTGCGAGATTACATAACAAGCTTCAATAACTCGGTGGCTCAGCAACTCACAGACGTGTGCTAGGTTTATATTACTATTAGGTAGACTACCTACACTCGCCCTAGTTATACAGGGGATTTCGTTCATATGAAGCTCATAATATCTCAGTGTCACTTTGAATAAAGGAAATACCATTTCAGTTTTGTAATGGAATTCGTTAAGTCGATAAGGTGAATATTCCATTGACAAGAGCTCTTCAACAAAGGCTGTTGGAGTTGTAAGGCTGCCAACTTTAGAACTGCCTACCTTGTAATGTTTCATTCATCGCTTGACAGGTAATAATTTAAGTGTAACTGTCGCATAGTGTTCAAGACTTTAATAATTCAACCCAGCTTTGAACAGGATCAGTAGAATAAATTATTATTTTTAATCTCAAAATATTTAAATTTGTTTATTATAAATTTGTTTCATATGACACTATCTGCAACATTTATAAAATATCTGTAATTTGTTCAACTCAGAAGATCATCTCGCTGATTGGGTGATCCAAAATTATCCTCCTCTGTCTTTGCATCTTGTCTCCCTGTATAACAGCTTTCCTTAGCCACGCCACGTACAACCTTGTACAGTAACAGTTTCATATCTACAGTATATGGAGGTTGTTATGATGCACATCTTGCCGAGGAGTAAAGCTATACGTATTTGCGATGTAGGCCCGCGACCCAATGATAAGACAGGCTGAGGCAGTGCAGTAGTGAGTGAGTGTCTGTGACTGCGACCGGCGACCGATAGGCAGGCAAAGTTCACACGATAATACAGGCCGCAATACTACCCCTACAATCAGTTGCTACGTCACACTATGCGTCCAGCCGGTCATTGTTTTTTTTATCTCATTTAAGCGTCAGCGTCAGCTATGCCTGCTTCGAAGTGCATTGGTTTTTACATAATTGGACCTCCCCGGAATTTGAACCCGTGATCTCTAGGTTAGAGAGCCGAGACTATAACCATTAGTCTACGGAGGAGGACAAAGGTCATTCATTGTTCCTCTTCACTTATTTATCACAGCTGATTGTTCATTACAGCTCGAATCATCTGTTATTAGTTGTCTATTACTAAGTCTTTTGTTGAATAAAGGTTCACAAAGTATGTAGCCTAGGTCACTTTTAATTAATGTTAAAACATGTAACCAATTTTACTAAACTTTAATAAAGAAGTTACTCTTAAAAACGCAAAATGTTCTCTAGCAATTAGGTGATTAATTTACCTTACATTTCAAAATAAAACCGAGCGCTGTCTTATATCACTTCAATGTAGCGGATAGGTCCGGCGGTTCTTGTCAAGTATAGTATCAAGCCTCAGGTCAGTATTGTAGTCTGGCCTTGGAAGGCTGTGCTATAATCAGCAGGTTGAGTTTTCAAGTGTATAGAAGGATGAGAGTAGAGATTGTATTTGTTAAAATTATAATATTGAATGTATAATTTTTGGAAGATAAGGCGATATTATTTTAATTTAATATAATTGCACATATGTTGGCCTGTGTTATAATTTTGAACTACATATCAATTGAAAATTTAGCCAGTGAACAACATATATTTGTACTAAAATGGTAATAATCATACGTTGTAAAATGCAGATTTTGTTTCCCTTCTTTATCGTTGATTGTTGTACCAGTTGTATTTTATATTTTCAATAAATATATTGTTCGTATTTAACAACAACAAAACTCAATTTTGTGTATGTAATTTTCTAAAAAGAGGTAAGTAAAACACTATAGAAATGTAATAATAATAATTTTAAGCATGCTATTTCAATTTCAAGGTTCGTGTGGAGAAAGGGGTTTGCATTACGCTCTCGCCTTTCTTATTAAAGTATTTTGTTCAGGACAGAGTACAAAGGCTGTGAAATATGATGCTTTTCTTAATAAAATCCAGTTTGATTGTTATTTATGTTTATGAATTTTTTTAAATATTTCCAAATAAAATATTTAAAATAAGGTTTAAAAATGCTCTACGTAGCAAAATAGGAGTGCAAAGGAGTAAACATTTATAAAAATGGGATATTGCCTTTGCAACCATGACATACGTATGTATAGACTACTTTAGGTATGAAAAGGTTTGAGAAAACTCAAAGGGCAGAATTCGTGAAACCCTAACGGCTCCTGAGAAGTTTTCCAATATAAAGTGACACTTGGCTATATAGAGCTTGAAATCAGCAAGCTACCAATTTCAACGCTGTCAAGTTGGCTGTTGTTAAATTAACTTTGACTTGATACTTTACAGGATATTTCACAAGTTCACTATACTTTATTCCCGCCTCCTTTTCTTTTGACAGATAAATAATGTAATTTAGAAAGAAGTTTTTATTGTATAGTCTAAAATCTTCTCTGTTTCTGTTTATGAAATAAATACATATAATTTGTCATGTTGATACTCAGCACACGCACACACACACGCGCGCGCGCGCGTGAATATATACAGGGTGTCAATTAAGTCTGGAACCTCTTTTTTAATTTTTGAACCACAATAGAAAGAAATACCAAAGTTCACATGTGCTTACTGGTGATAGTAACGCACACATCTGCCCAATTACCGACCGGATAATCCCTTTGGGGGACGGTCCACAAGGAGTCAGACAAAATTCTTAAATATCAGCATAGGTCAACATTTTGAACACTTACTTTGATCACAGGTACTTAAAAATTGGTGTTTACTTGTAATACTTAATAATTTACATTGTTCAATTGTTTTAAAATTCAAATAGCTATAACTACTGAATGAATCCACCTTTTGAAGTCCGGTTTGTGGCATTGTACTCTGCTAAGTAAGACCTTTAATTTGATACCAAACTTGACCTATGCTGATATTTAAGAATTTTGTCTGACTCCTTGTGGACCGTCCCCCAAAGGGATTACCCGGTCGGTAATTGGGCAGATGTGTGCGTTACTATCACCAGTAAGCACATGTGAACTTTGGTATTTCTTTCTATTGTGGTTCAAAAATTAAAAAAGAGGTTCCAGACTTAATTGACACCCTGTATATATATATGTATTTCGTACAGACGTTGAACTATTATGTATATGCATTATTGATGTACAAATCTTATCTGTTTGTCATGTTTGGCATTGAAGAGTTCATCACTATAGTTTTTAAAAGTAATATAACCTAATATGTTATATTTTTAAATACTAAAGAAGAAGAGGGATTCTATTCATCAAAACATATTATTCTATTTTTATAATGTACTAGCAGACATTAAGAATCTAGCCTTCTTAGCGAACGCACTGACGATTAGGACCTTGTAATATTTTTTAAAGGGCACTGGGCATATATCAAATACATATTATTATTTCAGTGTTCAAGGTTAAGAGGATCAGAAGTTAAGCGAAATTGGTACTGGCTCTTAATTAAGGTTTTCAGCGTGCAGGAGCATTTAAGGTTTTATAAAAGTCTATTTCTGACGCTTCAGTTTAATCTTGTTTCCCCAGTCAAAAAATAAGAGTATATCGTGTAGGTATGATATATGTAGGTCTCGAATGATCTACTTTGGCCAAAAAGTGAGTTCTGGCCCTTGTAATTTAGTTACGGTCTGAGATATTTTCAGTGCCAGTACTAGTTGTCAATGTGTTTCAGTGATAGTGACCACTTTTTTCTCTTTGTCTCTATTAAGATAAAAATACACCTATGTAAGATTGAGAAGCTTTATATTGTAAAAAAAGTGTCTTTATTAACCCTTTATAATCTTATATGTAGCCTATTTCAAAGTACGTAAACAATCTGCTCACTTTCGCAGCATTCATGGGCTTTATACAAAACTTATAACTCTTTTTACTCCTGTCCTTGTTTTATTATTCTTTAAGGATTTATTGAATGATTACTGTTCTCCCATGTGGAACAATGGGTGTGAGTCATGAATATATTCATGTTGTACGTGATGTATCAGATACACTCCAAAGAGTTTCGTACAGAGAGATTTGTTAAAGAGTGTGCAACAGTGTATCTGTTGCGAGCAAGGCTTTGTGAGAGAACCTCATTTTTCACATACTTATCTGATTTTAAACCATCCTATTGGCACCGTAAGGTGTTCAACCTAAAAAATTGTTTGGTTTCAGACCAGTATTGTTATTCCTACTTGCATATCTTTCGGATTTGAATTTCATACTTAAGGAAAATTATGTAGCTACACGAACAGTACGTAGCTGGACGTCCCATAAATACAATAAACAGTAATTGTACAATGCAATAAGCCCAATAAATAAGCTTAACATTAGTTGTTGTTTTAGCAGAGGCTTGTCCTGCGGATGAAAACAATATTAATTTGGTACTGTTTATAATGAGTTCTAAACAGCGGTTTAATATAAGGAGTTAATAATTTTATTCTTGATAGAAATCTTCCTAAATAAAAGAGATTGGTTTTCAATTCTTGGTGTATGTGTTGTTCCAAGCAACATAGTACGCATTATATTGCTAGTAACAGCTATAGAATAGTTATAAATCAACATTTATTAATTCAGGTTTCGGTGTCAGAAGTGGGCCATTAAATAAAATTAACGAAGTAAGTTGTACTAATAAAGTTAAACCGAGAACAATGTACTAGTCTGCTGATAGCCTGGGCAGATATTGGCTCTCAGAAACTTCTTCAACTTTGCTGGATGAAACCAGAGACTTCTGTTCCACTAAAGTTTACACATAGCAAAATTAAATGTAAAAATATATGTTTAATTTAATAATAATAAATCTCCAAAATAATAGAAAAATTTACTAAGTGTTTTATTAAAAATATATACAGTATTGTAACATTATAGAAGGCAACTGGATATTTATTGTATTATATGATTTGTAATGCTAACATCATTGAACAATATAGTCAACGCATATAATTATTAAAAACTGACCAACAGACTAATACTGTATATTAATATAATGTAATATCTGTATTAAAACCATTTCTAAGAACAAAATAAAATACGTAAGGGTGTTTTAAGGTTGATAAAAGTAGAGAGGATATCTTCTTTAAAGCCTTTGCTCTCACTTTTTACACTGAATGACTGTTAAAAGCCTGCCTGTTTCACGTCAGTGATTTGTAAAACAGCAAATTTAGAGTTACTATAAAATAAAAAAATTTAAGTTCGTCAATGAAAAAGCTACATATTAAAGAAAATCGGTTACGAAAAGTTTTAGGAAAGTCTTCAGCCCTATGGGTTCATGAATTACAAGTGTTTCTAAATAATGTGGTGTTCACTTTATTTTAAAATGAATTCAAAATATTTATTTCAATACTATAAACGTTTGTATAACTGAATAGTTTAAAAAACTAAATGGTATTAAACTATTATTACTGTCAAGCATTATGAAGAAGCTTACAATAACTGGTGAGTAGCTTTGGAGTATTTTCTCCAATCTCAATTTGTCAGTAAAATGTATTGAGACGACACAATAAATATTCATTAAATCTGCCTGCTGTACAAAAGTTTTTGACATTATAACACTACTGACAAGACTTTGCCTACTAGGGTAGGCTATCATATCAATGAACACCTTGGTGCGAGCTAGCTACTAGCACTACTCTATATAGATCATTCATTCGGTATAGTCGTAGTATATTTTTAGTTCATGTATATTTCATTAAGTAGATTGTCAGTATAATTATAACAATATCAATATAACTTTGTAACCGCAACTTGTTACAAATTTAATTGCAACTCTGTGATAATTGCAACTGATGTATGTATTGTAGAGGTGTATTAAAGTCAGAACTTTTTGAAAATGTAAGATTCCCGTTTTCGTTTATGTTGAAAGATTTATTAAAAGCAATTGAAAAATTTAAACTTTACCTGAGGATTGTTTATTGTGGGTAAAATTGGTAAACATAGAGCAAATTAAACTCGATAAAATGTGAATCTAATACAACGATAACTTACACGGCTCACAGTTAAGTATTTATTTTGCTTGTGTTTGCCGACGCTATCACGTTTCTTAGGTTACGCTATCAATATAGTAATCTGACTCAGGCAACGCAGACAATTGTTTGCAAACATAATCAATTACGAAAACTCAAGTCCCATATTGATGTCGTTAAAAAATTACTATTATATTTAGGTTGTTCCGCGTAAGGTGTCTCAAGATAAGTATGAAAGATTTATATATACAATTTCGTTTAGAACGCAACACACATTTAAAGTCCCAGTTTCGAAACTTGGAATGTTCCTATATAAAACTCGGCAACTGAGTCATATTTAATATCTTTAATAGCTCGTTTAAAATGTATTACTTTCGCAAAGACGTTTTTCAAACTTTACCCTTTCAACTTAGTAATCGTAAATGTAAAAGATGTATACGTCAATAGGTTGACTGCGGCAGACGCCATGGTGCAAGCTGTCTAGTAGTAGTACTCTATATAGATAATTTATCCGATATAGTTGTAGTATATTTTTAGCTCATGTACATTTCAGTATATTTCGTTCCGTAGATTGCCAGTATTATTCCATTCAGTATATTGTCCAAAGGCTAGCTCCTAGGTAACGTAATTGAGTTTCGTTTCTTTGATTGGTTACATCCGGATTTGTATTAACCTACCAAATTAAAACTAATTAGTATAAATCACCCTGTTGGACATTCCATCAAGACCTGTTCGGATGAAAGATAATGGAAAGAAAATTTTAGCACTATTAGGAACATTCTTGAAGAGTTAGTGCAATGCGACGGCTGTGTTCAGGTCTCTACCATCAAACTGTGTCGAGTAAAAGTGAAGACAAATCAAAGAATCAAATTTAACCTTGCTTCGTAGGAAATGTAAACAAGGTAAAAACGGTTATAAAGAGTGACAAAGACAAAACCGAGACCATGCACACTGGCAATTGAAACATATTCACTAACATTGAGAATATAAAATAATAAGTTGAATCCTACTCTCGCTCTATAGACTCAGTCTTGCATTGTTTTAAGGATTTGGTATTATCCATATAGTGACTATGTACAAATAAATTAATGCTTCTTCCATTTACTTCTTCATATGACTGATTGTTATTAATTTCAAGAGAATAAATAATCCAAGATTTTTAAATGTCGTTATTCTGATTCATGGATTATACATAATAATTGGCAATTTCAGATCCTTCGGAGAGGAATTCAAAAGTAAATAAACAGTATATACATTTAGCAACTAATTTATCGTGAACTTATGGCGACAATTTAGTTAAATTTTATCATACCTTGACAAGAAAACTCGGCGAAGAATCAAACTATTTTTTAGGCTCTATCATTCCAAAAAGTTTGACTTTACGTAAGTACAAAATTTTATAAACTGTAATTCCATTTTAAAGTTTTTGAAAGTTTGGTTGATGTCAGACCTATTGGTTTTATTATTACGAAACGTCTCTGTCGTAAATATTATCTTCCTTTTGAGATCGAGATCCTTGAAAGGCTGACATCCTTTATAAATCATTGATATCAAGCCATTCAAGATTCATAATGTCTATGAGACTCAAAATATCCTTAAAAAGTTATTTCACGACCCTTAGGTAGTCTTTATCAAACATCATCAGATCAGAGTATAATAGGTTTTCGGACATTTGCCATCGTTATATGTTACAAAATGTATTACACTACGTTTTGTGTGCAATTTGATCTCTTCCTTGGGTGAATAACATAATACTTAACTACAATCTAGGTTAAAATAAACATATCATACCAATGCTGCTTAGAGCTAAGTTCAGGCGATGTCACTGCACAGGAGCTTGACTTCTCGTGCTCGTGACTTTGGGCTCGTGAGAGAAAAAGTACTTTAAGCAATAAGTATAAAGAAGTACTCGAATGAAGAAAAGCTACTTGAATCTCTGTATTCATTGAAACCTTAACAGAATTTAAGTTACTTAAAAAAACAAATATAATGAAATGAAATGCGTAAGTGCCTCATCATATTACTCCTAATACTAAAAATTCTAGCGCTTTATCCAAGAAGGTAAATTACTTGTCCACAATAATTGATGATAGAATAAAACTAAGAAATTTCATCTAAATAATCCAGTTTCCATTAGACACTCTTTAATAATGTATAACTTCTTAGCTTCTTAGAGCAGGTTAAAATGCTGCATAAAAGCAATGCACCTTTAAAAGGTAGAAAAAACAGGATAAAACAACACAAACGTTGATTACATATCGACTGACATACAAAATGAGCTGGCTAGATTTGTAGCATCGACAGACAAAGCAGCTTGTTAACGCCTCGTACGTAATTAAAACAGAGACTGAAGTCAAGATATGTCTTCACTTCAAATTAAACTTTCGTGATATCAGTAAATCACGTACGTAATAATTGTGAACATCGGTTGTTCTGTGGTTAGTACAAACTTGATAGTTGTATCGTATATTAAATATATTACTATCAAACAATAACAATTAATTCATGTACGTTACTTCGTAGAAAATTAATCGACTTGTATACATGTAATTATTAACATAAAACTCGAAAAAGTAAGAAGATAAAAAAAGGTTAACCTAGTTTGTAATTATGTATTAGGTTAGTTCTTTACCTGAAGAAGAGATCAGATTGCAGATCTCGAAACGTAGTGTTACTGATTTCTTGTTTCACTGAACGATGGCAAAATCCTGTGTCCTTCACAATATTGACGTTTATACATATAAAGATATATTTAAATAAAATTATATTTATTTAGAATATAAATTTTACTTTTTACAAATATTTGAAAATTTAACGAGCACACCAAGGAATAAGATTCCCCACACTTCAATGGTTGATAAAATGAATGCCGAGCAAACCAGTAACATTAAATAAAACAGTAAGATCTAATCTGTAATAGGTTATAGTTCTTAACACCGTTACTGACAATACTGAAACTACCTTGATTTTTTCTCTGTAAAATCATATAAAACTGAAATGTTATTATATACACTCGTATATTATTAGTATAATTATGATGGATGTCTAATTTTAATTATATACTTTTTTTTAATCTAAACTTTTTCGTTTCTATTCTAAGAAATATATTGTGTAATAAATAAGGAAGTAAATTACAAAAATGGTTTGCAATACTCGTATTTTACACTAAAATATATTGAAAAATATAAATATGCTCTAAAATATGTGCGAGTATTGGATATATCCTGTGACTCATTACAATTGTGACACCTCCCATAATTCTGCGACCAAAAGTAGGTGCAAGACATCAACAGTGTTTTAGGTTTATACAGATAGGGGTAGGTTATTCCTATAGTGATACCACAAAGATGGACGTCAGAGCAGCTAGGTTTATAATTACAGTTTATTAAAGAGTTTTTGCTAATAAGTTTTTATCACTACAATAAATAATGTGATTTACACTGTAAAAAACCGATTTCATTTATTTGTATTAAACAAATCAGTGTTAAAACGAATTTTAATTACTGCAAATCCAATACTTTATCAGGAGTTTCTCTATTTTCTGTTTCTCCTCATTAACAAACTTCCAAACAGTTTCTTGCTTAAAATTTATTACATTCTTTTCTGCCGTTTAAACACTTCAACTTAGCACCTCTCATAATGCAGATTGCTGTTTACATCAAAGAAAACTTTTCCCCTGAAAATATTTATATTTCTCCATTTATTTCATCTTTTCAGCTGGAATTTATACGTTATAACATTTATGTGTATAACCGCTTAAATAGAATGTGGTTGCTCTGATTGTAAATAATATTAAAAATAATGTAGGAAAACAGCGAAAAATTACAAAAAATTTAATTATGTAGAAACACAAGTTTAGCATAATGAAAGAGTGACACATTTCTAATTAAAAAATAAAATAATGAAAAAATTGTACTGCAGTACTAATTCCTCAAGAAAAAGGATTTGAAGTAAGATCTACTTATACTTAAAGGCCCCTCTTTATAAGAGGAATAGTATATACATCTTCCTGTTGGTCTAATATATTTGTTGTGAACAAATTCTTCCAATAACTGTACAGTTATCTGTGTACCTCAACGTTTTAAATGGGTTGAAACCTCTAAAATTCAACAATCATTGTCGGTTGGGACTATTCTTTCTGAGCGAAGTATCGTTAGGAGATTGCTTACATTAAGTGATGATTCCTAGACTAGTTATATCATATAGATTTTGATAGTTCGCATTTTAAATTAGGAAACGTTGCACATACTTATAGCGTGCAGCTGAGGACAATATTTAAAGCACCCTATAAGAGAATTCATAAGGAATACACAGGGTGACAATTAAGTCTGGAACCTCTTTTTTAATTTTTGAACCACAATAGAAATAAATACCAAAGTTCACACGTGCTTACTGGTGATAGTAACGCACACATCTGCCCAATTACCGACCGGATAATCCCTTTGGGGGACGGTCCACAAGGAGTCAGACAAAATTTTTAAATAGCAGCATAGGTCAAGTTTGGTATCAAATTAAAGATCTTACTTAGCAGAGTACAATGCCGCAAACCGGACTTCAAAAGGTGGATTCATTCAGTAGTATAATGTAGTCTGAATACTACATAAGTAATATAGAGGAAATACGAGTATTGAATATTGATATCCTACAATAAACTTGAAGTACAAAAGAATGTCCTTACAATCATAATGTATTATTTCGTAATTGTATCCAATTCAAGTCCACACTTTATAAATGTCTGTATATGGTAATTAGTAGTTTTATCTTATAAACACAAACACACACACACACACGTCTACCTATCTTACGTAAACGGTTTACGATTGCGCCGGAAGGGACATATCCTTTCAATGTCGTTCTTAGATACTCATGAATTTTTGACTTCTAAATTGTGTTGGGTGAGGAAAATATGTCATAAGAGAAAGAATAAAATTTTAAAGTCAGACGTGACAGAAGTGTCAGTATATCGCTGCAAGAAAATATCTACCTTCATCTACACAAACACATATTACACGTTTTATATACGATTCTCCAACACCAGTAAAATAATTTATATATTTATCCATTGTCATTTTTGGTGTTACATGTTCCATACTGTGTACATTACTCGAGGAGTTGCAGAGGAAAGTTAGGTGTTGTAATCTGTTTATTTATTTAATTTTTAAATTGTTTGGTGTTGAATCCTCTTATGGTCACTTATTAAACTAATTTTCAGCACAAAAAATAGTACATTCTCTCTAAATTCTGGAGTATTTCTTATACAGTCCTATATAAAATGAAAATAAGGATATGAATAGGATCAGAATCAGAATAAAAGATATATAAAGGTAACGACATTTTGCTTACACAAAAAAGGGGTTATATAAGAAATGTTGAGTAGAGATCACGTAATATTCTTATATTAACCTTCTTTCTATAATTTCATTTTCTTCTAAGTTATATAAAACAGTCGTTCCTCATCTCTACAGCCTTTTGTGCATGTTTACAAAAAATGGCTAAATTCTGAATTTAAATTCATATTACTCCTAGTCGAATGATAAATAAATAATATTATATCTTTCTTTGGGGAATTTATATAAAATTATCTTATATTATTGTATATTACATTAAAGTTTAAATGAGTGGTTCATTTTAAATAAACTTAGATTGTAAACATCAGAAAAACTAATATCACCCAGTTTTATCTGGGGAACACAAACCAGTTTAATATTCAGGGTCTTATGAAACTGGGAAGCGAGGAAGCCGAGCAAGAAACTTCAGTTAAATTTCTGGGTTTATATGTCGATAATAGGCTCACAAGGAGCGGCCACGTGGAATACGTATGCGAAAGGCTTCGCACCATGGGATTTGCTCTCAACCGTCTCGCAAAGGTCTGTAGCCAAGATGTTCTTCGGACAGTATATTTTCTCACGATGAATCGATTTTGAGGTACGGGTTGATGTTCTGGGGTCCATCCAGCGTGGTAAATTTCAATAGAGTGTTTGTCCTCCAGAAGTGGTGTCTGCGAATCATCTCAGGACATTCAATTTTCGAGACTTGTAAACCTCTTTTCGGTTAATTAAAAATCCTTACTCTGGCGGGTCTGGTGGGGTACGAACTATGCTCTTTTGTTAAGGGTAATACAAAGCTTTATGTAAGTAATGGATACTACCAACAGAATCCGACCAGATCAAGAGAGCTGATATCTGTGGCTGCATATAGTACCAGCGCATTTGAGAGGGATCCATGCCACTTAAGTGCTAAAACTAAATAAATTACCATTGGATATTAAAAATGAGCACAATTTTCGTTTATGTAAACAAAAAATAAACACAAAATTTCTATAAAATGCTATTACTTTGTAATTTGTTAGGTTAGATTTACTTCTTATTATTTGACGTGTAATGTAAATATGTATTTTAAATTTACGAAAAAAGATCTTAAATATTGAATTATTCTAAAGTCATAAATTCTTAAAGAACTACCATGCCAGGCTCTGAGTCAAAATTACCGGTTTCACATGACAGGTTATATACGTACATAATAAACTCTGGGTACGACATACAGAATTAACGGCTTTGCTCACCTGACCATCTAAACTCATAATCCTTTTGGTTCTTTACCGCGTATTTTCTATCACATATCTGTTTATAACGAAACAAAGTTTCTAAGCCTATTATTTGAAATTTGTGCAAGACTTAGTAGACTTTCAACACTTTATTGCTGACATGAAACACTATTGTACGAAGTGCCACATAGAGGAATAGATAATATTTGATTGCTTATTAAATAAAATGTTCGAAGTATTGAATAATCATTTGTTTTCAACTCCTAAATGATTGAAAACAGCGTAATTATACATAAAGCCGCTCTAACAGGGAAGATGTCAAATGTTTGTATTATAGATTTACAGTAATATTTGTCAACTTTAAAATTTCTTTAATAGTATTACTTCAAACCACCCACCCAATTAGTATAACTAATCCTATGAGATGAAGTGTAACGCAGTCCACATCTCTACAATACTAATGGCCTGTCACTGTTGGAAAGATAAACATAAGACAACAAGTGGTTGCCTCTCCCACTCCATCGACCACTCCGCCACGTCGAGACAGTCGCCACTCATTTTGATATCGTTCCATACACGTCTCCCAGCAGTTGATATAAACAAGAATATATACATATAAACATATGTACATAATTAGTAGTCTCAACTTTTCAAATTTTTCGCAAGTTAAATTATTATTATTAAATTTATTACTATTGCTGTTCAGTGGTGCTGCATTTCAAAGTGTCGTTAAAAATAAATCTTCATGGAAATGAAACCTGCAATACAACGAGTACGATCATCATATTATTGAATAGATTAATAGTACAATTACAGTTACTGTTTAGATAATAAGATCAAAGAATTTGAAAAAGTCTGTACTTACGTGATAAACCTCGATTAGTCCCTATACTGAGCACATATGTAAATTATTACTCATTTTAAAGAGATTTGCATTAGAAAGACAAACTTTCACATGTTTGATGTATTTCCATAATATTCTTATTACCATTTATTTTCTGAATCAACTGTTATTCTCAGCGACTACGTACAAAAAAAGTTGTCTTATTACCCCTTCCTTCCGGACATAACTATTCTTTTGAAGAAAGAACATCCCATAGGCATTGAATATTTCCCTCCAAGATCGGAGCCCATAGTTTAAGTCTTTAGTTTCAGTTACACTAACCTCCACGTGCATTAGGCGCAAAAGTGTGCAATAATTGAAATTTCTCACTTTGTATAAGCTACTTATAAAGATAATTCTATCCACCACCAAGCATATTACTTAGTTGTATCTAACATTACAACTACAAGTGGCAGATACAGTTATTACACTGTAACACTTACGTGAAAAATGTGTCCAAATAAAGTATCAACAAAAGTTGATCGTTCACGGTCGAATATATTTAATGACTATGAGAAGCGTAAACTCAGGAGAGTAGGTTTCTCCAAAGAGTTCTGGGAAGGTTAAGATGAGATTGTGTGTGTTTGTCTGTATTCGCTGAGAGCTTTAAAATATACGTGATATTGTAAAACTATTACTCTGAGAGATGACATTACAGATATAAGCGTTTAAAACAGTAAGTTATACAAAGGTGATGCTTTTAATTTAGTGTTCAAAGTAATATAAATAATATGCCACTATTGCATTATCAACTACATTATCAATGTTTTCCATTCAGACCTTCCACCGACGGTTACTAACATTGATTATTTTGTTGGAGACAATTTTTTATTAAATTACGTTTTTAAATTTCCATATCAATTAACTCATAAAACTTAAAACATATTGAGATTTAAAAATAAGACAATATTAGTAAAACTAACCTACTAAATGTATTAGAGAAATGTTAGTGCCTGTATATCTGTTAGGTTAAATTTTAATACCGTCACATACGATCTTTAGAAATAATACAATGCATTTCATTAGTGTCTATACATCTGTGTCAACTTTTTTGGTTCTCTGGTATTTTATTTCAACTTTTTAATCAGGTGGATGATTCCAATGTATTTTAAATGTTTACTTTAAATACTTTTTCTACATATGTATTGAACTGTTGACCGTTACACACTTATAAAATATAAAGTTAATTGACTTTCTCTATAACACTATAGTAATGTGATATTTTCAGCACATTATGAGAAAAAGCGATCAAAAAGCTCTCGAGGGAATTTAAAAGCCCTAAACGGTTCACAGTTCACGGTCCCGGTCTACAATAATCTGTTAATGGCCAACGGCAATGTACCTGGAACAGCATCACGCACTCACAGATATTAGCTTTATAATTATACCTAATATTTGTTTCTTTGTAAAAAAAAAAACTGAAAGAGAGCACTTTGCTATTCTGGTGTTTTGAGTTTTTTCGAGTCAACATGTAGACAAAAGTAACGTTACAAAATTATAAATATTTCACAGTTTAAACTACAATGCTATAACAGATTTCGGAAATTTTCTACCGTTACAGTTGCAACAATTAATACTCAGTTTTGAGAATGAGAATCTACTCCCTCATGCAGGTGTAAAAACTTATGAACAAACATATGCACAAATTTTGAAAAGAAGTAGTATGATGCGATGAATTTGGCAATGTCATGGTAAAAAGATGAATAAGTTATAAGTCAAAAACCGAAGACTATAACTGAGGATCCAGTGTGAATTTCAGCCATGACACTGCACAGAACAACATTATTCACAGATTAGAGACTAAGTAGTATGAGGTGATAAAATTGTCATGGTAAGAAAAATTGTAAGGGAGGTGTATTAGATCCAGTGTGATTTAAGATTCAATAGAAATTAAAAAGGTTTATAACATTAATAAAATAAATGTTATTTATTTATAAATACGATTAATTGAAACACACTAAACAGTCAAACATTTATAATAAATAAAAGTGATAATCTGTTAACAAATAAGCACATTATTTTCTACATTCGATTCTTCCGTTAGGTTTCCGTTGAAATTTTGTTGCTATTTAATTTATCTTGCATTTAACTAAAAAACGGATATCTTCAAAATGTATTAAAAAGACTTTTTGATATTATTTTCTCATTTGTGTGCCCAGCACATGTACTCTGAACTGTGTATGTTATATTTAATGAACGGCATATAAACATAATCATTATAAAATATTTAAGTTGTCCAATCATTTCGTCCCTTTGAGGTTATTGCAATGTGTAAAATAAGGCTGCAATGTGTATATGGAAAGTCTTATCTGTAAACAAATTAATGTAAGTACTTTAAAATATTTTGTGGACGGGTTATCTGTGTACATAAATAAGTATGTATAGAAGCGATGTATATACATTTAGCCTCTTTCAGACTTCCCAAACCTTAGCATTTATTTATTTATTTGGGAACAGATATTCCGTTGAAAACAGTTCATCGGAGAGGAAATAATAATTTTAAGTCAAGAGATAAAAATGGAGAGGGTGGCAATTCCCGGATTACCGTTGACATTAACAAGGTTATTACAGAGGGGCAGAGACAGCGCAGCGTGGTGGCGAGAAAACCCGTATATTAATTTTAAGTTATTTTAAAAACTTCCCTGCTTTAAAAAATACTCTAATTTTATATATTATTACTCATTTCAGCTTTAGCTTTAAAATCATAAATAATGTGTGGTTTCTTCAGGCCTATAGGAAGTAATACGCTAGCTAATAATTGTATAAGAAGCCTACAAATCTACAAAAATAATGGCACTAAAATTACATTCGTGTAGTACCTATTATCCTCAGCTCTTGTAAAGGTTTTCAATGATAAGAAAGGACGGCAAGGGAACGACCATTTATACTTTGTTATTCACAATTGAACAGTTTGTGATTTTTTACGTATTTGTGTAGATTTTTAAAAGTTATTTTAAAATAGAACAAATTTATTGCCTTCAACGTCTAGCTTATCTAATTATGTATACATTCTTAAACTGAATTTTAAACCATGAAATACAAACTAAGAAAGAGTATATGTATGTTCCTTAATGTGGATCTCGTGTGAACTGTCTGCATTAAAACCAGTATAGGTTTTCAGTAACCACTGAAGATAGAAAGTTAATTTTTTATATATATTATTTTACCCTTTATTGCCCGTCAGAATGCAATTATTTTATTATGTTATGATTTTTATAGCTATAAAATACAGTAACAACACTTAAATAAATTAGAACTAAGGTCTTATTTTGAAAACTGGAGACAACATGTACATGAACACTTCTTGTGACAACTAAAGTACTTTAGTTCTCACAAGAAGTGCTCCGAATTCCAGATTTGTAACTTTAACCGTTTGTGATATTAAATCAATATTAGAGAAAAAGTGAACAACAGATTCATCGTACGTTACGTTTCAGTAATGCCCAGATGCAAGAGATGGGTTCTCTGCCCCTTTATCCTCCTAAAATTCATCCTCCCGTTGTTTTTCTTTGATCCGGTTTATTTACAACTCTTTTTTGTTCCTAAAAGGCTTTCTCAGTTTTTTTATACCTAGAATATTGAAAGATGTTATGGCCATGACACAGTTAAACCCGGATTTAGGGCTGAGAGCTTGAAATTTACCGTCACACACCCTTTATTATAACAAGCTATATTATTATCCAGATCTACCTCTTGTGTATTTATTCTAATATATGTAATAACTTTCAAACAATCAATTAATTATAATTTATTTAACATAAACCAACAAAAAACTCTCATTTCAGATGGTTACTAAAGCAGAAAAGTAAATTAAAAACAGACTACAAAGCTATTGCCTTCTAGGTATTGGCATTATTAATACAATATGTGCCACATGTGTGCTATACCTACTAAGTAGTAAATGAAACAGAAGGATAATTCACAAAATAAAAAAAAATGGAAAAGTACCATCCACTGATGTTCTAAAAGATTTATTTTCTACATAATTGATTTAATGAATAGATTATGTAATATATCATGTTTAGCAGAAAGAAAAAACTAAATAATGAAACTAATATAAAAAATTGATATTTTACAAATTCTAGGGGTTTGATCCCCTTATAAAAGTACTTCAGTGATGAGTCCAAATACATTAGTTATTAGTTTAGCGTCCGCATGTTATTATTCAGCTGAATCTGAATAACGTTAAAAGTGACCTATTACCTATGCAGAATTTTAATGCCTTTTTAAAGATGTAATTCGTTATTAAAATGCAGGACAAACCTCGGTACTGTTTGCTTGCGTAAAAATAAAGTCCTCGAATGGTGGGGGGGGGATCGATCAAGTGGCAACTCTGTAGACTTATCTCATACTTCACCAAACAACTACGCCACTGCCTACGATACAAGTAGTAGATAAATTTCTAACGAAGTAGTATTCTTTACGAATAGATAATCTATTCCTGTTTACTCTCGACCACTGTAATAGTTATTATATTTTATCATCCATGCGAAATCTGCCACGGTACAGAACTATGCACTAAGTAGTGTTATAAAAACGTACTAATCTCCTATATTTCATGATTTCAAATTATTTTTTGTACATAAAGAAGATACTTATTTGATGGAAAAATATAGTAAAATTCCGTAGAACTGCAATTTGTAAAAAGTTATACTTTAACAAGTTGTGTACTTGAAGCATAACTAAGCGTTTGATAATATTATAGACTATAACAATAATTATTTATTTGCAATATTGTATAGTAATTTTTAAATTTGCAAAATATTTATAACATTGTACGATATACAGTGGTTTTTTACTTACTTAAAAAAGAGGAGTGTATATATATATATATATATATATATATATATATAGCGCCTATCTGATATTATAAACCATAACAATTTATTTCAGGAACTACTATTCAAGTGAAGGATTTTTCCGGACATTTGCCATCGTTCAGTGAAACAAGAAATCAGTAACACTACGTTTCGAGATCTGCAATGATTTAATAATGTATTAGGTTAGTTCTTTACCTGAAGAAGAGATCAGATTGCAGATCTCGAAACGTAGTGTTACTGATTTCTTGTTTCACTGAACGATGGCAAATGTCCGGAAAAATCCTGTTTCCTTCACAATCCTTCCATCGTCAAAATAACCTTCAAACAAAGAATTATTCAAGTATTATTCTAAAATTAAAATTATTTATTTTATCACTTTTTAAAACAATTTGAACTTTAAGACAAATAAAAATATGGATATGCAGGCTAAATGAATACCAGTAAATCATGTTGACAATAGTACATTTCGCTTCACGTGTTTTGTTTTGGTCGTCCCTGTTGGAGTCAATGTAAATCCGTGTTGGAGCAGTGGAGACTCCTGTTATTTTCATTTTAGAGTGCAGAAACTGTCATTTTCAAATTATATATAACTTACCTCAGAGACACTATACGAAGCGTCTCTATTCATATCGTAGTTAAATATAATCCTCCTCTAGCCTACTTGTGAAACATGAAATAAAGCAACAAGACTGAATACCTTCTAAGCCGAGATGTGGTTTTATACCAGTACAAACTTTAATTGTTCACATACATTAATTGTTAAAAATGTCAATAAACTAAAAATGAGCCGTAAGTTGTTTATTACTTACGGCGCAGGCTTGATAGTTAGTTGCTGCTCGACAGCTCGTCTACGGAATTAAATACATGCATTATCAAGTACTTATATAACTTCTTTTTAAAATATACCGCATTTTAAGATAACTCGACGACCATATATTACAAGAATGTGAGAAAAACTGGTTCTTTCTATGCTAAGATAATAAGATACTAAAATTCTACGATTCTGAGTAATGTTACCTACTTGAAAACAATTTGGAATCCATCCTGGAGAAAAGGGACAAGATAGCATGTCTACAATGAAGTTGTGGGACGTTTTGTCTTTTATATCACAATACGACGTGATTTCTATTTGGAAAAAACACATTTAAGCATTTATGAAGGTGCTAAGGTGTGTAATATGGCGAAGGTGGTTTTCTTCTATCGAGTTCGACTTTATGTACCATTAACTTTATGTAGCATTAAAACAGTGATACTAAGACGATTATACGTATAACACCAAACATGATGAAATTCCTTTTGGATTTCAAGGACGTTTTTAAAACAATGATTCTTATTAGAAGTACCGGGACACAGTATCAGACGTAATTAAATCCGCAAGTAATTCAGAACTATATATTTAGGGCTTCTTATTTGTAATATGATATTCTACAACTAACCTTAAACAATATTCTCCTTACAACTTAAAAAAGAAACTACAAAACTAGTATAATTATAAGGAGAACAACTCGAAACCGCCATTTTTTTAAAGATATACTGAAACCTTAGCGAACGCAAATTTAATCAGTAAAACTGTAGTGAGTACGTACATTTGTTTAACGCTACTCTTTAGTTTTACAACGATTGTGAACATGCAACGTAATCTAACAGCTCGAAAAACGGCTCAAGAAGGGTTTAGTTAAGATACGATCGCTCTCACAGAGAAGATGCGAGGATTTTGGGGATCAGTCATAGAACTATCGGAATGTTGATCTGGCGGTTTTTTAAGACGTGATAAGTGTTCGTTACACAAACTAATATTTAAAACTAGCGAGTAATGTATCTTGAATTTCATGTTATGCCGGAAAGATATTTTAATTTCAATTAATAATTGCAAGTGCCTTAATATCATAAAATTTGCCATACCCTTAATCTGCAAACAATAACGCGCGTTTTATTTATGTTTACGTTTTAGATATTAAATCCAATTGAATTCTTGTTACATGTTACTGATAATAATGTATTATCACAGTCGAAATGTCAACAGCAATGTCAGATTTACTGAGGCGTGAACAACAATTTCTACTGAACCGTGTCAACTGCGAGATTACATAACAAGCTTCAATAACTCGGTGGTTCAGCAACTCACAGACGTGTGCTAGGTTTATATTACTATTAGGTAGACTACCTACACTCGCCCTAGTTATACAGGGTATTTCGTTCATATGAAGCTCATAATATCTCAGTGTCACTTTGAATAAAGGAAATACCATTTCAGTTTTGTAATGGAATTCGTTAAGTCGATAAGGTGAATATTCCATTGACAAGAGCTCTTCAACAAAGGCTGTTGGAGTTGTAAGGCTGCCAACTTTAGAACTGCCTACCTTGTAATGTTTCATTCATCGCTTGACAGGTAATAATTTGTGTAACTGTCCCATAGTGTTCAAGACATTAATAATTTAACGCAGCTCTGAAGAGGATCATTAGAGTAAATTATTTTAATGTCAAAGTATTTAAATTTGGTTATACAAAAATTGTCACATATGACTTTTTCAGCAACATTTATAAAATTGTAATTTGTTCAACCCGGAAGATTGGTTGATTTGCTCATTGGTTGATTCGAAATTATCCTCCCTGTATTAACACCTTTTTTCTTAGCTCACCACATCTTCATGTACAACCTTGAACAGTACAAGTTTCGTATTTACAATATATTGCGGTTGTAATGATGCACATCTTGCGGAGAAGTAAAGCTTTACGTATTTCCTATGTAGCCTCGCGACCCAATGCTATGCCAGGCTGTGGCAGTGCAGTAGTGAGTGTCTGTGACTGCGACTGGCGACCGATAGGCAGGCGAAGTCCATAATATAATACAGGCCGAAAAACTGCCCCCACCACCAGTCGTTACGTCACATTATCCGTCCGCCCAGTGGTATACTCTTCACTTAATTATCACAGCTAATTGTTCATTAGAACTCGAGTCATCTGTTATTAGAGTTGTCTGTTACAAAGTCTTTTGTTGTATAAAGGTTCACAAAGTATGTAGCCATGTCACTTCTAATTAATGTTACAAAATATAACCAATTTTAGTAAACTTTAATAAAGAAGCTACTCTTAAAAAGGCAAAATGTTCTCTAGCAATTATGTGATTAATTACCTTTAATTTCAAAATAAAACCGTGCGCTGGCTTATATCATATAAAGCGGATCGGTCTGGCGGTTCTTGTCAAGTAACAGTATCAAGCCTTAGTTCAGTATTGTAGTCTGGGCTTGGCAGACTGTGCTATAATCAGCAGGTTGAGTTTTCAAGTGTATGGAAGGATGAGTAGAAGTCTTATTTGTTAAAATTAAAATGTTGAATTCATAATTTTTTTAAGATAACGTGATATTAATTTAATTTAATATAATTGCACATATGTTGGCCTGTGTTATAATTTTGAACTACATATCAACTGAAAACAAAAAACTATAGCTCTGTACATTTAATTTAGCCAGTGAACAACATATGTTTATACTAAAATGCTAATAATCATACGTTGTAAAATGCAGTTTTTGTTTCTCTTCTTTATCGTTGATTGTTGTACCAGTTGTATTTTATATTTTCAATAAATGTATTGTTCGTCTTTAACAACAACAAAACTCAATTTTGTGTATGTAATTTTCTAAAAAGAGGTAAGTAAAACACTATAGAAATTTAATAATAATAATTTTAAGCATGCTATTTCAATTTAAAGGTTCGTGTGGAGAAAGGGGTTTGCATTACACTCTCGCCTTTCTTATTAAAGTATTTTGTTCAGGAGCAGAGTACAAAGGCTGTGAAATATGATGCTTTTCTCAATAAAATCCAGTTTGATTGTTATTTATGCTTATGAATTTTTTAAATCTTTCCAAATAAAATATTTAAAATAAGGTTTAAAAATGCTCTACGTAGCAAAATAGGAGTGCAAAGGAGTAAACATTTATAAAAATGGGACATTGCCTTTGCAACCATGACATACGTATGTATAGACTACTTTAGGTATGAAAAGGTTTGAGAAAACTCAAAGGGCAGAATTCGTGAAACCCTAACGGCTCCTGAGAAGTTTTCCAATATAAAGTGACACTTGGCTATATAGAGCTTGAAATCAGCAAGCTACCAATTTCAACGCTGTCAAGTTGGCTGTTGTTAAATTAACTTTGACTTGATACTTTTCAGGATATTTCACAAGTTCACTATACTTTATTCCCGCCTCCTTTTCTTTTGACAGATAAATAATGTAATTTAGAAAGAAGTTTTTATTGTATAGTCTAAAATCTTCTCTGTTTCTGTTTATGAAGTAAATACATATCATTTGTCATCATTTGTCATGTTGATACTCAGCACACGCACACACACACACACACACACACACACACGCGCGCGCGTACATATATACATACATATATATATATAGGATTTAGGAAGATTTCTACCAAGAATAAAAGTATTAACTCCTTATATTAAACCGCTGTTTAGAACTCATTATAAACAGTACCAAATTAATATTGTTTTCATCCGCAGGACAAGCCTCTGCTAAAACAACAACTAATGTTAAGTTTATTTATTGGGCTTATTGTATTGTACAATTACTGTTTATTGTATTTATGGGACGTCCACCTACGTACTGTTCGTGTAGGTACACAATTTTCCTTAAGAATGAAATTCAAATCCGAAAGATATGCAAGTAGGAATAACAATACTGGTCTGAAACCAAACAATTTTTTAGGTTGAACACCTTACGGTGCCAATAGGATGGTTTAAAATCAGATAAGTATGTGAAAAATGAGGTTCTCTCACAAAGTCTTGCTCGCAACAGATACACTGTTGCACACACTCTTTAACAAATCTCTCTGTACGAAACTCCTTGGAGTGTATCTGACACATCACGTGCAACATGAATATATTCATGACTCACACCCATTGTTCCACATGGGAGAACAGCAATCATTCCATAAACCCTTAAAGAATAATAAAACAAGGACGGGAGTAAAAAGAGTTATAAGTTTTGTATAAAGCCCATGAATGCTGCGAAAGTGAGCAGATTGTTTACGTACTTTGAAATTGGCTAGATATAAGATTATAAAGGGTTAATAAAGACACTTTTTTTACAATATAAAGCTTCTCAATCTTACATAGGTGTATTTTTTTTTCTTAATAGAGACAAAGAGAAAAAAGTGTTCAATATCACTGAAACACATTGACAACTAGTACTAGCACTGAAAATATCTCAGACCGTAACTAAATTACAAGGATCAGAACTCACTTTTTGGCCAAAGTAGGTCATTCGAGACCTACATATATCATACCTACACGATATACTCTTATTTTTTGACTGGGGAAACAAGATTAAACTGAAGCGTCAGAAATAGACTTTTATAAAACCTTAAATGCTCTTGCACGCTGAAAAACTTAATTAAGAGCCAGTACCAATTTCGCTTAACTTCTGATCCTCTTAACCTTGAACACTGAAATAATAATATGTATTTGATATATGCACGGTGCCGTTTAAAAAATATTACAAGGTCCTAATCGTCAGTGCGTTCGCTAAGAAGGCTATGATTCTTAATGTCTTCTAGTACATTATAAAAATAGAATAATATGTTTTGAGGAATAGAATCCCTCTTCTTCTTTAGTATTTAAAAATATAACATATTAGGTTATATTACTTTTAAAAACTATAGTGATGAACTCTTCAATGCCAAACATGACAAACAGATAAGATTTGTACATCAATAATGCATATACATAATAGTTCAACGTCTGTACGAAATACATACATATATTATATATAAAGAGATTGGTTTTCAATTCTTGGTGTATGTGTTGTTAAGCAACATAGTACGCATTATATTGCTAGTAATAGCTATAGAATAGTTATAAATAACATTTATTAATTCAGGTTTCGGTGTCAGAAGTGGGCCATTAAATAAAATTAACGAACTAAGTTGTACTAATAAAGTTAAACCGAGAACAATGTACTAGTCTGCTGATAGCCTGGGCAGATATTGGCTCTCAGAAACTTCTTCAACTTTACTGGATGAAACCAGAGACTTCTGTTCCACTAAAGTTTACACAGAGCAAAATTAAATGTAAAGATATATGTTTAATTTAATAAAAAATAATAAATCTCCAAAATAATAGAAAACTTTACTAAGTGTTTTATTAAAAATATATACAGTATTGTAACATTATAGAAGGCAACTGGATATTTATTGTATTATATGATTTGTAATGCTAACATCATTGAACAATATAGTCAACGCATATAATTATTAAAAACTGGCCAACAGACTAATACTGTATATTAAAATAATGTAATATCTGTATTAAAACCATTCCTAAGAACAAAATAAAAAACGTAAGGGTGTTTTTAAGGTTGATAAAAGTAGAGAGGATATCTTCTTTAAAGCCTTTGCTCTCACTTTTTACACTGAATGACTGTTAAAAGCCTGCCTGTTTCACGTCAGTGATTTGTATAACAGCAAATTTCGAGTTAATATAAAATAAAAAAATTTAAGTTCGTCAATGAAAAAGTTACATATTAAAGAATATCGGTTACGAAAAGTTTTAGGAAAGTCTTCAGCCCTATGGGTTCATGAATTACAAGTGTTTCTAAATAATGTGGTGTTCACTTTATTTTAAAATGAATTCAAAATATTTATTTCAATACTATAAATGTTTGTATAACTGAATAGTTCAAAAGACTAAATGGTATTAAGCTATTATTACTGTCAAGCATTATGAAGAAGCTTACAATAACTGGTGAGTAGCTTTGGAGTATTTTCTCCAATCTCAATTTGTCAGTAAAATGTATTGAGACGACACAATAAATATTCATTAAATCTGCCTGCTGTACAAAAGTTTTTGACATTATAACACTACTGACAAGACTTTGCCTACTAGGGTAGGCTATCATATCAATGAACACCTTGGTGCGAGCTAGCTACTAGCACTACTCTATATAGATCATTCATTCGGTATGGTCGTAGTATATTTTTAGTTCATGTATATTTCATTAAGTAGATTGTCAGTATAATTATAACAATATCAATATAACTTTTGTAACCACAACTTTTTACAAATTCAATTGCAACTCTGTGATAATTGCAACTGATGTATGTATTGTAGATGTGTATCAAAGTCAGAACTTTTTGAAAATGTAAAATTCCCGTTTTCGTTTATGTTGAAAGATTTATTAAAAGCAATTGAAAGATTTAAACTTTACCTGCGGATTGTTTATTGTGGGTAAAATTGGTAAACATAGAGCAAATTAAACTCGATAAAATGTGAATTGAATACAATGATAACTCACGCGGCTTACAAATATGTATTTATTTTGCTTGTGTTTGCCGACGCTATCACGTTTCTTAGGTTACGCTATCAATATAGTAATCTGACTCAGGCAACGCAGACAATTGTTTGCAAACATAATCAATTACGAAAACTCAAGTGCCATATTGATTTCGTTTCAAAATTACTATTATATTTAGGTTGTTCCGTGTAAGGTGTCTCAAGATAAGTATGAAAGATTTATATAAACAATTTCGTTTAGAACGCAACACACATTTAAAGTCCCAGTTTCGAAACTTGGAATGTTCCTGTATAAAACTCGGCAACTGAGTCATATTTAATATCTTTAATAGCTCGTTTAAAATGTATTACTTTCGCAAAGACGTTTTTCAAACTTTACCCTTTCAACTTAGTAATCGTAAATGTAAAAGATGTATACGTTAATAGGTTGACTGCGGCAGACGCCATGGTGCAAGCTGTCTAGTAGCAGTACTCTATATAGATAATTTATCCGATATAGTTGTAGTATATTTTTAGCTCATGTACATTTCAGTATATTTCGTTCCGTAGATTGCCAGTATTATTCCATTCAGTATATTGTCCAAAGGCTAGCTCCTAGGTAACGTAATTGAGTTTCGTTTCTTTGATTGGTTACCTCCGGATTTGTATTAACCTACCAAATTAAAACTAATTAGTATAAATCACCCTGTTGGACATTCCATCAAGACCTGTTCGGATGAAAGATAATGGAAAGAAAATTTTAGCACTATTAGGAACATTCTTGAAGAGTTAGTGCAATGCGACGGCTGTGTTCAGGTCTCTACCATCAAACTGTGTCGAGTAAAAGTGAAGACAAATCAAAGAATCAAATTTAACCTTGCTTCGTAGGAAATGTAAACAAGGTAAAAACGGTTATAAAGAGTGACAAAGACAAAAACGAGACCATGCACACTGGCAATTGAAACATATTCACTAACATTGAGAATATAAAATAATAAGTTGAATCCTACTCTCGCTCTATAGACTCAGTCTTGCATTGTTTAAGGATTTGGTATTATCCATATAGTGACTATGTGCAAATAAATTAATGATTGTTCCAATTCCTTCTTCATATCACTGATTGTTATTAATTTCAAGAGAATAAATAATCCAAGATTTTTAAATGTCGTTATTCTGATTCATGGATTATACATAATAATTGGCAATTTCGGATTTCAGATCCTTCGGAGAGGAATTCAAAAGTAAATAAACAGTATATACATTTAGCAACTAATTTATCGTGAACTTATGGCGACAATTCAGTTACATTGCATTATTCAGTTACATTGCATTATACCTTGACAAGAAAACTCGGCGAAGAATTAAACTATTTTTTAGGCTCTATCATTCCAAAAAGTTTGTCTTAACGTAAGTACAAAATTTTATAAACTGTAATTCCATTTTAAAGTTTTTGAATGTTTATAAGTTTGGTTGATGTCAGACCTATTGGTTTTATTATTACGAAACTTCCCTGCCGTACTTGTTAAGAAATATTATCTTCCTTTTGAGATCGAGATCCTTGAAAGGCTGACATCCTTTATAAATCATTGATATCAAGCCATTCAAGATTCATAATGTCTATGAGACTCAAAATATCCTTAAAAAGTTATTTCACGATCCTTAGGTAGTCTTTATCAAACATCATCAGATCAGAGTATAATAGGTTTTCGGACATTTGCCATCGTTATATGTTACAAAATGTATTACACTACGTTTTGTGTGCAATTTGATCTCTTACTTTGGGTGAATAACCTAGTAATTAACTACAACCTAGGTTAAAATAAACATATCATACCAATGCTGCTTAGAGCTAAGTTCAGGCGATGTCACTGCACAGGAAACAGTGTGATTGAGAGTTGACCTCTCGTGCTCGTGACTTTGGGCTCGTGAGAGAAAAAGTACTTCAAGCAATAAGTATAAAGAAGTACTCGAATGAAGAAAAGCTACTTGAATCTCTGTATTCATTGAAACCTTAACAGAATTTAAGTTACTTAAAAAAAAAAAACAAATATAATGAAATGAAATGCGTAAGTGCCTCATCATATTACTCCTAATACTAACAATTCTAGCGCTTTATCCAAGAAGGTAAATTACTTGTCCACAATAATTGATGATAGAATAAAACTAAGAAATTTCATCTAAATAATCCAGTTTCCATTAGACACTCTTTAATAATGTATAACTTCTTAGCTTCTTAGAGCAGGTTAAAATGCTGCATAAAAGCAATGCACCTTTAAAAGGTAGAAAAAACAGGATAAAACAACACAAACGTTGATTGTAATCGACTGACATACATATCGACTGACATACAAAATGAGCTGGCTAGATTTGTAGCATCGACAGACAAAGCAGCTTGTTAACGCCTCGTACGTAATTAAAACAGAAACTGAAGTCAAGATATGTCTTCACTTCAAATTAAACTTTCGTGATATCAGTAAATCACGTACGTAATAATTGTGAACATCGGTTGTTCTGTGGTTAGTACAAACTTGATGGTTGTATCGTATATTAAATATATTACTATCAAACAATAATAATTAATTCATATACGTTACTTCGTAGAAAATTAATCGACTTGTATACATGTAATTATTAACATAAAACTCGAAAAAGTAAGAAGATAAAAAAAGGTTAACCTAGTTTGTAATTATGTATTAGGTTAGTTCTTTACCTGAAGAAGAGATCAGATTGCAGATCTCGAAACGTAGTGTTACTGATTTCTTGTTTCACTGAACGATGGCAAAATCCTGTGTCCTTCACAATATTGACGTTTATACATATAAAGATATATTTAAATAAAATTATATTTATTTAGAATATAAATTTTACATTTTACAAATATTTGAAAATTTAACGAGCACACCAAGGAATAAGATTCCCCACACTTCAATGGTTGATAAAATGAATGCCGAGCAAACCAGTAACATTAAATAAAACAGTAAGATTTAATCTGTAATAGGTTATAGTTCTTACCACCGTTACTGACAATACTGAAACTACCTTGATTTTTTCTCTGTAAAATCATATAAAACTGAAATGTTATTATATACACTCGTATATTATTAGTATAATTATGATGGATGTCTAATTTTAATAATATACTTTTTTTAAATCTAAACTTTTTCGTTTCTATTCTAAGGAATATATTGTGTAATAAATAAGGAAGTAAATTACAAAAAAGGTTTGCAATACTCGTATTTTACACTAAAATATATTGAGAAATATAAATATGCTCTAAAATATGTGCGAGTATTGGATATATCCTGTGACTCAATACAATTGTGACACCTCCCATAATTCTGCGACCAAAAGTAGGAGCGAGACACCAACAGTGTTTTAGGTTTATACAGATAGGGGTAGGTTATTCCTATAGTGATACCACAAAGAGGGACGTCAGTGCAGCTAGGTTTATAATTACAGTTTATTAAAGAGTTTTGCTAATAAGTTTTTATCACTACAATAAATAATGTGATTTACACTGTAAAAAACGGATTTCATTTATTTGTATTAAACAAATCAGTGTTAAAACGAATTTTAATTACTGCAAATCCAATACTTTATCAGGAGTTTCTCTATTTTCTGTTTCTCCTCATTAACTAACTTCCAAACAGTTTCTTGCTTAAAATTTATTACATTCTTTTCTGCAGTTTAAACACTTCAACTTAGCACCTCTCATAATGCAGATTGCTGTTTACATCAAAGAAAACTTTTCCCCTGAAAATATTTATATTTCTCCATTTATTTCATATTTTCAGCTGGAATTTATACGTTATAATATTTATGTGTATAACCGCTTAAATAGAATGTGGTTGCATTAGGATATTATTATTTTATTAAATTATTCATGTTAATTGATTTATAAAATATAATATTTATGAAGCGGAATTGTGATTTCAAGATTATATAATACAAATAATTTATATACGAGATACCAAATATAATTTCAAGTACATAATATAATTTCATTATGTATTGCAATAAGACTTTAAGCTGACCTACTGAGGGCATAACAACTATTAGACACAAGAATAAATATTGCTAGCTTTGATTGTAAATAATATTAAAAATAACGTAGGAAAACAGCGCAAAATTACAAAAACATATAATTATGTAGAAACACAAGTTTAGCATAATGAAAGAGTGACACATTTCTAATTAAAATAAAATAATGAAAAAATTGTTCTGCAGTACTAATTCCTCAAGAAAAAGGATTTAAAGTAAGATCTACTTTTACTTAATGGCCCCTCTTTATAAGAGGAATAGTATATACATCTTTCTGTTGGTCTAATATATTTGTTGTGAACCAATTCTTCCAATAACTGTACAGTTATCTGTGTACCTCAACTTTTAAATGGATTGAAACCTCTAAGATTCGACAATCATTGTCGGTTGGGACTACTCTTCTGAGCGAGGTATCGTTAGGAGATTACTTACATTAAGTGATGATTCCTAGACTAGTTATATCATATAGGTATTGATAGTTCGCATTTTAAATTAGGAAACGTTGCATATACTTATAGCGTGCAGATGAGGACAATATTTGAAGCACACTATAAGAGAATTTATAAGGAACTTTAATAATATATAGTCTAGTCTGAATACTACATAAGTAATATAGAGGAAATACGAGTGTATATATTGATATCCTACAATAAACTTGAAGTACAAAAGAATGTCCTTACAATCATAATGTATTATTTCGTAGTTGCATCCAATTCAAGTCCACATTTTAGAAATGTCTGTATATGGTAATTAGTAGTTTTATCTTATAAACACACACACACACACACACACACACACACACACACACACACACACACACACACACACACACACACACACACACACACACACACACACACACACACACACGCACACACACACACACACACACACACGTCTACCTATCTTACGTAAACGGTTTACGATTGCGCCGGAAGGAACATATCCTTTCAATGTCGTTCTCAGATACTCATGAATTTTTTACTTCTAAATTGTGTTGGGAGAGGAAAATATGTCCTAAGAGAAAGAATAAAATTTTAAAGTCAGACGTGACAGAAGTGTCAGTATATCGCTGCAAGAGAATATCTGCATTGTTTGCAGATATTAAAGAGGGTATATATTGCTCGCTATTCTATATGTTGAAAACAATGGTTTTGTAGTACATACATATTTGTGTATATATATATATATATACATATTTTCGAGTATGTACATATGAGTTTGTTTCCTTCTGTTTTCAATTGCCAAATTCTTACATTTTATTGTGCTATCAATTTAACACAAATAACATAATTTTTTAGTTGTTAAATTTACAATCCGGGAAAGGGTCTTTAATAAAAATGATAAAAGGTATGTCCATACAATATTGGGATTAACTTTTTAAAACATAAAACACATTAATGGAAACAGATCTTGCAGCCAGAGTAAATGGTAGATACTGTAGTGCCAGCCATTTTTGATTGTTTCAATTTTGAAAAGTTTGTTCATGAATTTTATTATTAATACGAATTTAAAACATCTATTAAGAAAATATTCTACAAATTATTAACTAACATAGGAGAAAATCTTTTTAAACATAAATGTTACAATTTTATCATCCAAAGTGTGTCTAAATTAAGATAATTACTGTGAGGATAACATTATCTAATGTTCAGATATTAAAGATATTCTAATGTTATAACTACAGATTTTAATTTGACAAATTAGCTTCAAAAAGCTAATATGTGTCTTTGTGGCACTTTTAGTTTACTATAATTTAAGTTAGTGGGAAATTACAGAAATTGGCTCATTGTATAATGTTTACAAAGACCATCCCCTTTGGAATCACTAAGGATAAAGGTGAAGCAGAAAAACATGTAGTAGGAAACACTCAACAATGTATTCAGTCCACAGCCTTGTACGAGTATTTTTACGTGTTATTGGCAGCTAATTGTACAAAACATCACTGAAGAATAGGTGGTGGTTTCCACATAATGTATTTCTATTTTTGTTATTACAAGTTTCATAGATTTTGCAAGGAATAACAATGATTATATAATAATTATGATGATTTGTGTGAATTAGATTGTTATGAATAAGGTAATGACGTAACATAGTATGTTATTAAAAGAAAATGGTCATGAAGTTATCGTTACTTTATTATAATGAAGTAAGAAATTATTTTGTCTTGTTTTACAATTCAATATAAATTAAAGGATCTTGAGATATATGAAATGTCACACGGTATAGTTTTATGCATTTTGTTGTTTTATAAATTGTAAATGGGTTATGTTTGAAATTATTGTTCAACTTCCCAGTTTGCTTAAATTTCCAAACTATTTCCTCTTAATGTGAAGAAGTAACGCTTTTACGAAATATTAAGTTTGAATTTTAAACCATGTGTTTTATAAACTGTAAAAATATATAGTAAAAATATTTTAGATTTTTATGTATATACCTACAGACAACTCACAAAAAATACTATAACAATTTGTTTATATAATACGACTTTAGAAAATATTAAAATGAGAGTTGTGTGCTAGTGTAGACTGTACCTCTCTAGAGTTGACAGTCACTGACTGTACTGTGTCCCATACATAACTGTGTAACACTCTGGAGCTGTTACACAGTACAATACGCCTCAATCAAAATACCCCGATATGATCCTTGTATATTAGCTTTATATTGATATACATATTATACCACTAGAAAGTCTGTAGTTCTTGTTTGTTTGTGGTTGTTACTACAATCGACAGAAAAATATTATATTAACATACGACATTAACATTCAAAAAATATATCTAATGTTTAGAAGTGATGCATACGATGATTTAAAGTGATATATAATAATAGTGTTCTCAGTGGATTACATATGTATTAAACTCGCTCAAAAGTTACGCAGTTTTAAATTTAAACATTATTTTCAACGAAAATACAAGCGCGTGTAAATGAAGGCTTTCATATTTTATAAATATGTTTCCATGAAAGCCACTGGGCTCAAATGTATATTAATTATATCTTCGGAAATATAAAATTCTATGCTATTTTATTAATTAGGTGTATATTAGTTTTATAAAATATATCTTTATAGGGGATTTACATAAACTGCTTTACATTTTTTTGTCATGTTTTATTTCCTTTGGTCACTGATCATTTCCATTTTTGTGAATAATCTTCTAGAATATATTTCCAAAGTATCGGTTTATCGTTTATTTCTGCTTTCTCTTACATCCTCTCTCTTCTTTGCCTTTAATTTTTTTATTTATTTTAATAAAAGGTGTTAGTCAAAGTATACTCAATAAAAGAGTATACATTTCTAGCTGCTATAATAGAAAAGTACGAATTGGAAAATCTAGCAAAGTTCTAATTTTACTGTAGATGATGGGCCTGGAAAATATATTTACTCCAACAAATTTTGTGAAAAGGTTTGACTAAATTTCGTGATAAACGAATTATATAGTGTATAAAGAAAAGCCAACAATCTTCTAAAATATTTCTTCTCGTTATTCTACCTTAACTAACAACACTACTAAGCATCTAAAAACACCGAAAAACTAGCAATCTAATATTCACCAAACCGTATAAAAATAAATTCCAAAAACAAACAGGTTCAAATACAGGTATTTAAGAGGTATATAGAATAAAAAAAATTATATTCAGTAAATAGTGGTGACAAACAGACCAAAAACTCATTAGGTTTATCTTGCACGGATTTTCAAGTACAAACTTTATCTGTTTACCGCATGAGTTATCAAAGAATTTCATATTAGGGTCATTACTTCTGCTATTAGGCTGATGATCTCCGGAAAATTTGGCACTCTACATTTTCCAGATTTTTGCTCATAGAAAGTTAATTCTGGTTTTCATATAGGGAATCATAACACTAGTTTTGAAAATACATTATAAACATGTTGGTATGTCAAGAGTACTTCCATATCGTTTACAAAAAGTTCATGTAGCTATAAAGTAAATTCCTGAACTCGAAAGCAAACATTACTTATTTAGTACTTGTATTGTCTTTTTATATTGAATTTTAATTTATATATAATCATTGATCATACAATTTTTAAAGTTGCTCTGGTTATAATCACATGAGTAAGAATATTTAAATCTTTCCATTTAGGAATACTGCCCTGTGAAGTTAAGCTTTATCCTTTGGCACTTCAGCAGAGTCTCGATAGGGTTTATTTATACCGTACATGATAAATTATAATATTTGGTACTATAATAAGATAACCGTCATAAATCCCTTTTATTTTTTAAGTTACTGTAGATATCCGTTAAAAAAATTATCCTGTCTCAGCCTTTAAGACAAACTTTATCAGCACAACTTACTGTGAACTAATACATTTTAACACTAACGAGATACTCGTGACGTCATCATATGTGCCATACTACTGTTATATTAAATTCATAATGTGGTGTTAGAATTGATGTAAATCAGTAATATCAGCCTAATGGTCTAAATGTTTTAGTCTATTTTACATAGTTTGACGAACAAAATAATGTTCAGACAGTATTTAAACATATATTTATGATTTATCAATACAGTGGTTTTGCTACTATTGATACTATTATAGTTTTATTTATTAGCATTAAATCATGCAAAATAAAGGTGCAGTAAAATATTTAGGTCTTTAGGTATGTTATGGCCTGAACAAAAAAATAAAATTGAACGAGCAATCCAGATTTTTTTAAGGTACCATTATCTTAAAAACTATAAATGGTAGCCAGTTAATTCTTTTTTTATTCTGCTCCTTGTACTTTTCTTAACATTTTGAATACAGGGTTATAAAAAATCTTTTCATATAAACGTGTGACATTTTTTTTCTTTTTATGCAAAAAATATCCAAAAAAAATTACAATTTACTCTGATGTATAAAATTAAGTACTGAACATAAGGCAATAATATGTATTCAAAATGTAGATTATTACTTAGGGAACAAATTAAAAAAAGAATCAACAGGCTACATATAATAGTTCTTGAGAAAAGTGTACCTATCGAACAAAATACATAGTTTTACAGAAAACGCATTTTTGAAGTTCATTGTAACCAACTCTATAAAAATACAAAAATAAACTACAGTTAATAGTGTCCAAGGGCATATGCTGGGTTATCTGGATCCTCTTCTTCCTCAAGCAACTCTTCCAGTCTTAATTTGATTAATTTTACCCTCTGCCAGCACTTCTTTTCTAATTCCTCGATGGCATTTTCTGCTTATCGGATTCGGATCTCATCTTTCTGTTTCATTTGTCTGACCAAATTGTTGCCAGGCTTGTAGCCTAATTGTTAAAGCTAAACATCTCACAATATTACCTTGATTGAAGCAAGCAACAGCCTCATATACACCTAGTTCAAGGGTTGACCTTAGCATAAATGTATTTTTAGGAAGTCGAGACCAAATTGTGTTGTTGACGGATTCATTGGGGTTTTGTGTACCTCCGTGTAAACATTTCCTTAGAAGGTCTGGTGAAGCCAAGTCCCTAAATATTGGTTTTATTTTGTCCATTACCACTTTAGGCAGGTGGAAATGATCTTTATGATCATTGGCCTCCTTATTGGCCATCACTCTCTTGTACTTGCACGTCAAAATCTCTTTGCAATTCTTTAGAAAAACAGCTATAAAAAAAGAACTAACCATCAGAAAATCTTAAGTGAAGTATTTTCTGAAAAAGAATGAAACAGGGAATACAAAATCACAAAAAACAATTTTCGGTAAAAAAAATTTTTTTGCCCATCCGAGTCCCCTTAAAGAGCTCTCATACCTATATTTGAACACTTCTGTTTCATAATCAATTTTTTGGTCCTTTTCGTTGACTTCTTTATATTACTTTCTTGCGTTTTTTTAAGAAACAGATATATTCATCCATGCGAATAATTTATACGGGTTATTATCGTATTAAATTTTAATAAAAATAAGGCTTTATTAAGTAAACAAGTAAAAGAAATCCATGTCATGTAAAACAAACAAGTTCACTACAAATTAAATAATAAAACTAATTTATGAATGAAACCGTTATTGGGAGAGAAGTTTATATGACAACATCGATGTTGAAGGCCGTTCATTTCCTCGCTGTGACGATGTCATTAAATATCACTTCCGCGCCCACAACTGAACGGTTCAGTGCCGACTGTTAACCGGTAGTTCGGCTCTTATCACTGCGGCGATAACAAACATACCATGTGTTGATATTACATTCTAAATATTTTAATTAATTAATGACGTATGTTTTAATTCAAACTATTAATTATATCTAATATAAGCCTTACAATTTACGAACCCTTCCAGACAAAGTGACGTGGTTTGACAAATGATTTGTCCTCTATGGCGAGGAGTTGGAAATGTAGTTGTACCAGTACGTGTGGTACGTGTGTTCCTTACACCTTATTTTAAAAATCAATAAATACAAAATTATCCAGAAAGTATTTGGGGACTCTATTGTTCAAAATGGAAACAATTAAAGTTCGGAAATCTCTCCCATCACCTCATTTAAAAATGTCAACATTTACATTGCAGGATGACATATGTTAATTTTGCCTTAATTTAATCGAAACAGTTCAGCAATATACTCTCAGGAAGACAGTCATGATTACTGTGTATCTACTATGTACTATTAATCACAAGATCCTCATACTTCAAGAGTATTGTAGGATAGTTCTCTGTACTGATATTTCTGGTTGATTCTTAAAGTTTAGAATAGTTTAAAATTGTTTAGCATAGCGAAATATCATAATTGTTTAGCATAGCGAAATATTATGATATTTCGCTATGCTAAACAATTTTAAACTATTGTTTAACTTCCTATGGGCAAGCCCACAACTTGCAATTTAATGTTTGTTGGTTGTCCTATTGTGAAAAACATTCTGATTATGAAAATAACACAACAAATAAGAATGGTTTTTGAAAAAAACTAATATACTACAAATATTATTTGGTAAAGATTGTCTCTTGTATAAATGTAAACTGAGATGTTGCGCAATTATAACCAAGATTTTATTAGAAAATAACATAAATTTCATATATTTTAGTCATACTGTTATACACATTTACCTATACAAAATAAATCCCACGTACAAACAGTATAACATAGGTTATAACATTATTAACATATAACATAGGTTTATAACATAGTTAATACGTATTGAATTGGTTTATACATTCTAGGTTTACTACGCAATCTCTCGAAAAATATGGATGGAAAATACGATTTATGGAAATAATTCACGAATATATGTATAGCCTTTAAATTGCCTACTTATTTGGACCATAAAACACTTTGATGACTGTTGATTTTACGGCAGCAGTTCAGATTTTAAATATAAATGGTTGCGTCTTATTTATTATGTATCGTAAGCAAAATTAACTTTTTATATCTTGTACGCTTTTAAAAAGCGGCCATACAAAGTTTAAGAAATGTATAATAACATTGAAATATAAGTGCATATATTATAATTAAAGACGTTTATAAACATAAAGTTCTAATTGATATAGTTAAAAGTATGTCCAAAATTTGATATATAAATGTAAATTCTTATAATGGTTTTTGTTTTGCAGATTTTAACAAGGAGATTTTCTTTTAATTTTTTAAATTATTACGGACAAATAGATGTGCAAACCTTTCGAATCATCAATAGTATCAAAATTGTACAGGCTAATCTAAAAAAATGACGCAATTCTTGTTGGACATTCCAATATGCTGTGAAATCTTGACTCCAAACTTATTCGGAAGTTACGTTTATCTTAAAGTGAAAACATTTCCTTTTAATACATACAGACACAAAATGTGCATTCTTATATCACTGACTAAGAAATTCTATAAACTACAAGAACTCTCTGACAGTAAATGTTCCCTATGTAAATATCCAAGAATATTCATTGGTGTCAGCTCACCCTCTCGTCATTACGTAATAGGAGCTCTACAATTTGTAATCATAATCTTGCATCAATCAATTGGCCATCGCTTTACAGAGTTTCGCCGTAAAATTATCAATAAAATATTATTATTTTAAGTTCTTGAGTGGTTATTGGGAGAGTTTTTTTTAATACATAAATATTTTTATAAAAAACAATATTACTACGGTACACTGCGCAATTATTTGCTAGAACACGTTACAGGAATTATTTATTATCTATAAATTGATTTATATTTAATATTTAATAATTATAACTGCATATGAAGCATAAATGTCAGACAGCTGGTGGTCCTATAGATTAGGGTTCGAGTGTAACAGACGTTTGCAACAACAGAAATACTGTTGTATTGTTCATTACTAGAGATGTTAAATGTTGATATACATGGTTAGCCAAATGTTTTTATATTGGCACATATATTATGGGACTGATACATATTATATCGGGCCTTAACTTTTCCGACGCATGCGTGTCTGACAAAGCTCCTCAGAGCTGTTTCCTTTGTGTGTCTTTAGATAATTGGTTTGCAAAATATTTGTGCACCACCATTTACAAACTAGAATTTGTTACCTTTTTCTTTACTGGAAACATTTTTATTAATCTTTCTCTAATCAAAATTAAAACTTATATTCTTAAGGTTTAACAGTGGTACAGCCTTTTGATTGGAAATTTTGCAGGTTATTTCATACTAATATTCCACGAAAAGGTTGAGTAAACATATTACTCAAATAATAAAGCCTTAGTAAATATTGAAGCTACACTTTGTTTGGTGTTTATAAGAATGTAGGGTATAACAACGCACACAGTAATCATCGTAAAACTCGTAGCTCTCTGCAAGAATATGAGTCATTTATGGAACTGTGTCCATTGTTGACATAGAGGTATATAAACTTTGCACTTAGAAATTCGTGTAAATTTTCACCAAACAACTTCAATAAAACCTAGAATGTTGAGTCAATTGAGAGAATCGACTGTGTTCAGTCAATGTGACCAGACTCCTATCGAAGTGGTTCCAAGTCTATATTAAATTATTGATCCTTTATTTCTGCTGGTTATTTAGATAGTAATATATGAGTTACAGATAACTACAACTTATTGCCTAAAATTGTCTTACTAACATAATGGGTAATAATTAAACTGTGTATCTTTCATTATTTTGCCACCGTTTGTCACGAAGACCATCAGTGATATTATAAAAGCCTGCACGGTTGTTTCATTTGGCTGGAATTTCGATTCGAGACTATGTTTAGTGCGCGTACGTTTAAATAATCTACGCATAAATGGTACTTCAAAGCGATGCTGCATTTATTTTCCTTTTCTATGTTATTGTTATGTATGTATGTATTACTTGTATTGTATTTATTAATGTATATTAATATGTATGTATTAATGTTATGAATGTATGTTATTGTAATTATGTATGCATTCTTGTTATGTATTGAGGATTGTAGTACAAGCTCGTCATTGAACGACACGTGGTGGTCATTTGAGTATCATATATTATAATGCACATTGTGGCTCCACATGTATCCCATTCTGGCTTCGTCACTGATAAGCCGCCATTATTTGAGATGAGGTGAATTGAGTCCCATTATGTTTTTGTTTGCTTATAAATCAGTCAAGTAACGGGACATCCAGTTTACGAAGCGAACATCAAAACCTTCGTCATGTACAATAACTTTGTGATAAATCTGATTTATTAAGAAAGCAGAGTCATCAGTAACGTACAATAGTAACGTCCTACAAATCAATACGCTCACAAATAGTTATAAATTAACCTGGAAAAGTTCGTTACCATCTTCGTGGTCAGTAAAATCACTTATTAAAAGTAACCCTGGATGTCTTATGTATTTTAACTAATACAATACACATTTGCAATGTGCGTGTTATGAAATAAATAATTACTAAGGATAATTACTCAGCCTTCTTTGAGGCACAGGGTGGGGTTCAAGAAACATATATTTTTCACCTAATTATCCTCTATCATTTATAGATGGATTTTGGCAACCTTTACAATGCAAGTTTTATTTAGACGAGATTAAAACTGAAAATTGAAAAAAACGTTAAAAGAGCAATTTTTCTTAAATAAACCACCTTTATAGACGAAGTATGGAAATGCAGTGTTATACCCTTTTCTACTTATTACAAGTACATTAATTTCAATTTAAGTGTAAATTAACCGTCAATCTATTTAGCAATGTGTTAATATTGTTTCTTCACATAATAGATATATGTTTATGTTTGCTGTAATAGACTAGAGTCTGTAAGCTACAAAGGGAAAACACTCTCAATAGAACCCGATCCTTCGTTTGGACATTGGTAGCTTTCTATTGGCTGGAACTTTCCAAAGGTCAGCCTCTAGAGTTCTCATACATTGATACTTTCTAAAGAGTAGAAGATTCCAGGAAACAGGTGTTTCTTTAAGTTGGGAAATCATAGAGGATATGAATTTTCAGTGGTCAGATTATTTCATAGGCTGAAAGCTTTTAATGCTTAAAAAGCTTCTAGAAGCTAAAAGCACGATGTGGCAAAAACACCAAAGATTCAAAAGATCAGAACCTCCGAGAGGACTTTTTTTAAATGTGAATCTGCTAAACGGCCTGGATCTCCAAGAGGTTACGAGTTTAAAAAGGCTGAAATCTCCTGGGATATCAAAGACTGAGATGGACTTGAAAGTCCTTGAAGTCCGACCCTTTTTAGAAGTTGAAAGCTTCTAGGGGTGATTAGATTGTAGTGGCCAGGAGTAATCGACTTTTCAACACTGTACCAGCAACCACAAAAATCCGGTAACTTTGGTAATCAGGACACTCCTGAACACGAGGCTTCTGTCCTAACGGATCTTAACCGAGGGAAGAAAAAGAAGGGAAAGACAAGGGTTCAAACATACCCAAAAGCTGCTTGGAGTCTAGTCCAAGTGTTGTCAATACAGAGAATGCCCAAGTCACGACTACGAGAAACACAATCACACATCACACCGGCACGGATAAACGTGGGATACTAACACGAAAATCGATAACGGCTCTTTCTTTGGCACCGCGTCGTGTCATCTGAAACACTGGGATAGGAAGGCAACGGTCATGAGGAGGAAGGGTTAAAGGAAAGCCGCTTCCAGTCCTATGTTTTGGCCTTAGACCTTAGTGTTATGGTGTGTGTACGAATTTTGTTGGTTGAGGTTTCTTTAATTTTTAAGCTATTAATCTTTAATATTTTTAGGTTTTCTAGTTATTTTTATTGGTACCCAAAGTAGTCTAACCTCAACCATAGGTTGACCTCCCTCTTTCTTTCCCTTCTTTTTTTCTTGCTGTTTGTTTTGTATGTACTAATACCTCCCCCACCTGATGAAGAGGATGGATTCCAAACCTCGAAACGTTGTGTTATATCTTTTGTAACCATAACGATGGACAGACTGTTTGGCAAGTTTATCTTCTTCTAGCCAACTTAATGTAAGCGAATAAGATTATGAACAACTAAAACTTCTTCAATCCGATTAATGAACAACAGCACAGTATTATTATAATACTATTTCTCCGATAAGTAATTAATTATACTTATAATCAACCTCAACAACATAAAAATTACATCATACAACATTGTGTATATAGTTTTATTTTTTAGATAATATCAAACGTCGAGCAGGAAAAGGTTAGCTTGTACTTTTTTCTCTCTTCAGTAGATGTGTAACGTTACTAGGTATAGAGACTTAAAAATTATATTGGGAAATCTTTGATTGTTGGAGAAGCGACTGTGTGAGAGTTGGCATATGTAAACAATGCTTTGTATGTAAGCGCAATATTGTTCCATGTGGTCAAGTAAATATAATGAGTGTGTATGTGTGGTTGCATGATTGTGTGGGACACGTGTAAGACAAGTCATTGCAATACATTATTAGTACTGTTGGGATCGATTGGTTTAAACCTTGTATGCACTTCCATTTTTAGTCACATAATATTTTAGCTCATAAATACGCATGCAAGTATTTGCTATATTGCGTTTATTGTGTAATAATATAACATTTATTTTCGATTTCAATCAAATAGTATTTCAAATAGCAGATATTTATATTTGTCTATTATCTTCAATAAGAGAAAAAGAAAGAAAATAATATCTCCTATAATGGTATTTTTCTATCCAAATAAATACATAAATCAAGCCGATTCTCTGTCTACAATAGTATAGTATCCATGATGAAAGTAAAACTCTACCTCACATATTTATATTTATTATTTACATTTTTTTGTTTTATTTTCTATAAGTTAAAAAATTACTAATTAACATGGTCAGCATAAACGTCCCATGATGAAACTCGAATTTGTGCAGTAATTATAGATTGAGTTTTTGTAAACATAGAACAGAATAGCATAGCAGTATTAAAAAGGGAATCAGAAATCAGAAATAGCCCGATTCTGCATATTATCAAATAATTGCAGATTGTAGATCAAGAACCACTCTCTGATAATATTTTGAAGATTTGCTCTGGGTTTAACATATAGTGTAAGTGTTTTGTTATACAAGCATTTAAATGTTAACGTACGGAAAGCTTTAGGTTAAAAAAGTCGTTTTCAGAAACTGAAGTCTATTTTTGGGATTGCTTTATACACGCATTTTTGAACAAAGATGTTCCTTGCAAATTTGTAGCTAGCACTGTTATTGACAGTAAAACTACATATACAAAATTTAACGTTTTTGGAAGATAATATAAAATTTGCACCATTTGAAATTGTTGTGCAGTTGTTAATCTTGCTGGAAAAGTTGCTATACTCAAAACAAAGATATTACTCGTAAAAATCTGTTGCCTTACATCCAAACCATATAAACCATTTTATAAAGTTTTAATGGACTGGTGTTGAAGTCTTGAAGATAAAGATCCGATAAATAAGAAACATACTTTGTACTTTTATAAATGTATGTATACATGGTACATTTTCAATTCAATACGTGACTGAAATAAACGTTTAGTACACTGTGAATTTATTTTATCTATAGTTAGTCCTAAAATCGCTTAAAAATACAAGTATACAAGTATTACAAATTTTATTACAACATAAAACATAAAAAAGTGCAGAATATATTTAAAAAGGGGCTTTAGTGCACGGCAACATAAACATTGTTACAAGTTTGCTATTCTTACTGCAAAGTACATAAATTAGTGCCTACGGAATTTTTTCCAAAATAATTTATTGACGAATGGAAGTCCACTTCCATACATTGATTTAATTGAATTCACAGGCCACTCTAGAGGCTGCGGTTACTAACGACCACTTAACATTCTAACAAGCACTCTAAGAGAGTTGATACATTCTTTGTTGGAAATAACACCTAAAGTTATTTCGCTATATATTTCATTAACTTTAGTCATAAATTGATTAAAAATATACTTGATTAATATGATTCAATTTCGAAATGAATAACAGCCTTCGTGGACGATTTTACTCGTACTTGTATGCAAATTTGTAAACAATATTTAATAGTGTAATTAAAATATTTTCAGGTCTATATTAGCAGTTTTTATATCTCTGAATTAAAATTGTTTTAATTTCCTAGTTGTTTACTTCTTTTACATCCGTTCTGGCCGTAAATCAAAAGATAAATTTAGAATCTAAGCAAATTCTCCTTTGAAACTGCATCCACAATTATTGTTACCTATTGTTTGTTAATCATGCTAACACACTTCAATAATAGTTACAGGTCCTCCAACTATAGCAGTATCACATGCATTCACGTGTGCATGAAAACATGAAACATTTGTGACATGAAATGACGTGTACGTAAGTCTTCTAATCATAAATTTTAGATTTAATTAGTGTTTGATAAAGGGTCACGTAATATAATTTCTTAATTGTATCCAGGTTTTAATTTTTTTATTTTTAGTACTAAAATTTAGCTTTCTACCCTCCAACATAGGCTAAAATCAAGAATTAAAACGATATTTTTAAAGGATAACAATGGTCATAAAACAAACAAAATACTTTAAACTTATTTCTTCAGTTCTTTATCATTCTTCCTTGAGCTTTTCATTATCATTTGTTTTAATTGCGTCTGCCCCGTCCGTCCCAACAGTTTTAAAGATACGGGCTATTTACGATAGAAGAATGAGTAGAATAGTAAATGAGTTTTGGTTTAGTGGTAGGGAGGGAACAGTAAGGAACGGCAACCACTTAGCCAACTCAACCTGTACAGATCGTTTTAAACCACACTGCATAATGATCTAATCCCTTCCGTACAAAATTTGTCTCTTACTACAAAATCGGTCTAGGCCTTTAATTATGCGTATACTTTTGAATACTATCAAATATATAGGCTTTTTAAAAAATCGCACTAAAGTTTTTAGGGTATTGTTCCACGAACAAATGGAGCCAAATACTATTTTACAAGAAACAGTCTATTCCCTTCGTGTATTGTCTGTCCGTTTGTACGTATGTTTTATTAAAAACTTAATTTCTAAATTGAATGAACCAACTGAAACGTAATTTTAGCTTACGTTTATCGCTGGTAGTTGGAGTGTTTAGTTGAATTCCAACTTTAAATTTCATATTATTGGCCATTTAAAATATTTAAAGAATATATCATGATTGTATAATTATATATATATATATATATATATATATATATATATATATATATATATATATATATGAAACAGTTAGCCTGTCCAGCTATCCCTCCTGATACAGTTATGTGAACTAAAAGGGCTAGTAATGTGTCCTTCCTATCATTCTTTTTGTGTGCCGTGGCTTCCCACGCAATTTCGTGTTGAAAAACAGATACATCGTGGGCATATTATTTTTCAATTACATTCTAAACATTCCAGATATAGCCTAGGTGATAGTTACTAGGGGATATTAGAATCTATCAATTCATTTTGATTTAACTTTACAAAGAAGATTTTATAAGTAACGGGGTGTTTAGTTTTGCATATTTAAAGTTGTGGAATTGTTATATTGAATAAAAGCCATTTTCGCAATAGCCTGCTGTTAGGGCGGGATAGCACATCGAGTAATGTTGGCCCCCCTTATCCCAGATGACCAAAAGCAGTTCGGTAATACATAACGTGTTCATTAAAAGGACAGTACTTAAGTTGACTTTACAAATCTAAATGTATTTACTCTACAGGGTGGCGCATATGTCAGTTTCACCATAAATTGGGATATTTTGTTTCGAATGTTAAGTTGGCAGCTACACGGAGTAAGTTCATTGTTGTCTGTTCCAGTGGCTAGTGTAAAGTGACGCTCTTTGCATCTGTTATTTTTTTATGTGTGTTTTAAAAATGTTTACAACCCAACCAACGAGTTTACATCCTTCAGTTGTGGTGGAAGCATAATAAAAATACTGCTAAAAATAATTTAATACCCACTCGACAGTATATGCGGAAGTTAAGTAAGAAATTTGAAAACACGGGAAGCGTTTTAAATGTCCCGAATTGTGGTTGTCCACGATCAATTTGCAAGGAAGAAAACCTGCAGATAGTTTCTCAAGCTTTTGTAGCCAGTCCCGGTCAATCGACTCGTAAGGCATCTGCTGAACTAGAAATATCAAGAAGAAGCGTGCTAAGAATGTTAAAGCAATTAAAATTTAAGCCATACCAACCATCTTTACTCCAAGCGCTTCACGAGGATGATTCCGATAGATGATTAGAATTTTGTGAGACAATAATTATCCGCTCAGAGGCTGATCCAAATATCTTGCGATCGATTTTGTGGTGTGATGAGGCATGTTTCAAACTAAATGGACGCGTTAATCGGCATAACTGCGTGTACTGGTCGGATGTAAATCCTCATAACGTAATCCAAGCAGAACTCAACGTGCCTGGTGTTATGGTATGTGGAGGTATTTCGAGTACTTCACTGATTGGTCCTTATTTTCTTCAAGGAAATGTTAACTCAGAAAGTTACTTACGGTTGCCGGAAGAAGTAGTAGTTCCTGAGCTAAAAAAAATCCTATTTTTAATATTCATTCACTCGTCTGGCAACAGGATGGTGCTCCAGCACATTTCGGTATCAAAGTTCGAAATTTTTTAAATAACACAATAATGAATGGATTGATCGCCGTGGTACAATCGATTGGCCTGCGCGCTCGTCAGACCTGACCCTATGTGATTTATCACTGAGGGATATTATAAAGGAAACTGTGTATGCTTAAAAAAATCTTGATGGACTCAGAAACCTAAGTAGAAATGCACTTGAACTTTTTAATAACGATAAACATTTATTGCTAAAAATTTGTGATTCTGTTCTCAGTCGTTGTATGAAGTGTATATAAAATCAAGGAAGACATTTTGAACAACTGCTATAACATTGTATGGTAATATTTAAGTAATTTTATATAATTAATTTGTTTTCTTGCCTAAAAGTGTTTTATTCAATTAACCTAAAACGCCTTTAAATTTATCTTCTGGGGAAACTGACATATGAGCCACCCTGTATAAGCGTATACAATATAATCGTATCTTAATAAAATTTACTAGTTTTCAACTAGGTTGAAATCGTAACTAGTTTTAAAAATCTAGAACTATAACATTGTAACACGTAAAAGCGCAATCAAACTAACGGAGGAATCCACATATGAAACATTGTGAACGAGTTTGCCATCCTTACTTATGTCTTTGTTTACTACCTTAAGCATTCTTATAGTTAGCGGTTCCTAGTTATAGTCGTGTTATTTAGTTATTTACAGTTCATTTTCTGTATGTTTTTAACTTGACTTACACCATTTAATTTCAGGTTACGGTTAGATACAATTATTAGGTCCAGAAACTGTAGAAAAAAATAATTTTATTTGAGTGGGAATTTATATAATAATCCCTCATAAAATATTATATTACAATCTAGTTTAAAGTGGAATAGTTTGATTTATTTTAAGTTTATAGTTACAGAAACAATATTACAAAATTTAATTTCATCATTACAATTTTCCCAATATGCCCATTCCGTTGGCTGTAATCTTAATAGATATTATTATCTCCTCTAATAAATAGAGGACAATAAAAGAATCGTAAACTATATTCAAATATATGAGATGTAACATTTATTGTAATAATATGTTTATATTCCTAGCTCACATATTTATTTTATGGTTATAACACTTAATGATGGAGAACTAGTAATCATGGTATACTTAAAAACTAATCGTCATAAAAAACACAACGAGGAAATTCCGCTTTAGCCGATAAGAAATATATTCTACAACATTTTGCAGTATGATCAATCTGTGTATTGTAGTATATTGTTATAATAGTTTTTATGAGATTAATGATAAACATTTTGCATTATTGTTTTAATTTATTAATTATCAATTAAAGCTGAAATAGAGTCACGTTGCTTGCTCCGGAAGGAATGTACAGTTACTGATGCGCTAATCTTTATCTTTTTTACCAAACATTAGCTAATGGGCTATCTGTCGTTTCAGCTCGACTCGCAGACAGACCACCTGACTTCTCAGCGGAGATCGCCGCGACGCGACGGTTTACCGTATCTACATAAAAAAGTGGATACATGTCTGAGATGAAACTTAATGTTCCACTCCCTTTTTCTTGTTCTATCATTATTACTACTACGTAATTTGCCAACTAATTCGATGATTTCTTATTAAACTCTAAAAAATTAATATACTTATATTGTTGAATGGATTGTTAAAAATATCTTAATATGGTTTAATTTTTGAAAATATTACGATCTAAGTTAGAGAAAACGTACATGAGATTTTGTGTTTGTTTCTGTAAATAATTAATTCGAAATATTTAGTATCTTCGAAATTAATACTTCCATTAAAACATCTAAAATCCATCCACTAATACGTAATCACTAATTTAGTAAGAGAATGTATCTATTGCTTTCTAGCACCTCCTACCAAACATTCATTGCATCTGGGATCAAAAGGGTAACGGATAGTATCCACATGTAGAACGGTATAAATAGGTTTGCCGGACAGTGTGGGGTAGAAGGTGTTGAGGTTGCGGTTGCGGTCACATCTCAGTGCAATGTTGGCCAGTGGCTAGAGATAACAGTTTAACTTGCTAATGGGAGGTTAGTATGTTTGTGACAGCCGATATTATTAAAGCCTAACAGAGACTAAAATAGATTGGTATCTTCTCTGTATGTAATACTAACACCCCTGTATTATCTATATATTGTAATTGATCTGTTTGATAAGTATCATTTGCCAGTTATTGTCAATCATCACTTTAGTGAAAGGCAGCGACAACTCGTACAAAACATCTCTCTGTTATATAAATGATAAAAAGTTGTCAAAAGGCCGACCGAGGATGTAGGCAATAAATTCTGTTGGGTTGTCGTGGTTTCTTATTTTATTTTTACATTAAAAATAAGAATTTTAAATAAAGGTAACTATCCTTTACACATCTGCCTATTAAATTAATTTTAGTTCAACCAAATATAATGGTTTGATGGTATATAAAATGCATATTAAACATCAACCCAAATAGACTTTTAATACAGAGCACAAGAGGTTGGAATAAATTACTATACTGGACAAAAAATACTTATACACATTTTATTTTATTTTTGTATATTTTACCACTTATATATATATAACACCGTCATTCTTATGTCTCACTAGAGTAAGAGAGAATGAAACACAGTTCTAGATTTTAGCATTTGCACCTATCTATTTATCTGATTATAAAGTAAATAAACACTAACTACAGTTTACATTCCTCTGTTTCTTGTTATTGTGCACGACGAGCTGTCTGTTTTGTCCCATGTAAACAAAACTTTGTTGTTTAATTCCGTATACTTGTTATTCAAATCCGTAGTACAAAGTTGTTATTACAAGTCCGGAGTGTCAGATGTGCGATGACGTCATTAGTCTCCTCGCCCACGGCTTCTGGCCCTTCTGAGCTCCCCAAGCAAACAAGCCCCATTTAAGGACTCGTGTGCTTTTTGTTTCAACAATCCTTTTAAATGATTGTGTGACGTTTACAAGCAAGCACCTCCGAGCCGTGTAACACAAGGTAGGAGTACGCCACTCCACGTGTCGCGTATTGTGCTTCATTGTGGTTGCATGTACAATTTTACGTCTAAAGATCACTTCACTTTCGAAATCTTCTGCTGATAAACAGACAATCGTACAGAAAAGAAGTTTTATATCTCCTCAGCAAACATAGTACAAAATTGTGCCAGCCTACAAAGTGACAGGCTATGACGCTCATCAGAATTACATGGTTGAACATATAATATAATAGAACTCTTGTCTACGTAGAAGTCAACAGAAAGAAATATTTCTCTAAATGTCTTGCCACATAAAACAATTATAATTTTGTAGATGGAGCTTATATTGGTTAATGTTAACTTACTGTTAACTTTGTTTATTAAGTAAGCTTTCATAATAGTTTTTTAATTATACAGGTCTATACACTAAGTCACCAATAATGACGTTACATGTTTTCTAGTTAGGCTACGTGTGATTACGTCCGATGTTAAAATCTCATATGATTGTACTCAGTTTGCTTAAAATTTTATTTATTGTACTATTTTATCGTTGTCATCATGGTTACTCTGTGTAAAATAATAACTAACTTTATTATCGATGGGGAAACGCTAATGCACCGTCATTGAAATTGGCTGAAGTGTGGCTCAGGCATCACAGCCTCTAGAGACTTCTTTCCACATTGCATTACTTAAGCCAAATGAGGGATACTATAGTATTAGGTGATCGGTTTTTTATGATTTCTTGGTGTTCATCACCCCTCTACGTAAGCAGAACAGTATTTTCCGAGCAATCGTTTCCTGTGAGAGTGACAATCTCAAGTCTCTTTCTATCATTTTCCCTCACTACCTCTAGGGAATTCTTTCCACATTACATTACTTCAAGAAGGTGCCTACGTAAGCCAAATGAGGGATCCTATAGTATCAGGTCATCGGTTGGGCAACACCGGTTTTATATTACCCTTTCTTCAAAATTCTTGTTTTTTAGCACCCCTCTACATAAGCAGAGAGAGTATTTTCCGAACAATCGTATCCGGTGACAGTTGGTCTATATATATAGCAATCTCAAGTCTCTTTCTATCGTTTTCCCTCAGTCTGCAGAAGGAGAACGTGTGGTTGGTACCGTCGTGCTCCGTATCCCCATAGAGACATTCTGAGCTTACAAACTTACCCGTCTTAAACAAGCTCGAAAGTTCCCATAATCTGTGAGGAACTGGGTCAGGTAGAAATTTACCTCCCCACCCGTGTTGTCGCTACACCAATTCTCTTAGGTCTCTAATCAGTCTGGCCTGGCCGTCCAACGTCCTTCATGGTGTGTTCTCAAGCCTCGGTGCGAGTCACAATATCGTTCTTTTCGTATACCGCTTCCTTTCGAAAGCGAGCTGAACGATTAGGATGGCCTTCTTACCACGAGGAGGGTTGGTACGAAGGCAGTTCGGTAAGCACTCGCTATCCAGAGTGCGGATACCTTTTCTATGTACTACCGCCACCTTTTTCCTGTGGCACACTTTACATACAGCATCCGCCCATATCTCGCACTAATACAGGAGAACGGAGTGCGCGACCGACATAAGCTACACTTAGCGACACAAAAATATTCATTTACACTGAGCCAAATCCCCGTGACATGCACCATCGTCACACTCAGTATTGCCTGTTTAGAATATCCATGCGAAATTCCACCACTATAGGTCACTTCCGATTCCGAGATGGCGTGCAGAAAGACATGTAAAAATTTATTACAATACTCTAGTGCATCGAGTGATAGGATTCGTTAACACTCTACCAATGATATTTAGATTTCCAAATATAACACGATCTGCAAGTAGTCTCTATAGCCTACTGCAATCAGTCCATACAGAAATATACTCCATAGAGCCTTATTGCATAAAATATGAGTCTTCGATAAACAAAATATTGAGAGTAAATTGTAAATAATTAATATATGTATCATACGTTTAGAAGAAATTATGCGGTTGTTTTTCTCACTGACAACTATTATTATAAAAATGAATATAATTATTGTCATTGAACATTAGAATTCCTTATTTTGTAAACAGCCTAAGATCAATTCTCAGGATGATTTGAAGTACCCAAAAATTCCTACCTAGAGATTTCTAAAAATCCTTTTACAGTTTCGCCACTTTTTAATATCAGTTAGAACGTCTTCATAAGTCAGATATCATTGTCATCATAATCACCGTATAGATCATATCGCTGGATTGTAAACAATACAATAATTGTGTAATTTGTATTGTTGAAGTTGTAATTGTGTGAAGGTGTTACCACGGATGGTAATAATTTCCTATTATTGTACTCAATTAGTTCTTGAAAGCACATTACTCGTTATTTTTTTTAATTACTTATCTAAAATAAAATCTCAGTTACACGATTTAATAAATGTTTCCAAGTAAAACAAAATGTACCTTTTAACTAAACTTCTAAAATCTTAATTAATCTAAACCGAATAATATTGAGTGCATCATATACTGCAGAATGTATTCATATACCCAACAAAGAATTTAAGGGGATAAATCCATGTCTACTACTAATTGTCCGTAAAAAAAACAATTAAATATTAATAATAAATAATAAGGTATTGCAGATATAAATTACTCTTAACAGCACATAATCACAAACGCCTCCACATGTATTATTCAGATAAATATGCTACAAGTCTAAAGAGTAAAATCATAAAAGGTCCAAAGAATTCTGGCTCTGTTTTCCTCTCTTTTTTCTCTTTTTTTGTCTTTTTTTTGTTTTGGAGATGACATTCAGTGGAGATATTAATGAACAGAGATAGAAATATGTGTGAACAATCCGGACAACAGAAGCAGACACTCAGCCGTGTACAGTCTGATCCTTAACACAATATGGTGGTACAGTCAGGTGCGTGTTACCATAAAGTGTTTGAATGCCATTCTCCCCAGTCTATACAACACATTAATGTTATTTTATTTCCAACTGTAGTGTAGTAGTAGTCTCAGGTGAAATATAAATGACTATGGTGTATTAGTTAAAACAGTATATGGGTTTATTTAACATAAGTGTGAATAACAATTTGAGAATTTAACAATGAAGGAAAAAAGGTTATTTCGGACATATGCCATCGTTCAGTAATACAAGAAATCAATAACACTATATTTCGGGATCTTCAATCGAAGCTCTTCCTCAGGTTGATAACTAACCTAACACATTAAACAAATGATGTAGGCATAACGGACATAATCTTCTTCTCAACTGCCTTTCCCTGCAAATGACGTTCGTAGTCTGAAAAGCATAGAGGAAGCTTAAAAGTAGTATTATTCTAACTTTCCCTGTGATCACTGTTGAGCACAGAGGTTATCCAGATAATAAAATAGGAAGTTTTAGTAAAAATTAACATTTAATTGTAAATATTAAGTTTGCCGTGCTTAATCATTAGAGTAATGCGATGTCAAAGACAAAGTTACTATATATCTATAACTTTTGCTACAAGTGTTATAGAAGACATCTTAGTTTAATTTTGTCTAAAGTGAGCTTTTTAGATAAATTCAAGTAGGGTATCAAATATATCTTAGACCAGAATATAAAGCAATGGCTACAGGTATACACTTTTTGACCGACATAGGTTTCTAATACCTGTGTTCATGTACATAATGATCGGGGCATCAACGAAAAACCAACTAATATTTCAAAATGACATAGAACCAGATTATTCATTACATCATACGTGTGTTGTAGAGTTGCTAAGAACTTCGACTTTAGGATTCCTCCATGCAGGCCTATAATAGTTTAATTGTTAGTGGAACCGTTTATCATGAAATATTAAGTAAATTAAGTGATTTAAGTTATTTCACGATACTAAAATAGGCCTACGATATAAAAACTGTTTTACTATCCAACTTGAGGACTCCAAAACACTGCTCTTTAAACTTAAATTTAAAATAGATAATATGATTGAAATATGTTTCAGTAATTATGACCTACCTCAGGAGTGTTTAGAATGTTATTTAAAAAGAATATGCCCATGATGTCCCTTTTTCTCAGTAGGAAATTGCATAAGAAACCGAGGGTAACCGCTAGTACAAATATATTATTTTCATGTTCTTTTATAAATTAATATAAAATAGATTTTTTCTATAAGGAGAGCTCCACCTTTAATGAATATTATTTTCAGTTTTCCACAGCTTATAAATTTTAGTTAATTGCACTACTAGAAGAGAACTTTTTGTTTTCGTAATACTGTTAAATTAACTTTTGATCTAAGACCATATTTTTATGTTCTTTTAGAACAGTTCGTCATTATTACTATATTTAAATATAAAAAAGTCGATAAAACTCTTTTTGGGGTTTAAGTAAAACTTTTGTTGTTTGCTGAAATTTTACAACCAGCTATTAGAGAATATATAATTTAATTTGATAGTAAAATTGATGCTAGTACATTGGTACAGGATCAACAAGGCAAACTCAACTGTGCTTCCATAAGTGCTCCTACACGCAAAACCGGATATAATTTGCAGAAGTTGACAGGCGTCGAAAGCTTAACTTCGTGAATCCTGTTATAGGAATAATGAGCCTACTCCTAAGTACGCATTTACAATCTCGCTTTAAGACTAACCCCTGTGCTTGCCCTCCTTTGTGTTGCGGAAGCATTTATTTTGAATGTATATTTATATTCTTTCCCAAGCCTATTTAAATCACATTCCATCGTTCATATTGTACAAATTCCGTAGTTATTAACACGTTTATCTTTTTATCAGTGATTAGTCTGAAGAAAGTGACAAGCCAGTACCGTCATTATCTAGGGTTGATAAGGGAGAGGGTAACTTCACGTTGAGTAGTGATCTCAAGTACTTAATGAGGCCCCTCCCGATCCCAGCATATAACATAATTTCTTTATCCTTCACTTTCATTTTATGGATAACCCATCGATTGGTGGTTATAAAGTACACTGAGTTCCTTATCTTTCAGATCAAAGTAATAAAGTAATTTGTAACGCATGAAAGTTTGTAATATTTGACATAATTTCTAGTATTGTAGTACTCTAATCGACATGCGTATTAAGATATCATTACTACGATATTATGAGGCACAGAAGTTCACATAAATTAACAATACAGCAAGCAAATCCACTTTCATTGCTGATTCTCACATTTCATTCCACTTTACTTAGTCAGTTTTCATAACATTGAGAAGGAGTAAACACCTTTGTGTATGGTTATTAAAGAGGAGGTTAGAGTCAGAATGAGTAGATGTTGTTAATTAATATGTGTCAATTTAAATAATTTCAAATTCTTTCCATATATCTTGGGAAAAGCTTTCCGGACTTACCAGAAATGTAGAATGGCCACTAAGGAGTACAGAAAGACCTTGTCTGATATTGCCTCACATTAGTTCGCGACGCACGCTAGATGAAAGGAAACTCTTTACAGCGTCAGTCTTCGTTATGAGACATTTCACGTCTGTTTGTTAACTTGATTTTTTACCTTTTCTATGTATAACTTATTTTGTGACTAAATTTGTATTTATAAACTCCACACTATTATTTGCAAAATTAACGTCTTTATTAACAAATATGGGTCGCTAGTTTCAATGTGTGACGCTTGCTGATTAGATCTATATGACATGTGTGCTGAACTGCTGTGCATTCTGAACATAAAGAGATTGTTCCAGGTATAATGTCACAGTTTGAAGTATTCAATAACTATCAATATAATGCAACCTACTCTTTTTACAAAACTTATGGTTTTGTTTGGGAAACTTGCAATTACAATAGTCATGGTAGCAATTATGACGAATTTCTAAATACCGTAACCAAACTTGACCCCTACGTCCATAATAATTATGGTAATTATTACCCTTCTCCCCATAATGTGAATACGACTTGTGATAATAAGAACAGTTCCAAGAAAAAACCAAACAAATTGAAACTTGGAACAAAAATCTTATAAATAAGTTTGTTGGACGTCTTGGTATGCCATTTCGTTTTATTATGAGTGTAATTTGAACGTTTACAATTCAGTACCTCGTTATTTATTTACTTAGAGAAAAAATAAAACATGTTCTGGTATGTTTTAATTTTTCCCTTAAAACATTGCCTTCCATTTTGTATTAAGTAACTTGTAGTAAGCAAGATTTGTTGTATCTTAAAATATCGTTTACATGTAAAACCCAAAAGAAATTGTCTCAAAATCTACTTATTTTTTTCGAATGAGCCAGAAGGATATTTTTGCTATTTGGGTTTGGTATTTACACCATGAAGCCACACGTATTTTTCTTCAAAATCGTATTATTAATTCCAGTTATTTGCTACGTTTCATTTTAACTTGTATTCCATAAATAATCTATTAAGAAAAGTTTTATTTTCAGACCATTTATTTTGTCGGCCGTACAAAGTTTGGGAAATATACGATAATACCGAAATATAAACGAATATGCTGTATAAGTGAGTAAATTTTAAGGAAGGCCGTTTATAAACATCATTTCTAATTGCTTTCATTAAACCACGTCCAAATTTGTATAAACCCATTTATACGCTTTTATTTATTTTTGTCTTGCAGGTTTCAATATGAAGGGAAATTTTAATTTATTAAATTATTACGGATAAATAGATTTGTCAACCTTTAGAATCCTCAATGCCATTAAAATTGTGCAGGCCAATCAAAAAATAACGCAATTTCTAGTTTGATCCTTTCATATAATGTGAAATCTTTCTTCCGACTAAGTCGAAAACATTTATTGTAAATCTTAAACATATTTTACTTTTAAAGCATACAGACACAAATTTTGAAGTATTCCTGGTCAGCTGACAAAGAAAGTAGTATATAAACCGCACGAACACTTTGATAATAAAAGCTTATGTTTCTATGTAAATATCCGTTGGTGTCAGCAGGCAATCTCGTCATTCCGTATTAAGAATCCTACTAATTTTTAATCATAATCTTGCATCAATCTATCAAATTGGTCATTGCTTTACAGAGCATCCGTCTTGAGCAGGTAGTTGGAATGTTCCGAAAATTGTATGAAAATTCTTATAAATAAAAACCTTGTTAGTATGGAATGCTGTTGTACTATTGACTACTAGAGATGTGAAATGTTGATGTACAATTATTACACAAACACACGCACACACACACACACACAATATTATTGGACTAGTACATATTATATATTTACTTTATCGACGCATGCGTTTCTGTCAAAGCAACTTAGCTGTTTCTCAGATGGATAGAAGATACTTAAAAATGTATATTAAAAAGTTTTAATATTAATTTATCAATTAAAAATAATTAATGAATAATTAAAGTAAACAATCGTCGTTTAAATTTAAGAGATTATAACTCCTATGCATATTTATGAGAACCCATACATTTCACCCACTTCAATCTTTATGTAAACTTCGTCTAAAACTTTCTTTTATCCTGATATTCTACCTTTTCAGGATATTCTACCATACCAATACTAAATTTTTAAAATATCAACGTTTTTCAGTAGTGTCTTGTATGGTGTGTACATTTAAAAAATCGGTTTGCAAAATATTTATCACCTTTACTAACTAAAATTGGTTATATTTTACTTTACTTGAAGCGTTTTTATTGATCTTTCTCAAATCAAAAAGGAAACTTATATTCTTTAAGTTTGATAGTAGCACAACTTACGAATTGGAAATTTAGTAGTTTTTGTCATCGTCATGTTCCACAAAACAGGGTGTGCAAACACAATACAAATAATAAACTTCTAGTAAATATTGATACAACATAATAACCTTTGTTTGGTGTTCATAAGAGTATACTCGTATAACAAAGCCCACAGTAATCATCGTAAAACAACACAATAGCTCTCTGCAGGAATAGGAGTCATTTGTGGAACTCTATCCATTGTTGACACACAGGTATACAAAATTTAATTTAACTTTAGATTTGTGTACATGATTTTACCCAGAAAACATTATTAGAGCCCTGAATGTCGTGAAAATTAAGAAAATCGAATGGTAATCAGTCAATGTGGGCAGATCTATATCGAGGTGTTTAATTCACATCTATTTTAACTTCCGCTTTGTGTGGCGTCTGAAATACGACTCTGTCGCAGAATTTACCCCTAGAATCTGGACTCAACGTCAGTCTCTAGAAGTAAATCAAAGGAATTGATTATTTTATGACTTTCAATACTATTTATTGGTAAAAGTTTGTTTAAATTTCAAATTTATAAATAATTTCCATTTTTAAACTTTGAGTTTAATACATACTATGGTTTTCATACCACACTTGCTATCATTACAAATAATATCAGAATATCAAAAACAGAATATTCCTAAGCGTTAAGTATGTGGTTGTAAAAAGTTGTGATGAGAGATGTACACTAATGTAGACTCAACTATCCAGCACATGACACCATACAAACACAGCTATGAACGCGAGCTGATACCATCTCACAACCCACTCAGCTGTTGTTTAATGTGTGAAGTGAGATGTACAATAAAGATAGACTCAACTATCCAGCACATGACACCATACAGACACAGCTATGAACGCGAGCTGATACCATCTCACAACCCACTCAGCTGTTGTTTAATGTGTGAAGTGAGATGTACAATAAAGATAGACTCAACTATCCAGCACATGACACCATACAGACACAGCTATGAACGCGAGCTGATACCATCTCACAACCCACTCAGCTGTTGTTTAATGTGTGAAGTGAGATGTACAATAAAGATAGACTCAACTATCCAGCACATGACACCATACAGACACAGCTATGAACGCGAGCTGATACCATCTCACAACCCACTCAGCTGTTGTTTAATGAAATGGCACATTTAGCTTGCAGTGTTCTAATTATAACATACGTAAATACGTAGATATCATTATGTACAATTGTTATTATGCATAACTCTAAGTATTATGCATAATAGTTACAATTACATAATAATAGGGGCTTACTGGCCACAATATAATTTACTGCTGTTTACGGTATTATTATGAAGCTTTGCCGGTATTAGTTTAAGAGCTAGATCGAATAAAACTTATAAACCATACGTCTTTTAGCAAACTCGTTGGAAACTTTATAATATTTTTATCGTGTAATTATATAATTTCCACTACCAAGTTTTAAGAAACCGTACTGTGAGCTGTGCATTTAATAAACAATACAACGAAAACTCCATCAAAAACATTTTTAAACTGTTCTGTTTACTAAGAGTTTAGACAGTAAATTTAGGATAAATTCAAACATTTAAACATGTTTTATTGCATTCTTTAACTTTACGCAATTAATGTAAAAGAACTCCAACCAGATGGTGCAACCAAGACGGTGTTTAAAAAAATTGTTTTCAACTTTTAATTAATTTTGAACGATTTTGTATGGTGCTGCTATTGCTACACAAAGTTTCAGTCGTTTTACAATACAAACTTGATTAATCTTTTTATTCTTTATGTACTTATGTATTTTATGGTCTGGCAAATCTAATTTATTGGTCAATAGTCTTAACGCGTCTTTCAGATAACTATGGCAACACTATTGGTGGACAAGACAGATTGACAGATGAGTGGATATTCGCAAATCGTGACCTTTTAAATAGTGTCTTCATGGGAAATCATAGAAATGAAATAAAGAAGTAAAACCGATTCTCATAAGTGTGTATGTTAAACTATAAAATATGAAATTTTGAATTTATGATGCTATTTTGAATTTTAATATATGAAATGAGACTAGGAGTCTTGTGCTAAAAATCTAGGAATGTATGTAATTAAAAACATAGCCTCAGTAATAAAGAACTCGAAACTATACGTACACGATGATGTGAACGGGTGTTTAAAATGTGTAAATACTTGACAGTGGCGTGAAAATATGTAAAGGAAGTTCGTAGAAGCTTTTATTGAAGAAGATCTGAATCTGCGTTTTTATACTGTTGAAATGCATTATATTTATTTAATGAATTCATTTGTGTGTAGTGCAAATCTAATGCATTTTCATTTGCATTTAACTCAAACTTACTTGTTTGAGTAAAATGCTCAATGTGTAATTTGTAACCATGTGTAAGTTTACCAAACATACAGTAGGTAAACTAAATATTTCTGACCCATGTATGTCTTAAAATATTTTGTTTGCCTCGACCCAAATAACAAAGCCCCTAAATATTGCCAGAGAGTTTGTAAACACCCTGTATATCACAAATACATGATGTTATATTACCTGAGTGTAAGACAAAATATGCAGTCCTAACTTGCTTGGACAAAAATGAAGACTGATCATTCAATAATGTATTAATTTGAAGTTGTTTTCCTGAATTCACAATATAACTTGAATTTTTGTTATGAAAATTTAATTTAATTCCCGTTACAGTTCATCACACATTGTAACTCAGATATTATTTGAGTATGTAGTAAAACAACTCTAATTACACTTATAATTAAATAAATACGTTAAAAATCTTTAGCTATATAGCATTGGGTTATACCAATTTAATGTTATACAAATCCTTAAAACATCTATTTATTAGAGGAATTGTGTTTTCATAAGCAGTGCAGCTTTGCTAACTACTTATCTGAATCATTAGAAAAATATTTGTTATTACAATATTTAGCAACTCAGTATCATATCTATAATGTACTGTGTGTTTATAGATATGATTACTGAGTTGCTAAATATTGTAATAACAAATATTTTGTTATTGTAATAACAAAATATTTGTTATTACCCCCCTTAATAACAATTATTTTAATTCAACCTTAGGAATTACCAAAAATACAGTCAATTTTACCACTCCTGCTTTTTACATTTCATGCTTTATTCGAAATTTTATGAACGAAACACATATACTCTTACTTTTTTTAGTATAGCTATTAAAACATAACTACAACTAAACATAACAAAGGAATATAAGACCAACATGTGTTAGAAAAAACTCATAGATAACACATAATATGAGTTTTCACAGATACATATTTATTGGTATTCAATATAATCAGTCAACAATATACCAGTTTTCGCATTGGCAGGAAAGGGGCTTCCAAATCCCAGTAAAAGAAAGCTGGTTAACACGATTTGTGTACTATGCATAAAATATGCCTAAATCTCTAAGCCAGAGATGAATATAAAATCGCATTTTATATTATTAAAACCTTCTCCATATATATTATGAAATAAAATTATAATTATGTAATGTAGAGAATGTGTAGTCCAATCTGATTACAGTGCGATATTATCATTTAATTCTCTAAGCCTTATATAATATGTCTAGTGTATTTAATACATGTTACATTTTATAATATCATTATGATAAATTCAGCCCACATTATAATAAGATTACATCAATATTTTTAATCCGTCTAATATTTTGACAAAATTACTCTTTGGTTTCTTAACAAGTTTTAACAGCTAATACAAATCACCGGAAATGTATATAATACTGACGGTTTTGTTAAAAAAAACTCCAACAAAACAATTAAAATAAACGAGAAATTATTAATTTAACGTTTCCCATATTAATTGTGGTAATGTGACTTTGTTTAAAGGGATAAATTAAAGAAAAATCAGATGTTACATACGTGATAAAGAGTGTGAGAGAGTACTGTAGTGGAGATCATGCTCCAAGTTTATAAAACACAGCTCTGACTCATTAACGTACATTTGATGCAAGTTAAATAAATTGATTTAATCCTACAAAGAGAGACGATGTATCCTAATCCTAATAATATTATAAATCCGAAAGTGCCTGTGTTTGCTTGTTTTCCTTTCAAGCATAACCTATTCAACCGATTGTACATACATTATACATGGACATTCTTGTGTTTCCTGGGTTGAATATAGGCCTATCTTATTTCGAAAATCCCTCCTGGCTACGCTGCACTAGACTTTTAAGTAGCGAAAAATCCCATCTTGCTCTCTAAAACTACGAAATATTATTTGAAATATCTTGTTAAATGTATTGAACTGTTTTGTGTACACATTGTATTATGTCAGCACAAATGTATGTTTCATTGATTTAACCAATATTTTCAATTGGGTTACAATTATAGTCTTGAAAGTATAGAGTAAGCTTGATGGTCAAATAACTTCTTATTTTAACCTATCCTGCAACCGCTGTTGAGCACAGAATAAGAAACTATCCAGATATAAAAAGATGGTCTGAATAAAAGATAAATCTGTATTCTTCCTTCATAAATTTTATTTCTTTGTCGAGACTTTAAAATATTCTACATATCTGATAAGAAATTAAAAGTTTATAATATTCACCTTGAACACTGAAATATTTTATTTCGAAAATATAATAGGACGTAGTCTGGATGAGAAACAGTCATAATGTAATTATTGAAGCCTCTTAGTATATTTTATGTATATTGTAGTTTTTAATTTTCAATAACAATATTTATATTTATACAACTTTAAAAGCCGAGGTATATATAAATATCGGGGCCATAAATATTGTATCTAGAGACAAAATAGCACAGTTCACTTCGGTGTTCGAAAATATTATTAATTTGAACCAGAAATCTCATTAAAAGCGCAAAATCTGAAATAAGAAACTGACATATGAGTATCTGAAGCATGAGACACTTATATGAAGTTCCATTTCAAAAATAGCATAGGACTCTATCGTTTTACATCATAAATGCTTTCATTGAAATAGATGTAGACTTCTACTTTGAAGTTTCTGCATATAGGTTCACAATGGTTCAAGAATTACTGACAACCTGGGACCAATTCAATCAAATACACGGGATGTTGCATAGAAATTACATGCGAATCCGTGGCTGTGTGCTATTTTGAAAATACAGATCAAGCATTCTATATTCGGATTAAGAAGATGAAACGTTGAGTCAAATTCTGAACTGCGTAGATATTATGAAATAATTTTTTATAAAATCAGAGTGAGGAGTAGTGGTGTTTTAGGAGGAGAGAGGTATGGGTATACCACGGTAATAATCGTTGTGTTCACTACAAATTAAAACGTGCCAGTAATAGTGAACTAATGCTGTCGAAACAGGAATACTATTGGCAAATTGAATTGAATTCATGAACCTGGACAGGATATTATTGTGAACTAGCTGAGTATCTAATACCCATATTTTACAACTGTGAACTCATTTCCGTCTCATCACCATAGCTCATGTCACCAGACTTTACCTCAAAACGAATGGCCTTGGAAAAACATGATTCAGTCGTCACACAAAAATTTGTTAGTACGAGTAGACATGTTCATCTCAGTATTTTCTAATCTATTGCTTATCTCATGTTTAACGTTACTTTTACTAATGTAGCACTTGAAAAAGGGAATAATATATAACACGTCTTGAAACGTTATATTTGAATTTTTGTATCATACAACGCATATTAGAAGAGTTCAACAGGGTTAGCGTATACATCCATGGAAACGGTGATTTAGAGGAGAGGTGTTCATCCAGATATTGTCAACTAAACAGTTGGTATCTTAGTCTTTAGATGGGAATAAAGCTCTGAAAAGGAACTGCCATGATTTTGGCCTTCAAGAAGGGACACTGTCTACCTTTATCGTGCTGGTGGAAATGATCTCTTTACTGCAGCTTAGATACTTACTTTAGAGAACTTTAATACAAATCTCCAAATTATATACTAGCAGTTATATTTTAACAACAAAAGAATATAATTGTTTTGAATTTATGATTATAATTATTTACACGCATTATGACTATTCTTGCGTGTACATGTCTGTGTTGTTAAGAGAGAGAGTACAATTAATTTATTTCATTTCCATAACACCTCTGGGCGAAATCGTATGGTTGGTTTTGTATTGGTTTTCTAACTTTGATTAATTTTACTGGCTTGACCAACTGTACACCGCAGTAAATTAGTTAACATGGGGGGATGTTTTTATCGTGTCGACATTACAATGCAGGTGTTGCCATACAAGTATATCAATGATTAATACAAAGATGAGAACCTTGAACGTAATTTTCACACCCGTACCAGACATAACTTTTACACTGAAACTATATCCCTTCTTTCAACATGCACAAATCCTAAGTGCGTTCATAATATCAGTGACTCAATAAAAAATGAATATTCACTTATTGCTCTTCCAAAGACTTACGTCTTAGTGATAACGCTTACTACTCTATTTTAAGAACATCGTTAGATTGATTGGCAAGTTTGTCTTCTTGTATCCAACTTGTGTAGTCTAAGAGGATTGAATGATGAACAACCAAAGCTTCTTCAATCCGATTAATGAACAACATAATATTAGTTTAATACTATTACTCCCTCAAATAATTCATCTTAAGTATAACATAAAAATTAAAACATACATCACATAACATTGCGAGTATCATCTTTAGAAATTCTCAGATTATATCAAATCCAGGGAAGATTAGTTTTTATTTTTCTTGTATTGAATAAGATCATAATATTTCCAAGCCCTAATTTGAAATTACATTCATAATTGTCATCCATTATTTTAACCGTACTTGTTAACACTCTTCAATAATGAAATTATATGAAAACACGTGTAACTCTTCTAATAATATCTTTCAGCTTGTAATTAAGGTAAGTATAAACAACGATGTAATACATTTTTTTATCAAGGTACTTTCTTCATTTTTGTTGTTGGTATTAAAGTTTTATTTTGTACACTTAAATATAATGAAACCGAAATGAATAATTAAAACGATATTGTCAAAGAATTAAGAACGGTTATAAAACAAAACAAAATACTTGAAACATATTTCTTCAGTTCTTGAGCTTTTCATTATCATCTGTTTTAATTGCGTCTGCCCCGTCCGCCCCAACAGTTTTAAAGATACGGGCTATTATACGGAAGAGGAAGTAAATGAGTTTTGGTTTAGTAGTAGGGAGGGAACAGTAAGGAACGGCAACCACTTAGCCAACCCGCCCTACAGACATCATTTTAAACCATATTCCGTAATGGTCCAATTCATATCCGTACAAAGACTTGTCTCTTACTACAATATCGCTCGGGGTCTGAAATATACTTTTGAATACTATCAAATATATGTATACGATAGTATATAGACTGTTTTAAAACTCTCACTAGAACTGTTCCATGGAACGCCTTAAAACAAATACTAAATTTCAAGTAATGGTTTATCTTTATTTCGTTTACTTTCTACACGTCTTTATGTATTTTTATTAAAACAATCATATTGTTAAAACGAATCAACCAACTGTTATCAAACATTGGTTGACTTTTAATGCTTGACAGTCTCTGTAAAAATATATTAATCGATTTCGAATATCAAATTTCAAATCTTTAGCCATATTTAAGCTGAAAGTGTGTAGAAATACTAACTAAAACAGTTTAAAAACTAATCTTTTGTAGAAAATGTTATAGAAAATAGAATGTTGCTACTTTTAATTTTTAAATCGGAAACCGCAACTTGGAACAATTAATAGGCTTTTTACAAGTTTAATCCAACCATGCATGGTCCCGTCGTCTTCACTTTTACTTCACTGTGTTGAGTTCATAGTGATAGCAGTTTAAAACAGAATTAATAAGAATTAACTAGTTATTTGCCCAAATAAATAAAAGACTGTTGTAAAATTTTAATCAGTGCGTATTTTAGTTTAAGCGTAGTCCATGTTTGCCTATCATGGTGACAAGCTTTAACTGTTTCGTGAGATGGTTAGTTAGTCACAAATACAAACTTCTGGTTGCTATTTACGATAATAACAGTGACTTCTCCATTGTTTAAAGTTTGTTATTGACGTTGAAAGTTTTGACAGGATAACAATATTTCGGACTTTTGACATCGTTATATGTTACAGAACGTGTAACACAACGTTTAGAGGATTGGAATCTATCCTGTTCGTCAGGTGGAGAAGGTATTACACTTTTATAGTGGGGGAGGTGTGTCGTGCACGCTCACGTGGTGTAACACTTGCTCGTCTCAGATTACAATACGTTCAGGTCTGATGTTTCGAATACTCAGATTCACAATCAGGACTCTTCAGAGAAGCAGAATGATTTTTGTGAAGAAACGCTGTAGAGCTGTTAGCCTGTCCAGCCATCCATCATATGATAGTTTTATAAATTAAAAGGACTAATAATGTGTCCTTTCTATAATTCTGTTATGTCCTACTAGCAGTTACCCGCATCTTCGCATGCAATTTCATATTGAAAAACAGGGATTCCATGGGTATATTCTTTGTCTAAACAAACTATAAGAACAGTCTAAACACTCCAGATAGAAGTGATAGTCACTGGAAGATATTCCAATATCTTAATCCACTTTGATATGAGTGTTTTTGGGACTCTGAAGTCCCAAAAGGAACAGTAGGACTCTGAGGAACAGTATCTATAAATACCTATGCAAAAACTCAAATTTCTCTCCATTTCATCAATCACTTCAATCAATTCAATAGCTCCAGAGATATCAGTAATAATTGCACTATTATAGGCTAGTGTGGATGAATATTAAAGTTAATAACTTTCTCTTTGATATCTGCACTACAGCATTGCAACTTAATATTTGCTAACACGTGCAGTTAAAGGTTTATTTTTCCTGAAACATAATTTTCTTATCTAGAAAACTTTGGGTTTCAACAACAGTTCAAGAAATATTTTAATAAGTTTCTTTACTGTGATGCTTACTTTTTGCTTGCAACACTATAAGTTATTTATAATAATTTGTGAAGAAAACATGATTTTTCCAGACATTTGCCATTAATATATAATAATAACTTGCCGGACTTTAAATATAATAAGAGATTAATCGATACTTCATACTAGGGCACAAGTGTGATACTGTAGTAATAGTAGCAATTCAGGACAAACAACGCACCAATACCAACAATGTGTAGCTATGAAAACTATTTGCATTACAGTTTTGGTTATATTCTGGGAACAGAATGTAATGTAATGTCTCAGCTGTCAGAAACATGCTAACTACCCATTAGCGAGTTAAACTGTTATTTCTAGTCATTGACCAACATTGCACTGAGATGTGACCACAACCGCCGCCACACACACACACACACACACACACACACACACACACACACACACACACACACACACACACACACACACACACACACACACACCCACACACACACACACACACACACACACACACACACACACACACACACACACACACACACACCACACACACACACACACACACACACACACACACACAACACACACACACACACACACACACACACACACACACAACACACACACACACACACAACACACACCACACACACACACACACACACACACACACACACACACACACACACACACACACACACACACACACACACACACACACACACACACACACACACACACACACACACACACACACACACACACACACACACACACACACACACACACACACACACACACACACACACACACACACACACACACACCACACACACACACACACACACACACACACACACACACACACACACACACACACACACACACACACACACACACACACACACACACACACACACACACACACACACACACACACACACACACACACACACACACACACACACACACACCACACACACACACACACACACACACACAACACACACACACACACACACACACACACACACACACACACACACACACACACACACACACACACACACACACACACACACACACACCACACACACACACACACACACACACACACACACACACACACACACACACACACACACACACACACACACACACACACACACACACACACACCACACACACACACACACACACACACACACACACACACACACACTCACACACACACACACACACACACACACACACACACACACACACACACACACACACACACACACACACACACTCACACACACACACACACACACACACACACACACACACACACACACACACACACACACACCACACCACACACACACACACACACACACACACACACACACACACACACACACACACACACACACACACACACACACACACACACAACACACACACACACACACACACACACACACACACACACACACACACACACACACACACACACACACACACACACACACACACACACACACACACACACACACACACACACACACACACCACACACACACACACACACACACACACACACACACACACACCACACACACACACACACACACACACACACACACAACACACACACACACACCACACACACACACACACACACACACACACACATATATATATATACTAGCTGTCGCACGCGTCTCTTAAGCTTTGCCCGTATATTTCTTTGCCTTCAAATAGTGTTTGGATATTTTAATATACGAGTACGTAACTACTGTGTTGTAATTGCAGTTTTATAATGTGCAGGCGCTTTGATAACTTTTATATCTTGCAGTACAGCCTGGTGGTTAGTTACATCAATGGGCATTGCGTATAAACCTTCTACATAGAAAAATACAAATTTTCATACTGATCGGTCCAATAGTTTCTGAGTCTATAAAGGACAAACACACAAACATTCATTTTTATATATTATGATTGCAGAAAACAGTTTTAAACAAAATTTGTCGTTTCTCTTAAGCTTTACTCTATGCTTTAAAACCATAAGTGTAAAGAAATGTATATATAAATATATTTTTTGTCGCATTATATATGTTTACAAAGAACAGCTGATTAAAAATTTGAAAAGACTCTTTCACTTAATAACATATGTTTGCTGCAATGCATTTCTTACGGGTTATTTCTGTAACCAGTGGGGGCGGAATCCTGAATCGGGAAAGGGATAAAAAGTATCCTATAACCTTCTACAGATCAAGACGAACAAATAAAAAAAAAATAAAAATTAGGCGAATCCGTCCAGCCGTTTGTGAGTGATGCTGTTACACACGAACAGTTTCATTTATATATATATATATATATATATATATATATATATATATATATATATATATATATATGTATATAGAAGCAATGTTGCAGCTTAATAAGTTATTAACTTAACATTACATGATAGTACAATTTATAGTTAAGTTTTGTTCAAGTTAAGTTTTCAACTTTAATTTTAGATCAAGGTTGTTTACAATAGAAATTTAATATTCAACAGTAAAAATAAATATACGTAATTAATTAAGATTTCGAGCTTGCAGCAAATAATTTTTTTAAGGATATAGTTTAATTGCAGTATTTTCTTTGAATCTGTGCCAACTGTAACATGAAGTGATACAAATGGTACAAAGAAGTTTTCAATTTTAATTCGAGGTTTTAATTCAGTTTTATTTTGTTAACTTAACTTAGTAATAGAGAAAAGTACTTTTTAATTTTAATTCAATAAACATTTTTATCCTATTTAATTCTATACGAAAATTAAATAGGATAGGAAATAGGTAGTTTTCAGTTCTATTTTTATTTTGGGTTTCGGAGTTAACTGTAATTTAATTTATTTTTATTTAAAATACACCTTTCTTGAGAAAACATGTACAATACAAGTGGTCTTGTAAGCAATTAATGATTAAATGTAAATATTTTTAATATTGGATAAAGATTTTATAGTCTAATTTTAATTTTGAAGTTTTAACTATTGTTTAATAAACTATTGTTAAAGTAATTTGAGAAAATGTTCTCCTGTCCGTCTTCACCAATAATAATCGTTATTAAATAATGTTATAACTGAAACAGAAATGCAGATAAACTAATCAAAAACTTCTGTAAAGAGATTTTGTGGGTTTTGCGGACCACTCTATACTGAACTGTGCCACTCTGCTATTTTCTACTGCGACTATATTACCTGATGGAAAAAGAATTTGACATTTCGAAAGTAAGGTATACAGGAGATTATAATAATATTTTATAACTACAATATCTAGAGTTTCCTCGATGTAATGTAACTTATTTCGAAATTAAGTACAAATATTTTGAAGACAGTTTTAAATTGAATTTCAGAGATTTGTGAATAAATATAAATTTAAACAAAAATGACATTGAGAGAGTTTGTGGGTTTTACGATCTCTCTTCAAGTTATAAACTATTCATCCTAAATTTCCTTTTGCCACGTTTCTGTAAACTGGCTACTGTTTACCGGTGAACAGATTTACGATGTACGGAAACAAATAAACAACCCACTCTGACTAGTGATAAGGTTTATACGACATGACCGTAATGTTGTGTACAAACAGGCATGATTATATTTTGATTTGGTAATAACTGTAATAATGACCTATTTCGCTTGCACGATTATTGGGCTATCTCTATATAAAACGCATGCATAGACAGACAATTATGTATACATATATGTGAAAACAAGGTTAGCACGCCAACTCCACATTTTGTGTGACAGATTTCGCTTATATTAAATGCTAAATTTAAAGTCTATAGTTAATTAAACTATACTACACGTGTTACTATGCTACATGTTGAAATGTCAAATGATTGTTCTGCTTGTAGGTTGTAATGTTCGCTTACGTTGAGCTAATCGTTGAAGTGGCATGAACATCATCAAATTCGATGTTACATTATTTGTAAAAATGAAGTTTCATGTAAAATTTTAAGTCTTTAAGTTTAGTCGTTCTCGCGATAGGTTATCATAGACAAATAGGCAGGCAGTCAGAAATAAAATTGTTCTAGTCCCTTGAGTTTTTTTGGTTTTTCTAATGCTCAGCCTATAATATAAATAACATAAAAAATTATTGATATTAAATTCGACTATTGCTGTAAAATTTTAATAAAACATTATACAATATATATATATATATATATATATATAAATATATATAGAAAACCACACACACACTCAGTAAATTTTTAAGAATAAGAGTACATAAATCATCAGTGTAAGAGTTTGTATGTTATAATAGTTTTTAAGAGATTAATGATTAAAAAATTGCATTATTACTTTTTATTTATTAATAATCAATTTAAGGCTGAAATTGTTAATTAATTATTAATTAACTAGTTATCATGTTGGTTGCTACGAATGGGATGTACAGGTACTGATATTGTGTCATAATGACTCCCCTTATCAAGGGATCACCACGAAGGTTTACCGTATCTATTTAACAAAAGTGGATACTTGTCTGAGATGAAACTAAATGTCCCACTCCCTTTGTACTTGTAGTTTATCATCATTATTACGTGACTTGCCAAGTAATCCGACGATTTCTTATTAAAAGCTAAAAAAATCAATATACGGATATTGTTGCTCGGATTTCGAGAGAAATATCTTTATACAGTTTAAATTTTCAAAAACTTATCACCTGAATTAATAAAAACGTATATGGGATTTTGGGTTTGTTTCTGTAAATAATAAATTCGAAATATTTAGTATCTTCTAATTTAATAATTCAAAAGATCTAAAATCTATGTACTAATACCGTACGTAATAACTAATTTAGTAAGAGAATGTATCTATTGCTTTCTAGCACCTCCTACCAAACATTGTATCTGGGATCAAAAGGGTAACGGATAGTACTCGCATGTAGAACGGTATAAATAGCTTTGCCAGACAGTGTGGGGTAGAAGGTGTTGAGGTTGCGGTTGCGGTCACATCTCAGTGCAATGTTGGCCAGTGGCTAGAGATAACAGTTTAACTTGCTAATGGGATGTTAGCATGTTTGTGACAGCCGATAACATTACATTACATTCTTCGAGCAATAAAAGGAAAACATAGTAAAACTTTTATATAAAGCCACAGAATATGTGGTATTTGGGCCCTGTTTTTCCTGAGTTGTAACTATTTTTATAGTTCAATATTTATATAGTTATAAGAATACGGATTTGAATATTGTAAGGTAAAACAATTCGATTATCTGTGTCTAATAATCGAAATTCTTAGCTAGCAAGCCACGCCACATTTTGCGTGACATATTTCGTTAAGGTTGCACGCAACATTTAAAGTCTATAGTTAATTGAATTATACTTTGTGTATTACTACATCCCAAGTTGAAATTGTGTATGATCGTAATGGATTTTAACGTTTGTTGGTTGTAATGTTCGCTTACGTTGAGCTAATCCCTGAATGTGGCATGTACCATCATCAAATTCAATGTTATATATGTAAAAATGAAGCTTCGTGAAAAATTTCATGTATATATATATATATATATATATATATATATATATATATATAAAGATTTTCGATATATATTTTTGACTTAAACATTAGTTTAAAAAAAACATTAGCTAACGATTATATTCTCCTGTTTCTTGTTATTGTGCACGACGAGCTGTCTGTTTTGTCCCCTGTAAACAAAACTTTGTTGTTTAATTCCGTATACTTGTTATTCAAATTCATAGTACAAAGTTGTTATTACAAGTCCGGAGTACCAGATGTGCGATGACGTCATTAGTCTCCTCGGCCACGGCTTCTGGCCCTTCTGAGCTCCCCAAGCAAACAAGGGATCGTTTGCTTTTTGTGTCAACAACCTTTTTAATAAATCAATATGTAACGTTTTCAAGCAAGCCTACGGATCACTTTATTTTTGAGATCTCGTGCTGACAGAAAGACACACAAACAATTATAAAGAAAGGAAGTATGAAGAAACCGTGGGCGATGAGACGCTAATGACGTCATCTCACATCTGGCACTCCGGACTTGTAATAAACAACTTTGTACTATGAATTTGCATAACAAGTATACAGAATGAAACATACAGAGTTATAGTTTACATGGGACAAAAACATACAGCTCGTCGTGCACAATAACAAGAAACAGGAGAATATAATCGTTAGTATGGTGTTTATTTACTTAGTAATCAGATAAAGACATAAGTGGAAAATACATATATATATATATATATATATATATATATATATATATATATAAACTACGTGAAAAAATTTCACGTCTTTAACTCAAAAATCTGTATATATATATATATATATATATATATCCTATATTATATACAGCCGCATGTGAAACTGACTCACTGACTGACAGATCATACAAATTCTAACATAGTTCTAGAAGTGCTGGAAACTTGAAATTTAGCACGCCGGGTACCTTTTGCCGTGTAACCAACAGGAAAAGTCTGAAAACCGGAAATTTTTACTTTTAAACCCCTCAAAAAAAATTCGAGAAAATTCATGCATTTTCACCCTTGCAGGCCTTTTTTGTAAGCCCGATAGCGGGCGAACCGTTGGAGCTAGCTCGGATCTGATGAAAAATTCATTGGTCAGGAATGAAATGAACTACAAAAAAGGTCCAGTGACTTTTTTGTCTATCTTCCATCGTTAAGCGACAACACACTCGAATATTTGACATTCCAGAGATTTTTTCGCAAAAAAATAATGTTTCGAGCCCGATAGCGGCCGAACCGTTGGTCGTAGCTCAAATATGATTGACCCATCAAATTAGCAAATTGCACGATCTATAGAAATCAAATATACTATACAGCCGCATGTGAAACTGACTGACTGACTGATATATGTATACAAATTCTAACCTACTTCTAAAGGTGCTGGAAACTTGAAATTTTGCACGCAGGTACCTTTTGCCATATAACCAACAGGAAAAGTCTGAAAACCGGGAATTTTAAATTTTTAAATCCCTCAAAAAAAATTCGCAAAAAAAAAACGCGCATTTTTTTACCCTTGCAGGCCTTTTTTGTAAGCCCGATAGCGGGCGAAACCGTTGGAGCTAGCTCGGATCTGACGAAAAATCGTTAGTCAGGAATGAAGTGGACTACAAAAAAGGTCCAGTAACTTTTTGCTCTATCTCCCATGGTTTAAGCGACAAAACGCTCGAATATTTGACATTCCATAGATTTTTTTCGATAAAAATAATGTTTCGAGCCCGATAGCTGCCGAACCATTGGTCGTAGCTCAAATCTGATTGACCCATTAAATTAGCAAATTGCGCGATCTACAAAAAAGGTTTAGTGACTTTTTTGCCCTATCTCTATTGGTTTGGCCGAAAAAAACGTGATTATGTGGCGATTTTTTGTAATTTTCACGTGAAAACTTTGTTTTTGGGGTCGATAGCGGCGAAAACAATTGGTCGGAGGTCAAAATAAAACAAAGGTTAGATTTAGGAAATAATATGATCTACAAAAAATGTTAACTGACTTTTTACTATATCTCCATTAGTTTGACCGCAAAACGCGATTTAAGTGAAAATATTTTGAAATTTTCGGCCTACAAATTTACATTCCGGGCTTGATAGCGACTAAACAGTTGGCCGTAGCTCAAAACAAATTTTCATTCCGATTTAGGAAATCACGTGATCTACAAAAAAAGTTCAGTAACATTTTGCCCTATCCTCAACGGTTTGGCCGCATAACGCGTTTTTAAAGTTTTGATTTTTTTGAGTTTTACGTGAGATTTTGTTTTCTGGGCTCTATTTCAGACAAAATCTTAGTTCTAGCCCAGATTAAAAATTTCATTTTAATACAAAATAATGCGATCTACACAAAAGGTCAAGTGACCTTTTACTCTATATTCCATGATTTAGTCGTAAAACGTGATTATATTGAAAATTTCACTTACAAACTTACTTTTCGTGCTCGATAGTGGCCGAACCGTTGGCCCTAGCTTAAATGCAAAACTTTTTGTAAGTAGCTATTCATAGGATATATACAAAAAAGGCCCAGCAGCTTTCTATCGTTTTATCTTTCCGTAAGCCTGATAAATGCTCTAAATTGGCTAATTCTTTGTCGTCACTTTTAGGTGTTTTTAAATTTTGCAACTATAATTAGTGTTAATCATGCTGGTTCCATATTGACCTGTAATTACGTTAACGAGTGACTAAAACCCCCCTCCACATCGGGAGTTGGCTGAGCGTATTTAGTGAAGTTTCAAGAGTAGATAGGGTCAGAGTGCTTTTTTTTTTATTTTATGAAATATTAGTTCATTGTCAAAAACTCTGGCGTGGAATGATAATTTCCGAAGTAATTTAAACCCTCTGATCAACGTTTTATTTTGATAAGAATTACTGTACACATGTTCTCGTAGCACAGTTGCACATTTCCCAGAAAAGTACCACGCGTTCCTATAAGCCCCGATAACATTAACCCCCACTCCCTGGAATTTCCTGTTTGATGAACTCCTGATTAAATTAAACCCCCTGATCAACTTATTTATTTACACATTTTTTTTATTTACAGTTTTTAAATTTATTTACACTAAATCTGTTTACACAACAGCTGACCAGTGCAGACTTTTCTTCCGAGCTCAGTCCTGGCTAAACCAAAACTCGCAAAAATCTGACGACGGAATCGAACACAAAATTAAATTTCCGGCAAGAAAGGTCTAGTCACTTTTTATCGTATCTCTAACGGTTAAGCCACAAAATGGCTTTGAAGTCAAAATCTGGTAATTCGATAAAATTCGTCAGCTTTTTCACTCCCAAACCAGTAATCTTAAGCTCGGACATAACATTCCCCCCCCGGGGATTTCCTGGTATGACCTGATAACCTCCTGAGTACATTAAACCCCCTGATGTGTTAACCCCCCGGTAAAATTAACCTCTCCCTGGGAATTTCCTGACGTGACCTCATGTCCGAATTTTACCAATCACCAAATCTCTTAACCCCCCCTTGGGAAATTCCTGGTATGACCAGATAATCCCCTGACGTCTTATCCCCCGTTAACGTTAACCCCCCCTGGGAATTTACTGGCATGACTTCATGTCCCGAATTTTACCTCTCACCAAATCAATCTTGTCCCCCGAATTTAAGGCAACCTACTTTGGGGGGCCTGGGGGCGTAGCCCCCAGCGAGCCGAAGGCGAGTATATATATATATAAAGACTTGATATTTTTCAAAATTTATAAAGATTTAATCTTTTAATTTTGACATCTAAAATCCTAATGTAAATCGAATATTGTTGAGTGCATTGTATACTGAAGAATACATACAAATACTCAACAAAGAATTCAAGTGAATAAAATCATGTCTTCGTAATCATAATTTAGGTACTGCAGATTAATGTTCACTCGTAGCAGCACATAATCAGAGACGCATCCACATTTATTATTAACATAAATAAAAGCTTAAAGAGTGAAAAAATTAAAAGTCTACAGAATTCTGGCTTTGTTTTCCATTTGTTTTGGAGATGACATTCAGTGGAGATATTAATGAACAGAGATAGAAGTGTGTGTGAACAATCCGGAAAACAGAAGCATACACTTAGCCGTGTACAGTCTGAGCCTTAACACAATATGGTGGTACAGTCAGGTGCGTGTTAGCATAAAATGTTTGAATGCCATTCTCACCAGTCTATACAAATACACTAAAGATTTTTTTATTTCCAACTCGAATAGTCTCGCGTAAAATATAAATTACTATGAATCATTAACTAAAGCAATATGTACGTTTATTTAAAATAAGTATAAATAATGCTTTGATGATGTAGCCTTGAAAGAAACAGAATTTTTCGTTTATTTGCCATCGTTCTGTAGTACAAGAAATCAGTAACATTATGTTACAGGATCTTCAATCTAAGCTCTTCATCAGGTTGTTGACTAATCTAACACATTAATGAAATAAACAAATGATTCTGGCATGTCTGACCTAACCATCTTCTCAATATTGTCTTCCCTCATTTAAATTTCGTAATTGACTCGTGAGTTATTTAGAATTTTTTGGCAATAAATAGGTATGGTGATGAAGGTATTTGTCTGCACACATGCGCGTTTATGTGTGAATGCTTGTTTGCATCTGTGTGAGTGTGTCCGCATGAGGTTGTCTGCACTTTAACCCGAGAACAAAGGTGAGATTTAGTACCAAATTTATGTTTATCGTCCGCAGTAAGCTACTCATACCTACGCATATACTGTATATGCTCTTGACAGAGATGTACTAGTTTTAACATGTAAACATAATGACGGAAGCTGTAGGCTTCTTTTTACGGAAGGTAGGAAGTAGAAAGGAAGGCTAATACGTATGATATTGATTTAATATATATATTTATTTATATTATAAATATTATAATTATATTATATATAATTATATATTTAATATAATTGAATATATTTGGTCAGTTGTAATTCGGACTGTCTGTATATCAGAGGGACCAATATGAATCTCGCTCCTTTCCGTACCTTCTGATTGCACCCAGCTCCTTCCCAATAGAGTTCATTCTCGAATCGGTGTTTTTATATCGAAAAGTCTCCTTCCCCTTTTCGACTACCTGTTATCAGAGTATAAGAATTTGGGCGTATTTTAATTGCTTTGTAAACCAAGCGCAAGTAAGAAATAAATGTTTTTAGTAAAATGATAATTTTATTCAAGTTTATAACATAGAAAACAGAATAAGCTTAAAAAACAGCACTTTTTATTTCAACCTTCTCTTTGATCACTGATGAGCACAGCGGTTATCCAAATAATAAAATAGGAAGTTAAAAAATGTACATTTAACTGTAAATTTTAGCAAATATTAAGTATGCATTGATTGATCATTAGTGTAATGCAGATGACAAAGACAAAGTTACTATATATCTAACTTTTGCAGTTTTCTACAGTTTTAAAGACTGTTATAGAAGACAACTTAGTTTGTTTTTGACTGAAGTATGATTTTTAGACAAACTCAACTAGGGCACCAGATATACTTTAGAGCGGAATAAACATCTATAGGTTTTTGAAAAAAAAAAAATAGATTTCTCATACCTGCGTACATGTACAAATTCGTGATCGGAGCATGAACGCAAAATAAAGTTCAGTTCAAAATTACATAGAGCCCTACTATTCATTACATAATGAAAAAGCATATAATTAAAAATCTTGTAGTTTTCGTATTTAACTAAAATGCATTATAACTAAAATCTTGTAACGTTGACTTAAGAATTCCTCCACACCAGCCTCTAATACGATTAATCGTTAGTGAAACCATTTATCATGAAATATTGTTGATCAATTCGAATTCTTTCACGGTTATAAAACTGCTTCATTCTCATGCTTGAAAACACCGCTCTTTAAACTTAAATCTAAATTGGATCAGACGACTGGAATATTTTTAAATTAATTATCACCTAACTCAAGATTGTTTAGAATTTTATTTAAAATGAATATGCCCATTGTGTCCCTGTTTCTCAGTAGGATATTGCATAAGAAACCGAGGGTAACCGCTAGTACAAATATTATTTTTGGTTTTCTACAGTTTATGATTTTTAGTTCATTGTACTACTAGAAGAGAATTTTATTTTCGTTATCTTGTAAAATTAACTTTTGATCTAGGGCCATGTTTTTATGTTCTTTTAGAGCAGTGCGTGAGAATTTATGTGTTCAAACTTAAAAATTTTTGATTTTGTGTGGGTGTACTGAAAAATTATTTTGTTTCCTGAAATTTTACACCCAGCTATTAGAAAATCTATAATTTATTTTGAAACCACAAGGCAAACCCAACTGTGTTACCATAAGTGCTCCTACACGCAACACCGTATAATACTCGTAATTTGTAAAGGTTGTCAGGCATCGATAGCTTAACTGTTATGGGAATAATGAGCCTCCTCCTGAGTATTTAAAATCTCGTTTTGAGCCTTACCCCTGTGCTTGCCCTCCTTTGTGTTGTGAAAGCCTCCTGTGTGTTTAGTTGCAATGTATATTTATATTCATGCCCAAGCCCCCTTTAACTCAAACCCCATCGTATATATTGTACAAATTCCGTACTTAGTTACACGTTTACCTTTTCACCAGTCATCACTATGAAAGAAGTGACAAGCCAGTACTGCCATTATCTAGGTTTAATAAGGGAGAGGGTAAATTCACGGTGAGTACTGATCTCAAGTACTTAATGAGGCCCCTCCCGATCCCAGCATATAACATAATTTCTATATCTGTCACTTTCATTTTATGGATAACCCATCGATTGATGGTTATAAAATACACTGGGTACCTTATCTTTCAGAGCAAAGTAATAATGTAATTTGTACAACATAAAAGGTTTGTAATATCTGACATAGTTCCTAGTATAGTACTGTCCTAATCGACATTCATAATAAGATGTCATTACTACGATATTATGACGCACAGAAGTACACATAAATTAACAATACAGCAAGCAAATCAACTTTCATTGTTGATTCTCACATTTCATTCCACTTTACTTAGTCAGTTTTCATAACATCGAGAATGAGTAAACACCTTTGTGGTATGTTTGAAGGGGAGGTTAGAGTCAGACTGAGTAGACGTTGTTATTAATTAATATGTGTCAATTTAACTAATTTCATTAATTAATTAATTTCATGACTTACCAGAAATGTGAAAATGGCCACTAAGGAATACAGAAAGAGCTTGTTTGATATTGCCTCACATCAGTTCACGACGCGCGCTAGATGAAAGGAACAGTGTCAATGTTCGTTATGTGACCTTTCACGTCCGTTTGTTAACTGCAATTTCTTACCTTTCCTATGTATAACGCATTTTGTGGCTAAATTTGGATTTACAAACTCCACACATTATTATTTGAAAAAAATAATGAATTATCGTCTTTATTAACAAAGGGTGGTTTGCTAATTTAATTGTGTGATGATTGCTGAACAGTACATTATATGACATATGAACTGAACTGCTATCATATAGTATGAACCTAGTATGTAATGTATATATTATAAAGCACCTTAATGTATAATATTGTAGTTTGAAGTATTCAAAAATTAGCAATATAATGCAACTGAGTTGACTTACTCTTCCTACCGACTAATACCAGATAGTAAGTAACCCACGTTGCATGCAGCCGGCTTGTACCGCTGTCCTGTAATTATGTATTTTGAAAAGGACAATTACAACTGCCTTGGTAGCAATTATGTAAAAACTGTTCTAAAAAGTACTAAACAAGTTGAATCTTGGTACGAAAAATCTTATTCATACCTAAGTTCGTTGGCTAGCTTGGTATACATTTTATTCAATAAGGAAGTGATTTTAAACCGTAAAATTTCACAATTTTTCTATTTATTTACCTAGAGAAAAATAAAACATGTTCTGCAATGGTTGTAATCTTGTACAATCTTTTTTCTTAGGTAACTTTGTAATAAGCAACTGTTGTGTATCTTGAGATAGTGATTACACGCAAATCACGTGTAATCGTAAAACGTGTAAGAAATTAATTTCAGTTGTAACAAATTCGACCTATTTTCTCCGTCTGAGCCAGAAGGACTATTTTATGATATTTGATATACAAATTCGCTATCCAGCGAATATTATGGCTAGTAAAAATTTTAGTAATAAACAAGACAAATGAAGGTAATTGAATGCAAACATCATATTTTTCGGGGCTTACATATTGATAGGAGAGACAGACCCAACTTTTGTGACATTAAAATTCTAATTCATATCTGCATATTTTAAATTAAACCTCCCATTAGTAATTAATTTTTAACATTAAACCCTATTTTAATGATAACCACTGTCGTATTAATTAGTTTAACGAGATATAATAGCTGATATAATAACAGTTTAACCTATTACAACTGTTGCACTTGAGGTGAAGTGTTGTGGAACACTCCTCCATTCGTTACAACATGTCATCATTAGCGACTAATTGCACAGGATCAGGTTGTTGGTTAATTGGGTTTTATTGCAATTAAAGGTAAATTTATTTGCATAAAATACTTTTTTAAATCTAGAACTTCATTGTTTCTTTAATATTTTAAGTTTATTATATTTCAAATTAGTAAATGTATTGTGTATTAAATGTTTTATTTTAGACAGAAACATTAATCTTCAATAAGCATATTAGGTATGGTGATATTATAAATAATTTAGAACGGTCTGGTAAATATTAAAATTGTAAACGAAAAGTGTGACTTTTTTTCTGAACAACAAACTCAGAATATGTTTTTGAACATTTTCGGTTATTTAATCTACATAAAGCAACTCGGAGCACTTAACATTAATCACCTCATATTAGTGTGTAGAATATAAAAACTTCTATCCAAGCTAAGTTGTAAACAAACATCTTTTATTTATTTGATATTAAGTTAAGTACACATATGACGTTCCTGCAACCTCTCATTTTTCTACTATCCATAGGCCAGAGACATTTAACTATTGACACATTAAAATTTGCTTGTGTTGGAAGGACTACATTAAATTCTGTATTTCAAATTATAATAGTAAACAACAATTTTCCTATACATTTGTTCCCTTTTCAACGAATTTACTCTTCGTGTATATGTCATTTATATACAGAACAGAATATTCACGTATTTCAAACTAAGAGTACCGAGCGAAGGTGGTAAATGAATTTGTTTATCCCAGTGCAGAGGTCAACTACAAACCCTTCCAGTGAATAAAAAGCAGGTGAAAAAGTGTTTAGACTATATATGAACTACTAGAATTTCTAATTTTATTTATACACAGCCGAAGACTAATGATCACCCGGACAACAACTTGAGATAAATAATTTTCAAAGACAACAATTTTCGAGACAAGGTACTGTGTCAGTGAAATTTGAAGTTAACCTTCGTACCCAATATCATTGTATTTTAACTGATGATAAATTATGACCTAGGCAATCGGGTATGTAGAAGCAAGTTAATATTAATAGCTATATGTATTTCTGAAGACTATCTTGGTTCTGTACGATTTATGTTGTAACGAAAATACTGCATATTTTAAGTCTAAAGAGTTTATCAAATCTTGGTTTTGTCTACCTTTTAACCATACTCTGTTAACAATAAAACATTATTTTTCATCTCTTGACAAGAAGATGAGAAAGCTCTCATTGCACTTAATCCTAAAGGACGTTTGCGCTTGCTTTTGGAGTGACAGGATATTGTTGTTAGAAGCCGCCTCCTGTCGAAATCCATGAGAAGGAATAACGGTGTCATGTCACCTTGGAAGAAGGGGAGGACAAATCTATTTCTTTATGTTCAAGCTAGCAACTGACTAACACAGAGATCCCTACCAACTCTAACTCACTCCCCGCAGTAGACTAGACCTCAACCTCATATCATGACATTTGCGGTTAGTGATGTGCCGCACTTGGACTTCCATAGGGTGGTCCAGATTACAAGTAACACATCGATTTTACCATACTCACTGTAGGTTCTACTATAAGGTATAAACCTACCAGAAGTGAATCCTCCTGTGGTATATTTTTTTTATATTAGATTAGATTGTAAATTTCCCGTTTCATTCTTAGGGAAGGTAATTTTTATTTTCACTTTTTATTCGCATATATATGTTTACTTTTGGTGCTAAATAAAGCAACCACCACGCGTAGTTGTCTCTTTTTGTTATCCTCCTATCATACACAGTTACAGATGTTTAATTTATGTTCCATTTTGAGTGGTCATAAAGGAGTGTTAACGATATTCATTGATCATTACCATATGTGTTATATTTAAACACTCTAGTTAAACAAACTTCAAAATATAAACAAAAAATCTAAACAAGAATACACTTGAATTTAATTTATCAACCACAGTTTTAATAACATGTAGTTGATTTATAAGTAAAGAAAGAAAGCGTAAAATGTTGTATTGCATTTAACACTTATTGTCACTGGCCGCTTCGCTGGACCGTGTTTTAGTTTGTTCTCCTGGGGAGCATATACTACAGTTATACTCGTTCTTGGCAAATAACCTCGTCTACACCTGGGTTGTACGAACAAGTTAATATCTGCGTAGTATTAACAAATAACATATGACATGTATGAACTTGTTGGTCACGTCATTTATACTTATTAACCTTGATGTACATAATACTTTTATTATTTTATTTATTCTTTCATTTGTTTGGTTTTCTGTTAATATGAGTGGTTAAAAACGTGTATTTTGTGCGAAAGGATAAAGGAACACTCTACTGATTATAGGTAAATCTCAGCTATTGGAAGTGTTAGTGTTTTTAGTAAGCATGACGACATTTATAGAGAAAAGTTTCGCTCGAATAAGAGTCATCATCATATCCTAATCAGGGATATTGCGAACAAATTTCCTCTTAGTCCTTTTATACATATGAAACAGCAATATTCAATGAGTGATGTGACGAATGCAAGATGATAAAAACTTGTGTACGATAGTAGTCTGTACAGGACTGGCAGTACAGCGCGGTCAAATCTGTTATAACTTTTACTCACCCAACTACAGAACCTTTGAAAGGGATTTAGGCGAAAATCTTTTTACAGGTAAAGGGGATCTAACCTGTAGCCAGCAGTTCGTATCTTACAATACGGCGGGTGAGGTGGAAAGTAAAAAAATAACAACTAGAACAGAAGCAAGCCTCGGGTAAGGAGCAAGTGACAAGACAGCTACATTCTCAGCGTGTTCAGAATTCTTATGTGACTTATACTGCCCATTATATATCTCACCGTAGCCAGGTAACAGAACAGTACCAAGCCTCGGGTAAGGAGCAAGTGACAAGACAGCTACATTCTCAGCGTGTTCAGAATTCTTATGTGACTTATACTGCCCAGTATATATCTCACCGTAGCCAGGTAACAGAACAGTAGCAAGCCTCGGGTAAGGAGCAAGTGACAAGACAGCTACATTCTCTACGTGTTCAGAATTCTTATGTGACTTATACTGCCCAGTATAAATCTCACCGTAGCCAGGTAACAGAACAGTAGCAAGCCTCAGGTAAGGAACAAGTGACAAGACAGCTACATTCTCTACGTGTTCAGAATTCTTATGTGACTTATACTGCCCTGTATAAACAATTATGCTGTTGGCTTTGCACAGTACTAATTACAATCATCCTGAGGCTTTTGTTGTCAATGTTAATAAGTTCGTTATTTAAAGTCGGTGAAAATACTGATAAGTCCTCTACAAAAGCAAACGCTGACAAAACGCTTTATAAATAAGTTGATTGTTTTCTACCTTGAACTACTTAGTTTGTTGTTCCTTAAGAAGTAGGTCTACCTATAGATGTCTTAAAAATAACTGAAAAGGTTTATATTGTTTCAGGGCAAAATAAATACCTAACTTTAAAATTACTTAAGCTTACCTATAATCCTAATAATATTATTAATGCGTATTAACTATTCCAATGATTTTATATAAATGTGAGTTAAAATCAGTAGTGTTATTTCTGAGATAGACGACTTTTTCTGAGGATAAATTATGCTTTTCTGAAAATTCTAATATTCCTGTCCAAAAAGGTGTTCGGTGATCTTCAGATTATTAAAAATATAAATAATGTGATTACAAGTACTCGTAAACGAATGAAACACCATTAAGTAACTTATTGAAAATCAATGAATGGAAAGAGGCGAGGAAGAGTAAACAAGAATATTTTGGTAAGAAATAATATGATGCAGAAAAGAAAGTGTGTGAATAGTTTGTTGTAGTGAACATCATTTACTGAAAGTGAAACCGTATAAAGTTTAGAAGAGGTTTTGAAGCTCCTTTGGCAGGAAAAAAGTTATTTGTTAATCTTTTAACCCAAAAATCTGAAACCGTTAGAGCCAAGAGACGAAACGATTATGCAAAAAGGCGAAGAACTTATTCCTGCAAATACTGCTTGAAAAAAAAAACTAGGGAATAATGTTCTAAGACTTTGCAAAAACAACGTTTTTAAATACACTCTCGACTGGAGAATGGATGATATTCTATTGGCAAGATAAAGAAACTCGTGATGTAAATGAAGAAACACTGAATAACATTGATTAGAATGTAGATGAGAGATGTAAAGAGCCAAAGCCTAAAAAAACGACGAAAGTCTAATAAAGTTTAGGGATTGGAGGACTTTTTCGTAGTCTATCTTAAGTCGAGTCCCATTATTGTCAAAAAAGGACAAATATTCGTGAATAAATATTTATTTATTTTAATGGTATTTGCAGAAATTACATAACACCACTAGTCAGGGTAAGTTCTGTTAGTTGTTTCAAGATCTTAATTTAGGTTTTTTCAACCTAAAAAAGATATATGTGATAAGTGTGAGTTTTTTAATTCAGGAAATTTGAGTAGGGAAGACTGTGAAGATCATGCTGCAGAAACGGATTGGCTAAACTTGAAAGAGAAGCAGACAAAGAAAACAAATTGTTTAACGTTCACAATGAACATACAGGCCTAGTTATCTCCTAGGTATAATGCGTCAGTACTGTGCTACAAGATGAAAATTTTCGTACACAATTTTTCAATCTACAACTTAGGCATACATAATCTTTGGAACGAATTTGAGAGTGGCCTGACATCAAATGAACTTGTACATTGATGTATACGTTTTTTCAGCTGCAACTTCCTTTGCCAGGAGTAAAACTAAACTGATTCTTTACAGTTACGTATATTCCTACCACAACCGAAGAGTAAATTGAGCAAATGCGTTGTTGCACTTTTCGTGCACAAATAAAATAATTGTTGGAACAAAAGTACCTCGAAGTGGATCACACCCAAATGGAGGCAGATTCTACGAGTTATATTATTGACTTCGTAAATATTTGTAAACAGGCCAGGAAAGACCCAGCAGAGTACAAAGTGGAGTATTTAGACCACATATACTTCAAGAACTTTGAGAATAATTTATTCTTCAAAAGTATCAGACCGGGCAAAGGTGTTGGTGACCCATGTGTTAACGTCATTCGTGGCTTTGCAACATGTCCGTGAATGAACTATATAATTTAAATTAAGGATCTCTTTCCTGAAGAGTGGCAGCCCCTACCAAAGTAAAAAAAATCAAAACTGAAGTTATAGCAATTGAAAATCATCCGAATCTGCACTAGGAAAGAATAGGAATAAAACAAAGGAAATATGATGACCTCCAAGATCTCAAATCCATTCTGCCAAAAGACTACCAGGAGTTTTATTACAATATACCTTTTAAGTCAATATTAGATCAATAAATTTTTAAAATTTGTTATGTAGTTGTAAATCTAATAATGATATAATTAGTTCTAAAAACTAAAATAAAAACTATCATATTTTAGCAACAGCAATTTTTATAATTATTATATCTGATATATATTATATTAAAATATCTTTCTAAGCTTATTTCGGTACGAACAATAAAAAACCCTTTAAATCTCTTGCAGTGTTTTATTTTTGATTTAGGTCTATAAAAGTTTGTCATAGTCTTAGGAATAGGTTTTTTTTTACTTTTAAAACATTTAGTAAAAATGTAATTTTTAAAACAACACAGAATGTTATTAACGCAACGGTTTTAGTCATTACATCTTAACTAGTGGTAGAGGAAAACTCCTATCTCCAACATACAATTTAAGAACAACTCTTAACTCCAGCTAAATCGTAGTTTGGTAACAATATAAGTTTTATATTTTTACTATATTAGTAATATTAAAATATAATAGTTAATACAGACATTTTTCAAGCATACATAACATTATGATAATTTTGTTAAGCTCCTGTAAAGTTAGGTATTTTGTAGTTACGTGTTTTGCTAATTAGAATAGCGCCTGTTTTGGACCCAACAACTTTTATAATGAGCGGTTTTCAGTGAAATATATTGGAAAATTTATATTTAACATTTTAGTTCTTTAGCAAGAATATGTGTCAAAACTAGCATGTACCCGCAGTTATCATATCAAGTTCATAGCCTTCTTAGTTAAAATATTTACGATTTTTTAATGGGGCCAGTCCTAAGGGTATTTATACGGAATTCTATAAGGTACATATTATTTAATTGTTTGTTGTGTTTGATGGTTGATTGCATCAGAGGTTAAGCGGAATCGCGACTAGTTTGTATATTAGGATTTGCGCGTGCATGATCGTTTCCGGTTAGAATGTAGGCTATTTTCGACACGTTATTTGACGCTTGTTGCCGCGTTCATAACAATGTATACATAGTAGATCTTGGAAATATACTTAAATAGCCATTTCAGTATAAAGCTTCTTCCGGTCTCCATAATGTACTTCTGGTGCAAGATATTTGCACTGCTATAGTTAAGTTTGCCTTATTGTTCCGACGAAGAAAGTTCATAGGTAGGGGCTGAATAGTCCATTTCGGTGCAAAGTGTCTACTGCGGCCGTTTAAATTTACGTCTCGTTTATTTTTATGTTTATTTTGCCTCTAGCAAGACAACATATACAAATGTAGGTTTCTGAAACCAACTTTGATGAAAAAGTATCCACTTCCGACTTTGTAATCTACCACTTTAGGTTCAGAAATATCTCAATTTTTCTGGATTTATAATTTAGATTGCTTTGCTATCCCGATTAAATATATGTAGATATTCAAACGTAGACTTAAAAAGACTTCTTTGGAACAAAATCATTTAATTAAGATACACGGAGAAAATTAGGAACGAATTTTAAAATTCATGCAACATTTCAAAATAATCGTTTATAATAGGTTTTGCATTATATAAGTATTGTTCTTTTAGGATTTTCTGGGAAAAAATAACACATTGAGCCATTTTAGTGTTTTTTTCCACGCATTTGAAACTGAAAATAGTGGTTAAATTAATTATGGTTATTATTAATTAATAAATATGGTTGTGCTGCCATAAGGCAATGTTTACACAGAACAGTTTATTATATTTAACAGGATAATTTTATTATAATATCTCGCAACTATAGAGACGAATGTGGGATTTCGCTATTTTAGCGATCAGTGAGGAATAGCCCGGAGATATTTTCAAAATAAGAATATTCCTATATTCATACCAAAGACCCTAAATTAATATGTCCATGTAAAATTTCAGTATTAGTCGAATAGTTTATGCGTGAAAGCAAAACAAACAAACAAAGGCACTTTCGCATTTATTATATTATTTAAGACAAAATGCCATTTTCATAATAGACAGGAAATTGTTCATTTCAGGGGCTGTTTAAAATATTTACCTACACTCAGTTACATCCCAAATATTAGAAAATATATCGGGTTACTTATTAAAATATAATTATTACAATACATCATGCTTTTCTAATAATGAATATCTAAGATTTGATTTGAAGAAGCCTTGATTAAACGCCGAAGAAAGTTCCCAAAATTAACAAGGCACTTAAATGAAATTATTAAGAATAAATAATTTATGAAAGTTGCTAACTACAACACTCTACTAAGAATTCTTTCAAGGTTGACCATGGCAATTGCCTACTTAAAATTATATATATATTTAATATAGCCTATATATATATATATATATATATATTAAATTTATAAACTTATTCGGATTCATATTTATATATATATATATATATATATATATATATAATATAAATATTTATATAATATAATATAAATCCAAATAAGTTATTGGTTTTAAACTTATGCCAACTGTACGTAAAATGTACTCGACTTAGGGCTCTTCATGACCAATCAACTCTTCATATTTGCTGCTAAAACTTACACCTCAAATAAGCAAATCACTTCAAAACTGTGAGTGAATCTCAGTTATTACTATTATTATACTGACTTATTTTACCTTACACCTTTTAACAAAAATCATATTCTTATTATTATAAAAATGTAATTGCGATAAACTTAACATGCCCAAATATATGATCGAATATCCGTTTAATCCCTTGCGATAGGAGTATTGTAGCAAATATCAGACGTAATATACCTATCAATGTTGTTTCTAGATTGAAAACTGAGTTTTCGTTGATTAAACCATAATTAAACTTTAACTATCGTATTTCATTAAACTTGAACTAAACGATGTATTAATTATTATTTATTGTGTTGGAATTAAAAATAATGGCTATGCTCTCATGATAAATTGTGCGGCAATGTTTTTTCTAATCCTAGAACCATCGTGGAGAGTGCACAGGTGACAATTTAACAAGAATATTATGTATGTTTATAGTATAAATCTCTATGATATAGATTTGCAGGTTTGGTGAATTTATAGGGAACCGGTCCTCACGGTGATATATACAACAGTGAGGGTATGGATTCCTTGTAAAAATAACTGTGGGTGGCAGCGTTTCGTTGGATGGAAATAACTAGTCTGAGATGGTAGACAGCTTACATTACACGCCTTGACTTTGCTGAAGTTAGCGGTGTGGTTTTCTTTGTCAACTTACTGGCGTATCTTACACCAGTGTTTTACTTCAAGAACTCGTGTTTGTAAATAATCATGACAACGTCCATAGTTTCTGTAGCACGATTACATTCTGGATTATGTAAATAGTTTGTATTTATGTTGTAAAAAATCGTGCAAATCTACAAATATACTCTGAAACTTTTTAAATGTTATAAGAAAAAGATGTGCTCTTTACATTAAAAGATTTTAAAATTCTGTATTTAGGTTCATATTATACCAAAAGTAAAACGTTTGAAATTAAATGTAAATTAAAGCTAAGGTACTTACATGGTTGTTTTTCACGTTTTCGGTAAAATATATAATCAGCAACTCAAATACAAAAATCAACTGAACAAGTGAAACTGATGCTTCGGGATAATTGAGTTGGATAAAATGAACACAAAAAACCCAAGCAAGAAAGGGAACAAATTGGTTTTGATGGTCGAGGCTTTGTTACTGTAACAACCGGCCGGGGTACCTTCACTGAATTGTTATTATTAACGGATCCCACTGTAACGGTCACATTTCGCTTTCTACTTTTAGGTATCACCGGTAATAGAACTGTATGCAATGCCACATGTTGGCTGAGTGTTAGTAAAGTCTATAACTTGAAGAGATGGAATAATTCAATTTCTTATCTGTCTGTCTCTCCACACGATATCTAAAAAACTAACTGACTTAAAGACTCGATATTTCGTATGAAGTTTCATTTATATAAACAACAAAAATATGCGAATTTTTAAGCTCTCTTAAAAATACTTTTTGTTGTTCATTATCTACCATTCACTACTTAACTACGGTTATAGGTTGCGACTCGCCCGGGTTCAGCGTCAAGCTGCGCTCCGGGTGTGTTCCGCCTATCGGACAGTATCCGAGCCTGCCGTCCTGGTGGTTGCCGGAGTCATCCCTGTCAAGCTCTTGGCAGGGGAGAGGAAGGCGATTTATCAGAGACAAGGCGAGATCGGCAAGGACGCAGCAAGATCCGAAGAGCGTGCCCGAACCTTCCAGCAGTGGCAACACAGCTGGGAGCACGAAACCCGAGGACGATGGACTGCGCGACTCATCGAGCAGGTTCAACCATGGGTCGAAAGGCGGCATGGCGAGGTGGATTACTACCTCACGCAGTTCCTGACAGGTCACGGCTATTTCAAGTCGTACCTGAACCGGATGGGCAAGACCGATTCACCGGATTGCATCTACTGCCCGGGCGTTCCCGACGACGCGGAACACACCTTCTTCCGCTGTCCGCGTTGGGAAAGGCCCCGCCTGGAGGCCACAAGAAAACTCGGGGTTTTTTCGGTGGATACGGTCTGCGAAAAGATAATGGAGGATGAGGGGAACTGGGATTGTTTGTCACAGTTCGTCCGGGGCATCCTCCTGGAAAAGAGACCCGATCTGGACCGCGAAGTGGCCCAGATCCCTTGACCGAGCGGCTGGATAAGGAGCGAGCCCCACGGGCTTAAGCCAAATTTAGGCCTAGCCTGAAGTAATGTGATAAACAATCCCAGGTTAGAATCCTAAAGAGTAGAGGAGGTTTTTTAGTGGGTAAACCCGTTTTTAGGGGAGTCCACACTACAGGCTGGCCACCTGTGTGCGTAATTGCATTTTTCCTGCCTCTCCCTCAAAAAAAAAAAAAAAAAAAAAAAAAAAAAAAAAAAACTACTTAACTACGGTATAAAGCGGCCTGGACTTAAATCACTTTCTAAAAGATTTAGTTGTATTCTCAAAAAATAAATTAAGATTTTAGTTATAGGCAGCATTATTGTCATTATATATTTCAAATAGACGACCTCTAAATTTAAAAATCTTTAAATAAAAAAAATTGAATTCACTTGAAGGGCATGAATAGGCTTTTTTGTTTGTCTGTTTCGATATCTCGAGTAGCCTAAGTACTGATTTATAGACTAGAAATTTGCACCATTTGCAACATCGAGTTCGATGATGGAACATAGGATTTGGCTTAGCGTTAGTGAACATTTTCACATTTTTCTTACGGTTTACTATGATGGCAACTATAAAATCGCAGTATAAATAAAGGTGCAAATAAACTTATTAGAATTATTTTGAATTTTAACATGTGGCCTAATATAATGAGCCATATACTTCGAATGCAACCCCAGCAAAGCCTGTTGCGCATTACGGGATGTGGCGGACGCTTGCCTTGTTTATTTAAATTCCTTTATTTGAGTATCGTTGTGTTTAGTACATCAAAAAACCATATATCAAAGGTAAACGTTGAAGACAAGGTAAATATTTCTTTTAATCAATGAACTTTCTTACTAGCTCTACGAAAATATTATTGAAAAATCAATGAAATTTTCTATCTTAGTACAATGTGTTGAAGCTGTTGAGCAAGTTGATGTTGACCGAGCGAGCTTGTATGCCTCTCCAATATCTCGAATAAGATATTGAGGCTTTGAAAATACACAACTCTCCAAATTTTATGCATGAATGTTTTGATCCGAAAGCTTTTACGAGGGGGAATACTAAACTATTTCTGTTTACCACAGCCCAAACACGTAAAAGTTTTACCGTACCCGGCAGGATTTAATTTTTGTCCTATCTGTTGAACTACACAACAAAATAACCGAAAACTCGTAAAATATTTTTTAATTTCTTTAAAATATTCTTAATATATAATAAATTTGCAATTTAATAATAATACGTCAGACGAAGTACTGAACAAATCCTATCTAAGAATTTTTATGTAGTAAGGAGCACGACAAAGATATATTGTGTGAGACGGCTACAAACTTAATTAAGTGAAACGGGACTTTTGCCAACGTAGCTGATGTTTAAGGTAATTTATCCAGTTTCTTCACCTATTCTTTTAGTCTGGTGAAACAACATGATCAAACTGTATATACTAGTATCTTTCTCATATTGTACTACTTCGTCAGAATTTCAATCCTACTTTCTCTAAATGTGCATCTCACAATTATTATATATTTGACGGGAGAACTGTTGAAAAATATATAAGTAAAATATTATAAATATGTATGTCTTCGGGTGAAGTTAATAGTTCTTGAGTGATAGTCTCTTGTCAACATACGTTTACCTCCAAGATCTTGCCGCGTGATGTATTGAACTTTACTGGCCGTCAAGCGTCTGAAGTGTATCTTGTTTTAATCTCTTGTAGCTGGTATACTTACTGATAATGAATTGGATTATTCAAATATTTTGCGTTTCCATTATAAAAAGTTCTTACTGCTAAATTGTGTATGGCAAAGGGTTTTTCTAATTGCCACAACCCATACCTGTACCCTAGTTGTATTAATAAGTGATTGTAAATAATAAACAATCTAAACAAGAACAAAGTCTTGGGTTACGTAGACATTCTACTTTTCATGTAGAAAATACGTTTAGGAACACATTTTATTTGGAAGTCTTATCCAGGGAAAATAATGTAAGAATAAAGGTATTACAAAATAATCATAACTGGGAATGCTTTATATCTACTCTACTTCTTAAAATTCAGTTAACTGTGTATTTATAAACAAATTGCAAGACTCCCCATAAATTAAATAGCTGTACTGACAACTTTAAAAATCAATTTTGTTTGACTTATTCCTTCACCCCTTTTAAGTAGCAACTTTGAAATGCTAAACTGCACACTAACTAATTTTATGGAGTTATTGTAAGTATTATAAAAAGGCCAAGACATAATTCAATTTTCACCACCTGCCAGTTTACTCTATGGTGGAAGGTGGTATAAAACCTCAGCCTTCAGTCATAAAACACTCAGCCAAGTCATCTAAGTGAATTGCTAGCAAATTAAATTCTGACGTTTTATCGCAGTTTTATATGGTCTCGTCCCAGTGTCCTTCTTTGATAAATTTAATACTTTGGTATTACCCAAATCATAAATGATATCACGATGCTATTCCATCAGAATGTATATTTACCGTTGTTTCGGTTTATATAACAACCAGATGTTACACGTTGCTCCGTCTACTTTATTTTCGGCTGTTTCGTATATCGTGGCTTCTAAATAGAGGTTATCGACATGCTTTATCCAGATCTAATATATTTACATGCCAATGCTCAGTTGCCATCTTCAGTATCAAACTGACAAGCTACAGTAAACTGGATGTTAGTACTCCTTTGAAACTTTTCAATGCGTACGTACTGGTACGCATTACATTTTGCTAGGCGTACCCCCACCATATCTTACAATTCTATAACTTCAAGTTGAAACTTATACAATTATTGTAATACAATGTGTACTAATTTGTATAATATAATGCATCAAATATTACAATTTTATTTTTAGTCAGCAACTAAAAGAAGTTATAGTACACTCAATAAATCTACATGAATGCCAACCACTGCCATAGTTTCATAATGAAACTATTCTGTAAAAAGTATTAATAGTTAACAAACGAAGCTATTTGTAACTACTCTGGGGGTGGTCTGCATGACTTTGTAATTCAAGTCAATCTATTAACAAGGTAGGGGTACACCACGTGTTGCATAACAGCCTTCACTGAGTCCCATTAATAATTTCACATATGTTGATCCTTTTATTACGGTACAATTTAATATGTAACATGTAAAACTACCATATGATTAATGTTTGCAAATATATTTGTTTTGCGATTTATTCGATGCCATTATGGTTACATAATAAACCAGTGTTAGAATGTTCACTTACGCTCAGTCAAACCCTGTATAGTGACATGTTCCATCGTCAAACTCGTTGTTGTTAGTATAGAAACAAAACTTGAATGCAAAGTCTATGGGTTGTTCGTTCTCGAGAAATTGTTCGGACAGACAGACAGACCACCGGGCAGACAAAAATGAAAATTTTCCATCCCCTCGAGTGATAGGCTTCACTAACGCTCAGCCCATTAGCATTAATATATTAATATTCTTACCTTCTAATAATCGATTAACTAATTTATATATTATTCAAATTCGTTGTACCGTACCAGTAATACAACATTCTTCATATTTATGAATGTGAAAAATGTATGAATGTACTGTAGTATTAAAATAAGAACATTGTCGCGTATGATATCCAAACGCTATAGCATATTGAACTTTACTGGTTCATTGAGAAGTCAGCCTGACAGTTTTCTACACGAATTTTATTTTTTTTAATCACGTTCTAAACTGTAAAAAACTACGTTGATGTGTAATCGTGGTGACACTTATTACATTAAAATTTTGAATCGGAATATTTATAATATTTTGCAACAGCGAAGATTGTCTTAGAACTTCCAAAAACATTTAGTGAATCAGTGCAGAGCTAGTAGAGTATAAAGTTCATATATTTTTACATTGAAAATACATAATCATAGACAGTTGGGAAATAGTACACTCATGACATTCAGATTAGTAAATTTAGAGAGCGATAGAACACCTACCGACAATGCAGGTACTACTAGGTGTGCTACCGGCAAATCCATGACAATCTACACAGCCAGTCGTGTTGATCAAAGGGCTGTCTTGTCAGATTGGGCTTTCAACAGTATGATACCTCCCAGACGAAAATCAGGTAAGTCAATCCGAGATCAAAAATGTAAATCCCATGATAAGATGCAACAATTACTATTATTATTTCCAACTTTGGTGGTTTTAATGTGAAACCTTATGTATTATTTATCGAAGACGCCTTCAATATCGACAATAACCAATACTGTGTGACATATTTTGTTTCTGTAACTGCTAATCTCTATACATACTTTATTGGCGAATACGATGAATGAAAAATTACTTTTTCATACTTCTTTTTACTACAATACCAAAGTGTTATTTTGCTTGACTCCATCCGTAATATTACTTATGAAAGATAATATGTCGTTGTGTTATTACTTGAAACAATGAAAGTATACATCGATTTAGAAAGTACTCTGATTTGATTTCCATAAGGTACATTTTGTCTTAATAAGTCTCATTAAGTAGTGAGATAATAAAAGTTCGAAACCATAACGCCAAAGAGCGATTCCTTTAATATTTAATTTATTGAAATAGACAAACTAGTGAGTTTTTTTTAATAAAAAAGGGCTTTATCGCTTTTCTTTCATCCATACACGCACACAAGCACATGTAACAATTATGTATACAATCGCATTTTTGTTTGTCATTCTTCTAGGTTGTATCTTCTTCTATTGGACTCATAGATACGTAATCTGGAAGAGTTTCAGCTTTTATTTACAATTTATTACTCTATTATAGCTACGATAGGTGTTGCTTATACCGTGAAACCCTGGTAAAACTAGCATCCGCAATGGTTGGACTAATCATTTTATAGCAATGTGCAATCTGCCAATTTGGACAATTCTGACAGTCTCTACAAGTTTTGAGGCTGCTATATATTGTCTTTCAAAGAAGATATGCATAATTTTGGTGGGCTTGCTAACGAACACATTTTAGTACATACGAGTTTCATCTTCACAGTTCTCTCGAAATAATGAGCAGTTTCAAAATCTCGATTGCGGACAGAACTTAACATGAAGTCATATAATGTAGGTAATATGTTCTAAAACGTAATGCACCAAGCGCCTACCTGTCTTTCGAGTTCGAGGGTTGGTCAGGCTCCGGGTCCGTTAGGATGTCGTCTTCCGCTCCCCCTGCCTGGAAAACCACAAGATTCACCAACGCTTCCTGAATAAGTGTAAAACTTACATATGTAACAACTGACATATTCTATTCTAGTTTGGGGGTTGGTCAGGCTCCGGGTCCGTTAGGATGTCGTCATCCGCTTCCCCTGCCTGGAAAACCACAAGATTCACCAACGCTTCCTGAATAAATGTAAAACTTAGATATGCTATTGTAGTTTGGGGGTTGGTCAGGCTCCGGGTCCGTTAGGATGTCGTCTTCCGCTTCCCCTGCCTGGAAAACCACAAGATTCACCAACGCTTCCTGAATAAATGTAAAACTTAGATATGCTATTCTAGTTTGGGGGTTGCTTAGGCTCCGGGTCCGTTAGGATGTCGTCTTCCGCTCCCCCTGCCTGGAAAACCACAAGATTCACCAACGCTTCCTGAATAAGTGTAAAACTTACATATGTAACAACTGTCACATGCTATTCTAGTTTGGGGGTTGATTCAAGATTGATTCTAAGTTAGAGTGCGGAATGTATTTCATTTCGTTTATTTTTTTTTGCGTCATGTTGTTAAAGCATATCTCAGTAGATTTGTTAAAGCAGTACGTATAAATAATGTATTAAACATACATAATTAATTAACAATCAGTTTTAATAAATCCAATGCTATATTACACATAAATAAAAATACATTTTGTGTTAAAAACTAAATAATACTAAAATTTTCAGACACTTATAAAGTTAGGCACTTTATAATCCGTCCGCTGAATAAAATGCCCGAACTTAAAGGTTGCCCTTTTTGGAACGTTTATATTTTATTTAAGAATCAATTTGTTTCATTTTAAAAGGAACTATAGACTATACAGTATAACTACAGACTATAGAACTATAAACTATAGAACTATAATAAAGAATATTGGGCCACTGTAGACTACAATTATTGAAATTATTGCTAAATAAAAATAATTAGGGTATCTTTAACAAAAATAAAACGTCAGTTGGTGTTGTACACCAAAATAAAATAAAATAATAATTTTGAGGTTACAGGAAGAAGTGATTTTATAACTCTACAATTAAATAAGCTTTGTAGTAGTGAACTGAAGCTTAACAACAGTAACAATTATAGAAACAAAATATTTAATTATTACATTTTGTTACGAGAAATAATTACTAAAATTAATTACATGATTTATCAGGCAGTGTCATTATCCTTGAGGCTGCGCGATAGAACATATGATCGTATGAACAGCTTTCTGGCATTTAAAGAGGACTAAAATGTAGAGGTAATGAGTCTTCTCTTAGACTACTTGCTATTAGATAAACAAATGTCTTACTCTAGCCTTGAGATCAGGAGCTCAGATGCACAAATACAGAAGTTCATCATCTGGAACTTTATGACTACGTGGGGCCTGGGGCATATAGTCAGGGCTGGATGTGGAACTTTATGACTACGTGGGGCCTGGGGCATATAGTCAGGGTTGGATGTGGAACTTTGAGGGAACTCCTGAACGTGCCGTAGTAATTATGTTAGTTTAAAACATTTTAATGTATACTGTAATCACTATAGTTTCTATTTCTGTTCATAATTGATTTAGCTAAGAAGAATTGTTCAATTTTACTCATTCCAGGATAGTTTTGACTGTTAATAAGATAAAAAGATTTGTATCTTTTCAAATAAGTAAACCCCTTGCGTAGACGAAATAAACAAAAATAATCATATATTTACTTCATATCATAACCTGATACTTAGTTATACCATTGGTGTGTTTGTTTTGTCGAGGAAAGTATGCAACACAAGAGTGAGCTCCATCTTATCGGTAATTTATTAAATAACTAAGGAGGTCATATTTACAACACAATTTGACTATATTCAATTCGAAATGATAGACAAAACTTTATTTATAAACTATAATGTAATTGCGTTTTCGACGTAGAGTAAAATCGGGTGATCCACCACAAAGTAACTCCAACAAGATTAAGTCCCTTTGTGCGGGAAAAAGCACGTCCGAGTCGCGCATTAGAGAGCCGGAGCCGTACACAAGCGTAGCGGTCAACCTTTATTGTACGGTGATATACAGCTGGTGCGTGACGTCATGTTTACAGCAATGTACGTCATCAGAGTGTTCGGTACTAGTTATCTGAAACAGTAATTAATCTATATCATCCCGATATCACAGAAAAAAACTACGATAGAACAGCAGCTAATTGAATTGTATATTGATTATGATGATGTACACTCCTATTGATCAATATGCTTCGATTTCATGTGAAAGTCGGTGAAAACTTGATGTATTCTCTGTTCATTTCTTTAAATAAAATCAGGTTGATTTCTTTCTCCTACCAAAAAACTATTTATGGTATTAGAAAAATACTCTTTTTACGACAGAATTTCAATCATTTTATGGTTTGAATGATATGTAGTATATATAAAAAAAAACCTCCACCTTCCACTCATCGTTATTAATCTTTTACCAAAACTACCTATAGTAAACCTAAGTTCGATATAGAGCATTCTACTCCAAAATCTTTCCCCTTCCCTAAGTGATTAACAGTAACAAGTTTGTGACGAAACTGTCTTTTGTGAAATCTTCACGAGCAAGATTAAACTGCATAGTATCGTCCTCAGGATTCTTCCACTTTAAAAGTTTTACCGATCACTAATCCTACCGGAGCTGCTTGATCGGAGTGTAAGACCGTTAAGTACTTTACAGTGACTCCAGGGGTGTCGCAATAAATATTCTTTATGCTGGGATTTCCAGAATCAGTTCAGTAGCTTTTAGTCGTATATATGTTTGCTGGTTCTACTTGGACTAATTCATTAGTAGTATCTCTGCTTTACAATGAACTTTAGTTCTTTTATTTCTAGAAATAGTTTATTGCGATTTTATCGTTTTTCGTACGGACAATAAAAATATGTTATGTTGTAGTTTTACTTTACAAATGTCACTCACTTTTTAAGGTTTGTGAGTAATTCCTTACAAAGCTTACATTAACAAATTTAGAAATTATAATTCTAAAGAAAATTTAACATTGAATGTAAGTATTTAAGATAGATGTAAGATAAAATGTATTAACGTGTATTTAATTCTGCATGGTTATTATCTTCCAGCTGAACATACACTGAGTACACCTAAAATCAATGTGTCACTTATATCTAGGCACATCACTAACCGCAAATGTCGAGATTCTGGGGTGCAAGGGTAAGTCCAAAGGTCTAGTCTACTACAGGGGATGACTGTTAGGGTTGGTGGGGCTTCCTAGGCAGTTGCTAGTCTAGACATAAGGGCGTGCAACCCCTGCCTGTTTTGACTGGAGAGGTTGGTACAGGCGTCCCTTTCTCCCAACGAGACATGACTGAGATTAATGCCTAAAGTCCTTCCTCATGGAACTCAATAGAAGCGGCCCCCACCTCCAACCTTGCCCATCGAGAATATTCTATCACTCCGGAAGCGGCGCAAATGTCCTTTTAGGACTAAATGACATTTTTCAGCTCCTTGTCCTAAGAGAACAAACAAAGAGATAAAATGCAATTCTCTGTGCACTACGAATATATAAGGATCATGACTAACTGCTCAATCAGGTTAGTCACGCATTATACCTACCACTACAGTTTTCGAACGCAGGGAACCAATGCAGCTACGGAAACTTGGTAGACAAGGTGAGGGAAAACATGAATAACAGGACCGCGCCGCAGCGCGCCCTCTCCGCTTTTATTGTACAAAGATAAATAATAACGCAACATGTACCGATATGTTTTACATTTCAAGCTCAATATTTTACAGGGACTTGATTTCGTTATTGAGACTTATTTTCACTATTGGAAAAGTCCAATCGGTTCAAATTCAAGAAGACTCAGTCCTTTGGAATTCAAACTATTCAAGATTAGTACATTCTGGATTAACAAAAAATTATTAACAATGCTCTTAGTTATTATTAAGTCCTAAAAGGCTTCTTAGCCCTATTTTCGCCCGGTAAAACAAGATATCTTTACTTTAATCTTTTTATTAAGAATATAAAAATATTGTGGAAAACATTTTAATTACATTATATCAATGATTGTAATATAAACGTTTTGATTAAGTCTTTGAATGGGTTTGACGTGGTTAAAGCATGCAGAAGACAATTATTTCATACAAATAATTGTCCTCTGTTATTTGTTATTTCATATAGAGAATGTTAACTTTTATTATTAAGAATAGACACAATTCAATCTATATTAATATTACAATTATATAAAATTATTTATTAAAATTGAGTTGGAAAATATAATTTTATTTTGAACAATAACGCTGAAAGACATATGTAATTGGACTCAGAAACATTTGGATTTATTATGGTTTTTTTACTCTCTTCTTTATTAAGAATACGTATAAACATAATCTTATATTAGATTGGTATTATAAGAGTTAATTTATTTGGTTATAATGTTCAAATGTCGTATTTATAAATTTACCATTTTGGATCTTTGTCTGGTTTCATACAATCTGTTTGATGTCACCCTACACACATACACACCAACAAGACCACATAATAAATCAAAATACTATTATTAGACTATTGTTGGTGGGTAAAAACGTTAATACTCTTTTAAATGTGTATTTTATTACAAATTGTGTTTTTAGAAAACTTTATGATTAAAATTGGAAACATTGCAATTATTTCGAAATTCACATAGATTGTCCAATCAAAATCTAGCTATAATAGTGATGATGATCTGAAATATATTTCCATACATATTATTACAGCTTTTTTATCTTGATTATGCTTGTTTCAATGATTGATTATTCAATTTTCTAATGTTTCCCACAAATAATCCAGATCCAATAGTCAGTAATGTAAGAGTATATATGATAAAGTTGTGGTAAATTCATGATTCCAATTACTTGTTCAATACCATCGATCTTTTCACTTTCTTGTGAATATGGATTTATCTCACAGCCCATAATCTATAAAGGTGATTTAATCCTGCCAAATCATTGTCAATGTGATTGCTTGGTTATTGTAGTCATAATTACAGACCGCTACACCACCCCACCCCCCACCACCCCACCAGGTCTGCGCCGCTCCGGTATAAAGTAATTACAAACCGACCGAGTAACTTCGTAACTACCTTTGGCCGGGAGATCAAGTTAATTGTTTACCTAATTAAATTATTCATTCCGAAATAGATGTTCTGTATTTCTGTAATTGCAAAGTTTTAAATCTCTATAACTGACTCAAATCCCTCCACTAGTAAACTACAAAAACAATAACAGAAAAATCAATTCCCTTTCCAGCACACTTCCAAGTGAGATAGATTTAGACTACAACTGCCATCTTGACATTTCAACATAATATCGTAGGTATTTTAAAAACACCTATTTCCCATTTAAATATTGAAAACCTAATGAAGGTATTTTTAATAATGTACACTTTAATTTTGTATCTTTAAACCAAGTTTTGTTTAAATAGTAGCAAATGTCATTAAAACAACACTTTTCCAATATAATTTATTTTTTGGGTGAGGCCTTTCGAAACCAAAGGTTTCATAGTCAGGGACACCACAAATAAATGTTCTTAATCCACATAAAGGCACAGTCAAATCCTCAAAAGAAACGTACTCATTATCGCACACGACATAGCGTTGCCTATGAAATTGCATACAAAATGAAAGTCCATACCGTCATATCATATTCTGGTCAGCTTCGTTTCTTTACATACTGTCATTGCGTAAGCATTATTATTTCACTGCCTATTATACCGTATAGATTCTATTTTTGTGATTCTAAAAGAAATAGCAGGCAAAACCATTCTTAATGGAATGCGAAACACACGAGGATCTATGAATAAAAATCAGTCCTTCAAAAAGATGATCTTTTACTGTTATAATAACAGTAAAAATATCTCAGAAATATATGATATAAAGATGTGAAGGACGACAGACGGATACACCACACGTGCGAGAGGCAGGCGCGGAGTAGCAGCAATGGCGGCTGGCACTGGCAAGATGAGATCCGGTGATTGAATGTAAACGGAAAATAACATTACCTTCCCCCCCCCCTTACTCTTTCTGTCTCTCTCGCCGTTCTACCATCGGAAAATATTATCCTTAAGACACTTTTTAAACTGCAGTGATTTGAGTTAACATTTAACTCGGTAGAGTTACGTTCACTGAAACAAATTTCCTGTAATGTTGTTCAGTTAGTTATTACTATGTATATCATTTTATATAACGGGATCAATGATTCAATATTTCTACTTTAAGATAAGCTGAATTTTAGTATATGCGTAGTTTATATGTACAATGTCATACTCTCGATTATGGTTGGATTTCGTAGATGCTTAAGTAAAAATCAATTAACATTATAACTTCGACATAAATAGTTTAAAAGTAATATTGAAGATTTGGCAATGGTTCCTTAATATCGGTGAACGGGTTGTATTTTTATATTCACACCCTTTTGGGCTCTGCATAAAGCGTCATAACTAAAACAAAGTAAATGAAACTTATCTTCTAAACATATTTAACTTACCTGATTATAGCCGATAACTGGTGAAACATTATAACATCAATAAAAATTGTTAACTCATTTGTAGTAACCTAATATGATTTGATTACTTATTTATCAATTTTTTATTTATAGCTAGTACAGTTAGGTCAGAAATGCATCCCAATGGCTAAAATCATAAATAAAGGAAGTATTACTTTTTGGAACCAGATTTAAGTCCAGATATAAATTTCACGTATTTTACACCAGAAAAGTCATCCTTGAAATTTGAGCTAAACTATGAATCATGATGTTTTTATGAATAGAAGTCAGTACCTTTAATCAAGTCGAGGAGACGAAATAAATGAAGACTGTTTTAGATATCTGATTTAAAGCGTTCATTTCCACCAGCTTAATTTTGTAAATGGTTTATATAAGTTAACAGGCCTAAAGAAACATCTTGTATTAGCTCATTTAAAATTTCTTGATAAACAAAAGCTTTATTAATGTGTTAAGTAGTTTTCTCAATAATTACTAGCTTTATTTATGTTTGAATTTCCAGAAACATTTAACATACAGATATTTTGAACAATATAAACAATTAAATATGCCGTTTTAGCTCCTTTAAAACATTTAAATTAAGATATAGGCTAACAAAAATTTGGTTAGATATTATATTAATCGTTTTGAACGTTTCCAATTCCTAAGAGTGTCGGTTAGAAAAAGTTTTAATTTTTGATTTGGGGCTTTCTATTTGTTTACATGGATTTGTAAAAACGTTAGAGATAAAGATTATTCATAAATACTATTCCAAGCTTATAAAAATGCTGTTAAAATAAAGGGTGTTTTATTTCATTTGTATTCGATTATTTACAAAATGCTACAGTAAGGAACCAAGGTTTTATGTTTCAAATCTGTGACAAAGAGTTTAATAAAGTGTATCCAACGGATTTTGAGTAAAGTGAAATAGAAATTATTAACAATGACTGTTTGGAAACTAAGGAAATACAATTCCATCACAAATAAAATTCTGCTAACTTTACGCTAATAGCCTCCTGTATTGTATGTTAAATTTTCTGGACCTCCCTTCTCAACTATGTTTTGTAGCGTCCTCCTTAAAATAATTCGCTACCTGATAATATAGCAATTTCTTTATAAATTGAGTTATTTACTAATAATAAATATAATTTATAATATATCAACTTAACACTTGGGCTGCCAAACGACGCAGTCTCAGATATTACGAGTGTCATCAAATACAAAATGTGTAACACATTAATTATGTTATGTCTGTAATATTATAAGTAATAACTTTAAATACCAGAAGAGTGGAACTCTGAAATCGGAGAGAAACCCCGTATTAAATGACCACTATCAGGTAACAAGAATTTCTACAGGATCGCGAGGAATTTGGTTGCGTAGTTCCTGAGATTTTAGCGGCTAAACGTAGTGAATAAATATCTGGAAGGTGGCTGCTTTGAATTCATTGCTCGCGTTATTTGGTGGGTTAAAATATCTAATAAAATAACCAATTTCGTACTGGGTCTCTTCTAAGTTTCAATAATTTAAACCCTAATTATGTATTTTATAGTAATATAAACATTAAGCTAAAACATTGATAAAAATAAACCGATAAAACGAGGTATCGAAGATAACGTTAGGTTTGTAACGTATGAAGAGCGTAAAAAATAGAACACACACGCGGTCAGACTAACAGACAGACTGACAGACTGTTCTCCGTCCTTTTCACCTCAAAATCTTTCTATATAAGTATTGCACAGGTATACGGACAGACTGACATGCAGAGAGACAGCTAGAGTACCCTTTCATATGTTGAGTCCAAAATCAATAAAGTTCTTCCTTGGACCAAGGAAGAGGAACCACCGAATGTCAAGTCTCTGGGATCTCTCTACCAAATTATTGCACAGGTAGACGGACATGTAGAGAGACAGCTAGACTACCCTTTCATATGTTGAGTCCAAAATCAATAAAGTTCTTCCTTGGACCAAGGAAGAGGAACCACCGAATGTCAAGTCTCTGGGATCTCCCTACCAAATTATTGCACAGGTAGACGGACATGCTGAGAGACAGCTAGACTACCCTTTCATATGTTGAGTCCAAAATCAATAAAGTTCTTCCTTGGACCAAGGAAGAGGAACCACCGAATGTCAAGTCTCTGGGATCTCCCTATCAAAGTATTGCACAGGTATACGGACAGACTGACATGCAGAGAGACAGCTAGACTACCCTTTCATATGTTGAGTCCAAAATCAATAAAGTTCTTCCTTGGACCAAGGAAGAGGAACCACCGAATGTCAAGTCTCTGGGATCTCCCTATCAAAGTATTGCACAGGTAGACGGACATGCAAAGAGACAGCTAGACTACCCTTTCATTTGTTGATTCCAAAATCAATAAAGTTCTTATTTGGAGCAAGGAAGAGGAACCACCGAATGTCAAGTCTCTGGGATCTCCCTATCAAAGTATTGCACAGACAGACGCCCAAACGGACAGACGAATGGACAAGGACATTATTTTAAAAATATCCTGTCTGATAATTAATAACACGCGAATAAAAATATACAACAATATTATTTTTCTTGATTTTTTGTACTGTTTCTTAAGTGCTTCCTAACAATGGGCACCCAACCTTCGTGCTTCGTTAATAAAGTTTCATGATGCTTGAGTTACATAAAATTCAGTTGTAACTTATTTGACTCAACAAATCGTATGAGTAAAATTTTATCTTAATGGCTTCTATGTTATTTTTTCTTAAGTAATTTGTCCATGTATCTCGTACAAAGACTACGGTAAACAACAGTAGTTATTTCATCACACACTTGTAAGGTCTTGTAGTAAATGCATGATAAAATGGTTTGTAGAGATGTATTACGTAGTTGAATAGTGCAGACTAGACTAAAATTCATTTAGTGTTCATAATGTATGACGCCCAACTTCCTGCTAGCGGAGAATAGTAGTCTTTGTAATGGAAGGAAATTAGTTAAGGATTCTAGCAGTTACATAGATAATGGGTGGTGTGAATGAGAAGCCTTTGTTGATTTACAATTGGAATGGGATGGTGTGTTAAATTAATTGCCTCGATCTAGGTCAGGTGAGCCTTTGACATTGGTCATCATTGTGCCTCTCCTTAAATTCATTATCTCCACAGTTTCTCACTATTGTACAGTTGATACAATGTGTACTCATTATACATTATATATATATATATATATATATATATATATATATATATATATATACGTTATACATGCATTACATAACTCTTTTAACGCTAACTGTTCAATCAATTTGTATTGATTTATTTGTAATATGTAATTCGGCTTAACTCTAAGTAATTTTTATTTAGACGCATAAATTGTGCCTTAAGTACTTTCCAGTATTTTAAACACTAAAAGTCTTTTCTATTAATAAACATAGCATTCCTATAAATAAATAGTGTTTAAATAAAACTTTGTATTATTAGTAAATCAGTTATTGAATTTAGGTGACAACCTTTGGGTGATTTTTGAGTGATTTCTTTACTGTTACTCTGATGCACTAGGTAAAAGTGGTTCTATATAAAAATATGAGTTTAATTTTTCATTATCTTATGAATAAACGTAACCAGCCCTACATCTGACTATTCATTATTTATTCTAAAGTTCGAGTCTTTACTATAATGAGAATTATAAAATTGGGTGGTCAGTAATCCTCCAAGAGGAAAAATGACTTTATTGGTAGAAAAAACTTACGTTTTAAGACCAAACTCCAATAGTCGAGAGAAAATTTGTATGAATTTTTCTTGGTTTTTCTGGACACTTTTAACTGAGAGTATACAGTATAAAATTTTGTTATAATAATACAAGACTAGGCGTAATTTGTTAAGCTTCTTGTTCTAAGAGAAAAAAAACCTATACATTTTAAATTCTGCATTAAGCTTCATTTGTAAATAGGCAACACCGAATTCGATGGTAACAAACACATGGTGGTACATTTTATTGGATGGGATTTGGCTGAACGTCAGCAAATGTTTTACATTAGTCTTATAGGTAATTATAAGACCCTGGGAACGAGGAAATAGCTGAATAAATAAATTGGTAAAAAAAGGTAATTACACAATCTTACGAGATTTTAACAATTTGAATCTTTGTAAGATGTGTCAACAATTATTTCATCTGTAGATCTTCTGCACAATCACATGGTGCATGTACTTGCATGTGCAGAATTTGATGAGCGTCATTGAAGCCTATGACTCCGAAGGGTAACACAATTTCTCTTTTATCTGCCGGGGGAAAGTAAATATTTTTTTCTGTATGATTTTCTATCTGCCTATTCTCAGGATATCTCGAAATTTAAATGATCTATAGATAAAAAACTTAACATGAAACGTGGAGATTTATTACGCGGCACGTGGTGTGGCGTAGTCCTACCTTTCATAATATATATGTGTGTGTGTGTGTGTGTGTGTGTGTGTGTGTGTGTGTGTGTGTGTGTGTGTGTGTGTGTGTGTGTGTGTGTGTTTTATTATGTACGTAAAATAGACAAAATCTTTAATATCATATTTAATGAAACTACTGCATCTTGTAATCAGTCTTTCCGAGATAAGATGTGAACGTAATTTTGATTATACGTATAGATATAATATACAACACTGTTATTATTATTACCAAACTTGTAACGATGTATGCTTCTCAGGTAGCACGTTCCAGCAGACGTCGTAACTGACTGTTTGACTGACAGCGGGAGTTATGCCTATATCCATGATTGACATCAATAATACTAATAAGACATTCTCCTGTTCATGTTATAGGGCCAAGATCAATATATATATATATATATATATATATATATATATATATATATATATATATACTGATCTTATATATAATATAATTGTATATAATTGTGATTCAATAAACATTGAATCACAAAAAGTACTTGCTCCGCCGGGAGTCGAACCCGGATCTCTCACTTGCCGGGTGAATGTGCTACCATTACGCCACAGAGCGTTGGTGTAATATATATAATATGAGACCAGAATGTATTGTTAAGTCTATATGGTTTTCATGATATTAATATCTAAAAATTAGGTCGTAATTGAACTAATATAAAACGTAATCAGAATTCATAACTGTTGATAATTTCTATATATATTTTTTCCAAAAAGTATACTATTTCCAGTCGTTTAAATTTACCCAGAAGGTATTTTCGCCACGCTGTGCACACTGTGCGCTTTGAATTTTTGTCCTGATAAAGATAATATATGTCTGGAAAGTCTCCTTTAGTCAAAAAGCGTCTACTTCCATTCAAGTTAATATACTTCCCGACTAAGGTATTCAGACACCATAGTCGCGTTTGCCTTATTGTCCCGATAGAGATAGTATGTACATACCTTGGTCTGAAAAATCGAAAGTTGAAAAAATAAATATTTACTTCTAGGATTTGCAATCCCAATTAATGAGCAACATGTGTGGGTCAAATTTTACCTTGGGACATGGGGAAGTTGGAAATAGAAAGATACAGATAATAAGACTGAAGGATAGATACCCTGTGGGTAGTTGATATTCATGAACATACATTTTCTAGATATGTGATTAGAAATGTGTACGAGAATGAATTTCATCTTTCTAGGACAGCGGTATGTTTAAAAACAAGAATATAGTTCTTGTAGGGGTTGCAACCCTGTATGAATCCCTATGGGTGTTTGATCTTCATAAAATTGTTTTTGAAGCCATGAGGTTCGCGTGTGTGAAATTACATTTTCTTAGGGTATTGGGCGGTTGGAAAAGTAAAATTATAGTTCTTTTATGAGTTGAAACTCCATTGAAGCAATTATTTATATTCTTGAAAAATGTATTGAGACCAAATTATGTAGTGGAGAGAATAAGGCGCGTGTATGTCAAAATTCATCTTCCTAGGACATTAGGGAGTTGCATAAAGGAAAATTATAGCTCTTTTAGGGGTTGCAACCCTATTTTAACCTTTATGAATGTTTTATGATTATGAAAATGTTTTAGTTTCTCTATTTCCTTTATGAGGTAAATGTGTGCCAAATTTTTAACTTTCTGGAAGTTTGAGTGAAGATCTCAGTCAGATCTGGAGAGTTAGCGAAGATTGAGCGAGGGCTTTGGCTTTTTATATACACGTGTATATATAAATTACAAAACGTGGATATGATATAATAACTATAGGACGGGACAACACCGAGCTGTATGAGCGTAGGTAGGCGTAGGCTAATTCGGTCAATAACCTTCCCGAACCCGAGCACATAGGTATCTAGCGTTCAAAGCCCAGCTGAAACGTCTGTTGGTATCAAAGGCCTTTTACTTGGGTGGTGGATGAGTTCCATAAACATAACAGGGAGACCTAACGGACCACTCAAGCGCGAACGGTTCACACGCCCATTGTGTATCACATCGCTTCCCTATCTCTATCGCTTATTCAATCTGTACTATGTATGTCTGAGAGTGTGTGAATGTGCAAATTATTGTAATATTTTAAATACATTCTATTAAAATTTGCTAGCAATTTCCTGTTTGAAGTTATTCATTAAGTATTTATTCCACAACTCAATGATCTTTATAACCGTGCCAATATCATGTGCCATGTGTATTACACATTTAGCCATAACATAGGTTATAGTCACTCAGCAAATATTACTAAACACGAATACATAGAACAAAGCTGTCAAGCAACCGCGGCGCATTTGAATAAAATACAAATTTACCTAACGAATGCGGGTTGGAGTTATGGTAATTGATTCCGATATAACCGTCCAGTTCCTTGCTTGTGTATGTTTATTTAACGCTTAACAGCATACAGTATGTTGACGATAAAACAATGAAACATTTTCGCTTACAGGTTTTATAATGGGCAATCGATTTATGTGTGTTTTCCACTCTTGATTTCATTTCATGATATTTTTTGTTATTTATTTTACTAATTTTTTATTGTTTTCACATTGTATTTTCGTAATATTACAACAATTTGTGAAAATTAGGTAATAAAATTATTTAGTCTTGTAAACTCAAAGTTCTTGTTTAATGGCGACAAATTTATTTTATTGATTTTCTGATGATAACTGTTATAATGTGTATTTTTGTGTGTAGTGTTTAAATACACTTCAGGCTAATTACTACTAAGACAAAATTATAGATGTCTTGGCTGCATTAGGTATACCGTTATAATTACCGTTAGTAAGTCTGCCTCACATAAGGCTCATGATTATTTGATAGCGTGTTTGAATTCTGTACCTAAACCAAGATCGAACCCGGATCCCTTGGGTGGATGAGCTGAGTCGTTCACCACTCGGCCTCCAGGGAGGGCTGCATGCGATATTAGCGCTGAGACATTAACCTTACAGCCACAACTCTGCTTGACGCGCAGTACTCGGCGAGATGAAATAAACTATACTCGTATGTGATATTACTCGTAATGTGTGGCGACACAGACTCATTCGTTAGATTACAAGCTCGAAGACTGGCAATCCCACACACCTAATAAGAGCGCCTAATAATCTTATATTTTACAATAATACTATCCATCCTTCACGACGTTTATTATACTTACAAATATTGTTCTTAAATATATACATAAATTGATATTTATAATTTTTATGAATATTTTAGGGTTTCTTTACATCAGAGCATTTGCCGTTCCAAGTTTAGGAAGTGTCCACGTGATCTGACCAGTCCTTGTCTTTAATTATATGATTTAAATATTTTTATTGTCATAATCTTTCTTTAGGGAAAAAATATAAGTCTCGTAGGAGTATAAACAGTTTTGATCAGATCATTAAATTAGTAATTCCAATGTATATCACTAAAAATTGTAGAAAATTTTAAACATTGTCTGATAAAGCATTAGGTTAAAACCTATTTGATCACACGTTTTTCTATACTATATTATTAATGTAATGAGAACATAAATACAACAAAATACATTTTGAAAACCAGCATAGTTTTCAAAATCATTGATTTTTATGCTGACTGACACACACTTCGGAGTTTTTTTTTTACTTATTCATGTACATTTATAAAGTGAAGAAGTTAGTAAATTATACAGATCTAAAAGCATTACGTCCTAACACTATAAAAACAGAATCGTGGCCATACATTAGTTTGATTATGTAATGAATTGATTTAATTGTACTTATCGTTAACAGTTCTGACAACATACACTATTGCAATTCGAATTCATTAAAACATTAGAAAACAAGTTAAACTACAGATTATTAATATCAAAGTACGTACAATTTGAATTAACAATGACGTTTATTAAAGTAGTAAGGAAAATACAAAACAACTCAATATTTTGCACCTAGTTTTGTGCACAATTTTGTTTGTCATTCTTTAATTCTTAAATTATGAAGCGTACACACTAATAACAATTTGTTAAATAATTATAGCTATGTACAGTATTTTATGTGAAATAGTTGCCTTTTGTAATATAACTTAACACACATATATATATATATATATATAAAACTTTTATATATATATATATATATAAAACTTTTATATATATATATATATAAGTTATTATATATATATATATATATAAGTTAAGTTATATTTCAAAAGACAACTATATATTATAGTATATATATATTATATATAAAACTTTTATATTTATATATATATATATATATATATATATATATAAAAGTTTATGAAATTTCTTTTCCAAATTTAGTTATTTATAAAGTTTTCTTTTATAATTTATTAATTTAGTTGATTATAAAGTTTGGTGTGCCATATACAAATATATAACGGATTTTGTTGTGCTGTTTTTATTGTAACCCATTCTTGTGTTAGTTAGCCTTGCAGATTTGTATGTATATTTTTTGCCAAAACCACAAACGATGTTAACGATTGAAACGTTGTCGACCTTGGAGAGTGCTACTGAAATGTTTGTCTGTCTGTCTGTCTGTGGTTGGCTGTTTAGTCTGGCATTAATGTGGTCACACATTGTGGTCACTGGACTTTCTGTGTTTTGACAGCTCACTTTGGTAAGTTAAATTGTCAAGGTATTGTATATATATATGAGACACCCTCACACACTCTTGTGTGCTCGAAGGAATAATTATAATTATGTTCATAATCCAGTCTAGATAACGGATACTTATTCACTAAACTATACATATATGAGACCCTCACACACTCTTGTGCGCTCAAAGGAATAATTATAATTATGTTCATAATCCAGTCTAGATAACGGATACTTATTCACTTAACTATACATATATGAGACCCTCAAACACTCTTGTGCGCTCGAAGGAATAATTATAATGATGTTCATAATCCAGTCTAGATAACGGATACTTATTCACTTAACTATACATATATGAGACCCTCACACACTCTTGTGCGCTCAAATTCTTGTGGTCTCATATAACGCTTGTGGTCTCATATAAGTATTCACTTAACTATACATATATGAGACCCTCACACACTCTTGTGCGCTCGAAGGAATAATTATAATTATGTTCATAATCCAGTCTAGATAACGGATACTTATGCACTTAACTATACATATATGAGACCCTCACACACTCTTGTGCGCTCAAAGGAATAATTATAATTATGTTCATAATCCAATCTAGATAACGGATACTTATTCACTTAACTATACACTATACTTGAGGTTGAGTGGTAGAGAGGACTAAATAGCCCTAACTCCGCCTCTTGAATAAAGACATATTTCATTTCATTTCATTTCATTTCATTTCATTTCTATACATATATGAGACCCTCACACACTCTTGTGCGCTCGAAGGAATAATTATAATTATGTTCATAATCCAGTCTAGATAACGGATACTTATTCACTAAACTATACATATATGAGACCCTCACACTCTGCTGTGCGCTCGTTAGTTTCAGAGGAACCTTTTCATAAAACTAAAATAAATGAGAAGCGCTCACGCAAAGTTCATTGTCTTCAAAATAGACTCAATAAGGAAGAATTTTGCTTCTTTTGATTTGTGACAAATCGGTGACCAGAGAGCAAACTGTAAAGATTGTAATTAATCAACACGGAAGATTTTGAACTTGAGCTTTTATAAATGTTTTAGTATTGTATTTTTCCTTGCAATGGCCATAAAATTATGGATGTAAAATCATCAGAATTCATAACATAACTTATCAACATAAGGCCAAAAATATTGATAAAATTGAAAAACAATGGTAAAAATTGCGTTCTGTATAGTATACCTAGCGACCAACCAATGCAGTGCTGGTCCTTGCCTTCTTGGCCCTTGCAGTACTTGATCCGTAACTTCGGAACAAGGATTGGCTCTGAGGATCGGGGTGTATCGGGCTTGGTCGGGAAGCGTAGACGTGCCGGGAGCCGGGCCTGGGCGAGTCGATCGGCGGTTGCGGCGCGCGGTGTAGCGTGGCGGTCTTCGGGCCGTCGCGTCCCCGCGCGTCCGCGCCGTCGTGATTCTCTGCTCGGTCCCGCGCCTTGGCCTCACGGTACCTTTACTTCTTTTTGTATTTTTTAAACTTCTTTCACTTTTAGATGCAGTAGATGAAAATACATTAATACTTGAGCTTTCAAAATAATATCCTTGTCATTTATCAATGACTCAATTAACCTTTTAGTTGAAGCGTGAAAAATTCTATATTAAAGTCTACTATAACAACCCATGAATGCTATTGCATTCACAGAAGATCAGTAATGTGAGAGATCGTAGTTCGTTGAGAACTCAACATATTAAAGTCAATTGGAATCAGAGTTATATAAACGGGTTATTCCGAGCTACAGGTACTGCAAGGTCCAGATAGTGACAAGGTTTTGCCTATTCCGTGTCTCTGTATACATAAACATGTTAGTCCAAGCTACAGGTACTGCAAGGTCCAGATAGTGACAAGGTTTTGCCTATTCCGTGTCTCGGTATACATAAACATGTTAGTCCAAGCTACAGGTACTGCAAGGTCCAGATAGTGACAAGGTTTTGACTATTCCGTGTCTTTGTATACATAAACATGTTAGTCCAAGCTACAGGTACTGCAAGGTCCAGATAGTGACAAGGTTTTGACTATTCCGTGTCTTTGTATACATAAACATGTTAGTCCAAGCTACAGGTACTGCACGGTCCAGATAGTGACAAGGTTTTGACTATTCCGCGTCTCTGTATACTTAAACATGTTAGTCCAAGCTACAGGTACTGCAAGGTCCAGATAGTGACAAGGTTTTGACTATTCCGTGTCTCTGTATACATAAACATGTTAGTCCAAGCTACAGGTACTGCAAGGTCCAGATAGTGACAAGGTTTTGACTATTCCGTGTCTCTGTATACATAAACATGTTAGTCCAAGCTACAGGTACTGCAAGGTCCAGATAGTGACAAGGTTTTGACTATTCCGTGTCTCTGTATACATAAACATGTTAGTCCAAGCTACAGGTACTGCAAGGTCCAGATAGTGACAAGGTTTTGACTATTCCGTGTCTCTGTATACATAAACATGTTAGTCCAAGCTACAGGTACTGCAAGGTCCAGATAGTGACAAGGTTTTGACTATTCCGTATCTCTGTATACATAAACATGTTAGTCCAAGCTACAGGTACTGCAAGGTCCAGATAGTGACAAGGTTTTGACTATTCCGTGTCTTTGTATACATAAACATGTTAGTCCAAGCTACAGGTACTGCAAGGTCCAGATAGTGACAAGGTTGTGACTATTCCGTGTCTTTGTATACATAAACATGTTAGTCCAAGCTACAGGTACTGCAAGGTCCAGATAGTGACAAGGTTTTGACTATTCCGTGTCTCGGTATACATAAACATGTTAGTCCAAGCTACAGGTACTGCAAGGTCCAGATAGTGACAAGGTTTTGACTATTCCGCGTCTCTGTATACTTAACCATATTAGTCGAAGCTACAGGTACTGCAAGGTCCAGATAGTGACAAGGTTTTGACTATTCCGTGTCTCTGTATACATAAACATGTTAGTCCAAGCTACAGGTACTGCAAGGTCCAGATAGTGACAAGGTTTTGACTATTCCGTGTCTCTGTATACATAAACATGTTAGTCCAAGCTACAGGTACTGCAAGGTCCAGATAGTGACAAGGTTTTGACTATTCCGTGTCTTTGTATACATAAACATGTTAGTCCAAGCTACAGGTACTGCAAGGTCCAGATAGTGACAAGGTTTTGACTATTCCGTGTCTCTGTATACATAAACATGTCAGTCCAAGCTACAGGTACTGCAAGGTCCAGATAGTGACAAGGTTTTGACTATTCCGTGTCTTTGTATACATAAACATGTTAGTCCAAGCTACAGGTACTGCAAGGTCCAGATAGTGACAAGGTTTTGACTATTCCGTGTCTCTGTATACATAAACATGTTAGTCCAAGCTACAGGTACTGCAAGGTCCAGATAGTGACAAGGTTTTGACTATTCCGTGTCTCTGTATACATAAACATGTTAGTCCAAGCTACAGGTACTGCAAGGTCCAGATAGTGACAAGGTTTTGACTATTCCGTGTCTTTGTATACATAAACATGTTAGTCCAAGCTACAGGTACTGCAAGGTCCAGATAGTGACAAGGTTTTGACTATTCCGTATCTCTGTATACATAAACATGTTAGTCCGAGCTACAGGTACTGCAAGGTCCAGATAGTGACAAGGTTTTGACTATTCCGTGTCTTTGTATACATAAACATGTTAGTCCAAGCTACAGGTACTGCAAGGTCCAGATAGTGACAAGGTTTTGACTATTCCGTGTCTTTGTATACATAAACATGTTAGTCCGAGCTACAGGTACTGCAAGGTCCAGATAGTAACAAGGTTTTGACTATTCCGAAGGATGGTTATTCAGTTAGTAAAAGAATAAAGTACAAGTAATATATTTACAACTAAACTTTATTTAAGGTATACATTAATAAACAAATATGAAAAAAAAACTAATTACAACTCTCTTTTGTTGCTTGGAGAAGCTTATAATGTAGAAACGGACGACAGGTAGTCTGTTGTATTCGACAGGTAAGTGTAGCGGACCGTGGACGGCTTTGACACGTTAGCTATATATAAATAGCCTAGCAGTGAGAGTGACATTTACTTGTATCATCGTTACTCGACTTCAAAGTTAGGTGTCGCTTTATCAATGTATTCACAGAGAAATTCCTGAACGCTTCGACGGGAACACCTACTCGCTGTGTCGATTGTTTCATTGACTGTTTGGGCCTCGACCTCAGAATGTATACTGTATAACTGTCAGCCTGATATTGTTTACTTTACTCATTATTGTTATTAAAACTGAAGATATTAGGTTATTGTGGTCCCTGGTATGTTTTGTACATATGAACAAAATATGTAAGTAATATGCATTTTGCACTTTATAGTAGAGTCTTCTGTGGTCATAGTGTCACACCGGTCCTCCTCCAAAGTAGGTTTCTCTCCAAAACATAAAAGTTTAAAAGAGCTCCAAAACCCAACCATTGATTTTATATGAGAAAATGAGCCTTTATTGAAAATTATCTGAAAACGAGAATTAGGCAACCAGTTACAGCGCATATGCCATTTTTAAGTTTCGCAAAAACTTGCCTAAATTACAAAAAAAAGTAATCAATTTTAAAACGACTCCAAAAAGGAGAAGGTACTACTGCAATTCGACCTGTTTCTATGTTTCTGTTTTGTGTATATCAATCGATTTTTGCGAAACTACTGAACCGATTTGGATGAAACTGTTTTAAATCAAAAATACCTGGTCCAGATTCGTCCGCTTAAGTTTTTTAATGCATAGGAAATTACTTTGAAAATAATAGATATAAAACCATATAGAGAAGCTGGACAAGTCAAACGGGGGTTTCCTTACAATTAGGAAAATAAGTACGACTTGCTTCAGAATTGCTAGGAAACACAACGTTTCGTGTTTGGCTTCGGAATGACGTCCCTATTGGAGACGATATAAAAACCCGTCCTGAAGTAACGTGACAGGATTGATAGCGGAGTTTGAAAATTTCCAAACACTAGAATTTACCTCACATTTACTTTGAGAAGTTTCCTAGTCTACATCAAAGTTGCATAAAACGCGCCCATAGGAGTGCTTTGAAACCCGACATGGAGCAACGAGAGAGCATAAGATGCCGAGATGCAGTTTTCCTCCAATGCCCACACCGCAGGGATCACAGATGCTAGGGAACATACCATTGTTAATGACAATGGTCCGAGTGACATCCCCACTGGAGGTAATAAATGTCAAAACTCCGCCCTGGAGCTGGAGTGACGAACCTGTATTGATTACGGATATGGGGATTTCCCCATCATTATAAATTACCTCAGAATTGCAATGAGAAGCTTCCTAGTCTACATTAGGGTTCCAGATAAATCCTTTAATGTAACAAACATAGAGGAATAAAATGACGAGATGTAGTTTTCTTCGAATGGCCATAACTTGCCTCACAGACTATAGAGAACATATCGTTGTCGTGGTCCGATATGTTATATGTTACCAAGATGTATGTTTCTAGCTATTACTATCGTTTACCACATTATATGCTTGAAAATATATCAGTACAACGGTACTAATTATTTCTAGGTACTTAACCGTCATTTAACTAATTCCACACGAAGAATCGACAAGTTCTTCCAAATAACATACTGTATCTATTAAATTGGGTCACCAAATGTTGTGTTGTAGTTCCTGAACATCTTCACCTGTATTCCTAATTACATGAGAGAATACATAACATTAGTTACTAATATTAAAATAACATTTTAATAAATATAAAACATCTACAATACTTGTATTAAAATTAATTAAGGAAAAACGAAATATAATTTCAATACAAAGTAAAATCCAATATTACACAATTCTTTAAGGCGGCGCTAAATTTTAAATATACCAAGAAGTAATTATGAGATGTAAAAAATGCAATTAGAAGGTAGAAAGGAGTCATTTTAAACGAGTTTAAAACGATTAATTTTCTTAGAGCATGGTATTAAGAATTAAATTATGTAATTCAATTAATTCGCTGACAAGGCAGATCAGATACCTGTATGCTTTATTCATACTTTTTTAGAGCGTACAGACTATTATATAGATAAACACATACTACAATAATACGTATTTTACATTCATTGAACATAAGGGCAATGTGGTGTACCTATTAATATTCAACTATTTAAAGTTAATTTCTGTTTTGTAAAGATCTAAATCTGAAAGTTTCCTTTCGTTGCGCATGAAACATTGCACATTATATTTAGAAGGGTAAATGTGTAATATAATGCCTAATTGCCTATAATTCTATAGGCAATGTAGAACTATAGAATTAATTGCCTAATAAATGTGTTCATTAAAATTTGGCACTACTTTCAAAATTTCTGACGTTCAGATCACTCGTTTCCTCCAAATTCAATTTAAATATCATTAACATAATTATTTATATTGAATCCTTGTTTAAAAGTTTTACCTTACTTAGTACTTATAACGAAAAGATTGTGTAAATATAAACATTTTACATTTACACATAGAGATAATCTACACAACATAGACTACACAGCAACAGGAAAGAATAGTCAACAACTGGACTACATCATTGCCGTGGGAGGAGGAGGAGGGGAATTTTCCGGAAATTGCAGTACAAAAGCGTAGCTAGCTACTGGAGTGGAATGTATATACAAGTTGTGCAAGCGTGGTGTAAGTTCAGAATACACGAAAACATTCATAAAGTAGCTACTGATTGAAGAAATTTTTCCGACTCTATTCAATCACAATCGATATTTAGTATAAATTAAAGTCACTTTTTGTGTTGGTATGTTTGTGCATCGATATTTTCTAAATTAGTCAACGGATTTTTACACGGTTTTCGCTGTCGACTTTTTTATGAACTAGGGCAGGTTTCTATGTATGATGCATCAATATTTTATTCATATAAAGTAGAGAAAAGTTTGTCTAATACGAAAGTTGATGTTTTGAGCACTTTCATTGTAAACTGTAAATTTAGTCTTATAACACGATAATGTGCTACGGATTTGTATATTTTAAAAGGCCTAGAAAAAGTATACAGTGCCTTATATCCATCTATAACAAATAATTTACAATAACCACTTTTCCCTTTTAAAGTTTACATTATTATTATTAGCATTTCCTAAGCTATTTAGGTCAATAAAGTATCCATACCATTGCATTAAGATACGTAAAGATTAGGACGAATTACTCTTTAAGCAAATAATTTCGATCAATATTTTGATAGGTAAGCCTGCTTGTTTTGGTAGCGCAACTTACGGTCAAGAACAACATCTAAGCTCTGATTGGTCGAGTGGGCATCATACCACACTTCATTGCGAAGTATACTAATGCAATCCAAGATTAACTAATCTTTATCTAAAGTAGTACAGATTAGTAGAGTTACTACCTTAATATACTTTTAAATCCTACCATTTTAGCAGTTATTATTATTTTATTGTTGTAAGATTTTATTTTTCAAACATTTACTTCTTGATTAGGGTTTCTTTTAGTAGGTATAATAATGTGGTAATTAAAAAAATACCTTCTTTTTATACCAAAGATAACATAACCCAAACTATGTTATTGTAGGTATATGTACAGTATCGAAACATAGTATTTTCGTTTTAAATCTGAATGTAAATAGGTGTTTAGTTTTATTGAATGTGTTTTCCTGCCAAATAATTAAAAGATGTCTTTCAAAGAATACTTACCTACCCACTAAAAAAGATAAGTAGTTTATTTAAAGTCATGGAATAAAATTTAAAGTAAGAATGTGGCAACTACCTGGATTCAATAAATATTTTTTTTAAAGATGAAACCAACTGTAACAACTATAAAATACTTCCATTAATTCCTCTATTATTGATTATAAATAGGTTTTGATAATCCTTCTATAAATTAGAAACAATTCAATATTACATAATGATTTATTAAACCGTTATAATTAGTGGAGTATATGACAAAATTTTTATGTCTCATTGATTTAATATTATGTCATGATTATTATTTCTATTTTAAAATAATAGTATGGTAAATAGTACAAATCATTGAATAGTCACTTCATATGTTCTATAAAAGAAAGGTTGATTTTGATAAACAATGATAGGACGTCGAGCCTGGTCAGTATGCTAAATTAAATGTTTTAAATATTGTTAATATTGAGAGATAATATTATGCATAGTACCTCTTGGATAACAGGAGCATATATATATCATTGTTTAACTAATATTACATCTTTATTTTATAGAACATAAAATTAAGTTGACTATTTGGAACTTATATGATTTGTACTATTTACCATACTATTATTTTAATAAAATAGAAATAATAATCATGGGACATAATATTAAATTGACAATAAATCCATATAATTCCAATTTGGATATATATATAATTGTATGTATCAAAATTGGAATTATATGGATCCATATTATTAAATCTGTAATATTTAAGATTACACTAAACCCCTAAAGGAAACATTTTCCTGAAGCCAACCGGTTCTCTGACATCGTTCGGAGTTCGACTTTTGTTCTTGGAAAGTAAGACTGTATAGAAATTTGAGACAATACCTTATTGTTCGATCTTTACACATTAAATCTAATCTAAGATAGGTTAATAATCATAAACCTATTTTTTGGTTCCGTCTAGGAATTTTATAAATGTTTATATACATAAACAATATCATATGTCCCGTCAGTAAACAATGGACTTGTTGCCTCCTCGATGGTTTCCTCAGCTCTCAAAATATTACACTTTGCGTCTGGCGCATTGCTTTGTGATTCCATTCAAATGGACACGAACTTGGTGTACTCACTTGTTTCCTCAAAAGGCAGTCAGGGAGGGAATTGACAGTTGAACCAGAACCCTTAAATAAGTGGCAGGTTCTTCTGTTTTATTCCTTTGGCTACTGTAAATATTATGAGCCACATTGTCAAAAGAATCAAATTTCACATATCTTACGTGCAAATATTTTTCATTGTGTTTAAATGTTTAAAATGTATCTAGAATACATTTTAAACATAAGTTCAAATCCGTCACAAGCGCCATCTATAGTAAAAATAATAATAATTTAATCGTGATTGAGGTATACTACTTCGTCTTGTAACGGTTGGTGCTTCCTCTTTACGTGGGAAGTCTGGTAACGTTTATATATTTTCTAATTTTTCAATTTTTCTCTTTACGAAACCCTGCTATGGATTATTATGCAAATTTTCAAAAACTATCCAAACGGATCAGACCTCCTCAAATGATTCATTTACCAACGTGACCTAATTTATTTTTAAACTTTTTTATTAGTTCACTTTCTCTAATTTGTAATTAATTTTAAGCCAAATTCTAGAAAACACAGACACATGAAATTTTGAACTCAGCTCAGAACTGGACGGCAATAAAATAATATACAATAAGATAAATACGTATATATTTTAAGTAAAAATAAAAACACACTCTTATATTATGAAAGTTGTCAATCATATTAACTTGTTAAGCTACGAAATATGTGATAAAGGTACTTTCTTGGATTGGTTGGTTTCATATATAGATGGAACATTTTAACTTAACTTTTAATGTCTTTATAGGAAAGTATATTGCGAAAGGTGCTATTTTGTTTTATTGAAGGTTGTTTACTGGTGAAAAATTGGATGGCCGAATTATGGCCTCTATGTACTGGTGGTTATAAAGCGAAATTATCTTGACTTTCTGGTTTATTTGTTTATTACAGTTTTTAATTAATATTAATCTCTTTTCAAAATAAAAGTGAATACTAATTTTTACATAGCTAAAATCTAAATGGAAATGCAAAAATTTATTGTTTGTATGTATGTATAAATAAACATAAATGTGTTCATTCGTAAGCTGATGACTAGAGAAAGGCTGAACCGATATGGCTATGTTTTGTTTTTTAAAATATACCTAATATTCGAGTTGTGAATGAAAAGTTCTCAGGAGTATTTTTCGATTGGAGAACAAATGATTGATCAATAATGAATTACAAAACAGCAATTAACAAGTATTATCTAACTTTTTCAATAAACAGCAACAGTTTTTATTCAAATATAAAAAAGTAAAATACCCTAACTAAAATTAGTTCCAAATTAATCTTAATTTCCATAAGTTACTACTAACCAATATATTATTTGTACATAGGTATAAACAGTTTTATGTTTAAAATATAATCTCGCAATATTGAAAAGCGGAAAATATATATGTTTTGTAATCGGTGTCGAGGATGGAGAGATTTCTCCTAAATTTTAACAGATATGTAATTTTTACTAATATTGCAATTTTTAAAATTCAAAACAAAAACGCGGGGCTTAAAACATTATATCACACTTTATCACTATACTCCCTGGGGGAGGGGCGTTATTCACATCATGCACGTATGTGGTCTTGTCCAATGGCTGAAACTATGCCCCCGAGGGTATGTTTCCACTACTGTAAATGTACACGGCGTGAATAAAGCCTGCGGGGGTATAGTGTCATGTCCAACAACCTCTGGAGGTGTATTTTTAGTATTGTACAAGACCTGAATAACGCCCCCCGGGGATATAATACCAGAGCCTGGTAATGTACAAGACCCCCGGGGGTATAGTTCCAATATTGTACATATACACAACCTAGGGGGGGGTTGACCATGACCAATCTCTGGTACTATACCTCCGTTGCTAAGGGAGGTATAAATCCAGCTAGACTAGGGTCTGGCGTTAAAACTCCCTAGGAGTGACGTCACAGCCTCCGAGGGGTGTAAGTTCAAGGGGTGGGGGATGGAGAATGCAACGGTGGTTATCCTAAAACGTGAAAACGTTAGTGTATATTTCTAGGACATTCTGTAACTCCAGCTGTTGTCATGTTGAGGTTAATGTATTAATTATTGAAACCTGTTTGTCTATTTGTAACAAACAAACTTGATTACGGTGGACGGAACCTGACAAAACTCGGTCTCTTGAACAAACAACACACGTAACTTCGTAAAGAGTGGCAATGTGGGTTTTGCTGTATGTCAGTTAATAGAGTCCGAAATACTTCTACACAAAATTCTGTTTTAATCTTAAAGATACTAAGGTATAGTTTAGGGTTTTATTTAATCTGAATTTAAGTTTAAAAGTAAGTTAAATTTAAAGGTACAATACTTTTACTAACTATTATATGAACAGATTAAGTGTAAACCACTAATGTTGAGAATGTCAAGTTGAGAATGTCCAGTTGAAAACTTTTTATTTTACCACAGGTATAAGTCCAGTCCTTGGACGTGACTGGAGACTGTGTTTCTGAGTCTGGGGGCAATTTCATGAGTATGAGTATATTCCAAATTATGTGATTCTATAAAACGATTCTAGAAAGTCTTTTTATGACTCATGGTTTATACTGTAAATCTGGGACAAAAAAAAAACTGGGACAGAATCAGTTTAGCAATTTTGGAACAATGAGATTTTTCACCACACTAATCTGAATATGGACATAGTATAACTACTCACTGTTTATTTAACAACACATTATTTTGTTTCCATTGCATACAAATGTGAACATGTCAATAATCCAATACACTAAGCGAGTATTCTTTCTATTGAGTACAATCCAATATCGTAGTGGCTGTAGAAGGAGAAAGTAATAACACCCTTTACCGTTTATATTCAATCACTGGATCTCATCTTTCCAGAGGCAACCTCTTTCCATGACAACATTCACACTCCAGCAGATTACTTACTTGCCTGTATAATCCCTTGTAAACACTCTCTCCAACCATTTTAGTTAAAATCTTTTTCATAGTTTTCACAGTTGTAAAAAGTTCTTATTCTGATACTTTTTTGCAAAGAATTTTGAGATTACAAATAGGAAAACGTTTAGGATTATTGGGATTAACGCAAGGTATTTGGTATTCTATCGTAAAAATTAGCCAACTCTGTTATCTGTAAACCGTTATAAAACTACAAATCTAATAAATATTAGTTATTAATCACAATTCTTAACAGCTGTTGTAAACTTATACTTTTTTCCCATAATGTATTATTTTATTACTGTATCCATAAACTGTTTGAATAGGTCTCCAAGAACAACACTTGTTGTTATAATAAATCTGCATGCACAAAAGGAGTTAACTGAACTCCTCTGTAACTATAAGAAACAAAACTGCACAATTTCGCACAAAAATACCAGGTTATGAAAACCAAAACCAGGTACAAAATTAATAGTCCAGAATTCTGTAAACATATGTCAACAATTTACTAACTTACAACAATTTGTAAAAGGAATTCAAAATAATCCACTTGAATGTCAACATTTCAAGTAACAAATTTGATGAGTTAATTAACGCTCCTGTGTCAGGATATGACACCAGACGTGTCAAGATGATTCACCATGGATACAATAACATAGAGACAATTGGCAATTATGAACTGGCTGAGTACGTTTTGCGTTAAATCCATAAATGGGATGAGTGCAACAAGTATTTGTGAACTTAAACGTTAAACACCAACTGTTTGAAACAACATACAACATGGAATTACATTTGAAACCAATGGCATAAATGTATTATTTAAATAATTTTGAAAAAAAACATACTAAATTACTTTGGGGATATTAATTAAAAGAAAAAGTATACGTCAATAAGCAAAGCACAATTCAAGAGCTAAAGGATGAGTTAATTCAGGACATTAACGACATTAAACCTCGATTATGTCTCAGAGCCATTGAAAATATCGACCATCGGATATAGGTATGCCGACGAGGCCGTGGAATCATTAGGCCGATATCTTGTTTCGCACATAATTGACATAGATCCTCCTATCATAATAAAAATATTAAGATAACTATCTGAAAACTATTTGTTTTATTTACAGTTAACATCGTGTGTTTTAGTTGGACTACCCGATATAACTGTTATTGTAGAAATCACAACTGTACACAGATAGCTATGGTGGAAAGGGCTGACTAGATGCGAATGTTGTGCTTAGTTCCAGTTCACCTTCCTCTTATGTGTATCATCTGAAATCCTATGCTATTTCAGACTTGAATCCTGAAATCTGGAGTCATTTTCTCTGAAGAGATCCAAAAAATAGTTGGCGACGAAGAACGAAGTAGTTCAAAACGAACTCCTCTCCCCGCATCGTTTCGACATCAGAAACACCCAGACTACAAGAAATAGTGCAATCTAGGAGAGAAGAGGGATTCTCATTCACAATTGAGTGCACTACGATGTTGGCTGACACGAACTTAAAGCACGGTGGAGCAACCGAGTCTTCTACACATAAAGCAGCTAAGGTGGGAAGAGCTGATACGTTGCGAATGTTGAGTTTAGCTCCAGTTCACCTTCATCTCACGAGCAGCATCTGAAATCAGATGCT